>NC_141697.1:165964933-167237433 GCF_964263255.1 Lissotriton vulgaris
CCGGCCGATCGAAAGGGAGTCGGGTTCAGAACCCCGAACCAGGAGTGGCGGAGAGGGCGCCCTCACGAAGTCCAGTGCGGTAATGCAAACGATCCCGGAAAAGCCGGCAGGAGCCCCGGGAGAGTTCTCTTTTCTTTGTGAAGGACAGGGCACCCTGGAACGGGTTTGCTCCGAGAGAAGGGCCCGAGCCTTGGAAAGTGTTGCATTCCGGCGGCGTCCGGTGAGCTCTCGCTAGTCCTTGAAAATCCAGGGGAGATGATGTAAATCTCGCGCTGAGCTGTACCCATATCCGCAGCAGGTCTCCAAGGTGAACAGCCTCTGGCATGTTGAAACAATGTAAGTAAGGGAAGTCGGCAAGTCAGATCCGTAACATTGGGATAAGGATTGGCTCTAAAGGCTGGGTCTGTCGGGCTGGGGTGCGAAGCCGGGCTGGGCGCATGCCGCGGCTGGACGAGGCACCTCCCTCCGGGGCGGCGGCGACTCTTGGCTCTTAGCTGGGCCCTTCCTGTGGATTGCCCCAGCTGCGGTGGTCGCCTCTCCCTGTGCCCCTCCCAGTGGGCGTGGGGCCGGCGTTCTGCCTGGGCTGATGCCTAGCAGCTGACCTAGAACTGGTGCGGACCAGGGGATTCCGACTGTTTAATTGGCTGGATACCCCTTGGATTCAGGACTCACTCGGGCTGGGTCCAGGTGCGGCCCAAGATGGTGGGTTTCTTTTGGGGCCCTGTGGTTCTGCACAGGAGGCCAGAAAACTAGCCCTTGGAGTCATTGGTAATCCTGGTTTCAGGTGAAGATGCAGAACTCAACAGCAGGGCTCACCTCTAAAGGTTCAAGGAAAGCTTAAAGCAGCAAAGCAGTCCTTCTAGATACAGTAAAGTGGACTTGCAGAGTGCAGAGTAGGTCACAGCAGCAGGCAGTCCTCAGAGAGTCCATCTGCAGGTCCACGAGTGAACTAAAGAGTGGGTCTGATGGTCCTATTTTTATATGCTGGCGCCCTTCCTCTGGAAAGTGGGAGACACTTCTGCTAATGTATTTGAATTATATGTAGTTTCCTGAATCCTACCCTGACTCCAAGCAGGCTGCAGTGATAATGTGGAGGTGTTTGGTCCTTTGTGTGAAGGTAGGTCACACTCTATTCAGTTGCAAGTGGGGCTGACCTCAGCTCCACCCCACCATCCTGCTGGCAGATGGCCCATTTTGGCACACCTAATCCATCTACTGTGTGAATTTCTGGGGGGAATTTATAAACTCTGTCTGTCAATTAGGCCCAGAACCAAGACAGGCTGGAGGCACAAAAAGGCAGGACATTGCCAACTTTCTAAAAGTGGCATTTACAAAATTATAATTAAAAATCCAAAGTTACCATTGAAAAGAATTTTTCATTACAATTTCATAAACACCACACATTGAACTGCATACCTGGTCCAAATCAAAACTTCAAACGTATTAAATGTAAAATGGTAACTCAATGTTTTCTTAAGGGACAGATAGGCCTTACATCAGTGACAAGCACATTTAGGAGTTTTTCACTACCAGGACACGTAAAACCAAAAAGTACATTTCCAACCTTCTAAGTACTATGAAAAGCAAATACAAGCGGTGTTTAAGGCTTGGTAAGAAGGTTATACTGCCAAACCGAGATGGCAGTTCAAAACTACATTAAGGCTGGAATGTCAGGCCTGGGACATGTTTTAAGGTGCTGCTTAAGTGGGGGTCTCAATAAGTGCTGTGGGCCCACTAGTAGTACATAATTTACAAGCCCTGGGTATATGGTATACTGCCTTACAAGGGACTTACAATTACATTAAATAAAAATGCTAATAAGCCAATCAAACCATGTTTAGGGTAGTGAGCACAAGCGCTCTAGCACTGGTTAGCAGAGGGAAAGTTTACAAAGACCTAAGAACCATCTAAATTAATTTCAGCACAAAAATGGAGGTAAGTAGACAAACGTTTGGGGGAAGATCACTCTAAGGCGGACCGGTTTACCAACACTTGATACCTATAGCTTATGACCTCGTTGACCAGATCGGGGTTCCCAGGTTTGTGAGTATCTTTGATTTAAATTCTAGGTATTGGCAGGGGTACAGAAGAGAAAGAGAGGTCAGCATTTTCCACTTATGAAGGACACTCTCAGTTCAAAGTGATGTTATTTGCTTTGAAGAATGCTGCTGCCTCTCACCTAAGGCTGGTCAAGGAGGCCCTATTTGTTCTGGAGGAATTAAATTTTTCGTTATTGGATGACGCCGATGTCCTCAGATCAAGCTGGAAGAGTACCTGAATCAAAAGAAGGAAATGCTCCAATCCCTGTACCAGTCAGACTGAATTACAATGTCCCGCAAGTGCCACTTTTTCTTGAGCCACCAAGGTTGTGGAGGACATACAGGCCATCATGGCTAGGAAGCCATCAAAGACCCAGATGTAGGTGACAGCCTTTATTGGGCCTCATTGGGCACTGGCACATATTTGTTAAGCACGACAGGCATTGCATGTTGTTGTGCCACTCCTGGAATTTGCCTCAAAGAAGCAACATCAAAAGGTAATCTGGACAGAGGAGTGTCAGAAGGTTTCTGAAACATGAAGGAGGCACTGCATACTGCACCACTCCACAAGATACACTAATGAGAACATGCTTTAGAGCTTGCTATGGGGCAGTGCAAACATATCTAAATGATGAAGGACAGAAACGACCCATGTCATTCATTAGAACGCAGATACTACCCATGTAACAGCAATGGAGTACCATTGAGAGCGAGGAATTTGCAGTTATCCAGACCCTGAGGAAAGTGAGAACCTCCTTGTTTGGGAATCCCTTCCAACTCCAGAAAGACATACTCCTTAGGTAACTGATGAATATGTTGGGGGGAAACTTACACAGTTGAGTTTGTCCATCTCTCTGCAGGGTATGCGCTTTAAGGTGGAACACAGACCTGGGGCTCACCACATTTTGGCTAATGGTCTTTCCAGGTGTTTCCACCTTAGTGGTATGAAATCTCACGAGATCCAGTAGTTCTCCCTTCTTTCGGCTGTGGAGAGCCAAAGTGAGAAATGACTCATCATGTGGTGGCACCCCACTTCTTCCTGTCTGGATTTTCTAAGCAGCAGCAGTAATCTTGTTCTGTACATCGAACTCTCTGTTTGACATATTTAATTTCCTTATAAGTGCATTAAATGTACCTAATATGTACCGGTGGAATGGAAAGTTGAATGTCATATGTGGATTGATGTGTGTATTTTTTTCTCTATGGGATTTTTGAAAATTCTATGTCTAATAACTTTGGCGTTTGTGGACGGAATTGGCTGAAATTTTCAGGAAAATGGAACATTTTGTTTCTGAGCAGCCCCTGACAATTTGGGGGGGTTTCATCATGGGGGGATGAGAAAAAAGGGGGGTCCCAAAACGCGTTTTTCCCATGTTAATTTCCATAGGGCGGTTGGCCTCACTTTTAGCTCGAACGGCTGAATGGATTTGCACGAAACTTGGCAAAATTGTAGGGACTGTTAGCCCGATGTGCCTTTGCTAGGTCTCAATATATGTGCTCCAGTGGATTTTGAGTAATTTAGGTTCAAAAAAAGATATATATCTGGGCGGAGCCTAACCACACATCTGATCTGATTGGCTGTCAGCACTTCATCCAAGAAGTGTTGGCAGCCATCTGGGGACCAATATACATGATAGCACCTCATTAAAAAGCATTGTAGTTAATAGAGGGTTTTAGGACTTTAGTTACATTATAAATCATTTGTTGATGGTACCATACTCGTTTTAGGAATTGTGGTGGGTTCTAAGGTGATTTTACCATGTGAAAAAACCTTCTGCTGTGATATCATGAATATTGTTTGAAAGAAAACTAATATCTCATGATTTTCCCACAGTGGTTTGGAAGGGGATCTATAAGCTAAACTGAAAGCATATTTTCTGTAAATTCACATTATCTTTCTCAGTCATGTGAAAATGAAGTCTGACATTCTCAGTAAAACATGTACATCCAACAAGGACAGAGACTGTCAGTCGATTCCTTTGTGTTCTACTGCAGCCTCCTAGAGTGTTCTAAAGAACAACTAGAGCGCTAACAGTCCTTACTATTACAAAGGTATGGCACACCTGAAGCCATCTTGATTGGAATAAAGTGGTAACTCTTAAAACATTTAATTAAAAAAGAAACAACATGAGGGGGTATATTTTGCCATAGAAAGTATGATTAGTGCTGCAGAATGAAAAATTAGGGCACATTTTGAGTGACTTCTCAAATCCTTTTCTATTTCATTAAAACATTCTGACATGCAGTCTCCCAAAATGGCCACCAGAGACAAAAGAGCCCAAATGTAGCCCAAATATCACCCAGATGTAGCCCAAGTATAGCCCAATGACAGAATGTCCCAGAGTGTTCTAAAGAACAACTAGAGCGCTAACAGTCCTACTTATTACAAAGGTATGGCACACCTGAAGCCATCTTGATTGGAATAAAGTGGTAACTCTTAAAACATTTAATTTAAAAAGAAACAACATGAGGGGGTATATTTTGCCATAGAAAGTATGATTAGTGCTGCAGAATGAAAAATTAGGGCACATTTTGAGTGACTTCTCAAATCCTTTTCTATTTCATTAAAACATTCTGACATGCAGTCTCCCAAAATGGCCACCAGAGACAAAAGAGCCCAAATATCACCCAGATGTAGCCCAAGTATAGCCCAATGACAGAATGTCCCAGAGTGTTCTAAAGAACAACTAGAGCGCTAACAGTCCTACTTATTACAAAGGTATAGCACACCTGCAGCCATCGTGATGGGAATAAAGTGGTAACTCTTAAAACATTTAATTTAAAAAGGAACAAAATGAGGGGGTATATTATGCAATAGAAGGTATTATTAGTGCTGCAGAAAGAAAAATTAGGGCACATTTTGAGTGACTTTTCAAATCCTCTTCTATTTCATTAAAAAATTCTGACATGCAGTCTCCCAAAATGGCCACCAGAGACAAAAGAGCCCAAATGTAGCCCAAATATCACCCAGATGTAGCCCAAGTATAGCCCAATGACAGAATGTCCCAGAGTGTTCTAAAGAACAACTAGAGCGCTAACAGTCCTACTTATTACAAAGGTATGGCACACCTGAAGCCATCTTGATTGGAATAAAGTGGTAACTCTTAAAACATTTAATTTAAAAAGGAACAAAATGAGGGGGTATATTTTGCCACATGAATTATGATTAGTGCTGCAGAAAGAAAAATTAGGGCACATTTTGAGTGACTTCTCAAACCCTCTTCAATTTCATTAAAAAATTCTGACATACAGTCTCCCAAGATGGCCACCAGAGACAAAAGAGCCTAAATGTAGCCCAAATATCACCCAGATGTACCCCAAGTATAGCCCAATGACAGAATGTCCCAGAGTGTTCTAAAGAACAACTAGAGCGCTAACAGTCTTACTTATGACAAAAGTATGGCACACCAGAAGCCATCTTGATTGGAATGAAGTGGTAAGTCTGAAAACACTCAATTTAAAAAGGAACAACATGAGGGGGTTAATTTTGCCATAGAAAGTATGATTAGTGCTTCAGAAAGAAAAATTAGGGATCATTTTGAGTGACTTCTCAAATCCTCTTCTATTTCATTAAAAAAATTCTGACATGCAGACTGAAACATGCACTTTGAATACCAGCAGCAGACGTCCCTGGTGAGCAGTAGCTTTACTATAGTGATCTAATGTGCAACTAGAGTGCTAACATTCAGAATTTATGTCAAATGTGTGACACATCTGAATGCCTTCTTGATGGAACCAAAGTAAACAAGCATTGAAAATGCAATAGATCTCGCCCTCGTTTAAGTTAAAGCCATTCTGTTTGTAATGAGGTGGCTTTTTAGCTTTGCTTTTATTAGTGTTTTTTCAACTTTCATGTAAATAACATGCATCTGTATGCATATAAGTATATGTATGCATGCATTTATGTTTGTATTTATATAGATATACAGATGATATATGTTTATATATGTATGTATATATATATATTCACTGAAAAAACCATAGGTTATAGACCATATATAGTTAGGAATTAGCATTTACAAAACCTTGAAAATTCACTGAAAAAACCATAGGTTATAGACCATATATAGTTAGGAATTAGCATTTACAAAACCTTGAAAATTCACTGAAAAAACCATAGGTTATAGACCATATATAGTTAGGAATTCGCATTTACAAAACCTTATTTTACTCACACAAAACCATTGAAATTCCATATATAGTTAGTTGCACTAACTATATATCGCGCACCCGCAATCCACTGCTGATGATGTCACATATTACATCATTCATGACATGGTCAGTGACATCACTGATGACATCACTGATGACATCTCAAATGACATCACTGATGACATCACTGATGACAACATCCAGTGACTGTATGTTTCTGTAAAGTTAAAATATGTCTTACATATTGAAGAATGAGTGGATGTATAAGTGTCTGGATGAAGGATTTAGTAGGTGCATCACTGACTGTATGAGTGAGTGATTAAATGCGTCTCACTGAGTGCATGGGTTAGTGACTAAACTGTCTTAATTTGTGCATCATTATGTCTGTTGTTCTGTAAACTGTTGCATGTGTTGATAAGTAGCTATATGAGTAACTATATGGGTTATTGATTGGTTGCCCAAGTATTTGTATGGGAGACTGAGTGTGTGTGTGGGTGGCTGGGAGGTGTATGACTCTGTGCATAGATGTGTGAGCAGTTGATTCACTAGATGTATGGTTTCAAAAGTGCATGTGGAAACAGCTGTATGGGCGGTTGACTGTGTGCATGAGTGTATTGGTGAGTGAATGGATATCTCAGTGCTACATGTCAAAGTAAGTACATATGTAAAACACAGTACATGTGAGAGTTGACATATATAAATAACTGTGCATAAGAGCCAGTGAATGTGTGAGTGGCTGTATGGATCATTGTGAACTTGTATCAGGGATTGTATAAGAGAGTAAATATGTGTTAGTATATGTTTGAATAAGTAAAGTTTGTATAACTGTATAGTTGAGGAAATGGAGGTGTGATTGATTCTTTGCATGACTGACTAGGTGTGTGAGTAACTCCATGGATGAGTGACAGTCTGTGAGTGTCTGTTTACACTGATTGTATCTAAGGTTATATTAGAGTCTGAAGAGGTTCATCGTATTATCACATGAATGATATCATCAGTGATGTGATCAGTAATGTCAAATGAGATGTCATCAGTGATGTCATCAGTGATGTCATTTGAGATGTCATCAGTGATGTCATTTGAGATGTCATCAGTGATGTCACTGACCATGTCATGAATGATGTAATATGTGACATCATCAGCAGTGGATTGCGGGTGCGCGATATATAGTTAGTGCAACTAACTATATATGGAATTTCAATGGTTTTGTGAGAGTAAAATAAGGTTTTGTAAATGCGAATTCTTAACTATATATGGTCTATAACCTATGGTTTTTTCAGTGAATATATATATATATATATATATATATATATATATATATATATATATATATATATATATATATATATATATATATATATATATATATATATATATATATTTATATATATACATATTCACCTAATTAATCCCTAATATGTGTGGTCTATGCCCATAGGGTAAGGTGCTGATATATGCAAATAATAGGACTACATATTGGGCTTAGTGTGATCTAACAGTGAAATACAACTCAAAAGCTATTTCATTGTGTAGGCATTGCCTGTCTTTTCACTAAAAAGGACTAGATGGGACAAACGTATTTAGTTCCCTTCTCAGCTTGGAAAAGAAATGCTAGAAAAATACATGAAGGTTATTTCCTTCTGAATTTTCAAATTACGATTCAATGGTGAAGTCAACTGTGATAACTAAGTGGAAAAATAACTTTGTAATAATGTACTTTAGTTTGCGAGGAAAATCTTAATCCTGACCACCTCCCAGGGGGATTTCCCAATGTGGGTGGCCTCATATAGGAAACCACATACACAAACAGCTTAATATCACCTTTTGTAAAGACTATTAATCTCAGGGTCGATCCATGCATGCTGCTGTGCGACAACCAGCAATGCAGTTTATTCAGGAGTGACCGCTACTGCTTGCACTGAGAAACCTTACGTTCACATTGAGAAAGCTGTAGCTTGAGTAGAACATCTACTTGAGCAGCAGAAAGAAGCAATACCCTCTTCTACTGCTCATGCCGCCCTTTTCAGTGATTTTCCAGCACGTGACAATCGCGGAACTCTGCGAACTCCATCAAGGCCTATTCTTTAATATCACTAAGCTGTTGTTCCAGATTAGACAATCTTTTGACAAGAAAAGACCATTGTTCCTCTAGTCTTTGCAAGGTAGCATTAGTTTTAAATCACAAATGGTCTTAAGGTCCATATTTCGTCCATCAAATTATTCAGAGTTAATGCTGAGGTACAGTTGGGTGAAAAGTCTATTTCATTTTCTGTTCTCTTGACACACCCTGATGAATTTAACTTGGAAGAATGGTGTCTAACATCTGGATTGTTGCCCCCTAATCTGAGAAGCCTCAAAGGTCATAGGAACCCTGGATGGTCTAGGGCCTGGATCTTGACACTGACAGCTGTCATTAGCCTCGATCGGCTTCTGTCTTTACGGGCAGAGTTTTCCATGGGTTGGTGAAATACGTCTGATCCAGAGTGAGAATGGGTCTTATCGCTTTTTTGGCCATGCTGGTAGTGTATGTTTACTGGGATGCATCTGTGAGGTGTTTCACAGATGGGGTCCACAAGGGAGCAGAAGGGTTCTCCATGTGTCAGTTCAGTTGCTCAAGAGAGTGTAGACAGAAGGATTCCACTGAGTTCAGAGAAGCATAAAAATGACAAGTGGACATGCATCACAGGGCCTTTGTCAATGATCCATCACCTAAACAGGGAAGCCCATCAAGATATTGATTAGTCAAATCTATCTTTAGGGGTGGTTATGATGGACTTGGTCCTTTCAGCAGAGTCCTCTCCAAATCTTTTGACTTCACCTTCCTGCTTTCTAAACACTTTTTTGTTGGGCTTCAGGACTTTGTGCACTTTACCACTGCTAACCAGTACTAAAGTTCTTGTGTTCTCTCCTTTAAACAATGGTACAGCTGGCATGGTAAAATTGGCTTACATCCGAATGCCACATTTAATTTACAAAGTCCGTAGTAAAGTGGTATTAAATGTACCCAGGGCATGTAAATTAGATGCTACTAGCTGGCGTGCAGCACTAATTGTGCCACCTACTCAAGTAGCCTGTTAAACATGCATCAGGCCTTCTATTGCAGCTTGTGTGTGTTGTTTTAAACTGCCATTTTGACCTAGCAAAATAGACCATTTGCCAGGCTCAAATCTTCATTTTTACTACATATGGATCACCTCACTGGGTAGGCCCTAACAGGCCTTGGGGCAGGGTGCTCTGTATGTAAAACAGTGCCCAAGTAATTTTAAGTTTTACATGTCCTGGTAATAAAAAAAATTTACATTTGTTTTTCATTACAACAAGACCTACCTCTCCCATAGGATAACATTGAGTTGCCTTATTAAATGGCATTATTGCTAACTTTGATTGGAAGCGAGTAAACTGCTCATGTTTGGGGGTCTGATGAACTATAATTAAAAATCGTTTTTAATGGCAAAGTCAGATTTTAAATAACATTTTTGAAAATGACACTTATAGAAAGTTAGCATTGTCCTGTCATGTGCTGTTTGGTGCCTGCAGCTTGTCTTAGGTCACATAAATTGGTGTAGTTGGCAGTTAGACTTTCTGAGTTCTTTCTAGACAGTCACACAATAAAGGGAATATGTGGGCATGTATTGGCCATCTGCTGGCAGAATGGGGGGACTTAGCTGGGCACATTCCCAATTGCAACTGAATAGGCTATTCTCTGCCTTCACCCAAAGGGCATGTCACCAGTGCATTGTCCCATCAGCTAGCCTGGAACCAGTGCAGAGGAGTCAGGAAATTCCAAGCACTTCAAAGAGAAATCTCTATAAATGTCTCCTGCATACTTCAAAGAAAATACCAGGTATAAAAATAGGACCCATACCAACTCTTCAGTTCACTGTTTGAACCTGCGAAAGCACTCTCAGATGACTGCCTGTTGCTGTGGCCTGCAGTTTTGTGAACAAGACTGCTTTGCTGCACCTTCAAGGACTACTTTTCTGCCTGGTTCGTACCTTGAACACTTAAAAGCCTTCCCTACTTCTTGAACCCTGCTTCATCACTTGCATCCATGACTAGTAGAGTGACTCCAAGGCCTAGTATGCTGCCCTCCCATTCAGAGCCACAGGAACATAACAGGCTCCCACCATCTTGAACCAGCACCTGGACCCACTCTGTGTGAGTCCTGAACCCCCAAGCGGTACTCCTCCAGTAACGGGCTCTTAGTTGTGGTGTTAAAGGTGCCCAGATAGGCAGAATCTAAAACTTAGGCGTTAGAGAATTGTTGGCAAAAAACTGCTCTGAGAACCATGGGAAGACCGGGACCAATCTGCTCATCTACCCATCCTAGGTGTATCACCGCCAGCCTGACTTTTCGGTAGCTCCTGCTACGTTTTTCTCTGCAGCAGCATGTCCTATTCAGCAACCCTTTGCTAAAGGGGTTTTGGAAATGTCATCAGCAACAGCCTCCTGCCTCATCCAGTTGGAGATTTTTAACTTTGAAAAAAGAGACTAAGGGGCTGATTACGATGTTGTGCGGAAACTAACCGGCTGACTCCTTGTCAGATTCAGTTCCGCATGACCAATTACAATGCTTCCGAACACCATTTGGAAGGACTTCCATTGACTTCAATGGAAGCCTGTGTTTCGACTGACAGCACAGGCTCCTATGGGGAAAATAGGTGTCTGTGGAAAACCTTGCACCCTGTCGCAGCCACCCCATGGTGCCTGCCACACTGTGCATGGTTTCACAGGATGGTCCCATGGGTTACACCAAATGACCCCAACCAGAGACCTCAGGATGAAGGGGGGCCTGCTAGGGGTTCCCACCGTCAGTTTCCGACAGCCTTTCTGTGTCAGACAATCTGATTCGGAAAGGATGTCAGAATCCGACATCATAATTGGTCAGTCAGAAAGGCTGTCCGTTGAGCTGTACGAATCAGATCTGACTGACTTGGATTCTCTGAATGCCGGTCGGTATCGATTCGGAATGACCGAATGGTTCCCCTTCCGACCACGAGCATCGTAATCAGTCAATTGGAATTGTTTCCGACCTGTTCGGCGTCTGGGTTCCGTCACGGTCTAGGGTTATCCAATTGTTAGTCGGAGGCCTTCTGACCGACATCGTATTGAGCCCCTAAGTTTGCCCATAGAAATCTTCACTGGGACTTCATCCAGCCGCTCCCCAGACACTGTCTGCAACCTTGCCCCAATGATCATCACCCTATAAGTACTTTTTCTCCAAAATTTCCAAGTACAAAGTCAAGCACTGAATAGGCCCAAACTTCTCCTTGAATCCATCCCACTCTCCATCGTGGGAAGCCATATTTTTTTACTTTGACCCAGCTTGGACAACTAAATGTCCATGGTTGATACTTTGATCTTTTTGGTGCAAGTTTTTTTAAAAAATATATAACTCCGAAACTACTGATTGGATTTTTGTCATTTTGGTGTCAAATAATTCATTAAAATTTACTCAAATGTTCTAAATGGGTGTAGTATTTTCACTTTATTACTCATTGTGTGCAGCATAATTACTTTACATATTAGCTCTAAGGGGGTCATTATGATTGCGGATTTTCCGCATCCTCGGGGCCGGCGGAAGCCACCGCCGGCCCCGAGGATGCGGAAAATCCGCAGCGGACTGACCAAAGACCCACCGCCACATTAGGATGGCTGGTGGGTCCTGGTTTCCGTCCGCAGCTTTTCCGCCGCGGCTGGCTTACAACCGCGGCGGAAAAGCTCTAATATGGTGACGGTGTCTGGAAGACACCGTCCACCATATTAGGATGGCCAGTAAAGTATGCTTTTCCGCGGCGGGTTTTCCGCCGCGGAAAAGCATACGGAACTTCACTGCGGGGGCCAGTTGCGGGCCCCCTAGGTGAAGGGGGGGTGGGGGGTGCACATGGGGGGTACCTATGGTACCCCCCTGCATTTGCATGCAGAAAGCGGCAGGCACCGCGCGGTGCCTGCCTCTTTCTGCATGCAAAAGCAATGCGTGCATTTTTAACATTGCCGCGGGTGCAGCTTGAAGCTGCACCCGCGGCAATGTTAAAAATAGAGGATGTGACCGCAACCCTTGCGGTCACATCCTAATTGCACAGGAGGGAACTCCGCATGCCATGCGGAGGTTCCCTCCTGCTCTGGGGTCGCGGACGGACGCAAGTCCGTCCGCGATCCTAATCGACCCCTAAGTTAGGCCTGACGACTTTTATGTCAAGCTACCAGAGAGTTTAAACAAAGGTTAATTTCAGATTCATCCTGAGAGGGTTTGTGGCTTTTGCTTGAATATGGGTCACCCTTGATTTATCCAACAACCCAAGTTCTCCCTCCTTAAATTTAAAAAATGAACTACATTAAAAAAAAAACATTTACAATTATAGCAAAATAAATACAAATGTATAAGCTCAGTATACAACACATATTTCACAAACTAAAAATAAATGATATTGTCAATTAATACTGAATGGATACCCTTTAATATTAATAAAAATATGTTTATCCGGGTTTTCATCTTAATTTCATACAAACACAATAACAAACCAAAAAAGTTCAATAATATTATTATGTCGGCTGGTTTATGTAAATTGTCAATGTTTTAGTCTCTAAAGGGTAAACATCCATGAGACCATCCTCAGTACTATATTTGTTTAGAAGGATCCTTAAAAGGAAAAATTTAAAAAACCTTTACTCAAGATTCCTGAACATTATTGCATATAAAAACCATGCCAAACTGTGTGTGTCACCACACCATATAAAGCAGAACTATTTGCATTTCAGTCCTATTTTGTTTGTAAAGCTTAGTTGTATTGTTCACCACATAGGATCATTTGTGAATTCAAATATATCAGACACTTATAATTCACATCTGGTGGATTTTTATATATATGTGACCTTTTAATTAATTTCTTATGCTTCCTTATCTTGTATATAATGCATAAATACATGTTTACCTGTTATTTTTAAAACTATTGATATTTCATGCAATAGAACAGAATTCCTCTATATCTTTTTTGCATGCCCTCAATGGTTTCTTTCTAAATAAACGATAGTCATCATTTGAGTTGGCTTGACTGGTTCCTGAATGTCCAATCCAAGGCTATACAAAATGTTTAATTTTAAATAAACTTCCTTCAAGAGTTTAAATACAGTTACAATTACAGACACCTTAACTGCTGATTTGTTGTGCTGTTGGTGTAAAATGAAGAGGAGCTTAGTTAACAGGTAACACAAACATGAGCAACCGAGAGGGACACAATATTTCTTATGTTCAAATTAATCCTCTGGCCTTGTCCATGGTATAATAATATCCCCTGCCTATCTTTCGGACTGTGAGAAAGTGCCTTTTTATGGGTGATCCACCTCATTTTGATTGGATTGATGCTGCTGGTGTTTGAACTCTGCAACCTGGGGCACTACTGTCAGGTCCCCAGAGTATATGCCCCAGTCCCCAAACATAGTAAAATGGACTGACTCCTAATGGTCATGTTTAAGTTCCTAGCATATTATACGGAGAAGAAATACATAAATGGCATGGAAACTTTAAAAGTCACCAGTGGACTGCAGCAGATGGTGTGCCATCCATTAAACTAACAACAAACTAAGTGCTCCAGTTCTACCCAGAGTAGCCTGATTTCTGCAGGCTTTAAACCTGCAAGTGCACCACCCAAAATAACCATTTTGGCCCCTTAGTATGCCTTGTAGCCCACAAGGTAGGGTTCCTGGTATTTAAGAATGTATATACAAGAATTTCGTTTTGGCCTGTAAGAGCAGTGACTAGCCCCTAAAGCTATGTTCACTGTAAAAGGGTATTAGCTGTCCCATAAGGAAAACTAAGCTTCTTTATAAAATCATATGTATGCTATTTCTGGCTTGGGACAAGCTACTGGAACAATTCAAACATTTTTGTAGTTTATTAAAAATCTAGTTGAATAGTGAAGTCAGATTTTTAAGAAATATTTAGGAAAGGCGATTTTTAAAAGTATTTTAAACTTAGTCTGCCTAAACCTCAAGTAGGCTAATTAGCATTAGCTAACAAGAGCTGGCCACTGCCAGTGCTTCTCCTTAAGAAGATGTGAAATCTGTTTCCAGAATAGAGATCATAGTTGGCCCGTTCAACAGAAAGACATGAGTGTGAGGTATGCAACTCCTATCAGCTCATGAAGGAAGCTGGGAAGTGTTCTGGAACTTCAATCACTCAAAAGGGACCAGAGTGAGGCCTTCTCATTCATAGTTTAGTGTAAAGGTAGATTTTGCGAAGTTAAGCTTTTGTTCCTCGGGCTCTCTGTAGAAACCGTCCCCAGCCCAATTGGAGAGGAGTTACTCCCAGAACTAGTTTAATGTGGTTTAGGTGGAAGGGACTGTTCATTTCCACAAGTACACCCCTGGCTGGCACAGCAGCAGGGTCCATGAGTAGAAATGTGCTGCCATTGTGTCTTTGCCTCAGAATAGTGCACTGTGGGATAATTTGCCTTAAAATAAACATGATGTGCTGCAAAAGTGGGGAGAAGGCCCCTGAGTTCTCATTGGTTAGTGAGTGTACATAAGTCATCCCAACCCACTGGTTAGTAAATCCTGAAAATATTGGCATTCACCCACATCTAATAACAACATTCTCTAGACCTATGGATAAACAGGAGAAGTCTGGGCTGTGACCTGTGTGGAAACCAGAAAGGCTTATTTGTACCCAGGAAGATGAAGTGGGCTCCAAGGTAAAGTTGGCTGACCTCTTGTATGGCTTTAGCAAGACAATAAACTTCCGAAAAACAGTGACCCCACAAACTTCTTTTTTCCTGAAGTGCCCAGCTGACCAGTATCCAAAAAGTATGGAAAGTTGTAACTTTGTGTGAAAAGTGTCTGATTTTGAGTGAACCTTTTCAGATACAGTTTCAGGTTTGTTCCACTGGAGCATTTTATGTTCCATAAAAAAAGAGTAAGGGCTTGATTTATAATTTGGTGGAGGGAGCAAACATCATTTGAGCGACGGAGTGAATTACAGTTGATAGATTCCCTGCCAGACAATTTGGGAAATGTCCACTGATCCAGAGGACACTTCAAGAATTGACAGGTTTCTTGAAATGTATTGTAATAGCTCCATCACACATGACTTTCTCATGAAGAGGGAGACATGGAAGACTTTTCAATGCCCCTTACCTCCAGGTTACTTCAGGGAATTGATGTGTTTTTAAACGTAAGCAAAGATGTTATTTAACATATCTGGTGAACCAGGGTGTTTTGCAGCTTTTCTCCCAACTTTTTGCTGTCTGCTGATGAACCTGTTTTCATTGGGTTTAGCACTCTATGGACGCTTCCTCTCCTAACCAGTACTTGTTTTCTCTCCTTTGAACAAGGTACTATTGGCTTACATCTAATTGGCACATTTCATTTACGTGTAACTCCCTAGTAACTGTCACTGCATGCCCCAGGGCTGGTAAATTAAATGCTCATAGTACCACATGGGAGGATTTGCCAAAACTCTCACTGATGGTCTAAAGAAGGTGTAGCATCAGACTGCTTTTTTGTGCCTTAAATGCAGTATCCTGATGGGAAAATGAGCAGTGTCAATTTTGAGAACTGCACTTAATATCACTTAAAATGGGAGTGCGGCAAATGCAGCAATAATAGCTTAAATTATAGCAAATTGGGTGTAGTAGGTATTCTTGCAGATGCTGGAATTTACTTCAACTTCCCCCCAACACACACAAATACAGAAGTATACAAATTATAGACTTCCTTATGCATGCCATCTCATTGTACATGCCTCCAAAACTGTTCCTTTGGCACGAGTAATTCTATTTTTGACTATGAAGCAGGTTAATTCACCAATTTTTCAATGTGTTTGATGGCCATGCTATCCCTAAGCCTACATTGCTGACTGGTCCTGTGTATTATTTCATACTACATTGTCATTCCTTCCTTTTCACCTATGGTTCTTGAAAGTGGGCAATGCAGTGTCCACACCCTCGGCCCACAAACTTGATTCTTTTTGAAAAATCTGCAACCCTATTAAATTCCCCAATATCCATACTGGTCTGTATATTGTGACAACTTATTTCTGTTGTCTTCAGTATTTGTCACATACACATCGGTTGCACTTGTGTGCCTGTTAAAGATTGCAGGGATTTGTTAGCATGAGCTGAAAGCCATTTTTGTACTGGGCAGCCATTTTAGGTAAGTAATAAAGTGGATAGCACTCCTCTTTTTTATGAAAATTTATTGCTTTAGTACTCCTTATTTTAACACATGCGTGCTGCAGAGGTGGCACGTTTGTCCACACACCGTGCCTGCAATACTATCAACCTAACTTGAGTGAATGAACCACTCAACCCCTGCGCACTGTTGCTACTGGTGGAATAATCACACCAGATACTTCATCATTATGAAATTTAATCCTGCTTTCAACAAACTAAATATTCACATATAACATTTCACCGTTCTTATTTAGAGAATATGATTTTTAATCATCAGATCATTTTAAGTGAATCTCAACATATATAGAAAATCATAACATTTCATTGCATCAACATAATCTTTCTTGACTGTGTTATAGTTGATGTAGCCCGATGCATTTCGAGTCCATAATGGACTCTTCCTCAGGGGCCTGTAAGTATGAACATTTCACATCAGTAACTTTGAAATATCAGCATTTGATATCAGATTCAAATAGAAAAAACATGGGGATGAACAAAGCAACAATGAATCAATTTCCGTTTCATCAGAGAAAAAAAATGACCAAATCATGCATTGCTAAAACACACCACCACCACACCTCGAAAAGTGAAAAATAGACCAATATAGTATACTCACAACAGAACCAAGAATTCAACGTTCCTGTAAACACAAAATCCTAGCTATAAACAACAGTTTACACACATGTACCGGCTTCCTGAAACCATAGAAAACTCAAAACGAAGCATTCTCTTACCTCGATTCTCTAAAGTGGAAACCACTGCGTTTCCGATTCTGTGAAAGTTTACCACCTATAAATGTGAAGGAGAAACCGTCCTTAGCTTAATCTGTCTAGTTTCGAGGTGTGGTGGTGGTGTGTTTTAGCAATGCATGATTTGGTCATTTTTTTCTCTGATGAAACGGAAATTGATTCATTGTTGCTTTGCTTTGTTCATCCCCATTTTTTTTTCTATTTGAATCTGATATCAAATGCTGATATTTCAAAGTTACTGATGTGAAATGTTCATACTTACAGGCCCCTGAGGAAGAGTCCATTATGGACTCGAAATGCATCGGGCTACATCAACTATAACACAGTCAAGAAAGATTATGTTGATGCAATGAAATGTTATGATTTTCTATATATGTTGAGATTCACTTAAAATGATCTGATGATTAAAAATCATATTCTCTAAATAAGAACGGTGAAATGTTATATGTGAATATTTAGTTTGTTGAAAGCAGGATTAAATTTCATAATGATGAAGTATCTGGTGTGATTATTCCACCAGTAGCAACAGTGCGCAGGGGTTGAGTGGTTCATTCACTCAAGTTAGGTTGATAGTATTGCAGGCACGGTGTGTGGACAAACGTGCCACCTCTGCAGCACGCATGTGTTAAAATAAGGAGTACTAAAGCAATAAATTTTCATAAAAAAGAGGAGTGCTATCCACTTTATTACTTACATTTTGTCACTTTGTCCAAAGGAAAGAGCACCCACTAAAATAAAAATGTCGTTTGATCAAATATCAAGCCTTACAGATGAGAGAGCTAAAACATTAGCATATACAACTGAGCAAGCAACGGATATATCTTCACTGATTCAAGAAGTAAAAACATCGGATGCCCAAGGCAACACAATAGTACAGCAATTGAAACAATTACAATTTCTAGCTAAAAGAGAAGTAAGCCAAAAACTCCATGCGTCGACCCTGGTACAGTATCATAAAGAAAAAAGGATTCCGCGAGGATTACGAATGTCCATCAAACCGATGCTCTACAGGTTCCACTTAAATAAAGACTTTATGGAGAAATGGTACCGGATTTTAAATAAATGCTCTTTAGATTTAATATTGTTACTGATTGAGGAATTGGCTAGAGTCATTGCAGACTTGACCCGTGAAATTGATGAGATCAAACAAAATCTAGAGGAGAGGATGCAAAAGGATGATTGGGATAAAGCATTAAATGATATAAACATCACGCTGGAAAAATACACTAAGGAAATTCAAGAAGGCAAATTAAGAAAATTCAAAAGGGACACGCTTGATTACAAGCTTAATGAAGTTTATTCTTGGGCTGAAGTATATGCCCAGCGAAGAGCATATCAACCAAGGAAGAAACCCACTACAACTTCAGAAGAAAGTCTAGTTTCAGATACGGATTTAAGTGCTTCCAGACCATCAGCGAATACACAAATTGGAGAGGCATCAGGCTCCATTGAACAAATAGAATCTGAACAAACAGCAGCCACATCCAAGCCGTCTTCTTTTCCCCAGGCAGGGGATTTGACCCAACCACCAGGAAAATCCAAACCAAAACAAGGAGAAGTAAGAGAAGGAGCACGGACAAGAAGCACCAAGTAAACCTAGTGATGAATATTTCAAAGACAGAGCTAACATCTGACGAACTCAAAGTGTTAAACAGAGGACTAGGTTTTGTCCCGACTTATGACACAAACATTTTGGAATGTGAAATAGCACTGTTTAAATTCATGAGGGTGTTAAGACTTAGGCATTTTTTCACCAATGTGGTTCCCACACAAGAGGCTAAAAAACCCACTGAATTAATGGAGTTTAAAGTAAAATCCAAGTACCAATCACCTGTTTCACATAAAATCCTGGATGCATTTGAGAAATCAGTAAGGAATGACTTAGAGAAACTGCACTTCCATAGATCCAAAACGAAAAATCTATCTAACTTTGAAAGGAACACTTTGAAACAACTCCAAATGAATGAGAATATCCACATTCAAAAGGCGGACAAGGGAGGAGCAATAATTGTGATGGACATGGAATTCTATGTTGCAAAAGTCAATGAACATGTGTCAGATGAGTTAACATATTTGAAATTAGACAAAGATCCTATCAATGAATTAGAAGCAACCTTGAAAATTATTTTGGATAAAGCTTGTGAACTTGGTTACATCTCAATGGCTACGAAACAATTCCTTACGGTACAGCATCCGAGGCGTCCGCGCCTCTATATGCTTCCAAAAGTTCATAAAGATAAATTAAATCCTCCCATGAGACCCATCGTCACAGGTTGTGGCACGATTTTTGAACCATTGGGGCAGTATATTGATACTTTTCTACAGCAATTCGTTCAAGAGTGGCCATCCTACACAAAAGACACTAATCATTTCTTACAAAAATTGAAGAACACCACTATAACACAAGATCTATTACTTTGTACCATAGATGTAAAATCTCTTTATACTTCCATACCACACCAAGCAGGATTGGAAGCTGTGGAGTGGGCGCTGTTGGGACTTGAAACTATCAGAGCAGAAAAATCTTTTATTTTAGAATTGCTACATTTCTGCTTGTACCATAGCTATTTTCAATGGGACTCAAAGTTTTTTTTGCAACAGAATGGTACATCGATGGGATTTGCGGGGGCCCCCGCATATGCCAACACGTACATGGCTAAATTTGAAGCGGACTACATTTACTCAGACGAAGAATGGCGAGATCATAGTCTTATATATCAAAGATTTATAGATGACATCTTTGTACTGTGGTCAGGCAACAGAGAAATGTTGGAACAAAAAATTTTGATCTTGAACACCCATGTTGATCAAATTAAATTCACTCATACCATCAGTGATCATGAAATTGCATTTTTGGATGTATTATTGACATTAAAACAAGGAAGATTGCAAACTGAAGTGTTTCGGAAGGAGACAGATGTCAATAATTCCCTCTTGTTTCAGAGTTTTCATCCTCAAAATTTAAAAACGAATCTGCCCTTGTCACAATACATGAGGATAAAAAGAATTTGTTCAGAGCCCGAGACTTTGGAAAAACATCTGGATTTACAAGAGCAAAAATATGTCTCCAGAGGCTACCCAGAGAGTGTGCTCAAGAAAACAAAAGACAAGATTGTCACGTTCAGTAGAGAGAACCTTTTGGAAAAGAAACCCAAGAAAATCCTGGACAGACAGGTATTTGTGTCAAAATATTCCACAAGTTCATCTAAAATCAAAAATATAATAACCAGACACTGGGAACTTCTCCAACACGAACCAGACTTTGGAGGTATTTTTTCGCAAAAACCAATGTTTGCGTATAAAAGATCAAAAAATTTGAAGGAGTTGCTGAAGACACAGACAATAAAAAAGAGACAAATATATAAAGGGATGAAAAGATGCATGAACTGTGTGCACTGTCATAATGTTATAGCTGGAACCAATTTACATCACCCTCAGACTGGAAAGACTATTGATTTGCATCATGACAGTGATTGCAACTCTAAGAACGTGATTTATTACATCAAATGCCCATGTGGCAAATTGTACGTGGGGAAGACGGAAAGGAAACTGAAAACAAGAATATCTGAACATAAGAGCACTATCAGAAATGTCAATATCAAAAGCAATTTAGCCAAACACTGGTCAGAAAATAGACACAACATCTCCCAACTGCAGTTTTCGGTTTTGGAGAAAACTGAATTGCATGAAGGAGTGGATCTATCCAGATCCCTCCTGCAAAGAGAAATATTTTGGATCAGGTTGCTAGGGACACAGGAACCAAAAGGTTTAAATGAAAAAATAGATTACACATGCTTTCTGTAATCAGTAACTGTATGCCAGGCAAGATACAGGTAGAGGGTTTGGCAAGCCTCTCTTTAGCATGAGTATTATAAAGAAAAAAAACATCATATAGGTTCTATGGACTTCAGAGAGTTACATGTAATAATGCATTGTCAATGATTATTTCATTGTGCACAGAAATTTTTTATTTATGCTTATTCTATGTTCTTCAACTCTGAGCACCGGATTTCCCATTCTGTCTATCTTTTACTTTGTCTATTTTGTTTCTTGTGCTTCCATATTCCGTTAATTGAGTTTTCTATTAGTCCGGAGGTTTCCTGTTTAGTGATAAAAAACATAGGTAATTATTCGTTTTGACCGTTCCACCATGGCGTTATCGATCCATTTTATTTAGTCTGTCCTCACTGTCGTGAGCCGAACCCTGAGTTAGATGTTTTGGTACTAGAGTTTACACTGTTCCAAAATGGCGCTACCGATCTAGCGTGTATAGTCTGTTCTCACTGTTGTGAGCCGAACATTGAGTCTGATGCTTTTTAACCGGGAAGGTCCGGTGTTTACTTCGAATCGGCAGGAAGTAGATGAAGGAGTTGATGATCAGCCTCGTGGTAGGTTGTGGCGTTTTAGGAGTTATTATTTCGGGTTATTAAACTAGACAGATTAAGCTAAGGACGGTTTCTCCTTCACATTTATAGGTGGTAAACTTTCACAGAATCGGAAACGCGGTGGTTTCCACTTTAGAGAATCGAGGTAAGAGAATGCTTCGTTTTGAGTTTTCTATGGTTTCAGGAAGCCGGTACATGTGTGTAAGCTGTTGTTTATAGCTAGGATTTTGTGTTTACAGGAACGTTGAATTCTTGGTTCTGTTGTGAGTATACTATATTGGTCTATTTTTCACTTTTCGAGGTGTGGTGGTGGTGTGTTTTAGCAATGCATGATTTGGTCATTTTTTTCTCTGATGAAACGGAAATTGATTCATTGTTGCTTTGTTCATCCCCATGTTTTTTCTATTTGAATCTGATATCAAATGCTGATATTTCAAAGTTACTGATGTGAAATGTTCATACTTACAGGCCCCTGAGGAAGAGTCCATTATGGACTCGAAATGCATCGGGCTACATCAACTATAACACAGTCAAGAAAGATTATGTTGATGCAATGAAATGTTATGATTTTCTATATATGTTGAGATTCACTTAAAATGATCTGATGATTAAAAATCATATTCTCTAAATAAGAACGGAGAAATGTTATATGTGAATATTTAGTTTGTTGAAAGCAGGATTAAATTTCATAATGATGAAGTATCTGGTGTGATTATTCCACCAGTAGCAACAGTGCGCAGGGGTTGAGTGGTTCATTCACTCAAGTTAGGTTGACAGCCATTTTAGGTAGCCATGTGCTCGCCACGTGAAAGCGTGAAAAAGCTTTTATTGTTCACTTATTTAAAATCATTACAATATACTAACTGTATAAAAATAGTTATCTAAACAAAAAGAAACATAAGTTGTATTCCCTGGGCTTTTTCCTCCAGTCAATTAAACGTAAAACCTTCATGAAATGTCATGTTCTGACTATGCAGTTTAAAAATAGTGTGTGTTAAAGGTTTTTAAATTGGGGGTGTGTCCACCTCTCTCCTCCGTTCCGTCCTACAGTTTCCTTTTTGCAGCTCGGCGTTTGCGGACAGTCCCGCACTAATTAAGTCTGTAAATTTCCCCAGCCGTGCTACTGTTTGACTTGCTGTAGACGTAAAACACAAGTCCGAAATTTCGCAGCATCGATTGCGGCCCTGAGCTCTGCAAATTGGAATGACCAAACGTTGTCTCTCTCTGGCTAACTTTGGGCAGCAACACAACAAGTGATACCAGGATTCCTGGTGATAGTCACAGAGTCTACATGCTACTGATTTATCCGGTCGGGCCCAGCTTGGGTTAAACTCCACTATAGGTAGTGCCAGGAGTCTCATGTGAGTGATCTTTTTTTGAGTTTGAACGGAAAGAGCTTGTTCAAAGTAGGGCTGTGCTTTACCCACTTTATAAGAGGCATCCAGTGCGGAGAGATTTGGGTGATGATAAAGACTAGCGATGTCTCTTGCAAATGATATTTGCTTTACCTGTCGGTTTACTGCTCTTTTCCATACTGCAGTTGAGATGTTCGTGTTGGCCAGGTTTTGCACCTCTATTTCCAGCCATTATATTGGCTACTGCCAGTTGCGCTTGCCATGGTGATCAGCTTTCTTCGATAATTGTTTTAATTAATTTGCGCTTTCAAAGCCATTGCTGGTGCTCGCAGGGTGCTAATGTAATATTTTATTGTGTCTCCCAGGCAAGAGATGTCGGGTCGGGAAAGTCCCAGCTCCAGCCTTACTCTAGCTCTCCTGGCCTGTCGTGGGATGCCCAGCACTTTCTTGTATGCAGTAATTTGAAAACTCATATAGAAGTTGGTAAGGGCTCCTGGGAAAATTAAATGGCCATTATTAACTAAGGGCAATATTTTTGCTTTTAAAACTTTCAAGATGGGGTCCGTGGATGGGCAATGTAATTTTCGATTGAGGTTTCCCAGACTGCAGATGATTCCTGCCCCTTTGCTTCTTAAGTGCTTCAAATGAGCTGTTGTCTTAGCCCCCTCCGTTAGCCTGAGGCCCAGGTAATTATAGTTTTTGCAAGTTCTAATTTGCTGATCACCCAGGCGCCATTGGGCTATGTGCTTTCGATGATACTTCCCAATGATGAGAATCTTAGTCTTCTCCTGGTTGACCAGTAAGTTGTTCTTTTGATTAAACCTGTTTAGCGCATCTAGGGCTTTCTGTAGGCCTCTCCTGGTATGGTCGTCGGCATATTGAAGTATTTGGAGCCGCTTGTTCCCCAGCTTTGGAGTGACTAGGTTTGTCCCTCCAATGCCTGACCTAAATCGGATGTGTAGATGTTAAACAAAAGTGGTGCAAGAACACACCCCAGTTTAAGGCCGTTATTTGTTGGGACCTTATTGGTCATTGATGATTGTCTGGTCTTAATCCTTACCCAGGTCCCTTTGTGTAGAGACCGTATTGCCTTAAGCAACTTTTCGGGAATGCCCCAGTTGGTGAGTTTACTCCATAGTATGCCACGGTCTACGCGGTCAAATGCTGCGCTATAGTCCACAAAGCAGCAAAACAAGGGAGGTTGAGCGTGCTGAGTCGCACATTTGGACAGGAATCCCAGGGCTATGATGTTGTCTACTGTGGAACATTGTGGTCTGAATCCAGTTTGAAAGAAAGGCAAGATGTTGTGCTCCTCCGCCCAGCTTTCTAATTCCTTCAGCAGCACTCTAGCGAATGCCTTTGCTTCGATATCTAGCAAGGCCACGAGCCGGTAGTTTTCTGGTTTTGTGCGATCTCCCTTTTTATATATGGGGCAGAGTACTGAGCCTTTCCACGATGATGGAATGGAGGCCGTTTCAAAGGCGTGCTTGAAAAGTGGGGTTAGCTGTTCTGCCCAGAATCCGTGTGCCTCTTTGAACACCGCCGCTGGGATACCGTTGGGGCCCGGTGCGCTATCTGTCCTAATTTTCTTGATCAACTTAATTATCTCTCTTGTATTCATGAGCAAGCTCTCAACCACGTCTTCATTATCTAATGGATTTAGTTGTTCTTGCGTGACCCTCGTTACCTGTTCTGTTGTGTACAGTTGTTTTGCGTGCTTGATCCATTCCGTGGCTGCCACACCGTTTTCTTTACTTTGGTCAGTATGGCCTAATTGTCTGATATGTCTCCAGAAGCGGATGTGGCCGTTTTCTTTGAGCATATGGAATATTTTCAACCACTCCGCCTCCATTTTTTTTGTTCGAGTTTCCCATATTTTTTTCCTGTGTTCTCGTCAAAGGGCTTTAATTTCCACGCTGAGATGAGTTGTCACTCCTTTTCTTCTCGCCTTCAAGGCTTTAGAAAGGTTCTGTTTCGTTTGCTCTAAGTCCTTGGGGTTTGGCTGTAATAGCTGGGTTTGCGGATGAAGGCGCTTGGTTTCCAGGGTCCCGCTGACTTGTCCTAGGACCGATTTTAATTCCTGTGCTGTTTCCCTCTTCAGAGTCTTGCATATGCTCAGAAGGGCCTAGCTAGTAGAATGCACCTGCTCCTCTTATAGAACTGTCAGGCTATTTTTGCAGATGTATGGAGCAGTAACTCTCCTCTCACTATGTTGAGCAAGCAAATCTTGCATGTCCATATTAGTCATTTTGCGTGCTTACATGTGCCAGGACCTCCCCTTGGTTTTATGTTGACTATGTAACCCTAAGCATATATATGGCCCCTGTTTTCTGTACTCCTTCGACTCCCTCATACAGTTTCTGAGGGTACTGTTTGACGTAGTCTCCCTCATCTGAGGTTAATAAATGAATTATTTTTATATTACAGCGTGTGTGAAAATCTCTTCTTTGTAGGTTTAAAGGGACCAGGTATCAGTGAGACCCGTTAGAAGGTTTCTATTTTTCTTCAAATGGCGCTCCAACATGGGGCTCATCAGAGAAGTGGCTATCCAAGGGAGTGATCTTGACAGGAGACATGAATCTACTGAGGTGGGCAAGACAGGACTCTACTAAGGAGATACTCTGTGCACGGAGATTCTGGGGATTCTCCGTCTCTGCAGCCCAGTATATTTCTGGTCTTCCTGGTTTGATCCTCCACATGTTTACCACTCCTGACTGAGAACCTTTTTGGCATGAGTATTCTAAAAAACGACCGTTAGGTCATTCAGAACTTGCCAGTTAGAATCTGGACACCAGGGATTAGTAAGGGTCGTTTTGATGCAACACTTGCTGTTGGTTTGATACCAGGGTTTGGTAAGATCGTTTGGTGCGGCTTACTCATGGTTTGGAATTTGTATTGACCAATTTTGGAATCTGTGATTGAGAATATATAAATTGCAATTTGTGTAGGCAAGTAATGAGGAGAATTTTCTCTACTTTGTATGAGATTTGAACGGCACAACGTACAAGCGTACTTTAAGTGCTACTTTGCGTATAATATTTGTATAAGTTGCAATATTTTTGGCATGCCTGTTTCAAGCACACATCGAAGAATGTGTTGCTTTTTGGAGGTACCATAGTCAGATGTGAAGTAAATTAGCCGGCTGCCCTAGAGGAAATACCTAAATAGGTTTAGGTAAAAAAGCATATTTCTTCTTTGGTGATTCTGTTCCCCATGGAATTAACCCCTTAGGTGCTGCGCACGTTCGGCGGCCGACGGCACCACCACCTCCGTAGTGCTGCCGTCGGCCGTTGAACATTCGAACCTCACCTGTGCAATGGAACGTCCAGCATTGAAGCTGGACGTTCCATAGCAGCTATGAGGTTAAAATATGAACATAACACAAACAAGGATCCTATTCTGCACACTTTTATAAATGGAGATATGCAGAGCGATTTTTGGGTGTTCTGCCAGCCAAAGCTAGTGAATTGAGTGTATTTTGGCTTCTTGAAAATAAAATAGTCCGTTGGGCTGTTTTGTGCAGTCTTTTGGAATACTATTGAGAAACTCTTCTTGTAAATATGACTTACAACTAGTATTTACAAATGGTTTGGTTTAAGTACAGTCTGTGGGCTGTCCTTTGTTTCTGTCCTAAATGTTGATCTTTGGATTAATCATGTGTTTAAATGTTTATGTGGTTTGCGGGTTCACATTGGTACTTCTGTGATTAAATAGCAATTGTGCTCTTTGTGAAAGAATGGCTAGCCTTAAGCTTGCTGTATTGTGTGTTCTGAGTGTATGAGCCCTTCTGTATGCCTGGAATGAGCTCAATGTGTGTTTCTGTTTTCTTTTGCTGTCATCAGTCTGTTATGCAAAATGTCATTTAATTAATATTAAATAAAAATCCAGAATTAAATAATATAAAAGGTGCTACATAACTAAATGTTACTATTGAATTGATAGAGTAAGCAACAATGCACATGTACAAACAGCCACAATGCTAAAAAGATGACATTGGAATTCACATTCAATAGGAATGAAATTGGCCTCAAAAACAAAATTGTGTGCTTTGCAGTAAATAAACTGAACTATAAAATATTACAGCATTTTCCTTAGATACAGTGTATTACAAATTAGCAGGCAAACATATCATCTGAGTAAATTGGATGTTGCTGACCAAAACACACATTATAGAACAATTCATTGAAATGCCTCCGTTTTAAATGGACTGTCACTGTGCTTACATTTCAACACAAAAAAAGCTTTCCAACAGCTGTGTTTTAACTGTCGCTGAGAAACAGCTGTCGTTTTGATTGTAGGCCACGGAGAGAAAGAATGCTGACTCAGCTAGGATTTAAGTCAATGCTAACACGGTGTAAACCCCTGCATTTCAGACTGCTGTTTTAAAAAGTTACAAAAATCAGGTTCATTATTTTGGATAACAGGAAAACATTTAAAGTAAGGATTTCTCTTCTTAATGCCTTTTTACATAAGCACATTTGTGGTTCTGATGTTAAATAATGACTGTCCTTAAAAGCGGTGCAAACTTTTTCATGTTTCAAGTTAGGCTTCTGTGCTTAGGCTTATGAATGAATGTGTCTAAAATATGATAGGCAACTAATTAAGCTTGCTTTTCATATGTGGAAATTATCAAAATGATTGGTTTTATGAAAAAATATATATAATTATATGAAGAAAAAAAGTATTATTGAAAATAAGTGCATTTAAATTCATTTTTTAATATTTATAAAGCTTAATAATCATACTGTTACCTACTAGCATCAAAATTTAATTTAAGTAGTGTTGTACTGCTTAATGAGGAAACTTGCATGTGAAATGTCACTCTGCACAGGTGGAAAAAACTCATTTTTATAAGGATATATATTAAATATTTCTGATGCCCATCTCTGGAATGTGTAGAGAACATTCTGAGAATGACTATTATGCAAAAACATTATAGGATATTGATTTTTAAGTGCCCCAAATATCAAAGTCAAAATTGGGTAAAATTCGCTAATTTGAAAACAATTCTGCTACTCTGAGCAGCTTTTAAACTGCCTTAGGCTTCAGTAAATGCATACATTTAGGTATAACACAAACAGCTGCTTCAATATTGCTAGAAAAGTATACTGCACACTGCTTACAATTGAAAATATGTAGCAAAAACAGCAGAAGTTATTCTCTTACCTCTAAACTGGCAAACAAGGGAACAGGTCTGCTGTTCAGTTATCAGTATCCAGGGTGACTTTGAATTGGGGAAAGCCGCATGGAAACCCTTGCACACAAAATGGGACAGCTGCTAATGAGTTCTATATTTGAAAGCTTATCAGGGCTCCCAGAGAAGATTTGCTTTGACATTTTGACCTCTGAAACATTTTGAAAGATGACAGGGATGCACTGATATGAATAAAAAGGCAATATTATAGTATATGTGCACGTTGATTAACAGAAAGCTTTGCCATATATATATATACACAGCACTAATGCTTTTAGTCTGAGGATACTGTACAAAAGCTGAGGCAATGAAATCTAGTTTGAAATCATGTGCCCTCATGTTACCATTAGTATACTTGCCAAAAGGATTGGGGGTTGGTTATTCATGTTCTTTATCTCTTTCAAATTTGCCATTTATCTCCTATAACTTTGTTTATGCCCAGTTGCTACAAATAGTGGTTGATAGTTTTGACAGAAATAAAACCTGTTTCAGGTTTCCTACTGTCAAATTGGGGGAAGGAGGCTGGCTCCTCTACAAATTAAGGGTAGGCAAAATGAATGTTTCTTTCTTTTTCTCAATTTATTTTTAGCCTATCTAAGCTGTCTGTGAAATAGCAATGAGACATTTAATTGGCTATTCAGTAATACTGTTCTAAACATTGTTAGCATTAATAAAATGAATAAGTATATATGTTATGTTACTGGCCATCTTGTTTGATGACATTATCACAGGATGAATAGTCTTGATTGCTGTTCCCTTATTTGACCTTTAAGGGGAACTAGATGTGGGGAGTTTTTGTTCTAAAATTCTTAGGTGATAACACCATTATTGTATGTTATTCTCATGCTAGTTTTGCAAGGGCATTGCTAGTTTTTATTAGCTAGTCTGTGTAAATAAACTGTCAGTCCTTAGAGCTGATGTAAAATAGTTTGGATCATGAAAAGTAGAACGCAGTGAAGATGCCCATGTGATGCTTAGCAAAAATGTTTGAAGGGAATATTGTTTTATAGATAAGAACCACTGTTAAATCAGCAGTTTTAGACTTTCCTGTTGCTCTGATAACATGAGAGCATGGCCTTAAGCATAGAATGTAGCTGCTTTTATTAAGAAGAATCATTTTAGAAGTGTCTGCAGTCCTGTGCATGTAATGTAAAATCTATGAGTAAAAGTGTAGAAAATTTCATTTTTTCTTGGGGGTTTTCAGATTAGTACACAGGAATACACCAATGTAAGGATTTAGGGTATGTCTGTGTTGTTTTTCTCTTTTCCCCACAATTTAGTAAAGGAACACAGACTTCGTTGGATGCTTGGGATTGGGTGATGTATTACTCTTGTCAGTTCACCAAAGAGTTCCTTTTATACTTGCCAATAGGTCAAGGCGCCTTGCTAATATATGCAAAACAACAGTTGATGGACAGAATGCAGAACAATATCATACATTCACCCCAGTAGAGATCTGGGCCTAAATCCATCGTTTTTACGCACTCTACACCACCCCAGTTCAGACATGGCCATATGCAAATCAGCCTTGACCCTGTGCCTCATGGGAACAGTCCAGCCCGAACTGCCAAGCCATGTCTTCCCTGGACCGGAATCAAGCATCCCAGGACCGGTTTCTGGCTATCAGCCGTCATCAGCCAGGATAGCTTGACTCCAGTGGTGTGGAGAGCACGGGACTCACGTCTGACCATACCCGTCCCACTCAGGGTGATAAATGCCAAAACAACAGTTGATGCACAGAATGCAGAACAATGTCATACATTCACCCCAGTACAGAGATCTGGGCCTAAATCCATCCTTTTTTTGCACTCCACACCACCCCAGTTCAGACATGGCCATATGCAAATCAGCCTTGACCCTGTGCCTCATGGGAACAGCCCAGCCCGAACTGCCAAGGCATGTCTTCCCTGGACCGGAATCAAGTATCGCAGGACCGGTTTCTGGCTATCTGCCGTCATCAGCCAGGATAGCTTGACTCCAGTGGTGTGGAGAGCACAGGACTCACGTCTGACCATACCCGTCCCACTCAGGGTGATGAATGCCAAAACAACAGTTGATGGACAGAATGCAGAACAATGTCATACATTCACCCCAGTACAGAGATCTGGGCCTAAATCCATTGTATTTATGCACTCCACACCACCCCAGATCAGACATGGCCATATGCAAATCAGCCATGACCCTGTGCCTCATGGGAACAGTCCAGCCCGAACTGCCAAGCCATGTCTTCCCTGGACCGGAATCAAAGATCCCAGGACCAGTTTCTGGCTATCAGCCGTCATCAGCCAGGATAGCTTGATTCCAGTGGTGTGGAGAGCACGGGACTCACGTCTGAGCATACCCGTCCCACTCAGGGTGACAAATGCAAAAACAACAGTTGATGGACAGAATGCAGAACAATGACATACGTTCACCCCAATACAGAGATCTGGGCCTAAATCCATTGTTTGTTCTGAACTCCACACCACCCTAGTTCAGACATGGCCATATGCCAATCAGCCTTGACCCAGTGCCTCATGGGTACACTCCATCCCGAACTTCCAAGCCATGTCTTCCCTGGACCAGAATCAAGCATCCCAGGACTGGTTTATGGCTATCAGCCATCATCAGCCAGGATAGCTTGACTCCAGTGGTGTGGAGAGCACGGACTCACGTCTAAGCATACCCGTCCCACTCGGGCTGACAAATGCAAAAACAACAGTTGATGGACAGAATGCAGAACAATGTCATACATTCAACCCTGTACAGAGATCTGGGCCTAAATCCATCATTGTTTTGCACTCCACACCACCCCATTTCAGACATGGCCATATGCAAATCAGCCTTGACCCTGTGCCTCATGGGAACAGTCCAGCCCGAACTGCCAAGCCATGTCTTTCCTGTACCGGAATCAAGCATCCCAGGACCGGTTTCTGGCTATCAGCTGTCATCAGCTAGGATAGCTTGACTCCAGTAGTGTGGAGAGCACGGTACTTAAGTCTGAGCATACCCGTCCCATTCGGGGTGACAAATGCAAAAACAACAGTTGATGGACAGAATGCAGAACAATGTCATACAGTCAGTCAGTCAGAATATCTTTATTCGACTTAATCAAAGTCATACAAAGAAACAAAAACAATAAAACATGACACACAAAATATACTTTGAATTCCTAACTAATAAAAGGCTACAAGCCCAATATACATTATAAATACTATTTACACAAGTTAAAAAAGGTACATTTGGGTATACATGTAAAATTCATTTAGTTAATAATCTCTTCAGGCGGGCGTTGGCCAACAGCTTTCGTCCTTACTGCAGCGACTAAAAAATTGGCAAGACTAAATGCTGTACTTGGATTAGTCATGAGCTGTAGAAAGAGCAGCGCGGGGCGCACCTGTGTGAACCCTGCGTCTTTAAGTACGGGGAACAGATGTTTTTTCCTCTGCTCATGATATAAGCTACAGAACATGACGAAGTGCATTGTGTCCTGCACTGAGAAATGATCACAGCTGCAGGGAGCGGCTAGCTCTGGCTTCTGCCAACCCTTAAAAGAACCTAGGTGAAAGTGAATTAAGTTAAACCTAAGTTTGGTTAATAAAACCCTATGGTAAGGGATAGTTACGAAACGAAGGTAGGGCGCCAAATAAGGATCGCTGACAAGTAGATAGTGAGCCCTTACTGCGGGTTTATGTAACTCGACTGACTCGCGGCATGCTTCCTTCCTTTCTTTGAAGGCTTTTTTTGTATTGGCAATGTCCTGGGCCGTAATTTTCTCTGGGGAACAGAAGAGTTCTGGACGACCTAGTTCCATAAAGGATTTCCTTAAATAGGCCAACCAAGGAATTTTACAGTGGTGGTCCAAGGATAAAACATCCCTCAGGATTTTGTGATTTAATGGTAGATCGGCGTTTAGCCACATTTTCAACCACAAAATCAGTGGTGCGGCACTTAGAAGATCTGACAAATAAGGCAATCCCACCTCCTTGTGGATGGAGTAGGTTGGGGTTGATTGAGGGACAGAGAGGAGAGATCTTATAAATCTATTTTCTGCTCTCTGGATGGGGTCAAGGTTAACATAACCCCACAGAGGCGATCCATAGGAAGCGATGGCGACAGGTTTGCTCTTATAAATCTTCAACATCGCTTCCATGGGCCTGGCGCCTAGCTTACCCGCGAAGCCCAGAAGTGCAGAGGCGGATCTGGTGACGGCCAACCTCTTCGCGCTTAACTGTGGACCCCAGGTGCCTTTCTGATCAAACAACACTCCCAAGTAGGGAAAAGTGGTTACCTCAGTAACAGGGATCCCACTACAAAAAAAAGATTTATGTCTTCTCTTCCCGCACTCTTTACCCATTATCATTGTGTGAGATTTAGACGCATTGACCTTTAGGTCCAAATTTTCCATAAAGGAACCGAAAGAATTAAGAAGGACCTGCAGGCCAACTCCCGTACGGGCCATCAACACGGCATCGTCCGCGTACAGGAGTGCCGGAATATGTGTATCCCCTGCACGCGGAACATCCGCGCCCATGCCCCGCAGGTGCGCACCCAGACCATTGATGTAAATGGTAAATAGCGTAGGGGCCAATATGCAGCCTTGCCTGACCCCTTTCAAGGATCTAAAAAAAGGGGTGCACCTACCATTATTGGACACACGTACAGCTGCGAAAAGCTCCTGGTGCAGTGAAGCCATGAACGCGACCAGGGCTTTGTCAATTCCCAGATCCAACAGAGTTAACCATAATTTGGACCTATTAACGAGGTCGAATGCGGACGAAAGGTCCATAAAAGCCAAAAACACCGAGCCCTCCTTAGCCACTGTGTATTTAGAGATGAGTAGGTACAGGTTGATACATTGCTCAATCGTACCTTTCCTCTCTCTAAATCCATATTGAAGTTCGCACAGCCCACCACAACCCTCAACATTCTCCCTCAACCTAAATAAAAGGACTCTCCCCAAGATTTTTACAGTGGAGTCCAAGAGGGATATAGGCCTGTAGAATGCTGGGTCGTCCCGCTGACCTTTATTTTTATATATGGGAACGATGGTGGATTTGGCCCATGAGGCTGGTGCTGAATTATGGTTAACTGCATTGAACACGTTGGACAGCACCCTCGACCACATTTTAGGAGAAAACATAAAAAAGTCGGCCGGAACTCCGTCCGGGCCAGGTGCCTTGTGTTTAGTAGTTTCCAAGAGCGCCCTTTCTACCTCCTGGGGGTTGAAAACAATAGGGCTTACTGGCCCGCTGAGCAGAGGGCACCTGCTAATGTCCTCATCGGCTACATCCTCACCATATACGTTTTTAAAATGAGACAGCCATTTGTCCTCGGTGATCACACAGTCCATTGGGGAGTTATTGTCCTCCGAAAAAAGGGGCTGCTTAATGATTGACCAAAATCTTCTACTGTCCTTCAATACCGCTGCTGATAGAAGGTCGTCCCAGGTTTCGCGTTTAATGCAGTCTTTGCGGCTTTTTACTGCAGACTTGTAGATTTTCCTTAGTCTCGCAATTTCCTCTTTATCTCTGGGAACCATTTTTAAAGCCACCAGCAAGTCTCTGTGTGCCTTTGAGCATGCAGAGTTGAACCAACGCTTATGGCCTTGGGACCCCTGCAGAGGTTTAGCTAAAAGCTCTTTGGAGACTTGTGCGCATAAATCCTCATAAGCTGGCACCATGAGGCTCCCTTGAGTATCCGGATTTTGGCACAACTCGACTTGAATTTTTATTTTAGGGAGGCATTTTTTATAAAAAGTTTCTGGGATCACCTTCGCCCATTTTAATCTTCTGTCTTGATCTTTAGTCCTTAGGGGGTGTGCTCGTTTTACAGAAGATGGCGCCACCCCCATCGAGCTGCCCCACTCCACTTCAAGTTGTACAGGGTTGTGATCGCTGAAGTGGGTTACGACCGTACTGTAGGCAGTGGTAGAGGTTAAAATGCCAAGAGAAACAAAAATATAATCTATCACTGACCCTTGGTGACCGCCTGTAAAAGTCGGCATTCTCGGCCCTAAGTTTGGTTCGTAAAGATTATAGTTTGCAAGTAGATCTTCGAGCTCCTGGCCCTCTGCTGAATGTTCAAAATGAGGCGCAACTGGGGCAACGTCGTCGTCATCGCATGCTCCTCTTCCCTTACAGGCTAAATTACATGGATGTAAATTAAAATCACCTAATAAAATTGACTCGGATGCGAGTGAGATATTCTGTAAGACTGAATTTAAAATACAATCTAAATTGGCAACATTGCGACCATCATAGACGGAATTGCCAGAGTTGTAGAAATTAACGAATAAGGTCCTACTAGTTTTATTAAAGGTTCTTTCGACAATCAATATGTTGTCAGATTCAGACCTAATCTGCCTGAGACTTCCTTTTAGGTCCAAGGCGAATAAGAGCACCAGGCCACCTTTAGCCCTACCCATTCTGCTAGGCACTGCAGGCATTATAAAGCTGGTGTACCCGTCCCACCAGAAATTGTTCGATGTGTCCCAAGTTTCTTGAAACGCAATAATGTGGAACTTTGAAATAAAACTGCACCATTCTGGATCCTGACGCTTGGTGTTAAGACCTGCCACGTTCCAGCTTAAAATCCGACATACCTCGCTACTGGGCATATGGTTGGTGCTGCTCGCAGAATGTCCTTCCATTGTTGCATGAGCTACAAGAGCACCGCTTGTGTTCGCGTGACAACAACGCTGTACCGCCTCTTTGGATGTACCCAAGTTAGAGCCGGCCTCGGGCCCAGGATTAAGAGTTTGCTGACTTAAATTAGTGGGCAGCTGGGGCTCAGTGACGACATTAATCATTTGAGAATTATGGGAGTCGTCAGTACTAAGGTCCCTCCTACTCGCGAATGGATTCATCAAACCAGTGTTATAGTAATCAGTTCTTGGTTCGAGTCAATCGCAGGAGTTAAGGTCAGCTAAGGGACCGAACCTATTTCCTGTAGCAAGGCCCCATGCGGGCGGTGTCGCTAGATGAGCCTGACCGGCATGAGCTATATTCCACAGGGGGTGTGGAGTGAATGGGTGGGCCAAGGCCGGGTCCAAACTCTGCCACCGTGTGGGCATAAGGCCACGTGCCCTATGATCGTATCCTAGAGCCCCATTCCCCCACCAGTTTGTTCCCAACCCCTGTGGGTAGGCCGGCTGAATGACTCGGTCGAACTGGTGAGTTGGTCTTCCTGGCGCTTGCTGAGCTACCAACATACACCGATCGTTTACATAACGTGGACCTGTGACTCCTCCCCAGCTACTATTATTCCTGTACGTGTTGAACCTGTTGGTATTAGACAAGGTAAAGGATTGAGACTCATTGTTAAAGAATCTAAGAGTCAGTGGGACTATAGTGCCATTGCGCTTCTGGGGTGGGAAAACATTGTTCAGGATCTCAGGAAGGACCTCGGCATTAGCGAAGTTAGTGATGACGCAATCGCCTTGGAACTTTTTCCGCTTGCTGCCAATCCAGGGAACTCTCCTAGTCGAGATTATGTCTCCTGCCAGTTTGTCAAACCCATCCTGCGCCATGTACATATTATTAGAAAGCCAGTGTAGAACTTTATCTTTAAGATCCTGATTGGATTCAGACTTGTCTTGTGACAGGACTGGAACATTGGCTAATACCAAAACTACCGGTAAGGCCTCCGCTAAGAATTGGACTGGGCTCTCCTCTCGATGATTTGCCACAGTTGCGTCAATTGAAATAGTGTTAGTATGGAGGGCCCCAGTAGCGGCGTTCTGGTCCGGGGCGGATAGTAGTAAGGACGAAGGTGGGTGAGACAGCCCTGATTCAATGGACTGCATGTTACTGTCAGTGGGAGGTACCTCCTCATCCGTGGATATTAAATCAGCGACAAGGGAAGATAAATTCTCTAACTCCTTGGTCAGGTTACTGTGAACTCCGCCCAACTTCCTAACTTCAGCAGTTAGTTTGTCCACCTTCCCGATAAGGGGCTTAATGATGGACTTAATTTTAATATCCAACATGTCTTGGATCCTGTTGAAGAGATCTTCATCAATAATGCGCTTTGACTCAAGGTCAACCTCATGGGCTGTAAGTCTGCCTTGCCGCCTTGGGGGAGGGGTGGCAGGCTTCTTTCTCCCCATTTGTTTCCCCCCACGTTTTGCAGCTGTTTTCCTGCATGCTCTAACAGCGCGATTTGGAGGAGACTGATACTGCGGGCCATCATCCATGGCTTCAGTCTGGATACTTGTCTCAGTAGAGGCGTCCTCATCGGCTAGGTCGATGAGATCTTCTCTCTCCCTAACGGGATCAGAGTCTTCAGTGTCTTCAGTAGAGATGGCTAAAGAGGTAGGGTCAGGGTTTGCTAGAGTAGGTTGTGTGCTACCTGTCAGGAAATCGGACATGGCAGTGCTTGCAATGCTTATAGAAGGACTGTCCGTAGGCAGCACAGGTGATTGACTTAGTCCCAGAGATTGCCTACGTTTACTATTAATACTGGATACAACTTGCACTAGATAAGAGTCAAGAGTGTTAGCGGCCTCAGTAGGGGGAGGGACCTGTTTTTTCCCCATGCTTTAAAATCGAATTGGGCTAGGTCAGAAATGCACACTCCCCACTGGGCTTGAGCCAGGTAACCAGTTAGTTTCGACACGTGTAAACTATGTGGATAGTGACTGGTAGCTATAATAATGGCTGGTGAATAATGGGATGAGCTACAGCGCAAAAACAAATTAACAGGAAACAGTACCTCAGATCCAGGGAGGTGGCCTGCCTTGCCTCTCCGTGCCTCGGAGGGCCTCAGAGGGCCCGCCCTTTGCCCGGGCTTAGCCCCGGGCGTCCCGCTCGCGTCCCGCGTAGCTGAGGGCTTCCTGCTTTTGCAAGCCCCTCCTGGCGCCTTGATGACGCGACAGGGAACGCGCCTCCGCCGCAAAGGCTGCCGGGATCTGTAGTCCCGGAGCGGCGGTGGCGTGCCTGGTGTGCGCGTTGGTCCGCTCCTGCTGCGAGCCTGTCCCGCTGCTGTTCTCCGCTCAAAGGTGGGTGACTACGCTCTCTCTTGCTCTGCTTGCCGCCAAAAAGTATTGGTGCTTCCCTGGACCGGAATCAAGCATCCCAGGACCGGTTTCTGGCTATCAGCCGTCATCAGCCAGGATAGCTTGACTCCAGTGGTGTGGAGAGCACGGGACTCACGTCTGACCATACCCGTCCCACTCAGGGTGATAAATGCCAAAACAACAGTTGATGCACAGAATGCAGAACAATGTCATACATTCACACCTGTACAGAGATCTGGGCCTAAATCCATCATTGTTTTGCACTCCACACCACCCCATTTCAGACATGGCCATATGCAAATCAGCCTTGACCCTGTGCCTCATGGGAACAGTCCAGCCCAAACTGCCAAGCCATGTCTTCCCTGGTCCGGAATCAAGCATCCCAGGACCGGTTTCTGGTTATCAGCCGTCATCAGCCAGGATAGCTTGACTCCAGTGGTGTGGAGAGCACGGGACTCCAGTCTGAGCATACCCTTCTCACTCGGGGTGACAAATGCAAAAACAACAGTTGATGGACAGAATGCAGAACAATGTCATACATTCACCCCAGTACAGAGATCTGGGCCTGTTTTGTTTTGTTAATATATGTGCAGTCCGAAGACTAGGAAGTATTCTGAGACTATCCTCTCTGTTGATAGACCGCTTCTGTGCCTTGTCTAAAGACCTTATGTTCTGTCCATCAATAAATATTTGCTACCTTACAACCATTGCCAGAGGGGCCCGGACATCAGATTCAACCTGGGGAGTCAGCGTCAGCACCAGTCCAGTTTGAAGCCAAGGTGAAGGTAACCAGCACAGGCATTGCTGGCAACTAGGAACTCAGTGAAAGCGGAAGCCCTTGGATGTTAATTGTGTACCCCTGCCACTGTCTTGGGCGACAGACGGGGTCACCAACCAGAAAGAAGAAATCGTGGATCAAGTTTTTGATGCTCATCTTATAGTCGCAGAACAACCAGAATGGCGATGAAGCTTTGCTTGGGGTGAACCCCTTTGAAACAAGGGTTGCTTCAGAGATCCCAGCATCAGGCCTCTGAATTCTGGTCCCATGATGAATGCAAGTTTGCACCTTTGTTTGATGGTCACACTAGATGCAATGTGTGGCCCCAATGAATGAGCAGTGCGCCAGCAGAGCAATATAGGAGTTAGGGAAGGACTTGAGTGTAGGGTACAGGTGCTGTGTCTCTGGTGCCTGTTAGATTAAAGTAAAGGAACCTGGTGCACTGCCTGAGACACTGGACAGGATCGCTGAGAGCATTTGACCTGGTGGGTGACTGCCCTATCCTGAAAGAAGAAACTTTTCCCTTGAAACTGGGCCGTGATTCTTGAGTTGCGAGTTGTGCAGCTCCACCGTGGAAACCACAAGAGCCTGCCTGTGAGGCTCAAACGGACACAGACACCCCTCTGGATTGGTTGTACAGCGGCTTCAATTTCCCCAAGGACTTCTTCTTTTTTGTTAATAATGTACCCCTTTGGTTGTCCCATTTTTGAGGAGGAGTAGCCCTTTGCAGCTCTTCATCCTAATTCTTATGGCTTTGTGTGGTCCTCCTTGTTTTGAATATGATTAATGTCTAGCCCTCATAAAAGGAAAATGGACAAGTCAATGTATTTGCTTATGACTAGAAAAAAATGATAATTCTATTTGTTATAATGGTCATTACTCTCTCCTGCTATCTGTATGTTAATTATGACCAGATGCTCTGTTCCCTTTGTATTCCTGCTTGCTTATACATCATATATACCCGCTTAATGAAATGTTTAGAATGGAGAATGCCCACCTAGCAATGAATTAAGATATTGATAAATATAATAAAAATAATGTGAAAATATTTTCTGTGTTCCTACTGGATCATAGGAATGTCTTTAGCTCATGCTAAAAGGACATTCTGTTAAAGATTGCAGTGATGTGTTAGCATGAGCTGAACGCCATTTTTGTACTTGGCAGCCATTTTAGGTAGCCATGTGCTCGCCATGTGCTGTTTCCTTCTTCAGAGCCTTGCACATGCTCAGAAGGGCTTAGCTAGTAGAATGCACCTGCTCCTCTTATAGAACTGTCAGGCTATTTTTACTGATGTATGGAGAAGTAACTCTCCTCCCACTACGTTGAGCAAGCAAATCTTGCATGCACTTATTAGTCATTTTGCGTGCTTACATGTCCCAGGACCTCTCCTTTGTTTTATGGTGACTACGTGACCCTAAGCATATATAGGGACCCTGTTTTCTGTACTCCTTAGACTGCCTCATACAGTTTCTTAGGGTACGGTGTGACGTAGTTTCCCTCATCTGAGGTTAATAAATGAATTCTTTTTATATTACAGCTTCTGTGCCAATCTCTTCTTTGTTGGATTAAAGGGACCAGGTATCAATGAGACCCCTGAGAAGGTTTCTAATTTTCTTCATGCCTTCTCATCATCATTTGTGCTGCTGAAAGTGCTATCATGACCTTCAGATAGCCTGAGTTCTACAGACTCCTTAGGATGCAATTGTATCCGTGTAGGGGGTACGTGGATCATAGATGTGAGATTCCTAAAATGGGTTCACTCATTTGTAGGCAACAGGTGAAGGAATAATGTGGTTCAATCTTAAACAATCCTCAGGAAAGGAGAAAGTGGAAACAACTGTAATATCAACTGTTAAAGCACAGCCCGAGTGCCATACTCCCGGATAAAAGTAAATTGATTTTTAAGCAGCAACTGCTAAGTGCATTGCGCAAGCCCATGCACTTGAAGTCGGTTCATCGCAACTTCTACCGCTAAAAGGGCTTTACAGCACCTGCATGTTTTCTGATTATTCTTGCTCTTTAGAAGCTTAATTCTTTGGTTCACAATCGTTAGCTGAATTTACTGGTTATAAGAAATCAATTTCAAACTTAGATGAATTTATTGGTTATAAAAAAATCAAAAACAAACAGTTAAATCGAAATACCAAGTTTTTAGAATGAATATGAAAAAAACTACCTATCGTGCCCAAAAAGAAAAGTATATTATTTTTTCTACGTAAATAAGGACGTACTGAAAATTGGTACTGAAAATACCCATTGGAAGAAAATAGTTGTGATTATTAAGTCAACATAATGAGTGAGGTGGAGAAACACCACTCTCAACCTGCCTGCACTAATAACAATCTATAATGGAGGTAAAGAAGGGTCTCTTGTGGGAGCTGAGCCAATGATATTCGCATTCTGGGACTAATCATGGACGGTGTGACACAGACATCTCCAGGCAATGAAAAAATATCCATAAATCTTTTAGGGTAGCTCACAAAAGAAGAATGTTCAGCCATTAAGGCGTCGTTATCTGATTTGAAGGAAGCAAAGTAGGTCTTAAAATGCGTAATGCTCATTTTTAAGTTAGGGATGCTCAAAACATTGTTGTTCGCCTATTATAGTATATAAAAGAGTACAAGGTACAGGTTGGTGACGGTGGAAGGCTCCTTGGCATGAGGGAAGCTTCTAGAAGTATGTTAAGCTGCTAAGTGGTTGTCGGTGGATGGCTGATCTTCGACACCTTGGACTCAGAACAAGCAACAGGTGTAATGGAATTTGTTACAATGAAAATAGATGGACATGGGCATAGTCTGCTGATTCACGAGACCTGATTTTGCAGAAGTCATGCTTTCACTTTACTCCTCACCACTTTCAAACTACACCCGCCGCCACTGTTTATTAAGTGAAATATATTACATCAGGTTTACACTTATAATTGGGTAACATATGTTTTACCCCAACTATAGCTAATGTGACTAAATAAATAAATAACGAAGAGAGTAAAGAAAATTGGTCACTGATAGGTAAGGGCTTCTCTGGCAGTTTCTCTGATTGTGCAAAGAAAAATATTCCTGACGATGTTTTAAACAATTATGCTAATGAGAGATATGATGCTTACTATCATAGATACATGTTGCTTTCTGTGTGTGATAATCCAGCCACAATAACAAACTTAATGATCATTTAATGGCAAATGTAATAAAAAAAAAAGCTCGCTATTTCCAACAACTGAATAATTTATTCTTACAGCAGACACTGCGGTTAGCTTTGCTACCTGCTTCTCTTTTTGGGTTGAATGCGCCACACTCTTAAACTAGGGGCCAGATTTGTCAAAGTGTTGTGTTGCTCTTGCATAATGAAAGGTAATGCAAGGACAACTCAACACTTAAGTCAGATTGACCAAGCCACTCAAGTCCATCTTGCGTGGCCATGGAGGGCTAGGTAAATCTGAAGAAACGCAAGGCAGGGCAAGTCACTGCCATGCGTCACTCTGCCCAAGGGAGGCATTCTATGGATGGAGCGTCGTTGTACCCACTCCTTCACCCATGGATTTTGGCACATTCTCAGATTTACCATAAGAGGTAGCAATGGGAAAGTGTCAAAATGGTATGCCTTCCAAAGGGAGGCGTAACAAGGACAAATGTCTTTATTTCTCCTTGTTTTTCTACTTTCTGCAGCACACATAGAAAGAGGAAAAAGCCCCAGAGAATTCTTTTTGTACAGGAAGGTATCCCTTCCAGCATAAAAACAATTCTGCGGGCAATGCAGGCACCCTTATCCCATGAAGCAAGGGTGACTGCATTGGCAGAAGGCAGCCAAAAGTGCATCAGTTCAAGGGGAGGATAGGAATGCACCATATAATCTCAAATAAGGCACAGTCCTACCCTTTCCCTTGTATGCAGCGCAGCAAGATGTCTTGCTGCTTTGCAATGCGTTGCATGAACTATTGATAAATCTGCCCCTTAGAGTCCTGGACTATGTGGACAACCTTACCTTATGTGTTGTAACTCAATTTGGGATCTATCACTTTCTTGAAGTGGAAAATACAGCAACAAGAAAGTATTTATAAAGTTAACAAGCACAAAACCAAGTGATAGTCCTCGGATGAGTAATTTTAGAGGCCATTGGCAGATCGCCAGCTCTGGATATCCACTTCATGTAGCACCTTTAATGATGCTCATCCATTTATTTTAAATAAAAATAGCAAAAGTACAAAAGGAGGACCTACTGTATTTAAAACAGTGGAACTTTGCACCTTTTATTATGAATCATTAAAATATCCATTACCAATTAGAAAACTAATTTGGAAGCTGGTTGTATTTGTTTGGGCTAATATTTGGACATAAAACAGATTGTGTCACTTATGTGATTCCACTGCAGAGTGGTTACCATACATCTATTACCTTATACAGTTATGCAGCGGTTTAGGAAATGTGTGGATATCATCATTTGTGTAAGCTGGGGCATGGGGATTGTAAAAGGTAATTGTCCACTTTTTTCAATGTTGTATGTAAATTGATGATTATCTCTCAGTGCATATTCATGCCTTCATATATCTTGTTGATATACTGCAGTTGTAAAACGGTTTCTTTCATTCACTTTATTTAGTTGTGATCAACGTGGAATAAACATAGCAACAAATAAAACTAAATATATATATTGTGAAGGCCTGTTAAGTAAATATTCTTTGTAAAAACGCCATAACTGTATGATCTTTGAACATTATTAAGCCATACCTAAATAAATATATAACATCCTCCATTACCTTTGGTATTACATTTTGCCGTTTTGTAAAACACGAGTGCATCCAATAAATGCTCCAAGCACTAGCTGAATTGGGTGGGATGAAGAACAGAGCTGATGAGGTTATTCTAGGCCAAATAATTTATGGAAGATTCAAGGTTTTGTAGAGCGTGACTACTCACCCGTAAGGGTTTCAAGGTGCTGTGGTGTTGGGGGGAGGGGAATCTGCTGTTCAGTGAAAGAGCCAGGTCTTGGGGTCCTTCCTGAATTGAGGCAGAGATGGTGATTGCCTGAGATGCAAAGGAAGGGAGTTCCAGGTGTTTGCAGTGGCGTAGGTGAAGGATCTTCCTCCAGCGGTAGTCCTGCTGATCCAAAGGATGGTGGCCAGAGTCTTATGATTGGAGTGGAGCTGTATGGTGGGGGTGTCAAAGGAGATGTGGTGGTTGAGGTATGCATTGTGAAGGGCTTGGTAGGCATGCGTGAAGAGCCAGTAGGTTATCCCTTTGCTGACCAGGAGCCATTTGAGGTCTCTTTGTTGTCAGTGATAGGGCTGATGTAAGGGATGTTCAGTATGAGTCTGGCAGAGGCGTTTTGGGTCTTTTGCAGCTTCATTTGGAGTTTTTTCGTGGAGCCGGCATAAAGTGCTTTGCCATGCTTCTGACGAGTGAATGGGTGACTGTTTTCCTTGTCTCAGTGGGGATCTACTTGAAGTTCTTTGAGAGCGAGGATTCCAGGATGATGGTGAGGTTTCAAGTGTGGTCTGTGGGTGTAGGGAGAGGTTCTGAGCACTGCGAGCCACCATGAGTTGCCTCAGGGGGAAGGGTTGGCGCCCAGGATGAGGACTTCAGTCTTGCCTGGCAACGGCTTTCATCTCACTGTGAAAGTTGTTCTTGGCGGTTGTGGGTTCGTCGGAGAGGGGGAGAATCAGCTGGGTGTCGTCGGCATAGGAGACGATGTTGAGTCCTTGGTTTCTGATGTTGATTGCAAGAGGGCAATGTAGATGTATAAAAGGGTGTGGGACAGGGAGGAGCCCTGTGGCACTTTGTAGCTTATTTCTGTGGCTTGTGAGAGAAAAGGTGTGTTTGGCTGGTCAGGAAGGAGCTGATCCAGTTGAGAGTGTTGTCGCGGGTGCTGGCATCATGACATCTAGCGCAGAGGGTTTTGTGGGAGACGGTGTTAAAAGTAGCATAAGAGGTCTAGGTGTGTGAGGGCCATGGTTTCGCCTCTGTCGAGAAGGATGAAGATGACGTCTGTGGTGGTGAAGAGAGTGTCTCGGTGCTGTGGTTGCTTCTGAATCCAGATTGGGTGAGTTCCAGAATGTTGTTTAATTCAATGAACTCAAAGAGTTGGGTGTTGGTGGTCTTCTCGATGGCTTCAACTCGGGAGGGGAGCAGGGAGATTGGTCTGTAGTTCTTGAGGTCCATCTGGTCAGCAGATGGTTTCTTCAGTAAGGTGATTGATCTCCGTATGTTTTTAGTCATAGGGGAAGGTGGTGGATTCGATGGAGCAGTCGATTGTGCAGCAGAGTTTGGCTGCGATCGAGGCGTTGGTCTGCTGAATATGTGGTGGGGCAGGGATCCGATGGGCTCTGGAGTGGATGCTCTTCATGAACTTGACTGTATCTTCAGTGGTGAGGGAGGGCCAGTTGATTAGAGTCTGCTGCGGCCTGTTGGGTGCAGTGGCTTTTTAGAACTGAAAAGGGAAGAGTCTTGGGACCTTCCACCAATCTGTTTATTTATTTCTAAGTTATTTATAAAATGCACAAGGTAATAATGCATGCAAAAGCTCAAGAATTCTACTGTCCAATATACGTTGCAAAAGAGAAAAACCTTAATTTCCCTGTTAAATGCAGGCTCACCTTAATTTGAAATCATACCTAGTGTAATCATTAAGAGAAACTGCACTGAAACATTACAGGATAAAAATGTTGAAGAGCCCATATAGTATTAGGGAATGATAGAACTAGATTGTTACCAATCATACATTCTCTGTATCTTCATTGTTCATATGCACTAGTAGTAAAGTGGGACTAACCCGTAAACACCCCAGACCCTTCTTCATTTATAGACCTTTGGGCCACTATTGCAAGCAGGTCTCCCTAATAGAATCTCATGCACAATAAACTCTATGACACTCTGGATTTGTGCTCCAATCTCCAATGCCCATCTTTTAAAATGCAGTTAAATGCAGCACAACTGGAGTAAGAGACTCTGCACAAGCCATACATGAATATATATGTTCCTACCTGTGCACAGGTATGCATGCTGATGGAGGAAGACCATTAGAGGGTCTATAGAAACTGAACCTGCTGCAAACCCAGGAGGAAGGGTGTGTGTAGGGGTCTCTTTATGGATACCCCAGAAGTGGGTAATACAAGATTGTGCTAGACTCACCAACATTAAAGATCCATGTGCTTGGAAAGTGCAGACAGACAGATGCTTTTCAATGTTGACCGTGCAGTGCTCTTTGCCAGAAAACCCCCAGGTCAGGAGACCGTCAGTGCAGGACAGAAATAGGTCCTGATTGATACAGGCACACTGCTGTTAGAGAGGAGGGATTAGCAGTGGTGGCAAGGACTGCAAGAAGGCACACAGACTTCCCATCTTGACATTTCTGGGGGCAGGAGGCCCCACTATAGTATTATATTTACTAGTGGAAATTGAGCCATCAAGCTGATAATAATAAATTATGAAGCCACTCATGTTCACTGACTCTCAAGGAGTGAAAACATGTACTGCCTTGAGAAATTCTAATGACTAATTGTGGCTTTCACTTGGGAACTTGTATAGCTTTTGGTCCTCATGTTGCACTAGGGTTGTTTTCACTCTATTGACACCTATCCATTATTAGAGGTAAGTGAGTGTGTCACCTCAATGCCTTTGTTGCAGGGGAATGATTCAGAAAAGGGGGTGGTGATGAACAGAGTGTCTGAATTAAGCAGACCACTCTTACCCAGTCCAAAGATCAGGGCTTGATCCATCACCGTTATTTATCTCACTGCCCCATCCCAGCTCAGAACCTGGCTATATGCAAATCAGTCTGTCCCTGGCCCAGTGTATCATGGGAACAGGGCAGACTAAACTACCAAGCCAATTCTTCACCAGAAAGGAGACAAGCTACCGGGGACCGGTTTCTGGCATTTCAGCCGTCTTCGGCCCGGCTTGCTTGAATCCTGATGGAGCAGTGAGAAAGGGACTCATGTCTGAGTATACCCTGCCACACCTATAGTGGCCAAAAATGATTCAGAAAAGGGGGTGGTGATGAACAGAGTGTCTGAATTAAGCAGACCACTCTTACCCAGTCCAAAGATCAGGGCTTGATCCATCACCGTTATTTATCTCACTGCCCCATCCCAGCTCAGAACCTGGCTATATGCAAATCAGTCTGTCCCTGGCCCAGTGCATCATGGGAACAGGGCAGACTAAACTACCAAGCCAATTCTTCACCAGAAAGGAGACAAGCTACCGGGGACCGGTTTCTGGCATTTCAGCCGTCTTCGGCCCGGCTTGCTTGAATCCTGATGGAGCAGTGAGAAAGGGACTCATGTCTGAGTATACCCTGCCACACCTATAGTGGCCAAAAATGATTCAGAAAAGGGGGTGGTGATGAACAGAGTGTCTGAATTAAGCAGACCACTCTTACCCAGTCCAAAGATCAGGGCTTGATCCATCACCGTTATTTATCTCACTGCCCCATCCCAGCTCAGAACCTGGCTATATGCAAATCAGTCTGTCCCTGGCCCAGTGCATCATGGGAACAGGGCAGACTAAACTACCAAGCCAATTCTTCACCAGAAAGGAGACAAGCTACCGGGGACCGGTTTCTGGCATTTCAGCCGTCTTCGGCCCGGCTTGCTTGAATCCTGATGGAGCAGTGAGAAAGGGACTCATGTCTGAGTATACCCTGCCACACCTATAGTGGCCAAAAATGATTCAGAAAAGGGGGTGGTGATGAACAGAGTGTCTGAATTAAGCAGACCACTCTTACCCAGTCCAAAGATCAGGGCTTGATCCATCACCGTTATTTATCTCACTGCCCCATCCCAGCTCAGAACCTGGCTATATGCAAATCAGTCTGTCCCTGGCCCAGTGCATCATGGGAACAGGGCAGACTAAACTACCAAGCCAATTCTTGACCAGAAAGGAGACAAGCTACCGGGGACCGGTTTCTGGCATTTCAGCCGTCTTCGGCCCGGCTTGCTTGAATCCTGATGGAGCAGTGAGAAAGGGACTCATGTCTGAGTATACCCTGCCACACCTATAGTGGCCAAAAATGATTCAGAAAAGGGGGTGGTGATGAACAGAGTGTCTGAATTAAGCAGACCACTCTTACCCAGTCCAAAGATCAGGGCTTGATCCATCACCGTTATTTATCTCACTGCCCCATCCCAGCTCAGAACCTGGCTATATGCAAATCAGTCTGTCCCTGGCCCAGTGCATCATGGGAACAGGGCAAACTAAACTACCAAGCCAATTCTTCACCAGAAAGGAGACAAGCTACCGGGGAAGGCACATAGGCACATGCTGATGGTCCCGTGGAAGTAGGGGTGTAGCCAATTGGCCTTTTCTACATGGTTTCCATAGCTTTATTGACTTTTCTGGATCCTATTTTTGCTGTTGTTCTAACTGTGCATACTGGAGCACTGGTGCCCATGCCCAAGCCCAAGGGTTTGCGCTCTGTATGTATATGATCTGACCCTTAAACATGGGTAAACTGATTGATATATCTATCTTCCTTAAAAGGTCTTACTTTAGGGCATAGAAAATGCACCTCAGGCCTGAAAGTTAAATGTCACCTGGAGACTTGGCACCTATTGTGCTATACCTTTAAAACATGGATTCAAGTCTACCACATGTGACCTAGCTGCAGCAACCTACAAACCTGCTTTCACACCTGTCCAAGTAACCCTTTTAGACAGGAGGAAACCCCTGCTTATAAATATTAAGAAGTACATCTTGTTGCTCACATGGTAGGGTGCCTGGTATTTATAAGTGGAACATGTGCAAAACGAAAGCAGGCATGTTCCTGCAATGACTAGCTCCCAAAAGCTATTTCTACTGGCAGGTCTACATGTGGAAAATGTCAAAGTACAGATAATCTTCAAATTTAAGAAAAATAACTTTTAGAAATTAGCTTGAAGCTCCTGGAGGCTAATTTGCATTATCCTGCACCAGCTTTCAAAGAATGCTTGACCTTAATTAGGTTGGAAAACTGATCCCAGAGCAGAGTAATGGCTTAAAGCTGGTGACAGGATAGGATGGGTGTGACTCATGTGAGTTCAGGAAGGACAGCTATGGGAGTTCTAGCAACTTCATTAACTTGAAAAGGTCAAAGGTGAGGTCTGCCGACACATAGTTTACTTTAAGGAGAGACCTGGGAGGGAGAAACCCCTTGATTCCAGATTGCATGGTAGTCAGTCTGGCTCTGTTCTAGTGAGAGAGGGAGCTGGCCCGAGAACCAGTTAGGTGTAGCTTAGGAGAAGGTTATTTGGGAATTCCTCAAAGCACACCTCTGACTGGCACACGCATTTCATTCAAGGGTAGAAGGCCTGAGCCATCTTCAATTTCAATTAGAATGGTACAAATTGTGATAGTTTAAAGTAAGGCAAACCAGATGTGCTACAAAATTCAGGCGAGTTGGCCCTAAGATGTTTTTCTTATTGGTTACAGAGCATCAAAGAGACTCCCCCGCCCAATGGATAGTGAAACCTACAAAGCTGGCACCTCACCCAGAACACTTTCTGGACCTGTGGAAAAGAGTGCTGGGCATGCTGCCGGCTATTTGTGTGGAGACCTGAAAGACAAGACCTGCTCACACTTGTACCCAGGACTGAGAAGTGTACTACAAAGATCAGTTGGATTCCCTTCATTGTGGATTCAAGGACACAACGAGGTGCAATAGGCCATTTCCTAAAGAGACGAGATGACCAGATGACCAGTAACAACTGTTCCTGGATAATACACTGCTGGTGGCTTCTGCTGGACTGAGCCCTGGCCCCTAAGTGCTGTCCCTGAGGTCCTAGGAGCCTTAGAAGTGACCCTGAATTGTTGGGACTTTAGAAAATGTTAGAACATCCAATACCTCCACAGCATCAGCAGAACCTCACAGCCAAGGTGTCTGATTTCAATGCAAGTTAAATGGATACAGCTTCTGGCTGGCCTCGCTTGAGGATTTAAAGTTCATAAAGACGATGCACTTAAAAAGCAAATGAGCCGGCTTGGTGTATCTGACCCCTGTTACATTGTGCCTCAATTTGTGTCTAGGTCTCACTACCATAATAGTCAAGTGAAAAAAGGAGTCCCTCATGCCCATGTTGAGGGTAGCTTTCACCCATCTGCCCTCCCCAGTGAGACAGAAAGCAAAAATAGACACTCCTACTATGCAAATAGACTTTTTGCTCAACCTAGGTGCAGATTGGGGGATTTCCTCAAATCAGCCCTACCTGGGGGGTGGAAAGCACTCTAGACACCAGGGAGTAAAAAAAAAAAATTGTATGGGGTGGTGGCTGGCACATCTGAACATCAGATTAGACCATTTTCCCCTGGAGTACAAACAGCCCGTCTTGCCCCTCCCACGTAGCAGATTGGAGTATTTGCTCCCATCTGATCTCCACGGGAGGCCAAAGTATACACCAGACACCAGGGATTACTTAGACATATATACATATCTGGTGAAAACAAGAAAGGTTAAATTGATGTTATAATTAGGATTGCGGTCATATCTAAAAAAAAATTTAAAGTTGAAATTCACAAAAAAAACAAAGTTAAAGTGACTTTTTGATTGCTGACAATGACAGTTTAAACATACCATTTTAAACTAACATAACCATAGAAATGCACTGCTTATTGTTTTCTCAAGTGACAATAACTCAGTACCTAAACTAACTTTAACTCATACCTTCGGGATGCACAGTGTTGTCATCAATGATGTAATGACAGATCTTGGAGTCATGTTATAAATGATGTTATAAAACATTGCCATGAGAGACGTAATATGGAAGGTAACTAGCAGTGTATGGTGAGACACAAGCTTGCCATCGTTGTTGTGAAATATGGGGGCCTATTTATGAGTTGGTTTGTGCTGCTCTTACACCAGGTAACATGGTGGAAGACGGAAGCAAATCTTACGGGGCTTATTTATGAGAGGGTTGTGTCACATTTGCACCACGCAGTGTGGTACATGTGTGTCACAAACCGATAAGTCAGATTTTTAATTCACAAAAGTCCACTTTGCATGGTCCTGAGTGGCTTCAAAAGTCTAGAGTAACTCAAAGCAGGGCAAATCGCTTAATTTCATTACTCTGTCCCGGGAAGTCGTTCCATGGGCATTGTGTGGCTGTTCTCACAAGATTTCAAGAAGTTGTTAATCTGTGAATGCACAGAAACCTTACATATTCCCTGGGGAGGAATAGTGATGAGAAATAGCTTCAGTTTTCTTCATTTCTTTCTCTTTCTATGTGTGCTGTATTCTGCAGCACACATAGAAAGAGGAATATGCCTCCCAAGATTGCTGTTGTGCAGGAATGTGATCCTTTCTGCACGAACACAATCGTACATGCAATCCTACCTACAACACTGTGTCGGACGTGACCCTTTTTGCAGGGTCATCCCTGAACTTTTTTGCCTTCCTCCAAGTCTTTTTTTTACCTGGTGTTGGTGGTTCTAGGACTCTGGGCATTTTAGCACTGCTGTCCAGTGTAAAGTGTGTGAGCTCTCTATAGTAAAATGTGGTAAGATTGGACTACACTTGTTAGGCATATTTAATTTACCTGTCAGTCCCATGCAAAGTGGTATCTCATATAGCCCGGGCCAGTAAATTAAATGCTTCTGGTGGACTTGCAGTGCTGCTTGCGCCACCCACCAAAGTAGCCTTTCACACCTGTCTCAGGCCTCTACCATTGCAGGGCCTGTGCGCGCAGTGTACTGCTGCTGTGACGTGGCACATAAAATTGGTGCCACTACGGTGACTTCCCTTTTACTACATATCAGTCACCCCTAAGGTAGGCCCTATCTAGCCCTATGGGCAGGGTGCCTTGTAGGTAAAAGGCAGGACTTGTACCTTAATTGTGTGGCATGTCCTAGTAGTGACAAACAGCCATTTTGGTTTCTCACTACTATGAGGCTGCCCTCTCAAAGGAATGCATTTGGGATTCCCTGATAAGTGTTTCAGTGGTAATTCCTGATATGAGAGGGTTAGCGTGGTCAGGTTTGGTATGTTTGGAATAGTAATATTAAATGCTGCATAATGGTGTTCGCAGATTTATTATCACTATTTTAGAATGCCACTTTTAATAGTTGGCATTTCTGTGTGCAATATGTCTTTGTGCTTGTCTGATGTGTATTTCATGTCTGGCTCTGGAGTGAAAGGGACTGGGGAGGTTCCGTGGCTCCAGAGGGGCTTGGTGAGTCAGCACTAGGCTGCATAGGTAGATCTGCATTTGGAGTAGTGGGAGGAGGAGCCCCGGACCCTGAATAGGTCTGTGCCTGCCTGGTACGATGCTGGCTCCGCACCCCTGTGGTGTGTCTGGGGCCACAACCTGCAACAACAAAGGGGACTGTTATGCACTGTAACAAAAATATTGAGTGCGCCAGAAATGGTTTTGACTGTATCCCAAGCCCTCTGCCAGGGCAGAACAAAGACCTGGCTGATATAAATATTGGGGCTGTGACCCCATGTGAAGTGTACCTGTTTGGAGCTGGCTTGCTGAAGGACTGCTGGGCATCAGGAGGAACCACTGTGGTACCCAGCTGCTGTCTCCTTGGGGTCCCTATGTGCTGGCCTGCCTGTGCCCAGCCCTGCCCTGTGTGGCCTGAAGCCTGGAGCGTGACGGACCAGGGTTGTTGTGCCCCTCTGCACTGTGCCACTCGTCTAAAGCGCATGATTGACACTTTTCTGAAATTACGTCTCCTTTGTCGATGAGGAGAGCCTTGATCAGGAAGCCAGGCAGCTATTGCCTGGTTGTGGGCGTAGCTCCGGAAAGAAAGGGGATGCCTTGGAGCTAGCGCGTGCAGCACTGCTCTCGCTGGGTGTGTGTCTGCAAAGAGAGAGGGGAGCAGAGGCACTAGTGCTCTCCTTCTCTCTCACCCTCCTGAGATGCTCTCACCTGTCACAAGGGGGACCAGGAGAAACCGGAAGTAAGGCAACTGTTGGCTGACTGTGGGCAGGGCCCATGCCATTGGAGCAGATGCAGAGGGCCGGACGTGGCGATCATCAGGAGTCAGGCAAAGTCAATGCCTGGATGTGGACGGGGCCCACAGCCGTCAGGGAGCTCGAGTGGAGTCGGAGTCTTGCAGGCTCCTTGAAGCCACCAAGGGAAGGACAGGAGCCCTGTGGGCTCCGTGTTGCACACTTCCCGCCTTGCCTCCGGGAAGGATAATCTCCTGCTGGGGAGGCCGAAGGGGCATTCTTTTTAGGAGACCAGGGTGAGTTGCACCCCGCCCCTTTTGCGCACATTGTTGTGGCTGCATCGGAAGCCAAGGGGGCCAGTTTGAAGGCCACTTGAGGGCAAGTTTGCTCTAAGGGGGCATTGCGGGGTGAGCCCAGGACATGGACCCCGCTTTAGAACACTCGTGAGGCGCAAGGCCCTGAGAGGATGGATGCACCTTACCAGTGTTACTGTAGTGTCTTGCTAAATGTGATGCATAATGTGTTTATGCCCGTGGTGATGCATAATGTTTTTATGTTACGTATGCCTTTACCAGTATTTAGTGGTTGTCTTATCTTTTACTACCAGTTCTAATGTTTCTGACAGTGGCCCCATCGGCCCTGTCCTGTATATAGTCCCCTGTAAAGTATAACCTAGTGCCAGGTGGCACAAGGTACGTTTGTGATTATCTAATGTGTTTTAAGAGTAATACAAAGGCTATTTTTTTTATATAACCTTGTGTGGAGTTTCTTTTGTGGTGTGCCTAATGTGTCGCTGATGTATGTGTGTTGCACAAATGTTTTACCCATTGCCTCTGGAATAAGCCTGACTGCTCATGCCAAGCTACCAAGGGGGTGAGCAGGGGTTATCTTCGGCGTGTGACTCCCTTGCCCTGACTAGAGTTGTGGTTTCTGCCAGGTTTAGGCGCTTGCCCTAGCCAACCAGAAATCCCATTTTTAACACATAGTCACCCTTGCATCATGGTGATTGGGTGCCAAAAGGACGCCAGTATAAGGAAAAGGACAGGAAGGCACCATATTGCCTTAAATATGGTGCAAGCCTGCCCATTCCCTGTCACACAGTGCAGCACAGCAAGGCGATTTGCTGAGCTGCACTGTGTCACAAGCTCATAAATGAGCCCCTACATGTGATTTATGAAGCTACATAAGGCCACTGTGCATGGCCCTAAGAGGCTCCTTAAATATGGATTATGGCAACGTAGTGCAAATCGCTGGTTTGCCTTACTCTGCCCTGGGGAGGCATTCCATGGGCACCCTGTGGGTGTTCCAAGACAATGCCCCTGGTTTTTGTCACATTCCCAGATTTACCAGAACCGGTAGACCGGCGAATGCACCAAATATATATGTCTTCTGTAGTGAGATGTAACAAAGAGAATTATCTTGATTTCTTCTTGTTACTTCCTCTTTCTATGTGTGCTGCATTCAGCAAGAATAATATGTCTCTGAGGATTGTTTTTGTGTAGGAAGGTGTCTTTTCCTTCACAGGAACAATCCTGCTTAAAACTCGGGCACCTTGCAGTATGGTACAAATGGTGGCTGCGTTGGCAGTAGACTGCGAAAAGGGTGCCAGTGCAGGAGAAAAGGCAGGAATGTGCCATATTGCCTTAAACATGGTGCCTTTCTCCCCTTTATCTGTCATGCAGTGCAGAACAGCAAGGTGACTTGCTGTGCTGCGCTGCATGACATCATAGTAAATAGGCCCAGCAATAGGCCCAGCAACCTATCGTGATTTATTCACAACACAATGAATAAAGCATCGGAATTGTGGGGAAGACCCAGGTATCTCCCTTTACTATACAATGTGAGTGCTATTTAGTGGATATCTACTTGGAGTCGCATGAGAACCTAGTAGCTATCCTAGTAGCTGTGTGTGGGACACACAGAATATCATCGGCACATATTTTCTGTTTACTAGCGAATCACACGCTTTCTTTTGCCCTCTGGAGGAAGAGATTTGTATCAAATCTTAATTTTATCAACATGAGATCTGAAATAAAATATTTGTTTCTTGATATAAAAATGTAAATGTCTGTAATAGAAGCATAAAACCTCACCTACCTGGAAAATGATTCCTTCTGAATCCCTGGCCAGCCTTCACAATATGCACTGACAATAGTTTCTAGATATTCAAAAACTGAAAATAATGTATTTAAAATTACATATTTCTCTTAATCTGAAACGATGGTGTCGCTTTTAGCTTAAGATTTAAAAAATACACAAGGTATAGAGTGTAATAAATAAAGCAGCTAGGTCTATAAAGTTTAAAATGCACCTACTTGTAAAAAAGTACATGAGGACCTCTACACAACCTCCCAGAACTGCTAAAGTAATTAAAGTTAGAAGCAATCCTAACTCTGGTTTACGTTCTGAAAAACTAAATTCTTTTGTATTGGTGATTTAGGGGCATATGCATCAAGCTTTTTACCAGTTGCAAACAGGCCGATTCACAGAATCGGCCCGTTTGCGACCAGTAAAAAGCCATTTCCAATGCATCCACCCAAAATGCATTTGCAAAATATGTAATCGCAACTTTTGTGATTACCTATTTTGTGAATGCATTTAGGGAATCCCAAATTGAGTTTCCCTAAATGCAATGCAAGAAGCATTTTCAAAATGCAACTTTGCATTAAGGAATCGCAATTTAACATTGTTAGAACTGAGGGTCTCTAGTTGGCAATGGTATATACCTTTGACCAAACAGGGACCCTTGCTTCTAAGTCAGGGAAAGAGGATTACACTACTGGATAACCCCTGCTCATCCCCTTGGTAACTTGGCACAAGCAGACAGGCTTATATCAGAGGCAGTGTGTTAAACATTTGTGAATACACACAGTAATACTGTGAAAACACGACAGATGGACACCACACAGGTTTTATAAAAATTAGTTTTTTTTTTATAGACTTAGCACAAGACCACAATCAACAAAAATCCACAATACTGTACTTAAAATAGACGTAAAGATGGTAGAAGTCACTTAGTTCAAGTTGATGATGAATGTGACAAGGTTCTCACAAAAGTACCTGGTTGCGTAATGTAAAACAAACAAAAGGTTCGCAGGAAGGGAGATGCGTTGGTTCCTTGCTTTGGAGGAGACGATGTGTCGAGCCTCAATGCATGTGTTGAGTAGGGGATACGTCTTGATCCTTACCGGAAAGGAGGTGATGCGTAGATTCTCGCGATGCATTCCAGTTGTGATGCCACAAGATGGCGCCTCGATGCACTGCGACGATCCAGTGCATTGCGATAAGATGGTGCACTTGATGCGACGACGGGAAGACGATGCATGCACGCCCTGATGGCCATGCGGCAAACTCTGTACTTTGGAGCCCTGACAGGCCCTGCGACACGCTTCTCCGGTAATGCGACGGCGATCCTCGCGGTGGCGACACGCTACTCCGGTGATTTGACGGCAAACAGCTGCGATGAAGGCACACTTCTCGGGAGTTGCAGCACGCTTCTCCGGCGATGCGACGGCAACAGCTGCGGCGGCGACACGTTCTTCTCATTGAGTAGCGCTCCCAGCGACACGCAGGCTTCTGCAGCTAAAATTCCCAGCAAGAAAATTCATGGGGGGAGCTGGTGGGGAAGTCTTGTAGCCCTGAGACTTCAGCAGGAGGCAAGTACAAGTTCAAGCCCTTGGAGAAATATTCTGCAAGATAATGAAAGTTTTTTTTAAGTTCCTTCTCCTTTCCTTGCCAATAAATAAACCACTGCAGGCTAACCCAGCAAACAGCACACTGGCAGAGGGGCAGTCCAAACTCCTGCAGCTTCCTTGGTTCTTCTCTTTGGCAAAAGGTTTGTCTAGTTCCCAGAAGTGATCTAAAGTCTTGGGGTCTGGGTCCACTTATTTATACTGCAAAATACTTTGTCCTCTAAAGGCAAAGAGGCCTCTGCCTAGTCCAAACCAGTTCTGGTCAGTCCTGGAGCACTTTTTTGACAAGACTCCTACTTTCCTTTCACTGTATAGGGTAGGGACATAGACACACCACAAGAGGTGGAGCCAGCATTGTGGAGGGAAGGCACAGGCCTAGTCAGGTCCCAGGTGCAACTTCTTCCACCCATCTACAAGCAGATCTCTCTATTCAGCCATGTGCTGACTCATCCTGCCTCCTGGAATTCCCCAAACACTGTCACTCAAACTCCAGACAAGGAATACACAACCTAGCAGAGGCAGGCTTATATAGTTAGGCATGAAAATACCTACTTTCTAAAAGTGAGATTTTCAGACACAGAATGTTAAAACCAACTCCACTAAAAGATGTATTTTATCATTCTGAGTTCAGGCATACTAAACTTGAATTTAGACCTAGTTTCCTGAGTTAGTTATGATTATAAGATGTAATAACAGTTAGCCTTGCAATAGTGAAAAATGAAAATGCTGTAATTCACTATTTCCTTTCTGGTGAAGAATTGGCTTGGTACGTAGTTTAGTCTGCCCTGTTCCCATGATGCACTGGGCCAGGGACAGACTGATTTGCATATAGCCAGGTTCTGAGCTGGGATGGGGCAGTGAGATAAATAACGGTGATGGATCAAGCCCTGATCTTTGGACTGGGTAAGAGTGGTCTGTTTAACTCAGACACTCTGTTCATCACCCCCCCCTTTTCTAAATCGTAATTCACTATTAGGACATGCCACACACACAATGGCATGTCCTACCTTATCCTTACAATGCACCCTGCCCTTGGGCATACCATACAGGTGTTTGAAAAGGGATGATTTAGGGACTGGCAAGTGGGTGCATTTGCCAAGTCGACATGGCAGGCAAAGACTTCACACAGGCCCTGCAATGGCAGGCCTGAGACACACTTTACAAGCTGCTTCCGTGGGTGGCACAACCAGTGCTGCAAGCCCAACAGCATCATTTGAGTTACAAGCCCTGGGCATACATGGTGCACTGTACTAGGGTCTGACAAGTAAATCAAAAAACCCAATCATGGAGTCACTCATTAATACAATTTAACAAGGGGACACTTGCACTGTGGCACTGAATAGCAGTGGCACAGTGCCCAAAGCATCTAACCAGCAAAACATGTAAAAAACAGAGGAGGCAATCAGTAAAAATGGAAGGGAGACTCACGCCAATGATACCAGGTATAACATGTGTCCCCTCCACCTGAAATGTGGGGAGAACTACCCTTTCCCTTGGGAGTTCTCTTCACTAAGGCAGAAAAATCTGGACAGACAATCAGCATTGGTAACTTCTGTACCGGGGCAGTGTTCCACCGTAAAGTCCATCCCCTGTAGGGAAATGGACCACCTCAACAACTTTGGGTTCTCACCCATCATCTGCATCAGCCATCTGAGGGGCCTGTGGTCTGTCTTAACCCGGAAGTGAGTCCCAAACAGGTATGGTCTCAACTTCTTCCTTTGGAACCTATGGAAGCTAGTAGTCCACTGCCAACAATGGTAGACCCTTCAAGGGTGTGCATTGGGTGAGAACGAAGATGAACAGGTACACTGGCAAATTCTAGGTCAGAAAATAGGACGTGGTTCCCACCAGGAAGGGAGACTATGACAATGTCAGCTGAGACAGGAATGAGACAAGAGGCATTTATAACACAATTTGGGTTCCGAATGCCAGGTTGGAGGATCGATGGAGAAGTCAAAGTTGTGACAGGGAAGGAGAGTTTAATGTAACAGATCAGGGAATGCGTAAGGTTGCAATGAAGGCAAAATTGTTAGATTTACTGAAACTGAAGGCAGAAGTAGATGAGGTGATCAACGGGAACCTTCCGTTGGAAAGAATAGATCTACGTTGTCAAGATGAGCTCATATTTTTGGCCAAGGATGTCACTAGGAAGGCAAAGCGAGCTCATGAGACGTCAGTTCAGTTGGCACAGAATTATGCTGTGGACTTGATGAAAATGAAAATGTTACAGGGAAATCACAGGTTAAATTAGACTGATCAAGAATTTGAAGAAATGAGAATAGTAGGGTTGAAAGCCCATATTCGAGAACTAGTCATAGTAATGTGAGCACGGAAAGAGTTGGATAGAGGCAGTCCAAGAAAAAGGGTGCCAAGAATGGGATAGGAGACACTCCGCCTCCCAGAGGAGAGACTGAGAAGGTAGGGAATTACCCATTGCAAGAGGTGCTGAATGGAGGGTATGTGCATGTGCCTTGGAGCAGGGGTGATTTGGTATCATTCACAAATGATTTCCCTTGGCTGAGGGAAAAGCCTGCGGAATGGTATTGTCAAGGTCAAGATACGTCGTCCCTTACCTTGGGCAGGACCAGGATTCTCTCTGACGACGTAGATGATTCGCAGAGATGCAAGGGACCAACTTCCCAAAAATCTAACTACAAACTCACTGAACTTATAATTACAGCTAGAATTGAATTAGACTTTAGGGAGGAGGGCCGGTACTGGACATCGAGGAGAGGTTGTTTGCGGTCCACCTGCGAAACAACAAGCAGTATGGACGTTAATATTGTCTGGCCTTCCTCTATGAATTTCTTAAGAAAAAAAAAAACCTTCTTTGAGCTCCCCCTTGTAAGACTACCTCTAATCTGTTCTACAAGTCTCCTACCTGCGAGCAGCGTAGTTTTGTCTTGGTCCAGTATTTCTTTTCTTGGTGGATGAGAGTCGTCAGAAGTGCATTGATGTGTTCTCAGACTTGAGGGGCAGATAAAGAGGTATATCTGAAAATAATGCAAAAGAATTCACTTAGCAACCTTTTCTTTTAATTTCTAAAAGGAAGATTCTTCCTCTTCTTTAACGTACTTGTGAATGCCTCTTTTCCCGTCTTGATTAGATTTTCAACCTTCTACTTTGTGTCCAAAACCTGTTGACTACACAAAGAAGAAAATATACAACTTCCTACACAGACTCCTTAAAGATAAGAGAGAAACCCCTTAGTCAGTTACCTTAGAACACTTTACAATGCTCTCTTGTAGTGTTCTACTTTTCAGCAAAATATCAAATAAAACACTTTACAATATTCACTTGCAGTGTTCTACCTTTCAGCAATAATGTCAAATAAACACTTTACAATATTCTCTTGCAGTGTTCAACTTCTTCAGCATAATATCAAATAAACATGAGTCTTTTCAAAAATAATTTGTCTTCAGTTTCTTTCCGCTTTTCTGTAGTCTTGTAAATGAAGGAATTTGCTTTCCTGGTCTTTCTTGCGATGGGCGCCGAATTTGAACAATTACAAAACTGTACTTATCTTGTTTTAGCGGTATGTTATCCAGGACTGGAATCAGGAAACCTGTGGTTAAAGAGGATGTCTCTCCGCCGATGAATGCTGGGCCCCAGGAAGAGTGAGGAAGATGAGGCCTCCAACCGCGATGCTCCGGAAGCAGGAATCTGTAGGCAAAGCAAGTTCCTGAAGCCTGGGTGCGGTTTAAATAGAGAACCGCGCCCAGGAAAATAGTGCGTGCAAACAGCCGGGGACCGCACCCAGAGGAAACAGTGCGCGCAAAGCAGCCGCGAGTCTAAAGACCTTGGAGCGACTTTGGACACTCTAGGCTGCCGTGTGAGGGAACACCGATCTGCCATAAGAGCATGATCTTGGGGTTCAAACAGTGAAAGATCATCATACTTTGGCCACAATTGCATCATTTACCAAACTCTACTATAATCATGTACCAAACACGGAATAAGTAAATGAAAGGCTGCACTTTGAAATAACACTTATCTAGGAATAAACACAACACTTAAAAACGGTCGTGCGGGTGCACGGGAATGGGGCGGGATTTTTAAGTGTTCAATGATTACTTCTTTTATTTAGATAGGAGAATCATGACAGTACTCCCCTCTCAAGATCCCCCCTAAAACTGGCGAGATAGGTTTAGGTTTCCCAGGAAATCTAGTGTGAAAAGTTCTTACAACCTTAGGTGCATTCTTCAAGTGTTCCAATGGTTCCCATGACCTTTCCTCAGGACCGTAACCTTTCCAGTCCACTAGATAGAAAAGTTTTCCACGAACTCTTTTTGAGTCCAAAATTGCTCTAACTTCAAATTCTGGATGACCTTCTATAAAAATAGAGGGCGGAGGTTGAACAAAACGAGTTCGAGGATGGAAAGGCTTCAGAAGGGACACATGAAATACCGGATGAATTTGATATTTCGAGGGAAGAATCAATTTGATACTAACTGGATTTATTATCTTATCTATAGTAAAAGGACCTATAAATCTAGGATTGAATTTTCGATTTCCTTTTAGTTTTAGATTTTTGGTACTCAACCAAACCTTTTCTCCAGGCAAGTACTCAGGTTGTTTAGATCTATGTTTATCTGCAAATCTTTTTTGACTTTCCTTAGCCTGAGCCAGATGGAATTTAGCTTGTTCCTGTATGGAAGACAAATTAGAAATGTAGTCTGAAATAGCTGAAACCTTATTCTTTGCTTCCAAATCATTAGGAACATTTTTGGGATGATAACCAAAATTACAGAAGAACGGAGACATCCCTATGGAGGAATGTTCCACATTGTTATAGGCAAATTCCAATTGACTCAGTAAATCAGACCACTCCTCATCAACATCTTTTAACATACATCGAATAAACTGTTCAATAGTCTGGTTGGTACGTTCAGTTAGACCATCAGTTTGAGGGTGATAACTAGATGATAACTTGATTTCCATCTTCAATAGAGAACTCAATCCCTGCCAGACGTGAGATATAAATTGAGAACCTCTATCAGAAATTACTACTGACGGGATACCATGTAATCGAATCACATTCGTTATCATAAGATGTGCTAACTCCATGGCACTTGGTAATTTCTTCAATGGAATAAAATGGGCCATTCGAGAGAACTGGTCCACAATAGTTAGAATGGTTGTAAAACCTTTCTTAGTGGTTGGCAATTCAACAATGAAATCCAAAGATATGGTATGCCATGGATGGAGCGGAATAGGGAGTGGTGTCAGAAGACCACTAGGAGATTGATGAGAAGGTTTATTTTGAATACAAATACTACAGGTTTCTACAAATTCTTTTATATCATTAAACATAGATGGCCACCAAAAGGTTCTTTTGATTAATTCGTAGGTCTTGATTATGCTTGGATGAGCAGTTAAAGATGTGTCATGATGTAAGTGAAGAATTCTCTTTCTTAAGGGATCAGTGGGTACAAAAATCAGATCGTGTACATAAACTAGACCCTCTCTTTCCTGCAGATAAGATTGTTCTTTTTTCCATGCATCCATGCTTTTTGTCTTTAATTCCTCTTTAATTTCGGAAATCACATCACCAACGGTTAGACTAGCCTGAAAACATGATTTAGGAAGTACCGGATGTGTCTCCTGTAGAGAATCAGTTTTACAATCGCCAATTCTAGACAAAGCATCTGCCTTTCGATTTTCTTTTCCTGGTCTGTATGTGATTACAAAATCGTAATCGTTGAAAAACATTGACCATCTCAACTGTCTAGGAGACAAAGCTTTTACTGATCTTAATGCTTGTAAGTTTCTGTGGTCAGTATAAATGGTTACAGGGTGACGAGCTCCTAGCAAGTAGTGGCGCCATTCTTCAAAAACAGCTTTTATGGCCAAAAGTTCCTTGTCTGCTATTGCATAGTTTTGTTCTGCTTCAGACAATTTTCTGGAATAGAAAGCTATTTCTACTTGGGTGCATTTGTCCTGTGTTAAAATTTCTTTGTGAAAGGATTCCACCTAAAGCAAAACGTGAAGCATCAGCTTCGACAATGAAAGGCTGGCTGGGGTCTGGATGACTTAAAATGGGGGCAGAAACAAATTTTCTTTTTAAGTCCTGAAATGCCTTTTCTGCCAAATCTGACCAATCAAACTTGACTCCTTTTCTCAATAATCTGGTTATTGGAGTTAAGATTTGAGAAAAGTTTTGTATAAAGCGACAATAAAAATTTGCAAAGCCTCAAAAGCTTTGGACTTGTTTCACGGAAGTATGACTAGGCCACGATTCAACAGCCTCTACCTTTTTTGCGTCCATTTCTATTCCTTTGGGACTGATGACATAGCCAAGAAATTCCACTCTTGAAACGTGAAACAGGCTTTTTTCCAATTTTACAAATAAGGAATTTAGAAGCAGTTTTTTCAGAATGGCTCGGACTTGCTTTACATGCTCTTCTTCTGAATTAGAAAAGATTATAATGTCGTCAATATAGACAACGCAACAAACGTCTATAAACTCATGCAGAACCTCGTTTATAAAAAATTGAAAGGCGGCTGGAGCAATACAGAGTCCGAAAGGCATAGCTTGATACTCAAATAAACCAAATTTCGTGCGAAAAGCAGTCTTCCATTCATCGCCTTTCCGGACTCTTACCAAATAATATGCTCCCGAAGATCCAGCTTGGTATAAATGGTAGCCTTCTTTACCTGATCTAATAGCGTTGGAATCAAAGGCAGAGGATATCTATTCTTAATGGTCACATTATTCAAGGCTCGATAGTCTATGCACGCGCGAAACTCTCCTCCTTTCTTAGGGATAAAAAAAGAGCAGAAGACACAGGCGACTTGGAATGACGTATGAAACCATTCGCAAGATATTCGTCAAGATATTCCCTAAGATGAAGATTTTCCTTTTCGGTAAGAGCATATATTCTGCTACAGGGCAAAAATGCTCCAGGAACCAGATCTATTCTGCAATCAAAGTCCCTGTGAGGAGGTAGGGTATTAGCTTTTTTTTGATCAAAAACATCTAGAAGGTCAGAATATTCTAAAGGAACACCTTCCAAGGCCAAAACACTTGTAGATTCAGTATCAAAATCAAAACCTTGGATCACGTCTTTCCTTTTTCCCTCTAGAAAACATTGATTGGTACATAAATCAGAAGAAAAGGTGACAGTTTTACTAACCCAGTCAATTATCGGATTGTGATGAACCAACCAAGGTATCCCAAGGATCAATTTGAATTGAGGGGCATCGATTATATCGAATTGAATCTTTTCTCTATGAGCTGGTGAACTGTCCATTTCTAAATTTTCTGTCTGTCTAATGATAGGTCCAGAAGTCAGTTCTTTTCCGTCCACTGCTCTTTTTTTTTTTTTTTTTTAAAAACCTTTATTTACAAATCAAAGTACACAGCTATTTAGCCTTACATCCCAGAGGCTAGGCAGCATGTTAAAAGTACACAGTACATAGTGCAAAATCGTACCAGGTTTAATTTTATGTTATAAGATAAGAAAAAATGAAATAGAACACAGTAAAGGAGCACCAAAACCAGTGCTGGAAGGCAAGGCAAAAGAACATAATTGCGACAATACCCAGATCAGGGGAAGGCTGGGCCATTGAACCCGAAAAGTACATGTATGAGCAGCGCAAAATGGACGATTGTGGGAGGGGAAGAGTGCAGGATGTGCAAAGTAGTAACATTTGGGTTGGAACCACAGGCTACGGGGATAGTCGTTCATCCAAGGGGGCAGTGTCGGTGGGAGACAGATATCACCCCTATATTCATTCCAGGCCCCCCAGACCTTATGCCACTTCTTGGGTTTACCCCGGGCCACATACACTGTTTTCTCACGAAACATGCACCAATCCATATTGGTTTTCCACAATGTCACAGAGGGAGGCGACGCAGCGCCCCACTTCTAAGCGATATCACGCTTTGCCACCATGTTCCCCAAGGTGATCCATTGGGTTTGCGCACTGTTGTAATCCGTGGGGCCCCACACATTCAGCAAGCAACGTCAGGCCTCGGCCGGCAAGTCAACCCCAGTCACCTCACTCATCACCGCGTGGATACGCCTCCAGTAGGAAGCGACCGCGTGACACTCCCAAATGATGTGCATGAAGGTAGCCAATGCACCACAGCCACGCCTACAGAGTCCATCGACCGAATGGCCCATATGCATCAGTCTAGGACCTGTCACATACACCCTATGGAGGATTTTCAGCTGAACCAAGCGTAGTCTGGCCGGGATCGCTACCTCCTTGGGGGATGATACCGCACTCTGCCAATCTTCATCATCCAACCCAACGCCATCACGAACCCATTGCTCTCTCACACCCAGAAGAAGGTCAGTGCGGACATTAATCAGTTTTTTATAAATCAACGAGATGGCACTGTCCGGCATATAACCGTCCAGCACCCTGTCTTCCAACGGGGATGACTCAGGGATCTTTTCACCCTCCGCCACCCCTCTACATCACGCCGTAGGCGCGCCAGAGGGGGAAGCAAGTTGTTCGCATAACGTGCCTTGGGATCGACTGAAATATAGATACCCAAATATTTGAACCCCTGCCTCGCGACCTGTATGTTGCAACCCCTCGGGAGCCGCGGAACGTCACCTCTCAAAACGTATAAATGCGATTTCGACCAATTGATGACCAGGCCTGAGTACCTACCGAAGGTATGCAGCACGTCACACACCACGATAAGGGACTTGCAGGGAGAGGTGAGGTAAAGCCGGACATCATCCGCGTATAAAGAAACGGGGTCCTCAAATCCGGGGGACCACCGTATCCCGTTGATGTCCGGATGAAATCACAGCCACGCAGCCAGAGGCTCAAGTGCCAACGCAAACAACAAGGGAGACAGGGGGCAACCCTGCCTGGTGCCCCTGCGGAGAGCGAAGGATGCAGATACGCGGCCATTGACCGTAACATTGGCAAGTGGACTGGCATACAGATGCTTGACCCATCCTATGAATTCCGGACCAAATCGGAACTTCGTCAACACTGCCCACAGGTAGTTCCACTCAAGGGAGTCAAAGGCCATCGCGGCATCCAAAGACGCCAGAACAGCCGGCTCCCGGAGCATACAGATCCTCGCTAGAGCCCCATGGAGTCTCCTAAGATTAAGGGCGGTGTTGCGGTGAGGAACAAAGCCCGACTGATCCGGATGAACCAAGTCGCTAATTGCGCCAACCAGTCGGTTGGCCAGCAATTTAGCTAAGATCTTAGGCTCAGCATTCAGCAGGGAAATGGGGCGATACGATCGACACAGGTCTCTGGGCTTCCCCTCCTTATGAATGACCACGATGGTGGCCAATCTCTGGTCCGGGGGAAGCGTACCCACTTCCCGCGCCTCCAGGAACATGTCCCGTAAAGGCAGGGCGATGGCGTCGGGCTTTATCTTATAAAGCTCCACCGGGATACCGTTGGGGCTGGGCGCCTTGCCAGACCTCAGGGAGCGTATCGCTAGAGCGATCTCGTTGACAGTTATATCCCTGTCCATGTTGTCACGTTCAGTGTCCGACAGGCACGGAAGGTCCACCTCTCTCAGTAGGTCATTGGAGTCCTCCTCAGACATCTCAGAGACCGAGGTGTAAACGGACTCGAAGTACTCGGCGAAGACCGTGACTATAGCGCTGGGGTCGGTAACAGCCAAGCCGTCCTCCCCCAGCACCTCAGGGACCACCCGGGAGGCCATCTCCTTTCCGTCAAGCCATGCAATGAGCTTGCCTGCCTTGTCCCCGACATCATAGATCCTACCCTGCTGTTCTCTGCCCATAGTCTTGGCAGCGTCAGTAACAGTGGCCCGATACTCTGACTGCTTAAGCGAGAGAACATGGAGTAGGGCCGGTGTTGGATCGTTCTCCAACTGAGAGTCGAGGACCCCAATCTCTGATTCAATCTGCGTCACGTCCGCATCCCTACGTCTCCGCGTCGCGGCTATTAAGGAGAAGGCCTCTCCACTCAAGACAGTCTTAAAGGCCTCCCATAGGGAGACAGCTGATGTGACCGAGTCCGTATTTTCGGAGAAGTAGAGCTCAATGGCTTTGGCCAGGAGTCCACGCGTCTTAGGGTTACGGAAGTACCACGGGATAACCGGCGCCACTCTCTCGGTTGCCACAATGCCAAAGTCAAAGGACACCCAGACCGGAGAGTGGTCCGAGATGCCCCTGGCCATCAGGCGGGCCCCAGAGACCGCCGACGCGTGGGCCGCTAGAGCCAGAACGTAATCAATTCTGGAGAGGCTACCGTGAGCCCCGGAGTGGAATGAGTATTGACGCTGGGTAGGATGTAGAAGCCTCCAGCAATCAATAAGCCCCATAGTGTCCAAGAAGTCGGGAAGCCAGGACTGCACACCTCGAAGATCTCTTGATGGATGCCTGTCTAAAGTCCCCGAGCCAACCGCATTGAAGTCACCACCCACAATAAGCAGGCCTTCAGGCAAACACAAAATGGCGCCCCCGAGATCCTGAAACGTGGTCGTTTGCAAACCAGGGGGGATGTAAACAGAAACAAAAACCAGGGTACGCCCCTCCCATCTGCCCTTGACGGCGACATAGCGCCCCCTCTCATCAGTCACGCTGGATTCAATCTCAAATGGGAGAGACACTCGCACCATGATCCCCGCCCCGCGCGACCCCGAAGAGAACCCCGAATGTGCCACCATCTTGAAACCCTTTCTATTGAGTGCATGACACGTGTTTCCTACCAAATGGGTTTCCTGCAACAGGATGATATCAGGCATACATCTCTTAAACATTTGTAGTACTACACCTCTCTTAATACGGTCCCCAAGCCCATTAACATTCCAACACAGAACATTCAATTTCTTACCCCCCCCCATCGTCAAAAAACAGGTCCATGCTATTCCTGTCGGGTGGCGTCGATACGACACAATTAGCAGCACAACATTTACCTTGCCTTGAAATGAAACGTGGAAGAAGAGAACAAGTAAACAACAAACAACCCAACCGCCCCCCACCCTGCACCCCTGCATCAGACTAAAGAGCCCCCCAACTAGCAGTGTGCCTGTCTCCCCTAGAAAACTACTCTACGAAAAGCCCCTAGAGGAGGAAGGAATCTATCCTATCCCCCCCGCATCTCCCGTTCAAGAAATGAGTATAGTAACCAAAAGTACAGTACTGTGATACCGACTGCCTGGGCAGTCCCATTGTCCGAAAAAGGTCCGAAGGATCTTTCTACTCCTGTTGCTCAGGGCCACCCGCTGCTCCTTCCGACTGTTCCTCAGGTTCCTCGCGCCGCTGAGGCAAAGTGTCTAGCCAGTCCCCCGCAACCTCAGGCAAGTCAAAGAACAATGCATGGCCATCGTGCTCAATACGCAGTTTTGCGGGGAACAATATGGAGTACTTCATCCCCAGCTCACGTAGTCGCCGTTTCACGCCTGTGAAGCTTTGCCTCCGTCGCTGAACCGATTGGGTGAAGTCCGGGAAAAAGTTGATATCTGCATTTTGATATTTCAGTGGCCCACCTCTCCTCGATGCCTGCAGGATAGCGTCCCGGTCCCTAAAGTTGAACACACGGGCAATGATGGGACGCGGAAGGGCCCCCAGCTTCGGGCGGCCTCCGGGCAGTCGATGAGCTCGCTCAACCGAGAAAAACTTGCTGAGGCCCCCAGGGGCCAGATGATTCTGGATCAAGTCCTCGACAAAGAGGTCGGTGGCAGACTCTTTGGCCCCCTCCGGAACACCGACTATACGGACATTCTGGCGCCTGGCATGTCCTTCAAAGTCCTCAAGCCTACGGGCAAATAGCGAGCTCGCAGACTTCAGGTCTCGGACCTCTGATTGCAGGTCCGAGACGTCTGTGGTCAGGCTCGAGGTTTTAATATCAAGTGACTTGACCCGATGATTAGTCTTGCCCAAATCGGTTCTGATCAGGTTGACCTCAATGGCCAGTGTGTCGACCTTATGCGCGAGGACCTCGTGCTGTTTGTGCATCTCGGCTTTTATACCCGCGATGGCGCCCATAACGTCCCGGAGGGTCGGGGTCGAGTCGTCCGGCGACAACTCTCGGTGTATGTCCTTAGGCCTCGCAGCGGCACCAGGCGAGCCCTTAGGGTGGGCATACCATCCCATGTTGTTGGATTGGGAGTAGGTTGATTTCCTGCTGGCTCGGGGCTTCCCTATGTCGGAATCTCCTCTGCCCGCCATGATAGGTGAACCACCACCACGGTCAATGATACCCCGGGTCCTCACCGGCTCACCAACGTGACGAGCGGTCGCAGCTGTCCCCGCAGTCCGTTCCGCACCAACACACTCCGGAACTCCGCAAGCTCCGCTTCGAGGTGGAGCAGTCACTCTCGTTCCATGCCACCTCCGTACAGTTGTGTCGCACTCGCCGGCCCAAGCACGGGCGCTGGTCACGTCGCCGTCCCCAAAATTGCACACGGTGCAACTTCACTTAGGAACATCGGAATTTCAATCGGACAACGAGTCCCGCACCAGCAGCTGTTCACCCACAGTTTTCCACTATCGTGGATCAGGATAGACGACAGGATTAATGCGGAGGATCGGAGGGTCTTCGGGGCTCCGAGCTTACGCGGCCATCTTGGTTGCCCGCGAAGCTCCTCCCCCCGTCCACTGCTCTTACTATTTCTGAATGATTCTTTAGAACTGATCTAAAACCTAGTTGAGAGAAAAAGTGGGTGTCAATAAAATTACCAGTAGCTCCTGAATCAATAATTGCCTCAACTTTCCTCGAGGTTGAGGATTGATTGCAGCTCCGTAATTATACTAAAATGCAAAAATGTTTACAACCAATAGGTGGGAGAGAAGAGGCCAGACTAGAAACAGCACTCGATAAACCAACCTCGTTATTCACCGAGCTTGTTAGTTTTCCGATTCCTCATGAATCAAAGCTATTTCAGAAGATTTAGTTTTTCCTTTTACAGGTTTTGTGGGGCAATCTTTAACAAAGTGGCCAGTCTTGCCACAATAGAGACATTGATTCAACTTCCTCCTCTTATCCTTCTCATCTTTAGTCAAAGGACCCCTGATTGAACCTATCTGCATAGATTCAACTGGATCCAACCTTGGACCAGAGTCTCGAGGAGTTGAGTTTCTATCTTTTGCAAACAAAAGTTTATGATCACCCTTTCCCCTCTCACCCTTTCTTTCACTAAGGCGATGGTTTAACTTTACTACTAAATCTATGAACTCCTTGATATCTTCAGGGGGTTCTAAAATCTGAGTCACCATGTCCTTAAGGTCATCCCTCAATCCTCTGTAGAAGATTGAAACTCTTTTGTCATAAGGCCAACCTGCTTCTAAAATTAACCGATTGAATTGGGAAATATAATGAAGTAGATCCGAAGATCCCTGTTTTAAATTTAGTAACTCATTATCTGCAGATTGCACAAAAACATGTTTAGCAAATAATTTCTTTAATGCTCGTTCAAAATTTTGAAAATTGTATAAAATAGGATCATCATTCTCTACTAAAGGAACTGACCACAAGGCAGCATCTCCTCCTAAATAGGACAACATAAATGCTACCTTAGATGAATCATCAGGGAAAGCGGTTTTCTTAGCCAAAAAGTGTAAATGACACTGCTGCAGGAATATGGAGAATTTATTACAATCTCCATAGAAACGTTCAGGCTGAGCTAAAGGAGTAGGTGTGGGAGTCACTACCTGATTTCGAGTCTGATAATCCCCCCCTGAGGCTTCTCCATGGAACGTGGCTGGTTTTAATATCGGTTTCTGTTGAAAGGAGGACTGTAAAATAGACATGTCCCTCTTTAAGGAAGCATTTTCTTCCTTTAATTCCTGAAGGACTGCCGCTATATCCTGTAAGGTTACTTGGTCCATTGCGTCTGGGCGAAATAATCTTCGTGGGCTTTGCCTTCTGTCAAAGTCAAGATACGTCGTCCCTTACCTTGGGCAGGACCAGGATTCTCTCTGACGACGTAGATGATTCGCAGAGACGCAAGGGACCAACTTCCCAAAAATCTAACTACAAACTCACTGAACTTATAATTACAGCTAGAATTGAATTAGACTTTAGGGAGGAGGGCCGGTACTGGACGTCGAGGAGAGGTTGTTTGCTGTCGACCTGCGAAACAACAAGCAGTATGGACGTTCATATTGTCTGGCCTTCCTCTATGAATTTCTTAAGAAAAAAAAAAACCTTCTTTGAGCTCCCCCTTGTAAGACTACCTCTAATCTGTTCTACAAGTCTCCTACCTGCGAGCAGCGTAGTTTTGTCTTGGTCCAGTATTTCTTTTCTTGGTGGATGAGAGTCGTCAGAAGTGCATTGATGTGTTCTCAGACTTGAGGGGCAGATAAAGAGGTATATCTGAAAATAATGCAAAAGAATTCACTTAGCAACCTTTTCTTTTAATTTCTAAAAGGAAGATTCTTCCTCTTCCTTAACGTACTTGTGAATGCCTCTTTTCCCGTCTTGATTAGATTTTCAACCTTCTACTTTGTGTCCAAAACCTGTTGACTACACAAAGAAGAAAATATACAACTTCCTACACAGACTCCTTAAAGATAAGAGAGAAACCCCTTAGTCAGTTACCTTAGAACACTTTACAATGCTCTCTTGTAGTGTTCTACTTTTCAGCAAAATATCAAATAAAACACTTTACTTACAATATTCACTTGCAGTGTTCTACCTTTCAGCAATAATGTCAAATAAACACTTTACAATATTCTCTTGCAGTGTTCAACTTCTTCAGCATAATATCAAATAAACATCAGTCTTTTCAAAAATAATTTGTCTTCAGTTTCTTTCCGCTTTTCTGTAGTCTTGTAAATTAAGGAATTTGCTTTCCTGGTCTTTCTTGCGATGGGCGCCGAATTTGAACAATTACAAAACTGTACTTATCTTGTTTTAGCGGTATGTTATCCAGGACTGGAATCAGGAAACCTGTGGTTGAAGAGGATGTCTCTCCGCCGATGAATGCTGGGCCCCAGGAAGAGTGAGGAAGATGAGGCCTCCAACCGCGATGCTCCGGAAGCAGGAATCTGTAGGCAAAGCAAGTTCCTGAAGCCTGGGTGCGGTTTAAATAGAGAACCGCGCCCAGGAAAATAGTGCGTGCAAACAGCCGGGGACCGCACCCAGAGGAAACAGTGCGCGCAAAGCAGCCGCGAGTCTAAAGACCTTGGAGCGACTTTGGACACTCTAGGCTGCCGCGTGAGGGAACACCGATCTGCCATAAGAGCATGATCTTGGGGTTCAAACAGTGAAAGATCATCATACTTTGGCCACAATTGCATCATTTACCAAACTCTACTATAATCATGTACCAAACACGGAATAAGTAAATGAAAGGCTGCACTTTGAAATAACACTTATCTAGGAATAAACACAACACTTAAAAACAGTTGTGCGGGTGCACGGGAATGGGGCGGGATTTTTAAGTGTTCAATGATTACTTCTTTTATTTAGATAGGAAAATCATGACAGGTATAAGCAAGTTGATTGTTTTGTGAAGATTTCAAAGGTATTGTGGATAGATGTGAACACTTTTGACATTGTGGTCCCAGGTGATTTGTGGGTGGCGTACAAAATTGCAATAGAGTGGCCCCCTTCAGAACCAGAAAGAGATCCCATAACGCATGGCCCTTCACCTGAGGTGATGAAAAAATACAAGCAGGTGGTTATATGGCTCCATTCTAAGGTTGCCCCTCAAAGCATTGATTGGCTCAAGATTGATTGTGCAACCCAAGAGCCCAAGGAGTAGGTACATGACTATTACGAGACTCTACTGTTAGCCTTTAAATAGCATAGTGTTTTAGATGGCATGGAACAGAAAGACATGGGACAGTTTGTCTCAAAATTTGTTTTAGGATTAAGGTCTGACATTAGTTTAATGATTCAGCAACATTTGATCTGTTGGCAGAACAAGGCAGTGGATGAGATTCTGTGTTATGCCAAGTATTGCAGTGATGAAGTAGAGTTCAAACATAGTAAAATTAAGGATAAGCTGATGACGGTGCAGTTGAGGAATACAGAGAGACCAGATCTATTGCAGAGGAATGGAGGCACAATGGGTTTGAGACAAGGGAGTGATCGAGGAGCAAGCCAAAATATGGCAGCTCCTCCAGGGGAAAGGAAGAGCAATGAACCCTGGGATAGGAGTTGAGTGGGATGACCTGGGGAGGAACACTGCCTGTCATTATTGTCACAAGATCGGGCATTGGAAGCGTGACTGTCACCTAAACCCAGCAAATGAAATGCAATATGAGGAAAATGTCCAAGTATGTGATGGTTTGAACACAATGACTAGACCTAGGTCCATGTATAGGGAGGTACAGACCAGCAAGTACATGTGCCTCAACCCCCAAGAATCTCCCCAGGCAATCATGTGTATCAACAGATGCATTTCATCGAAATATCAGACAGTTCTGATCCGGATCCATTGCAAAGACGGTGTCTGAGGGGGGAGGAAGATTGTAACCTCGGGCAGCCTTTGAGGTAGACCAGAGTGGACTGTTTGTGGATGCAGATGTTAACGGTCATCCCATTAGACTCTTGATTGATACTGGCGCTGCCCATTCTACTGTAAGGTCAGCAGTGGTTACCAACCTGCCTCTCTGGAAAATTGATCCAGGTGGTAGGAGTTACTAATCAGAAAATGACCAATACACTGACAGATAAGTTACCTATGAGAATAGGAACATTTCAGAATCGCCACCAATTTTTGGTGTGTGACTTGAGCATGGTTTGCCTATTAGGACGTGATCTTTTGTGCAAGTTAAATTGTACCATCTATTTTACTCCAAAGGGAATAGAGTTACAGACTTATGACGACGATTCTGCCTTAAAGGTCAATTGCCATTTGATTTGAGGAACTCCGTCTCTCATGTGGTATGGGATTTTACTGGTAAAGAGATAGGTCTGATTCGAGGAGTTGAACCAGTGAAGGTACAGGTCAAGCCAAACTCTGAGTTCACAAGGACGCTGTACTATTAATTGACCCCAGAGACTGTGGCTGGAATAAGACCTGTAATTGAGTCTATGATTGCACAAGGCATTCTGAAGGAGATAAGAGGAAGCCCCAGTAATTCACCTATTATGGGGTTTCAGAAGTAGAGTGGCAAATACAGAATAGTTCAGATCTGCGAAGAGTTAATGAGATTGTAATTCCATGTTGTCCCGTGGTACCGAATCCAGCAGTAATTTTGTTCCAAATACCTTGTGAAGCAGAATGGTTTACGGTCAGTGACATATGTCAAGCCTTTTTTTCGATACCCCTCCATGAGGAAAGCCAATTTTTATTTGCCTTCCGGTTGACAAATTGTGTGTTTACATGGTGTCCTATCCCACAAGGGTATACGGAAAGTCTGTCCATTTTTTATCAGATCTTGAAAAAGAATCTTGAGAGTCTGGTACTGCCACAGAAATCAGTTCTTGTTCAGTACATAGACAATCTTCTGTTGCCTCAGAGACGATGGATGCTTGCAGGATAGATACTGTGACTTTGTTGAATCACCTGGCAGAGAATGGACACAAGGTGACCCCGAACAGCTTCAGTACTGTTTGACTGAGGTTCCGTATCTGAGTCATCAGATTGAAAGGGGAAGAGAAAGGTGTCACACCAGATCGCATAGAGGCGATCTTGCAAATGGGTACTCCTAAGACACAAAAGGAAGTCTGAATGTTTTGGGGAATGGTCAGCTACTGTCAGCGATGGATTCCAAATGTTTCCCTTAAGGTAAAACCTTTGTTTAGGTTGACACGTAAGGATATAAGTGGCCCGGTACCATGGAATAACAACTGTTTTTTTGCCTTCCGAGAGCTGAGAGAGAGACGATGTCGTACTCCAGCTCTGGGAATGCCTGATTATAAGAAAGCAGTTTCGCTCTTTTGTCATGAGAGGGAGCAGTGCGCACTAGTGGTACTCACTCAGACACATGGGGGTACCCGTAGACCAGTGGCTTATTTCTCAACTACCCTAGATCCGTTACCTTCTACGTTGCCCGGATGTCTCAGAAACGTTGCCGCAACCGGTGTCAGTATTGAAAGATGTGACCGCATTGTAATGGGTCAGCCTCTTACTCTCTATGTTCCGCACTCAGTGGAACTTCTGATGATGAGAACCAAAATGCAGCACTTGACAAATAACAGGCTTAAGTATGAGCTGGTTATATTGGCATCGAAAAATGTCACATTGAAGATATGTTCTATGCTGAATCCTGCTACACTGATGCCATTCCCACCTATAGAAGGATAAGTGTAGTGTAGTTCCTATATTCCCAATAGGCTCTGCACATTGGAATAATATATCCTATAGATTTGACGTAGGACTGAGGTCAACTAGGTCTCTATCGAATATACTAAATGTAATTGTGTGTGGGCAAGCTAACTCAGAGGTCACAAGAAACGTTCTCGAATAAACAAGAAGGGATTCGTTTCTAACAACCGCATAAACATGACAACTTTGTTTCCCAAGAATAAGAATATATGTCTCAGAGTCGCAGAAACAATAGATAAGTATTTCACTCAGTCAATCGTGCATGCTTCGTTTCGACAGAGTTGCAGAGAAATATTTTGAAGAAGTCCGGCTCTGACCCGTCCATCCCAGCCAACTATCGCCCCATTTCTCTACTGCCCTACTTGGGCAAGGTGCTTGAGCGCCATGTCACTTCGGTACTCAGCGCCCATGTAGAAGCAAATGGTGGCCTGGCGTCACGTCAGGCCACCTTCCGCCCCAGGCACTCCACCGAATCTGTCGTAGTGTCGGTCCTGGACAACCTCAGGGATGGCATGGACCAAAACAAACATCAGGCTTTGGTGCTCCTCGATCTCTCCGCCGCTTTTGACACGGTGGACCATACCATCTTGCTTTCACGTGTCAGAGCGGCGGGAATCGAGGGCTCAGCCCTGGTCTGGCTATCGTCCTTCCTGAGGGACCGCACTCAGGCGGTTCGGTTGGGGGATTTCACGACTACTCCACTCCAAGTCACTTGTGGTATCCCCCAGGGCTCTTCACTCTCTCCCTTACTGTTCAACCTATACATCTTTCCTTTAATCTTTGCACTCCAGCAGCTGGAGGTCACCGTATATAATTATGCGGATGACCTCCAGCTCATCTTCAGTCTCTCTTCTTCTTCCCACTCTGTCTCTAACTTCCAGTCTACTATGATTTTCATCAGGGACTGGAAGAACCACAACCATCTAAAGTTGAACCCGGACAAAACCGAGTTGGTTCTCACAGGTGGTTCTTCCAGTCCCTGGAACTCTCTATTCTGGCCCTCTTCCTTTGGTCCCCCCCCACTCCCTCCTCCACAGTTAAAACCTTGGGCGTCAAAATGAATAACCAACTCACCTTACATTCACAAATCAGTTCTGTTGTTTCCTCCTGTTTTCTCACCCTTCGTACTATTCGCACTGTTTCCCGTTTTTTTCCCCCCTGGCACTTAAACTGATCATGTCCGCTCTGGTGATTTCCCGGCTGGATTACGCCAATGCCCTGTACAACGGCATCCCAGCGTACAGCCTGCGGAAGCTCCAGATGGTTCAGAACCAAGCGGCTCGATTGGTGTATGGTCTTTCGAGTTCTCATCATTCAACACCCCTCCTAAAGTAGCTCCATTGGCTTCCTGTCAAGGAACGTTCCCTCTTCAAAACCGGTTGTACGGTTTTTCAGGCCCGCCAGGGTTCTGCCCCCGCTTTCATTTCTTCCCTGATGAATGAATATGTCCCTGCCAGAGAGCTTCGCTCATCGTCCAAATCTCTTCTGCAAATCCCACGTTACAAACGTAAAAAGTGGGGAGGGGCCAATTTTTCAACTTTGGCTCCTACTTTTTGGAATTCCCTCCCCGACCACTTACGATTTGCCTCGCATTACTCCTCCTTCCGTAAAGACCTTTACAAATATTTTAAATTCAATTTCAAATTCAAACAATAGATAAGTATTTCACTCAGTCAATCGTGCATGCTTCGTTTCGACAGAGTTGCAGAGAAATAGAGAGACAGGTGTTTTCAATAAAAAGGGATTATTGAATAGTCTTCTTTCTCATGCAAGAAAAGTGAACTGCTACAATCGTTATGCAGACTGCAAAGTATAATGCGTACAGCGAGAATAGTATTATAAAATAATACAGTAAAAGCATTGTATGGTTTGTAAGCCATATAAAAATACATCCATATAAATACACAGACTAAAATACTCAACTGGTGCTTCTAAAATACGCCTTCCCCAATGTACCTAACCTAAGTCTAGTACGAGAGAAGAAGTAAGTATTGTGTAGCAAAGGTTTAGTTTTTGCCAAGAATCTACCAAAGGTTTCTCTAGGTTCTAATCAGCTCCATACCTTGGTTAGAATGAAGGAGGTCTGGTATCTCTGTCTCGGGACTCGATTTCCCAACACCCCCCAAGGATGAGTCAGAAACACTGGAGCTGGATTCTCTGCAGGAGAAGGGCAGCTTCCTGATCAGTGCATCAACTGGAGAGTCGGTTTCCTTCTGCACTTGCTGTAGCAAACTGCGTCAGGCAAGTAGGTTTTCGAACTGCTCCGAACCACTGTATCTTGCTAGAGGAAGTGAAGGTATATTTATACCTTGAAGGTGTTTAGGAATGCCATCGTTTGACGTAAAGTCGGGCACATGAACGTCAGGAAAGAACACCTAGGGAATAGTTGTTCTTTGTAAAATAACTGAGTTCTTGGGCAAATCAATATTCAAGCATGGGGAAGTTTCCTAGCTGCTTCAGCTGGTTTTCCAAGAAATCGTTGTGACGTTTGGTACTGGTGGAAGTAGCCATGCCTGTATTTGGTTTGCATGGGCTATGCCTAAATAAGAGCTTGATTTCTATGCCTATATAATGGCAATGTGAATTGTACCTATATAAGGGCATGAATCAGAAAAATTCACTTGGAGCTTAAAACGCCACACAACAGAAGATTGTGTGGAACACGACCGCTTGAATGTGACTAAACTGTCTACCAAACCCAGACCCAACATTGTCGATGAACCCTTACCCGAATCCGATCTGGCTCTCTTTGTTGATGGTTCATCCTTTAGAGACAATGAGGGTTGTTTGAGAGCAGCTTTTGCTCTTTGTACGATTTCTGGAGTTGTGGAAGCTGCTTGCTGACAAGGAGTATACTCCGCACAAGTGGCTGAAATCATTGCCCTGATATGCGCATGTCTCATCTTCGATCAAGTCTGAGTGACTATCTTCACCGATAGTCAGTATGGATTGGGAGGTGTTGATGATTTTGGGCAGTTGTGGTCACAGAGGGGTTCTTAAAGTCATAAGTATCTCCTATCAGGAACAGAGAATACGTGCAACAACTATTAGAGGCTTTGCAGAAGCCGAATGAAGTAGCGGTGGTGAAATGTACAGCACATGGAAGAGGGTATGATTTTGTAACAAAGGTGAACCGCTATGCCGATGAAGTAGCTCGCTTTTGTGCCATACATGCTTGCATTTTTAATGGGTAGTATGTAGGAGAGAGCACAGAAAAGACCAAACTCAGCATGATGTTGGTTGTGGCAAAGAGGAAGAAGCAGCATGGAATATAGCAGGTTGTGAGCAAAGAGGGGATGGCATTTAGGTGTCAGCGGATGAAAGGGCATTGTTACCCAGCTGTTTGTTGAGTTCTATGGTGAGGCATATTCATGGAGCAGTTCACCTGGGAAAAGATGCCATGGTGAGGGGGTTTCGACAGACGTTGTTCTATCCACTGTTTCGTGTGTATGCTGAGGCAGTGTTGCCATAGGTGTGTTACGTGCCAGCAAATGAATGCTGGAATGAAAACTGTGGTTGCTTTGAGTCACTTGGGGAGATCATGAGATCATTTTAACAGGATACAGTTGGACTTCATTGAGATGCCCTGGTGCAATGAGTTGAGGTATGTTTTGGTGGTGGTGTGTGTCTTTTCATGTTGGGTGGAGGCGTATCCAACTAGGCGGTGAGAAACTCTCACAGTAGCAAAGTCATTGCTTAGAGAGGTCAACCCACGGTTCGGATTTTCAACCTCATTGGAATTGGACAGAGGAACTCACTTTCATATTGAAATCATGAAGCTGTTGTGTGCCACCTTGCAAGTTGATCAGAGACTGCTTTGTAGCTGCAGGCCGGAGGTATCTGGCCTGGTGGAACAGATAAATGGGACTATCAAGATGAGAGTGGCAAAGGTTTGCTCGTTGACGTCTTTGAAATGGCCAGATGTGCTGCCCTTGTTGCTGATGAGCTTGCATAGCACTCCTGATAGGAGAACAGGACTTTCACCCCATGAGATAATAATGGGGAGGGAGATGTGTTTGCCTGAAGTGCCAGCTACAAGATTGGTAAACATCATTGATGATTTGGTTTTTGATTATTGCAAGGGTCTGGCTGATGTGGATAATTTTGTGTATCACCAGGTTGAGGCTGCAACTGCACCCACCTCAAAAGATCTCCTGCACAACCCAAGCCCGGAGGACTGGGTGTTGGTTCGAAAGCACGTGAGGAAGAACTGCCTTGATGCTCGGTGGCAAGGTCAATACCAAGTTATTTTGGTTACAAGCACAGCTGTGAAGTGCGGAGGCTTACTGAACTAAATTCATGCCTCCCATACCCACAGAGTTCCAGAATCCTTGGAAGAAACAGCTCCTCTCGTTCTGAAAAATCCAACTGAGATAGCAAGGTTAGGAGAGAGGCATGCCAAGCTGTAAGTGTTCCTGCAGAGACTGACTGCTCACCAGGTTGAGCTGAAAGAGGTCAAGCTGCACAAGATCCAGTTAAAGACTCTGAGGGAGACTGGATGATTGGAGCTGAGCAGACTGGTGTGGGCCAGGCACGGCCGGAGAGAAGGAGAACAGAAGCTGGAAGCGAGACATGGCCAGTAAGTAAATAAAGGCTGAGTTTCGGCTTGCATCAGAAAGGGATCTCGCGCCCATCTCTGTAACGTCTGAATCTTTGCAAAGTGACACAGAACCAAGTCAAGAAGGCTTAAGGAGATCAAAGAGATAGAGAGTACTGTGCCGAAAGTACACTGCTCCAGAGTGGACATACCTGGTCACAGATGCAGGGACCAGGGAGGTCCGGGAGACTGGGGTCTGGAAGAGTGAAACGCGGGAGACCACACCGATCATTGACATTTAACTGTTAGTCTCTGGAGTTGAGGCCCTCTGGCTCTTGACTCTGACGGTAACAGATCTGCCAAGACTGAGTGGATTGTGAGTTCTGATCTTAAATCAACTGTCATTTCCAACGTTTGGCCATCAGCCCTCAGTTCAAGAATTGGCAGGTTTTCGTATGGAGGTCTTGCAACTTGTTGTTGATTCCCTTGGTATGATCTGATCTATGGTGAAAATGGAACTGGATAAGGAGAAAGAGAAAGGAAATACACAATCAAGGCTTTAAAAGAAGATAACCTAGGTCTGAGTGGAAGAAGAATACATTTAGGGATTTTTCAGTAGAGGAAGAAAAAGGGATCGGGAATGGATGTTGATGAACTGTAAATCATTACTGTTGATCTGAAAACAGAGGAATTTCATATTCCCAAAGGGATTTAGTAAGAACTTTGTGTACAGAACTATTAAGTGAGAGGAAAATACTTTGTTGATACCACTACTGCATCTTGTCGTAAAACTGATTCAATATGGAGTCTGGAAATTAGAACCATAGGAAGAAATGCATGATAGTTGCACTTATAGCAGGGGTGATTATAGTCATTACTGTAGGTGGCATTACATCCGTAGTCGAGTCCAATGTTGCAGTAGAGGAAGGGGAACGAGGGACATCTACATCTTCTATGTCAGACACAAGAGAGGGTACATCGGAATCAGATAGGGACATGATAATAGAAACTAGTCGCTTATTACATGTAGACCTATCCAAAGGTGGTTTTACATTGAATGTGTACACAAGGTTATTGTATGAGTATGTGGACACCATGGATGCGAAAGAGGGCTCTGTGTGCATGCAGTTGCCAGTGTCAGTGGAGGAGGGCATTAGATATCACCACCTACCCCTAACATATGGCATCACTTGTAGTGTGTTGCTGTGTATATTTTATGGTAAAGCACATTTTGAGTACAACTTCTCCAATTATGACGTAGTGCTCCCTGAGGTCCCAGCTTTTAAATATCTGAACACATATAAATAATATAAACAAGAAGAGAGAATGTCAAAATATTTTGTGCCCACAGTAACTTTGGATACAGCATATACCCATTGACACAATTTGATGTGTATGTTATCTGACATATGAAAGAAATTTGTAGATCAGATAGAGGATAGGGATCACTGAAATAATATCGAGGGACAAAATATCGACTTGCCAAAATATCGTGGACAAAATATCGACAGTCAAAATATCGAGTTTGTATCTACAAACAGGTAAGTACAAAAATATCGAGTACAAAATATCGTTTACAATAATATAGATGTAAAAAATATCGACTTTATTAAAAACAGTGTTAAATTAAATTAATATTAAAATGTAATTACTAAAATATACTTAAAAATACTTACATTAACTTATAATAATTAAATAATAAATGAAAATAATAAAAAAAAAATTACAATCTTATTTGTTAAAACATATATATATAGTAAAATACTATAATTAAATAAGATACTATTATATTACCGTACGATACCAGAAGTGTAAAAAATACTATTCCCACTCCAAAGAGTGCAAGCGTAGGGAAAGCGTTGGATAGCGTAGGGGTTAAAATTACTATTCCCACTCCAGTGGGTGCAACAGTAGGGAAAACTGACCCTGAACCCTAAAAATACCCCTTTACCCAAAAACTGAAAACTGACCCTGAACCCTAAAAATACTCCTTTATCCAAAATGAATTAATATTATTTAATTACCAATTAATTATTAATTAACAATAACAATAAAGTAAATATATTAGCACATTAGCTGTAATTAATTTAATTTAATAATTAATATTATTTTTCCCAATTAATTAATTAACAATAACTAAAAATTATATATATAAATAAATTACTCTAATTAATGTAATTAACTAAATAATATTATTTAATTACCAATTAATTACTAATTAAAAATATGTACAAAATTATATTAATTAATTAACTAATTAATATTAATTAATTACCAATTAATTATTAATTAAAAATATTTACAAACATATATTAATTAATTAATTATTATTAAATTACTCCCCACCCTTATCCCCTATTAACCCAACATCCCGCTCCTAAACATTAACTACAATTTATATTACTATTAATACATTTTTTTTATTTTTTCAACCTTTTTTCTACATATTATTGAAATTTTTTACTTTGACTATCTATATATATTTTGTCGATATTTTTGTACTCGATATTTTTTTATCATTATTTTAATCGATATTTTGACCAACGATATTTTTGATATCGATATTTTATTATTATCGATATTTTTAACTGATATTCTGTCCATTCGATATTTTTGAGTCGATATTTTGTCTGTGCACCAGAGGATAGGTATAGACAGACATTATTTAGGCCTGATCCTAAACATGCCAGAATTGAATGGACCCAAGAGGAGTTAGATCACAAGGCAAAGGGAAGCTTGGGCCAAATAGCTCTGGATGTACAAAAAAAAGGGAAACTTACACAACCACAGACATATTATGACAAAGTATTTGTGGGAGAGAGTGAATGTGAGCACATTTTCTTGATTGAAGAATCAATAAAAAAAGGCGCTGTTGGACAAGTTGACCATAGTGCCAATGTATATTGTGTATGTGGTAGAAAAGCATATGTTCAGTTGCCAGCAAATTTTTATGGAACGTGTTATTTAGCTGTGGTATTCCCTAAGTTATTCCACGTGGAAGACTTGTGGCCATTGGAAGGGAGATATCTGCATAGAGAGATACATGGCACGAGAGCTGGAGAAATTGTTGGTGATGTGTTTGGTGCAATGATACCAAGCTTGGGGTGATTCTGAATGATGTAAAGAACAGAAGGTAGTCAACCTGATGGACAAGCTGGCTGTGAATATGGCTCAAGCTTTGCTACTTGTCGATGGAGAGATGGTCTCTATCAGAGCCATGGTGCTTCAGAACTGTCTTGCATTAGATGTGTTATTAGCAAAAGAGGGAGGAGTCTGTAGATTATTGAGGGTCCAACAGTGTTGCACTTATATCCCTGACAACAGCAATGTTGGAAGTTGTCTCAGAAGTCTGGGATAGGGAATTGATGGTTACATTTTGAAGCCTATTATAATAATCATAGTCTGTATTATTGTATTGTTGGGTGCCTTCCGAGCTTATAAGTGGCACAAGGCAAGACAGGCTGAGAGTTCCCTCAAGAAACGGGAAAGGCAGATGGAAAGACTGCAGGACAATCCCTATCAGAACCTTAAGAACCTGGAGAAGTTTAAGCAGGGAAGGCAGGCTACAACTTCTGTTTGGTCTATTTGATGAGAAGACCATAGCAAGGGAAAAGTGCTTAGTTTGATGACACTAGTCATCAGAGGGGAGCTGATAGAGCGCTCTTAAACTTTGTAAGGGTGCATTATACCCATGGACTAACTGTACTCACATATATTCTGTTGTTTTGCTGTAATTCCTGTTATTAGAGTGAAGCTTATATCTCCATATTAAGACAGTAGATTAAATGTGTAATGTTATATACAGGAATGATTAGTATTGTGTAAGTTTTTAGAGAAATCATGTAATCAAGCATGTGCATTATGAAGAGTAAGCAAAATGAATGTATCCACTGTTTATACATGATTCATATAGAGGCGTGTGTAACAGGTGTGCATTAAAGAATGTTCTTATGTTAGCCAATCTTGTAGGCCTAACTTTCATTTTTCTTACGTTTCGTTTCTCTTTGTCTGCTCTCAAATTATAAGTTAATTAGAATTTATGTGTGTGTAGAAGTTTCCATTCGCTCTTACTGCAGATGCAGGAAATCAACCTCGTTATATTTGTTTTAAGAAGATACATGGGAGGAGAGAAATGTCTTTGAAGAACTGGAATAGAGAGAAGGGAGGACACCTTTCGTGCCTGGTGAAACCAGGGAACCAAAGTCGTCGGAGAGAGCTCAAATTAATTGGAGTTTGTGGAAAGTTACTCAAATGAGGTGTTCACGGAATAGCTTACCATGTGACCTATTAGGGGTGTAACTTTGTCTTTTGTATTAGGCACAGGGACAGTTTTGGTGAACTTCTGAATTGGACTGAGGAAAAGGAGCATCTTAGAATGAGCTCCATAGCTTTACGCTATTTAAACCATTTAACGTGAGTGTACTTCTTAGGATGTCAACACGTGCTGACACCTTTTGAGGGGAATTCAACTGGCAAGCTTGGTAGGGATGTCACTCTAGAAGTAGAGTAAGGACAGATTATTCTTTTAATTTTGGAAATACAAATTTAAAGGGAGGTGGGTGCAGAGTCTATACTCAGTTACGTTCTGATATTGGAATTCATTGTTCTGTGCCTATTGTGCTGAATGAACTATATTTGTAGGCTTGGCTCTGGATTAGTATTCATCCTTATACTCTTATATTGAGGTGTGTCTATGTCTTGCTATTTCTGGCTTTATAGTAAATTAGCAAAAATTGAATTAAGAGTCTGTAGTCCTTTGGTTGCATGAGGAAGGGAAATGCATTATTTATAAATTGTTTTTCCCCCTTCACACTTTCCTAGCAGGCAATAAAGACCATCGGCCAGGGGTCCCCAGGTAAATCTAGAAAGTGGAATTCGGCCTCATCACCTCTTTTCTGCTGTAGTCTCCATTAATACCTCACACCTCCTTGTGTTTCCATTTACCTCCCCTTCTGATTATGAAGCCATTTCCTCCTGTCTTGTTTGTTTTTCCCTTCTGTCCCTCTTTTTTTCTAACCATTGTATCAACCTCCCCCATAACTACAGTATAGTAATAGGTATAACTTCCACCCTCACTGTACACAATAAAAATGCCTTTTGGTTAATCAGATCACTCTGTTTTTAAAGGTATGTGTTCGAGGGACACTTGTGAACTTCCTGCATATTTAACTGCCCAGATATGCAACATTTTTATGCCATAATTTCTCAAAAACTACTGAACAGATTTACACAAAATCACATAAAGCACAATTTCTGGACTAAGATCTAGTTTTCTGCCAACTTTAGTGTAATTCATTTCAGCCATTTTTGCAATGCTGCTATTCAATTTCCATATGTAAAATTACATATGGAAGTTGCATTTTGATACCCCACTAATTTTCTTGAGTGCTTGATGGATAATCTGAAAATTTTCCTGAAAGGAGCTGAGTGGGATTAACTTTATTTTGGAAAGTCTCCGGAAGATTTGTCAAATGTTATTAGCAAACCAAAAAATAATCTTTCCATGGTAGCTAGTTCCAAATTATAACTACACAGTGGTGATATCTATCTATCTATCTATCTATCTATCTATCTATCTATCTATCTATCTATCTATCTATCTATCTATCTATCTATCTATCTATCTATCTATCTATCTATCTATCTATCTATCTATCTATCTATCTATCTATCTATCTGTCTGTCTGTCTGTCTGTCTGTCTGTCTGTCTGTCTGTCTGTCTGTCTGTCTGTCTGTCTGTCTGTCTGTCTATCTGTCTGTCTATCTATCTATCTATCTATCTATCTATCTATCTATCTATCTATCTATCTATCTATCTATCTATCTATATTTACATGTCTATCTATCTAGATATCTCTTTCTATCAATATATATGGATATGAATGGATACCCTGACCTCCTAGGCCTAGTGTTGGGGTCCCAAAAGGACCAGTTTTGTGGTCAATAATGTTTTTTCAAATATGTTGCAGTGAATGTTATACCCCAGAGGGTGACACATTCATTATTTAGGGGGGTGCATGGCCTCCCTCCCCCAACTTCTGAGAGGCCTCGGGGACCTCATCAATATCTTAAAGAAAGGGAGGAGGTGCAGGGCCCCTTCTCCCTGTAACTAAAAGTCCCCAAGGACCCCTTCCCTGGAATCATCATTTTAATAGAGCGGAGGAGAGCCAGCTCAGGAGCAGTATCACAGGACACCTCCTTTTCCCTGCCCAAGAGAATGGGCAGAGACAGTGACATGTTCTCCCACTGGGTGTAAGCACAAAGTTGCACCTGCCTGGTGAGAGACACCCATGTTAGGAGTAATGTAATATGTGAGGTCATAAGAAGTGCATTGCAGGGGTGTAAGTTATAGTTAGCTCAGGTAACTATAACTGCTGAATTTGACAGTTTTTGTACAAGTGAAATGTGAGCCTAACTATAACATCCTGTAATTTTGTATTCAATGAATTGCTAAGTTGAAAAAAAACGTTTTAATCCTATCTGTAACCTGCCACCTTTGAGAGTGGGTGTGTGGTTGGTTGTGTGGGCCTGTGAGTATGTCTGTGAGTGCCTGTTTGTGTATCCGCAGGTGTGTGAATCTCTGAGTGGGTTTGTGATTGGGTGCTTGAGTACCTGTGTGAGTGTGTGAGTGGGTGTATAAAGGCCGGTGTGTGACTGTGAGTGAGTCTGTGAGTGGCTTTGTTGGTCTGTGAGTGGGTATGTGAGTAACTGTGTGGCTCTGTGAGTGGATTTGTCAGTACTTGTTTGAGTGTCTGAGTGGGTGTTTGAGTGCCAATGTGGCTCTGTGCATGGGTCTGTGAGTGCCCGGGTGGTTGTGTGAGTGCCTGTGTGGGTCTGTGAGTACCTGTGCAAGTGTCTGAGTTTGTGATTTGTGCCAGTATGGTTCTGTGAGTGGGTCTGTGAGTTCCTGTGTGTGTCTGTAAGTGGGTGTATGAGTGCCGGCAAATGCCTGTGAGTGGGTGTATGAGTGGTGCTATGCATGTTGGGCCTATTCATACGTAGGGTTTTTGAAAAGGAGAACCATGGACATTATTCTCACCAGGAGATGACAAGAAAGAAACAACTCAACATAGTCACTACACATCATCAGACTGTGTTCCAATAGACCAATGACTAATTCATTTTCATTAAGCATTTCATATCATTTTTCAACATGGAATACCTGAGTAAACACACTTGATTTGCCTTCACCAAGCCCACAAATGTAGGATTGTTTGTGCTCGACTGAAGTAGAGCTTCAACTGAGGTACCTGATATGTTTGTATTTGTAAGTGCTTCCAATTGAGCTTTAATTACTGTTAAATCAGCACCCGGGTCAGATTTGATCCTCATTTTGTCCAAGAAGATACCCCAATTTTTCTGAAAAAGCCCACCCAACTGGAGCCTTTTCACCTTGATAAATAGTGAGTGTGTCCTCGTTGGGTAGATGTCTTGTGCATATTCTGCAGTACAGATGCATAAGGTAATGTTTCCAGTGACCTTGTGTTTAGGTAATTTCCGCAATGTGATTGTTCTTCGAGGATCTTCATCCACAAAACTCTGTTAATTGAATCATCTTCAAGAGAAGGAAAAGAATCATGGGCTCTGCTCTCACCAGAACACAACGAGAAAGAAACCACTGATCATAGTCACTACAGATTAAATTGTGCTCCAATAGATCAACTATACATTCACTCCATTAAGCATTTCAGTTTGTTTTTCAACGTGGAATATGAGAAGAAACATACTTGCTTTACCTTCCCAAAGCCCAAGAAGTTACATTGTTTAAATAAAGTTGGAGGGAGGATTCACAGCCCCTCTTCCTGGGCCGGTTTTGCCACCAGGGAACCTATCCCGTTGGGCCCAGCCACAATTCAATAGGTGAAGGGGGTCATGCCGCGTCCCTCCCCGGGGTGATTTTGGCCCTGGTGACCCCATCCTCCGGTGTCTTGCCACAACTCCCCGGGTTACCTGGAGCCAACCCAGGACACATAGTGTAGTTTGAAGGGCACCAGGGGAAGACTCAAGAACCCCATGGTCCCAGCCATCTCCCCTCCTTCTGTGGGAGCCAGCATTACTCTTGCACACGGAGATACTATAAATGCAGCTCCCTTTGTGCAGAAGCAATCTTTTATCTGTTTCCCTGCCCACATGACAGAGGGCAGGGAAACAGATGAAAACTCAGCTCCCAGCTCCCAGCAAGCGGCAGCAGTTTGACAGCTCCTGCTTGCTGGGAGCAGACTTATGTTTGCTTTCGCTTGCCCGCAATACCAGTAGACATACATAAGCATGGAGGTGCCTCATTTATTTTTAACAATGTGAAAGAACATGCCATAGTTTTTATTTGTGCCCAGTGGAAGCGTTCCTGGAATGAAATGAATGAATGAATTTATTTATTTAGTGTGTTTTATTATAGCGCACAGATACCCCAACGGGGTGTCCCGGCCCTCCTGTACGGTCTTATGCTGAGTTTGGAAGATTATTTTAAAAAGGAGTGATTAACAGAAGAGGTAGGTCTTTAACGCCTTCCGAAAAGGTAGTTCTTCCTGGATCATCCGGATGGAGTTAGGCAATTTGTTCCAAAGGGCAGCTGTGCAGACTTGGAAGGTTTTACCGCCAGATCGAGTTTTCTTAAATCGGGGAGTAGTGAGGAGATTTTTTGATGAAGAACAAAGATTCCTGATATTGTTGTAAGGGGTAAGGCAGGTGGAGAGGTGTGCGGAGCCCTTGCCTCTCAAGGCACGGTGAGCCAGCACCAGTGCCTTGAATTCAACTCTCTTATGTATAGGTAGCCAATGAAGGCTACGATGATGGGGCGAGATATGCTTGCGACGGTGGATGCCCCCGACCAGTCGTACTGCAGCATTCTGGACTGTCTGAAGTCGATGGCATAGACCTACAGACAGACCAGTATACAAGCCGTTAGCGTAGTCCAAGTGCAAGGTGATCAACGCCTGGACTACGGCCTTCCTGGTAGTGCTAGGAAGGAAGTTGATGAACTTTTTCACCATCCTGATCTTGGCAAAGCATGCTGCAGAGACTTTGTGTACTTGATGTTGCAATGAGAGGTTGGAGTCCTATCTAACCCCTAGGTTTTTTACCGAGTCTGAGGGCAGGGGTGGTGCACCAAGGTCAAGAGGCCACCAGATGTAAGGGTCTAGAGGAGGAGACGGTTGGTGGAAAAAGAGGACCTCCGTTTTTCCTGCATTGAGCCTTAGGAAGTTGTTATCCATCCAGTGGGCAATCGTACGAAGACAGTTTTTTAGAGGATCAAAAGTAGTTTGGGTGGGACTGTCAAATGACAACAAGAGTTGAATATCATCGGCATAGGAGGTGACCTTTATGCCGGTTTGGGCGATGATGTCAAAAAGGGGTGAAAAATAAACATTAAATAGAAGGGGGCTCAGTAAGGAGCCTTGAGGGACTCCACACCAGAGAGGACGACTGTCCGAATTGTAGGGGGGGGTGAAAACTGCCTGCGTACGGCCGTACAGAAAGGACGTAATCCATTTTAAGGCCGTGCCCTGGATGCCTTTAGTTTGTAGACGGTCCAATAGGAGGGGGTGGGAGACGGTGTTGAATGCTGCTGACAAGTCAAGCAGCACCAACACCGCTCTAGATCCCTCGTCCATCCTCCAGCGTACAGCATCTGCCATTTCAATTAGTGCAGACTCGGTGCTGAGGCCTGGTCTAAAGCCACAAGGATATTGGTCTATAGTTTGAGGGGTCGCTAGGGTCGGCATTGGCTTTCTTGATTATAGGAATAAGCCGGGCATGCTTCCAAGAGTCAGGGTAGACTCCTGTATGTAGCGAGTCATTCCAAATCCCATTCAGGGTGGGGTTGAGAATGGATGCAAGGGATTTGTAGTGTTTGACGGGCCAAGGGTCAAGGGGAGAGACAGATTTACTTTTGCAGAGTTCTTTAAGGGATTGATCAAGGGTGATCTCTTCAAAATTAGAAAACAAATGATCAGATACAGAAGTGACAGGATTTATAGTACAATTGTCTGGGGTGGGGTGAGTCATATATCGTGGCTATTTTGTTTTCAAAAAAATCAGAGAGGCTGTTACATAGTATCTGAGATGCCAACGGGGGACGTTTGAGAGCCAGGGGGTCGGTGAAAAATTTAACTATATCGAATATTTCCCTGGAAGAGCCTTGGGAACGGTTGATTTTTTCTTCAAAGAAGGTTCTTTTGTGATCAATTATTTTTTTCTGTATTCTTTTAAGGCAGATTTGTAGAGGGCTTTACCGTCAGATGAATAAGTGAGTCTCCAACGTCTTTCGAGACGTTTACATTCCGATTTACATTTCCGGAGTTCATCGGAGTACCAAGGGGCGGACGGAGTAGAGCGATAGGTTTTTATAGGCCTCATAGGGGCAAGGTGGTCAATGGAGGAGGAGATCAGATCGTTAAAACTAGTCAGACGGGTGTCGAGATCAGCCGTAATATCTGGGGGGTCAGTAGAATGGAGAAGAGCGGCAAGGCTGTCAGAGGAAATCTTGCTCCAGTTTCTTCCCTGTTGTTTAGCAGGGCGTATGTGAATGAAATGATTTTTTTTTTTTTTTTTTTATTTTTAAAGGTTTTTTTTTCTTTTTCTTTTTCAAACATAAGCACAATTCTACTTGCACAAGTTATAGTTAACAGTTTACACTTACAATCTTTTACTTGATTACTAATTTTCCTAAATATCATCTTTAAAATATGCCATACTGATGTTGAGTCCCACCACAATAACTTTGAGACTTTGAGACTTTTTACACAGTAAGTGAATCTAATACAATATATAAGAAACAAACAAAGAAAAAATACAGAATACCAGCAACCACAAATTAACCAGTCCTCCCTAATACCCTCAAATATTACTATCTTTGCTTTTCTTTCCATTTACTTAATGGCTCCCATATTCTTTTCCCCAAGCGTCTTCCTCTCCTCCCTTTCCGAGCATATATATTTTCTTCTATCTTATGAGCATATAACGTATTTGCCAACCAGTTTTGGAATTTTGGGGGATCTTTGTCTAACCAAGCCCTGGCAATTGTTAATCTGTAAACTGCCATTAGGACAAAAATAAATTCTGTATACTGCTCATGCTCCTGCTCAGCCACTCCTAACATAATCCAAGATGGGGTAAGACGAATCCCAATATCCAAAGACTTTGCTAGGAACCCCTCAATCTCCCTGATCAGAGACTGCAACTGAGGACATGTTGCAAAAATGTGTATGCTGTCTGCTTCCAATTCATTACAGCGGGGGCAATTAATTCCTGTATTCCCACCCCATTTTGCAATCCGAGCCGGAGTAAAGTAGAGAAAATAGAGCGTTTTATAGTGCTGAGACTGCAGAGGGGCTGCACACAGCACTGTACATCCTAAATCTAAGGAGTCCCGAAACAAATTTCTTTCTACCCCCAATTTTTCTGCCCACTTCTGACAAAATTTCTCTAAATCATCCTGTTTTTCCTTGATCAGGGCTGCGTGAAGGGACCTAATTGAGCAATCTCCCATCAACTTTATTTTCTCCATTATTTCTATTTTACTAAAGCCTACCGGGCCTCCTATTTTGTTCTTTAAAAAACTCCTAATCTGGAGGTACTTGAAGAAGCCCCTGTTGTCTATAGCATATGACTCACGTAGTTCTGAGAACTGTTTAAAGCCATCCTGAGTAAAAAAATCACCTATTTGCGTAATCCCTTTTGTTGCCCATTCCATCATCGTTTGATCAGCAAATATTTCCGCTGGGAGCGATCTATTATTAATCAGATAGACATATCTATTAAACCTCCCCATCTTAACTTTCTTTGTAAAAGCATTCCACACCGTAACTGCTGCCATAACTGTTTTAAACCTGGTTCTCTTAAAATAACTGAAGTCTGTACATTTTAGAAAACAATTGTAAACATTTGGTCCAAGTACAACAGCATATAATTCATTAGCCATGGTTTGCATGCTTATATCCTCCATACTCCCCCCAATTAAACCTTGTATACATTGTAAAACGGAGGCCATATAATACAAACGGAAATCTGGTGCACCCCAGCCCCCTTTTTCCCTGGGGAGTGTCATGTATCTATAAGCTCTTCGGGTCTTACCATGTGCCCAGATGAACCTGTTACAAAGGGCCTCAATTCTATTGAACCAACTGGCTTCAAACAAGAGAGGTATGGCCCTAAAGAAATACAAAAATTTAGGCAAAATCATCATCTTAATAATGTTAGTACATCCTACCAGGGACAGATGTAGATTATTCATTTTTTCCAAATCCTTTTTGACTTGAACCATCAAGGGATCCATATTATTTTCAACAATCTTATCAATATCTGCTGTGATTCGCACCCCTAAATACGTTGCCTCTCCCACCACTCTGTCATCAGTACATACTACCCACTGATTTTTGACGATCTGAGTTTTAGTGCTGTTTAAACTATAGCCTGAAAATTGCCCGAATCGCCCTGCTTCACCCTCAATTATACTTATAGCAGTTGTAGGACTTGCAGTGAGGACAGCCACATCATCTGCGTATGCTAGCGTTTTCAGTCTGGAGCCATTTAACATTAATGGGGGAATTTGACCATTATTTTCCAGTTTCCGTATATAGGGGTCAAGGTATAAAGCGAAGAGGAGGGGGGAAGAAGGGCATCCCTGCCTATTACCTCTCTGAATGTTAACTGCTAAAGACTGGCCTCTATTAACCCTTATCTTAGCCGTCGGGTTTATGTATAGGGTTTGTAGAGCCTTTATATATCTTGGTCCTATACCATTCCATCTCAAAACCTCCCACAAATACCTCCAGGATACCCTGTCGAATGCTTTCTCTGCATCCAAAAAAAGGGCAGCCATGGGGTCTTTTAGAGTGTTTGCTACGTCGAATGCCATAACTACCTGTCTAGTATGCTGAGTTGTTCCCTTGCCCGGTATAAAGCCATGCTGTGATGGAACTACCAGCGCTTCAATTACCCTAGATAGTCTTTTCGCCAAAATTTTAGAAAATACCTTAACGTCTGCATTCATTAACGTAATGGGTCGATATGACCCTGGAACATCTGTTGGTTTGCCCTTCTTTGGTATTACAATAATGTCTGCACCCCCCCATGATTCTGGAACAGACTCGCCCGCTTGTGCCAACAACATTACATTGAACATTTCATTCAGAAGGGATGGTTGAAAGATTTTATAAAATTCTACCGGTATTTGATCCGGCCCAGCTGCCTTGCCAGATGGTAAATCCCTCAAGGCCTCCACTAGTTCATTCAGCTGCACTGCCTCTTCCAATCTGTTTCTGTCCTCTTCTGTTAGGACAGATGGTTCTAATTCATTTAAATAATTGCTGATATCTTCATCCCTTTCCTGATCATCTAGGGTATATAATTTCGTGTAGAAACATTTAAAAACTTCTCTAATCTGATCAGCTTCCTTGACTGTAACTCCCTGAGAGTTTTTCATCTCCTTAATATCAGCAATCCCCTCCCTTTGCCTAGCTCAGACTGCCAATATATGCCCTACTCTCTCACTGAGCTCATACACCTTCTCTTTATTCGCTATGTATTTTTCCACTGTCGTTTACGCCATTCCATCCAAAGCTTCATTTTTAAGTTCAATTAATTTCAACATTATCTGATCAATGGGTGATTGACTAAGTATTGCTGAAATAAGTGCATCCTCCTCTTCCCTGATTAATTTCTTAATTTGTTCAGCTTCTACCTTTGACTTTCTTTGCATCTTAATAACATAGCTCAGTGTTTCCCCTCTTACACTAGCTTTAAAAGCGTCCCACACAATCCCTAATGCTGCAGAATCCCTGTTGATCTCCCAGAATTCTTTAATCCATCTATTCATTCTGTCTCTGTAAGACTGATCCTGCAGTAAAGCTCTGTCGAAGGTCCATTGTCTTATCTCTTTATTTCTCCTTTGTCCCAGTTCTGCAGTTAAAACTAACGGGTTATGGTCTGAAATAATCCTAGGTTCCCTATCAATCCTTAACCTATCCATTAAATCTCTCGAAACTAGGAAATAATCTAGCCTAGCCATTCTCTGATGTGGGGCTGAGAAAAAAGTACTCCCATCCAGATTGGGGTGATATCTTAACCATGGATCTTCCAACGAGTTGTGCGCTACCATATCTGTAACTGCTCTGTATGTCCTTTTTTTCCTCCCTGAGTATTTCCTAACCGGGGTCTAAGAAACTACTATCTTCATCATGTAGGTTTAAGTCCCCACATAATATGATAGGCTCCGGCCATTGTGCTAGTTCTATGTCTAAATATTGAAAGATATCTGGGTCATCCCCTGTGGAACCATAAACCGACACAACCGTAATTCTTTCTCCCCTAAATATTAGTTCTGCTATGACCCATCTCCCCCACTGATCCTCCTTTTTTCTTTTAACCTGTATATCAGACCGCTTACCTAAAATAGCTACTCCTCTCGTCTTTGTAATTTGATTAGTTTTTGCTAATACCTTAAAGCCAAGCTGATCTAGCAAATACGCCTTTGTTCCTTCAATATGCGTTTCCTGAAGACAGACCAGATCGGGGTTAAATGATTTTAGCAGGGCAGCTGTTTTAAGCCTTTTATTCAACTCGTTTAATCCACAAATATTCATTGAGACTATCCTACAGGTCATTGTGGTTCTTGTTCTTTCCCATTTTCTGCTTACACCTGTACCAGTGATTCTCAAACTGCTTCATTGTTTTCTTATCAGTTAAATTTTTTACCACATAGTACTTTAGCTTATCTCCCAAGTCGTTCACTACTCTCTTCTGTGCATTGCGCTTGTGCCCACCACCAAAGTGCAAGTCTCGCCCCCCAACTCCCCCCCCCTTTTCCCCACCACTTCCCACCCCAATGGAACCCCTCCCCCTTCCCCCCCCTTGGTACAGGCAAATAGGTCAATCCTGACCTATGTGTGGCCCCTATAGTCTGTAGAGTCGCTACTCTCTCTCATCCTGAATCCTCAAAAATTTCTCTTCACAGTTTTATCCATACTTTAACCAAATTATAGCTTAGTTTTCTTTCTGTGGGTTTTTTTGTGGGTTATCTGATGGGGTTTTTTGCGGCCCTCTAGCTCCACCTTCCTTTCTTTTGTCCAACTCTGTAATCTCAGCGAGATATTCTCCTGCTTTAATTTCTGATGTAAACATCTTTGTATACCCCTTCTTAATGACTTTCAATCTCGCGGGGAACAATAAATAAGCTTCTGCTCCTTGTTTTTGGAAAGGGACTATCATCTGCCTTAGCTTCCACCTTCTTTCGACGGTGACATGGCAGAAATCTGGGCGGGCAAAAAATATGTTTCCATCTGCAGTCTTTCTAGAGTCAGGTCTTGCTTTGTCAATTATTTCCCGCCTCGCTAGAAAATTACCTAAAAAGACCAACATTGCCCTTGGCAAGGCGCTCTCCTGCCCCCCCCCGGTTTCTTTTTACAAACAGAGGGTATCTGTGGGCCCTTTGTACTTCAAGCTCCTGCTGCCATTTTGATTCTGGGAAGGCTTCTGTTAAGATTTTGATTACATACCCTCTAGGATCTTGCCCCTCCCGTCCTTCCTCAAGTCCCAAAAGTCTTACATTATTGCGCCTCTGGCGATTCTCAAAATCTTCTAACTTCCATTGCAGGTCTTCTACCACCTTTTCTTGCTCCATCTTAAAAGTTTTCCAGTCCGTTATCTCGTCTTCAGCTTTGTTAGTCCTTTCCTCGACTTGTGTTACTCTTACTTCAACCTCTTCCTGCTTTCTATTTACTTTTCTAATAGAGGCTTGTAGTTTTTGTTGCAATGAGAGGTTGGAGTCCTATCTAACCCCTAGGTTTTTTACCGAGTCTGAGGACAGGGGTGGTGCACCAAGGTCAAGAGGCCACCAGATGTAAGGGTCTAGAGGAGGAGACGGTTGGTGGAAAAAGAGGACCTCCGTTTTTCCTGCATTGAGCCTTAGGAAGTTGTTATCCATCCAGTGGGCAATCGTACGAAGACAGTTTTTTAGAGGATCAAAAGTAGTTTGGGTGGGACTGTCAAATGACAACAAGAGTTGAATATCATCGGCATAGGAGGTGACCTTTATGCCGGTTTGGGCGATGATGTCAAAAAGGGGTGAAAAATAAACATTAAATAGAAGGGGGCTCAGTAAGGAGCCTTGAGGGACTCCCCACCAGAGAGGACGACTGTTCGAATTGTAGGGGGGGGGTGAAAACTGCCTGCGTACGGCCGTACAGAAAGGACGTAATCCATTTTAAGGCCGTGCCCTGGATGCCTTTAGTTTGTAGACGGTCCAATAGGAGGGGGTGGGAGACGGTGTCGAATGCTGCTGACAAGTCAAGCAGCACCAACACCGCTCTAGATCCCTCGTCCATCCTCCAGCGTACAGCATCTGCCATTTCAATTAGTGCAAACTCGGTGCTGAGGCCTGGTCTAAAGCCACAAGGATATTGGTCTATAGTTTGAGGGGTCGCTAGGGTCGGCATTGGCTTTCTTGATTATAGGAATAAGCCGGGCATGCTTCCAAGAGTCAGGGTAGACTCCTGTATGTAGCGAGTCATTCCAAATCCCATTCAGGGTGGGGTTGAGAATGGATGCAAGGGATTTGTAGTGTTTGACGGGCCAAGGGTCAAGGGGAGAGACAGATTTACTTTTGCAGAGTTCTTTAAGGGATTGATCAAGGGTGATCTCTTCAAAATTAGAAAACAAATGATCAGATACAGAAGTGACAGGATTTATAGTACAATTGTCTGGGGTGGGGTGAGTCATATATCGTGGCTATTTTGTTTTCAAAAAAATCAGAGAGGCTGTTACATAGTATCTGAGATGCCAACGGGGGACGTTTGAGAGCCAGGGGGTCGGTGAAAAATCTAACTATATCGAATATTTCCCTGGAAGAGCCTTGGGAACGGTTGATTTTTTCTTCAAAGAAGGTTCTTTTGTGATCAATTATTTTTTTCTGTATTCTTTTAAGGCAGATTTGTAGAGGGCTTTACCGTCAGATGAATAAGTGAGTCTCCAATGTCTTTCGAGACGTTTACATTCCGATTTACATTTCCGGAGTTCATCGGAGTACCAAGGGGCGGACGGAGTAGAGCGATAGGTTTTTATAGGCCTCATAGGGGCAAGGTGGTCAATGGTGGAGGAGATCAGATCGTTAAAACTAGTCAGACGGGTGTCGAGATCAGCCGTAATATCTGGGGGGTCAGTAGAATGGAGAAGAGCGGCAAGGCTGTCAGAGGAAATCTTGCTCCAGTTTCTTCCCTGTTGTTTAGCAGGGCGTATGTGAATGAAATGACATTTTTAATGCGCAACTTAGCTCAAGGGCATCAAGGCGCCTGACAAAACAGTGATAGAAATAACAGGTCTCAAACAGCAGGGTACATGAATTAGGAATAAGCGTCTCGGAAGAGCCAAGTATTTAGCTCTTTACGAAAAAGTGTCAGCGAGGGTTGACCCACCAGATCGGGCGGGAGGGCATTCCAAAGTTGCGGAGCCAGAGCAGAGAAGGCCTCCCCCCCCCCATCTGGCCTTGGCAAATCTTGGCTCTTGAAGGAGATTTTTTAGTGGAGGACCTAAGAGCTCTACTGGGGAGGAAGAGAACAAGAAGAGACCTAATGCCCTCTCACCCAGAGCATGGGCTAGGCAGAGAAGCTTGAACGAAATCCTGTCCTGAATAGGCAACCAGTGCAGATCTTTCCTGGCCAAGGAAGCTGAGGAGTGTCTGGGAAGATTGAGCACGAACCTGGTGGCCGCATTCTGCAACATCTGTAGTCGATGGACAGCGCTCTTCTTCATGCCCACGTATAACGCATTACAGTAGTCCAGTCTCGATGAGACCAGTGCTACTGTCGCCTGCTTCCTCGCCTCAAAGGAAAGATAGGAACCTAACTTTTTGAGGATCCTAATGATCCCACAGCAAGTGGACACTGTCCTACTAATCTGGGGATCAAATGAAATGGAAGTAGCAATCAGCACCCCAGGTATCTTGTCGAATGGGAGGGAAGCGGACAGTCCCCGAGGCAGTCCGGCCATCAATCCTTGGACCAAATATCCTGGCCGCCCCCAAAAATCAAAACTTCGGTCTTTTCACCGTTAAGTTTTAAGAAGTTTTGTACCATCCAGCGGGAGACTGCCTCCATACAGGTTTTGAAATTGAGGGCAGAGTCTTTTACCGACTGGGTGAGGGAGACCATAATTTGGGTGTCATCGGCATACCATAGAACCTCAAACCCTTAGGATCTCACCACCCTGGCAAGAGGGGCCACATAGATATTAAATAGGGTCGGGCTTAAAGAAGACCCTTGGGGGACCAGACACTGCACAGGGGTGGGAGGTGACAGGAAATCACCCAGTCAGAAGTTTTTCAAGACCCCAGGGTCCAGTGAGGCTTTCTTCAGAAGCGGCTTAACCACTGCCATCTTCCAGGGAAGAGGGAAAACCCCTTCAGTAATGGCAAAGTTGAGCACCTCTAGAAGAGGGGGCAAGATCACCTCCCTACAGCTTTTTAGAATTTTCAGGGGGCAGGGGTCCAAAGGAGAACCCGATTTGATCCTGTCAAGGAGATGATTTGACTCATCAAGGGTAAAGAGAGGAAAAGTGAGCAGACTCGGGCTGGGAGCAACACGGTCCGACACTGCATTAACCGGTACAAAAGGGAAGGAGGAGTCTGACCCCTGAGTGAGTCCTTGATTGAGGAGCTCCAGGGAGCTGTGGATATCCGCGATTTTCGTATAGAAAAAAGTAGAGATCTTGTTACAGAGCTCCTGGGATTCTACTATGGAGTCCACCTTCTGAGGGGTCTAGAGGGAATCAATGATCTTGAAAAGTTCCCTAGAGGAACACAAAGAAGTGGTCGTTCAGAAAATAGGACATTTTTCTTCGATGATAGCCAATTTATATTCTTTCAATAGGAGTTTATGATGACATTTATTCTCAACAGAGCTTAGATTGGCGTGCCAACGCCTCTACTACTTTCTTCAACCCTGTCTCAGTCCTCTAAGTCTGTCGGAGTACCAAGGTGCAGAAGGACTCTTCCTGGCAGAATAGTGAAGCTTGACGGGGGCTAAGATGTCTACAGCCCCCGAAATGGTGTTGAAAAGGCCTGCAGCAGCAGTCAGTGTCCTTGTTAATAAGGGGGCTGAAGCTGTTCAAAAGCGGCGCAAGCGCTTCGTTGTTAATGTGTTTAAAGCTCCTTCTGAGTTGCCGTTTCTTTGAGTCAAAGGAGGGGAAGGAATTAGTGTAACACTTAAGCTCAAGAGGGACTGCCAGGTGATCTGACCATGCTAAGGGGAATGGAGTACCGACCATTAGTCTATGATTGTTAGAAAAAAACCTTAACCTCTGAAACCATTAGTCTATGATCGTTAGAAAAAAACCTTAACCTCTGAAACATAGGGAACACTGTGTAAGTGTTTGTACGATAAGAGGTTGCCCCTTCCCTTTTTGCCAAGTGTATCCACCACCCTGTGATCCCAGATTTTCTGACAAGGGGTGTCTATGCTTTTGTCCAACCTACCAGACTCGTTTCCCTTTGTAACATTGAGCTGGACTGCCCTACAAAGGAACTCCATGTCCGGGTTCCACTTGTTGTTAAAGTAGAGTACCCCATAAAAGCTAAGGGCCACCCCTGGACCACAAATGGAGAAAGGAGCAGATGTGTTTGTGCTTAGAGTTGGGAATTTGCTACCTCCAAGAATCTTTCTCTGGGAATTCTCAGAGCCAAACAGTCTCCTCCCCATTGGTGCCCTACATGCACAACCTGCCTAGCTCAGTTTGGATATTGCTAGGCTCTGTGAAAAGGAATCAAGCTGCTGGGTTTGTCTCGTATCAGATCAGGACCTGACTACTGCTTTGTGGGGTTCTACTTTTTGCGGCTGGATTTTGTCCCTGATTCTGCATAGTTATTAGTAGAAAAGGCTTTTTTTTTTGTCTGATGTCTCAGAGCCCACGCTGCTCCATGTGCTGATACCATGTGTTGTGTAAAAGGGTGCTGTGTAGTGCATGTGGAATGCTAGTGTTGGGGTAATTATATGTGACCTGGGAGAGATCCCTAGGCAAGTGATGTGATAGTTTCAGAACAGACTCCATTTGGCAAGGCGGTTCTTTAATAGTAAGTAGGTGCAGTAGCACCCAAACTAGTCAAAGGATATATAAAAGTGCAATAATACATAACTTGTTATTGAATATTGACCTCTTGGTATGGATCTGGTTGAGGTGTCTGTGTTTTCTTGTTTAAGAGTTCAAACAGGCCACCGAGGACCACCTCAACAACACCCTCATCCTCCTCCCGCCTCGACAGACGCAATCAAAGAACTTCACAGATGGATCACAAACTGCGCAGACATGCTCGCCCCCCTCCGCAACCTTGACAGACAGCGCCCCAGGAAGGCCACGTGGTTTACCGCCGACCTCCAAAAATCCAGACGCACCTGCAAACATCTCGAAAAGCTATGAAGAAACAGCAAAACCTCAGAAGATAGTGCCACCTACAAGAACGCCTTAATGGAATATCACCAACTCATCAGATCCTGCAAAAGGACCTTCATCCGAAACAATAGCCACGCCAATGCCAGCAACTGCAAGGAACTCTTCAGAATCTTTCATGAATTCACCAAGCCCCCCCCACTGAAGTCAGGGACATCACAGCGTCCCAGGACCTCTGCAACAAACTTTGCTCCTACTTCCACCTGAAGATAAGATCCATCTCTCACAACTTCAACTAACAGACCCCGGACACTGAACCCTTCTTCCCCACAGAAACAACAGCCAACCCACCATCTCCTCTTGGACCCCAGTCACCACTAAAGACACGGCTTCAACCATGAAGAGAATTCACTCAGGAACCCCCATGAACCCCTGCCTTCCACACATCTTCCACAGAGCTGCCGCCACCATAACACCTGAGCTACAACGCACCATCAATGCCTCTTTTGAAGCAGGCACATTCTCTGACGACTGGAAATACTCAGAAGGCAAGCACCCTCCTCAAGAAGCTTTCAGCAGATCCAACGGACCTCAAGAACTACCAACCCGTCTCTCTCCTCCCTTTCATGAGAAGATTGTTAACTCCCAACTAACGAACTTCATCGAAGAGAACTCCATCCTCAACCCCTCCAAATCCAGATTCCGCAGCAATTACAACACCAAGACCGCCCTACTCGCTACCACAGACGACATCTGCACACTCCTTAACTAAGGCCACACCATGGCGCTGATCCTGCTTGACCTTTCTGCAGCCGTCAACACCATCCCCCACAAAAGTTTCACCACCAGACTCCACGACGCCGGCATACAGGGAGCCACTCTTGACTGGCTCCGCTCCTATCTCACTGGAAGAACCCAAAGAATCAGACTCACGCCCTTCCTCCCGAACCCACAGAGATCAACTACGGAGTGCCCCAGGGATCGTCGCTCAGCCCCACACTCTTCAACATCTACTTGGCCCCCTTAGCCACCATCATCAGACAACATGGACTCAGAATAGTATCCTATGCCGACAACACACAGCTCATTCTCTCCCACATCAAGGACCCCCACACCGCCAGACTCAGCTTCCAGGAAGGAATGAAGGACATCGCATCCAGGTTGAGCAGCAGCTTGTCTGAAGCTCAACTCAGAGAAAACAGAAGTCCTCGTCCTCTGACCCTCCCTCTCAGCATGGTAGGCCCCTGACCCCAACGGACCATGCTCGGACCCTCTGCATCATACTCAACCCCTCCTTCACTATGAACTGAAAATCAACATTGTTGCATCCACATCTTTCAACACACTCCTTATCCTTCGCAAGGCCTTCAATGGATCCCCCGAATCAAGAAAGACAATAACCCACGCACTCATAACTAGCAGACTGGACTATGGAAACACCATCTACGCTGGAATCAACAAATCCCTGCTCCACAAGCTCCAGACCATTCAGAACACAGCAGCGAGACTTGTCCTTGGCATCCCTCAACATGAACACATCACCCAACACTTGCAAAAACTCCACTGGCTCCCAGCCGAGAAGAGAGTAACCTTCAAGATACTCACCCACGCCTACAAATGACTCCACAACACCGGATCCAATATCTCAACAAAAGAATCTCCTTTCCACGTACCCAAGAGAAACCTCCGATACACCGACCTCACCCTTGCCGAAACCCAAGCACATGCAGAGCCAGAACGGGGGGGAAGAGTCTTCTCCTACATCGTGGCAAACACCTGGTACGAGCTCCATATCAACAACAGAAGCGCCTCCACTCTGCACACCTTCAGGAAGAGCCTTAAGAGGTGGACCTTCGACTGACACTGAGCTGCACCCCCCACAGCGCATTGAGACCATCACAGGTGAGTAGCGAGCTTCACAATTCCCTGATTGGTTGATTGAACCATAAGTTAACAGTGCAGTTCATAATTTTAGATCTGCAATGGGGATGTTAATGTGGCAGGTTAATTGCTTGGCCTGATACAGGAGTAAGCACATTCTGCTTTTTAATCTCACCTGGAGCTGTGATGGACTTTGCAGACTCCCCTCTCGCAGGCGCTCCCCTCTCCCTTAAACCACATCTTTTCAGTGCATGCAGTTCTGTGGTTCCTGGCTTGTGGCTAGGGACTACTGACTAGCGAGCATGCACCTGTTGCTATTTTGGAGGGGTATGGCATGGTGACTGGACTTTGGAGATGAATTGAAGAAAAAAAATGTTGCCAGGATCATAAGAACATGGGAAACCAGGGGCCAACTCCACCAACTTTGACTAGGGATGATGACTGGACTGGGACTGCCTTGCAATTCTGGGATGAACCTCCTGACTGACTCGATGCCATGTGGGCGTCTCGAAATTTATTTGTACTTGTGCTGTGGAGGTAATGGGATCATCAATATCTCAGGTGTACGGGAATCCTGGCTTCATTTTAGAACTGAAACAGAGCATACATTTGGCCAGAGGCTTCGAGCTTTTCAGGGGCGCTGTTTGGGGCTTTATGCCATGAAGCAAACATGGGTACCAGGCTGGATGCCTGAGAATGGAGACCTTTCCGCCTGGTAGTTGGAACCCGTCCCATTGACTTTGGATGCTGGTACTTGGGTGCCTGTTGTTTTTTTAAGCACTTTGTCTGATGGCTGCCCCGGTCCTCATCAGAATGCTCCTTCCCTACGGTGTGGCCAGCCAACCCACCCTAGTGGACCAGCAGCTGAGTAGAGCCTTGGCACCCACAGACACCCTTAATCATGAACTTTAGTGAGGATACCAGATCGACAGAACCTATACAGCAGCCCTGAATCTCCAGATGCAAGTGAAAGTTTGCAATCCCAATGTTGTCTTATTCGTCTTTCTTTTGATTTTGGTACAGTACATTTTTGAGAATATAATAACTGTACTCTAATCTGCAATTTCCTACTATCTGTAGTTCAAGGGGTTGTGTGAGAGGGATTCTAGACACAGTACCTGAGAACACTTGTATGTCTTTAATGTCATTCGATAAAGGGACCATCTCTTCCCATAGGCGTGGCCTTGCTGCCCCTGTGTCTATCACAAAGTTGTATGGTGTATTGTTCAGGAGTACCATCACTACTGGTTCTTCCTCTGGTCAGCCTGTGGTTGACAATATGAGGTGTATGTGGTTATGTGCCTCTTCTGCCTTGAGCATTGGTTCCTGTATTTCTCCCTTGCTTGGCTGGACAAGTCCTGTAGTTTTGCCCTTGTCATTGGTTCCCAGAGGACTGGGGCCCCCTTCCTTACTCCTGCTGCTTGAGTTACTGTCTAGAACTGCCACCAATCTCCCAGTCGATTATGTGTGTTCGCCTAAACCAGTGGGAGTGCATGTTCTTAGCGCTGCTGGGGTTCTATGTGTCAGGCGCAACTGATGGGGCCTCAAACTTCTGGGAGCCCTTGCACTGGCCTGGGGTAGCTCTGGGTCTGTGTGGGCCTGCTAATCTTTCATAACTGGGCTTAACCATTCGTTGTTCGGTAGAGGGCCTGACAGCTTCTTCAACTGGCAGATTGGAGTATCCTAATATGGAAAAAGCGGACAAGAGCACTGCCATTCATGCATATGATGGGGGAGGTGATGGCGTCTTGCTAGCTATCTGTAGTGCAGTACTGTCGATCTGAGCTTCCTCAAAGTTGGCCCATAGTTCTAATAATGCCTCTCTCCTTTCCTTCTTTTGATCTGCATATTTTATTGTATGTGGGTTCTCATTTGTTCAATTCCATTAGTGTAAAAAATTCCCACCTTTGGCCAGGGAAGTGTGTGTGCCTTCATGTGTGTGTGTCATTCTTGGTAAAATGTATTACCTTTTTTGGGCCTGTGTGGGGAACCTGGTTTGCATGTGCTTCAATTGTGACTCCATGATAAGTTTGGTCGTTTTAGAGGACAAGATATCTTAGCTTCTATGTTTTTGGAAATCTTTGGTTATGATCTAATCTTGGGTAAAATATGTGTGAGGGTTAATGCTTAAAATTATGTTACTACAAGCTCAGTGCTATCTACAAATGCATCAACAACTAAACATGAACATTTCCTAAACACAAATAAGAATGCATATGAAAGATTGCATCCTAGAAAAAGTTCAATTTGTGAATAAGAATACGGACTCTTGGCATGAAATACAGTTTGTTAGATGTAGCAGCGCCTTTCCTTTTGAAACATTGGCTCATCAACAAAAACCCAATACTTAAGATAAAGCAAAGCTTGCAGTAATTAACAGCACTGCAATATTCCACACTTTGCCTCAATCTCAATAATAAAAACCTGGCAGAGAGAAAATTATGACTTTGTTAAAAATCCCTTAGCCTGCTCCTAGCGCATACAATCCTGTAACCTGGGGAAGCTCTGTGCGGTACTCAGGACTAAGTGAATTTAATAATAATATTTATGTTAATGAACAGTGAGATACTGAACAATGCTACTGCTTGTATTTTTGGAGTATCTATGTCCTGAGAACTGTGCAATAGTATTTATGTTAATGAACAGTGAGACACTGTACACCACCACTCATTGTGTAAGGAACTATTCGAAGAACTCTGTCCTGAAAACCTAAAGCATGTGTCAATATTCTGATTCTTAAAATGTAAAAAAGGCAAGTTACTCACTGTGTTAGACCAATATGGTTCTAGTCTTCCTAATATAAATAATGTGTTATTTGTTTTCATATAGATTGCACAACCTAAAAAATCCAGTACACCCTAATCAGCATTTCCAGGGTGTAGCACACAGCATGTTCAGACCTCAAGTAGGACACACTTGTCTGCCAACAAGAAATTCCATGCTCTAGTGTGGTCCGTCCTTTTTTCTTTCTCCCTCTAAACCCCGTTCCCCTTCCACCTTTCTTGATACAATGCTGTTTCCAGCCACTGATAGCAAGTGAGGCTTCAGCGGATGTTAGATCCTATCGTCTCCCCAGAGGAACATCCTGGAGTTCAGGTCAGTGGCCTTGACACGTATTCATTTTAGCCAGGCATCTTCACCGCCTGTCCTGCTTAGAGCCCTCCACCTTAATTGTAATACCCGTTCTGATAATAATCATCAATCCCTTAGTTATTCCAGCTTGTTCTGTACCTATTGCTTCCTGAAACAATCTCACTTTTTTAATCTCCTTACATTGTGGTTTGTGAGATGTGTCTCTTGCAAGACTATTATCCGGACTCCATACTCCCTATGATATTTCTTAACCTACCTATGCCTCTTTCACCCTCGTAACCCAGTGACATTCCACATAATAAGATTTTTTAACACCCTTTATTAACCCACCCATCCTAGTTTTCCCCACCTTTGTAGTGTGTATCTACCTGATCTGCCATATCTCAAAAAGTAAAGAAAGGTAAGTACATGAGGACGGGTAATAACTTTTTGTTTCTCTATTGATGCTCCCCCGCCTATGCTCACACTACTCCCACAACCTCCCTTGAGGAACCCTCCGACCTTCCTTGTCAGCATCTCCTGATACCCATTCAAGAACCCCTGAACCACTGTCTCCAACATAGACCCCCAAATGATATCCTTTGTTTTAATTTTCATTATCATTTATCCTGCATATTTTTTTAATTTTGGAATTTTATGCATCAGCTTTAGCATTTTTTATGTATCCCTTTTTATTTTCCTTTTCTCACGTATGAAACCTGAGAGAGTCAGTATGTATTATACTTCCACAAATAGAACAACGTAGCATACATATTGTTCATAACTGCACCATTTTTACAAGATATCAGCAATCCCAGAGAGAGATTTACCAAACCTGTGTGCATGTTTATATACATAATTGGTACTACAGATTATGTGAGGTAGAGCAGTAGATATTATTTTTTTTCTCCATAGCTCCAGTGCCTCCTCCACCACCTCTACGTATCTGAAATATCTCGCTATCTCTCATGACTCTCAAAGTGGCCTAGAATTTCATTTAAATTCTCAGACCCAGGGCTCAGAGCTCTTCCATCTTCTCTCCTAGGACCCAATGCCTATCCTCTTTGCCTGACATATAACTGAATTTACTGTGAAAGAATAACTATTATACGCCGACTGTTTGGACTGCAGCACTCTAGTAAAAATCTTCTCTTTCACTACATAATAATTATACTAATAATAATAATTATAATATTTATAATAATAAAGTGATTTGTAAAGTGTATGGTTACACCTCATCGGTGTGTCCCGCGCTGGACCCGGGAGCACGGACGAAAGGTCAAAAAGGCAAATAAGGGGATGAAAATTACCTATCTTAATATTGGATCGAGTTACTAAACAGCCTTGTTTTCAGTATCCTTCTAAAATCAGTTTCAATGGGAGAGGCTCTCAGGGCATACCGCAGAAAATTCCACATTTTGGCAGCTAGGTAGGCGAAAGTTCTAGCACTCATTCTAGTTTTCCTGATCTTGAGAATTTTAGCAAGTTTAGCCTCAGAGGATCCAGGATTCTGACCTGGGATGTGAGCTTGAATCAGAGAGTGGAGTTAGCTCGGGCCTTGTTTTACATATGTATTACATATATCTATTGTATATGTATTACATATATCTGGAAGTTTATTAACATCCTCCTGGACTTTTGGCCAGCAGGGATTCTCCTTGTAAATGTCACTATGAACTCTTTGTATCTCCCTCTCAAAGTCAACCCATCTTTGCTCAATTAGATCACAAATGTTTTCAGGTCACCCCATACTAGCTTCAAGTACACTTTATATTTTCATGTTGTTTCACCTGTACCGGAATTTTATATTTTCTAACATCTCATTGAGCTTCTACTCCAGTTGATGCAATGATACTGAATCCCGCCCTGATCACTCTACTTGTTGAGAGACCCTCTCCAAACCCTGCTCCAACACCAATGTAATTTGGATGGAGTCTGTGCATTATGTAACTTAGATCATACGAAATGCGTGTTTATTTTGTAATAAATGTTTGGTGAGTGCTGATCATCTGTTCTAAAATGGTTTCAAGACCTTCTTTTCCCTGCTTGTCCCCCTAGACCCATCCTTATCAGGGCTAACTTCATTGTTCGTCCTTCTCTGATCCTCTAAGTTAGAATTCTTCTGCTCCAGAATAGGGATTCTATTAACAGAACCCCCAAGTCGTACATTCCTGTGCCTTTTTATCCCCTACCTTTGAATTCTTACTCATGAGGTTGATACCCCTTTCCTGTTATCTCTTTAAATGTCAGGGAATGATTGTGGGGTTGAATTTTTAGAAAAGCCCTTAGGTTGCTCGTACAATTTTTAGTTATGAGCTAAGGGGGTGGGGGTGGTTTTTATTCTATGTTTAGGCCCCGAGGTTCTGTTTATTCTGTCCCCACCTTTTGCACTCCCAAACATCGCCCCTCTCCTCCCCTTCCCTCCCCCTGCAGCTTAGTTTCTCTTTTAGGCTTTACTGGTTTGGTTTCACAGACTCAGTTAGCTGGTCTACCCTCTAGTGTCCAACCCTGGGTGCACTAACAAGAGGGACCTAGAAGATTTCAGGCTATACCTACTTTTCCTTTCGAATGGGGCACTCAATAGAAGCCCACCTGTAATAAGCCCACTCATATGCCCTGAGGATATATTGTATGTCGCTCTTATTATTTGCTCAGAGGGACTTAGCCCTTCGTCATTCATGAAGGCGAAGCAGCACTGCAGGGCACATGCTCCTCGTCTCTGTTTCCCTTCTTTCTGCTCTGCTCCTCACATATGTCCCCTCTACTGCTTGTGGCTGTAACCACTCTTGAGCTGCCTTTTCCAAAGCAGCCCAAAGAACCCAAGTTGCAAAAAACACCTAATTGGCCCAAGGCTCCCTGTAATGTAATCCTCTTTGTGGTTACTCTACTGCTTTGCATGTTCAGCCCTGCTTTTTCCAGTATGCTGCTTTTCTCGGTCTGCTCCACAGCTAACTAGGACCGAAAAGACTCCGGAGCTATCACGAGTCCTTCAAGTCCTTCAACATTGCAAACTCTGTGTCCTGCTACCATCTTGCTCTTGCGTTCATGATGAATCTTATCTTCATCCATGATCTATGGAAGCCAGCTGTTCCTCAGCCTTGTGATAGGGTGACTCAGCCTGCCGCCATGTTCTTCCCCGAGAAAACAGCTGTTGAAAGATAAATGAAAGTGGGCAGCACTTTTTTGTACCATGGATCAAGTATTGTGTCTCATATAACACAGTATCTCGTTGCAGCCTTTGATTTGTGTTCAAATATAGGATTAATCTACTGACCAAAGCAGCTGCATCTTTTTTGACACTAGCAAGCAATTTTCCACCTTTTGCAAATGTTCCTGTTGCATGCACAACAACTAGTTTACTTGGCACATGCCTTGTTGACTTCCTGCATCAACATCTCAAAAGGATACCCGCAATTCGATCAGGAACACCAATAGTCCCCCTTTGCCGTCCTCCATCATCTTGAAATTTTCAGTTGTATCCAATTACCTTTATAATATATATCACTTGATAGACTTGTACTGCTCAAACAGGTGTTGCATCAAGTAGAAGGTGGCATTCCAATGTATTGTCACCTCCTGTATGAAGGCGTTTACAGGGACTCTATCAGCAAGCTGATCGATCCTCAACTGCTTTCGGGGTTTGAATGAATGAATGAAGTGAGTGGAAATCTGTTGACAGGTGGCCAATATGTTGTCAACTGCTACTTCTTTTTTGAGGAAGTTGTGCACAATTATGTTGATGCAATGAGCTAAACATAAGACTCTGAAGTACCCTCTGTTAGCCAAGGCTTCAACAATGTTGCTGTCATCTTCAGTGGAAACAAATGCATTGCCAAGAGGACCAGGTAGAAACCATTCAAAATTTTTGGTAGTAAGCTCAAAATGCTGGCAGTTGTATGTCATTTCTCCATGGAGAACATTTCAACTGTCTAAGGGCTTCAATATGAGTTTGCAGTTTGTGGACCGCCAGACTCGTGGGGGTGATGTATTGGTGGTCCTTGGACTGCCTCATTAAAACCAGGGGGGTCAGGCTGCCCCGGGGCCACTGGTAGTGGTGCTCAGTTATTGAGGCTGCAATGGGCTTGGCAGTGCTTGGCAGTGCTGCCACGGCCCCGCCAAGCATATTACGAGTTTCCTCACTGCCGCACTTTTCATGGAGGTGCGATTGCCATGAAAAGTGTGGCAGTTAGGAAACAAAGGGGGCCAAACAGGTCCCCCTTGTGCCTTATGCCATTTGGAGGCTCACAGGGGCGCACAAGATGTGCCCTCTGTGTGCATGCACACCAGTACCTGCACGGCATAGATTGCAGCAGTCCATGCCATGCAGGGACTTTTTTGATGTTCCCATTGCAGTGCCCATTTCATAGGCATCGCCCTGGGAACACCAAAGAACCACCTGCCAGACAGGAGAAAACTCATAATCTGACGGGCGGTTTGTAGATGTAATTGGTGGTGCTGCAGCTGGGCGGTCCTGCTCCCGCACTGCCACACTCATAATGAGGCCCTCATACTGTTGAATGCCTTGAAAAGCATCCTTGATGGTGAGACCAGCTGCTAATCTTTGAGTAACCCCTTTGAAGAAGACCAGTGTGTAGTGATTCACATGTATTCTGTTGCTTACCATCTGGTCGATATGTGTGTCATGAGGTGGGTGGTCCGAACAGTGTTCTCCTTCATTGCCTAACCAACTACAAGCACCACTTGATTGTCCAGGGCCATAACAGAGGAAAAATGGGTCTGGCTTGGATCCTTCCACTTTGGACAGTGAGTCTCCACAAATCCCTGAAGCCCTTCTCCTGTCACCAAAGAAAAAGACAGGAGGTCGAGGCTAATATTATGTCAAGCTTCCTGTTCTAAAAATAGTCCAGTTCGTGGTTCCATGGTATTGTGACTCCTTGTTGAACATAGTTTTTATATTGGGCTGTAGTGCCTCTTATCTTTATAAGGATACTAACAACTAATCTCCCTGCTAGATATATTCGAACACTTACAGCCTGATTAGGAAGTCGATCCAGTACATTTGTAAAAATAGGCACACAGGATTTTGTGCCTTTTCAACAACAAAAATTGTCGTTGCAAGAGTTACATGCAAATAGTGCTCATTCATGTTATGCTCTCATTCCTACTACCGATTGTAGTTGTTGCTATTAGTCACTGTGAAACTCGTAGAATGCGTGAATGACCAGAGCAAAGTGGACTAACACCATTAGTGCCCATTAATTCATAATGTTCGTGTCAATTGGTTAACCGGGTGCAAAAACTGGGAGCACACCTGGGACAAATTTGGAGTGAAGAACTATTTACAATGGCTGCCCTTACAAGCTCATTCACTTCTTGGCTAATTGGCGGTCAAGGACAAAAAAGCGTGCGTTCTAATGATCGTTTAAGATGGTCAATACATCTTATTTTTCCGTGGGCCTGTTGTGCTTGGGAACAGAATCAGTGAAATCTGGAGATGTAATTGAATACAAAAAACAGGAGCTTAAAACCTGCAAATGCTCATTGAACAAGCCAATAGAAAGTTCGTGTTGTACCAGCGTTCTTTGCAGTACTACTTCGGAAACTAGACGAAAAGGCAGAAAGTGGTTTCAAACCAGTATTATTAAAAAACAATGGAAGACAGATATTTTTTATGTAAACTTTTATCTAAAGCAGCACTCTGAAAACCGTAGAAACATTTACACCCAGAATTCCCAGGACATGATTAACAGCAGCGCTGCCACTCCCGGCGAAAGACTCACCGACATGCTGAAGTGGTTATTGATCGTGGACAGAGCACGCTCGTTGGATTCTCATTGAGTTCTGTGGCTGAACCCTGGTCGCTGAGAACCCACTCTGAGTACCCTATCAATTGCACAATTTTGCTTTAAATATTATCTCCTTCTGACAGATAGCAAAGTAGCTTCATTGGAAAAATACTGAAATCCGGATTGCCTCCAGTGAGCAAAACTCACGCCCCGAGCTCTTATAAGTATATTATATGTAGAGGATATTGACAGTCAGACAGTCACAGAAGGATATGAATAATAGTGGGTGTATTCTATCCTCAAGAAATGTGATGATTGTGCACAAATGCAAGAGTTCGCATATGTATTGCTCGTGTCTAAAATGCTGAAAGGAAATGCTAAACTCAAATTTGCAACATTTTCTAAACATTTTATTGTACAGATTCAAATCATTTTTGATGGGGGGGAATTGATTTGATGCGTGTTTCTCATAAATATATGGTTGAAAAGAAGGTGACACCGAGGGTCTTCTCAAACAACAATAATTCACATGAATGTTACATATTTTTGAAACTAGGGGCAACATCAGAAACAGAGAGGCAGGTGATTGGGGATATTTATTAGGACACAATTTAGCATACGATAATAAAAGGTATTGGTTAAAAGTGAGAGAAGCTGAAAGTAATGCTCTAGCCAGCAGCTAAAGGAGAATCTGCAGGTGAACCCGAAAGGCTGGATGCTGAGATAACTGCTCCAGCAATCAATGGACTCGGGCTGTATTGATCCACTTGGTCTTCAACTTAACCTTTAACTTTGATCCAACCAAAGTGGCCTTTTACAACTTTAAAAAAGCCAGTCTGTGGCAATTTGACATTTTGCTAGTACGCAGCGAGCTACGATTCTCTGAAGCACACAGGCATCTTAAGGCTTTTTAGAAAGTGCACACGGCAAGTACATCTTAATGAATGCTCCATCGTGTGAACCTACCAAGGTCATACTTCACTTTACATGTTTTACCTTTACATAATAGGCATGTTCTTTTCCACCAGACATCTAATACTATGATTTTGTTGCTGCTTTATCTTTAAGTTCATGGTTTTGCAAATGAATGGGACACTGGCGCATTCCCAAAACGCTCTGGATATGGGAACTTAAAAAGGTTGCAAAGTAGCTCCCTTTAATTTCAATTGCAACTGAATCAGAAACTCCCTCCCAATCTCTACAGTCAGTTACATTCCTGAAATATCTTATTTTCGTACCCCTGATTTATTGTAAAAAGAGCAGACGTATTCATGGGACGTAAAGTCTGTGATCAGATTACTACTGTCTAAATGTAAGTCAGAATTGCACCTCATTTTGAACTGCGAGGATGATTGTTTTTGTACATCATGCTTACTAGTATACCCAGCAGGGCCAGGCCGGAACCAAAAGCCTGGAGTAAAATCACCCAAGCATCACCTTTCATCTTTTTCCTCTTTATCTCTTTCCTCTTCTATCCATCCTTGTTTTGTGTGTTTACCTTCTCTCTTCTCCCTCTTTTTTCCCTCTCCCTACACTTTCTCTTTCCTTCCATTCGTTTTATCTGACCCCTCTCTCTCTTTCCGTGCCTGATGTGAGTGGAATAATGGAAAACAAAAACTGAGAAACAACATTGTAGGAAGTACAAAAACATCCACAACTAAAGGAAACATTTTACAGGAAAATAATTTTAAAGAAAATCCAAAAAATTACATTAAACTTGAGTGGAGTCTAAGACTATTATGGAATGTTTGGGCTCACTGATGGGTAATGTTTAGGGTGATGAGAGGTCAAGAATAATGAGTGCTTGGGCACAGAAATTGGCTTTTAGGGTTCAGAGATGGGTGGAGTGCAGGGGTAGTGAGGATTGTTTAGGGTTTAGAGATTAGTGGTGTTTAGGTGTGTGAAGTGTAAGGGTATCGAGGGGTTTAAGGGTTTAAAGTTTGTAGATTTGTATAGCACTGCTTATAACTCGTGTGGGTATCCAAGCATTGTCTATTGGCACAGAACGAATAAGTGATTTGCCCAGAATCACAGGATCTTGCGCCGAAGCCGAGACTTAAATCAGGAGCTCCAGCTCCCTAGTGAGTAAATCTGCCTGCTGTGCCAAATCCTCTTCTATGCTTAATGGATGAGCGGAGTTTAGAGCTGGTAAGGGTTTTTAGGGTTCAATATGGGAAGTGACTGGGGTGGTGTAGAGTTTTTAGCTTTGAGGATGGGATGAAGTTTAGGTGGGTAAGGGGTTTCATGGATTCAGGAATGGGTGGAGTTTAGATGTATAAAGGGTTTTTCAGGGTTCAGGGATGATCAGTTTGGTGTGATGTGTTCTTATGGGCCATGAATGGCTGGTGTTTAAGGGCGGTGATGTTTTTATAGGGTTCAGTGATGGATGGAGTTTGGGTATTCTGAGGTGAAAGGGGTTTTAGGATTCAGGAATGGGTGGACTTAGGGGTAGTGAGTGATATTATGGTTCAGGAATGGTGGAGTTTCGGGGTAGAAAGGGCTTTCCGGCTTCAGGGATGAGTGTGGTTTAGATGCGGTGAGAGTTTTCAGGGGGCAGGGATTGATGGTGTTTAGGGGCTGTGAGGGTTCAGAGATGGATGGCGTCTACAGGTGGTAATATGTCAGAGAATTAAAAGCATCCAAAGTAATTATATAAATATGAAAAAATGTCCCCAGAAGTAAAGCACTGAAATACATATCACCAACAAATCTGTTTCTGAAAGTAAGACCTGCAAACTTTGCATTTGCACTTAAAAATAAAGCATTCAAAAGACAATTTTGACCCCCAAAACTTTTTATGAACATGTTTCTATGAAAAGGTAAATGCCATTCATACTGCAAATTTCCATGAAACAGTTTAGAGGAAATGGTTTTTCAGTAATGGTATTCCATGAAAACGTTTTTCTATGAAATCACATACAGCCCTCTTTCCCACCTCCCTTTGTCTCTTTTATGTCCCAGCTATACTTGCTGCAAAAAACTTTGCATGTTTGAGAACTTCAGTTAACACCATTACCAGTGAAAACCTAGTGATGTCTTAAATTAAAATAATTTTCAGTGAGGTAATGCCGCACCTTGGAATTAACGTGCTCCGTGGTATGGTGTAGGTTTTTTAATGATTTTCCTACTTACATTGTATTATGATTTTTCACCTTAATTTGCGGACAATTAATGGCACATTCAATTTACTTATCATTCTCTAGTATATGGTACTACATGTACCCAGGGCTTGTGAATGAAATGCTACTTGTGGGCTGCAGCATTCATTGTACCATCCACTAAAGTAGCACTGTAAAATGTGTCTCCAAGCCTGCCATTGAAGGTTATTGTGCAATTTCTGAACTGCTATTTCAACCAAACAAAACAAACCTTTCTTGCCAGGCCTAACTCTTAATTTTTATACTTATAAATCACCTGTACTGTAGGACCTAAATGCATATGTGGCAGGATGCATGGTATTTCAAAATTGGGACATGCATAATTTATGTTTTACATATCCTGGCAGTGAAAGACTTGGGAAACATCTGATACTATGCAGCCAGAGCCACGTGTTCCTAAGCTCACAAGCATAACCACGCTTGCCCGAACACGCTTTTGCCTAAGCAACACGGGAAACATCCTTTTCAACGCAACTTTTACTACGCATGACTTTACATCGCAAGTTTTACAACACATGTCATTACAACGCATTGCGCTGGGGGGCGCTCTAGGATAGGGAATAGATTTAATTTACTATCCAACACCTTCCCTACTATCCACGGGGACTGGAGTTGGAATAGTAAATTAAACTATTCACTATCTAGCACCCCTCAACACTATGCGTTGTAACAGCATGCGTTGTAAAACTTGCGATGTAAAGGCATGCGTAGTAAAAGCATGCGTTGTAATGTCATACAACCAAACCACACACATGCGTGGTTAAGGTAAACGTGCTTTAGTGTTCAGGATGGGCAGGGACTCGAAACAGGAACAGGAGTGTTGGAACAGGAAGCAGACACCTACAGCAAGGTGGGGCTGGTGCGGGTCTGGGGGTCGCTTTATGGGGAAGGATTGGTGGCAAGTTTTTAGGGCTTGGGTCTTGGGGTCGCTTTCTGGGGGAGGTCGGTGGCAAATGGTAAGGGGTCGGGAAGGGGTCAGGGTACTTTTAAGGAGGGGGAAAGTTTTTAGGGCTGAGGGCAGGAGGAGGGGGTTGAGGGAGAATTTAAGGAACGGGCCGTTTTTAGGGCTCAGGGCGGGGGTAGATAGGTGGTTTGTAATTCAGGGCTTAGAGCGGGAGCAGTTAGGCGTTTGTAATTTAGGGCTTTGGCGGGGAGGCAGGAAGGGGATTTGTAATTTAGGGCTCAGTGTGGGGGGTCAAGTAGGGGGCCTGTAATTTAGGGCTAAGGGCGGAGGTCGGAGTAAATAGCAAACTTAGCCATGCATACATGCATGGTTGAGCCTTGCGTGCCTCTATCATACAACTGAAAAATCCTTTTGTTGTTCACTGTGGCAAGGGCTGCTCTGCCATAGACTACAACTGGTTTACACTAGTATCTTTACTAAATATTAAATTCACTCTCGGTTTAGCTTGAAACAGGGTTCAAGGACTCATTTTATTAGTACTTTACACTGCAACTTGGTCAAGCCAGTTTTTATATTATTATTTTGTTTTTTGCACGTTTAGGAATTTGTTTTTTTCTGTACTAAACCAAAAAGCTTTTCTATTAGAGTCACGCTGCCATCTGACACCTGATGGCTCACCTGTGGTGAGATGTGTATTGCTCCCAGACAGTAGAAAAATGGTTTGGGTGTGGGGTAGGTGGGGTTTTCCTTCCGTGACCAGGTTGGCCTGGGCTGTGTCCAGCTCCTTCCCAAGCCTCCAGGGATGTCTACCATGTCAATGGAAGATGTGGCAGATGTTGCCTCCCCTTTGTCCCACTAGACTGGCTGGAACCATAACCTAGTGGGAGGGGAGAAACTGACCAGAATTGGCTTAGGGGGTGGATCCACAGACTGGCACTGGGCATATAAGTAAAACCCATAGACCTCTCCTCAGAACACTGCTGGAAATGTAAATGATCAGAAGAAGGACTGTCATGTCCCAGAATAACCTTAAGGAAGAATGGACCACAAAAGTGACACTAAGGGTTAGTTGGGTGACCTCTTGTTTGACCTACAGGGACACAACATGCTGCTAGATGCCTTTATCCCTGCTACTGTCCAGCTGCCCCCCTCCAACTGGACCTGCCCTGGTCCCTGCTGCTGGACTCTGATGGAGTGAGTCCTAACCCCCAAGTGATACCACCCAATTCCAGGACCCTTACCTTGAGTTAGAGTGTACCTCTCCTTTCCCCAAACTACAAGAGCTGAGACTTAGAAACATTTTGCCAACTTTCTGCCTGGAAAACCATTGGAGACCAGGCTGTCATTGAAGCCACAGACATTGAAGTTGAATTACCTGTTGGCCTCAGCTTGCTGGTTGCCGACTCCTGTGCTGAAGGAGATCTGACTTCCAGAAATGTTTCTAAGTCCGAACATAGAAGGCATAGGCGGACACCATGCTGCTTCCAATGTCTTGGGCATGGAAATCAGACTCCAGCATTAACCCACCAACAAGGTTCCCGTCTTTGTTGACCACTGCACCCAGAACCCACTCTTCAGCTACCTGTAGACAAATCAGCAGCATTTGACACAGTCCCACATGCCAGGCTGCTCGCCCATTTTCAGGCGATTTGCATTAGATGCAACTCCTGGAAGTGGATGAAATCTTTTCTTGAAGACAGGAGTCAAGAAGTTTAGTTACCTCCTTATTCTTCTGGCAGCTAAAGTTTCTTAGAAGGGGTTCCGCAGGGCTCGGCCCCACAATCTTTAATATCTATATATCTTCCCTTGCTTACTTGGTTTTATCCTTTGGGGCTAAAATAATCTCCTACACTAATGATACCCATATTTTCTTCTCCCTTTGGTAAGGGGGTGCCAAAAGAGCAGGATGTTATTAAACCTTGTCTTTCTGCAATCTTTCGCTAGATGAGCTTCAACCAACTGAAGTGCAATATGGAAAAGACTAAGGTGCTCAGTGTGGGACACAATTTTTATATCAATTTGGAAGTTCAGTGGCCAGATGGGGCATCCCCACCCACAACTTAAGGTGAAACTGAAAAGAATGGGGGGGTCAAAGTTGACAAAATATGGTGTTACACAATCAAATCAGCTCAGTGTTTTACATGTGCTTTGGCATCTTGCATATGGTATAAATAATCCTACATTCCTTTTCGGTTCTGATAAGGATTAGATTAATCTCGCGTTAGGTTATGTCCAGGAAGGACTATGCCAATGTTTTAAAAAAAGACTGGCTACAGTATATGGTGAGGAAACTATAGGTGGTACAGAAGGCTGCCCTTAGGCTAGCTCCCAGGCTTTCCTAGAAGGGAGTACATTACCCTGCATCTGCGTAAATTGCACAGGCTTCCTCTGAATAAGTAGATTTTATACAAGACCTCTCTTGTAATGTGCAGAACACTTCATAACTCTGGGCCTGACTATTTGCCCTACAGGATCTCTTACTACAACGCATTGAGAACCTTGCATTCTGCTAATAACAATCTGGCCATGATTCCAAGGGTCCTACCTGCTAAATTTGGCAGATATTCTTTTCCGCTCTTTATGTCTGTGGGCTGGAACAATCGTCCTCTAGTACTTTGTCAGACTGACAATGAAGGATTATTTAGGAAAAAGCTCAAAACCTGGATCATTCAGTATCTTTCTTCTTTTTTCTTTCCTTTACTACACTGCATAGCGCTAGGACTCTCTTTGAGTAGCCCTGTGCTCAACAAATCCCGATACATCATCAACAACAGCATAAATACTTCACACATTGCCTCTAAGTTAAACCTAACTGATTTGTGCCAAGCTACCAGAGGGATAAGTACAGGTTTATTTAGTGACCTTAGAGGTTCATCCTGACATGGATTGTGATTATTATTTGATATGAGTTCACACCCCCCCTTAACTTATACCGTATTTTCTGGCGTATAAGACGACTTTTTAACCCTTGAAAATCTTTTCAAAAGTTGGGGGTCGTCTTATACGCCGGGGGTCATTTTATAAGCAAGCGAATATAGCCCAAACCCTATATTTTAAAAGGAAAAGTAGGGGGTCGTCTTATACGCCCAGTCGTCTTATACGCCAGAAAATAAGGTACTCCAATTTCTTCCATACATTTAGATATTTTCTCAATCAAGCTGCTAGGGAACAAAAGTCAGATTTTCATTGCATGTTTAACTTTCCTCATTATAAACTATTTGCTTCCAATATATTGTAAATGCAAATGCAAATGCCATTTGTAAGGCGCACAGCTACCTCCAACGGAGGTGTCCCGGCGCTGTCCGTATACCGCTTAGGAACCCTTCCTGGTTTTTCCCTGTGGAATGTCCACTCCTGGGCACCCCCAAGGTGAAGCCAGGCATCACAGCGCTGTTGGGGCCGTTGTGGAGATTAAGCATGCTATTGCCCAGAGTTGCAGAGTGGGACCCATGATTACAATAGGCACCGAGGCGAGAATTATCAGGTCCGAGGAAATTGAGCCCAAGACCCGCCAAGGCGGGTATTGAACCCTGGTCCCGGACCAGACCTCTGCATCAGGGTCTGCCGCTCTAACCATTTGAGCCACACTTTCAATCAGTTATATAAAATCGGGCTGCTAGCTACCACATAAACTTTGCTCAGTCCCCATAATGTATTGCAAATTTATAACACAATTACAACAAATGAAAATCTTCAACTACTTAAGAAGCGCTGACAGAATGGGAAAGATACCTCAACTATACCAGCTCTTCAAATGTTTGGTACAAATACCTGTCATCTGTTCAGAAAACTAGCTTTAACATGCGCAAAGTATATATCAATCAGCAGATTTTAATGGGATCTTATTGTATAAGAAGCAAACTATTAAAACATGTCCTTATGTAGGGCCCCTCTCGTTTCACCTTCCAGCACTGGCATGATGCTCCCCCAGCCCCCAAATGGGACTGCAAGACCAAAAAGACTGATGAATTGCCAGCAAAATCGAAGGGTTCGCTGGGAAAATGGCGAGCAGCCATCCTGAGATAAAGGAGGACTTCTGAGCCCCTGTATTATAAAAACTCTGAAGTTGACTGGATCCTCAAGAGGCTACATGGTAAAATTAGTGCTAAAGCGTTGTTAAAAGGATGTATTGGATATATCATGTCTCACTCACAGGCTCTGCCCAATTCACAGCCAAACAGCCCCTCTGGTGGGACCTGTTGTCAATGAAATACATGTGTATGTCATTCACATAATCACAGAAAACAAATCCCCACCGTCGATGGAGGCTCCTGGGCAGTTTCAGGTGGATGTTGAAGAACAATGGGGAGGAGATAATACCATGAGGACCTCTCATTCACAGCTGATGAGGTGCAGCTAAACAACCTCTTATCCAATTAAGAAATTTCACAACAATCTCAAAGAACAAAATATTTTTTTGTTGTTTGAGAAATGAGAAAAATAAGTATTACACATTTTCACAGCTACTTCAGCTATTCGGCAAAAAATAAGTGTTCACGTTTTACAAGTAAATTACCAACTAACAAGCTGTTATTAAAATACAGGCCTTCTTTAACTAGAATCGGTTTAAACACGAAAAATATACACAACATTTTTAATATTGAAAAAAATCCTTTTAGGAACCTGAAAACATAGGGATAATTCATCATCAATGCTAATATGCATGTCAAGGTGGTTCAGTGAATTAAACCCTAGCTGCTAGTATCGGATGTGCCTGGCAGGTTACAAGTTTGAGTCCCTGTACACCGACCCAACCATCTCTCTTTCTCAGGTTTGCACAATAGGTTTTGTTTAATTAGGTAAAGTAACACCTATTGTTAGTGGTCTCTAGGAAAACCAAAATCTGTGGTAGGAAGTGCTATATCAAAACACATTTCCATAAGTAAAAAATGATCAAAAACACAGCATAGATGACTCCGTTTCTCAGAAGGTTAGTAACACATTTCCAGAAGTTTGTGTCTTTCAATGTAAATTTGTAGAAAAGTATTTTCTCAATGGGAAAAAGGGGATTATTAGTTGGAGTGGTTGGGAGAATTCACCAAGTAATAATGACACTATACTGTGTCAGGTCCAGTTAGGTTACTTTAACTTAAACTTCAGCTCAGCCCAGGATAGCTGTGGCACAGGTTACCCAGACTTAATTCAAAGGAGGCAAGTGTAAAGCATTCACCTGTACCAAAGCAATTGGCAATTAGCAAACACAATCGATTAAAAATCTGTGAGAAATTGGGCTGTTGTCTGAATGGGGATTGACCCATGTTCAAGCAACAGCTACAATCCTTGTTAGTGCGAACCACATAAGTCACTAAATTTACCTTTTCTTAACCCTTTAGTAGCTTGGCACAATGCATAAAGTATGTATGCATCTTTCAAACATTTAAAAAGTGAAAACACAACAAAAAGAAAATGACCCCCCCTCCTTTAACATAATCGTTTCATAAGATAAGTGCTTTTTCACTTGAAATACAAAACCAGCAAAACGCCCCTTCTGTCATTAGAACTGGTCAGAAATGAAAAATTCCTAAGACCGACAAAAACTAAGGGGCATAATATCAAGGGGGTTTATCTCCGCTTTTTTGGCTTTAAAAGCCAAGAAAGCGGAGATAAAATTATCTCCCTATTACCTAGCTGTCGCTAACACCAGTTAGCGACAGCTAGTAGGAGATAGCGACCATCTTGGGCCCCGCTTTGCATGTCAGTGATATTTATCACTAATGACATGCAAAGTGGGCGTGCCAAGATGTTAATGACTGGAAACATGCGCTAACATCGCTATCTCCTATTACCAACTTTTGGAGATATTCGCGCTAAGCGCGAATATCTCCAAAAGCTAACACCTGCCCTGAGCAGTTCTAAGCTATGTTATCCAATGGGAGGTGGATAACATGGCTAAGAGCATTAGCTTGGTAATGCATGAATATCGCTGACTTTTCAGCGATATTCATGCATTGCGGCCGTTTTTTATCGCATTTGCGATAAACCTTGGTAATACCAAGGTTTATCTGCGATAGAAATCACCGCAGCTGGGCGATAATTTTTTCCCGCTAACCAAGCAATAGCGATATTATCGCTATTGCTTGGTAATATGCCCCTAATTTCCTCTGAAAAATGGAGGTAAGTAGGCAAAAGGTTTGGGGGAGGACAACCCTAATGTTGGCAGGTCTAGTCATTCTCAATCCAGATAGAGCAGGTACAGTTTCGTAACCAGATACATAGTTAACTAAAACGTGTGATCTCATAGGGGAGAGCAGGGAGTCACACATTGCTCGTTCTTGCAGGAGGACATTTCTTCTCGAAGATGCAATTAAGAACCAGTGCACAGGCGCAGTCCCTGAACTGATGGTTATCGATAATGGAATGAATACTCCGAAGGTTGTCACCCTCAAGCCTATTTGTTCATTGCAAAATCTGTAAATCTATTGATTATTTGCCTAACAGCATTACCAGCAGTCATTTTCTAGGAATAGTAGGCACGTTTCTTTACATGTATGCATACAAATATCCTTTAAACAGAAGTGTGTACATATGTATTGTGTAATCATTGGGTGATGCACATCTAGATGTCAAATCAAATATTGAATGGCTTCAGCAATACATAACATATCATCTATATCTCTTTAAAGCAAGTACATTAGTAATATGTCTGATGGTACACAAAGGTCAAGCTAGAGGACCAAGTCATGTACCATGAAATCATATTTCCCACAGGTTGTGGTATCTATTCTCCAAAGCGTATTTTCGTAAGTTAATTCGTTTTTCAATAACACTCATTTACATGTTCCTGAATGTTTTTAATATATATATATTGCTTCTTTCCAGATGTGTTCCTTGATATAGTTGCAGACTGGAAGCAGGTGCTTTCCCCTAGAGCCCACTCCCAGATGATCCTTGCATATGTTAAATACTTCCTTCACTCTACTTCCTTGCCACTAGAGCTTTGAAAATGGTGCATCGCATGGTGGATATCTCACAGGCAAACTAGTTGTACTGCTTGCACAGGTACTCAAATGCGTCACCAGAAAAGTGTTCCTATTTATTACCAGGAAACTGACACTGTTGTGAAGGGCAGGCGACAAGTAAATGTTATTCTACTGACACTACCCTCAGCTATTACGTGCTATTGATTGCACACATGTAGCACCTCAGACACCCCAGCCAAGAAAACATAATTTTCACAAGAAAATGACACTCCATCAATGTGCATACTGTCTATGATGTCAGGGGCTGCACCATAATGCATACGCTGCTGTTCCTGGATGAACAAACACCAGCTATATTTTCTGACAGTATGCTCTTGCATGTCAGTGAGTTGCTGGGGAGTTTGAGGCCTGGTGACTAGATAGTTTAAATAACTTAAAATGGGCTTCTCTATTGACCAAAAATAATTCTAACTTTCCTGCTTATGAATACCAAGGCGAAAACAAGGCTTTGGCTTTCACAGGCTAGACTGCGGGCACATCTTGGAATAACAGAGGAGTATGTTGCAAATGTGGTTTAAAAACAACATGGCTCATATAAAAGCTGTAGTCTAGTAGGCACAAGATTATGTGTAACATTACAAGCACCACAAATGTAGTGTGCATAATTATTTGCCCAATACCTAAAATTACATATGTTCTCTTATAGTTAAAAAAAAATGGTTTGTCAAAGCAAACAATTGCTTGCTACCACTGCGTGCCATTTATAACCCAGGCTGTTATGGACTTCACTCTCTGCCTCATTTCCCTAATTATTACATCTAGATGGATCATTTCTCCACCTCTGCTATATAGGAGGAAAACTATGTAGGGAATCTGGAGTTTTCCACCCATTGCGACAAACCGAACATTATATACAAGGACTGGAAGTAGTTAAATTCTCAGCTTCCTAAGGAGGACTGCAGATTCTGCTTTCATTTTGCTTCTCAGTTTGAGGGAACACTCATAATGGCTGCAAATAAAGGCAGGAGGGTACCCAGGAATGAGAAGAGATTGAGGATGATGGTTCTAGAAAATTACCGGCAGCTGTACAGGGTACAAGACACCCAGTTTAGGAATGCAGCACTGATGGTAATTTGGCAGTATATCGCCAGGTGATTCTGTGAGGCGGGTGTTCACAACTGTAGAAGCGGGTTGTGTCAAGTCTCATGTTTGACCCTACCAGGTAGGTCTCTCACCCTCCGCATAGCACCGTCTGTGTGTCCCTGCCCCAGCTGCCGCTGCTGAGGACGTTCGAGGCCCTCCAGCACCCGAAGGCTACCGCCTGTGTCTCACCCCTGGTGGCCAGTGTTAGGCCGCATGAAGGTTTGTTCATCCCCCGCTTTATTGATTTTATTGTATTGCCTGTATTTTGATTGTTGTGTCTGTGACTGCTGTTGTCTGTCTTCCCCCGCTGCCTGTATGTGGTCCGTGCCCCTTTTTCTTCCCTCTGTTCCCCTCGCTGTCCCGTGTTCTCTCTGTCCGGTCTTTCCTTCTGTACCCCTCGCTGCCCCCGTGTCCCTGCCCGGTTTTCCCTTCTGTTCCCCTCGCTGCCCCGTGCCTCTCTGCCCGTTCTGCCTTCTGTTCTTATCTGCCCCTGTATTCTGCATTCTGTATTTTGCATCTGTGCCACTCATTTTTCCCGTATTTCTGTTCCCTTTTGCCTTCTGTGCCACTCGTTTTTTCCTCGTTTTTGTGCCCGTTTTGCCATCTGTTCCACTCGTTTTTTGTGCCCGTCTGCCTTCTGTGCCACTCGTTTTTTCCCTCGTTATCATGCCCCTTTTGCCTTCTGTTCCATTCGTTTTTTGTGCCCTTCTGTCCTCCATTTCACTCGTTTATTTGTGCCCTTCTGCCCTCTGTGCCACTTGTATTCCCCTCATTTTTGTGCCCCTTTTGCCTTCTGTTCCTCTAGTTTTTTTGTGCCCTTCTGCCTTCTGTGTCACTCATTTTCCCTTGTTTTTGTGCCCCTTTTGCCTTCTGTTACACTCGTTTTTTGTGCCCTTCTGCCCTCTGTTACATTTGTTTTTTGCCCTTCTGCCCTCTGTGCCACTCGTTTTTTCCCTCATTATCATACTCATTTTGCCTTCTGTTCCACTCGTTTTTTGTGCCCTTCTGCCCTCCGTTCCACTTGTTTATTTGTGCCCTTCTGCCCTCTGTGCCACTCATTTTTCCCTCATTTTTGTGCCCCTTTTGCCTTCTGTTCCTCTCATTTTTTGTGCCCTTCTGCCTTCTGTGCCACTCGTTTTCCCTTGTTTTTGTGCCCCTTTTGCCTTCTGTTCCACTCGTTTTTTGTGCCCTGCTGCCTTCTGTGCCACTAATTTTTCCCTTGTTTTTGTGCCCCTTTTGCCTTCTGTTCCGTTCATTTTTTGAGCCCTTTTGCCTTCTGTGCCACTCTTTTTTCCCTCGATTTTGTGCCCCTTTTCCTTCTGTTACCTTTGTTGTCCCACACCACCCTTGCCGCTGAGTCCCCTGTGGCCTCGCCCCCCGGACTGCCCACTGCCCATTTGCTGCCCCTGCCTCCTGCCTCCTAGCTGCTCCTCCCTCCCACCTCCCCATATATGCCAGCCGCTGCGCGGCCACGCTGCTGGCGCGCTGAAGGCACACCTAAGGCAAGCCCGTCTGCTTCAAGCCCACCCCGAAACGCACACGCGGCCCCTTCACCTGCCGGAACTGCAGCTACACCAGCCTCAGAGCCCACAAACCACCCGCCAAGAAAGACCCCAACCACCTCCGATGCATTCTACTGATCACTCGCTCCGCACGCAAGCATGCCGTCGAACTCTGGGACCTGCTCGACACAACATCCCCGGACGTCGCCTTCCTGACAGAGACCTGGTTTAACAACTCCTCTGCACCCGACATCGCCATAGCCATCCCAGATGGCTGCAAGATCACCTGCAGAGACCCCACCAACGGAGTCGGAGGAGAAATCACCATCGTCCACAAGAACAGTATCAGGGTCTCGACTAGCACAGACGAAGCGCTCAGCACCGCCGAACACATGCATTTCCGGATCCACACAGACCCTAACTCCACCATCAGAGGCACCCTCATCTACCGACCCCCCGGACCCTGCCCCCAGTTCAGTGACTCCATCGCCGACTTGATCAACACGCATGCCCTGACCTCCTCCTCGGAGACCTGAACTTTCACCCTGAGAACAAAAACGACAACAACTCCACAACCCTGATCAATAACCCCCACGTCTCCATCAAACTCCTCTGGACTGACCACCGCTGCATCCATTTCACCTTCCAGAAGGCCACCACACACCACCACACCCAACAGATCCCCCGCCGCTGCTGGAGCAAAATCACCGAACACCAACTACACGCAAACCTTGCTCTCATCCCACCCACCGAACCCCCCAACACCGACGACGCTGCCCACAGCCTCAGACGCTGGATCGAGGACTGCGCCAACACCCTCGCCCCGCTGAAGAAACCCCCCCACAGAGACACCAGCAAGAGGGCCAGCTGGTTCACCCCAGAACTCCTAACCTCCAAGCAAGCCTGACGGAAACTGGAGAAGAAATGGCACAGTGAACAAACTTTGGACAGCCATGCAGCACACAAGGACGTCATCCGCAACGACCACCACCTCATCTGGGCGGCCAAGAGGACCTCCTTCAAAGACCGCCTTGACAACAACGCACACAATAGCAAGGAGCTCTTCAACATCGTGAAGGAACTCTCCGACCCCAGCTCCAACACCAACGACATCCTGCCGTCGCAAGCCCTGTGTGACTCCCTCGCCACCTTTTTCCACCGCAAGATAGCAGCCAATCACGACAGCTTCAACACCCAGACAGCCCCAACAGACAGCAACACAACAGACCCTCTGCACACAATCGACCATGACCCCCTGCTAGCCTGGGCCAACGTAAGCATCGATGACACCATCAAGAACATGCGCACAATCCACTCCGGCTCTCCGCAGACCCATTCCTGCACCACGTCTTCAACAGAGCAAGCAGCTCCATCGCACCACACCTGTGCAACGTCATCAATCTCTCCCTTGAGACCGCGACCTTCCCAGAGATCTGGAAACACGCAGAGATCAACGCCCTACTCAAAAAACCTAAGGCAAACCCAATGGACCTCAAGAACTTTCGGCCCATCTCTCTGCTCCCCTTCTGGGTTAAGGCAATCGAGAAAGCCGTCAACAGACAGCTAATCCGATACCTCGAAGAAAACAGAATCCTGGACCCTTCCCAGTCAGGGTTCCACAGCAACCACAGCACCAAGACTGCCCTCATCCCCGCCACCGACGAAATCAGGACCCTGCTGGACAACGGCGAGAACGCAGCACTCATCCTCCTAGACCTCTCTGCCGCCTTCGACACCGTCTGCCACCACACACTACGCGCACGCCTCTACGCCTCAGGGATCCAAGACAAGGCTCTGGATTGGACCACCTACTTCCTCTCTGCCAGAACCCAGAGCATCCGCCTCCCCCATTCTGTTCCAAAGCCTCCGAGATCATCTGCGGCATACCCCAGGGATCCTCCCTTATAATCTCCTACGCCGATGACACTCAGCTGATCCTCTCCCTCACCAAGGACCCCATCACCACCAAAGCCAACCTCCACGAAGGAATGAAGACCGTCGCCGACTGGATGAAGACCAGCCGTCTAAAGCTGAACTTGGACAAGACAGAGGTCCTCATCCTTGGGTCCAACCCTTCAGCTTGAGATGACTCCTAGTGGCCGACAGAACTGGGGTCAGCCCCAACACCCATCGACCACGCACACAACCTGGGAATCATCCTCGACTCAATTCTCACAATGACCAAGCAAGTCAACGCCATATCCTCCTCCTGCTCTAACACCCTCCGCATGCTCGCAAGATCTACAGATGGATCTCGAAAGATACACGAAAGACACTCACCCAGGCCCTCGTCAGCAGCAGACTCGACTATGGAAACGCCCTCTATGCAGGAGCCCCGACCAGGCTCATCAAACGATTACAACGCATCCAAAACGCCTCGGCACGACTGATCCTCAACGTACCACACCACGGCCACATCACGCCCCACCTGATAAACCTGCACTGGCTCCCCATCAACAAGAGGATATACTTCAAGCTCCTCACCCACGCACACAAGGCACTCCACAAGACCGGCCCAGCATACCTCAAAAGACGGCTCTCCTTCTACATCTCCAACCGCCAGCTACGCTCTGCCGGCCTCTCACTCGCCACCGTCCCGCGCATCCGAAGAACAACCACCAGTGGGAGATCCTTCTCCCTCCTCGCCGCCAAGACATGGAACACCCTCCCACTGAGCCTTGGACAGACCCAATACCTGCTGACCTTCAGGAGGATACTCAAGACCTGGCTGTTCGATCAGTAGCGGCCACTCCACCTTACCCCCCAGCGCCTTGAGACCCTTGTGCGTATGTAGTGCACTTTACAAATGATTGATTGATTGATTGATTGATTGATTGATTGATTGATTGATTGATTGATGTTTAATGTGTCTTGACATGTCTAATTATTTCTAAGAGTGGGTTTGATTTGTGCAATTTTCTGTTGCTTAATTAAGCAAAATTATGTGAGATTATTTCGAATTACATGAGAAGTGCTACCCAGCATAAGAGCTATATTCTTAGTCCACAATTCACTCTCACAACCACAATGGAACCAAACTTGCAAGTAGTGCTAAGAAAAGAACACTAGATGCAACAGAACATAAACAGCAGCAACCAGCAGCCACTTGTGCTCGCTTAGGGTAACTGCTATAAGGTAATCCCAAACACCTGAGTACAAATGTGTGTATTACACATTTTGTGATTCCCAGTGGGTCGCAAATAGAACTAACTCATGAATATTAATAAGGTAGGTCTCGGTTTACGACCCATTGGGAATTGCAGAATTCACAGGGATGGTTGGCTGTAGAGGTCAGCAGACTTCCATGTCTGTGATTGCTTTTCAATTAAGCAATTCTTTTTTAATGCACCCTGTTTTCCTTAAAAGAAAACAGGATGTGTTTAAAAAAGAAAAAATAAGTTTTCTATTAATTTTTTTAGAGTAGGCTGTGGTCCGTGGGACCTCTTCTCGTTTGTCAATTGGTTACCATCAACTTAAAGTTGTTGGTAAATTGTGAATGTTTTGCGACCGCATTTCGGCTAAACATTCATACATGCCACCGTGATTCGTTATTAGGAACCCCCTTAACATGTCCCTTCTTAATACCGAATTGCAAACCCAAATTGCAATTGGATAACAGGTTTCTGAATCGCAATTGGGCCTTTATACATTTAAAAATGTTTCGCAAACTACAAATTGGGCTGTTTTCGAACGTCAAAAAGATCTGTACATCTGCACATACATTCCTTGTCTTGTCTTCCTGTGGTAGTAATGTTGAGCTACATTTATTTATAATTACGTAAACAGGAATATTCACCACATTTTTGGTAATTTTGGGGTGGTCTTTTGACACAAAACTACCGATAATTACTCAGATTACACCAACATAATTAAAATTTCACCCTGGCCAATTATTTCCATTAAGAGAGTGGAGGCATATACACCTATTGTGGGGCAGCAAACTTGGCAAATGATGTTCCCGGTATAGCCATCAGCCGTGCTGCCTACAATAACCTACATATGTGTACATCTTCACATGCAAAATGGCAGCCTATGAATTTATAATAAATAATGAAAAGGATTCCCTGAATGTTAGACCTCATGTAACTGGCTGAAATGTGTATTATTATTTTAGCATTTTTATTTTGAATAGGCTTTTGAAACTGTATTTGCTAGATATGCTACCTTGAATGAAATGAGCATTGTATTATCGTTTTAAACAATACCATAATCTTGAAATAGCAATCAAAAGGCAGGCCATATTGATGTTTTTGTCCCTATTTGTTCCTTGCAGTTCCTTTCTCCTCTCGCCTTTAAAATGGCTCAGGGAATTCTCGTGCCTAACTTTTGCCACGACCCACAGACCATGAGTTTGAATCCCTAGCCACTTCAGCCTTCCATCCCTCAGAGGCCTGTGGATGTGAATTCAGCAAAATACCAGGAGTAGCAGAAGTACCATCACATTTCCTTTGGTCTTCACTTTTACTCGCACACACTTATATATTTACACACATTCACATATACAAATACTCACTCTCACATTAATGCACTATCACTTGCAAGCACTTGCACAACATAAATCTAAAAGCAGTGTTTGACTTACCTCAGGTGCGGAGGAATGTCACATGCCAGCTAATTGGACTCTATTTTTAGGTCGGGCTTATAGAGGCAGCGCGCATGAAGCTTTTCGCTTTGCGAGGCATGCAGTAACAGAGCATGGAGTGGAAGCTCCGTGGAAGCTCCACCCACTCTCCGCCCATGTTTTTAAATGACTGGTGTCATTGTCTTTCATAAATGCTGTCGTCTGATTGATTATGAGGCTTGTTAGTCCCTCCATATTATGGCCATGTCATCATTTGTACCCTCCCATGGCTTCTGGCCCCTTTACTTCGGGTGTTACACAGTACGTACCTGTTATTTAGAGTGTGAGCACTTCTTTCCGCAATCCCTTCACCCTCCCTTTGTCCGTGATGCAATGCAATAGGTTTCGCGTAAATGCGAGTCCTATTGCATTACAAATGCTTGTTTTAAATAAAAAAACAAGCATTTTAAATAAAAACTGCCCAATTCGGAAAGGGACTTACGGCTCTCACAATGGCAAGTGCCGAGTTTCTGAACTCGTAACTTACTACTCATGAGTCCCTTTTGTAAATCAAGTCAAAAGTGTGTTTTTTCATGATTGGGACCTTTGTTTGAGTGGTTGTGCTGATAGGGGAGGGGCGGCGGTAAGAATGCATCAAAAGGTACATTTATAGATGTATGAACGGATACCTGAGTCCATGAATTTATGAATGAGTGACTTTCAGAGTGCACAGAAGATGAACGGGTTGGTGAATTCATGGATTTTTGGATAAACATATGATGTAGTAAGTGTGTGAGTACAAATAATATTGTTATAATTATTGAATTGATAAAGCTTGCAAATGGTCAGAATGGTGTCCTGGTGCTGTGCGGAGCAGCAAACACTGCTGCAGGCATCTGTTCCTTGGTTTGACCCCCCGTCCCCGAAGGGAGGTGGATGTGGCTGGACCGGGAACCTTAGTGAGGCCGCACCCAAGGAGCAGAACCGGGCTGGAAAAGGAGGGGGTCTGGAGAGCGAAGGCAGGGAAGGTACAGGACTGGAGATGACCCTAGGTTCAGCCCAGTCACAAATGTAAGCAACGGAATTTGGCTGGGGGTGGAGGGTATTTTATGACCCACATGCGCGGGTCACAGTACCCTCTTTTCCCTGGGAGTGTTACAGAGGAGAGCAGCGCTGCTGCACTGTGTGAGGTGAGGGGGCAGGGTTGGGGTGGGTTAGGGAAGCCGTAAGGCCTTACGAGGGATAGCCTGCTAGGCAGGAGGGTGGTGCCTTGGGCAGTGCACAGTGGTTTGGGGATCGGGCCGGATTTGCGATCACACAGGGCGGCATCTCACAGGAGCGGGAGTACCATCTGTGGGAGTCTCTCTCTGGTTCAGTGCAGTGTCTGTGCGCGGCTGTGTGTGCGGCGCCATCCTTGTCGTCAAGCGAGGGGAAAGAATGTGGTGCCCCTCCTTAGGCGCTGTCAGGGCGGGGCCCCAACACCGCAGGTCACCAGCCCTGGGCTCAGAAGGACTTGGGGCATCGGTATTCTCCCTCGCCCTCAGTTATGTACTCGGAGGTGTAGGGGTGTGCATCGAGCAGTGGGGGAGTGTGTGCATCTGACTGTGCAGGAGTGTGTGCATCTGGCAGTGCAGGGTGTGCATCTGGCAGTGTAGGGAGGTGTGCATCTGATAGAGAGGGGAGGTGTTCATCTGATAGTGTAGGGAGGTGTGCATCTGATAGTGTAGGGAGGTATGCATCTGGCAGTGCAGGGGTGTGTGTATCTGGCAGAGCAGTGGGGGTGTGCATCTGGTAGGGTAGGAGGTGTACATCTCGCAGTGCCGGTGTGTGCATCTGGCAGTGCGAGGTGTATGCATTTGGCAGTGCGGGGGGGCATCTGGCAGTGCGAGGTGTATGCATCTGGCAGTGCGGGGGTGCATCTGGCAGTGCGGGTGTGTGCATCCGGTGTGTGGTGGGGGTCATTTGTGAGTTCTTCCGTGCTCCGGCCATCTTTGGGGACGTCCCCCAGGAGCTGCTGCCAGCCCTGTGGGACATTCAGCCGTAGTGGAGGCTGGGCCTCGAGGTTGGTTAGGAGGTGTCCAGGGAGTGCCGCCGCTTCAGAGATCTGTGCAGCAGATGAGCTGTGTGATCTTGCAGGATGCCCGCGGTCCCTGCAGGCGACCCCATAGGAGGGCAGACCCCGTAGTAGGTCTGTGGGCAGCCGGCCGCCCATTCCGGGGGTGGGGGCGGGGAGGTCGGGGGCGTCACTGGATAAGGGGGGCGGGATGAGGGGTGGGCCCCGGGTCAGAATATAAGGGTAGCCCCTCCTTTCTCGCGCCCTCTTTGCTGCTGCCCCCTCACTAGTTAGTCGCTCCCCTGGCTGCTCCTCGCCAGCAGTAGGGTTGTAGGCTGCCCCGCCCCCTCCCCTTCCCGTCGGACGCGAGGCCCGCGCTTTTCAGCTCATCGAAGGTAAGCGGATTACAATGCCTCCCCCTGGGCCCTGTCCTTGGGCAAAACCCAAGTCGACAGGGCTCCGTGGCTATGCCACGGGGGGGGGGGGCAGGAGATCCGTGTTTGTGCGACGCATCTGGGGACTGTAGTAGGGGTGTGTAGCTATCGGTTTGCCGTGATAGAGCCTCCATGGCGGACACGCGGCTAGCGCTACGTGGGTGGCACCTTAAATACGAGCGGCAGAGCGGTTTTAGGGCGACGACCATCGGAGCTTAGAGATATGGGCCGTGCTCTCGGCCATGCGGTTTGCCTTGCGTGGGTGGCACCGGAAGTCAGGGTGCTAGGCCGTAGACCGTGGACCTTAAAGTTATGGGCCGCGCACTCGGCCATGCGTCTACCTTTGCGTGGGGGCACCAGAGGTTTGCATTGAGCACAATAGATTTCGGACTGTAATTAAATCTGCAATGTTATTGAGAGCGCCCGAAGCGGTGACATGCGGTTGAACGTCAGAGCGTGGTCTCTGCCTGTATTACGAGTGGCCGAGCCCGTGAACGTTTAGAATTTAAAGTTGATTGGCCGTACACGAGGCTTTCTATCATCGGTTAAGGCTGGGCTTTAGTATTCAGCCTTTCGGCGGGTTTGCAGTTGGGGTTTGTCTGCTTAATGGGCAGCTTCTCCGACCGGGCACAGGATTTAGCGCCTCGGGCTGCCGACAAAAATGCTCCCGGTCGTTGGAGTCCCCCACTGGGGACTCGTAAAGCAATGGCCCCTCTGCTGGAGCGGCCCACGACGGTGGGCCTGCTCAGAACTGTAGCCGGGTTTGGACCGGCTACACCGTGGCACTCGTGGAGCCCCCACCAGCCCTCCTTACTTACCGGGACGGCGGGGGCTCCACACGACGCAGCTCATCAGGCTTAATACGGCGGCCGGGCTGCAGGGGAGATCTCGCTCTTTGGATCTCTCCCTCTTTCAGCGGGTCACCACGGGGCTCTCCCTCACTCCTGGGAGCCCCGTGGAAGGCGCCGGCCGCAGGCTTTCTCTCTCTCCTTCCTCTCACCGGAGCGCGGGGTGGGCTCCCGTCCGCTTCCGGTTTATAACAGAGCACTTCCGGGTGTCCCTCAGTCCCGCCACCCGGCCCGGGGCTGTGTTATAATGAAGGGTCCTTCCGCCCCAGCCGCCCAAGCCCTACCGCGAGAATTGGGGCGCTCATGCATCCTCTGGGCTGATGTTATAATGAACGGTCCTTCCGCCCCAGCCGCCCAAGCCCTACCGCGAGAATTGCGGCGCTCATGCGTCCTCTGGGCTGGTTTGGGGGCGGAGCCGGGCGAGCCATGTGTTGGCTCGCCGCACAGCCCCTGCTTTGACCAGTGCATGGGGTCTCAGGCAAGGTTCCTCCACACCCGGTCGCTCCTCAATTTTCCGGCCTCCAATGAATTTGAATGCCTTTCAAACGATTTTATTTACAAAATAAGGCAAACCCGCAGCAAAGCTAGGCCCCAACAGGCAGCCAAATTCGTTTGGCTCATAGGTTTGAAATCATTCGGGCAGGGTGTGCCTATTCCTGGACGAATTTCAGATAAAGGTCATTAGGTCGGGACCTTATAGCCACATAACAATCTTAAAGGGGAGGTCGTAAATTTGCAAGCGAGTCACGCTATTCGTTGTGGTCATGTTGCCTCGCCCTCAGTGCATGTGTAATGTGTTCCCCATTACAGGGAGAAACCGGGATAGTCAATCCATTCAGAGCAGCGAGAGCACGGTGCCAACGCACAATCATAAGGTAAGAAATAAATAAGCTAAGGTGGGCGTCTAGCTGCTTTAAGAAGGGGTCACAGTCAGCGACCGGGGGGATCGGTGTTCATGGTCTGGTCTCCCTGGGTCCTCTTTAAGGTACCTGACACAGGGTGGGGCAAACTTTAAATGATGTTTATATCACTTAATACAGGAGCGAGACGCACAGTCGGCACCACCGCACCACAGTCGAAGGCTAGTGACCCCCATTTATAACCGAGGCCCCGTGGCACCAAGTAAGTAAAGAATGGTTACTGGAGCGCCATCAGTTAGAAGGGAGGGAAGGGGTCTACGGATCCACGGCAGGATTAGTTTGGATGGTCACTACTATTTTTTCTTGCAGGAGCGTTAAGGCCACACAGGATGTCCGAACGGAGAACAGCGGCAGCAGGATTAGGGTCGGTTTCGGACGCGCAAGCAGCGCAAGCGGCGATCTTCTTACAACTCGTTAAGACTAATGGCCTGGCGTGGGCTACAGACCTGCTTAATGCCAGCACCCCGGCCCCCTGTGGTCACAATGACATTATAGCTTTGGATGATGATGACTCAGGTGGCGCAGGTCACGCTAGAGCGTCAAAAAGGTTATGGGTTCCCACGAGCAAAGAATTCCCACCTCCGACAAAAAAGAAGGGCAGAGCAAAAACGACAGTCGCAGTGGTACATGAGGCGCCTGGTCCATCAGGCATACATGATCTTGTGCAACCGCCGGCGGAATAGGCCACTAAAAGCGATCTTGGTAATGTTTTACCCCTCTGAGGCGGAAGCCGGAGGTTAGCTGCTCACTTGCACTGCTCCTTACAATTTATGGAATCAATTGATAACTAATCTGTGGATTTTTTTAAAAGTTGTATATATTTTAATTTGGTGCTATTTTACACCTCCGCCCCCCCACCTCAACGCGAGATTATTTCGCTGAGGCATTTGCACACTTGCTCCCACAGCGCCGCTGCTCTGAGGCGCTGGGAAGCTTCGTCGATCACTTTGGCCGCCATCTTAGTTTGGGAAGGCTGGCCGGTTTGCTCTGAACCCTCCCCACACTCCCCTTGTTCCCGCCCAAACCATGCATAAAAACAACAGATTTGCACGGCCGCGCAGCGGGCGGGCGCAGCGGGCGCGCCGGCGGCGCGCCAAAGGCGCGCCAAAGGCAAGCCCGTCTGCGCCCGTCCGCGCCTGGCCCGGGCCTACGGCCACCCCCCCTGGTTCATCCCCCCAGTCCCCTCGTATATATTACTCGGCCGCCCAGCTCCAGCATCTCCGTCCCAAGATCTGCCAAAACTGCACTATTTCCCACCCCAACTCTCTGATTTCTAACTCTGTCACCTTCTGCTCGGGTTGTCACACTAGTATACTTCCCACCAGCAAACCCCAGAGTCACAAGAATCACCCCATGAAATCCCATACCATAGCTCTTACTAACGTCCGTTCGCTTGGCAAACATAGCCAAGACATTCATGATTTGATCCTTGACTACAAAATAGATCTTCTGTTCATGACAGAAACATGGATGGGCCAAACCTCCGACCCGGACCTAGTCATAGCTGTCCCGCCTGGGTTTACCACCCATAGATTAGATAGGCAAATTAAGAAAAAGGGAGGTGGGATTGCTATCATCGCCCGCGACACCTACACTGTAAGGTTCACCATTATCCCACAGACTTCTTGCGAAGCCATAGAATTTGCTATTAAATTGTCCCCTTCATATACCTTTAAAGGGATCCTTCTTTATCGCCCCCCAGGGCCTAGACACGACTTTATTAGTTCCTTTAGGTCCTTGCTGGAAACGTCTGCACTTAACAATTCTTTCACCATTTTGGGAGATTTTAACTTCCACTTTGATGCCCCTGACAACCCTGATACAGCTACGCTATCAGCTGACTTGGCTACCTTCGGCCTTACTCCCTTGGTCCACTCTCCCACGCATGAAGGAGGTCACACCCTAGATGGCATTTTCTCCAATGCCACAGACTTTCAAGTCAAACAAATACTTCCCCTAACTTGGTCTGACCACCACCTCATTCTGACAACTTTACTAATACGCGATTCCCTGATCACCAAATCAAACCCCAACCCCCGCCAGCCTTATTTGGCATGGGATGATATAGATGAAAGCAAGCTAAAAACCACGCTCAACGACACTTTCCCCACCTTTTCTCCTAACCCAAACACTGCCACCACCCAATATCATAACTGGATCAGCTCCGCAGTCAAAGACCTGGTTCAAGTTAAACAACGGTCACGCAACAGATCGACCCCTTCGGCCCCGTGGTACACAGATGAAATACGCACACAAAAGCAACTATGCCGAAACAGAGAGAGACACTGGCGAAAAGACTACAATCAGGAAGCTAAATCCCTGTATAAAGAGTCGGTAGCTACATACAAAAATCTTATCTTTGACGCCAAGAAAAAGTATTACAGTAGCAAAATTGAAGCCGCTCAAAATTCACATAAATGCCTTTATGAGACTACTAAACAACTAGCTGGCTCTTCTATGGATCTTACACCTCCCCCGTCCCAAGCTCTCTGTGATGCTCTGTCTAAGTTCTTTTTCAGCAAAGTTGACGATATTTATCGGATCTTTGCCAATTCCTCAACGCGCTCCCACAGGCCCCCCACTCACTGTGACGGACCCACGCTTCATCAGTTCAGAGAAGTGTCTTGCTCTCAGGTATTAAACATCACCTCTACCATCAAATCGGGGTCAGCCCTGGACCCCTGTCCCATGAAGGTTTTACGGCCAATCATGGAAGCAGTTCTTCCTGCTATTACCGAAATTTGCAACTCCATGTTTTTGACAGGCACCTATCCGGACACCCTCAAGAAAACTCTCATAAAACCGCTCCTCAAAAAGCCCACACTGGATAAAGAAGAACCCAAAAGTTACCGACCCATTGCGAGTCTGCCACTATTAGCCAAAATAGTCGAGAAAATCATGAACGCACAACTCTCCCTCTTTATAGAAGAAAACAAATGTCTGGACGAATCTCAGTTCGGTTTCCGTCGATTTCACGGAACCGAAACCGCCTTGGTCAAGGCGGCGGATGACATTAGATCCATTCGAGATGCGGGAGGCACTGCTGTCTTGATCCTACTGGATGTATCGGCGGCCTTCGACACGGTCGACCACACTACCTTGGTCGACCGTGTCGAGAGTATAGGTATCCAAGGCAACGCTAAAAATCTCCTTGCCTCCTTCCTGGCTAACAGGACCCAGGTTGTCACTGTAGGACCATTTGAATCACCTCCCTTGTCACTGCCATGTGGTGTTCCTCAAGGCTCATCCCTTAGTCCGACACTGTTTAACATTTATGTGTCGGACCTTGCCAATGTCATCAGAGCACACGGGATGAGCCTAACATCCTACGCAGATGACACCCAATTGGTCCTCTCCGTTCAAGAATGACGGGCCTCAAAAAGCTGATACATTCAATCAGGGTATGCAGGCAATTGGGAGCTGGATGGCCCATAATTGCCTGAAATTAAACTCTGATAAATCAGAGGTTGTCATTTTTGGCAACCTCTCCCCGGAGTGGTCCCCCTTGTGGTGGCCCTCATCCATGGGTCAGCCCCCAGAACCGGTCAACAAGGTGAGGAACCTGGGCGTTCTGTTCGACGACCGGCTGAACTTCCTCCCCCACGCAAACCAGATCTCCTCCTCAGCCTTTTACAAACTACGGCTTATTAAGAAAATTCTGCCCTTCCTGCCCGAAAATGCCGCCAAAACATTGGTTAGTGCCCTGGTTCTCTCCACCCTAGATTATTGCAATGCTCTGTTCCTAGGTGCCCAGGAGAGAGTGTTAATGAAAATGCAGGCCATCCAGAACGCGGCAGCCAGGCTGCTAGGGCAAACCACAAAATACCAATCAGTGTCCCCCATCATACGGCAACTCCATTGGCTCCCAGTGAAGAAAAGGATCAAGTTCAAGTCATTGTGTTTGATCTACAAGGCCTTACATAACGCTGGACCAGTGTTCTTCACTCAGAATTTGACCCCCTACTGTCCTTCTAGAACACTGCGTTCCTCCGGCTCCTTTGACCTGGTGGTCCCCCGAACTAAAACGGTCCATTGGGGTGACAGACGATTTCTCGTAGCGGCACCGAAGCTGTGGAACACTCTTCCTCTTTCTATCAAGGCCAGCACTTCCCTCTGGTCTTTTCGAAAAAATCTGAAAACCTGGCTTTTTAACCTATGATCCTGACTCTCACCTAGGCACCGCTTGTGGGTTTAACATTTCAGTTATTAGCGCCGAGATGCCCTAGGGCCTTCGTTCGCGCTCTACAAATGTTATAATAAAATAAATAAAATAAATAAATAAAGATCATGTCCACCCTAGAAGTGTTTATGAAGGAGATGAGTGAAAGTGTGTCAAACAGCGGTGGTAGAGGTGTAGGCCCCATGAATATATGGGAAAATGGGGGATCTGTTCCTAGCCCGCCTGCAGCGGTCGGCCAACCGCCAGGGAGCAGCCCGGGGGTGGCACTGTTAGTTCCGGTGGGGCCACCACCAATACAGGTTGACAACTTGAACCAGGAGGGTATTGTCCCTACCACCCTGCCTTCCCCTCCGCCGGCGCCCTTGCCAGCAGTACCACCATCACCTGCTGCATCTCCCATATCACTGAAACTACCGGCTCACCCAGCTCCACCGGCGCCAAACTCACCGAACACAGTGCCCATTCCCCTGTCGGCACCGATTCCTCCTACGACAACACCAGGATCCTCACCCGCGTTGCCAACTAGTGAGGAGGAGGTGGTGCTGGACGCTCCCTTGTTGTCAGGGCGATCTTCCTTGTCCTGGGAGGTCCCGCTGGCGGCAAAAGAATGAATATGGAAAAGGGAGTTCATTGATATTTTCTCACTACTCGTGTTAGGGCAGCAAGGTACAGACGTACGTAGGGCTGGGATAAAAGAAGACGACAAAAAAGTTAGATTTCAGCCCTGGCCAGAAAAGTCGATTGACACTTGGTTGGAAGCATTTGCTATATTGTCTTCAGTCATTATGGAGAAATTTTCAGATCAAGGACCAGCCTTGGTCCAGTATGGTAGATTAATTCATAACGAGGCGAAGAAGTGGGGTGGTGTAGGTTGGCTGAATTACGACAGGGAGATCAGGAAGAAGATGTCCAGATCGCCTAACATGCGTTGGGATCACAAAGAAGTGCAGCTGTGGATGGACCATATGGGGTCCAGGGCGCTTCAAGGCGTGGCGACAAACAGCAAAGGGCAGGACACGCAAGTAGCGGCACCTGAAAAGAGCAACACAACGGTTCACGCCGAGCAAAGCACTCCGCCCTTTCGGGGTGGTCAAAGGGGGAGAGGCCAAAGGAGGGGAGGTGGGAAGTCTCTTGCAGGGTCATGCAGATGGTTTAACAGCGGGCATTGCCATTGGGGGAAATCCTGTAAGTTCACACACACATGCAGCAACTGTGGAGGGCAACACCAGGCAGGAACATGCAGGACTTCTAAAGGACATAAGCAAGGTAGTCAGTACGGGGGGAGGGGCGGGTCCTGGCAGAACAAGTAGCATAGGTGTGCCCGAGGCCCCCTCGCCTCCCCTCTTCCTCCCCCCTCCACAACCCCTGCCTACTAAGCCTTCACCAGCTCTGAACTGCCAAACTACTGTCCCCCCTAGCCGGTTAGCCAAGAAGATCAGTGCAGGGAAAGGGCCCTCACCAATAAGACTGGATCGATTGATCACCCTGCTGAATAAATACCCCAACAGACTGGATGGGAGACTGCTCCTGGGAGGGTTTGCTGAAGGTTTTGTCATACCTTACATAGGGGCACCTCTGGCACGAGATGCAGAAAATTTGAAATCAGCTAAGGACAATCCTGAGGTGGTGAGAGCGAACGTTTTCAAGGAACTTGAGCTGGGGAGGGTTGCGGGTCCCTTTTCACAGCCTCCGCTCGCCAACTTCATAGTCTCCCCACTGGGGATAGTGCCCAAAAAAGAGCCTGGGGCATTCAGGCTGATACACCACCTGCCATACCCTGAAGGCGAGGCGGTCAACCACAACTTGGAAGAAGGGGTTTGCTCCGTTTCGTACTGCTCATTCGATGTGGCCATGGACCTAGTACATAGGGCTGGCAAAGGGGCCTGGCTGGCCAAAGCTGACATAGAGTCGGCTTTCCGCCTCCTGCCTGTTCATCCCAGCAGCCAACACTTACTGGGTTTTAGGCTGGGTGACGAATACTACTATGACAGGTGCATGCCTATGGGCTGCTCCATCTCATGCGCATTTTTTGAGGCCTTTAGCACCTTTCTCCAGTGGGTACTCCAAGAGATAGAAGGAGTTGAGAGCGTGACTCACTATCTAGATGACTTGGGGGTTAAGGAGGATCTCAAGATGTGGGGGGATTTCCTTGAGCAATTCAATGGCTCTGTCATATGGAGGGACCCCTGGACCAGCAGCCAGGAGCTGACACTGTTTACTGACGCGTCAGGCAGGGATGGTTTTGGCGCAATCCTCGACAGGGAATGGTGCGCAGCGAAATGGCCCAACGCGTGGAGGAAGAAAAAGATAACTGCCAACAATAATGTATTAGAACTTTTCCCGATTGTAGTTGCTTTCCACCTCTGGCCAGCCTTGTTAACTGCGAAAAGGGTGGTCCTGTGGTCCGACAACATGGCTGTGATCCAAGCCATCAATACCCAGTCAGCCTCCTGCGCGCTTGTATTATGCTTACTTAGGGAATTAGTCAAAGTATGTCTGTACAATAACGTGGAATGTAGAGCTAGGCACATCCCAGGAGTCCAGAACACGGCTCCTGACGCTCTTTCACGTTTTCATTGGCAGCGGTTTCGAGAAGCATGGCAGAGAGCGAGGGAGGAGATTACACCTTTCCCGGAGCAGCTCTGGCACCTGCTGCGGTGGCACAGCGCATTAGAGAGCTAGGCGAGCTGTCCCTGGCACCCCGGACTATGAGAAGATATCAGACTTACGTAAAAACATTTTGTGAAATCATGGGCCCTTGGGAGCAGGAGGCTTCAATACAGGTTAACAGGGTGCAAGCATTCATGATTTGGGCGAAAGATGAGGGGAAGAGCCACTCGTGGATGGCTGGTCACCTGTCGGCCATCGGGCATCGTGCAAGGCTGTTAGGTCAGAAGGACCCCACCACATTATTTACGACCAGGGCAGCGCTCAAAGGTTGGGCTAGAGTCATGTCTAAATGAGTAGACCAAAGGGCCCCCATTGATTACGAGACATTAAAAAGTATGCTAGATGCCCTTCCCATGGTCACCCACTCTGTCTACGAAGCATCCCTCTTCGCAGTGACATTCAGCCTAGCGTTTTTTGGAGCCTTTAGAATAGGGGAGTTGGTGGCTCGCTCCAAAAAGGAGAAGAACTCTAGGGCCCTGAAGATGAAGGACGTGCGCCTTACAGCGGAATCAGTGGAGATTTACTTACAATTCTCGAAGACAGACCAGTCAGGCAGGGGTAGGAGCATCTCCTTGCATCGCCTGGGCAATGACAGCTACTGCCCGGTGGCCCTGCTAGCCGCCTTCTTGCCTTGCCGCCCATGTACAGAGGGGCCGCTATTGATACATTTAGACGGCTCCTTGGTCACGAAATACCATGTGGAGCATGTGATGCAGGGGTGCCTATTCTTGGCAGGCTACACAACAAAGGGGGCCAAGTTCAGCTCCCACTCTTTCAGGATAGGGGCTGCCACCACAGCTTTCAAGGAAGGTCTGCCAGCTGAGGCTATAAAGAGGGTAGGGCGGTGGGACTCCAACTGCTACAAAAGATATGTGAGACCAGTGAGTGCAATACGCCCTTTTAGCAGAAGTGAGGTACGGAACATTTAGGCAATGAGAGAATATGTTTACATATGCCACAGTTTTATGTGGCCTTTTCTGGTTTGTGGTACAATGTGAATTATAGATTACAGTTGCCACGTTTTGGTGGTTGTTTTACTTTGAAGTGGTTTGAAGTGTTCAAACAAACTATAATCTTGCAACCCATTGTGTTTTATTGCAGGAACAGAGGTGTGGGTGATGGGGCACTCTTATGTCGCAAGACTGGCGAGATGGGTGAATGCAGTCACTTGGAAGCATGGCTTCACCAACACTAGTATATCCTGGTTTGGCCTCCCCGAAATGCATTGGTCTGCACTCTTAGCAACGCTGCGTAGGGCATTGAGGGAGAATAGACGGCCGCCAAACATTTTAGTGTTGCACCTAGGGGGGAATGACCTGGTAGCATTAGGCAAGAGGCGTCTGTTGGATGCAATGAGGAAGGACCTGAGCATCTTGAGCAGTGAGCTTGTATCATGCAGCGTATGGTGGTCGGAAATAACTCCCAGACCTATATGGCATGGGGCGATTTCGCAGGAGGCGATGGAAGTTACCCGCAGGCGCGTAAACGCAGCTATGCGTAAATTTGCAGAAATGCGAGGGGTGGGTTTCATCAGGCACGGCCTGCTGCACGCGAAATCCATTGGTTGCTGGGAATCTGACGGGGTACATTTGTCCAAGGTAGGCATGGCGATATTCCTACTAGATTTAGGGGAAGCACTGGAAACAGCAGGCTGCATGTAGAGGAGAATAGGGAGCTAGGTAGTGGGGGCTCTGGGCGCAGCGGTTGCCACGCCCAGGGCTGTGAAAGAGGTACAAGGCGATCCCCATACAAGACAGGCGCAGGAACAGGACCTGAATCCCCAGTGCGAAATGCACCGTGCAGAGTCATACATAATCCAAGGGGCCCTTCTTGGGGACTTGGTTTCGACGGCGCCCTGTTAGTCCTATGGGCGGTTGTAAGCCTGAGCAACCGGGGGCTTGCTGATAACGCTCCGCCCGGATAGGGAAGGTGTGAGTTAACTCTCCCTTATCCGGAGGGTGGGGTGGGTGGACGATAGGTCCACCGGTGGGAGGATTTTCCTCCCAGGTACCACACCGGGCTATGGCCGCTGGTGTCTGTTTCTTTGGCTCAACTTCAGGCTCCCTGCAACAAGGGGTTGCAGGGTGTAGTGGGTCGCCTGTAAGTTAACCCATCCTGTTATTTGTACTACAAATAAACCTGCAACTTCTTCATCCTAATATATTTGTCTGTGTGTCATTTGGGTTTGGGGAGGCTGTGGGCAGAGGCGTACCGATGGAACTACTATGCAGGATGCCCGCGGTCCCTGCAGGGGACCCCATAGGAGGGCAGACCCCGTAGTAGGTCCGTGGGCAGCCGGCCGCCCATTCCGGGGGTGTGGGGCGTCACCAGATAAGGGGGGGCGGGATGAGGGGTGGGCCCCGGGTCAGGATATAAGGGTAGCCCCTCCTTTCATGCGCCCTCTTTGCTGCTGCCCCCTCACTAGTTAGTCGCTCCCCTGGCTGCTCCTCGCCAGCAGTAGGGTCGTAGGCTGCCCCGCCCCTCCCCTTCCCGTCGGACGCGAGGCCCGCGCTTTTCAGCTCCCCCCCCTGCCGCTCACCCGCTGAAAAAGGGGGAAAGGGGGGAGGGGGGACAGTAGTGATGTATTAATGTTTTCTCTTGTTGCAGGAGGAGTTACAAGGCCATCCCCATACAGGACAGGCACAGGAACAGGACCTGAAGCCCCAGTGCGAAACGCACGGTGCAGAGTCATACATAATCCAAGGAGCCCTTCTTGGGGACTTGGTTTCGACGGCGCCCCGTTAGTCCTTAGGGCGATTGTAAGCCTGAGCAACCGGGGGCTTGCCGATAACGCCCCGCCCGGATGGGGAAGGTGTGAGTTAACTCTCCCTTGTCCGGAGGGTGGGGTGGGTGGACGATAGGTCCACCGGTGGGAGGATTTTCCTCCCAGGTACCACACCGGGCTATGGCTGCTGGTGTCTGCTTCTTTGGCTCAACTTCAGGCTCTCTGCAACAAGGGGTTGCGGGGTGTAGGGGGTCGCCTGTCAGTTAACCCGTCCTGTTATTTGTACTACAAATAAACCTGCAACTTCTTCATCCCAATATACTTGTCTGTGTGTCATTTGGGTTTGGGGAGGCTGTGGGCAGAGGCGTACCGATGGAACTACTATGCACTGCAGACGGCTTGCACTGATCACTGGATGGGTCTCGGTCCTCCTGGTTCTGTTTACCGTCCGAGAGGACGTGAGGCATCAGAGGTTTTGAAGAATGTCGGGACATTTTTTAGGGTGACGGCCATGGGGTTAAGCTATTCGCAGGTTCAGGGGGAGGGAGCTCAGCACTTGCTTCCATTGCTTGGCTTGTGGGCTGATGGGCGGGGGGGGGCAAACATGTTCTTGATAGGCATGGGACAGGAGGCGCTGCTGGATGGGCCGGTGGTAGTAAGGGCACACCGGTATGGCGCATTTCGGATCACAGTGCTATCAGACGGGTGGGAGGTTCGTCCCACACACAGGCACAACAAGGGAACAGGCAAATGGGACAATGAGGAATGGTTGCCAGTCCTCTACCCTCAATGGGACTGCCGGGCTGGCTCCAACTCACATGAGAGGACTCAAAGAGCTGCTGGTATAATTGGAGGGCGGGTCGAGCCCAAGTGTAGACTCACTCGTCCTTTTATCCTTCTGAGGTTAGTTAGAGGAGTTACAATTCCTTCTTAAAAACCGCGGTGCCTGCAGTGGCACTCAAGAGCCTTTTCTGGGGAGGGTTGAAGGGGCGCTATGCAGGGAGAAATGCTGGGGAGGGCAGAGGGCTGCCGGGAGGGAGCTGCTCAGGTGGTTGTGGAGCAGACGGCCACCTTCAGGATAAGATGGATAAGATGTCGGCCCTAGGGCAGGTGGTAGTAAGGACACACGGGGAAGAGGATGCAGCCCGTAAGGCTAGGAGGCACACTGACAGAACAGGACCGGGGACAGGGTCTGGGGACATTCGGGCAAAAGGTGATCGACAACTCCTGGGCGGCAGGGTGCGCCTGCACCTGGGGCTTGGCCCAGGTACCACCTTGCAGGCCTCACAGCAGTGCGCATGGAGGACTGCACCCCCCTGCCGCCTTGCAGCTCCATGTTCACCTGGCAGCAGGAGTGGAGTAATGTGCTGGAAAACAGGTGAAATGTGTGTGATGGATGAATGATGCATGATGTGTGAATGAAGTGTGATGGATGAATGATGGATGAATGATGTGTGATGGATAAATGATGTGTGATGGGTGAATGATGTGTGATGGATGGCTCAGAGTGCCTCAGCTTGCACAGGACGATGGGGGCAAAAATGGCACTCTTCAGATGTTGGTTCTGGGTCTGGCACAATGGTGGTTAGAAGATTTACAAGTTAGTGACTTGTCGGGCTCGAGGGGCGGACGGGGTGACAGGAGGTCTCTGTTGGGAAGAGTCATTCAGTAATTAGTAGCTAAGGACGAACAAGGATATGCCGGGCTGTTTATGGGTGCATCACAATAAAACAGTGTTAAGGGAACAGAGGATTTAGGGCCGTCAACAAAAGCAATGGCCATGGGAGGGGTAGGAGCGGCGGGATTCAAGTGCCCTTCAGGGGCGCTGCAAAGTTTGCGAGTTCAGGCCACACATGCCACGACCCGTGAGCTTCGAAGTGCAGGCAGAGGGTGCCAGGGCCGTGAAGTTTAAATGGGTACGGACAGCAGGTGGGAAGGATCCGGGTACAATTTTTGATGTAGGGGTGAATAATGGCCCTCAGGAGAACAAGGTTAGTAGACTAGACAACAGTAGACAATAGCGGGGACTAAGGAGGGAGGGAGGAGACCCTATGCTCAGAGCTGCCGACATTGGAGTGGGGGAATCAGGTTTGAATCTCGGCATGGGCTCAACATCCTGTGACCCTGGGCAAATTATTTATTCTCCCTGTGACTACCACAAAAATGAATTTATCCTGGTGTGACGCAACTGAGGCTCATGTATAGCGCTCCTGTTGTATCGTGAGGGTCACAGGGACATGCGACTTCATCGACGACGGTTCAGGGGTCAAACGGGGAAGCCTATAGCTATAGTAATGACAGGAGCTGGGAGTGTGCTTCCACGAGGTCACCTGGCTCTTATTCGGCTGCCTCATTCACTGGCCCTTCGTCCGGAGTCGGGACTCTGCCAGGGACCTCATTCTGAGCAACATTTAACCATGTAACTAGGAACAGTCTTACGTGAAATAATCTCGCATACGACGAGTGAGGTCCGGATTCTCTCACAGGCGGTACTGGGACCTGCCACGCCCCCGGGTCTCTCATGCCTCCGCACCAGACTGCACCTCACCTCGATCATCCATGAGGTCACCTGGCTCTTCTTTGGCTGCCTCATTCACAGGCCCTTTGTCTGGAGTCTGGACTCTGCCAGGGACCTCAACCCAACCCCCTGCTTGGGATGTCTCGACTCCCATGCACTGTCCGCCATCAGGAAGGCTGCCAAAGTCTAAACTGACACATGACCAGGGCGACCGAGGTCTCGGTTCCGAAAATATTGGACCGGACAAGGATTATCTCCAGTTGCTTGGCATGACGGCAGGAGCAGACCGTGGATTCTACCAGCTAGTCCAAGGAGGGGAACCATACCTTGCTCCAGAGCCACGACTTAGTCTTGACAATCCCCTGGTGACCAATGTGGGCCAGCTGAACAACCCGGGCTGTTAGGGCCATCAGGATTACCAGTCGATGTCTCCTCAGTAGACATCTCATTGTGCATCCCATCCGTGAGTTCGTCTGGGACATGGTAGAAGCTGTCCATGATGCGCTGGGCCTCTACAGTTAGAATTTTCCACTCTTCTTTAGCTCTGTGCAAGTTGCCATGCTTTAAAGCCATCTTGGCCCTTCGTAAGCAGTTGTCCTTGTTTGTCTTCTCTCGGAGATCATCCATGGAGAGTGGGAGAGGGCACAACCGTGCTGTGACACACCTGGCGTATTCTTCTGTGTCAGCAGCATCTTCTGTTTCCTGCTCCGTAGCTGCTCTAGGGTGCCACCTATAGATAGACTGCTGGATTCCTGGACTCTGGCTGATACTCCACTCGGCAGTTGCAATTTTGTAGCTGCAGCTTCCATTTCTCAATCCTGGGTGGCGGTTTGGTGGATGTCCCTGAAAAGAGAGCCACTAGGGTTTTGTGATCAGTTGCCACCACAAACGGCTTACCATATACATAGAGATGAAAGTGATGGCACCACATTGATGGCAATTGCCTCTTTCCCTATCTGGGAGTGCCGCTGCTCTGTGTCCGTAAGGGACCTGCTGGCAAAAGCTACCGGAGCCCTGTCTTCTTCCGGGTTGACGCAGTTGTAGTAACACGGCACCTAGCCCAGTTGGACCTGCGTCTACTGCAATCAGTGTAATTTTCCTGGGATCGAAGAAAGCTAGCGTGGTGGCTTCCGAGAGTGCATCCTTGATGTCCCTAAAGGCATTAGCTTGTTCTTAGTCCCACTTCCAGGGAGTAGAATCCTTTGTGAGTTCCCTCAGTGGTTGCGTAAGTGTTGTGAGGTGTCGAATAAACCGCCCACAATAGTTCACCATACCAAGGAAACTGCGGACCTCAGTGACATTGGTGGGGGCAGCCGCATCCTTAATGCCATGGACCTTGTCAGGGTCCGGATTGACTCCTTCATCAGAAAAGGTGTAGCAAAAAAACAGTAGTTTTTCCTTTAGAAATTTGCACTTCTCCCATGGGAGAGTAAGTCCTACATCCTGTATTCGGCGAAGCACCTGAGTCAGGCGTGAGTTGTGTTCCGGGATGGTCTTGGCGTGCACCATAATGTCATCACTGACATTGATGACTCCCAGTATGTCCATTATCAGTTTATGTATTATGTTTTGGAAAACTTCAGCCACACTGGACACCCCAAAACTCAGGCGGGTGTATCTCCGAAGACCAACATGAGTTAAGAATGTGTTAATGTTGCGGGAAGCTTCATCCAGCACCAGCTGATGGTACCCAGATCTCAGGTCTAACTTGGAGAACCAGCAGGCTCCTGCCATTTCCCCGATCAAGTCATCTATGGTCGGGGTAATGTGACGTTCCCTTTTGATGGCAGCGATCGGCAGCCTCATGTCCACACAGATTCTGACTGCGCCTGGTTGCTTGGGCTCCCTGGTGATAACAATTGGGGAGACACACGGGGTGGGCCCCATCACCTCTTCAATGATGCCAGCTGCTTCTAACTTTTTCAGCTCTTTCTCCACTAGAGGACACAAGTGGAAGGCTATTCGCCGGTGACGTAAGGCTACAGGTTTTACAGTGGGATCGATGTGAAGATGCACTTCCTTGCCTTTGAACTTTCCGACCCATAGAATACATTCCTCCAAAATGTGCTGGACAGATTCCTGGTGCACACCGAATGCAAATGTCATGGCTCCCAAGTCTTCCACAGCTTGGCAGCCTAATAGCATTGCCCTGCCCATCCTCCGTTACATTCACGTTGGTAATGATGGAATGGGTGAAATGGGAGATCAGGGTCCTGAACCGACCTCGTATCTTCAGGGGCGTGTCTTGGCCATAGGCGAATACTGTGATTGCCGTGGGGAATAGCGTTGGTGCAGGCTTCATGGTCTCATACAGGGTAGAGGCCATGATGTTTATCGTGGCGTCTGTGTCTACCACGGCCATGACGTCCTGAGAATGTTGTACTGGGGCAGTCGCCTTGCCTTTGGGTGGTCGTTCCAACCATGTGCACTTTGTGTACCACTCGTACTTCCTGGTCATCATCATCCATGTCAATGGGCTCTCTCTCGCCTTATGGTACCATGTTGACAACTTGTCAGGGTTTCCGATATCTTTTTGATCTACAGACCTTTTCGAAGTGGTTGAATCACCCACATCCTGAGCATCTTTTGCCCTTTGCCGGACATTCCGCGGCTTTGTGAGGTGGTCCTCCACAGTACCCACAGGTTTTTGCCTGCCCTGGGGATGCTGGTCCAGCTTCTTTCTTGTTCCACTGAGTTAATGGCTTGACCCGACCGTCATAACATTCACTGGTTCCGTCTTGACTGGGGACTGGAGAGCCGTTTCCATGTGGGCCGCTCAGGCCTTGGACAATTCCTTGGTGTGCCCAAGTGTCAGTATGTCTGTTAGTGGCATCGCAGACTCCTCCAGAATCCGTTCGTGGAGCTTGGCAGATGAACATCCCTGAATTATCTGTCCCCTAGTCTTCTCCGTTTTGTCGTGGAATCCGCACTTGGATGCTATATTCTTGAGTCGGGCATGGAATGTGTCCAGAGATTCTTCCGGGAGTTGGCGCTCTTGCCAGAATATGAACCTTCATTGTCTTGATTAGCCATCGGTACAAAGTGTCTGTTGAGAGCATGTATCAGTGTGAGGTGAGTTTTCGGCGTGGCTTCTGCAAGCATCTTGGTTATATTGTTGATGTCCTTACCCCCTAGTTGTAATAGCTGGGCTCTTTTCAGATCCTTATGGATCTTCTTGGCCTCAAAGAAGATAAGTAAGCATTCCACCAAGTCTTTCCACTTTGGGGCAAGTGAAGACAGGGAACCTTCCACTATAAAGGGCTCTATTGGGAGATTTATGGACATGGTGACTCTCTGCTGACTTGTGTTGTCTCACCCCTGATGCTAGTGTTTTGGATGTTTCACTCTTTTCATCCAGCACTGCTGGTGCTCACAGCTCTGCACACCCGTCCTCTTGTCCTTACACCTCGGTGTTGTTTATTTTGTCTTTTGTTTGATTAATTCTGTGCTGGCTTGTCTCTTGCAGCACACTGTGGCCTTTTCCTCCCTTGATGATTTCCTTCCCACTGCAAATGCCACTGCATGATGAGGAGACATGCAGGGAGGACTGCTGATTGCAGCCGCAAGTGTTCTCAGCACGTGGCTGCTCGAAGCGGGCGCCCGCTTGTACAGTGGGCGCACGCCGCAACGCCACCGTGGCCTTGCAGTGGAGCTGCTCACACGCGGCAGGAGGCCGTGAAGATGGCAGCGCAACAGCGGCTCACCTTTGCCAGCAGTCCGGGCTCCAATCGTGGCTCACCGCAGGAGCAGCTAGGACCGCTCCGCTTTATCCTGCAGACCGCGAGACACCCAGGTTCCGGCGCACTGTGGCACGAGCACCGCAAGGTTGGTGAGAGATCCTCATGGCCGCCACTCGGTGCGAGAAAGGTACACGCCCACCCTCGTCACCAGCTGTTGTGTCGTGAGGTTCACATGCGACCTTATAGACGATGGTTCAGGGTTCAAAAAAGGGTGGCCTATGGTTATAGTTACGACAGGAGCAGGGAGTGTGCTTTACTGGTTATCCCCGTCATACGCCCAACTGGCCTTACGTACAAGCATCACCCTTTATTATAACCGTTGCATCACGGGCACAATACAACAGCTTCAATACCATCCTTGAGTCAGGCTAGAGGGAGACAAAAGCGCAAGCGAGCGTGGGAGGGGTTGGAGGGCTCAAGGGCCCTCATTGCAGCAGCTTGAGGAAGGGGCAGCTAAGGGTCGAATTACAAGATTAAGGGAAGAACAGGGCTGCCCAGGAGGATTTTAAGATAAGGAGGACAGGGTGGGGTCTGCCAAGGATCCTTTCACATTTGGTGGGAAAGGGGGAGTTGCGACACCAGGTACTACAGGGCGCAGACCCCATTAATAATAATTTAGTGCCATTCCTACAATCGCAGAAGGTGCATTACACTATTGATGGCAAGTGGCTTTCTACAGAGCCCCCCGGGGCGGTACGCCGGGGATAGAGGCGCCAGTCCTGGGTGTGGAAGGGGTAGTAGGTGGCACTTCGTGGGTACACACAGGCAGCGGTGTGTCCAAGGATGTCTGTTGGCAGTGCTCAAAGACGGCAGCGGAAAGTTTACAGGAGTCTAATTGCACCGTGAGTATAGAAAGAGGCTTCACCCCCCCCTTTTTCACAGCAGGGAGAGGAAGGATAGGAAGTGATGGTGCCTGGCACCTGGCAGTGCTACACCAAGTGGTGGTTGGGTCATTTGCGCCGCAGGAGAGCCTACATTGCCAATGGGCTGCCCCATCCTTTGGGGTACTGTTACAATGATACCTCTTGTTAGTGTCACGTTCTGCATTAATGTAGTCGGTCCTCCCCCCTCAAAGCAGTCAAAGATTTGCACACACCACAAAAACGCATCACATTCAGAGTGGTACCAAAAAAGTTACAGTTTAAAGAATAATGGATGTGGCATAACAGCTGGAGCAGCCCATTTTAATGCTCAGGAAGCCAGGTTCAGGGCTAGCGGAAGATCCACAAATTAGGATTCTGGGCAAATCACTTCCCTCAGGTGCCTAGCAATACATGGCCCAACAGGATGCACGAATGCTCAATTAAAGCGCATTGGGAATAACAATGAAGCATTTTTCTGAACAAAAAATGGCCATCTGTAATGCAACTGGTCCTCTTTGAAGCGTTTTCCTACCTGCACGTTTGTGTTTAAAAAAAAAAACATTTGCAATGCAATAGGTCTCGCATTTGCAAGAATTTGAGCTATTTTATTGAAAATGACAAAGCTTTTTATTTAATTGTTTAGAAAAGCTGCAAGTGGTGCATAAACACACACTTTGCACTTTAAGTCCATGCTTACAAGAAGCAAGGCTGGCAGTAAAAGAGGCCTAGTTACTGCCAGCGTTCCTTCTCCTAAGCAATGACTGTAAGTACAAAGTGTGTGTTTATGCACTGCTTGCGGGTTTTTATAATACATAAATAAAAGGCATTGGTATTTACAATGCCAATAGCTCAAACGCTCACTAATGCAAGACCTATTTCATTGTAAATGCTTGTTTAATCCACTATTAGTGAAGAATGTAATATTATTCAACATTATTTCAAGAAAACAAAATTGATAGAACACAAACTATTTCATTGTAAATGCTTGTTTAATCCACTATTAGTGAAGAATGTAATATTATTCAACATTATTTCAAGAAAACAAAATTGATAGAACACAAAAAAAGTGGATCACCAACTAAAGTCCATAGGTAGGAGCTGCCCCTGTGTTCCTGGCACAGATTTTGCTGCCTCTGTGGTCAGGGGTCACAAAGGCAGTGTCAGGGCTTCAAGGGGTAAGCCAGTGGTCGCAGCTGCAACCCCTTCCGACCCTTTAATGATGCCCATGCTGAGGCTGGCATACTGACTACCATTAAATTGAATGAGATTGACACTTGTTTATAAATTCAGTAGGAAAGGGCTGGTGTATGGCACCAATCACTCCATATCTCTATATAAACCTATTTATTTATAAAGTATAGAATAAAGTTCTCTCCCACCACATATAACGTGGTGTATTTTCCTCACCAGTTCAGTAAACCTATCTGTTTGATTATGACTCACTCGTTGAGTGTACTCTTTTGCATCACAGCTAGCACATCGCACATGCATTTTCCTTTCACATTCACTTCTTTGAAACTAAAAAGGTCACTGCGCCCTTCCTTGAGGCCCATACACCTGTTATTTATCTTGAGCAGGCAACCACATGCTCATTTCTTTTTATATAGCATATTTCGTCTCTAAAGAAAAATATGCAACGTTGTCTATAGTTTTTTTCATAGTGGGGGAGGGGGCATTAGAAAAACATGTCTATTACATTGCTATATCGCTAATGAACAAGCATGGAGTTTTTGCGCTCCAGAGACTGAAAAACGCATTTGCTGCCTAAAATGTTACAGAAATGTTGCTTTGAACAGTCACAAGAGATTGCTTAAGGCCGTTTTCTAATAATATCTCACGGTTCATTTTTTAAGAAACAACACATTTATTGAAAACAAATCTAATTTCCACAAGCATAAATATATTTTGTGTCCGAGTCCACAGCAAGATAAATTATCTAAGGATATCCCTAGGTGCGATCGTGCAGTACATTTCAATTTAAATCTTTCAAGCAAGCTCCACATCACGGTACTACAGCCATGAAAAACGGAATTAACATGTAAACATATTCCAGCAATGAATACTGCATTTTTATTCATAGGAAAGACACAGGTCAAGATTATTTTTAAGGAGCATCCCCAGGTGAACAGAATCACTGAAAGATTGAACATTTATCCACCAACTGCAACCATAAAAGATGTGCAAATCTGCAGGATAAGCATAGGTGCAAAAACATTATTCTTGGGTGTAGTAATAGCTCAGCTGCCTCCCACACATAAAAAAACTAGCTGTAATCACACATTTTAGTTTACCTCTCTCTCGCACCCTGATGGCCAATTTATCCACAGCAGCATATTTACGGCCCTGTTTACTGCATTGAAATTCTCCACCAGGGCTGTTGCTGCGCTGCCTTGAAGCACTATTGAATTTAATTGAACCAGCATGAGAGAGCTGATGAATGGATTTTGTTGCAACGAAGGGACTGGCGCTGGGCTGGAATTTCAATAGATGTCTCAGAAAGAGCTTGTGTGTTCGCTACAGTGTCAGTGGACAAGTACTGTGCACTTGTAAAGAACAGTATGTACAAATGTAGCCAGTGCTTCTGCTTTAGTACTAATAAGATCTCTTGTCAAGAATATCCTTATCATTTTTTTTATCACGATGCAGGTGCCTGTGCATTGTGTTTGCTGCTTGGCCGCTCAGGAGTGACACCGGCATGGAAGTAGCAGTGGTTGCAGGCCCATCAAACCTCTGTAAATGCTCTGTTTTTGTCACCAGGATAGGCCAGTGGAGGCTGCTACTCCACTGTCCACAGGAAAAAGCCTGACACATGCTGCACTTGGTGAAATGTGTCTCTTGTGTGTGCAGGATGTACCTCCTTTCCTTGTGATTCTGTGTTAGAGCTCGCTTTAGAATTGAGTCACACAGGCTTAAGAAAGGTAGTCCCTCTTGAAAGCCACTTTAGATTTTTAGTTTTGTTTTTAATATATCCAACTCTACATTTGGATATTTCCACATCCTATATTAATGAATACGATGAATAATATGAATATTAAAATGCTATTGCACACCTTGTTAGACCAGAACCATCATAATCTCAGGATGTTTGTTCAATATACGTTTTATTTAATCTATATGTATGGTAAACAACCTTTACCCCAAAACTTTCTCCCCGCAGGGAATCACAACGCGGTCGTTACAACAAGCGTTGTGATTCCGCATACCATTACTCCGTAGTCAGAACAACGACTTGTGGGGGAGGGAGGTGTTGGATTTAAAATCCAACACCTTCCCTAGTTTCCCTAGTTTCCAGCACCTCCCTCCGCAAGTCGTTGTTCCGACTTGCGGAGTCATGGTATGCGGAATCACAACGCGGTCGTTGTAACGACTGCGTTGTGATTCCCTGCGGGGGAAAAGGCTGCCGGATTTCGACATAGATTCTATATGTATATAGGCATAGGGATAGACCATCTAACTAATGCCGTACTCTCAACAAGATTTAGTAGTGGTAGCAAATAATTAGACATTATACTAGCTATGCACAGAAAATGTCACTTAATATGTTGGACAGATCATTTACCTATCTCCTTTCTAACATTTAGTTTTCTTATATTTTAGTTTTCAGTGCACTCTCTCACCATAATATCATCATATGGAACATCCCAAGAGTGATTAGTAACCCTATTAGGGTAAGTATGATATGACAATACATACTTTTCCTTGTACTAGAACATGATAGATCAGTGAAAGTTCTTTTTCATGTTAGAGTGAAATTCAGTAATAACAGAGCAAGAAATTTAACATACATTGATGACCCAACAATTTAGAACTATGGTCAGTGCGGAGTGCCAGCATGTTGATTACCCTTAATGTATTACCTTCTAACTACACTATGTTTCTTACATGCACTTTCCCAACAGGACCTGTATAATGAATACGGTGTGTCTATGCCACAGCACAGCTTTCAACAGGTGAACCCTCTGCAAACAAGGAAAGTGTGCCATATTATGAATGTGCTGCCCCCAGGGTAGCCAAAAATGCAAGCTGCCCCCAGGGCGACAAATTCAAGAAAAATATGGAGTAGCTGTTTGAAAGCTGCTCTGTGTTTCACTTGGCAGGCAGCAAACCGCCTGCACTTTTAAGCGATTAGAGATCCCCTTGCAGGCGAGTACAGTGATTGACTCCACCTGTTTGCAGGTGTTGTCTGAGGGGTCCATAGTATCAAGTTTCACCCCCCAGAGGGCTGCCTTTAGGAGGCCCACAGAAAGTGCCCCACCTTTTTGTGTCACTCTTTTAGTGTGCCTCTTAAAGACATGTTTTCCTCTGCGCCCACGTCAGAAATACAGGTGCAGAGGCAGAGCTCTTCTCTCATTTGCATGGGGCAACACCCCCATGCAAATGAGTGATCTCCCCCTGATGATAGCGCTTGAGCAATATGTTCACCAGCACTATCTGTATTACAGAAGGTGATGCACATGCATCTGTGCCCCTTCTGTAATACCATTGTGCCCCAGGGTTGTTTAATTTGGGCACCCACGCTCCTTGTGCCCTATAGTACGGGACTAGGTTTGGTGTTTTAGTGGTTATATAGAAATGCAACTGATATTGTGCCACACCGTGTTGTAACCTTAGTTTGGACTGTATTTGAAGTATGTTGATGGCCTTTACTTTTATACACACCAATTATGCATGTTTTAAGGTTCCAATGATAACTCTCACAGTGTCTTCTCACATAAACCACAAGGGTTGGCTGAACTTGATGTTGGATTATGAGGACTAGTAAATATTTTAAGACTGTATTCATATCTATTATAGCCCTGAAGAAGTTGATGGTCTACAGCCCCAACAATGGAATATGTGTTGGCTAGAGGACCTTGAATGATCGATTGGAAGAAACATAAATTTCACAAGGACTCAAAATAGACTTTTTGTGTTGTTTATTCTACTGTGTACTTAGTGCTGAAAGGCGCAATGTGTGATCTGGAGTTGTTCTTTTGAGAGCTGTTGTGGTGGCTATATCTCCACTCTAGAGTCCGATACACTGTATTCATGAGTCTATTTACTTTTATTTAATTTTTAAAAACACATGTAAGTCTGCACCAAGTCTTACTCATACACCTTTGATTCTTTTGTTCATCATACATATTCAATAATTGCTTTCTGCATCCCAAACTACGATGAGCCTTCGCCAAAATACCTCTAATGTCATTTTTACAACTATGATTAGTTCTGAATTTACTCATGGAAAGTAAACAAATGAAATGGAATTCATTACATAATGGATGACTCCTTGTCGGAACAAACAAGTGCAGCAGAGTTTGTAATCTTAATAATGAGTCCATGAGGAAATAAACAAGTGAAATAGTGTTTGTAATTCCAATGGATAACTTGAAAATAAACAAATGTAAGTCTATATCATTTAGCCTGATGCTCTGTAAACTCCGTTGTAGACTACTTGTTTTCCGCCTCCTCACAAGGGTCTTGATGTGCATGCAATACTTTTCAAATGGACCTTATGATCCTGAGTATTGCTGCCCCCACATTCCTGGTAGCAGTCACAATTAGTGAATTAATATGAATGGCAAAGGTGTCAGAGCTGGAGTCCTTGCCATTTAAAACTTTAATACCTTGCCATCTGGTTCACATGCTTCAACCAATAATATCATATATTTGTCTTCATTAGGATTCTGAAAAATACAGTTTTGTCACACAAACTAGGTATATATCTAGCATAGTTATTTGACAAATATCTAAGCACAGTTGACATTTGGGTAATTGCAAATTGCCCTAACTGAGTAAACAAAGTCATGATTAGCATTCATAACTAAAAAGGGTGACTTACAAATAACAGCAATACCTTTTGGGTTAAAAAATGCCCTTCCAGAGGCCGATGAACAAGGTACTCTATGGACTAAGGACCTTTAGTATAGCACATGTAGAGGATATTGCTGTCTCGAGCTCCACTTGGCAGGAACACCAGGTTCTGCACCAGGAATGATTGACTGTTAAGGCACACAAGTACCAAACAGGGAAGGGGTTTGTCGTGTACCAGTTGGTGGGGGACATTTGCAGCCTCTCCAGCCCAGGATCCAAATTATCATGGCTTGGGAGCCTCCTAAAACACAGACCCAGGTCAGAGCTTTCCTTTACAGAAGGTTTGTCAAGGAATATGGCACCATTGCTGCCTCCCTGACAGAGATGTCTTTTAAGAACCAGACTAGGAGAGCCACATGGACTGAGGAGTGTCAGAAGGCCTTTGATAACCTAAAGGAGGGTTCGTCCATCCTCACAGCACCTGATTTTGGCAAGAAGTTTATGGTCAAATTAGATGGTTCATACAATGGTATTACAAAGTTAATTAATAACGGTCAGGATCAACCCGTTGCCTTTATCAACTGACAATTACTCCCTTTAGATCAACAATGGGGTGCAATAGGGAGACAGATGCATTTGCTGTAGTTTGGTCACTGAAGAAGGAAGACTGTTTGAGACTCGTTTCTGTATTAATTTGGCCACAGACCTCTCTGATGTCTAATGTGGTTCAGAGGAGAGAAACTCAGTTGAAGTCGCCTATTTCCCTAAAGTGTATAGACTTTACAGAGGAGCAGAGACCTGGAACTGACCATACCAATGCAGGTGGTTTTTCCAGGTTCTTCTACTTAGATGATGAGATCTGCCAATGGAATGGCCGTGTTTTCCCCAGCTTTCTTCTGGGGGGGCTGTGTAAGATAGTGCCTCTTTGTGAGTGGTTACCCTCTTTTTCTGGGAACTGATGCTGCTGGGTTTTTGACTCTGTCCATAGTGCCAAGGCTAACCATGCCCAAGGATATGAGCTCCTGCCCTTAAACAATGTTGAATTGGCTATCACCAAATTGGTATAGTTAGCTTTCCTATATGTTTATAGTATAAGGTGTCCAAAGCATAACTATTTCATCGAATTTTAATTTCACTGTGCCATCTAATAGTGTGACCAGGCCAACATGACTCCAGGGTTGCCACAGCTGCTTGTCAAGTGCAGTTTAAATGCAACCCAACCTCTCAAAATAAACCCTTTTTGACATGATAAACTGCTCTTATAAATATTGCTGTCACCCCTATGTATGCCTTGTAACTCACAAAGTAGTGTGCATGGTATTTAAAAGTAGGACAAGTACAAATAAAGGTAATATGTCCTTAAAGTGACTAGAACCCAAAAGCTATTTTTACTGTAGGAGGGCTAGCTGGCCCACAAAGAAGCACTGGAAAGAAATATTAAATATGAATTTTGCTATTTCCAGCAACGGATCAGTTAGGAACACAATTCAAAGACATTTTTATTAAGCGGAACTCAATGGCAAAGTCATATTTTTATTAAATATTAAGTAAAAGGAACTTTTAGAAAGCTACCTTTTCTGCTGGAGGCTAATTTGCATTAGCATTTAACTTTCACCCAGCTTGTGAATAGCCCTGTTGAGGTGTGACAACTGCTCCCAGAGCATAGACAAAGGCCTAGGGGTGGGAAAGTACTTTGGCCCTTTAGCAGAAAGGCCAGTTGAACATTGCTCAATACCATGCACTTCTCTTTTGCACTCATAGTAAACCAACCTGCAAACCCCGTAGGAGAGAAGCTGCCTCAGAACTGGTTTGGAGTGGCCTAGGGATACGGAACTACTCATTATCATTGCCACACCTATGGGTGGGCACACAATTAATGCACAAGGTGAGAAGTGTTTTATGTTGAATTGAGAAAATAAGTGACATTGTTGGATTGTGTTTGTCTAGGGTATAGTACTGAGTAAACAGAAATGCTGCAAAAGTGTTGATGGTTACCTCTGGGAATTTTTACCCTATTGGCTGGAGGAACAAGAGCTATCCCTAACTACAACTTAGAGCCAGGCATAAATATGGCACCCACTTCCACCATTCTCAGAACACACGGGACTAGTGAAGGAATAGGAGATGGACTGCACCTGCTGTTGAAACCTATGAGGAAACCTTAAAGACTTAACCTGCTCGCGCTTGTCACCAGGTCAAAGAAGTGGACTTCAAGGATCAGTTGGTGGACCGCCTATGTAAGCTACAGGGCCACAACAAGACGTAAGAGGCCTTTTCCCTGAACAGCCCAGGGGACATCTTTGCATTGGCTGTCAATTTATTTGGCGTTTCTAAAAAATGTTCCTTACAGACTTTTACCCTCATTACATTAAAAGTTGGTTTAACATTTCAATTGGTAACATGTAATTATTTACACACACTCATGTGAAGAAGTTGTCAATGACATCTTGACCTTTCTCTTCACCATAATTATCTTTATTTGGCATTTCAACATCCTCAAAATAAGGCTCTACCAGTGTTGTCCAGACATCGAAATCTGGCCTTTAGGAGTCCAAAAGCCCGCTCCACTGGCCTCCCTGTTTTCCATGAGCCTCCTTGAAGCAGACTTCTCCCGGCATTATTGGATTTCTCTGCAATGCTAACAACCATTGTTGGTTAAGATAAGCTGAGTCTCCTATATGGGATGAAAAATCAATGAGCCAAAAATTTGTAACACAAGTATACTTTATTACACTTTACATTAACCAAACAATATAATGATGAATAGCACTTACCAAAAATCCAGGAGCTCTAAAATCCAAGTTGTGACATTTGCAGGGGTATGCTGATTTTCCATAGTACAAGGGAATCATGGGTTGATCAGGAAAATGTGCACACACACTTGTGATGAACAATGCTGATAAGCAGACAACTTGCACATTGATTGAATGGAAGTTTTTTCGTTTGCTGGACACTTGTTATCTGGCATGCGATGGCACTAACACAATATGAGTGCCATCAATTGCTCCAACCACATGTGATAGGCTGCCCAAGGCACAGAAATCGGCCTTCGCATTGGCAAAATCCTGGTTTGTAGGAAACTGGATAAAGCTGTTGATGAGTCTCATCATTGAAAAAATAATTCTTATAGCACAACACTGAAAGTTGGGTGAGACATTCCACCACATACTGCCACGGTTAATCAAAATGATCCTGTGGCCACAAAAAGGAGCACTGGCTGAAGTTGATGACATAAATAAATAAATAAAAAATTGCCCATTCAATTTTTATTTTTTGATAATATTCCGTTCTTCCATGGTGGCAAGCTCTGGAAATGGTCGGAACACTTTTTTTCCCTAGTGTTTTATATAGCGCTTTACATGAGCACCAGTTGTTTTACACATGGGCCCATTCATTTTTTTTGTTAGGCACTGTCGTCTCCTCACTCTCTATGTGTTCAGATGTCTATGGGTTCAGATGTCAGATTGAAAAATAAAATAATGTTGTAAATGTTTGCAAACAAATTTCAAAATTAAACCACACTTTTCATACAGTTCAAAATACATATATTTTTTATACATATAACTTTCCTAATGTGTAAATAATACATTTTTTAAGTATTATTTAAAACATCTTTTTTTTCTTTCAGCAAAAATACAGTCAACGGCGTAATAAACAACATTGCGCAAATCTTACATTGAACCACATTAAGGCACTACATAACACTTTTTTGTAAGGACACATGAACATACTTAGCATTATCGACATGTAAACAAAGTAGCCACCTTTTGAGTGGTGGTTACGCACTTATCAGTCACAAACACACTATTCCATAATCAACAATGGTGGCCCCCTGACCTTGCACTCAGGACATTAAGAATTAGTCGACAGGGGTGGAAGTTGACTGCCTGGTTGGCGTGAAACTCCTTGACGGGCCCAGCCATAAGCTAATGTGTTGAAAGCAAAGTAAGACAGCAAATGGACATGTCCACCACTGTTGCCGATCGCATACGTTATGTACATATATGCAGTGTTTAAAAAAAAGCCCACTTGCCTCCTAACACTTCAGCCAACAAGACCTCCCTAACTTTTGCTGCTGTTTCTGACCTCTGGGAGCCAAGATGCTAGGAAGAGCAGGTGACAGCACTGCAACCTTCATACCAGAGGAGCAAGAGTTGCTAGCAACTGAGGTTCTGTCCCAGTACAGCCAGCTCTATGGCTCACCAGAGGAACAAGTACATGTGAATAATGTATTTGTAAATCTAATGTGTTGTTTAATTAAATACAGGCTAGAATGTCCCTTTGATTTTCTGAGTGAAGTGAAGTGATTGAAGTGTAGTGTCAGTTATTTTTTACATCCATAAAACACTTACAAAAATTTATAGAATTAGTATGTGTTATGTGTTTTGATCCCTACATTTAATGTGGTGTGTATTCTGAGATAACTGCATACGTAGGATTTTCATGTGAAATATAGAAGTTCTGCATCATATAAAAATAAAAAACACATTAGATCGTATTACAACCACACATCCCAAAGTAAACTGATGTTTGCTATGTGTATTATCCCACACATCACTCAGCCTAGATCAGTTGTCTCCAAGCAATTATTTGGGAGCTACCAGTAGCTCACAGACATCTTCAGAGTGGCTCACAGCTCTGAGTTCTTTTTCAAATGAGCACAAGGTCATATTTTTATTTCAAAGATAATGGAAGGTTGCTTTAATGTGACACAATGATCATCAGGCTGCAGATAGCTTGGCCTGACATTGTGTGCATTGATTCTGCTCAACAACAGAACCATGCTTGACACCATAGTACATTAGATGATAGGGGCTTAGTCATGATATCAACTCAGTACCATGAGATAAGTCCAACTAGCTATAGTGTCTCACTTGCTCTCCTACTCATATCCAGAGAGAAAAGTGAATTGACACCCCAGAACACAACACTCATGACCCTCTCAGTTAGCATACACAAAGGAACGTTCTACATCTCAGATACAGCTGTGATCTTCTCTCAGAAAATATCCATCTCTCTCTATCTCTCTATCTCTCTCTCTCTCTCTCTCTCTCTCTCTCTCTCTCTCTCTCTCTCTGTTACATTGCTGTGCATATGTATATGGCAAGGTTCACATGTTCGCACTGTTATCTGCTGTTCAGACTAAATCACAGGAAAGAAAAAAATGAGAAAACAACTGCAGGTTCTGTTTGAAAATATAATGTGGCACAGAAACAAATATGTTTTTATAGTAACATAGGAAACAACACAAGGGCCCAATATATAACACATGACAAACGAGCAGTGCTCAGTCAGATGTGTGGGCCAGGCTGGGGTAGAGTCAAAGAGGTGAACAACTGAAGCACTGAGGTATTGGGCTCTTAGAAACAATTCCTTGCCAACGCAAAGGTGTAGTTGTGAACACATGATGCTTCTGAATTCTTTTATATTGAAGAATAATGAAATGGTCAGTTATCCTCAAGAACTCCAAGAAGAACTGCTGCACCCTCGAGAAAGCCTGTAGAAAGAACCCGTCCACAGACAACATGACCACCCTCAAGTACGCCACCCGCAAACACCACCAGCTGATCCACACCACCAAGAAGACAGCCTTCAAGGAACGACTAGACAACAACGCGCACAACAGCAAGGAGCTCTTCAGCATCGTCAAAGAGCTCTCCAACCGCAGCGCCGGAAACAACGACGTCACTCCCTCACAAGACCTCTGCGACTCACTCGCCACGTTCTTCCACAGCAAGATCGCAGACATACACAACAGACCACGCACCCCACCACAGAACGAACGCCACCCACCACCACCCTCTGCGACTGAACCCCAGTCAACACCGAAGACACCATCCGCACGATGAACACCATCCACTCCGGATCACCAACCGACCCATGCCCTCACCGCGTCTTCAACAAGGCCGACTCCGTCATCGCATCCCAACTCCGGGACATCATCAACTGCTCCTTCAACACCGCCACCTTCCCGGAGAGCTGGAAACATGCCGAACTCAGCGCCCTCCTGAAGAAACCATCAGCAGACCCCCCCGACCTCAAGAACTACCGCCCCATCTCGCTTCTTCCGTTTCCTGCCAAAGTCATCGAGAAGACTGTCAACAGACAGCTGGCCACCTTCCTCGAGAGGAACGGATCCCTCGACCACTCACAGTCCGGCTTCTGAGCCAATCACAGCACCGAGACCGCCCTCTTCGCAGCCACCGACGACATCCGAACCCTGTTCGACAACGGGGAAACAGCGGCCCTCATCCTCCTGGACCTCTCCGCAGTGTTCGACACTGTCTGCCACCGCACCCTAGTACAAAGCCTCAGCAACGTCGGAATTCAAGAGAAGGCACTGGAGTGGATCATCTCGTACCTCGCCGGACGAACCCAGAGAGTCCGCCTCCCCCCGTTCAGATCTGAGGCCACCGAAGTCATCTGCGGCGTACCACAAGGATCATCACTCAGCCCCACCCTCTTCAATGTGTACATGAGCCCCCTCGCAGCCATCGCACGCCAACACAGCCTCAACATCATATCCTATGCCGACGACACCCAGCTGATCCTCTCCCTCACCAACGACCCCGCCACCACCAGAACCAACCTGCACGGAGGGATGAAAGAAGTAGCCGAGTGGATGAAGAACAGCCGCCTGAAACTGAACTCAGACAAGACCGAAGTCCTCATCCTTGGATCATCACCATCTACCTGGGACGACTCCTGGTGGCCCCCGGCCCTAGGCAGCGCACCCAAACAAACGGACCACGCACGCAACCTGGGCTTCATCCTGGACTCCTCCCTGTCAATGACCAGACAAGTCAACGCCGTCTTGTCTTCATGTTTCAACATCCTACGCATGCTCCGAAAGATCTTCCGATGGATCCCCACCGAAACCAGGAAAACGGTCACCCAGGCACTTGTCACCAGCCGACTGGATTACCGAAACACCCTCTACACCGGAACCACAGCCAGACTGCAGAAAAGACTCCAACACATCCAGAACGCCTCCGCACGACTCATCCACAGCCACATCTCCGGACACCTGAAAGACCTGCACTGGTTCCCCGTCAGCAAAAGAATCACGTTCCGCCTCCTCACCCACGCACACAAAACCCTCCACGACCTAGGCCCCAGGTACCTCAACAACCGCCTGACCTTCTACACTCCCACCCGCCGACTACGATCGACCAGCCACGCCCTCGCCACCGTTCCATGCATCCGAAGAGCCACCATGGGAGGAAGATCCTTCTCCTACCTGGCAGCCAAGACCTGGAACTCCCTCCCCATCCACCTCCGTCTTACCCAAGACCACCTCTCCTTCAGGAAGCAACTCAAGACCTGGCTGTTCGAGCAGTAGCGGACCCCCCCCCCCCAAGCGCCTTGAGACCCTCCGGGTGAGTAGCGCGCTATACAAATTTCCTGATTGATTGACTGATTGATTAATTACACAAACAGTTTAATTTCACAGGCTCTCAGTCACCCATACAAATATATTCCTTTCTTATGCACACATGTTCATACATCCCAAAAGAGCACACTCTCAGTGACACACATGGCAGTCCCTTCAAAGTGCCCTTAGTCATGGTATTTAGTTCAAACCATAGTATATGGCTGTTGGACCTGCGATGGGCAAGCCCAGCACAAAGGGTTTAGCTTGGCTCAAGTGACAAGGCAGTGAAGGCTTTTGTGTTAAGCCGGCTCAGACCCAATAATAACCCCCTGTGCAACCACACTAAAAAGAAGGACACCACACCACTGTTGTAGAAAAATACGATTCCTTTTGTATAAAAGTCCTTTGTGAGGGAAAAAGGTTCAAGTTCAAAAGCACATTTCCATTCCTTGCAGTACAAATTTCTGGGTCTCAATGTAAGAATAAATAATGTCACGAATACATAATATAAATAAATAGGTTAGATTCCACAAATAGATATTGGTCAATAAATAGTGTCAATAAATAGAATAAATATCACGGATAAATATGAATCAATATATAGAACACATAAGATAGGTTTTACATTTGCACACAAAATCAATACTGGTTCGTTCTGACGTTTCAAACACTTGTTTGTTCTGGTATCGCTGCCACCAATTAGTTAATTTCAGAGTCAATACATTTACCCAAGGTTACAGTAAGGAAAATTCACTCTTACAGTTTGTGCTGACTGGAATAACAAGGCATACAGGCTTTCTGGGTTCAGAATTGCTTTCGGGACCAACCAAAGTGTATGCGCGTTAATCTAGAAGGCAAGGAGACACTGTGAGCATTTCATTTCTCTATCGGCAGCCACCGGGGGAAGACCTCTGTTGCCGGTGGAGCCGAGGCGCGCTGCGGGGGCTTCCAGATATCGTTAGCACTCGGCAGCACCAGTTCAAAGTCTGTAGACTGACGAACGGGGCTGTCGGCAGCGTCGCACAATCCTCGCACTGCTCTAAACACTGCCGGCTCACAGTTCCTTACAACGCTGCACCCCACCTCACTACGGCTGCAGTCGGGGAACAATTCAATCGGCACAGTTCTCCTCGCTTCAGCGACGGGGTTCCCAGGGCTACACGGACCTCCCTCCAACTTCCTTCTTCGGGGTGGTTCCCGCCCACAGCATCAACTCCCGGGTCGCGGAGGAGGGCAGAGGCGCTAGTCCCGCCCAATGAAGGCCGGCCTCTCCCCGCCCCGGCGCACCACCTCACCTTCTGTCACTGCAGGAGGCGCTCTACGCCAATGGGGCGCTGAGACGTCCGAGCTCCTGGCTGGAGGCGCCTGTCACGAAGGGGGGAGCACTTTCCGTGATCGCGGTCGCAGCGAACTTGCTCTCGCCTCGCGACTCGTATAATCAGTCACGATAAACCACCGGGGGGGGCGGGGAGGCACACGAACTCGGCCACTGTCTTTGGGGCAATAAAGGCACTCGCTGGGCAGGCGCTGTAGGCGCTAGGTCACTTCACACGAGGCTGACTGGAACGCCAGTCAGGGACAACTCTATGAACCTTGGCCACTCTACTGCCTGCGCTACCAGCCGCCTCAGGGGTCAACAGGGCAGGTGTCAATCTGGGGTCAAGTCTAAGTGCTCCTGTCTCTGCTAAGGTCAGGTCAGGAATCAGCTAATCCAAAATGGCCGTCAGGGACTGGTCCTTATATAGCCAGTGCCCTGAGGTGCTGGCACGAGCCAAAAGGTTCCAGAACCTTCTCTGGCTGTGACAATAACATGGCACTTCTGAGGTGCTTTATGGTCACTCAGAGCCACCTTATTAGGGTTCTAGAGCAGCCATTTTGTGTACCTGTGGAAAACAAGTAAATTCCTGTCAGGAATGCGTGCCAAACAAAAGGGCGCCAAAACCTCAAAAGGCCAGGTTTCACGGAGGCTCCAATGGGAGTCACTCACATGAGGGAAAAAAGGTGTCCACCATCTTAGGGTCATACATACTGGTTGCCAAAAACCTGGTGAGCAACCAGGGTCAAGGAACATCTAGCCCCTTGAAACAACACACAAAAAGTCCTGGTAGACAAGAAAAGCGACAAATTTTGGGAGGTACAGGGGAACAAAATACATCATAGTGGTGAGGGGACTCTCAGAAGCAGACGGGTCTAACAATTGCTCTATTTACATTAGGCTTCAAGTCAGTGTAACTGGCCTTAGGGTTGTCTGGTTAGAATGTGCAAGTTGTTTAGACTTTGATTTTTCACAATGATATTCACTGGTGGGAAATAGCTCTCATTACACAAAACTTTGGAGCTCCCTTGCATAGATGATGTCACTGGCATAGATTATTGAATTTAGGAAATGACAAGGAACAAGGGTGGTGAATATGTTACAACAACAGTATTATTTATTGTTTTATTTTGGCAAAATGAAAAACAAACATATTTTGTGTAGTAACTCTTGAGTCATGTTTGTGATTGACATAGACGGACAACAGTTCACAAGGTCACAGGGTCACAGGGAAGGTGCTACGGGAGCGAGCGGTGCTCGTGGGGAGGACCACAGGTCAGTACGACCTAGTCGAGCTGCCTTCCGGCCACCCCCCAGGATCTTACTCAGCGGCTGCCTCTATCCACAGCCGCGCTCGCGAGTGCACAGTGACCAATGACCCTCTTGTGGCACCGTGTGTCGCCGTTTGACACCTGCTCCCACTCCTGCTCCTGTCCCTATGCTGCTCCTCTCCTGAGGTGATCACAGCCACAGCCGGCAGCGCCTGCAACACCAACAACGCCTGCAACGCCGCCAGAAATTGAGCAGGTGGAATTAGGAGCAAAAGTGCAGAAGTATCTAACCCCTGCCCCCTTGGCTGTAAAGGTGGTGAGCCCGATCAGATGGACGTAAAGGGTGGGGGAGTCACCGGGAGAAAGAACCCCCTCACCTGTCGGCAAGCCGGTGAAGGGTGAAGGGCGGATCCGCCGAGTTCCGCCGAGTTCTGCCAAATTCCGCCGCCCGTCCACTGCGGCTCGAGTGCGGATGTGGGTGGGACGGGGGGTAGGTCGGGTGCTCGCTGATTCGCGATCCCCCCCCGCAAATCTCCCGCGGTCTCCCGCTTGATTCGGGATGGCGGGATGGTGGAATCGGCATCGTGACCTTTCACCACGCCTCGCACTGCAGCTCACTCTCCTGGAACACGCTGCTCGGCAATCTGCTTTCTGCACTGCATCCGTCAGTTCACGAGCAACAATCTTGGACTGCGGGGGCCAGGGCTTCCGGGGACAGGTGTCTCAGGCAAGCAATCAACAACAGTAGTAATATTTATTGTTTTATTTTGTCAAAATGAAAAACAAACATACATTGTGTAGTAACTCTTGAGTCATGTTTGTGATTGACATAGACAAACAACAGTTCACAAAACAATTCTTTTTTTCTTTCATTTCTTTATCTTCACCCATTAGAAGAAGGAGATATGGAAGTCTATAAACAGGAAAATGGGAACCCTGTGGGTCTACAAGTGGCACAACATTCATTGTCAGAAGAGGTGGGAGGACCTACGATGCTGGACCATGAAGTTATCAGAAGTCCAACTTGGCCATTTCTCCCAATATGGGAAGTGTGTGCATCACACCCTGACCCCCCTAATGGTCAGCATACGCGGGTGGACAATCTGAAGCTTGATGGTCAGTTAAGAGCCCAACAGCAGCACCATGGGGATAAGTTCTAGTGTGAGTTTAATATGTTAAATAACTAATTTGTATTACAGCAACTAATTTCACCATCAAGATTAAGATTGACACATGTTCAACGTCGAGGAAGAGTTCTTTAAGGTTTACATTTTGCACAAGTTGTATGATGATATGTTTTGTACATGAATTTGTGGAAAAGTATACCATCTGATGTCTGTTCACTACCAAAGGACTGGTTTCAGCAGACACATGCCTGCCTAAAGAAGAATGTGGTCATTTGATGTTATAAGGGACAGTTGTCCCAGACATTCTGTTAATCTTTCTTGTGTCAGGTGTGATGCTCCTTCCCTATCTTTAATGATGGCTATTCCTATTACAGGTGATACAGCATAAAATGCACTTAATGATATGGATGTTCCAAACGTCACATTGGTTAGTAGGTTTTATACACAAACAAGAGTGAGCAAGTGAGCCAAAATGTCTAGTAACATCAAATTAAATGACTAAGGGACAGATGTACGACCATTTTTTGTGGTCGCAGAGGGGTTTCAGACCCCTTTGCGACCGCAAAAAACGAGTTGGCCATGTACTATTCCTATTTTGCGAGTCACAAAATAGAAATAGCGAGTCGCTATTAGGAAGAGGCGGTCCGAGGGTGTCCCTTCCTAATAAAGAGTCCTCCAGATATGTATGATTCTTTTGCGCAGCAATTGCGGTTGCAAAACACTCAGAAGGGTGGTAAAGCACTCGCAAATTGGAGGGGAGTCCCCTTCCCCTTTGTGAATGCAGGGTTAAATATTATTTAAGGGCAGGCAGCGGTCCCTGGGACAACTAGCTGCCCTTAAAAAATTAAACGAAAACCTTTCATTTTGTCTTTTTTAATTGCAGCCCGTTTTCCTTAAAGGAAATCGGGCTGCATTTAAAAAAAATAAAAACTGCTTAATTGAAAAGCAGTCACAGACATGGTGGTCTGCTGACCCTAGCAGGCCACCATCTCTGTGAGGCTGGCCATTCCCAATGAGGTCGCAAATTGCGAGTGGCTCATGAATATTGATGAGCCTCGCATTTTGCAACCTCATTGGGAATCGCTAACAGTGCCTGTGACACTGCTGTACATTAGATTTAGCCCCTCACAATTTGCGACACACAATGTGTTGCTAAATGTGAGGCGCTAAATCCAATGGTGCTGGCCCTAAATTTTAGATACAAACCATATACCAAATGTGTTTCTGATTACAGAATACTATTTCATTCATGTTAAAAGTGACAGATTTGTATGATGTCTTATTCCTTCGCAAACGTGCATTTAAACCAGCCTGGTTTATTTTTTAAGTATTTGAGAGAGGCATACAATTTTTAGAACAACAAAGATAGGAATGTGTAAATATTGGTGACAGAGTAGTACATACCCAAACCATCTGTCAATGTCCTGTGCTATGTCCAAATGATGAATCACTGATTGAGAAAAATGGGATATCTAAAGAGACTTTTGTAGATGAATGAATGAATGAATGAGAAATTTGTATTGCGCGACTTTGCCCGGAGGCGTCAAGGCGCATTATGATTGTAATTGTAATATAGATGTAATGTTCCATCATATATATGTTAGAGTATCCCATCTCGAAAACTCAAAATTAGGCCTAAATCATGACTCATTCCACAAATGTAGAAATGCATCAAGGTGTAATATGCTGCATATTGTAAATTGCATTTCCATATTTGATGTAAAATGTATATCTAAATCAGTGTATGTCATATTCACTGTGATATTTCACCAATTATTGTTTAGAGTGAAAGCCAGCATATTTTGTAAACCAATTTCACAATGGTAAATCAATCTTCAAATAAGTAGAGATATTTAGGAGTCAAATGTGAAAATGCGTTTGCTCTGTGCTGACATGGATAAGAAATGTATCAAGGCCTATGTATTTACCTAAGCTGTAGAAGTCATTTGTCAATCCATTCAAAAATATTTTTCTTAATTTCTTCAATAGCATAGGTATCTAAATAGTATGTGATACATTGATGAACAGTGCAGAATCCATATCATATTTTTGACATTTCAAATGCACTTTAGTTACTTGAAGTAAGTGTTACCATTGTTAAATGCTCAAACAAAGGAATCTGCCTTTCAGTTTATACAAATATTGGTACAACATTGCAGTGTTTGTGGACACACACTGATTCATATGTGAATGGAAAGGGAGACAGCCTTTACAACTAAACTGTTACAACGCATGCCTTTACATTGCATGTCGTTGCAAAGCAAAAGGTGTGCAGCAGCGGGTAGAAGGTGTTGGATTTAACTCCAACACCTTCCCTACTGTTGTACACATTGGAGGTGGAATAGAAAATGTATCTATTTCAACTACCAGTGCCCCCAACAGAAAGTCGGAGTAAAAGTTTGCGTTGCAACGGCATGCAATGTATTAGCATGCATGGTAACGTCACCTATCTGAATGGGAATAATGCAGTTTGTTTGGCCTTGTAAACACACTGTACAAAGGTATGTTTGGTTTCAATCCTTTTTGGTGACATAAGTTGACTATTCTAAGCAACACAGCACAGCTATTCAGACATGTTAAACCGTTCCTGGAAATTATAAAAAGTGAATAGGAAACAAGATCATACATGATATAGGAGCTATCATGGGGAATACCATAACTGTGAGCAAATGGTTTCTGAAAATGCATGAGCTTATGTTAATGTAGGACCAAAGTTTGAGATCCTTGAAGTAGGTAAAATATGAAAACTTAGAAAAACTTCATGATAAGTTCTATGTAAACTGATATAATAAAACTATTGCATATGTCATTTCAGCATTATCAGGAACTGATGGAGTAGAAATTGGCCATATAGGCAGGAAAGCAGCTGGTCACAGTGGTTCGGGTGCTGAGACCACCAGACCGACAGAGGGACCCAGTGACACAGAAGGTGAGGGGACTGCAACTGAGGCCACCGGCTCAACAAAATTATCTTCAGAGGCCTCTAAAATCGAGCAGTCTCAAGTGGTGGTAGACCCTACAGGAACCTACCAGCTGCATCCTTGTCCGCCACCCAGAGAACCATCTCCACCCTCCCTTTTGTTCCCCCCCCAGGTGGCCAAATCCACTCCCCTATAAATGGGTTGCATCTCCTTCCCTGCAGGCACCTCGCCCTCTGTCCCTGTCCCCCTGGCTGCCCTCAGTGGGGAGGTTATTGACCTCCTACAAAACCTCTCTGTAGGCCGGACTGCACTCCTGAATGCCATCCAGGGGCTTAGTTTCCACATGCAGCAAATGGTAGCATACCTGCAAGGCATTCATAGTGCTATATCTGGCCTGTAGATAGTATTTGCAGGACTAGCCTCACTGACCGCACCCTCCCAACTAGCTCAACCTTGTGCCCCCAATTTAGACCCTTTCCCCATCCCAATTCCCACCTTCCACACTGTCCCAAGCACACTTACTCATTTGCATGCACCCACTTCAACAGATACAAGCAGCACACGTACCCATAAGCAAAACACACCAAGAGACATAAGCACACACCCAAACAACATACAGACACTATACCTATACCCATCATACCCATTACCACACCTCACACCCAACACCCCACCCACAAACTCACCCACAAGTGTACCCACAACCACCACATTTATCACCACACCCACCCCCATACCCATGACCACCACCACCACACCCACATCAACTACCACATCCCCCACCACACCCACAAGCACCAAACCCACAACCAGAGCACCCCCACCACACCCACAACCACCACTACCACACCCACAAAAACCACCACAACTTTAGCCACCACCACACCCACTACCACATTCACAAGCACACCCACAAGCACCACACCCAACACACCCAAATGAATCACCACATCCACAAGCACCACAACCACACCAATCACCTCAACAGCACACTCATCCAAGCACACACCTACATGCAAATGCAAAACAACACCCCCAAACACAAACACACACATTCACCTGACCAACATACACCTGTCAAGAAACACACATCCAAGCATACAAAACATGCACCAGACCCTCGTGCAACTGCACAACAGACACATACACATCACCAATCCTGCTCCCTCTACCTCCAAAACGCAGTCCTCTCCCACCCCTCTTACCCCTTATCCTAGTTCTACTTTTTTTTACTCTGACCTTCACCCCTTCCAAATGAAAAACAACCCCTCCCAAACACAATACCACCCCGCCAAAACCCAAACCCGGACCTCCCATCACTCACGTAGCCACCCCTCCCAAACACAAACCCACCACTCCCAAACCCACCCCTTCCAAGAAAGATCATTTATGTGCCTTCTCTGTGACCACTAGATACTCCTTCCTGAGTATGTTCTGCATAGCAATTCTACAGAAGGCAAGCTAGCAATTAGAGCACAACAGTGCAATCTATTACCATTTGTATATATTTTTCATTTATTTTTAAAAATTAGAGAAGTAGCTCATGATTGTAATAAATCAAGATTTTTCATTTCACCAAGTTTTTCCTGACACTTTTCATTTGCAATTGTTTTTTCCTAGAAAAGTTTATGACTAAAATGTGAAGTACATATTTTTATTTGCCATTATGGCAGGGAATGCAAAGCTGTTTTTTATGTCTATTTTTTCAATTGCGTATACTGGTCAAAATTGTATGTAATGGTCATTTGAATTTAGGTGTAAGGATTCATCATGATAATGGATACTTGCACCAACAAATTTATATTTTCATAATTTTTTTAAGTTTTAATACAAGTGTGTCTATTTCAACTTGATAAGTTATAAGAATAAACACATATGAATTACAACTTAACAAAAATGTGACAATTGGAATTTGATTACATTTGTGGAATAGCACTAGACAAGGAGAAATGTTACATGGATTAATATGTTAATCGATTAACGTTTGGGACTGACATTGATTTTACAGGTATTTAAAAATTTTAAGATTACACCTTGTCTTGTGAAATTTCTACATAATGTTACATTTAACTCATCACAGTGATGTGTAATGCATACGCATTTTATATCAACACACCTATATGCCTACTTTTACTTTTTTAGAATGATTTCCTTTTTTGTTTGTGTCTATTTTTTTAATGCAACTTGCATCAAATTTAAAAATTCTGTCCATAGATATTTTAAACAGGCAAGTCAAAAGGTAACAGGTAAAAGTGGAGCTTACCATCAATTCCAGCCATGACGGTGTTGATTTTGTCCATCATCAAGTAGCACCAGCAGAGGCACGACTTGAAAGATCAGATGGAAAACGAAGTGTGATGGTCAAAAAAGGTAAGTATCTTCCTAATATTCCTTTCAAACCTACAACTCAGGTGTGGAGATTTTGCCACCATAGTCACATCAGCAGGAAGGCACATCACGATTGGCCCAACAGAAAAACTGACTGTCCTACCTCTGACATCTGCTTTTGCCTATGGCATCTTCGACATGGGTGAATATATCTGGCAGAGTCTGCAGAAATCCAATGATTTTTCATCCATCACAACACCAGCATCTAAAAAGAGCGGGCAGACTGCTAAGTAGCGACGGTGGAATAGCCAACATCTAAATCAGGCCAGAAGTCTGAACGTGGAAATCTTCACTGTGACTTCATCCAGCGAGACCATGATGACAACACCTCCTCCTTGTACACTGCCTGCAGCCTTGCCCAGATGACCTTTACCTTCTCAGAACACTTGTTACTGTTACCTGTTATTGAAATTTCTTCTAGGTCCAAAGGTAAGCGCCGACTGGGTCCAATCCACTCATTGTGTGGCTCAATGGTTAGAGCGGCAGACCCTAATGCAGAGGTCTAGCCAGGGACCAGGGTTCAATTCCCCGCCTTGGCGGGTCTTGGGCTCAAAAATTCCACGGACCTGATAATTCTTGCCTCGGTGCCTATTCCAATCATGGAGTCACACTCTGCAACTCTGGGCAATAGCTTGCTTAATCTCCACAACGGCCCCCACAACGCTAAGGATGCCTGGCCTCCACCTTGGGGGTGCCCAGGAGTGGACGCCTCACAGGGAAAGCCAGGATGGGTTCCACAGGGGTATTCGTACAAGCGCCTTGAGACCCTTGCGGGTGAGTAGTGCGCTATACAAGTATCAATTTACAATTTACTCACGCTCCATCACGGTTGGTGACATTTTTTCACTTTGGGCTGGTCTCATGGAGCTAGATGTCCGCTGTCAGGAGTTTGATCCTCTAAGTACTTAGATATAGATATATAGATACTGCTGTACTGTTCCTAGAAAAAAAGGCATTGATAAGTGGTGACAAAAGCAACCAGAGTATGGAACATATGCAACATATGCAAAAAGACTAACAGTTATGTGCAGCGTTGAAAATGAATACAAGTTGTCATTTATTAGTTCCTGTATGGCACTCTTTAATAGGTACTTTGGCTGGATTGTAAGTATGAGTTTACACATTTTTGAAGTCATTCCTATTTACTGTTCTTTTCTGAGACAAAAACCATGAACATGCAAGTAACCATATTTTGTGGATTCTTAGATGAAATTGTGTAAACTTCACCAACTGCATATTATTTCAATTTTACTATTCTTTACATTTAAAGGGGTATTTGTATTGAGGACCTTCAATAACCCACAGCTTATCATTCTTTGCTGTCTTTATTACTCTTTAAAATATCGAACAAAATGCAGTATGCAAACTTGTCCACAACCTAAACAAGGACATACATTAGCTCATTCTGACAGGTGTACAAGGGGAAACAAATGTTAAACCCTAGTGTCTCATTTTTATATGTTTATTTGTATGACTATTCCTGTGAAGTGCACTAGATTAAACCATGTCAGCATGCTGTACCATGTCGCAAAATAATACAAACCTTTTTCAAAGGAGCATTAAAGAGCACAATACATACAAAACATATAACAGAGATTTGCAACCACCATTAAAGGCAGGGTGTCAGATTATTAAACCACATAAAAATGGATACCTATAAAAAGGGACTGAATGGATTCTAGTTGGTTAAAGGAGAACAGATGAATGGGACTAACCATATTGACTAACATTAGATTGCTCCTGATGTGGTTAATATAGGTGTATTTGTTGTTTCCTACAGAACACTAGTAGTGAATCCATACATCCTTCATACAGGAGAGATTCTGGTAATGCAGGATTCAATTCTGAAAATGCTTACCTGCCACCTTTTTGGTTTGAAATCTCTCAGCTGTCAGAGTAAAGTTTTGCATTTGTCTTACTTTTTATGAGGTTCTAGTGGCCTTTCGTAAATCTTGCAGGTAAACAATTCATTGCAGATATAGCATTTTGTATATTAAGCATGGCATGCAATTTTAAATTTTGTGTAGCTTCCGAGGTAGCGACTGAAGGTCTGCAAGAGTAATGTTATTGTATTTATTGTTACATTAATCAATCTATCCGAAGAACGTTGAACAGCTTTGATGGGTTGCTGTATATACTTGTGTAATGTTTTAAATACTCCATTGTTGCTGTTTTTGAAAATTCATGACTCCCTTTACCATTTTGTTCGTTCACCTTTATATATCTTTGATTTTTAGCACAGAGCAATAATTTTTTTTCAAACTCTAATATATATATTTTTTTTTGCAGAGTTTTATATAGCGCAAACTTGACCCAAACCGAATCGGGTATCAGAGTGCTTTACAAAGCACCAATTACGTTACATGAGGACACACATTCCTTTTTGTTAGGCACGGGGAGATTAAGAGATTTGCCCAAAATCACAGGATGTTTGGCGTCGTTACCGAGACTCGAACCCCGATCCTCAGGTACGAGGTCGAGTGCCTAGCCGTTAGGCCAACTCCTCTCCCCAATTTAAAATGAAATTTTATTTACACAGTGCTCAACAATATTAGTGTTAAGTTATATTATGTTGTTATGTTATGTTGTGTAGATTTTTATAGTGTGCTAATCACCCATGAGGGTATGTAGGCGCTTTGCAAGTTATTAGGCAGGTATCTTCTTAGTGAGATTATTCAAAGAGCCAGCTCTTTAGCTTCTACCAAAACTCGAAAAGCGAGGAACAAACTCCGATGCAATATGGGATGTCATTCTACCCTTTGGGGGAGATGTAAGAGAAGGTGCAGCCTCCGGTTTCTCTTTTCTTAATGCAGGGTACCTGCACTAGTGAGACTCCAGCTGTGTGGAGGTGCATGGGAGGTAAGTGGAAGTGAAAGTGTATGTTGAGGTTGGCTGGGCCAGTATTATGAAGTGCTTCATATGTGTGAGTGAAGAGTTTGAACTGGGTCCATTTGTGGATGGAGAATCTGTGAAGTTTCGTGGGGTGTGAGATGATGGGAGTGCTGCGAGGTAGGTTGAGGATGAGTCTCATGCAAGAGATTCTCTCACCCAGCCAAGACTTACTGAATTTATATGGGAACATTTAATGTCAATAATTTGCTAGAAAAGGGAATTTGCCTTAGGAATTTTCAATGGTTTTAGGGCAAAATGTATTTTTACTACCAACAACCCTAGCCCCCAAAAAACAGGTTTTTATGATAAGATCACAACAAACAAAGGGGTCGATTACATTGGCGGGCAGATCCCCCCGCCATAATCCACCGCCCGCTACCCAATTCTCCCCGCCATATTACTATGGTGGGTAGCCCCGGCGGACGGTGGCAGTGTCTGGTAGACACCGCCATCCATATAAGGATTCATGCGGGGGGAAAAACATGCGGTCCTTGACATTGGGGGCCCGTAGCAGGCTGTGTAAGGCAATGAAACATGTTGGTTTTAACTGAGTAGGCACACAGCGAGGAATAAAGCAGAATATCCAGTGTTGCCGAGCTCGTTTTAAATTCTAGGGATACCGAATTTCTATGTTAGATTTCGGCATCCCTATAGGGTCACCAATAGAATACACATCACACTTTTGGGTTTTTCTTATTCTACACCATCCACTCTTTATTTTCTAATAGTTGGCAGATGCTAATGATGAGAACCTGAGGATGCAGGCGAGTACCAGCTTGTAAACCTCCTTTGGTTTTACTCCTGTGAGGCTCTGCCAACTTTTCCTCACCTTTTTCTCCTCTTTCCTTCCCCTTTTCTTTGATGTCTCTCTTCATATTGATGAAAGGGAGGACCAGCAGTTATCATTCCACACTTTTTAATTGAAGTTGTGATTCAAGGCACATTGAGGCAGTTGTGAGAATTTAGATCCTCTGCAGTGACACCCCAAGTAGGGTGTGTATTACGAATGATATATGGTGGATTGACGTCCACACATATTGTGGGAGCAGGTCCTTTGTTGAGTAGCAGTGATTGAGTGGGGGGCAACCTGTTCTGATTCTTACCCCCTGTGGCTCCTAGTTGTGTACAGGCCCATAGCAGGCCCCCAGATATTTTGGGGGGTGCACATGGGGGGTACCTTTGGTACCCCCCTGCATTTGTTGGACAACGTGGCAGGCCCCGCCCGGTGCCTGTCACCTTGTGCATTCAAATGCACAACTTGCATTTTTAACCTTGCGGTGGGTGCTGCTGGAAGCACTGCCCGCCGCAATGTTAAATGCCAGTGTGGCGGGCGCATCAAAATTGCCAATGCGGGACCACCGCATGCATTCTGGGCCATTCCATTTCCTGGGGCTATGGCGGGCAGACTTTGTCCGCCTGCCTTGCTAATCAGCCCCAAAGTGTGAGATTTTGCTTTGACATCCAGCTAAAATTCTTAGCTAACTATGGGCCAGATGTAGGTAAATCTTATTTACCGACTCTAAAATACCAAATTTTACCGATTCGGTATTTTAGATTAGTTAAATAAGATGTAGGTAATTATTCGGTAATTTTTACCGAATCGGAATGATTCGGTAATTACCGAATCGGTATTTACCGATTCGGTAATTGCCATTGAGTCCTATGGGCCTTGAGGCCCATAGGAACCTATGGCAATTACCGAATCGGTAAATACCAATTAGGTGAAATTACTGAATTGACAAGGGGGACAGGGTGTCACTTTGACACCCTGTTGCACCACTGATTCAAGCTTGTGTGCCATGTGACACACATACATGCCCTTAGGGCATGTCTTTGTGCCACATGGCACAGGTGTACATGCACAGATGTGCATGGACATAGGAATTCGTTATTTACCATGCCTTAGTATTACATGGTAAATAACGAATTATCAGGGGCCTGTGGCACTGTTTGCAGTGCCACCTACATATAGATTTACCGATTCGGTAAAGTTACCGAATCGGTATTTTACAGAATTGGTCAATTTACCAATTCGGTAAATTTACAGATTCTGTAAAATTTAGGCCCCCTACATCTCAATCACCAAATACCGGTGGGTAACGGCCGAAAAAGGCCGTTACCGACCGGTATTTGGTGACCTACATCTAGCCCTATATTATTTTTCAGAAAATGATTTATAATTTTTGTTTCAGAATTTGTATGATGTTAACCGAAAACAATGCCAGTGTAATAATGTAAAGTACAAAATAAGAAGTTCAACAATGTCGAAAGATAGGCTTGCCGTGCATCCCTCTATGTCATTGCATTCAAGACATTGCGAACTTCATGCTTTGCTTCCAGACGTATTTCCCCCACATCTTTTTGCACACACGCATTTCTGCATTTCCCCCACTTGTACGACGAGCCTTTGCACCGGAACTCAAAGTAGGTCAGAGCAGCAAAAGAGTTATTGAAACTGAGTGGGTTGGGAATGTGATTTTAAAGTATATAAAAAGTACTACATAGCTTGCTGCAGCTTTAAATCATAAAGTTGACTTCATTTATGGGTATTCCTGTCACTTGTGAAATTTCTATATGTAATTAAATTCGTAAATATTTTGCCTTAGCTATCTATCACCACACAAAAGGTTAACTATGTTTGAAGGAACCTATTATCTTAAGGTAAAAAGTGAAAATCTTATTGAAATTAAATTGCAGATTTTATTTTTCACGGCATGTGCTGTTCTATTACTAGGAAAACATAAATACAGCTGTGACCAAATTCATCCACCTTAAGACTGCTATACAACCTCTAAAATAGAATGTCTGCGTTCCCAGTTCTATAATTTTTTTCCTAGCTACCTAAAATGTGCTGAAACAATAAAAGAATCATAATGGAAGAAACTGGCCTTGTTCTTTGGCATAACTCTGCAACTGTTATTACCTTGGGCCAGCTTGGCAACCACATATAGAACAATTTCTTTGGACGCCACAGTTACCAGGGTCACTGAGTCTACTGATGTGACCTTGGCTAAAACTTTACTAGGAAAACATTAAATTACAGCTTTAGAAGTGCAGTGGAAGAACGAAAAAATCGGTGAAGTGTGCTGGTGTGAGAAGCTTACTGAAGTACATTGACTTAAACCTAGTAAATACACTTTAGACATTTCACTATTGTACGCAACCTCCACGCGCTCAATGCCACATCAAGTATTTATTTTTGGATGTTTGTCACATTCAGAAAATAGATTTTCTCAGCCTGGAATGGTGTAACATAGTTCATACTCGGGAGACAGCAATCTTCATCACACAAAGGTCAGACGTGATAACACCGCTCATAATAGCTCCATCTGTTTCCCGGCTGCATCTCCAGTCCTTTAAACTTATTGGCACTCGGGCATCTGCCTCGCACACCACACGGACTCAGGGGAAATCCTACAAGCCGCAAGAACAGTGAAACATGCCCGCTGGATGGATTCTTTGACAAGGTTCTTCTGGCCAGTTACACACAACCGATGAGCACACTTAAGGTCTGTTTCAGGAGGGTGTAAACACGTTTACATTTAATCTAAACTCCGTCCCTTTTGGCTGAGCTGTTTTTAAATTGGTACATTTTAAATGTTTTATTGTCATTAAAAGTATCACAATTTATTCAGCTCATTTAACGTCTTTGGAACAAATGCAAATGTATTTGCTAACTTGTTCTTTTTTCTCTGTGTCAGAAATGTCTTCACTAAAAACTATTTTCTGGGTGTTCCAATCCCCTTTCCACTCTGGACATGGAATTGCTCTTGCCCTTTTCAGCCAAACATTTCTGACCTTTTCCAAATGGGAATGGGGCAGCCAGTAGTTTGTAAATAACCACAAATGTGTATGTTGGTGGGCGTTCACCATCTGATGGTTACTCATGCTCACTCAAAACAATTCCCCACAACACGGTGACAGGGCTCGTTTTAACTTCTATTTTTATTTTATGCTTCCTCGCTAATTCTTTTATCTTTCTCTATCATAGAATGTAACGTTTTAGACATGCGCAACACTTTTAGCATCATGTCCTTCTCCTATCTAGGCTGACATATTTTCGCTGTGTACGTTATGGTCGCTGCTTTGTTAACGTGTACATTTAGAGTGGAAGAAAAATGCCAACATTTGAATTGAAATGCGCAATCAACGTCATACTTATTTTGTCTGATTGTGAGTTCAGTGTCCCCAAATGTATCACCAGGAGACAAAAATCGGTCATCAGGTGCTTTGAAGCCCCTATATTTTGCCATAGTTTGGAGATGTTTACAACGTCACTATCAGGCCAGAGGTCACACTGGTTTGCTGCAAACCAGCCTCAGTCAGGAGTTTCTCCTGGTCACTTGTGGACAAGGGCTATGACAGAAAACAGATAAACACATATGTCTCACTAGTATAGGTATACAGTGTGATTCATCTTAAGGAATTCGATTTATAGGCTTGATATTTTCTGCCTCTGCATAGCGCTTAGAAGTAGTGATGGGGTGTTAGGGTGCTAGGGATGTCCTAACCATGTATAGGACTGTTTGTTTTGATTGGCTGGTCTTGTCATGCATTGCAGTATTTATTTCCTCATTCTCTTTGCTTGCCGTTCATATTTTATACACTTAGGTTTTACAGATAAAGAAACATTTTAAATCTTGTGTATCTCAGAACTATTTTGAGTGGATTTACAAAAGAGGGTTTGGAGTTCCACAGTGCCTTTAAACCCATCTAGAGGCACTTTTCATGACCAGAAAACATGGGGGCATATTATCAAGGGGGTTTATCTCCGCTTTTTTGGCTTTAAAAGCCAAGAAAGCGGAGATACAATAATGTCCCTATTACCTAGCTGTCGCTAACACCAATTAGCGACAGCTAGTAGGAGATAGCGACCATCTTGGGCCCCGCTTTGCATGTCAGTGATATTTATCACTAATAACATGCAAAGTGGACGTGCCAAGATGTTAGCGACTGGAAACAGTCGCTAACATCGCTATCTCCTATTACCAACTTTTGGAGATATTCGCGCTAAGCGTGATTTTCTCCAAAAGCTAACACCTGCCCCTGAGCAGTTCTTAGCCATGTTATCCAATGGTAGGTGGATAACATGGCTAAGAGCATTAGCTCGGTAATGCATGAATATCGCTGACTTTTAAGCGATATTCATGCATTTTGGCTGATTTTTATCGCTTAGGAGATAAACCTTGATAATACCAAGGTTCCTAAGCGATAAAAATCGCCGCAGCTCGGCGATAAAAATATTGCCGCTAAGCCAACATAGCGATAATTATCGCTAGTTGTTGGTAATATGCCCCATGATCTCCAAAGTTTCACCTAGTGATTTCTGTACGGGTCTTAGTGCAACTGGATTTCTAATTTGTGTTGGTAATTTGAAATAGGTACCAGAGGGTTAGAAATCCAACTTCTGCCACTCTGCTGAAACCCCCCAGATTGTGACACTGTGATTAGATTAACTACAATGAAATATTTGCTAGTAAATCCATTTATATGTGCAAACCCCAATTTTTTCCATTAAATACGTGGGGGCTTATTTACAAGACCCTTGGGCCACTTTTGAGTAATTTGTATCATGGGAAAAATGAAGGCAAGTATGTCTTCATTTAGTTTGCTGGAAGAATATTTATTTTTATTTTATATTCTTCTATAGCGCCTGAATAGACCCCCGAAGGGGTATCTCCGCGCTTTGCCAGTAAGAATATCCTCAGATGATTATAGATAGATGAAATGGTACATATTAACAGAGGGGGATCAGTTACTGGGGAATAGGTGTGTTTTTAAGACCTTTCGGAAGGTCAGATGATTGGTGAGTGATCTCATCTCGAGAGGTAAGGAATTCCAAAGCTTTGGTCCTAGATGGGCTAGAGCTCGCCCTCCTTGTCTGGACTTTTTTATTCTAGGCACCTGCAGAAGCTGCTGGTTGCCTGAGCGCAGGGTTCGTCCAGGGGCATATGGCTGGAAGATTTTGGCTAGATATTTTGGACCTTTGCCTATCACACTTTTGTGAATAGTGCACAAGGTCTTAAACTGCACTCGCTTCCTCACTGGTAACCAAAGTTTACAAATGGTTTACAAGGTCACTTTTTATCATAATTTTTCAGATCCTGATTCTGAGTTTGTGGGCCTCCTGGCGCTTTTTATCGCACGAGTTAAGTAATGATATCCTGGGATACATTATTTAGCTGATGTGATAAATATTGTTGATTATGAGTTTCTGTCTATTATTGTGCAGATTTTGGTCTTACCACAATTCCATACCCATGCAAACAAGCATTTATGGGAGGTCTGAAAAACTGACCCATTGTAATCAGGCCCAATATGATTTTAATTATACTTTAATTCTGTTTCTTATTTTAATCAATGATTTAGTTTTAATTCTTTTCATATAATTGTTTAACTATTTGCTGGGGTTCTTGGTTTGATTGAGGGACTGGGTGGGTAACTTTTTTAGATTAAATATTAATTAATAGTAATTGATCAATTTGCTAATTATGCAATTTTTCAAATTGTTATTCATTTATTTGCATGTTAAATTTCATTTTAAGTTAATTTCGTTTTGACCAATAATTTTTATTGGAGGATTGATACTATAGTATTTTAATTAAATCTATATCAATTTATTATTTTATCAATAAAGTACATTTTTTTTTATTGGCATCTCTAAATTATTTGTATGGTATTAATTTCTTTTTTCATTTGGGGTTGTAGAGCTTATTTGGTTACATCATTATTTAAAAGAAATAAATATCAATCACTTTTGAAAAAATAAAATTGTGAATATTTCCATTGTTTTTATTTTTTGCTTGTGAAATTAATTTAAATGTATTATAGTTTTTTTATTGATACTGCACTTTCCTCAATGTGTTTTTCGGACTGGACCGGAAGTTGAATAGTACACTGGCCACCTCAAGTATGCACTTTCCTCAACATTTGGTGGAATTGAGTTAAAATACTGAATCTGACCCTGCAAAATATATGCACTTTTCTCAATGTTTGTTGGACTGGAGTTACAATATCACATCAGACCCCCCTGTCCAAATATATGCACTTTCCCAATACTATTTTGCTTGGAGTTGGAATAGTAAACCTGAACCTTTAAAATATACACAGTTTCAAAAATCTTTGTTCGTCTGAAATTAGAAGAGTCTACTTTAATTGTGTTCAATCATCATTCTTTTTTATAGATTATTTATCAGTATTAAGCACCACCAAAAAAATAATTTGCATATTTATTATTTTTTCTCAACATATATTTACAATTCATTATAAAATACACTTTTTTTGATTGCCATCTATCAATTACTTCTAGATTGCTTAACGTTTATTGGACTTGGCTCAGAATATTAAATCTTACTCCTTTCTCTAAATATATGTGCTTTTTCCAATTTATTTTTAACTAAAGGTAGAATAACAATTTTGTAAAGTTATTGAAATTTAAGTTATAGAAAATATGGCCAAAACAGCCAAAAGCTCATGCTGGCTACCTTCTGACAGCCTCATAGTACGGAAATAAAGCTTGAACACACATTGATAAGGCCATTTCTTTTTTTGATTTGAATCTGGAGATGTTTTACTTGCAACACAGCATTTTAGATGGTATTTGGTGTCTAACCAACTTGTTAATGCTGTTGTTGCAAAAACATGCTAATGACGACTTGTTAGATGTTTCAATAGGTTTTTTCATTAGAGAGATTCGTCATCAGGCATTACAGTAAGATTAGGAAAATATGACAAATGCAAACTTTCGGCAAAGTTAGCAAATATTTTAAACTGAGAATAAGAATTGATGGCAAACATACAATAAAAAGAAACATTGAGCAATTGTACAGATCTTATTGGAGTCTAAACTGGACTTGTACTTGCAAAAAACTCAACCTCCTTGAGTTACACCTGCCCACGGCTCTTTATTTAACTCTTTGATCCCCTCGTCTCCCTTTCTCTTTTACTATCCTACTCTTCCTCTCTTACGTCTCTATTTGGACAATAGTGCATAATATTAAAGTAAAGCCTATACTCATAGGGCTTGAACTTGCACCTTTTGTTGCCCAATATTTATACTTCCAAGTATATCCGCAATCACTACTGGTGTTCTTGCTGAAACCATGAAAATCCAATCACTTCTCTGAGGATTTTCACAAGTTCATTGGTAAAAGTCCAATGACATTCTAATAATTTCTACTCCATTGCCTTCTCCATTTTATCCTCTTTTTAAATGTGTGCACTTTTCTGGCTACACAGTTACCTGTGACCATGCTGAGTAAGAGAAATGGTACGGAGTAGGATAGAAGCGATGGATAGAGACAGGGAAAGAACAGTATAGTGAGAGACGTAGAGGGAGAAGATGGTAGAAATAGAGATAATGTATAAAGATATATAAAGTATGAAGAAATGAAAAGTAAATAACGTAACGTGAGGTAGAAAAAAGGAAAGATAGGGAGAGGTAGAAAGAGGTAGAAAGAGGAAGATGTAGGTAGAGAATGAGAGGCAAAGAAGTTGGTAGAGGATTTGGGTGCGGTAGAGAGAGACAGAAATAAGGAGAGTGAAATGCAGAGACTGGTAGAGGAGTACATTACTCCAAGGGGTAAGATAGAGAAAGAGGTAATATAAAAAACTGATTAATTAGAGAGAGATAAGGCAGTGTGAGGTAGATGTGGACAAAGGTCTTTATTTCAAGTCTGGCAGTCTACGGACTGCCAGACTTGTGGCGGCACAGAGGTGGCAGTCTTTTGACCACCCTATTACAATTAGGGTGGTCAGACCGCTATTGCCCCAGCACAGCGGCCAGGGAATCACCGTTTACTGGTGATGTTGCGGCAGTAAGAAAGCTGCAATATTCTTTGCAGGTCCACCTCGGTCCAGCCAAGCATGTTAAGAGCTTTCTTTCTGCCACAATTCTCATGGCGGTTCCTCTTCCATGAAAATCATAGCAGAGTTGTAAGGTAGAGGGACCTTCAGAGCCCCCTTGTGCCTCGTGGGCTGAGATGCATGCAGGGGTCACAATATTTGCCCCCTGTGTGCATGCACCACAGTTCCTGCGCAGCATGAACTTTACAGTCCGTACCATGCAGGAACTGTTTATGACGTTCCCATTGAGATGCCTATTTTCAGGCCACCACTATGTGACCATGCAAAAAGTCTGCCAGACATGAGAAATACTCATAATCAGGCAGGCTGACCGCAGATGTGTTGGTTAGGCGGCGGAGCATTCCCTGCACTGCACCATCAAACTCATAATATAGGCCCAAAGAGACTTCATGAAAAACTAGGAGATGCAAGGTAGATAGAGAGCAAAATGCAAAGAGGTATATAAAACTGGCCAGGTAAAGAGAGTAGGTTAGAAGTGAAATAGCACAAAGAATGAAGGGTAGAAAAATAAGTGTGGTGTACCGCAAAGAAATAAAGCGAGAAACATATGAAATAAAGAGGTAGATGTTATACTGCAGTAGAAAGTTGTGACAAGAAAAAGAGGACGAGATAGTGAGGTAGAAATATCTCTAAGGTTTTGAGCAAGATAGTCGAAGTGGAGGAGGGGAGTTGAAATGGGAAACAAGGTCCGGGAATGCTATATGTTTATGCTAGAGGGGAGGAGATAGAGCAATGAGTAGAGGTACTAAAATAGAGGCAGCCACAAAGGGGTAAAATATTTAGAGATGCAAAGGAAACAGAAAAGAATTAGAACAAGAAATGAGAGAAATAAACTGTGTAGAGGTGAAGTTGTGAACTAATGGTGAAAAAATAGCAAGAGAGTAGTGGGGTAAAGATAGACGAGGTAGTGAGGAAGTTGTGAGGTAGAGCCAGAAATTAATTAAAGATGTTAGGAGGAGTTGTGAGGTAGAGAAAGGACAGAGGAAACGTAGAGAGAGGTGAGGTAGTAGAGAACATGGAGTGAGAGATAGAAAGTTGAGGTAAAGATAAAGATGAGGTTGTGCAAGATATTAAGAAGTTGGAGAAGAGATACAGTGAGATGGAAAAAGTGCAGCTGGGTATAGAGAGACAATGTAGTAGAGAGAGGGTTGAGGTAGAGACAGTGGATTGCATGTGATAGATATAGATGCAAGCACATGGAGTGATAGAGATAGGAGAGGGGAAGGTCTTGGCTGGTGTCAATGTGTGCTCCTTCCAAAGGTTCCCAAAACCTGGGACTTATAATCTGTTGCCAACTTTTTTCTCTGAGAACTCACAGCAGCCAATCCAATTCAGCAGAACCTTCGGAAGAAACCATCCAATATCGTGGAGCTTCCTTAAAGAACAGCCTGCAGCCTTGCCCTGTTGAAACAATCCAACCTCTAAAAAATTGATGACGTCCGAATGTAGAAATCTTCACCAGGCCAGTCCCAAAACATATCTGCCCAGCATGGTACCTTTCCTTGGCTCAAAATACAAATTTCTCCTGTTCAAAAGCTTTCCAGACTAAAGGCAACAGCTTCATTGAGAATTCGTCTGGCAGCTATCCAATGACATGGGACGTCTTTGACTACACCCTGCTGCATCACCACCCTGAAGATGTTTGACTTCCATTCTTGAGACTATGAGGCCGAATACGAGTTTGAGGGTGCAAAAGACCACCAAACCCACAGTGGCAGTGTGGCTACTGGCACACCGGCAGTTCGAATACCATATTAAGAGTTGGGCAGTGGGACTACCATAGGACTGCTGCTATCGCCAGGGATCCGAGATCCCTGCCAGTCTTGCAGTGGTCTGAGTCATGCAATATGCTGGTGGGGCCTCTGCAGCACCGTAAAGCATATTACGAGTTTCCTCACAACCATAGTTTTCATGGAAGTGAGCTCACCACAAAAACTGGGGCGGTGAGGAAACTAAGGGGGCCCTGCAGGGTCCCCTGTTGCCTCAGGGCCAGTGGTTGCAAGCAGTGAGGCACATAATGTGCCCCCCTCTATGTATGCACCCTCAGTTCCTGCATGCACGCTATGCAGGAACATGTTGTGGCACTACAATTTCGGTGACTTTCTAAGGCTCAGATATGATCATTTGAAAGGCACAGCCATGGGAGTGCCACAGCAGGACCTCCTGACATGTATTCCAATCGGAATACTGTGAGTGGCCAGACTACGGGTTTGGTGGTCTTGGAAAGGGGCGCTGTCATGGTGGCCCGCTCCAACACTACCAAACTCATAATCTGATGGTAAAACTTTTCATAACCACTGAAATATCCCTGCTCAAAGAAAAGATAGAGGAGAATACTAGACCTGGGTGGGAACGACAGCGGAGGAATGGCCAGTGGGGAAAAGGTGCAACCAGATGCATTGCAATATAGACTAAGGACTTTGGGCCTGATTTCGACTTTAGAGGTCTCGCAGCAGCCCCCCATGCCAGTTCCCCACCAAACCCAAAGTCAGACTACCCGCCAGATTACAAATGTATTCCTGGCAGGTGGTCCTTCTGAGGTGGTCCCAGGACAATACCTTTCTAAGGCTCAGACTTAGCCATAGAAAGGCAGCTCTGTGGCAGCACCACAACACATTCCTAGACAGGGAGAAAAGCATCATGTTGTGCATTTATTCCTGGGCAGGAACTGGGGGTACAAATATGCAGGGCGGCAAAATATGTAAGGGCCCCCTGAGTTGCCTCACGCCACCCTTTCCATGGCAGGCTCACTGCCGTGGATAGTTTCGCTGTGAGGCAACCTGTGATATGCTCAGCAGTGGCGCATTGGCACCACCAGCATTTTGTGGCCTCTGACCACTGCACCATCGCCACCAGATACATGATCCTTGGCGGTTGAGGCGGTCCTGTGGTGGTCCGACAGCCAAACTCGAAATACGGTAGTCGAACCACCAGTGCGGTGGTGGCTGCACCACCACCATGGGTTTAGCGGTCATTGGGCCCTTTGTCACCAACTAACCCCTAGGGCTAGTATGGGTCTCTCCTGGGTGAGTGTTGCTGGCCCCCTTCTTCCCCCTGAGGACCAGTTTGGGGTATAACTGGACTCCACTGACCCCCTGATACTTTGTAATATGGCCAGAAGGCCATGGGGTATGGGGAGTGCCGGCAGAAGGGTGTTCTGTTACCTGGTAGCAGAGGGGTTGCAAAAGATGACCTCACAAGCAGCAGAGGAGCACCAGAGGACAGCAGAGAATTATAGTTGGCACAGGGAACCAAAAAGGCAAGCTCCCTCAAAGGTGCACTATTTTAGAGGTCAGAAGACCTTGCAAATGCTCCTGATTACTAGCCCTCACCACCTGGAGAAAACCAAGCCCAGGATGGATAAAATAGGCCTAACAGAGCCCAAGTAATGGCGCTGACCAAATGTGACATTTTTACAAGCCCCAAGCGCATGAAGCTCTACTTAATCTCAGCTGCGGCCGGTAGTGGGAGTACCGGGCGGGCGGTGACGTGGGGAGGGGGAGGGGTAGGGGGGGGCAGGGTGGGGGGTAGTAATGTATGGATTCCGGACCTTAACAGGTAAGTAAACATAATAATAAATAAAACGAATTTCGTTGCGAGCACTGCATCAACAAATGCAATGCAGTGCGTGCAACGTTTTATTTATTTATATGTTTACTTACCTGTTAAGGTCCAGAATCCATACATTACTATCCCCCACCCTGCCACCCCACCGTCCCCACGTCACTGCCCGGCCGGTACTCCCACTACCGGCCGCGGCTGCTTAATCTCCGTTTGAAATCCCAATCACCTGTGCATTGGCACAATAGTATTTCTTTAAATCATTTATGGGGAAGAGAGGTGTGAGTGCAATAACTTACATGTACTCAGTTTCTGCCCTTGGGGAAACCTCTGTCTCCCTTAGGTCCAACACAAAGAAAGAAGAGGGTCAGCATGTATGATGATCAAGGTCTTAGGACCTTGTTCCTGGGACAAAGAAAGAGAAGGATTGCCTTTGGGCCTCTGGGGCGCTCACAAGCCCCATTCCCATGTCCAGCGGGCAGCCACACCCCACACAAAAATGTTACCCTTGTGCTACACTAGTGGGAGGGATACTCTCTTATGAGCACAGCAGAAGTCGGATCCTGCTGAGTGCAGCATTCTCATGGGGCTACTAGGGCCTTTGAGTTACCTCCATGGGTCCACAACAACCCCTGCAAGTGTGAGTGTCCCAGTTGGGTCCAGGAGTGGACACCCTTATAAAGTCAAAAAAGACATATGGTGCAAGGGTGTGCATCAAAAAATCACTGTGAAGCGAGTCATTCCTTCATTATTTTTAAAGAGCCACCTAACACACCTTATAATGCACTATGACTGCAAATTTACATATGCTCTGCAACTCATGGTAGCCAGAGGATGGCTGGGGCACCACCAACAGATTTTCTTAGTTGTTGTGGAGGATCATCTCCCTCACCAACGAATCCACAACAGCCAGAAACAACTTTCACAATGGAATGAAGGCAGTCGTTACCAGGATGGGACCCACCCCTTCAGCCTGGGATGACTCCTGGTGGCCCGCTGTGCTAAGAACCCCTCCTACCCCACGGACCACGCACGTAACCTTGGCATCATACTGGACTCCTCCCTTTCAATTCAATGAACTGCCAAATCAATGCAGTATCCTGATCCTGTTTCCACATGCTCTGTATGCTTCAAAGGAATTTCAGATGCCCCCCCACAGAATCTAGAAATATTGTCACCCATGCACTCGTCACCAGTAGACTGGACTACTGCAACTCTCTCTACGCCGGCGTCACTCAGAAGCACTCAGGAAACTACAGAACGTCCAAAAAGCAGGAGCCAGGCTGGCCCTCCACATCCCCGCCACAGCCACATGACACAAAACCTCGGACAACTCCACTGGCTCCCAGTCAGCAAAAGAATCACCTTTAAGCTCCTCATACATGCCTACTAAGTTCTCCATGATGCAGGAGCAGTATATCTCAACCACCGCCTCAAATTCCACACACCTGCCAGACAACTCAGCTCTGCCCAACTCACCCTGGCCTCCATCCCACGGATCCGTAAGACCAGAACTGGAGGAAGATCCTTCTCCTACTTCACTGCCGAGACGTTGAACACACAGCCCCTCCACCTCAGGCAATCCCCGTTGTTGACACAGATCAGGAAAGACCTCAAGACCTGGCTCTTCGACTGAACCTACACACCCAGACGGACTAGCAGCCCCCCACCCCAGTGCCTTGAGACCCTCACAGGTTAGTAGCCACGCTATACAAACATCTGATTGATTGATTGTAGGGTGTGCAGCAGCCCCCTCAGGAGTTATTTGAAAAAAATCACTCTAAGTTTCTAAGGTCATGATAATTAGGACCCCAGACAAAGTAATTTAGTTTTCAAGCTCTCGTGGCATAGGAGTTTTTGCTATTCACCTCTGGAATGCAGGGACCCTTAGATGGTTGGTCCTATGGTTACATAATGTGGCCTTAAAGAATGTCAAAGATACATTTAAACACATGTTTTTGATTTGACTTGCTTTACTTTATTGACAATGCTTATATTAACAATGATTGCATTTACACGTGATCATTGATTCTATTGGTTGTTAATAGTGAATCCTAACATATGATTACTGTATTATTAATGCGGTGAACCCATACAGAAGATAGTATGTCTGTCTTATATATAAATATGATAACCCCATGACAAAGCAACTAGGCCTGCCTCATTTAAAATGATACCCATTACATGGGTGCAGGACATGGTAAAGGGGAAAGGTGATTTAGAGTGTCATCAGAGGTATTCCCGTTTACTTGATCTACATATTTGTAAATGAATGTGTATAATTTAGTAGTGTGTGTGTAATAAATGTACTTTTCCTTTTTAAAAGAAAAAGCACTGATCGAACAATAACTCATTGAGTATTGTTGCATGCGAGCAAATTGGAACAGCTAGCCACACCACCTACCCAGAGTAGGGCTGTGTAGACTGCTCTGGTTTGCTATCCTTAGAGAGTCAAGTGCTACTATGGGGTACTTTGTTCCCATTAATTACACAATTGTGGATCTACTGCTTGTGAAGAAATAACATCCTTCAGAGCTATTTACCCAATTTATTAGACATGTATAAGAGACAATGAGTATGTAATTCATGTTTTACAACGGTCTATAAATACACTAGAAACAATATCACCGCACTGATGCAGTCATTTGTTAGTCACACCATGTAGAGCAAGCAACGCGGTCATTGTCAAATTATACATTCTTCTGAATGTGCATCGTTGTTTGCAGAACTTTCCTTGTTGCACAAAGGGGATGCATTTACATTAGTCAAACCTTATTCTTACCAACCTGCTGCCAATAGTTAACCTGGCTTGTGTGAAATCTTGGTGATAAAAATGTGCTATAATAGCAAATTACATTATATTTGCATACTCTGATTGTTTACTCGGATTATTTTTTAAAGGTTACTCTTGCGTTTCACAATGGAATACTATAATTAGGAAACGACACCATAAGTTGTATCTGTTTTGTCCACCTACACAAAGCATACCTCAGCACAAACAACACTCCCATTATTTTTCACAAGAGTAAATATTCTCAAAGACAAGAGTAACCAGCCCTTTTGATCTGTATTACAACTGTACATATGCCAGTTTAAATTTCATAAATATGAGCATTCAGTTCTCAAGCAATTATCTGTCTATGTATTTATCTGCTAGGTGTGCAATTTGCTTCAAGTAAAACATTGGGAAAGTGCACCTACTTTCATGTTGGGTGCCTGTAATAGGCGTTTTCATGCATATGAATACCCATCATCAAATAATTGGTCTCTTAGCCGCAAAGTGAGTACAGAGGGAATGGTGTGTGCTCCTCCGTATCCATTTAATTCTGGGGCAGACTCATGAACAGATGCAGAACACCTGTTTCTTTGCATGTGTGATGCCTAAAACTTATAAATGTATATCAGAATTGTTACACGTTAATGAATCTATGCTCATTGTTCTGACTTGTGATGTCTGCATTTCCTACAGGTGAATCTGTGGAGGTACTGCCAGTTAAATGTCCAGATATCTTTAAAGTTTAATCAATTGATGCCCAGACCTGATCACTTTTTAAATACTAATTTTCGAAATCTATGGAACATATTTACACTGGATCAAGCAAAAGCGCTTCCTTGAGGAAATGTCCATCATGCCAAGATTGGTGCAATTTTGTTTAACCAGTGTTTTTTGCTTGTAAGAACTAACAATTCTATGAGAGTTAAAATGGCAAATATCACCTTTTGGTACCTACTCGATTTTAGGCCGTCTTTGGTGGATGCACAAAACTTGTCATGAAGAATTCAAAGTGGATGTACATTTTGTTAAAAATAAAGTTGTGCGCTGATTAGTTAAACGGAGCCAAGTAATTCAGGAAACACATTCAGTGCTGTTTAAATGGAAACACCGACCTTAACCTACCTATACTGCTATCACCAGGGTGAGCAAAAATACCAAGGTGATGGCTAGAATGCTTGAATTAATCCCACCCACTGGCATTCGCTAGGTCAACATCTCAATCCATTATTTATTGTCCACCATGCCACCTCAGTTTGGACAATGTCATATGAAAATCAGCTTTGACCCTGCTCCTCATGGGAACAGTTAGCCTGAACTGCCAGGCCTGGTCCAAACTGAACCAGAACACAAGCAACCCAAGGCCACTTGTGCCCTTATTAGACCTCTTCAGCCAGGTATAGCTTGGTGGCAGTGGCACAATGAGCCCGGGACCCATGACATGGCATACTCAGTGCACCTTTTGGTATACTTCGGTGTCATTTCCCTAGAGAAGTGTGAACCATCATGGGGAGTATTGAAAAAACATCAGTCAGGACATACTGTGGAGTAAGTATCGTATCTCCAACTTGTTTCATGTTTCAAATTGCATGCTCCACCACAAACATTAGTTGAAAAATATCTCCTTGCCACCATAGGTGATAAAGTTCCCTTTTAGGTAAATTTAGGTAAATTTGGTTGTAGGTTGGAACAGAAAAGTAAAGCATAATTATCAACAGAGAGTTTGCACATATGTTTTTTTAGATTTGGCATTATTTAAAAAAAAAATGTATTCGAAGAAATAAAGTACTTTCCATACATCAATATTAGCATGACATGTATACAGATCATATTTCTCAGCATCTTTACACTTCTATCAGTTTTATAGTCCCACTTCTGAATATCACCCAGTTTCATTGTACACTCAGATCTGCCTAAAGTACATATATGACTACAACCCCCTCCCTTAGTTACTTTCATCTGATTCACAATCATCTGGCGGTGGTGGCTCGCATATATCTCCTCGATATGAGTTCCATCTCCCCCATACCCTTTCCCACTTTTTGGGGCATCCCCGATGGATAAAAACGGACTTCTCTGCAACCATAGCCAGGTCCATGTCCGCACACCACCTGGACAGGTTAGGTCCTACCCCAGACCCCCACCTCTGTGCAATGTTCCGCTTTGCTACTGTAACCCCAAGAGTCACCCATCCCTAAGCCGTCGTGTTCCAGTCTATTAAGCAAGCAGTACCTCGGTTCTGGTAGTATCGTGATCCCCGTGACCTGGGAGAGCGTCCTCATCACTGCCATCCAGTATCTTGCTATTGTGGGGCAGGTCCAGATGGTGTGAAAAAAGGTTCTGGGATCTCCGCACCCTCTCAAGCATTGCGGCGTGTCTGCCCTCCCAATTTTATGCAGCAGCCACCGCATATATTATGTGCATGGAGAATTTTAAGTTAAATAAGTCGCCACCTTGACAGGATGCCGCCTCCTTCGGAGAAGCCAGCGCCTCCCTCCAGTCCGCCTCATCAATATCTTCCACCTCTTTTTCCCATGCAGCCTTGACAGTCCCCGTGGGATCAGATCTATTATTAATTATTTTCTTATATGTCAATGAAATCGCCTTGTTCTGCAAATGACCTCTAATGGCGAGGGCTCTTCTGGGGTCGCGCCTGGCAATAGGAATGATTGCAGAGCATGTCTAATCTGCATATAGCAAAATCTTTCAGTGTCAGCCAGGTCATAGGTCGTCCGCAGGTGTGTAAACTGAACCACTTCTCCTTTCTGCCATAGGTCCCCTACTGTTGATATCCCTATGATGTCCCACTTCCTGAAGCCCTTGGAGTTACCCAGCCTCCCCAACTTCTGCGTGTCCCATAACGGCATTGCTAAGGTGATCATGCCCTCCCATTCCAGCGCACGCCATAATCCAAATGCGTATTGTATGTAGTGTTGGTCCGGTAAGCGCGTGCATTAATTTCTTGTTAGATAGGGCACTCATGATCCCTGCAGGCTCAAGAAGATGCCTGTCAAGCCTAAAGGCTGGCTCCTCCTGGGGGACATGCAACCATTGGTTTATCAGGACTAGCTGGGAGGCCCAATAATACGCTCTGATGTCCGGCAGAGCGATTCTACCATCATACCAACTCCTACCTAGTTTCTTCAGAGTGATGCGGGGCGTCTTCCCGACCCAGAGCAGAGTAGTTATCTCCGCCTCTATTGCGCCGAGGTACTTTGAAGTGACCAGGAACGGAATGTTTTGCCATGCATATGAAAATCGCGGCAGTGCTACCATTTTAAAGAGTGCAGCCCTACCAAGGAGTGTCAGTGGCAATGACCGCCAATGTTGAACATCCTGTTTAAGTGGTGTCAGAGGTTGGATCAAATTTCTGTCAATGAATTGCGTCCGCTCATGCGTGACAAAGATTCCTAAATACTTAAAGCCTTCCGTGACTACTTGCAATGTGCACCCCCATATAATAGCGATTTATCCCAATTTATAGTATAGCCAGATACTCTGCCATATGCCGCACAGATATCCAGCAAACAATTAATGGACAGCGCCGGGGAAGTGAGGTATAGCAAGATGTCATCTGCATATTGCGAAATGCGATCCTCCCAGTCAATCGCCCACTGTATCCCCCGTATCGTGAGGGCCTGTCTGATCCAGGCCGCCAGTGGCTCTAACACCATCGCAAAGAGTAGGGTGACAGCAGGCATCCCTGCCTTGTCCCCCTACCTGGTGGGAATTCTCTGGAGAGACAGCCGTTGACCACCACCCTTGCCAGCGGTCGCGTATATAACCCATTTACAGAAGTTGGGGCCGAAGCCTAGGTGTTGGAGGACCGCAAAAAGGACGGGCCATTCCACCAGGTCAAATGCCATATGCGCGTCTAAGGAGAGTATGGCCGCGTCCTCTCCCAAGGTCTCCCTATGCTCCATTACGCTAAACAACCGCCGCAGATTAAGCGCCGTGTTGAGGTGCGGCATAAAGCCCAACTGGTCCGGGTGAATAATTTCCGACAGATATGGTTGCAGTCTCGTGGCCAAGGCTTTAGATAGAATTTTCGCCTCTGCATTCAGAAGAGAGATCGGTCTATAAGACATGCACTCCTGCGCTGGTTTATCCGGCTTATGTATTGCAACAATCATAGTGAGGCGCTGGTCCCTGGTCAGAACTCCAACTGCCAAGCTCTCTTTGTACATTTCTAGGAGGCGCGGTACTGAGTGTGCAGCCCCAAGTTTATAGAATTCTACCGGAATGCCATTAGTCCCCAACGCTTTCCCATTATGCAGTGCCCTTATCGCTTGTGCAATCTCTTCCTGTGTGATATCTTCCTCCAAAGCAGCGACTGCATCGTCTCTGAGGGTTGGTGTTTGTATGTCGTGTAGGAATGCCAGGTTGTCTTCTACCGTGGCATCCGCCACTGGTGTATACATCAGTTCATAATGGTGTGCTAGCGCCTCAGCAATCTGCTCTGGGCCCTGAACCAGAGTGTCCTCGTTGTTACGTATCTGAGCTATCCAATTGTTCGCCCTTTCTTTTTTACCTAACCAAGCCAGCAGTTTACCCGCCTTATCCCCTTGTCCATATATGGTGTGGTGAGTATTGGTGAGTCTGCTGATAACCTCTTCTCATGTGTATGCTCTATAGGCCTGTTGTGCCAGGCGTAAAGCGTGCGCCGACTCCACCGAGGCACAGCTTGCATGCGCCCTCTCTGCCCTCTCCACAGCCTCCTCTAATTCGCCTATGTGTTCCTGTTGATCCCTCTTTTTACCAGTTAGCGCTGATATAGCATGACCCCGTAGGACAGTCTTATAGGCCTCCCATAAGACCAGCGATGAAGTGACTGAGTTTTCATTTTCTTCAAAGTAGTGTTTTGTGGCCTGAAGTAAGGCTTTCCGAATCCCCCGATCCTGGAGGTACCCCGGTTCTGTGGGTTAAAGGATGTGTATGTGATGCCAACTGGGGAGTGATTGCAGATGCCCCTCGGGAGATGCTTAATATCCGTCATACCCAACAACCCTCTGGCCAGCGTGAAAATATAATCTAATCTAGAAAGATTATTATGGGCTCCAGAGTAGAACGTGTATTGTCTGTCGGTCGGGTGCCTAGTCCTCCACACATCTAATAATCCAAATGACTCCACAAATCCCTGCAGTCTATGGGACACCCCCCCAGCCTCCCTCGGGGGCTGTCGGTCTAGCTCTGGGTTAATAATTGCGTTAAAATCACCTCCCATATTCAACTCTCCAGTGGGTAGGGCAAGTAAGAAGTTTCCCAAGTCCCTGAAAGCAGTCTGGGGCAGCGTCGGCGGAATATATACCGATACTACATTATACGTTCTACCGTCCCATTGTCCTGAGACTGCTGCAAAGCGCCCCTGGTCGTCATTGTGTCTTTGACACTATCATAGGGAATCGTTTGTTAATCAGAATCGCGACCCCCCCTAGACCCAGAGGTAAATTCCGAGTGGACTGCCATATGGAACCCCCACCTATTTAAGGCCTTAACCGTTGTGCCCTGCAAGTGTGATTCCTGGATTATTGCCACTGCTGGGTTCTTCCGCTGCAAATTTTGCAAAACCAGCCCATGCTTGATTTCATCTCCCAGCCTGTTTACGTTCCAGGAGAGCACTGCTAACTGTGGCGATCTTTGCTGAGCCTCCTGGGTATTTGGGATCATGTCTCTATCACCCTTGCTTGTGGCTAACATGGTCATCTATTGGCACCCATCTTTCCGGGACTAACTCAATATGATCCAATCCGTCATGCTTCTTAGTTACTTTCCAAACATTACCAAAAAAGGGGGACGAATCCCCAACATAGCTCCCCTCTGAAAACTGCCCCCCTTGCCCAACCCTCCTCCCTGCTTCCCTGCCCAGCGGATTTAGAACTACCCACCTCCCCAACTTAGCAGAGTGCTTCAGACCCATAACTGTGTACTTGCTGTAACAAAGGGGGGGGGGAAGGAGTCCATCCATGCCGACCACCTGCCCGTGCTTAGCTTCTTTTTGAGTCTGTAGCTGGTCAGGCACGGTATCTGTTCTCTTCCCTTGCCGCAGTTTTCCCACATACATTCCATTTACCTTTGACAGTGTCCGAGTCTGCTGTGTCAGCGACACTTCATTAGTGCTGCTTTCAATTCTTCAAAAGGGGCCTCTCAAGCCCCTTATGTCTGCGGAGTATGGCTATAGGAGGCAAAGTTCCACAAGTCTATTTCCAGGTAGTCCTTAGGGCTGTGGAGATGGCACTCCACTTCGGTGCCTTGCCGTGACTCTCCGCTCGCACCCTGTGTCTCCTCCTCTCGTTCTTCAGCTCCTAATTGCAAGGGTTGCCTCCGTCGTTGTCCTCCCTGCCTGTGATTTCTGTTTACCGGACTCCAGCCCTCCAGCCTGTCTCTTGCCTCACCTGGTGATTCAAAAAAACAAGTTTTTCCATCCGCCTACACTCGCAGCTTGGCCGGAAACAGCATTGCGTATTTCAGTTCTCTACTTCGGAGCTCCTTCTTAACCTCCGTAAAGCTGCGTTGCTAGGCCGTAACTGCCGCTGTATAATCCGGATACACTGTCACTGCACTGTTTTCTACTTTAAGTGTAGGACCCGTCCGGGCTGCCTGTAGAATCACGTCCCATACTTTCGCCTGGAAACCTTTTATAGACTTGTATCATTTCCGAATTGCAATGACTGGGCGAGAGTAAAAAAGCGGTGTCCTTGTGATGACAAATCATTTCAATCAAATATACACTGCACTCTTTTTTTCACTTTATACAGACACTTTAGACGACAAATCTTAAAACCCTTCCTGTTACCTGGAGCCTAAGGAAAGTAAGAGACACCTATAATAAACTTAGGTCTTTAGACAATTGTTTTACCGTCAGCACAGTGAGCCTCTACTTGAACATAATTTTAAGAGTGAGAAGGACCATGGTCTTGGGATAGCAAGAGTTAATTAAGTATTTTTATCTACTATGTATTTTAATTGATTGCATTGATTTTTAAAAATCTATCTTTAGTAATATTTAATTCTGAATGGAAAAGATGGAATTTTAATTGTGATTTTGTTTGTATACTTTTATGAATTGTGAACTCAATTCAAATGAAGTCTTTGAACTTGAACTTGAACGTTCCTATCGCAAAAATTGAAAAGTCTTGCCAAGATAGGCCGCGGGGGAGCTCCTGGTCTGGGTCGCACGCCCGGGACCCTGTGTGCTCTTTCCACCGAAAAGAATTTTGAGAGCCCCCGAGGGCACAACTGAGTCTGTATTAATTCCTCCAATTAACAAGTCCAGTGCCGGCCCCCTGATACTCTCCGGATCGCCAAATAGGCGCACATTGTTGCGCCGAGAGTGTCCCACCTGATCATCAAGCTGCGCTGTCAGTTGCTGATTCGCCTGTTCCAATTGGCCACTTGCTTTTGCAATACCATGGTATCCGCTGTGAGGGTTTTAGTGGTGGGCTCCACCACCGTCATCCTGGAGCCCATCTTTGAGAAGTCCGCCCTCAGTAGTGTCACTTCACTCGAGATGGATCCTATTGCTGTTTGCATCTGTAGCAGGGTGGCCATTACGTCTTGTAGTGTGACGTCTTCCTGGGGCCCTGCCGTCTGGTCCGTTGCGGCTGGGTCTGTAGGGCGTAGCTCTGCCTGTTGGCTCTTTGTTAAGGCATACTTATCGATGCAATTACTCTGCACCGGCTTTGCGCCCCTGGTACTCATGTTTAGGTTGTCCTAAGGTGTTCCCTGTGCCAGTGCCTCCCCAAGGGGCCTTCCTGCACGTGCCTCGATCAGTGAGGTTGGGGCTAGCTCCCAGAAGTTCTGTTGTGTGTGTCATCAATTCACATGTGTGCTTTACTTCAATATATTTCACATGCCCACAGCAAACTGTGTTCTTTACTGTATTTTAACCAGTATGTGTAGGGCCTGTCGTCCAAAGCACTCCCTCAGCCCACTGGTGCGTTTCTCATTCACACTTTGACGTCCTCTCCACACTTCCACTTAGGACTGCCTTCTCGCCTGTGTTGCCTGTCTGACTCTATCCCTCAGCACGTCTGCCGGTCCAACTTCACGGGAATCCTCCCGGCCCGGGTTCACACAATGCCACGAGACTTTCCTCCCAATCCGGGTGCCTTTTACCCCTTCAATTTTGCAGGACTCACCATTGGGGGGAGCGCACGCAGTAGCAGCTGACTGCTGCTCGTCGGGAGTACAGGACCGGCTGCATCCGCGAGTTCGGGCCGCACTGCGTGTGCACGGCCCCGATGCTCACTGTGGCTCCCGGCCTCTATTATGGGTATTAGGCCGCAACTCCTCCCCCTCTCGGCGTTGGTTTTCCGGAGCTCCGCTTCACCCGCTGAACTGATCCTCCAGCAACCGGAGGGAACACTCCTACTTGCAAGGGTTGCCTCCGTCATTGTCCTCCCTGCCTGTGGTTTCTGTTTACCGGTCTCCTGTCCTCCAGCCAGTCTCTCGCCTCACCCGGCGATTCAAAAAATCAAGTTTTTCCTTCTGCCTCAGCATTGCGTATTTCAGTTCTCTACTTCGGAGCTCCTTATTAACCTCTGTAAAGCTGGGTTGCTAGGCCGTAACTGCTGCTGTATAATCCGGATGCAATGTCACTGTACTGTTTTCTCTTTTAAGTGTAGGACCCATCCGGGCTGCCTGTAGGATCACGTCCCTATCGCGAAAATTGAAAAGTCTTGCCAAGATAGGCCGCGGGGGAGCTCCTGGTCTGCGTCGCACGCCCGGGAACCTGTGTGCCCTTTCCACCGAAAAGAATTTTGAGAGCCCACGAGGGCACAACTTAGTCTGTATTAATTCCTCCAATGAACAAGTCCAGTGCTGGCCCCCTGATACTCTCCGGAACACCAAATAGGCGCACGTTGTTGCACCAAGAGCGTCCCTCCTGATCATCAAGCTTCGTCGTCAGTTGCTGATTCGCCTGTTCCAATTGGGCCACTTGCTTTTGCAATACCGTGGTATCCGCCGTGAGGGTTTTAGTGGTGGCCTCCACCGCCGTCATCCTGGAGCCTATCTTTGAGAAGTCCGCCCTCAGTAGTGTCACTTCACTCGAGATGGATCCTATTGCTGTATGCATCTGTAGCAGTGTGGCCATTACGTCTTGTAGCTTGACGTCTTTCTGAGGCCCTGCCATCTGGTCCGTTGCGGTGGGGTCTGTAGGGCGTAGCTCTGCCTGTTGGCTCTTTGTTAAGGCATACTTGTAGATGCAATTACTCTGCACCGGCTTTGCGCCCCTGGTACTCATGTTTAGGTTGTCCTGAGGTGTTCCCTGCGCCACCCTCAGCACCTCTGCCGGTCCAACTTCACGGGAATCATCCCAGCCCGGGTTCACACAATGCCACAAGACTTTAATCCCAATCCGGGTGCCTTTTATCCCTTCAATTTTGCAGGACTCACTGTGGGGGAAGCGCACGCAGTATCAGCTGACTGCTGCTGGTCGGGAGTACAGTACCGGCTGCGTCCGCGAGTTCGGGCCGCACTGTGTGTGCGTGCGTGCGGCCCCAATGCTCACTGTGGCTCCCGGCCTCTATTATGGGTATTAGGCCGCAACTCCTCCCCCTCTCGGCGTTCGTTTTCCGGAGCTCTGCCTCACCCGCTGAACAGATCCTCCAGCACCAGAGGGAACACTCTGTCTCTGCCTGCGCTCCGATCACACCAGGCTTCAGGATAAGTGCCAGGATTTGCGGGTCGATAAGGCCGGGTCCCGGAGATCCTCTAGGCTGCGGCCATTTTCTAAGGTCACTAGCCCCCCTCAGCTTTGCCATTGTTGGTGCTTAATTTTGTGCTGATTTTGCCAGTGGGGGCCACAGGCACCTATTTTTGGGGGCCGACACATATTTCTGAATCAAAAATTTAGGAGAGCAACAGAGGGAAATGCACACAAATCGGAAAGCCAGATGAAGAGAAAGATGGAAAAACTGTCACACAGAGAGAAAGCAGGAACCTGCAAGAGCTGTCCATATGCTTGGCATCGATATCTATGTATTAGCTACCTTAAAATAGATTCGAGTTTTTGTTATATTGCAATGACACATTGAGTTCCTTACTTTATTAGTTATATCAGTCATGCTCATATATGCTTCAGTTTCTGCCTTTGATTGTTTCAAAGTCACATGTGAAATTAAATATTGATCAAAATGTTTCACTTCAATTGAATTCACATTTTAAATCTGAATAAAAAATGTTTTCCCTCATTGTACTAATTAGATGTTTAGTGTAAATTTTGCGAGTTACCTGAACAATGACAATTAACAAAAAAACTTTAATTGAAGAAAATTATCAGAAAAAAGGAGTATGTTTCACATCTGTGTATGCAATAAATAAATCGTGATGTAATTTGTGGAGTTAACACAAGCAGGCGGTTTACGATGTAGTATGGCAGTCTACAGAATGTTCAAATAAAACGGATTTCGATATCTCCTCCATATAACATTAAATAAACCCAGTTACAACACATACCGTTCCACATATTTTGGAAATCTAAGGTGCCTTTTTTAAATAATCTCGATGACTTATGATGACTTGACAACATTTCTCTTTCAATGTCTGAATTTCTCACTCTGTTGTCCCGCGAGAAGCAATCATGCACAAGGAAGGGTGGCCTTTGTTAGCGAGGAGCATCGAGAACAAACCTTTATACACTGTCCATTATGTCTCTGTATTCATGGCAGGATCCTTGTAGTTTAACAACACCCGAGGACAGAGCGATGGTTGTGAGCAATGAACAGAGCGGATAGCCCAGTGGAGGACGATAACACTTGAAAAGGAGTGAAAGATGGAGCACATGAAGGTGGGTGTCACACCTCTATGCAGCACAGTAGTAGCTTCCTGATTACACAGCTGATCCCTGTGTATAAAAAAGGGTAATTCGGAAAATAGAGCGACGTCAGAGGAATTGTTATGATCATGGGAATTTCGAGCTCCTGCACAATTTGAAGAAAGAATATAAATCCTTAGTAAGGAAGCAGAAAAGGATTTTTAAATAAAAATGTTGGGTAAACCTATTAGAAACAATAGAAAATAAAAATATAAAAGGGTTCTGGAGGTTGATACAGGATGCCACAGGAAGGTCCCCGGGAAATATGAGCTGTGTTGTGGAAGAGGCAGCATGGCTAAAATACCTAAGTAATCTATATAAAGCTAGAAGGTCCCCGGAAATAGAGAAGGATAAACCAACTTGGACAGTGTATGTAGAAGCACTAAAACCAGCCTTTCCCGTAGAGAAAGTAAAAGAAACACTTAAGAAGCTGAATCAATATCGTGCTGCAGGTCCAGATAATCTCCCCGCAGTCTTAATTACATTTCAAATAGATTGGTGGGCAGAATTTTTATCTCAAATGTTTGTTGCCATTTTGGACTCAGGCATTATTCCTAATTCTTGGAAAGGGGCCATAATTAGACCCTTACATAAAAAGGGGGAAAGGAAGGATCCAAGAAATTATAGATTAATCAACCTCTTGGATATTGGAGAAAAAGTTTTCTCAAAAATAATCCTTGGTAGATTAAAGGAGTGGGTGGAGCGGCGGGAGATAGCCCCAATAGAGACGGGAGGCTCTAAGGAAGGACATTCTACTATTGATCACTGCTTCGTCCTGTGAGCTGTGGCGCGGAAGTCCATGGAGCTGCTGGGCAAGTTGTATTGCTGCTTCGTGGACTTTTGCGCAGCCTTTGATTTGGTGGATAGGGAGTGTTTGTGGGAGACTATGAGAAATTATGAGGTTCCTGCTGATCTTTTGTTGGTAATACAGGAACTGCAAAGCCAAAACTGGGTACAGGTAATCAAAGATACCTCTGGCGGCCTAACTCCTGAGACAGCGATAAATAATGAACTGAGGCAAGGTTGTGTTTTGGCCCCGCTCCTCTTCGCCATATTCCTAGCTGACCTGCACCTTCTCTTGGGCTCTGCCAGAGGTGTAAGCCCAAAAATAACTGGAAGGCATTTGTCCTGTTTGCTGTATGCCGATGATTTGGTCATTTTGGACCAAACCGAGGTGGGTCTCTAAAGGAAGCTGAATACAATCAGCGAATACTGCATGGCAAAACGACTTACAGTAAACATGGACAAAACTAAAATGTTGTGCTTTGTGAAGAAGAATATGAAGATTAATTGGTATTTGGGCCAAACTAAACTAGAGACTGTAAGTGAATACAAATACCTCGGAATATGGTTCACAAGTTCCCTGAAGTGGAGCATGCGCATGGAGGCACAGAAATTAAAAGCACATCTAGCGATATGTGGGCTGAAAAGATTCAGCCATAGTTATGGTGATATGTCCCGTAAACCTCTATTGATGGCCTTTAATGCTATGATTCCCCTGCAACTCCAATATAGTTCGGAAATCATTTGTATTGATGGTAAAAGCTCATGGGATAAAGATGAGGGGAAATGTTTAAAATCTGGTCACTCCCCAGCTCGGCAATGATTCAGGCAATCAGACTGTAATTAGGCCTAACCGCATGGAATGGTCAGGTGCAATTAAGCCTCCTCGGATTCTGGAATAGGTTGGGTCTTGGGGAGGTCACAAAGGTATCTCAGTGGTGTATGAAAGAAATCCAAGCAAGTGATCACCCGAAGACACTACAAATAAATGTGTACTTAAACGGCAGGGTAAAGAAATATTCTAGAGTAATAGAACGAGAGTACTTGAGTCAAAAAGATGGGAGAAAGACATAAGCTTTCCTTACCTTGACATATTACCAAACCGCTGGTTAAGAATGGAAGTACTTAAGTTAAGATTTGGTATTAACCCGGCCATTATAAATAGTGCAATAAAAGCTGTTTTAATGGGACCGGATGGCAAATGCTTGTGTAAGATAGGGATGAAATGTAATATTTTGCATATTTTATTGGACTGTCAAATATTTTTAAAAAGACGTCAATTGTTCCTTCGCCCGATATTTTTAAAATACGATGTAAGGGCGCGTTTACAAGCACTGGAGCTTCTTGTTAATATGGAAAATTTAGATATTGCGATAGCCATTGGCAAATATATGCAGGGCGTATAGTGTAGTAAAGTGCTTTGTAATTTTAAAATGAAGTTAACTGTTTTATTTTGCTATAAATGAGGTTTTAAGGATAATATGACTTTTTATTGTTTAAGAATATGAATTTGTGATGTGTAGACTTTCAAAGGATAATGTATGAGTTAGGGTTTATAGATCAAATGGTCTAAATAAACTTTATTTTTTTGATTTGATCCCCGTGTAACGTTGCATCGCATTTTGCACTGACACACAAGTCAAACAGTTACGTTTCGAACTGGTCTTTTTGATGATGTAAATATTATGGTATGTTGTGGTTGGCTACGTTATATCAGTTTTATACATATACATATTGTGCCTAAAATGGCTTTGGAGCATAACTGAATTATGAGGCTGATGAGAAATCACTAGATAAATATGTTTTTAATGATTGCCAAGTGGAGTGGTTGAGACTTAACTGATCAAGTCAAAGAGTTTGTCAGCTCTATTACTTGTGTGAATGATACAGTTGTTCAGGTTCCTAGGCGGGAGAACCTTCATGTACAACGCAGCGAAGGCCTGGAATGCCCTACCACTTCATCTTAGAGCCACCCAGAACCTTAACTTATTCCGCAAACAACTGAAGACCCATCTCTTCACATCTGTTTGCTAAACCCCGCTATCTTCTCTCCCCTCCATGTGCACTGTAGGTTTGCGATTTCCCTAGCGCTTGGACGCCCACGGGCAACAACTGCGCTCTACAAATCCCCAAGTTTACAAGTTTAGTTAAAAAAAAAACATTTGCGACTTCAAATGATTCCAAAAGATCCCATTCAGAGAAATCATGAAATAATTCAGCGCCCTTAAACAATTATCAAACAATGTATTTTTCACTGATAGAAAATTCCAAGATACAATAATAAAGAGGGTGCTCAAAAGGTTACACAAACGTATGTCAATAACAGAGAACAAACAAAAGTGTGAACACAAATAATAATCATGGCAAAAAAGGAAATAATTATATACAAAAGCAGGTTTGTAGGAACACCAAGACAAACAACGCTCAATGCTTACTCTCATTTATTTATATATATATTTGTTTTTTGCCATGGAAGGCGTCAACGGCTTTTTAACCATATTCAATCACCTGGTCATCATCATGACAAAACAATTAAGGAGCAATGATCAGATGTTCGAACAAGGCTGGTTCATCGTAAACAGCAGGGAAGTACAATTAATGTACTGCTAGTCATTCAAACTATAGATCATGTAAGGACAGGAGAAATTTAACATAGCTGAGGGAATGTTAAAGTATTAGTTACATGGTCCAACTGAGATCCAATCCATATAATTGAAGTTGCTTAAGAAAGAATATTCACTCTTGAAGTCAGTGCATTCCAAATTTCACAGAGTCGCAAATGTCTTGTTTTTGAACTAGGAACCTGATCCACTGGGGCAATAAGGGTGGGCGTAAAATCCGTTTCGCGGGCGAATTTGCGGATTTTCCGCGATTTCGCGATCCACGAATCTTGCGAAATCGCGGTAAAATCCGCGAATCAACGGGGACGAATTTTCAGTCAAGCAAGGGTTACAGCAGCAGGTGCAGAAGTTGAACCTAATTTCTTTGTAACCTTTTACAAAAGGGTTACAAACAAATTAACTTCAACGTGGACACCTGCTGCTAATTGCTTCCTGGCGGCTCGCTATCTACTTGCAACTATTCTCTGACCCTGCTCTGACCCTTGAAGCAGGGTCAGAGAATAGTTACAAGTAGGCAACAAGGCACCTGTCCAAGGAATTAAACCTCATCAGGAAGCACTTACAGATATAAAAAACAGGAAGAAGGGAGAGGATGGCAAATACACCCATTTTGAGTTGTCAGGAGGGGTTAAACGGAAAGAGACCTTTACAGCACAATTGTCATATGCATTTTGCTAAAAATAAAAAGCTGTATGTTCTGTAGGGGCAACTCAGGAATCTGGCCCTTCAGAGATCCGGCCTCTCTTTCTTTCTCTCGTTCTCTCTCTCCCTCTCTCTTTCCCTCTCTTTCTCTATCTATCTATCTATCTATCTATCTATCTATCTCTCTCTCTCCCTCTTCCATAAACGACTGCATGGGTAACTTCGCTATGCAAGCGGCTCCCGAAGACGCAAAAAGCCCCGTGAACACGCAAAAAGCCCAGCGAACACGCCAAAAACCCCGCAAACACGAAAAAAAAAAACATCCGCAAATTCGCACAAATTCGTGAATTTTGCGGTTCGCAAATTCGCAAATCCGCAAATTTGCGGATCGCAAATTCGCAAAATTCGCCCATGCTTATGTGGCATTCACGCTGTTCATTAGCCTCAGGTTCAGGTTACAGGGCTGCCCCTGTTTTATGTAATTAGCTCTATCACTTGAGCAGATAATCTGAAGGCTCCCATTCTAAGTAGCTGGACACACACCATTCCAGAGAAGCAAATTAGCTGAATATAAGGATATATTTAGAAGATACAGTGCAATAAATACATTATGAATAATGAGTCTCTTCCTTTGAAAAGTTCTGTGGTAAAGAAAGAATACCCAGAAACATATGTGCTTATGAACTGGTAGCTGATGCAAGACGTTCACATCAAGACATAACTGCTACTCTCTGAACTTGCAGAAATCTGTTCAAAGGATAGTCAGGCGTACATATATAAAAGTCAGTCAGAACATAAAAAAATATTAACATTGAGGAAAAAACATCAAATCATTGATGGGCACTGCAATATAACATGTTATAAAAACTCATACTCAAATGTATCCATGCCACTGGCTAACCCTTATCTTTATGAAACAAATAAATCCTACTCACATCTTTCTCTTCCATGCCTTCCTGGTTGGAGCACTTCAGGAGAATGTTATGGTTGATGGGGCTGAAGATGGCATAATAGAACTAGAGCTCCAATACTATACATACTATTGAGCTTAGTCATATGTTAATTGCACCCCAGAAGTTCTCAGCACCATAACCTGCTCAAATGTTTGTGCAATGCATTGTTCATCAATATTATGGGGCTATAAATATTTTCATTCAGCACATTGACTTCCATTATATGACCACGGAAAGTATATTATTATGTGTACTTCTACATTGTCTAGCAAATCGTATTAACCTTCGACTTCTCCTAATAGGCTTACCTATATCTACCCTGTGATATAGAGGCACTGTTGGACGTGGCCCTCTCTTATGTGTCACTCTCAAGGCTTTTGCTTTTTCCCCTTCTGTTTTGGCTGAATTCATTTTCGATGGCCTTAGGACTCTGTGCACTTTACTACTGCTAACTAGTGGTAAAGTGCTTGTTCTCACTCTGTAATACATCCTAAAAAAGGCCTACCCCCAATTGGTGCATTTAATTTACCAGTAAGCTCCTAGTAAAGTGGTAGTAATGTACACAGAGTCTGTAAATTAAATGCTACTAGTGTGCCTGCAGCACTTATAGTTCAACCACTTAAGCAGTCTTTTTATATGTGCCTCAAGCTGCCATTGCAGCCGGTATGCAGTTTTACACTGTAAATTGGACTTGGCAAAATAAACATTTTGTCAAGCCTAAAACTCTCTTTTTTAATACATAAAAGTCACCCCTAGTCTAAGCAATAAACAGCCTACAGGTAAGGTGCAGGGTATTGAAAAGCCGGACATGTACTACCATTACGTTTGTCCTGGTAGTGAAAAAAACATAGCATAACATTAGGTTACCTTATTACATTTAATAAGAAACAACCTTTGTTTAGCAGCTGGAGGAAAAATCATGTTTGGTGTCTAAGAAAGTGTAATCTAAAATCCTCTGTAAAAGTAAAGTTGGATTTTAAGTCACAATTCTAAAAATGTCATATTTAGAAAGTTGAAATTTTCTTGTACTAACCATTTGGAGGCTGCAACCTGTTTCCTGGGTCACATGACCAGCTGTAGTTGGCAGTCAGCCTTTACGTATTCCTTCCAGACTTCCACACAATAGGTAGACTGGGTAATGGCAGGATGGGTCATCCAAGGCAGGATGGGGGCGGAGCTGTGAACATCCCTTCCTGGCAGTTCAAAAACTTTACCTCATCTCACACACAAGTACCTTCACACTAGCCTATTGTGGCTGACAATACATTAAGCCATCACAAGGAGACAGGAAATTCCAGAAACATCTAAAGGTGGAAAACTCTGGAAGTTTCTGCCACTTCAAAGTGGGCACCGGGTATAAAAAGCATTGCAATGCAATAGGTTTACTGCACCCTTTCTTTGCTTATTGGAATTGTTTTTGTATTACTTATGCTACTGCTAGGATATTTCTTAACAACAAAACATTAAAAAAAAAATGACATTTACAAAACCAATAGCTCAAAGTTTCACTAATGCAAGAAGTCTTACTACAATGCAAATGTGTGTTCAGCTAGCATGCAGGCTGTTAATCTCATTACAGAAGAATTGGACATTTGTAATGGTAACAGAAGACGGCACCCCAGCCTTACATAAACACCTCCTCGGCTTACAAGATTGTCCATTATTGATCCTTAGTCTATGCAATAGACTCCTCACTAGCAAACATTTCTACAAGAAGTGCCAGAATACTGCAATACTATAGAGATCTGAATAAGGCTTTCCAGAGTCTTCAGTGCTTTTATGAAACTCCTCTAGAAAATTCCACCAAAGACTCATTTCCGGCTGTTTGTATTCGATCACCAGGAGTTTGGGTGAGCTTAAATGCTGTTTTGTTAGTACTATTGGTCGTATGTTCCTTTCGATGTGTCATAGTAGTGTGTATGTTTAATATGAGAAATTTACAAATTCTGATACAATACAATAGGAAAGGTTGACGCTGCTTAGAATCCGGTATCAGACAGGGAGGACTACAGGGTGGGAGGACAAATTAAAAATAATTGCTACAGGAAGACAAGAGTGTACAATGATTTGAAAAGAAACTCTGCATGAACTATGGAAAGGGCTTTTTCCCCTTCTGTTTTGGCTGAATTCATTTTCGATGGCCTTAGGACTCTGTGCACTTTACTACTGCTAACTAGTGGTAAAGTGCTTGTTCTCACTCCGTAATACATCCTAAAAAAGGCCTACCCCCAATTGGTGCATTTAATTTACCAGTAAGCTCCTAGTAATGTGGTAGTAATGTACACAGAGTCTGTAAATTAAATGCTACTAGTGTGCCTGCAGCACTTATAGTTCAACCACTTAAGCAGTCTTTTTATATGTGCCTCAAGCTGCCATTGCAGCCGGTATGCAGTTTTACACTGTAAATTGGACTTGGCAAAATAAACATTTTGTCAAGCCTAAAACTCTCTTTTTTAATACATAAAAGTCACCCCTAGTCTAAGCAATAAACAGCCTATAGGTAAGGTGCAGGGTATTGAAAAGCCGGACATGTACTACCATTACGTTTGTCCTGGTAGTGAAAAAAACATAGCATAACATTAGGTTACCTTATTACATTTAATAAGAAACAACCTTTGTTTAGCAGCTGGAGGAAAAATCATGTTTGGTGTCTAAGAAAGTGTAATCTAAAATCCTCTGTAAAAGTAAAGTTGGATTTTAAGTCACAATTCTAAAAATGTCATATTTAGAAAGTTGAAATTTTCTTGTACTAACCATTTGGAGGCTGCAACCTGTTTCCTGGGTCACATGACCAGCTGTAGTTGGCAGTCAGCCTTTACGTATTCCTTCCAGACTTCCACACAATAGGTAGACTGGGTAATGGCAGGATGGGTCATCCAAGGCAGGATGGGGGCGGAGCTGTGAACATCCTTTCCTGGCAGTTCAAAAACTTTACCTCATCTCACACACAAGTACCTTCACACTAGCCTATTGTGGCTGACAATACATTAAGCCATCACAAGGAGACAGGAAATTCCAGAAACATCTAAAGGTGGAAAACTCTGGAAGTTTCTGCCACTTCAAAGTGGGCACCGGGTATAAAAAGCATTGCAATGCAATAGGTTTACTGCACCCTTTCTTTGCTTATTGGAATTGTTTTTGTATTACTTATGCTACTGCTAGGATATTTCTTAACAACAAAACATAAAAAAAAAAAACTTGACATTTACAAAACCAATAGCTCAAAGTTTCACTAATGCAAGACGTCTTACTACAATGCAAATGTGTGTTCAGCTAGCATGCAGGCTGTTAATCTCATTACAGAAAAATTGAACATTTGTAATTGTAACAGAAGACGGCACCCCAGCCTTACATAAACACCTCCTTGGCTTACAAGATTGTCCATTATTGATCCTTAGTCTATGCAATAGACTCCTCACTAGCAAACATTTCTACAAGAAGTGCCAGAATACTGCAATACTATAGAGATCTGAATAAGGCTTTCCAGAGTCTTCAGTGCTTTTATGAAACTCCTCTAGAAAAGTCCACCAAAGACTCATTTCCGGCTGTTTGTATTCGATCACCAGGAGTTTGGGTGAGCTTAAATGCTGTTTTGTTAGTACTATTGGTCGTATGTTCCTTTCGATGTGTCATAGTAGTGTGTATGTTTAATATGAGAAATTTACAAATTCTGATACAATACAATAGGAAAGGTTGACGCTGCTTAGAATCCGGTATCAGACAGGGAGGACTACAGGGTGGGAGGACAAATTAAAAATAATTGCTACAGGAAGACAAGAGTGTACAATGATTTGAAAAGGAACTCTGCATGAACTATGGACAAACAAGCATAATTATATGTCCTAGTCAATCCATTATATTAGAATGCTGGTCAACACACTGGAAGCAAAAGTTTAAAGTAAATAATTTTCCAATTGCAAACATAACAAACTCCCATTAAACCAACACATGGTGGCTTTTATAGTTAGTTCATTTACTTGTACGCAGTTAAAGAATGCTGGCAGTACCAACTACTTGGCATTAGGCAGCGGAATAAACAGAGCATTTTCAGCTGCCTCAGAAGACATGTTTGATAAGTATGTCCATCTCAGCAGTGTTAAGAGAATTTTGAGGCTGGATTGTTTTGTAAATAAATCAGTTACCACTGCGCCTCTGGCCTGGTTGCCCCCTTGCTCCTCAGCGCTCCTGCTCCAGGCACCCTTGCTGTGCCAGCTCCTCACCGATGCCGTGAGCGGCGCCCCAGCCACCGCAGGGCCACCTGCTCAAACCGATCCCGCTTTCCCGCCGCTTCCTGCCTAAGGACCCGCCCCCTCGCCAGTCCATTGGTGGACGCGACCCCGCCGCCCAGCTGACCCGCCCTCCCGGCTCCCCTCTTATGACGCCCCCTCAGCGACCGCGCGCAGCGGGAGCACCGACTGAGCGCCGAAGGTGGGCCGAAGGTAAGTCCGTCTGCGCCCGTCCGCGCCTGGACCGCGCCTGGACCGCGCCCAGCGCCAGGACCCCTGGCCCCCGCAGACCCCAGCCCATCCGCCGGACGTACGATGCCGCAACCCTCAACGCACTCAACGCCGGCTGAATCCCGGGTTGCTACCGAGCCACCCCGAGACGCACCCACGAACCCTTCTGCTGCAACTCCTGCAAGTTCACCTGCATCCGGACCTGCACTACAACTACACCAACCAAGACGAGCAACAGCAGCAGCCACCTGAAATGCATCCTGCTCAACACCCGCTCCATCCACAGGCACGCCATCGAGGTCTGGAACCTGCTCGACACCACAGCCCCAGACGTCGCCTTCTTCATGGAAACCTGGATGAACGCCTCCTCAGCGCCTGACATCGCCATCGCCATCCCAGACGGCTACAAGATCATCCGAAGGGACCGCATCAACCACACCGGAGGAGGCATCGCCATCGTCCACAGGAACACCATCCGCATCACGACCAACACCGATGACACCCTCGCTAACGCCGAGTACCTGCACTTCCAAGTCCACATCAACCCCAAGACCACCATCAGAGGCACCCTCATCTACAGACCCCCTGGACAACGCACACAATTCAGCGAAGACATAGCCGACTTCATCAGCCCACACGCCCTCTGCTCCGCTGACTACATCCTCCTAGGGGACCTCAACTTCCACCTGGAGAACAACAACGACCGCAACACCACCACCCTGCTGGACAACCTCGCCAACCTGGGACTCAAGCAACTGGTGACCACCCCCACCCACTACGCCGGACACACACTCGACCCCGTCTTCTCATCCAGCAAGGACATCGCCTTCAGCCACGCCACCGGACTCCACTGGACGGACCACAGCTGCGTCCACTTCAGCTTCGCAAGGACCACGATCCACCACCACCAGCAACAGGCTGCACGCAGGAACTGGAACAAGATCACAGCCGACCAGCTCGCGTCCTCCCTGAGCATGAACCCTCCCACCAGCACAACCAACCCTAGCCAGGCGGCCACCAACCTCAAGAAGTGGATCAGCGACTGCGCAGACGAGCTCGCCCCCCTGAGGACCCCGCCCAGCAAACCCGGCAGCAAGAAAGCCCCATGGTTCACCGACGAACTCAAGAGCTCCAAGAAGAACTGCCGAGCCCTCGAGAGAACCTGGCGCAGAGACCCAACACCGGACAACATGACTGCCCTCAAGCTCGCCACCCGAAAACACCACCAACTCATCTGCGCCACCAAGAAAACTGCATTCAAGGATCGACTGGACAACAATGCACACAACAGCAAAGAACTCTTCAACATCGTCAAAGAGCTCTCCAACTCCAACGCCAGAAACAACGACATCACCCCTTCGCAAGACCTCTGCAACTCCCTCGCCTGCTACTTCCACAACAAGATCGCGGACATACACAACAGCTTCATCACTCAACCGACGAACACCACGACCGAACCACCGCCCCCCACCACCACCCTCCGCGCCTGGACTCCGATCAACACCGAAGACACCGTCCGCACGATGAACTCCATCCACTCCGGATCTCCGACCGACCCCTGCCCTCACCACGTCTTCAACAAGGCCGACGCTATCATCGCACCCCACCTGCGGGATATCATCAACACCTCCTTCGACACCGCTACCTTCCCGGAGAGCTGGAAGCACGCCGAACTCAGCGCTCTACTCAAGAAGCCATCGGCTGACCCCACCGACCTCAAAAACTACTGCCCCATCTCGCTGCTCCCGTTTCCTGCTAAAGTCATCGAGAAGACCGTCAACAAGCAGCTGGCCGCCTTCTTCGAGACGAACGGATCCCTGGACCCCTCGCAGTCTGGCTTCCGGGCCAACCACAGCACCGAGACCGCCCTGATTGCAGTCACCGATGACATCCGAGCGCTGCTCGACAACGGAGAAACAGCGGCCCTCATCCTCCTCGACCTCTCCGCGGCCTTCGACACTGTCTGCCATCGTACCCTAGTACAACGCCTCAGCAACGTCGGAGTCCAGGAGAAGGCCCTGGAGTGGATCATCTCCTTCCTCGCCGGAAGGACACAGAGAGTCCGACTCCCTCCGTTCAGATCTGAAGCCACCGAAGTCATCTGCGGCGTCCCTCAAGGCTCCTCGCTCAGTCCAACCCTCTTTAACATCTACATGAGCCCCCTCGCAGACATCGCACGCCAGCACAACCTCAACATCATCTCCTACGCTGACGACACCCAGCTGATCCTCTCCCTTACCAACGACCCCACCACCGCCAGAGCCAACCTTCACGAAGGGATGAAAGAGGTAGCCGTATGGATGAAGAACAGCCGCCTGAAACTGAACTCAGATAAGACGGAAGTACTCATCCTGGGATCCTCACCCACCACTTGGGACGACACCTGGTGGCCCCCCGCCCTAGGCAGCGCACCCAAACCAACAGACCACGCACGCAACCTGGACTTCATCCTGGACTCCTCCCTCTCCATGACCAGACAAGTCAACGCCGTCTCCTCGTCGTGCTTCAACATCCTGCGCATCCTACGTAAGATCTTCCGGTGGATCCCCACCGAGACCAGGAAGACGGTCACCCAGGCCCTCGTCACCAGCCGTCTGGAATACGGCAACACCCTCTACGCCGGAACCACCGCCAAACTCCAGAAGAGACTCCAGCGGATCCAGAACGCCTCAGCACGACTCATCCTGGACATCCCCCGTCGCAGCCACATCTCCGGGCACCTGAGAGATCTGCATTGGCTCCCGGTCAACAAGAGAATCACCTTCCGTCTCCTTACCCACGCACACAAAGCCCTACACAGCCAAGGCCCAGGATACCTCAACAGCCGCCTCAACTTCTACGCATCCAAACGCCAGCTTCGATCGACCAGCCACGCCCTCGCCGCCGTCCCCCGCATCCGTAGAGCCACCACAGAGGGACGGTCCTTCTCCTACCTCGCCGCCAAGACATGGAACTCCCTCCCCACCCACCTCCGCCTGACCCAGGACCACCTCGCCTTCAGGAAGCAACTCAAGACCTGGTTGTTCTAGCAGTAGCAGATTTCTCCCCCCCCCCCCCCCCCCCCCCAGCGCCTTGACACCCTCTGGGTAAGTAGTGCGCTATATAAATGCAATGATTGATTGATTGATTGAGTTAAGAAATAGAATCCTCTATGATACAATGGAACAGTGTAATTATTCTAAATTCGACAGTTCTTCTTTAAGGTAGCAAACCAGTCAATAAATACACTTCCTGTGCATTTTAGACATCTCCATGGCAGCGGAAAGAATGAAGTTTTGTAACCGAGAGCTGGTCTGAAAAGGTTTTAATTCTATACCAAAAACACCTGACTACATTTCCTAATTGCTTACCTAGTATGAAAACTCCAGTGGAGCAAGCAGGTTGGCTGCAACAATTTCAAAATCTTTATTTTGGTTGTATAAACCATAAAAGATACATAAAACAACTACTTCCAAATTCAAAAACAAGTAATGCAATGAAGTCTAACATATCAGTGTACACAAGGAATATAATAAAAGGTAATTAATGAATGTATGTAGCCCTTTTGTTAAAACATAAATTCAATTTTAAATATGTTAAGAAAGACATCTAAATTAAAAAGAGTGTTTTTCAGGTATTTGAAACGTATTTCATAACCCATTTGCTTATGTTCAAAACAGTTAGCAATGCTCACAGGATAGTATTCATACAATAAAATTCCCTAAATAATTCATCATACGAGCCACCTTCTTTGAATGTATCTGGGATAATTGAATAATTCATTAAAGCTTCAATCCTACTTTAGCCCTTATGAAACTCACATCTAGTGAAAAATTTGCTCACGCCAAAGACAATAACTTGCACTGTGTCAGACCTTAATATTCTTTCTGCCTCTTTGCAAGATCGAATACCTAGATTTAAACAGATAGGTTTGATACATTTTTTCCTTGGCTTGACATATGCGGAACAAAAAAATAAGATATGCAGATAATTTTGTATGGATTTGTCTGAGCATAAGGAACACAAATCTTTGTCCTCATTTCCTGACTGATAGGTTAGCCAGCCTGATATACCTGCGTTAGTGCTCAATATCCCATATCTAAATTTCATGTATAACATTTTTGCCAATTGAGAACGTACCTCGTCCAGAAATGGCTCAAAGTTTGGTGTGTCCTTAAACGAAAGAAACCTAGTCGAAAAAAACACCACTCAATGTGCCATGCAGGATGCTGCTTTTAATAAAGGCCCAGAAGGTCGTTTTTAACAGCTTCTTAGAGACGGATCATCCTAAAACTGGGAGAGACCAATCTTTCTCAGCCATGAACAAACATGCCAGAACCATAAATTAGTATTATTATGGTCCAACCCCATGATTTCTTCTAGGCCAGCCTTATAGTGCAACAGTTCCGGGGTAGACCACAATCTTACCCAAAACGTAAGTGGTCTCAAGATCGCCAAGTGGTCTGTCCGTTTAACATTCAAATCCCCAAAAAATGGTACTAGTAGTGTTCGTATGGGAAGATTTAAAAGCATCCTGAAAAACGTTTTTCCCCCAGCTCAAAAATCTTTTTACAGTATGAGCCCCATATTTCAGCCCCATACAGTGCAGCGGAATGGGCTTTGTATTTAAATACCTCCAACACAGGAGATACAGCCTTTAAAAGGCTTTTCCTATATTTTTTATGATTGGTAATGAGTTTTGAGTCAGGGATATATTACTTTTTTCTATTTGGGTCTTCCAAAATAGTTTTGTATCTAGAGATATACCCAAATAACTAAAGCTCTGTACATACTCCAACTTTTGGCCATTCAGAGCTAAATTTTCCCGAAATGTTTTATGGGGATTTATGGCCATGTATTTTGTTTTACTTTACTTTGTATTTTGTTGATGTCAAGGCCTTGGTTTTACAGTATTTGTGGAAAGTATTGACTAAGCATTGCAGCCCCATTGGTGTTTGGGATAGTAATATGGTGTTGTCTGCAAATAATAGAGAAGGCACCTTCTCTCCCCCCAATTGGGGTGCATCATTCTCATATCTGTTTAAAAAGTTTGGGATATCATTTACATACAATGAGAATAATGTGGGTGCCAATACACGTCCTTGGAGAACTCCTCTTTTTATGGGGATTGCTTCAGTTAGTTCGCCCCACATCTCCCACCTTACTTTCGCATAATTATTATTGTGTAATCTTACTATTAGCTTAAGTAAGTTGGCTGGCACCCCTTGTTGCTTCAATGATCCCCATAGCAATGCTCGAGGGATTAAATCAAACGCCGCCTTTAAATGTATAAAGGCGATGTATAGATGGCCCTTTCTTAAGCTGACATATTTCCAACACAAACAAGTAAACCTAAAGACCTGGTCCGTTGTACTGAGTTTTAGTCTGAAACCAGCCTGGAATTTTGTTTTCCTCTATCCAAATATTTAATCAATTTAAAATATGCCTTGAAAAAACCTTCTGTAAAATATCTATTAAACTTATTGGGCGATAATTCACTGGATCATAACAGTTACCTTTTTAAAAAATGGTGGTCATTTCTAAAACTTTCCAGGATTCCGGAATTGCAGCGCCTAATAATATGGCTTTGCATAATTGGTTAATGTACAGACCCCAAACACCAATATCGTGCTTGAACAGGTCACCAGGAATTTTGTCTGGTCTGGGGGGGTTTTCTGGTTTGATTTCACTGATCGCAAGTATTGTTTCCTCCAAACTGAAAACTAGATTAGCTTCATTTTGTCTTGTTACCACACCATCATCAGGTAAAAATATCCTACTTACAGGTGCGGCATACAACTTTATAAAATGGTCAACCCATGTCGCAGCATCAAGGTATACATGTTTAGTTTCCACCCCTGCTTTATTCCCTTTGGCTATGAATCTCCAAAAGCCTATATGGTCCTTACATTTTGCCGAATTGAGTAGTTTGGACCAATTATCATCGTCCTATGCTTTTTTTGCTTTATCAAGGGTTGTCTTGTACTTTAATCTATTCTCCCTTATTATAGTTGCATTTCCTTTTTTACTTCCATTATTAGTTCAGTCTTAGCATTAACACAACATTTGTCATATCAAGGGTTTATTTCGTTGAGGTGGTTATTACTTTCTATTTTCCACTTTTCTTGAGCTTTTATTCACTATTGGGGCCAATGCTACCACCAAATCTCTATGCAGTTTTAGGAAACGTTCTTTTTCTATGGTTGACTCTATATACGATTCAAAGATATCTGCAACGTGTTATATTTGTTTACCAATTTCTCACCATTTCCTAAGACTTGAGCCCATTTCAGGGACCAACAATTATTGCTTACTATAATATCGTTGGAAGCAGTATTAAAATCCTTGGTGTTCTGCACAGAGTGGGAAAATAACTGATCAGATAATGTTAATTGAAGGGGTCAGTGATCACTTTCTGTTCTTGGGTCTACTTTTAAATCGATTACATAGGGCTAGATTTCTAGTGATACCTTGATAGTCTATTTTACTTCGAGAATTACTCCTACAATAAGTATATGCCTTTGGCTTGTCCGATGGTAAGTGTCTATTGCACCCTCTTAAACCGTGTCCAGCAACTAATTTCATTATTTGTGTCGCTTCCACCGTGCATGGTACCATACTAGTACTTTCTAGTTCAGGGATGTTGTTTGCCATATCCTCCTCTGCAAAAAAATTGTGAAGACCTATCAACAGTTCGAAATTACAATTTAGGTCCCCACCTATAATTATACTTGTCTTTTCTCCTATTGAGTTTAAAATGGAGTCCATGTGCTCAACTGTCACTGACTCTTTAGAAGCTGGGCTAGGTCTAGTATAAATATTAAGTAAGTATATTATCCATACATCTTTAGTCGTGATTTTTACGCCAACTATATCATGAGATATTATACTTAACTTCAATATTTCGATGGCAAGGGTTACTCTAACCCATATTACTAACCCCCTGATGATCTCCCTCTGACAGATGGAATTGCTTCAGCATGAACAGTCTTCTAGCCTACTCTGTGTGGCGTCTCTAATGCCCACGTTTCTTGCAAAAGGCAGATATCATACTGCTCGATATACTCTTGCCAGTCTGTGTCTCTAATATTCCTACTCAGCCCTGCTACTGTAGTGTAGTTCCTATTTTCCCAATAGGCTCTACGCATTGGAATAACATATACAGTAGTGTAGACGTAGGACTGAGGTCATCTAGGTCTCTACTACTATGTTAAACTTAATGTAGGTTTGCCAGCTAGCTCAGAGGTCACTAGAAACTTCCTTGAATGAGCAGGGAGGAGTGAACTTCCCCGATTAGACAAGAAGGAATTCAGTTTCTGACAACCGCATAAACATGACAACTTTGCTCCCTCAGAATAAAGAGTGTATCTCTAGAGTCGTGTGAAAACAATAGGCAGCTATTTCACTCAGTCAATCGTGCATGCTTAGTTTCACCAGAGTGCAGAGAAATAGAGAGACGGGTGTTTTCAATAAAAAGGTGTTATTTTATTGAGCAGTCTTCTTTCTCATGCAAGAGAAATGAATTGCCATAATTGCAATACTCATCATAAAGTAAAGTGCGTACAGTAAAAGTAGTATTATGAAATAATACTGTAAAAGCATTGATATGGTTTCTTAGCCATATGATACTTTAAAACGGATAAAATATATACATAAAAACATTGACTAACAAACTCAACTGGTGCTTCTAAGATACCCTTACCCCAGTGTACCTGACCTAAGCCTAATACGTGGGAAGGAGTAAGTAAGTTGCAGTTTTTAAGTTAAGTTGGGTTTTTTGGAATCAAGAATTCTCTCTAAGGTTTTAATCAGTTCCGTACCTTGGTTCTAGAATGAAGGAAGTCTTGTATCTCGCGTTTCAGGACTCGATCTCCCAGCAACCTGCGAGGGCAACTTGGGAACCCTGGAGCTGGATTTTCTCGGCGTGAGAAAAGGCAGCTTCTCCAGCACGTCAAAAGAGGAGGGGTGGTTTCCTTCGGCTCTCGCATCAGCTGGGCTCCGGATAAGTAGATAACCGCTCTGCTCCACACCACCGTATGTTTGCTTAAGGCAACGTTGGTATATTTATACCTGAAAGGTGCCAGGTTTGACGTAAGGTTGGACAGTTCTTTCTGGACTCCAGGAGTTCTTGTGTAAATCAAAACAGAAGCAGGAGGGGATTTGCCGGGCTTCTTAAGGCTTGGTTTGTTTAAAGAACGCTGGCATTATGCTAAGTGCAAGACCAAGCAAAAACTGTCCAAAAATTGCCAGGCAGTACTGCAGACCAGAGGTGGGAGTCCAGCGCCATAGGAGGAACTGGATGCCTTGGAGTAACGGTTGTCCATGGTCATCTTTGAGGAGTCGGTGGTTGGAGTCCAGGGACATGATAGTGCTGAACATGGTCAGCTACATCAGCAACATAGTAAGTAACTTCGGGGGATGGAGGGACGGGGGTGTGGGCACCAATGTCACTCATGTCTAAACAAATATCTCTCAGTACACACATCTACATTGACTGGTGATCTCTTTCCAGACACAAAGGTCCCTGGGAGTATAGCCACACATCACCATAGGTATTGAATATATTTAAAGACACATATTGTTGGTGTCAAAGACTTTTATTCTGCAAATAAAATAATCCAATATAGAGGAAATATAATATACATCAAACTACTAAATAAGGGCAGCATGAACAAGCAAGGTGGTGTATTGACTGGAGAGTTGGCAGAGAGTTACATTGGCCTCCTTGCCTAAACACCATGCTCATACAAATTGGCTACACAGGGCTGCATCTCATTGACAATATGTTGCAGCCCCATGAACCAAACTGCTCTGGGGCTAAAGTTAGCAGGCCACCACCGATGGAGGCACACATGCACTGTTGTGGAGGGGTGTCTGGGTTGAAGATTGTACATGTTCATATAGGGGGACCTTACTGAACATACACATGTTTTTGCTCAACACAGGCACCCCTGCACAATGGTACATGTGCCCTCATCACATCACATCTGCCCTGATTTCAACAGCATGATGGCCCTACCCATGCCACATTAACAATCATGGTGCATTGCCAACATCAAATGTGTGGTAGCATGCAATCCACACCTCCAAAAATAGACAATAAGTTTGAGGTGTAATGAGTAGTGGTGACTAAACTACAATGCAGTGTATTGCAGTAATAGGTGTCTCTTTAACATTCTGGATTGGAGATTGTCATGTTGTAAACTGATCAAATGACACACATACAACAGCATATTTCATTTACATTGCAGAGGGAGAAACATCACCTCCTGTATAGCAGCCTGTCCCACTTTTCAATTATGAAGATGAAGACATCTCAACCATCGACCAGGACACCCTCCAAGACCTCATCAACTCCATTGGCAGCCCGTCTCCGGAAGCAGGGACATCAAGCAGCATTGTGGTAGTTCCACCCCCTGCACAAAACACCCAGCAGCCAACACCTCTCACCACTGCTGTCTCCCAGGATCTTGAGGACCCACTTATAACATTTCAACGCCATGCGACTGAGGTCCAGCAGGAGATGGCTGGTCAGGTGCGGGTGGGGTTTGACAGCCTGGCGGCCAAGCTAGATGGGGTCTGTGGGTGTCTCAGTCCCATTAGGGACCACCTGGAGTCCATCACAGGCACCCACAGTTCTCTCCATGCTCTCCAGCATTCCATGCCTGACATCGCTGGAGTACTGACTCAGAGACAAGAACAACTGTCCTGTCAAAGTGGTTCCAGCGATGTCACCAAGGAGTTGCATCGAATGAGAATGATCATGGAGAACATGGAGTGGATGCAGGCTTCAGACTTGGCAGCCATAGCTGCATACCACAGGGATGTTGCTGGAGTCTTGCAAGCCCTGCAGCTTATCATCACTGCAGTGCTGCCTCAACCTTTGGCACAGATGAATGCTGCTGCACCTTAAACATCCACATCTCACCCCCCTGATGTGTCACAGCCTCACAGTGCTCCAGCCAATCCTCCATCACGCTTATGAGGGCACATGACACATCAGAGGAGGGAGATGTGGCTGAATCAAAAATCTTGTGAAGAAGTCAGCGGTAGCATTCATCTCTGTCAAATGACCTGTTTCTGCTTGGAACTGTGCATACCATCATGCCCCGGAACATCAGCTTCCACTGTTCCCTAAATTACTATGCTACACTCACCTTGGACTTTGATTATAGATTGCCAATTTTTGCATAATTCCCAAAAACATTGCAATCAGCCTGCTGACTGAACTCAGCCTCTTCCTCAACATGTCTCTGCACATGTCCCCCCCACAGGACTCTGTCTGCCCCCCCCCCCACTGGGCATGCACACAATGGGGTGTTGGTCTGCACAATTCACACAATGGGGTGTTGTCCTGCAGCTCTGGAGGATGTTCCCTGTTGTGCAGTCTGTGAGGGGGCTAGACTTTTGCTCAAAGATGTGGGTGCCACACATGTAGCAGCTCCTGATGGTCCAGGGACAGCGGACATTTTATTGTGTCTGCCTTAATGAATTCCTGATCGGCCAGATATTGGCTGGTGCTGGCTCTGGTTTGTGGTGGTGGCAGGCAGGGTAGCGGGTTGTTTCCCAGTTGTCTGTGATGGACTCTACCTGCCAGAAGATAAAAGAAAATACCTTATGCAGGAGAAATACATTTTACAGGAGTGCATCATAAGTTATATCTGGCAGAATATTGGCATTTACCAGAAAACGGGGTGATGCACCATGGTCCCTTCCTGGATGGAACAGAGTTTCTGGCATAAATAAATTTGTGGAATCTCTATGACACACATGCTTCTACTTATCCCTATTGGACAAAAGGCATGCTACTTCCCTGTATGCATATCCCCTCCTGGGGGGGGGGGGGTAGACTGAAGCTCCCCATCACATCATGCCTCCTGAAGACAAATCACATCCGCCTTTAACAAGTTTAAAAAGTAAAACTTCTCACTACTATTCTTTATTCCCTTTGAATTCCAGGAGACAACCTTTTTAGCTCATTGCTAATTATGGAGCAGCAGAGAATGAGTGGTCATACATGCACTATTTAAAGTGCAAGGCAACCAATTTCATCTTTGTATTTCATCATTTACACATTGATCAGAGGTTTTTAAGGGTTCCCTGAATGACACCTGTCTGCCATTTATTCCTAGGTGAACTTTTAGCTCCTTGTAATTGACTAACAGTCCACCACTAGAAGATGCAGGGTGAGACAGCCTCCTACCCATCTTGCTACTCTTGCGTGAGACCATACTTACAGCCTGCCCACCTCTCTCTTGCAATATTGGAAAAGCATTGATACCTCCGCATTGTAAGCTTTCCGAATTTTGTATTATTGTATTTGCAATGATTTTTTAAAATTGTTTTTTTATTTCAAATACATTTATTGAATTTTTTAAAATAAACAAAAATAAACAAGAATGACAAAATTGGAACAACAATATACAAGCGAAACATACGTAGCAAAGTTACAAACTATCAACGCTTAAGGCGTGGCTTGGACGGCAGAGCTGATGGCTGCCTGATCCAGTCTCTCAGTTGGATCGGAGAAGTAATGCCTCAATTCCAGAGATGAATGGATTGCTGATGTCTTGCGACTACAGATTCCTGCTATTGGAAGACGTGCTGCATAACTTGATACCTTCACGGAGAGCCAAGGTGTTCTAATTGCAATGAAACTGGCTTCTATATCAATATCGGTGTGCCGTAGTCCAGAGGCAGAAAATGGCACCTGGCCAAAAATCTGTATGCGAAGCCCTCGGACTACCGTTTCACACTCCCAAACGTCTACTGTAACCAACCGCTCCATGTGGATCTGACCGTAAACCACCATGCTTCAAGGTATTTAATCCTTTTGGGCCGTGACCGAAGTTAATCAACATTATAGAACTAGGTTGCCTGACCTGTTGATGGCGGCAAGATGAGACATGCAGATCTCTGTTATCCACCATTTCTGCACTCTTAACGCATGCAGGGGAAAGCAAGCAAAGTTTGTTAACACAACTCTAGTCTGAGACGCGCTTCGATATAAAGTTCTTCATCCCCACCGACATCCTAATCTACAATGTCGGCTTTCAGTTTCCCGACTGAGTCTAACACTGCTAATACATCTGTTACCAGTTTCTTTTTTTTTTATAAAGTTTTTATTGAGCAGAAAGAGGTTAAAATACAATTCTTGAATGAGGAGTTTTAAACAATGGAATTAAAAACAGGTTTAGAAAAGAAGCTTCTTCTGTAAATTGAAATACACAAAGATAAAACATGATTAAGGAGCGAATTAAAAAAGGGGGTAAAACATTTTAGATACACAAAACCGTAAAGCAGGCATTATTATACTCCATAATTTTACAACATATTGATTACATTTTTAAATACAGTCAGTATGTAGCAATCGCAAACTTTGATCATAAAGTGCCTAAGTGCAATACAGTCCAGTCCAACATGATAGAGACAATGTGCAAAATCCGCAAACTTAAGTGTAAAGTGCAAATGCAAAAATTGTGCAATCCAACCTGAAATAAAGTGCTTGAATAGAACAGTTTGCTTATTTAAATCAGTCTAACAATTTTTTTTTCATGTCTGCTTTTAAAAAATGTTCCCATCTATTTTTAATATCCGATCTGATTTTTAATTAAGCCCCCCTTTTATTGTCTCTAAATTCTCGAAGTATTAGCATTTTCTTTCAAAACTTCTGATTGCTCCCACTCCACAGGCATAAGCTTTTTCAAAGTTCCCGGACCTCCACATTTTATTAAGCCATTTTAAATGGGATGGAGGTTCCTTAGATTTCCAGTTTTGGAGTATTAGGGAATGAGCAACTGTACATGAGATGAACAAACATGTTTCCTCGTTCTCATTGAGGCAACCTCTATCTTTGGATATACCAAAAAGGGCCAGTTCAGCTGAAGGTGTTAGTGTTTTCCCTATTGCCTCCTTGATGTCTGTGAATATAGCTTCCCAAAAGGATTTCAATTGAGGACAAGAAAAAAGGTATGGAGCCAACCTCCCTGGCCGGCATCTAGGCATCTAAAACATTTATTCTCAGCCTCTGGGAACCTTTTTTCAAGTGCTTCCGGAGTCCAGTACGCTAGCCAACGGGACAAGAAGGCCATCCCTTTAAAATTAGTGGCAGGTAGCGATTTATATCCCAACATACTTATGGTTTCCCATTCCTTATGTGTTATATTACATTGGGTTTGGTTAAATATTTTCTCTAAATGGCTATCAACCGTATTTAGATGGACACCACAATGGAGCCTTTTGTACCAATTTCCTATGCCGGTAATTTTAGCCTCATAAAGAAATGTAACCAACTCACCCACTATGGGAAGATGTCCACCAATAGTTTTTCTTAAAAAGTGGGAGATTTGTAGATATTCAAAAAGAGTTGGTTGCATGGGAGTAGTTGTTCTAGCCAGGACTTCTTGCCATGAAATTATTCTGTTTTGGACAAAGAAGTGTCTTAATTCCCCGAATCCCAACTTCTCCCAATTTAAAATTCGGCTACTGCTAATTTGGAGGCCCAGACAGGAGCACTCACTTTGGCTTAAAAACTGGGAAGCTGAAGAGCTCTGATTTTTCTTAAAAAAGGACTGTAGTCTGGATAGATGCTCTTTTATTGTCGTGTATCTTGTCCTTTTGGGGAGTTTCGTGGTCTTTAAAAATACCTGAGTTTGGGAATCAGACTCTTGTAGCATTTTTACTAAGAAGAAGCTATCTTGTTTGTTTTTTAATCCTATCAGACCTGCCACCAAGTCCAGAAGGGCTGCCTCATAATATGTTTTTATGTGTGGAAGAGCAAATCCCCCCTGGTCAACTGGGAGTTGAATCACGGATAGCTTTACTCTGGGGTTTTTACCCCCCCCAAACAAAGCTTCTGATCATAGATTTGATGTCTTTAAAAAAAGTAGAATTCAGCTTAATAGGTACATTACTAAATAAAAAGATTAATAGGGGTAGAATCGACATCTTGATCAGAGATATCCTACCTATCAAGGATAGAGGAATTAAAAGCCATTGGAAGAGAAGATTTATTCTTCATTCTCTCATAATTAAGGGGATAAAGCTGGTGATAATCACAGGTCACATAGATGCCTAAGTATCTAATTGGGTCTTGACTTATGGCCTGGACATGCAGACAAGATGGAAGGTGGCTAAGACTGGTATTTAATGCAAGGACCTCTGTTTTTTTTGTATTGATTTTGTAGCCTCCTATTTGTTCATATGCTTTGAATTCTTTTAGTATGCTTTCAATTTTCTCCTTGTTTGGCTTTGCATAGAGGATAATATCATCAGCGAATAATTTAAGCTTCGCCATCCCAGTAATCGGGGGCAGGATATCGGGATTGTTTCTAATGTTGATAACCATGGGTTCAATAAAGAAAGTAAAAAGGAGGGGGGATCAAGGGCAGCCCTGCCTGGTTACACGATTAACGTGGATTTATCCAGCTTTTTCTGAATTTATTATAATCTGTGCAGAGGCGCCTTGATAGATGTTCTGGAGCATTTCAATCACCTGTTCGGGGAACCCGAATTTATGAAGAGAGTAGAACAGGGTTGCCCAATTAACTAGGTCAAACGCTTTTTCAGCGTCGACCATGAGGATACAGGCGGGGGTTGAATTTCATTAAAATAGTCTAAAGCCTGTATTAAAAATTCAGTGTTAGAAGCCATAATACGACCAGCTATAAATCCTGACTGATCACTATGTATGACTTCTTGTGCCGCATACATAAAACGTTGGGCCCAGATTTTCATAAGGATTTTATAGTCAGAATTTAAAAGACTTATTGGTCTGTAAGAGTTGATATCTTCTGGGCTTTTGTCTTTTTTTTACAAATGATATTATTATTGCCTCTTTAAAAGACGCGGGTACCATTCCTCCTGACTTGATGTAATTAAATAGATTCATGAGTGGAGTGGCTAGTTCTTTTATAAAGGTTTTATAGAATTCAATTGGGTGCCCGTCATGCCCACAGGCTTTCACCTCTGGTGTTGTATTTATAGCTTCTACTATTTCTCCTGTATTAATTTCTAACCCTAATTGTAGAGCCCGATTAGAGGTGATCTTTGGGATATCTAGATTCATAAAATATTCCTGGATCTGGCCTTCCTCTACTTGGTATTCTGTGGAATAAATGTGATTAAAATGCTCCAGAAAAGCCCTTTGGATCGACTTTTTGTCCATTATCACTTGATTGTTTAATGGATTTCTGATTTTAACTATCGCAGCAGATTCTTGTTTTTTCCTCACAGAGTTAGCTAGGAGCTTTCCAGCTAATTGGCTGTCCTCGTATACTCTTTGTTGGAAGGTTTTTGAGCTGTTGATTTCTTCCAGAACAAAGAAATCGCCTAATTCTGCTTTTGCCTTCTCCAAGTGATTCGGGCAAAGAATGAGCTGTAGAGCATATTCTATATCTACGGCTTTTTGGAGCATCACTATCTTTTCTCTCCTCTTTTTGGCCTGGGAGAAAGAAAAAGAAAGTATCTGTCCACGTGCTGCCGCCTTGAATCCCTCCCAGACAGAGAATGGTTCTGCTGAATTATTATTAATAGTGAAGTATTCTGAGATCCATTCTCCGAAACCAGCCACCCAGTCGAGGTTCTGAAGCAGGGTCCGATCCAGCTGCCACCTGGACTGTTCCCTGCCCCCATCACTTAAATTAACCTCCAGTTCTATTTTCCCATGGTCAGAAAAGGGATTACAACCGATGGTCGAAGTTAAAATCTGAATCGATCTTGATATCAAGAAAAAATCAATTCTTGATGTCGTCTTAAAACGGTGAGAAAAACAAGTGTAAGATGCCCCTTCTGGGTTTAAAAAAACACCATGGATCTATAAGCTGGTATTCTGAGATAAGGGCGTCCACAGCTTCTTTTGTATTAGGTTTTAGTTGTTTCTTGTTTTTATTAAAGGTGTCTTTTTTAAGTTTTGTAAGTAGTTGAAATCCCCTCCAATGAGGATCTGTCCAGGGACTCCCCTAAGGAGGTTGTTGATTTCTAAAATACTAGATACCTCGTTGAATATTTGCCCATAATAATTTACAAAGTTCATTATTTTCCCTTGGATTTTGATTGCTACCCACAGCCATCTCCCTTTAGGATCCCTTTTTATTTTTCAAATTTCTCCGGATAATTTCCTTGAAAAGTAGATTGCAACGCCTCTCTGTGCCACCCCTGCTGAAGCAAAAAACACATGGGAAAAATATTTCGGGATAAATACATTGGGGGTTTTGCCAGTTTCGACGGCACCAACATGATTGAACTTTAAAAATGCCATAGCGATAGCTCATATTTACGTGCTTCGAATCTACTCCTGCTTTAAGGGTAATTCAGAGGTGACCACAAAGAGGGATTAGTCACCACTTGCGACTGGAAAAACACAATGCATGAGCTCAAAATGGTGGTTATTTAGGGACATTGAGGCGTTAACTTCGGCAGCCTCGTAATGCCGTACACTTTCTCGCCCTCTGAGCTTCTTACCGACTGCCGGCGGAGAGCAAGATACATGCTGGGGGCCCAGAAGCCGTAGCAAGCGCCAGATAAAGAGCGCGACCCAAGCGGCAGCGGCGGCCATCCCCGGCCGGGGACGAGACTGAGGCGGCCCGGCCCACAGAGCGATAGTGGCTGGGGGAGCCCCCGTGGCAGCTGAGCGGCCACACCAACGCGGCGAAGCGGTCCCCCGCCCGTGAAGTGAAGAACATGCGGTGCGGAGCGGAAGAACAGCAGCAGGCCCCCGGAGCACAGCTCACGACACGGAGCGCTGGGCCGGGCGGCGTGAGGAGCTACCCGGGGCTCCGGCTTGGGCCTACTCAGCAGAGACATAGCGGCCACGGAGGGAGATTGCTGCCGGCATACACGGAGGTGAGGAGCGGGCCGGTTCCACTGGGGCCCTGCGGCGCGCGCGGCCACTTTCTTGAAGGCAGCACCACGAAGCCTCGACTGGGCAGGGCCTAACCCAGAGTAAAAAGGACCGGAGCCGGGTGGCACAGACCCGCCTGAGAGGGCCCGCACAGCAAGCGGGGGCAGTATCTGGGGCCAAGGGAGAGAGTTCGGGGGGCATCAAGTGAGGCCCCGGTGGGTAGCGGCAGCTGGAGAGGCAAGCGACAGAAAGAGCTGGGCCTGACAGCCGGAGGCACTGCTGGAGGCCTGGGATTGGGCCTAATCAGCGGGAGTGTAGTCAGCCACCGGGGAGGACGAGTCGCGGTTGGCGGGAAGGCGTAGCTCGACCAGGGGGACAAACCCGGGGGTTGAAACTCGGGGGGGCTGGCAATCGAGCACCCGGCAGATCACGACTCCGAGGGCTGGCACTTGGGCCACCGGCGTGCCATCGACTGGGGCCCAAGCACTTAGCCCCTCCGCATACAGCCGCGCAATCAAGGGTAGCTTCGCAACTCTGACCCCAGGCCTAGCAGCAACACCACGTCCACGAGACCTCACCATGGTGGCGGAGAGACAGTCCCTGAGGACCACCGGCGAGGCGCCGGAGAGAGGGCCCGGAGGGCAACAAGGGACAGACCCCAGCACCGAGGGCTTAAGCTCGGGGGGGCATAGGACGGCCCCCGGGGATCGGCGGCAGCCTGGTGTGAGGGGCGGGGACTGCCCAGCGGACAAGACGAGATTGCTAGCATATCAAAGAGGATATATGGCCCGTGAGGCCACCGGATAGCACGGTCAAGGGGCCTGAGCTGGTGGGCGCTCTGCACGCGTCACAGCGTAGTGCAACCCGCACACATAGCCCCTCCCCCCCTCAGAGACCCGCCATTGATTGTGGACTCACCGGGGAACGCAACAAACAAGGGGGGACGACCAGAATCGCAGGAGAGTAGAGCATGTCTTCCACTAACCGCAGAGGGGGCCGCACCATCCCAGAAATGCTGGCCAAAGGAGCTTTTAAGACGGACAAAAGCCCCGACAAGCCGGCACAGTCGATTCCACCTAAAGGGAAGGACCAAGAGGAGGGGGAGACCCCGGTAACTAAGTCATTCATGGAGGCCCTATTCACCTCTCTCAAGGAGAACATTCAAACCCTTCAGACAAGAAATGGCGGGAGACTACAAGTAACTGCGCCGTGACGTCGATGACCTTGGTGAACGGGTGGCAGCGACCGAGCTCTCTGGGCAGGATAGGAGCGAAGAGGTAGAACTTTTGCAGCAGGAAATCTTCAGACTCAATGAGCAACAAATGGACCTACAAACCCACACAGAAGACCTTGAGAATCGCTCAAGACGCAACAACATACAGGTCCGCAACGTGCCATCTAAAGCAGAGGGGGAAGATGTGGTGGCGTATCTGCAGAGTTTGTTCCGAGCGGTGCTGGACGAGGGCAAGGACTTTGTGATCCGCATCGACAGAGCCCGCTGGGTGGGCCCAGCTCGCCGGGTGCCGGCTCCCCCTCCAGACATCCTGGCCTTCCTGCCCGACTACCCCCTCAAAGAACGCATCCTGAAGGTGGCACGCCTAAAACAACCTCTTCGCTTTCAGGGTCACACGGTGGAGTTATTTCAAGACTTGTCAGCAATCACTTTGCAGAAGCGACGGGCGTTCAAAGTGGCAACCACCTTCCTACGTGACAAAGGGGTCCTGTATGCATGGGGGCACCCCTTTCGGCTAATTTTCAAATGGAACGGGGACCTTCACCAGCTTAGGTCCCTGCGAGACACCTGCACCTTGCTGGGCATTCCACATGAGGGGGACACACAACGTCGAAAGGCGGTCCTCCCGGGCACAGTCCGGATCCCCGCTGACGACCTTCGATGGTTGACAGAAAGCGCGACGTAGACGTTCCTCCAGGAAAGGCCTCAAACCAAATCCCGAGACAGTGGTGCAGGAACAAGCCGCAGCGATCCAAGAGGTCTCCAAAGACACTAACGCTGACTCATGGGTGGATTGATGCGAGGGTGTTATCCGGCTAAGTTGCAGCACTACGGGGGGCCCTCGGGCCGCCATTGCCACGCTTTCCCTACACTTGACACTCCACCACAGGCCTGGACTGACATTGTATAGGCCTGGGACAATGTTCATCAGTTGGGGATTCACGGTTGGGGCTGGGGTGGGAAGGGAGGGGGGAGTGAGTGGGACGCGTATCGATTTGGGGGGTGGGCTCCGGTGTGTTCAATTCACTCAGGCAGCGAGAGCGGGAGAGTGGGGCGGCCTCGGACCGGGACAGCGGAAGAGAGAGATAAGGTACATACCTCCCCATGGCTGACGAGTCTATTCAGGTTCTTACCCTAAATGTTAAAGGGCTGAATTATTGTGTTTTTATCTAGGAACCTGAATCAATATTACCATTCTATGCCCTTGTACAGCTATAATCAATAATATCCCTATAATGGCATAAGAATCAGATCCATATTTCAGTAAATCGCCCTTGCAGTCCAAGGCACGGTAAAAGCTACTTCCTTGATTCCTAGAAAGCACAACAAGTTCTTTCAACACACCAAACCTCCAGCAACCTGGGAAATCCCCACTTGCTTTGTTTTGATTTGTAATAGAACTCCTGCGAGCACTGTAAGAACGGCCAGTTCTTAGTGACATCTTTATTGACATCTTATGTCCAAACCTTATGTCAAACTCGGCACCTTTCAGGTATAAATATACCAACGTTGCCTTAAGCAAACACACGGTGGTGGTTTTGGAGCAGAGCAGCTATCTACTTGCCGAGAGCCCAGCTGATGCGAAAAGCCCACGGATGCTGCCCCTCCTCTTTGACGCGCTGAGAAAGACGTTGTCTTTTCTCCTGCTGAGAAAATCCAGCTCCGGCGTTTCCAGCCTACCCTTGCGGGTGACTAGGATATCGAATCCTGAGAGAGAGATACCAGACCTCCTACATTCTATTTCCAGGGTACAGTGCTGACTAAACCCTTAGAGAGAATTCTTGAATCAGATTCTTGGCAAAACCAACTTAACTTAAACTGCTACTTACTTACTCCTTCCCACGTATTAGGCTTAGGTCAGGTACACCGGGCGTATTTTAGAAGCACCAGTTGAGCACGTTAGCCAATGTATATATGTATGTATATATTTTATCCATTTTAAAGTGTCTTATGGCTAAGAAACCATATCAATGCTTTTACAGTATTATTTCATAATACTCCTTTTACTGTACGTACTTTACTTTATATTAAGTATTGCAATTGTGGCAATTCATTTCTCTTGCATAAGAAGGAAGACTGCTCAATAAATAATACCTTTTATTGAAAACGCCCGTCTCTCTCTTCTCTGCACTCTGGTGAAACTAAGAACGGACATCTGACAGAGTGAAATAGCTGTCTATTGTTTTCACACAACTCTAGAGATTTACTCTTTATTGTTTGATTATTTAAAATCTTACAATTTTTCCAATACAAAAACACATTCAATAAATACAATAGAATAAAAGCAATTATATCATAAAAAATTTCTTTAAAAAAATATTTATAAAAACATTTTTCTAATTTATTCTCCCAGTTTTATAGATGCTATCTTTAGGAAGTTTACAAAGGCAGCGTTCATGACTATATCATTCGAATGTAGACAGACTTTCAATGCCTGTCTACATGTCCTTGTTCCACGCATATTAAAGTGAAGTTTAAATATAGCGCATCTTTTGTTGCGGAGTCCAGGACAGATACATAAGAGGTGGACAATATTCTCTTCTCCACCTTTACAAAGTCTACACAATGTGCTGCTGTTGGTTTTTTTCCACGACGGGGCATGACTAAGGCCTGGTAGAATCCCAAATCTTGCTCTCACCAGACATTGTTTACTTTTTTCAGACCAAGGTATTTCCAGATATTCCTGTACTTTCTTTTTTCATATCCATTTATTACGGACCACGAGTGTTTTCTTTTTGCCAGCAAATCTTTGTCGTTTACAAGTGATAAGTGGTTTGTTGTTCGATTTACTATTTTTTTAAAGGATCCATTGCTTATCGTATTGTTCCAGATGGGCGTTAGTGCAAACTCTTCTAATGCATCATTGAGGTATTTCCATGCAGCTGATAGTGTTCTTATTTATTTCTTGCCAAAGTAACTGAAATATATGGTTATCGTGGTCATTTTCATTCCTATACCACGTTTTAATAAATTGGCCTTTTCTTGCAAAAGCTTGATTTTTTAACCGGAACTCCAGTCTAATTTAAGCTGGTGAAGCATTATTTGGGAGATAGAAGAGAGTTTTATATGTTTTGGAAAGGACCTTGTTTATCAATTCTGCATCCGTCCCCATTAATGCCTCACTGCCATATGGAATTGTTAGGAGCAATTTAGCCCCTATAATTTTCAAAAGCGGACGATAGGTCAGATTTCCAAGTGATCTCTGTGCTATTTTAAATGCTGCAGTTAATGAGTTAGCTTTCCTTTGTATGTCCAGTTTTTGTAGTTTATAGTTTCCTTTTTGGTCAAATAGTACACCCAAGTACTTGTACACTTCTATTTGTTCTAGTTGGGTATTTTCCATGTACCATTTATTATTTTGTCTCAGTTTTGTGTTCCTAGTGACAACCATGATTTTTGTTTTGGTTTCATTTATTACCATTCCATTTTCCTGGGCATACAGAACCGTTCTGTTAATTAAGCGCCGAAGTCCGATTTTAGTATGGCTTAGAAGGATGGCGTCATCTGCATACATTAGGTTAGATATCAGTTTATCCCCTAACTTCGGCGATTTACTCTTATTCCGGGGGAGCAAAGTTGTCATGTTTATGCGGTTGTCGGAAGCTGAATCCCTTCTTGTCTGAGCCAGGCAAGCTGATCTCTCCCTATTCATTCAAGAAAGTTTCCAGTGACCTCTGAGCTAGCTGGCGCAAACCTAAATTAAGTCTAACATAGTCAGTAGAGACTTAGAAGACCTCAGTCCTACTATACACTGCTGTTTATGTTATTCCAATGCACAGAGCCTATTGGGAAAATAGGAACTACACTACACAATAACCCAATCAAGAGAAGGGCAGAACTCTCCTATTTGGAGAACTCCAGGGCGGCTGTGTGCCTTCTCCAGGAGACGCACTTGCTGGCCAAAGACTGGCATCGCATAAAGTCCAGGACTTTCCCGACTCAGTTTTATTCCTCCACCACGGAGAAGAAAGATGGGGTAGCCCTTCTTTTCGCGAAACATTTCAAAGGCCAAATGGGGGACAAAGTGGCAGAAATTAAAGGCAGGCTACTAGCCCACACTGTTTTTATATTGGGAACCTGTCGATCACGGTGGGATCCATTTATGCTCCCAAGGAGGAGAAGTGTGGCTTAATTATTAGAGCGACAGACCCTGATGCAGAGGTCTAGCCCGGGACCAGGGTTCAATTCCCCGCCTCGGCGGGTCTTGGGCTCAAAATTCCACAGACCTGATAATTCTCGCCTCTGTGCCTATTCCAATCATGGAGTCCCACTCTGCAACTCTGGGCAAAAACTTGCTTAATCTCTAAAACGGCCCCCACAACGCTAAGGATGCCTGGCCTCCACATTTGGGGTGCCCAGGAGTGGACGCCTCACAGGGAAAGCCAGGATGGGTTCCACAGCGGTATTCGTACAAGCGCCTTGAGACCCTTGCGGGTGAGTAGTGCGCTATACAAGTATCAATTTACATTACACCAAGCCGGAGACGTTTCTTACAGGGGTACTATCGGAGGTCATGAGTACAGACTTGAGGCACACACTGATAGGCGGGGACATAAACCTGGGTATGGACAATGAGAGGGATAGATCGGGTCGGAAGTTCGGCGATTCGCGAGCTCTCTCTACTGAGGGGAAGCGTTGGCTCACCAGTAGGGTGTTCCTAGACACATGGAGGGAGATCCACCACACAGCTCCGGGGTACACCTTTTACTCACATGTACACTGTACATATGCCAGAATAGATCACTTTCTCGGCTCGGCGGAACTGGCCCTCGTGGTACAAAATATGGAGGTTGCCCCTGCTGCCCTGTCAGACCACGATGCGGTAGTGTTGCGCTTGCAGGTCCCGCGTATGCAATCACATAAGGGTAAATGGCGCCTCAGAGAGAATCTGCTTTCCCGCAAAGGGGTCACTCAGCAACTTTCCCAGAGCATCACGTATTATTTAAGCCAGAACGACACGGGGGAGGTGGCCATGACAGCAGTCTGGGGGGCGCTCAAGGCGGTCGTTAGAGGGGTACTCATAGCGATCTCGGCAGCAGACAATAGGGAACGGAAGGAACGACGTCAGGAGCTGACGGCACAGGTGCTGGAGCTGGAGAGGGTGCATAGCCGGACGGGGGCCCCTAGGATCTGGCGCAAGTTGAAGGCAGCCAGAGCACAGCTTGCGAGCCTCGATTTGGATCGGCGGGAATATGCAGCATTGCGTCTCAAGCACACGTACTACGTGGGGGGGAAAAAACAGGCCGCCTGCTAGCCAGCAAACTTAAAGCGAAAATTGTCCGGTCTAAGATCCCCGTCATTCGCGAGGAAGGTGGTGGGGAGCTCCGGGAGGACGACCACACTGCGGAGGCGTTCAGGACATTCTACGCCAAACTTTACAAGGCTGATCCGGCTTCGGATGCTGGGGCAGGAACAGCATATCTAGACGAAGCTAAGGTAACGGCCCTTAATGAGGCAAACACCCTGGCTTTGGATGCCCCCATACGATTGGAAGAAGTGATCTCAGCTATTGCACGTCTCAAACTGCTTAAGGCACCAGGCCCGGATGGATTTTCTGCGGGCTTTTATAAATCCTTCTGCCCCCTCCTTGCCCCCGTACTGACAAAACTATTCAACTCTTTTCAGGGTCCGGGATCGATCCCACAAGAGATGCTGGAGACAGACATTATAGTCCTGCCAAAGCCGGGCAAGGACGCGTCCCAGTGCGCGGCATATTGGCCGATCTCACTCCTCAACCTCGACTTAAAGCTCTTCACACGGATTCTAGCAGCGAGGCTGGGCCCCTGTCTTCCAAGTATAATAGAACCGGACCAGGCGGGCTTTATACCTTCCCGTCAATGCACAGATAACACCAAGCGCCTGATGCACGTGATTGATAGAGCACACTATAACGCTATGGACGTGGCCCTTCTGTCAGTTGACGCCGGAAAAGCGTTTGACCGGATGGACTGGATCCATATAGAAAGGACGTTAGCGAGATTTGGCATGGGTTATAGGTTCAGGGCTTGGGTGGAGAGCTGCTATGCATCGTCCCAGGCAACGATCAAGGTGAACGGGACATGCTCCACACCGTTTGCCATCCAACGGTGCATGAGGCAGGGCTGCCCGCTTTCGCCGCTGCGATTCGCCCTCTCTATCGAACCTTTCGGCCAGCGCGTACGGGACAACCAGGCCATCAAAGGCATTACCTTTGGGGGCGAAGAACAAACTATAAGCCTGTACGCGGACGACATTCTGTTCGCCGTAGACAACCCTACGGTCTCGATACCAGCATTTTTTGAGGAAATGGAGCGGTTCGGGAAGGTATTGGGATTTAAAATAATTATCGGGAAGTCAGTGATTCTCCCTCTGGGGTGTTACACCTGCCAGGCCAGCTGAGGCTCACTTCAGCTGGGAGGATTGTCCATGCAAATGGCGCTCCCATACCTGGGGATCATACTGACGCCCACAACAGCCCAGACAGTCGAACTGAACTACGCCAAGCTCCTCACACGCATCCAGGGGGATATTCTGAGATGGCGACAGCAGCCGCTCTCCTGGCTGTCAAAATGTCCCTACTGCCAAAAGTGCTCTACCTATTTCAGACCATCCCAGTCACCCCTCCTATAGGTATGATTAAAAAACTGCAAGACACTATACAGCAATACATGTGGGTCGGTACTCGTCCTAGGATGCGGCGTGCCAATACAAGCCTCTCTAACACAAACATCGGACACCTTTAGAGAAACTTGGTCACCCTTGGTCTCCCTGTTGTCCCACTAATTTCACGAGCTCACATGCCCAAAATATCTCAGAGTCCTCAGACTGGTAGATAAGTTCCACAAAACACCGGGAGATGAGAAATGGAAGGTATGATAGGGGTCCATTCGGATGCCATATGGCTGCTCAGCGGAACACACCGGAGGGGGTGGGAAGAGGGGAGGGGGGAAGTTCAAGGACAGGGGCAGTTGGGGTTAGGGAGGATCTAGAGGGGGGGTTTAATAAAAGAGCTCCAATATGCATCATTTTGATGGGTATTGCCCTCAACAGCATACACGGACACATGGCATCTATCCCCAGGGATCAGACTTCTGACGCTGGATCCGAAACATGGGGCGGCAGAAGCATTTTGTGTTGTGATTGTCCAAATGTTGCAATGTTTTGTCTAAATGAAAATAAAAATAAATTTGATTAAAAAAAAGTAGAAAAGTACTGGGCTACAGTGTTGAGAATTAAAAGGAAAAACAGAGTTGAAAAAAACGCCCAGTCTAGCGTGAACCAACACACTATAGTTAATGTATATGAACCAAACTAAACACCCATGTGGGTAACAATGTGAAAGTGCAGAGTTAACCACAAGAGAGGTCAATACATTGCACTAAGTAGTGAAGGTGTAAGACTGTGAAATATACCTCAACAGGAGACCGTGAAATATACCTCAACAGGAGGTCTATTGATATGCACAAGAGAAAGGGAAAAACCCCAAAACACACCTCGCGTAGAGGTCAAATGTGCATGAATGTACAGGACAACAGTCCATGCAACGTGTAAAAACTTGAGGTAAATATGTGCCCTGAAACAAAAGAGACATACCTCGTATCAGAGGTCAATGTTGTGCACAAGAGGAGCGGGAATACAACCCATGTGAAACACCCCATGAAGAGTTAAAACAATGTGCACTGTAACAAAAGACACATACCTCAGGGAGAGGTCAACGTTTTGCACTAGAGTAGCGGGGATACAACCCATACAACCCATGTGAAACACCTTGTTACATCATCTTTACAGGGTTCCACTGGTGGAGAGATGGATGACACAAAACAACATAGCTAGGATATAACACAACCTTTACCTCCAGTTCATGGGGTGACAGAGCTGATTGCTGATTACTTCCAAATCTGATAGTTGAGAGAACAAAAAAGAGTTATTTGAAGGTGCACTGCTGAAGAGTTGCAGACCAGTAGGTAATATCAAAGGAGGCTTCAATGTATGATCCTTATCTTGCAGCCCACATCTCCTATATAGATCTAAATCTCTGTCTGGCAAAGTAAAGTCCTCATCTAATGTGCCTAAGTCTGTTCTTTGAGAAGGACCCTCATGGGATGCTAGTGATAAGTTGTCTGCTGCAATAGGAGCTGATAGTGATGAATCAGGTGACCAGGCTTAAAGGAGAGGAGTGCATGGGGGTCTGTGTAAGGGTCGTACTTTGTAGATCATGTTCTTCTGTTTGCAGAGGGCCCACATTGTGGAATTCTGTTACATTTTCCTCCTAATGGGGCTTTGCCCTAGGAACAACTCTACAGAGATTGACACGCCTACTTTTTCGGACTGTGTAGCATCATTTTGCCCCAGAAAAGAGTTTGCATTATCTTTCAGTTCTTCTTGAGTTATCTTCTCTTTTTTCCCACAGAATATGATTATTGCCTTTTAGTGCAGAGATTAAGAAATTTATAATCCATAATGGATTGGATTTAGTTTTTATACACATCCTCCTACATAGCAGGCGTCAGATCTCAGTTTCTTTGCAGTGAATTTGCTCCTCCAACACCTCAAGTGTCAATGTTTCAAGTGCTAGTATTCTAAACCTATTTTTAGGTCTCGCTGAGCCAGTGCATGCACTGATCGCTCTGCAGGATATTTAGTAGTGGGCTTTGAAAAGTCCTACCCAAAGGTTTTTGATGGCCTCCAGCTTGCGTTCACGAGCGCGTGGACGTGCACAGGCCATCTGGCTTTCTTTAATGGCTCATTAAGACCAAAAAAAACCCTTATGCAATATGACATTTAAAATATTGTGAAATGCAATGGTGTGGTTATAACAATCTCTGTCTGTAACACTGACTACAAGTACACAGACATATTTTTATTTTGCTCCTTTTACAATTCTGTTTGTTGTTTTGTCTGAATGTTGTGGGTCACGGCTGTGCCCACTTGTTATTAATGTGTTCATTCAGTTTTATTAAGAAAATTGTTAAATAAATTCCTTGTCCGTCTGGACAAAAGACATAACACTTATCAGGTGTGTGATTATTAGCTCAGTATACCATTGTGTCCACGAGTAGGGACCACTGTTTTTTGTAGCATCATTAAGCCTTACAGCGCGTGAATCCCCTCCCCTACCCTCTCCCTTCTCCCACTCCCTCCTCGTCAGCTTCTCTCATTGTTGGATCCTTTTCACAGGGAAGCAACTAAATGAAAGAAGGAAAGAGAGGTGGGCTGCTCGACCGCTACAATTAGGGGCTTGTTTAATTTTACACTAACAGTTCCCATGCTTCTTGTTATTTATGTATTTCTGTTATGTAACACTTTGGAAAACCAAACCTAAAAAATGCCTAACCTATAACAGAGGTAACTGAAGGCCTAAACCAAACCTCACAAAAAAAACTTGCATTGGGGATATTCGAGGGAGGCATGGTCTGGAGATGAGCTAGGACTGAGAAGTTTAGAAGAAATCCATTCACATCCCGTTCAGAGTCTCTAAAGATTTGTTGACAAAAGAAACATGAATAGTATATGAATCAAAGACTCAACTGGCCAGGAGTCCACTCAGTAGAGGTATAAACAGTTTCAGCTGAGCAAGCTCTTTTTGGTTTTTCATGCCTCGAGAGCCAACATGCAAAAGCGGCTCCTCATCAGAGATGGCATTCCTGGATGCAGTGTTAGCTTGGACACGTTCATATTTCTGCAGCAGATTACGGTTACAATAGAGTGAGTAAATATGGTTTACGTTTTCACAGAAGGGAACGGTTACTTATTGAGATGGTAGATTATTTTCAGTGATCGTTTGTAGTGAGTTTGTTTAAAGCAAGGATAGAAGAAAGTCCTTAGTGTGATTATATTGCAAATCTGGATTGGATGCGACGTGTGACCTGTGGCAAAGCAGGATAGTGATGAGGAATTTTTTGTAACAGCAGCACATAAGACGCTGCTTCAATTACGAGATAAAGAATCTAGTCACTGAGAACTGCAAATAAAAATAACAACACTAGATTAGAGAGTGACAAGGCTGATTCTATGGACACTATCCCAAACTGGGAAGAAATTGCTCTTGCACTAAATAGTTTGGCAGCTGGTAAAGCAGCAGGGCTAGATGAGATCCCACTGAATTTTACATCAAATTCGCCACCCAAGTAAAAGAGATATTACTAGCATTATTCATACACGTATTCCAAGGGGGTAGACCACCAAGATCATGGGCCAAGGCAAAAATTATAGTGTTTCCTAAAAAACATAAGGACCCAACCGAGCTGGGATCATACCCTTAATAACATGTGACTCAAAAATATACTCCAAGCTACTCGCTATGCGATTAGCCCCTAATATTGATAAAGTAGTATCAACTAGACAGCACAGGTTTATACCTGGAAGAGAAACCACTGATCACATACGAGGGTCATCGCATTATTTGACTGGACAGAGGTTTCAGGAGACCCTATGGCCCTTATATTGTTAGATGCCGAAATGGCTTTCGATAGGGTCTCCTCGAAATATCTCTGGGCAGTAATGGCCAAAGTAGGGATTGGGGCATCATTTATTAGAGCACTTCAAAATCTATTTCAGGACCATTTTGTGGCTGTTATGGTGCATGGACTAATATCAGAATTTTTTCCAATTAAACGAGGGACAAGACAGGGCTGTCCATGTTCGCCCCTTCTATTTGCAGTGTATATTGACAGATACACACGAAGATTGAAAACAATCCAGAGATTCAACCGATACGTATCAGAGATCAGGATACAAAGACACTAGCGTATGCTGATGATATTGCTTTAGTTACCAGTGACCCAGTGAATGCAATTGGTGTGATTGAAGAAGAAGCCGATAAGTTTGGCCAAATTTCAGGGTATAAATTAAATCAAAATAAAACATAAATTATTCTTAATAAGAAGACAGAGATGATAGATCCACGGGTTGTAGAAAAAGCAATATACCTCTGTGTGACTATAACTGCCAAAATTGAGAATCTTGTTAATGATAATATTGCCCCTTTAATGCAACGTACCAAGAAAGATATGAATTGTCTTAATAATCTACATCTCTCTTTATGGGGTACTGATTAAAATGCTCTACCTACCTACATTTTTATATTTTTTTAGATCAATTTGTTTGGAACTTCCACAACAACTGTTCAAAGACATAGACCACATGTTCTCTAGTTTTCTGTGGGGATATAAGAAACCCCGAAGAGCATTCAGAGCAATTACACTACCTAAAGATAGGGGTGGATTGACATTACCTAACCTTAAAATATATTATTGGGCAGCCATATTGAAATACTATACTACCTTACTTGACACAAATGCAAATAATGAAGGTGAGATCCCATCACCACATGAACTTATTTTAAGTAAAGAATCAAGAGGAGTGGTATGGCGCCACCTTAACGATAACTACTTCAAAAAAATTAGATTCAAGTCATTACTAGGCATCTACAAGGCATGGAACTATGTACAGAAATTAATCTGCTGAGGACGACTATCATACTACACTCCTATTTATAAGAATAGTAATCTCCCCGACATTTTCGATGATTTGTGCACGAAGAAATGGATTACCAAAGGGATAACGCAACTAGGCTGTTTTTATTCTAGATCAACTATAAAATCTTTTGGGGAATTACAAATGGAACATTATCTTGATCAACACAATTTTTTTTAAATACTTGCAAATTTGTGATTATCTTTTGAAGAAAGGTGGGGGAGGGAAAGGATTTCAAACAGTAGAGCGCTATTAAAAATAAAAATGTCAAAATTGGGATAATATATGAACAACTGATCTGCTGTCTCCTAGATGATCTGGATAATCATATGAGTACATGGCAGACTAAACTTAGAGTCCCGGCTGAAGCCGTTAATTATTCTTTTACTTTATATCAATCTAGTCTAATGTCCACTAAATTACAGACTCAATATTTTAAGACTTTTTTTCATCTGTACTATACACCAGATAAAATAGCTAAATGAGGGACTGGGAAGGGAACTACATGTCCTAGATTCGCTTCCAATGAAGCAGATAGTATACATATGTTTGCCTCTTGCCCAAAATTTAGGAAAGTCCTAAATGATATCTCAGATTATTTGTCAGAATTACTTAAAACGGTAATAATCTCCGCTGGGGAGATTATGCTAGGAGTAGCTAATCCCCCACGACCGCAAAGTATGTGTGGCCTGATATTTGTGGCAATGGCAGTTTTTAGATTATGTGTGGTATCAGCATGGCTCAATGCAAATGCACCAGATTTTCAACAATGGAGATCGAGATTGAGGCCACTTGCAGCTTAGAAGTAGCTCTATACAAAAGAAATTGCTTTAGCAAACGCAAAAAGGGGAAGGCAATATGGGATCCTATATTACAGTGGTTACAAATATAGAACATTTGGGCCTAGAAATATCTTTCTATATAAAAGCTGTGTGCATTTTTGATTTATTATATAACCATGTTAACATTTTGTTTCTCGTTTATATATTTACCCGACATGTAATGTGTATACCGAAGATATGGTGTCTGGTCTGAGCATCGGGGTGGGGGGAAATGGACAAGACAATTTATCATGGTGATTTGCACTGTTCAATAAAAAAAATAAAAAAAATAGAGAACTGCAAATGCTGACAATGAAAATAAAGTATTATCTATGAACAGGCACCATGTATAGTAGGCCTTTTTTTTTTTATAAAGAACATTTCTGCCGTCCATGAATGTATTGCTCCTGTTGGACCGTTGTGGTGTGTGGTCACTGATGAGGAGAGTGTACTCTGAGTATATATGCATGTTCTAAATAAAATAAAAAATCTTGTACCTGGTGGAAAAATATGGAGTTTTTAGAGGTTTGTTTCAGCTAAGGTTCAACAGACTTATCAGTGATGCAAATGGTATGGGCATGGGTAATCAAAGTGGAGTTTGAGGTAAAGTACCCCTCTTGCTGTAACCTTGCATTTCATAAATTCCCTCATTGCCCACGCTGCCTCTCTGTAGGTTTGCAGCACCTTAGATCAATCTGACTCAAATGAAGGGATGAATGTTCCAAAACACACAAAAGTTAAGAAAATCAATAAATGATACATGGGCATACAACTGTATAAAGTCTGATTTCTGCTAACTTAAAACTTCCTCCCTACATTACGAAGCATAATGTATACTTCTCTGTGCCCCTTTGCAAAACACAGCCATTTTTGGTGCGCTAGAAGTGATGTGTTTTTGTGTCAAATGAGTTTGCAAGGAAAGCCCTCTATGGAAGGTTAGACTCACAATGAGACGGCTCACTTTGCAATTTAGCATTGGCACTGCCTGTCTAGAATTGTTTGACATACTCTCTGAAGGAGGGCCACATTGTGAATCCTTCCCAAGCTGCCACACTGAACACAGTCATTGCTTAGAAGGGATCTAAGATCTGAGGAATGCAGGTTGTGTCTTTGCTCCTACCACACCATCCCAGGTTAGGAGGTGCTGTAGTCTTTATCTCACTTCTTCATTTTCTAAGCTTATCTCTCTCCCTCAGAAGATTATTTCACTTACCAAACCTTCTCTGGCTCTCACAAAACTTCTCTTCAAACACAGATATTTCATGCAACTGCCCTTATTTTCATAATTTTTCGAATTATGCATCCTCCTCTTTGCAAGTCGCTCTTCCACAGCCTCCGCCACAAGTCATGGCAGACGTTTTAGCCTGAATGATGCTTCCATCGACACAAGCTCAGTTTGCACAGTTCCAAAAGGGCTACTGCTAAGCACTAAATGAAGCCACTTGGTTGCCTCTTGAAGACAAAAATCAAGCAGACTATTAAACTTGGTCCCTGAAAAAAACAGGTTTAGTTTGGCAGATTTTTACTTTTTTTGAAATTATGCTTGGTGTAATTTGTGACCTACTTATTGTGTCTGAGGAGATACGTAGGAAGAGTTCCTGATGATGGGCATTTTCTGAAGCGTATGTATTATGGTGGTTAGACGGCTCAGTTATTTCAACTGGCATGTTATTTTAGCAGTATTCCTAATGATGCGAGGAAATTAATATAGTTAATTAATTTCCAAAAATGTAAGGAGTTTGCAATGTTCCCTTCCTCTCCGCCTATTCTTCCTTCTAGTAAAATGACCTGTTCTGAAGAGCGTTGCCACTTTGCTTATTTAACTTCCTCCATTTTTTTGTTTGATGACAAAAGGATATTTATTCAGTGTAATACTGCAGCATGAAAATCGCTGATTTTATTGTACTGTATTAAAAGGGCAAAAGAACCCCGGTATCAGAGAAGTATCTTTCTTAAAAACACAAGACCAAAGTCACAGTCTCCGGGGTCCCTTTTCCAAAGTGATTTAGGAATTGGCTTTGGCTTTAGCACCTATTGTACACTATGTTCAGAGCGGATGTCATCTTGATTGGCTTTGGGCCGTCTCAGTTAGTGCAAACTGGTAGTTTATGTTTACAAAAATGGCATCTGCCATTGAATTTCACACACTTGTTTACTAACCCTTATAAACCCAAAGAACACAAGCACATGTAATTATTGCATCCGTAGATGAATACTATAGTTTACCACTGTGATTTCCTTTTAAAAAAGTGTCAGCCCAGCCTCGTCTCAGTAGTGTGCTACTTCAATAGTCTGATTAGAAATCTATATGTCGGTACTGATCTGGGCAGATTGCCAGATAGATCCACAAAAGACTACAAAAGGTGGGCTTGAGAGAGATGACCAGTAGGAAAAGGTTGGCATTGGTTGAAACGGAGCATTGGCAACAGGTCAAATATCTTAATTGCTTTTTTTGTTTATCAATTAGTGTCTTGGCATAAATTTTGTACCAAAAAACAAATATCAGCAAATTCAAAGACATGCAAGTCCTGCATAAATCCATAGTAGGATACAAATGCTGTTTGTGATACATGTACCGATACCAAATATTACTAAAATATAAGACTGGAAGAAAAAAGATGGAAAGAAGTGAGAAAATAAGCCGTAGATGGAGAGAATAAAAAAAAGAAACAAGACAGAGAAGCATTGGCATTGCCAATAGGTCTCGATTTCGGGACCTTTTAAGTATTTAGTTATGCAGCACAATATACTTGGTGCATCAACATCAATTGTTGCATGGAAAAACACTTATAAGGTCCCATAGGGTAGACCTATTTGCTATGCCAATGCTTGTTTATATTTGAGTGGATGGGAGACCACCAAGATCCCTTTGGAACTAATGTCTTCAGTCACTATACAGGCCGGAGACTGCTTCCACTTACTACCTCAGCAGTACTCAGATGCACACCACAAACTTTATGGTCCCTGGACAAAAGTGCTTGCAGTCTTTAAAATGAGGCAGTGAATTTAGGCACTTTTAAGCAGTTAAGAGTCCCATAAAAATGAGGCATACTTTCGTAAGTACCACACAACTCAGGGGTATAGTGCGCCTGATCCCTAATTGAGGCCTTCAGCATAGCTAGCTGAAACCACAGAGCAACGAATGCAATGCAAGGCGCCAACCCCCTCGGGGAATGGCGTCGTTAGTGGCAGCCAAAGGGCCGACCCAGAGTAGGTTCACTTCCGAGTCAGACGACCCGGAAGTGGATAGGGTGCAAGGACCAATAGGAACAGGGGGCGGCGGAGCGCCCCGGAAGTAGTCGTAGGGCGCGAGGCATAAAATCCCGCGACCATCTTAGAGGCCCCCTCTTTGTCCGCTGACCGCACAGGAGTCGGACGTCGCCTAGAGAAGACATCGCGGGACCATCGCGTAGGAGTGTACAGCGAGGGTTAATCCGACTCGTGATCTAGGTTAGCGGGCCGTGCAGTGTGTTATAGGGTTGCGTTTAAACGTTTTGCATGCTTATTTCTTGATTTATACTTTCTGTTGGGGGGATCGCAGGCATCGTGAGTCACGCGCACGCAGGAAGTAGCCGAGTGGGTGTGTGGCAGTCGCGGTGTGATTGGGACCCCTACGGGATTGCATTAACTCTGAGATGGAACAGGGTGGGGGCTCGGGATCGGGTCCACATATCCAGGGGGGGAGAGCCCTGGCGCATTCAGCTCAACCTGATTCCCTGGGACCAGGCTCAAACCGCGGCACGGTGGGCCTAAAGGCGTGTCATATCAGTGAAAGGTTTTAACGTTTGTTTTCTTTAAGTGCAGGATGCCGCCGAAGAGGGCACCGAAGGGCAAAGAACCCGCAGCCAAAAATGATGAATACCTCGCTTTTACGGAGCTGCTGGAGTTCACAAGAGAAAAAGGCGTGGATTGGGTACTAAAGAACATGAGAGAAGGGGCTAGAGCAGATGCAAATTCTCAGGAAGAAAGGGGGAGAGGCAAAAGAGCGAAGCGTACCCCAGAAAAGCTTAAAAGTACGACAAAAGGCAAACGGTCTAGGCCGGCGGACCCACGACCAGCCTCACCAGGTGAGGAGGAGGTGCTAGAGACAATTGACTCAAATTCAGGCACAGATAAAGACGCAGACGATACTGAAGGGCAGCACGAGGTGGCTAGGCCCACGCAAATAGGAGGGCTCCCCGTCACTTCTGTGGGGGGGTCCTGTCCGCAGGGCATGTTACCGCCAGTTGTGGCGCAACCGGGTAGCGGAGTGTCTCAAGTTTGGGTGCAACCGGGGGGGGGGTCGCGCAGTTACCAGGGATGCAATTATATGGGTCGCATGGGCAAGCGATAGGTAACAGCCCCATAAGCTCGATGCTTCCTGCCATGTCCTATCCGACAAATGGGTCCCCCTTAATGGTGAATGCTTACTCGAGTTTAGGGTGCCCAACACAGGGCCCAATGGCGAACACCGTGGTTGATGTGACTGGGTCCCCTAATGGCCAGATGCAAGGGGTGGCTGGGGGGCAACCAACAGGTCACCCACTCTTAGCATTCAGCCCGTTAATGTTTGGTTCATCCTCAATGACCCTATCGCCATCCACAGGGATCACTTGGCACGTGCCAGCAGATATGAAAGAAAAAATACTCAGAGGTGAATATGTAGAGGTGTTTGACCTCCTTAATGCAGGGGTAGCGGCAGGAAAGCCCAAAAGTGGGAAAGAGGGAGAATATAATCAAAAGAAATCGTGGGTGGAGTGGTCCATGAAAAATTGGATCACGGGATTTGCTATCTACGCCGCAGTTATGTTGGAAAAGTATCCTGTGCTAGGCCCACAAATGATGAGCTATATATCCCTGATACATGGTGCGGCAGCTGAGTTTCCAGGCCAAGGGTGGCTAAAGTATGATAAAATGTTTAGACAGATGAAAGCAGTCCACCCAGGTATATCATGGGACCAGCGGGAGATCAATCTATGGCACACAGTGTTTTATTCCTCCCCCTCAACGCCTAACACTGCTCCCCCTGCTCAGAGTCAGTCCTTTCGGAGTGACAAAGGTGTCGGTGAGAAAAAACAGGCCTGCTGGCAGTTTAACAGAAATGAGTGTACCAGGGGGGTCTCGTGCAGATTCAAACACTGCTGTTCGTATTGCTGTGGAACCTCTCATCCTGAAGTCAGATGTTTTAAGAAAACTGGAAACCCCAAAGAACAGTCCAGCCACGTCACACCAAATGGAAAGCCACCTAAAACTTCCGACAAAGCTACCAACTCCCATTAAACGGCATGTCCTGACACACCTCCTCAGTAAGTATGACAACCTCGAGGAGGCTCAATTCCTACTTCATGGTTTTACGTTTGGCTTCCGTATCCCGTCTTCAGCCCCCCCTTCCAATGTCCCGCCCCGTAATCAAAGCTCAGTGTTACGAAATATGGAGGCAGCGCGAGACAAAATCATGAAGGAAGTATCCTTGGGACGGGTCGGGGGTCTTTCAAAGATCCACCTACCCATAATCTGGTTTGCTCGCCGTTGGGTTTAGTTCCGAAAAAAGAGGAAGGTAAATTCCGTCTGATTCATAATCTATCGAGCCCTCCAGGGTTATCTGTCAATGATAAGCTAGACCCAGACCTGTGCACGGTGAGGTATACCAAGTTTGACACGGCCATTGAAAAATTGCAGGCACTTGGGGAAGGAGCTTTAATGGCTAAAGTTGATATTGAGTCGGCTTTTAGGTTACTGCCTGTTCACCCAGAAGATACCAGGTTCTTGGGCTTCACGTTTGATGGTAACTACTTCGTAGATTTATGCATGCCTATGGGGTGTTCTATTGCCTGCGCAGTTTGAGACATTTGCGAGGTTCCTGGAATGGGCGGTGGAGCAGTTTCTGACCTCAGACAAGTCGCATGCAGTAGTGCACTACCTGGATGATTTTCTATTCATGGGTCCCGAGGGTTCCCAGTCTTGCAGGAAGGCCCTTCTGGGCTTCCAGCACTTGGCTGGGGCGCTGGGGGTGCCATTGGCGGCGGAAAAAACCGAAGGCCCGACTACATGTTTGACCTTTTTGGGCATTGAAATTGATACAACGGCAGGTGTGTGCAGGTTGCCAGAGGCCAAAGTAGATGCCTTTAAGGCCGCTATTGATAGCTGCCTGGGAGCGAGGAAGGTAACCTTACACCAGTTGCAAGTTCTCTTGGGTCAACTGAATTTTGCCCTGCGGGTCATACCAATGGGCAGGGCCTTCTCCAGGAGTATAGCGAGGGCAATGTCCGGGCTGCGGGCAAAACACCACAGGGTGAGGCTTTCAGCCGAGGTAAGAGAGGACCTACTGATTTGGAAAAGTTTTTTGCAGGATTTCAATGGCACGGTGTTGTGGCGAGCAGCCAGCACCTCTAATGCTGACCTTGAGCTATTCACTGATGCTGCAGGGAGTATTGGCTTCGGAGCGATCTTGGGCCAAAAATGGTGCATGCAGCACTGGCCAGACGAATGGATAGAGCGAGGTCTGACTCATAACATTTCTTTTCTAGAGTTGTTCCCCATAGTGGTAGCCTTGCACTTGTGGGGGGATATGCTTGCAACAGGCGTATAGTATTCTGGTCGGACAACATGTCAGTAGTCATGGTAATTAATAACCAGAGAGCAACCTGCACTTGGGTGCTCAGGCTGTTGAAAGAATTAATTTTGCAGTGCCTGAGCCACAATGTCCAATTCACTGCTAAACATGTTCCAGGTGTAGAGAACAAAGCGGCTGATGCATTGTCTCGTTTTAAGTTGACAGAATTCCGGGAGCATTGGCCGCAAGCGGAGACGTCAATGACAGCCTTCCCAGCGGAGCTATGGAAGTTTGGTGCCCCACGGCTGCCGAGTTGATTTCTGCATCCTTGGCCCCCAAGACTAAGAGTATGTATCAAAAGTCCTGGGATTGTTATATGGCATACTTGAAGGGAGTGGGCCTAGTGGACATCTTTGCGCCTCAGAGCGTTTTAGGTTTCATAGTACAGCAAAAAGAGAAGGAGAAGTCAGTAGCATTCATGAAAAGACAGTTGTCGGCATTGGCATTTTATGCAGGTCTACAGGGAGTGTCTGACCCGACAAAGGATCAGAGGGTTAGAAGAGCAATGAGAGGTTGGGAGCGCTTGACACCAGGGGAAAAAGATTCCAGAAGACCTATAGACGTAGGGAAGTTGATGAAAATCTTGGAGGCTCTGCCGTTCGTTTGCTTTTCCCCGTATGAGACGCAATTATTCCGGGTGGCCTATGCCTTGGCCTTTTGCGTGGCATTGCGAATCTCGGAATTTCTCCCGGCGTCCAAGACAGATAGGGAGGGGGGCCTAAGGTGCTCGGATATAATTGAGTCCAAAGGTGTCCTGAGGCTTAGAGTTCGTAGATCGAAGACGGACCCCTTGGGTAAAGGGACTTGGTTACAACTAGGTAGAGTAGAGGGGGAGCCCTTCTGTCCAGTTAACTTACTGAGGGTATTCCTCCAAGTCAGGCCTCAGGGAGCGGATGATAGATTGTTAATTCACGAGAGTGGTCTACCCCTTACCAGGTTCCAGTTCACACGAGTAGTTAAAATGACCTTGGCTAGGATCGGAGTTGATCCTGCCGATTTTACATCCCATTCGTTCCGAATTGGAGCAGCCACAACAGCTGCTGGCTTAGGCCTGCCCGAACAGGTAATCAAGAGATTGGGTCGCTGGAAATCAGCATGTTATGAACGTTATGTCCGCCCGCAATTAGTTTAACAAATCTGTATCATTAACATTCCGTCCCTTTCTGCTTAGACTCGTTCTCACCGTATCTCTTAATGTTTACTTTAGGTACCTCCCCTAAGAGAATCCAAATATGTTGGTGTGGCCACTCCTTCATTCGCAGGGCTGGGGCGCACTTCGAAAAGACGCTCAAGGACAGGGTGACCATGATGCAAGGTTGTGACCATCATTGGGTGGGAATAGGCGGGCAGCGCCTAGCGGACGTCCCGAGGGATGCTAAAGCGGCTTTGGCCAGAGGCATGCCTTTTCCGGATGTATTCGTGTTGCACTGCGGAGGCAACGATATGATTCCGGGCGGAAGGAGAGGAGTGAAGGAGTCCCTGTTCTCTACTCTAGCAGCAGTCAAAAGCATTTTTCGGAAGCCATAGTAATGTGGTCGGAAGTCATTCCGAGGCTCATCTGGTCACGGGGCGCACCTATGAAAGCAGTGAACAAATCTATTAAAAGGTTGAAACAGTCGGTGGCGGAAATCCTCCAAAAAATCTAGTATTAAAACTATTCGTCACAAGTTGATACAAACGACCAGGCCAGAGTTATACGCGGGGGACGGAGTGCACCTGTCTGAGGCGGGCACTGAGATATTTATAGAAACAGTCTTAGGGGCCATCTCCAGAGCTCTTGAGCGCGGGGGGGGAGGTCGAGTCCGCCAGTAAGCGCCTCGCCCTGTGGCGGGGTTCCGGACAAGAATACCATGGGAACTTCTTGTCTAGTGACAGTTTTTACCTCTGAACAGGTTTTATAAATCATTCTGGACTCAGGGCTGGCGGGAGAGTTGGGGCTGACCTGCTGGTGGCCTTGGCTCTTCAGCCCTACCCTGGAGGCCGCTGGTTGCCCAAGTGGGCACATTACTCACCTGCGGCTCTGTTGACCGGAAGGGGGTTAACGTTAAGAGAGCAGGTGATCTGGGTTGTGGCCTGCTGGCGCAACCCTGAAGTCAAATCAAAGGCTCATTGGAGAATGGGCGGTAAATGAGTGTATATTGTATATAAGTGCAAGTTTACTCTTAAATACTGTGATGGAATATTTTACGAATAAATAAAGAAATGAAGTAATTGACCTGTGAACTTAATTTTTAATAAACAAGCACACTGCAGAAAATCAAGCATGACTCCCGAGTTTGATGTTGAATTGGGGCCACGTAAAGCATGCAGTGGGGAGGGGGGAGAATGCACTTTGTATGCCATCTATATCCTTCAAACCAGAGGCTTGAAAGAAACTCCTTATAAATTTCAAACAAAGGAGTCATTTCAAACCTATATGAAAAGCGCACCCTCATGAAAAGCTGGTAGTGTAAAATTACATTAAAAACTGCTGTCTGTGCCGTTCATTCCTTTAAACTCCATTTTGAATACTGTGTGGTTGTGGAATGGACGAGGGAGCGGGATAAGGCTGCACCGCTGCGTAAATGCGACCGCACCCACTTTCTTTGCGCTTTTTCCTCTGGTATGGCCCCCCTGTTAGGTGATTCAGGTTGAGTGTCCACTACCTCCGCTCACCTCACGTCCTCATGGCAAATATGCGTTGCTGTCAGGCTAGCAAAGCCCAGTGGATGGACCATCGGGCCAGAATAAAGCCTGGACCAGAGCCAGGACCGAAGTCTGAAGTGCTTGAACGAATCATTACCTCATTAATCGACACAAATAAGTTATATGTATCAGAAATCTTTATATATGTGGAAACTTTCTGCAAGAATACTTGAAACTACATAAACAACTGACTCTGTTCCTCGTAAACTTTTTTGGGCAAAGTTATCAGCATGGGGTGTACTAAAAAAACTGCTGGATATGATTGCATTGTTATATTCAAACATGTGGGTGCAGGTCAAATTGGGGGATGGTGGTTGTACCACTCACCGCCTTGAAACATGTAGTGGCCTTAAACAAGGCTGCGTACTTGCCCCATGTCTTTTTAACATTTTTGTGGCTGACCTATCACATCGTTTAGATAATGTTAATGGGCAATTCAATTCTTGCAGGCCAAAGTATACAAATTTACAATATGCAGATGACACCATATTATTGAGTCACACTCAAATAGGGTTCCAAAGATTGATAGAGTCATTTAATCAATTTATTTTAGAGAATGGTTTACAAATAAATTGAAAAAAAGCAAAAATTATGATAATAGGATCAACTAAATAGGATATGAAACTATGGAAAGTTAATGTACTGTCTATCGAAACAATAAAGAAGTATAAATATTTAGGAGTTAAGCTTGATAATAGAATGGCTTTGAAACAACATTTTGATAATTTAAAGGTCAAAGCAACTTCATTGACTTTTGCTTTTAGATTACTGCGAGATAAGCTATTATGCTCTAGCTACAAGTATTTATTGAAGGTAATGAAGACAAAACTGATTACTGCACTCACATATGGGTCAATAATTTTTTGGGGCAAAGACAGCAAACATTTGGACAAATTACACATAAAAGTCTTTAAATCAATTTTCAATGTCCCAAGAAACGTTGGCCACGCTAATGGTAGATCCGAGTTTGGCTTATTGAACCAAACATTGGTGAGGCAAACTGCATTTCTAAAATGTTTATTTACACTTTATCGGACCCTGAGTCCCTTGCATTAATGTGCTGGCAAGAAATAAATAAGAAAGAGTATACCACTGCATGGAGATTATATTTATTGGAGAGTTTGAATACCATCAAGCTCACATCTTTTGACTATTTGGATAGAAATAAGATTTTCAATCAATCAACAAATCTTGTGTAATTTTTTTTGGATCAGGAGATGACTGCAAAAAAAAAAAGCATACCTGGACGGTTATTAACCCGTATAATAAAACTAAGCCCCAATCTTATTTAACCTCCTGTTTAAAACCGGCTGTAAGGAACAGATTCCTTAAGTTACTATTCAGCCACTATCCAACAAAGGTTAGGACACCAAAATGGGTAAAAAATTGACAATCACAAAACTGTAGATTATATTCTTGTAGCAATGAAACATTATTACACATTCTATGTATTTACCCCAGATTGTATCAAGAGAGGCTAACACTGTTAAAACAGATTCTTAAGGAATTAGGAGTGACAACGTGCTGCCAAGTGATTATACTGTGCCTTCAAGGGCATATTACGAATCTCACTGTTTATTTTGTTAAATCTATCCTCAGAGCTGAGAAAAGCTTGACTCAGGATAATTCTTTGGTCATGTTATAGGAATAGAAACTGGCTATGGTAGTAACCATATCGACTTATCTATATAGATATTGTATCTAGTAAAAATTCACTTCATCTATTATCGTTGATAATGTAGGATCCGAGGCATAAAGATACCTTAAGAAGCACAAATGTACTTTATACATTAAGGCGGTCATTGGGATGGCGGACAGACCTGCCTCCGTCCGCCACCCCCGAGGAAGAGGGACCATCCGCATGGGCTGCGGCGTTCACTCCATGCAAATTAGGATGTGACCGCCACCCTAGCGGTCACATCCTGTTCCTTTAACCTTGCGGCGGGTGCTGTTGAAACAGATGCTGAACTGTGTACATAATGCAGGAAAAATCAAAACTGGAAAGGGACAATTTCTTCCAATAAAGTCAATGGGAAACTGTGGATAAATATTTTATTTTTGTGAATATATATATTTAACTATATGTAAAAATTGTTTTTATATCTTTGAAAATAATAATATTTTAATGTATTATATAAATATTTAATAAAAATGAATTACAATATTATATTACATTTAAACCTGGTGTGTTTAATACATTTGTAATTTAATTATTAAGAGTACGTTTTCTTTCTAATAAATACAATGTCAAGTCCTACTAACTTTAAAAAGTGAGTTTCCTCACATTTGTTTGTTTTCATTTTTAAAGAAAAAATACATATTTATAAATATGCATTTTTTTTATTTTAAATTACATATATTACAATTCATACCGGAGTATTAATACACTTCTTTACCCATCACCCCTATATGCCTTGCCTCCCACTCCTAAACTTTATTTAGATTTTTTTAAATTTAATTTGCATGAATTATTTAAAAAATATTAAAATATCTAATATTTAAAGTATATATGTATCACTCAGGTATCACAGTTGAAGCCTTAGTATTAATACACTTCTGCGCCCACTATCCCTAAATCCCTTGAATCCTGCCAATAACATTGTATTTTATATTTTTTATTTAATTTGCATGAATTAATTTTAAAATATTTATATATATATATTTTTTTTTTACTATATTTTAATTACATTAAAAATGTAATCCTCAGATATCACAATTGATACATGAGTATTAATACACTTCCTCACCCATTACCCCAAAGTATCCCTTGCAACCCGCTCCTAAAACCTTATTATGCTATATTAAATTAATTAGCATTTTCTTCTGTTAGGAAAGGCCCCCTTGAGCTACTGAGCTGACGAGCTTGTGTTGATGCATCTGCACCCAGTGAATAGTGCGGAGACCTGAGAAGATTGTGGGCAGCATTTCCAATTGCTCTCTATTTATGAAGGGATGAATCCAGAAACAATTTATAGAGTTTCTCAACACAGGCTGCAACAACAAGTTTGAAAAATTAAAGACTGTTACTGAAGTAAGTGTTATCATGCACTGCATTTACGATGATGCATTGGGGCAAGTTAAGTGGTGGGATGTGAGGCAGTGTACTCCCACCGACCTGATATATCTTAGTTGATTTTTCAAATCTGTAAACCTGAAGCATACCCCTCATGGGTGTTATATTATGTAGTCCTAGAGGATATGGCTGAGATGCTAACATTTTTTAAGAAGAATACCATCAGTGATGGAATCAGTTTTCTTGTTAAAACACACGCTAAAATATCAATGCTAGTGGGACTGGACAACCTGATTAGACAAGGCAGTAATATTTTTAAATCTGAACTTTATATAGTTTTTATTAGCCACATGCTGTTAATACAATACTGTGTTAACATCTTACAAGGACCTTTAAACAGTGTGGCTTACTGCAAATATACATGGGTCAAATAACAAAAGAAGTTTTTTTCGTGAATGTACATTTTTAACGGATAATATAGTATTTACTGCTGGCAGGAATTCACTAAGGGATCCCTGATGGATGTAAAGTACAGTATTTCCTCTTAGGGATTTGGGAACGCTACTAGCACCTATGTTTGTGGGCATTTCCAAACTTTCAATCTGATTCCGTTTATACCCGGGTATATCCAGAAATGTACTCCAGCCAAGAGCTTGAGTAATCATCTTCAACACTGGGAAGGGACCAGATTATGCACATATTTTCACTGGTTGTAGGGGAAGAGAATGCTCCATATAGAAAAATATCTTTCAATAGGAGAAAAAAGTATGTGCTAGCACATGGGCTCCATACCCAGTGCTGAATTCTATTGTCAGATATTGGGTCATTAATTTGGGAAAGAAATTACTCTATTAACTTAATAAAAACAAGTTGCTTATGCTACAGCAAAGTTCTTACCTGATCTCAATTCAACCTCTAGTAGTTATTGAGCAGGCAGTAGGCATTTTCTCAGAAAAATGTAATGTTCCAGCTGTACAAACATATTCAAAATCAAGAAAACCTCACTATAGAATTACCAAAAGAAATTAGAAAAATTGAGAAAAATAAGCCCCTGTTTACGAAAATAAATAACATTTGACAGGGGGGCCCAAAGATGTGATTTTTTTCATGTTACAGTTGACTTGGGCCTAGGTGTGATTTCAATCATCTCATGATGGACTGAGGTTGTGTCATAAAGCATGTTACCCAGTTCAAAGATTTACATTCTGACTTGGTCTCTAATGTGCAGGTCAAAATCCCAGTAGAGCATTGTCCAAAGCTGAGGCTGGCAATGGTCTTTCGAAGTTGGCTATTTCATTGAAAGAGGTTCCACTGAAGCCATTGGTTTTGTCACCAAAGCTTCAAGTGGGATATCTAGATTTTGAGCCTAGTTGTTGTGCCTCATAGCCCATCTCTCCACCCCGCTCCCGCCTCCCAGCTGCTCCTCCCCCCCACAGATAGTTGTAGACCGGCCTGTCTTTCCTCACGCTGTGACCCTCCTGACTCGTTCAGAAGAGTTCACTCCCCACGCTCCCAAGGCTTTTTGGTATCGTAGCGCTTTCAAGCTGATTTTGGTATCGTAGCGCTTTCAAGCTGATTTTAAACACCGCGTCTGTGCTTCGCTCACTCTGCTGCCATTAGCATTAGCGCTATTTCAGTGTCATTGTTCGTGATTTCCTAGCACTATAATACCTCTGCATTGCTGCCATTGCCTGTATTGTCATATTGCCATTTGTACTGCCTGGTAGCGATGAACCAACATTATACTGCTCGCATTGCTCTGCTCGCATTGATTTCAAAGTTATTTATGCCCGATTGTGCCTCTGCCCATACCTAGGAGTCACCACAGATTGTGCCCCAGTCTCTCCCTGTTTCGCTTTCTCTTTTGCTGCCATTTTGTTGTTGTTGTGCCTCATAGCCAGTCTCTCATCCCCGCTTCTGCCTCCCAGCTGCTTCTCCCTCGCCCCTCCCCTCCACTATCCATTTATGACAGATGCCTTTGCGCGCAGCGTTCACGCGCAGCGGTAGCGCCCTATGCACGCCGAAGGTGCGCCAAAGGTAAGCCCGTCTACGCCCGTCCGCGCCTGGACCGCGCCCAGGGCCAGACCCCTTGGCCCCCGCAAAATCCATACCGCCCGCATAACATACGACGCTGCAACCCTCTCCGCCCTTAACCCCAGCCGCCCACCAAAATGCTACCAAGCAGATCCAGGACACACCCATGGACCCTTCACCTGCCACTCCTCCAAGTTCGACTGCATCAGGACCCACACCAAATCCACAAACTCCAAACAGAGCTCCGACACTAACCATCTAAAGTGCATCCTGGTCAACACCCGCTCGGTCCACAGACACGCCATTGAACTCTGGAACCTACTCGACACTACATCGCCAGATATCGCCTTCCTTACAGAAACCTGGATGAACGCCTCATCAGCACCCGACATCGCCATAGCCATCCCGGTCGCCTACAAGATCATCCGAAAAGACCGCACCAACCAAACAGGAGGAGGCACCGCCATCGTCCATAAGAACACCATCCGCATCACGATAAGTTCCGACGATAACCTCACTACCGCCGAACACCTTCACTTCCAGATCCACACCAACCCCAAGACCACACTCCGAGGCACCCTCATCTACAGACCACCAGGACCCCGCACACAATTCAGCGAAGACATCACTGACTTCATCAGCCCACATGCCCTCTCCTCCGAGAACTACATTCTACTGGGAGACCTCAACTTCCACCTGGAAAAGAAAACGACAGCAACACCACCACCCTTCTGGACAACCTGGCCAACCTCGGACTCGAACAACTTGTCAATACCCCCACTAAGCATGGGCGGAAAATCAGTTCCACTCGCGGATTTTGCGGATTTTCAGTAAATTCGCACTCCGCGAACGCTCGCGAATTTACCGAAAATTCGCAAATTAGCACGCAGCGGATTTTTTTTTCTTGGTGATACAATTTTGCGGCGTGCAGCGTAAGTTCGCAATTGCGAACATGTAGGTGCCGCGGGCAGCAACAATCTCGCACTCGCGAAATTACAAAATTTGCAATTCTGCACAAGAAATCCACTAGCAAGCAGCATAGACCTTCTGAAAATGATGATTTTTATCAGAATAACTCCTCAGGTTGACATTTGCCTGCCCTTGATTGGATTTGAGGCCTTTTGACTTTCTTTGAATCACTTTTGGATTAGAAATCAACTTTCACAAGTAAGTTTGTTTGGGGCATTACATTTGCTGTTCTGCAGAAAAACGAGTTTTGCTAAACTGAAAGCCCTCAGCAGGTGCAAAAGTTCAAATTCATCATTAGTAACCATTCCCTGTAGTGCTTCCCGACTGGGGCCCCTCCAGTGTTCAGTTGCTAGTTGCAACAATTGTATGACCCTGCTCTGACCCTCACAGCCGGATCATAGAATAGCTACAAGTAGGCCACAAAGGTCCTAGAAAAAAAATTGCACTGCAACAGAAAGCAAATTACAAATAAGGAAGCAGGTGCCAGACTGGAATTTTAAAACAGTGACACATTAATAAATCAACCCCAAATTAATTCATGTCAGTTGAAGCAGGGCAGGTGTGCTTGCTTTTTCCCCCCATAATCTAAGTGATGATGATGAACCAGAGGGTGGCATTGATGTACCAGAGGGTGGCATGGGTGAAACAGAGGGTGGCAGTGTTGAAACAGAGGGTGCTGTGAACCTGTGATGATGAACCAGACGTAGAAACAACATAGTCGCGACCGTTGCGTGCCGACAATTAAGTTCGCAATTGCGAACTGGTACAAAATCCTCGCGAACTGGCAGAAACCCTTGCGAACACTATAAAAACAAAAAAATCCGCAAATTCGCGAGAATTCGCGGATTTTGCGGATTGCGAGTTCGCAAATACGCAAATTCGCGAACGCTAGATTCGCAAAATTCGCCCACGCTTAACCCCCACCCACTATGCCGGACACATGCTCGACCCAATCTTCACCTCCAGCAAGCACATCTCCTTAAATCACACCACAGCTCTCCATTGGACGGACCGCAGCTGCTTTCACTTCAACTACAAAAAGACCACGACCCACAACCCCCCACAACCTATTCCCCGAAGAAATTGGAACAAAATTACCACCGACCAGCTCTTCACATCCCTTCACCAAAACCCTCCTGCCAAATCATCAGACCCAAACCAAGCAGCCACCAACCTCACACAATGGATCACCCACAACGCCGATTAACTAGCACCCTTGAAAACCCATCAAATCAAGCAAGGTAGCAAAAAAGCCCCCTGGTTCAACGATGACCTTAAGAAATCCAAGAAGTTCTGTCGTACCCTCGAGAAAGCCTGGAGAAAAAACCCAACCACTGACAACCTGGCCACCTTCAAGAACGCCACCCGCAAACACCACCAACTTATCCGATCCACCAAGAAATCATCATTCAAGGATCGACTTGACAACAATGCCCAAAACAGCAAGGAACTATTCAACATCGTCAAAGAAATTACCAACCCCACCGCCTGCACCAACGACATCACTCCCTCCCAAGACCTCTGCCACTCCATATCCTCATTCTTCCACAACAAAATCGCCGACATACATAACAGCTTTGAAAACCAGTCCGAAGACCAGTCCACTCCACCCACCTCCGAACCAAAACCGCACTCTAATAACCTTTGTGCCTGCAACCCAATCACCACTGAAGACACCATCCGCCTGATGAACTCCATCCACTCAGGATCGCCAACCGACCCATGTCCCCACCACATTTTCAACAAAGCAGACTCCATTATCGCACCCCATCTCAGCGAAGTCATCAACTGCTCCTTCAACTCCGCTACCTTCCCGGAAAGCTGGAAACATGCCGAACTCAGCGCCCTTCTGAAGAAACCCACAGCAGACCCCACTGAACTTAAGAACTACCACCCCATCTCGCTCCTCCCATTCCCTGCCAAAGTCATTGAGAAAGCCGTCAACAGTCAGCTCGCCGCCTTCCTTGAATCCAACAAATCCCTCGACCCCTCACAGTCCGACTTCCGAGCCAAACACAGCACCGAAACCGCCCTCATCGCAGCAACAGACAACATTCGAACTCTACTGGACAATGGAGAAACAGCAGCCATCAACCTACTTGACTTTTCCGCAGCCTTCAACACAGTCTGTCATAACACCCTCATACAACGCCTCAGCAACGTCAGAATACAAAGAAAGGCATTGGACTGGATCATCTCGTTCCTCGCCGGAAGAACCCAGAGAGTCCGCCTCCCCCTTTTAGATCAGAGGCCACCGAAGTCATCTGCGGCGTACCACAAGGATCACCCTCTTCAACGTATACCTGAGTCCGCTCACATTCATCGCGCGCCAACACAACCTCAACATCATCTCCTACGCAGACGACACCCAGCTGATCCTCTCCCTCACCAAAAACCCAAACACCGCCAAAACCAACTTACATGAAGGAATGAAAGAGGTAGCCGAGTGGATGAAGAACAGCCGTTTAAAACTAAACTCGGACAAAATGGAAGTCCTCATCTTAGGCTCATCCCCCTCTGCCTGGGACGACTCATGGTGGCCACCGGCCTTTGAACCGCACCCATACCTACGGACCGCGCACGTAACCTGGGCTTCATCCTGGACTCCTCCCTCTCGATGACCAGACAAGTCAACGCCGTCTCATCATCATGCTTCAACATCCTACGCATGCTCAAAAAAATCTTCCGTTGGATCACCACCGAAACAAGAAAGACGGTCACCCACGCACTGGTCACAAGCCGGCTGGATTACGGAAACACCCTTTACGCCGGAACCACAGCCAAACTACAGAAAAAACTCCAACGCATCCAAAACGCCTCAGCCAGACTCATACTAGACATCCCCGTCAAGCTCACATTTCCGGTCACCTGAAAGACCTCCACTGGCTCCCCGTCAACAAGAGAATAACGTTCCGTCTCCTCACCCACGCACACAAAGCCCTCTACGACCTAGGACCCGAATGCCTCAACACGCGACTGTCCTTCTACGCCCCCACCCGCCAACTACGATTGTCCAATCAAGCCCTCGCCGCAATTCCGCGCATCCATAGATCCACCATGGGGGGAAGATCCTTCTCCTACTTAGCGGCCAAAACCTGGAATTCTCTCCTCACCCACCTCCGCCTTACACAGAACCACCTCTCCTTCAGAAAGCAACTAAAAACTTGGATATTCGATAAGTAAAGCACCCCGCCTCCCTCAAGCGCCTTGAGACCCTCTGGGTGAGTAGCACGCTATACAAATTTCTGAACTTGAACTTGAGCAAGCAAGGGTGCTTCGTTGCTAGGATGATCTTCCAGCCTCAACGATGTCTAATATTTTATCTTTAGATGTAGCCCAATTTTTTAGTTCCTGAAATCTTCGAGTGGAACACAGATAGAAGTTGTACATGGGCAGGGTTCTGTGAGGCAAGACATCATTTTTGGGAGTTTACTGAACCCTCTTTTAGCATGACCAATAATTTCTGAATGGGACGAATGCCACCGCCTTAGGAATAACCTCCTTGGCTTCTAACCAACAGGTCTTTCTCCAGTCAAGGCTTCTGAAGTGTCCAAGCTTCAGAGGTTAGGTGGGCCTTGCGTGTATCATGGGGTTGGAGCATGGATGTCTAAAAAGTCTTTGGGAATTAAAGGTAGCATCACATTCGGCATCTTCAAGTGAAAAGAGGTAGCATTAAGTCTGATCTCTTCAAACTGTACCTGACCCCTACCAGATAGCTAGTTCCTGCCAAGTGACCATTTGCTTTTTAAAAAAATATATTTTTGTTGATTTTCCCGAAGAAAGGAATCACAAAACGTTAACCTAATATGCAGGAGGTTTGTTGTATAGGCTCAAAATCCTGTAGCATGCCAGATATAAGAATTGTGTAAGTTTAAGAACATCACATGTGGCAATATCAAATAAAAATAAAAACTTGGGATATATACAGACTCATTTACTTTTCTTCTATCTGGGCCCAGATCAAGCATTCTTCCCAAGTGGGGTTCATGTGTGTTTTTTCAGATCTTTTCACCTATACCAGATTGAATTGCTATTTGTGAAGCACTGAGCACGCTTCTTTTATCTCGTGCTCTGCGAGTAAAACGGCTCGTTTTTATTGAATTTTATCGAATTGTAAAACTGTTGTATTTTCACTCTGCAATGCATTCAGCATACTCCTAGGACACTTGTACGAATTTTCGTCAATCTTTCACGGCTCTAGCTGCCGTTAGGGCTTCAGACCGGGGTCAGGCTTTTCTGCCCACGGCGGCCATCTTGAGTGGGGGCTAGAGTGGTGTGAGCGCTCTAGTGCACCACATAAAAGGAGCCCAGGCATTGCGCTCGCGAGATCTTTTCACCTATACCAGATTGAATTGCTATTTGTGAAGCACTGAGCACGCTTCTTTTATCTCGTGCTCTGCGAGTAAAACGGCTCGTTTTTATTGAATTTTATTGAATTGTAAAACTGTTGTATTTTCACTCTGCAATGCATTCAGCATACTCCTAGGACACTTGCACGCATTTTCGTCAATCTTTCACGGCTCTAGCTGCCATTAGGGCTTCAGACCGGGGTCAGGCTTTTCTGCCCACGGCGGCCATCTTGAGTGGGGGCTAGAGTGGTGTGAGCGCTCTAGTGCACCACATAAAAGGAGCCCAGGCATTGCGCTCACGAGATCTTTTCACCTATACCAGATTGAATTGCTATTTGTGAAGCACTGAGCACGCTTCTTTTATCTCGTGCTCTGCGAGTAAAACGGCTCGTTTTTATTGAATTTTATTGAATTGTAAAACTGTTGTATTTTCACTCTGCAATGCATTCAGCATACTCCTAGGACACTTGCACGCATTTTCGCCAATCTTTCACGACTCTAGCTGCCGTTAGGGCTTCGGACCGGGGTCAGGCTTTTCTGCCCATGGCGGCCATCTTGAGTGGGGGCTAGAGTGGTGTGAGCGCTCTAGTGCACCACATAAAAGGAAACAGTGTTCTCCCGCACTAGCGGTTGCGTTTGCGGGGGCGCCGTCCCTGCGCCGGAGTCTCGCCTGAGTCAGCCCGTCTGCGCCCGTCAGCGTCCCGGAGGCGCTCGGGCGCGAGCCTGGTGGGTCACATCGAGTACTCAGTATGATGTACACTAGAGAGGAACTTCTGTCTTATAATGTACACACTGCTCCATGTCAGCGAGCTACCCCCTACGCTGCAGGGGCTTTTACCAAGTGTCTCACGTGCGGGTGGATGCCTGGCCTTATTAATACCTTCTCGGGCAAGCTCCCCCCATTAGGCAGTAAATGTGCTTTGTTAAACACCAGGTCCCTTCCCCAACACGCTCTTGACATCCATAATCTTTTAACACACGATGAAATGGATTGTCTCTTTCTCACGGAGACATGGCTCGGTGATGGATCGGAACCTGATTTGGCTATTGCCATCCCTCCTTCATACGCTATTTTCCGTCGAGACAGAAGTAAGGGAAGGGGAGGCGGAGTGGCACTTGACATTAAAAGGCACATTCCGTGCACTATCTTGTCTGTGGATGATTTACCTGGCTGTGAGACCCTTGCCTTCTCCTTGGCCCTCTCCCCCTATCAATCCTGTTTGGGGCTCTTGCTTTACAGACCACCTGGCCCTCTCGGCTCCTTTACCGAGGACCTGCTATCGATTATTTCCACACTCAGTCTTAGGGCAAAACATTGCCTAACCTTGGAGACTTTAACATCCACATGGATAAGGGTGAGGATCCTGAAGTGCAAAAATTCTTGGATATGACATCTTCGGTGGGACTTCATATGTACCTGCAGTCACCTACACATGAGAAAGGGCATATTCTAGATCAAATTTTCTCGACCGTTCCGGTGGCCCTTTCCTCCCTTGCCCCAGTCCTCTGGTCAGACCATTTCCTAGCGGAGTTTATGATAGTACATCATCTAGCGGCCGCCCGCTTCACGCAGCGGCAAGCAGCACGTATGTCAAGAGCCTTTCACAAAGTCACCCTGGCCATGCTTACCCAGGCTTTAGAAACCTATCCTTGTGTTCTCACGGGTAGGTTGGAGGACGATGTAGTGTGTTTTCAGAACTGGCTCACTGCACGTTTGGAAGCCTTGGCACCACCCCGCCAGGTTAGATCAGAACTGGCAAAAGCGTCGGCCCCGTGGTTTTCGGCTGCCTTGGCTGGTAAGAGAAGGCATTGCAAGAGGCTGGAGAGAATTTGGAGGAGGCAGTATGATACATCTGCTAAGCAGTCTTACAGAGAAGCAGTGAAAGAATATCATAGGGAGATAACTGCAGAGAAAAAATCCTTTCTAGCTAAAAGAATTGAGGAAGCAGACTTCTCCTGCAAAGAGATCTTTAAGATTGTTAAAGAATTTAGCTCTCCTTCCTGCTGTACTCCTACGTCTGCTTTCTCGGAACCTTGGATCACGGAACTTGCAGCATTTTTCACTAATAAAATTCGCACCATCCAGTCGGCCTTGCAAGGAGCCCATAACATCTCGGATGCTGGCTCTGTCGCCGACGGATCTCTTTACCCCTGGTCACATTCATTGGTATCGCACACGGATTCCCCTGGTCCTGTCCTGCACTGTTTCCCCTTCTTAGAGCCTCAGGCCTCGCTCGACCTCTTGTCTAGCCTGAAATCTGGCTCTCCACTTGACCCTTGTCCTGCCAAGTGTCTTGCGACCTTGGCGCCTGCTCTCAACCCGATCATCAACCCTATTATCAATGCATCTTTGAGCTCGGGCAAAGTCCCCTTATCTTGGAAACAGGCCCTAGTCCTTCCCCTTATTAAAAAGCCGAATGCAGACGCCAAATTGCATTCCAAATATAGGCTAATCTCGTTGTTGTCTGCCCTAGCCAAAATAACTTAAAAGCATGTTCATACCACCTTAACCAACTTTTTAGATGATAACTCCTTATTACATCAGTCACAGTCCGGGTTCAGATCTAACCTGAGCACAGAAACCGCTCTACTCGAGGTAACCGAGGCTGTGAAGGAGACTCTGGACAGGGGTGGAAAGGCCTTGCTCATCATGCTCGATCTGTCGGCGGCCTTCGACACCGTTCCCTACAACCTTCTCCTAACAAGACTCTGGGAGATTGGCCTGAGGGGAACGGTGTTCGCATGGTTACAATCTTTTTTGGCCGACCGGAGACAAACAATCTGGGCCCCCCCTTTCTCCGCCCCTATGCCGCAGCTTGAGGTGGGGGTCCCGCAGGGCTCCATACTTAGCCCCTCCCTTTTTAACATCTTCCTTACACCTCTGGCAGCACGGGTGGAGGAGTTAGGGGCTCAGATCGTATCCTATGCGGATGATACGCAGCTCCTGTTTACCTGTGACAGGGGCTGTGACTTCGACGGAGCGACCATCCGGAAGTGTCTGGAGTTTGTGTTTGATTGGTTTGGGAAAAGCGGCCTCAAATGCAACTCTGACAAATCCGAGATATTGCTTTTTGGTTGTCCTGCCGACCCGAGATGGAAGCACTGGTGGCCTTTGGCCATGTTTCCCCCTGCCAGCGATTCCCTTACAGCCAAGAATCTGGGCATGATGGTTGATAACACCCTTTCCTTCAAAGCCCAGGTTGCTGGCCTGACTGGGAAGTGCTTTGCCATCTTAAGGATGTTGCAAAAGTTTTTGCCATACCTATCTTTGGAGCACAAGAAGATTACGGTGCAGGACCTGATAGGCTCACGCCTAGACTACGCCAACATCCTCTATCTGGGTCTTCCTGAATATCTGCTGACCCGTCTGCAGATAGTCCAAAATTCAGCAGCCAGAGCAATCTTTGGTCTAACCAGAAGAGCTAGGGTTAGCAAACTCCTTGTTTCTCTGCATTGGCTGCCGATTCGTAAGCGCATCTCCTTTAAGACCTTAACTACAGCTTTTAAGGCGCTTCACAATTTCAGCGCTGGATATTTGCAGAGAAGGGTCAATTTCTATCTTCCATCTAGACCCTTGAGGTCTGCTGCCCAGGCCAATGCCATTGTGCCGAAAGTGAAACGTGCTCGTTGTTGAGGTCGTTCCTTTAGTTACCTCGCCCCCCGTCTTTGGAACACGCTGCCCCTGACGTTGCGAACATGCTCCAATCTGTCTGTCTTTAGAAAGGGACTTAAAACTTATCTCTTTGCCCTGTAATTGTTCTGGTGAATGCTGGTGCCGTTATGGCTGCCTGTTAGTTGCTGGTATTGGTGTGATGATCTATAGCGCCGGGACGCTCTTCGGAGCAGCTGTGCGCTCTACAAAAGCCACTGTAACATTAACATTTTTTTAATCATTTGATCTACTTTCATTCGTCGCTGAACAACCAGCAGCATGTCCGGTGGTCACTAAGTGACCTTTTGTTGGCAATAACACGCCTTCTTGGGTCCAGAGTACTTTTTTACCTTTTCATTAAAAAGATACAAATCAGAACTCAACAATAAATTAGATTGTAAAAACAGATGGAAAATAACTTCAGTTTTCTGGCAGTTTTTCAAGTGGAGATATAAAATAATTATTTTCTTAATGTATCCATGCTTGTTCTTCATAAACGTCCTGGCGGTCTGGCGGTCCGACCGATGCTGCGGCCTGACGGTCGGACGGCCAGGCCACAACATCGGCGGTCAGGAGAACGCCACCAAGCCGGAAGCACCCTGACTGCCACATTTGGATTAACCACCGGAATGGCTATATGCCGGTAGCAGTCTTGTGGCAGTGGCATGCTTTGGCTCTCAGAGAGAGCCTAAAGGCTATGCTGCCGCACTGCAACACCTGCACTGTCATGCGCACCCTGTTGCCATGCACCATGTCTTACATGGCACACAGTGCACACACAATAGTGCAGGCAATAGGGGGCACAACCTTTGTCCCCAGCCACATGCCAAAGAGGCCCCAAACTGTGGTACCAATGTTGGCACTGCTGTGCTGATTACAACCTGCATTTCCGATGATGGTTTCATGGTGGGGACCCCGCCATAAAACGGTCAGCAGAAAGGCATGGAAAGAGACCCTAAACTGTGCCCCAAGGTAAGCACCACTTTTCCCACTGCCGCCACAGAATCCAAGATCCTGGTGGTTGCAGCAGTATTTTGATGGTCCGACCACCATCCTCGTGATCGGGCTGTCAGACCGACGAGGAGCCTGCGGTCAGATAGCTACCGATGGGTACTTGTAATCAGGGCCTTAAAATACACAGTCTTTGATCTTTCTGTCAATGTGAGGGCATCTGTTTCACAAATGTAGTAAGGGACCTTTTTATACATTAGGCACCCTGCCCTGTGAGCTTACAAGACACATTTTAGGAGTAACTTTAAAACTGATTTTTCTGCATTTCAGATTACATTTTACTTTCCATGTGTCACTGAATTACTTTTGACCCACAGTACAACCAGAGCACAGACATGCTTCTGGAAGCCATAAAGTTTAGCATGGATGTGGATGGTGTAAATATACACTGTCAACTACATATGTCCCTTACCTCTCTTCCATTAGTGCATTTTTTGCTCCATTTACTACGGTTCTATAAAAAAAGTTAAACAGCCAATTAGTTTAGACGAACTCCAACAGCACCATTTAGGGCCATAGAACACACACCATGGCTCTGGATAGCTGGGTCACAGTGCACTAACAATATAATAGAAGCAATATAAGGGCTCAAAGAAAGGTGGAAAATATAGCTTGACCATGCAGAAAAAGCAGATTCTTCACGTCTGTGTTTTGAAGAATTCTGCACAGCAGGAATAGAATATTGTGGATACTGCCACATGGCATTCTGATTAATACACCAGGAAACTTGTGCCTGGCACAGCTTTCTATGTGTTTGACTAAGAATGGTAGTGAATAGGAACAATTATGAAATTACTTTCAGGTGCAGATGTAAATCTCCGATAGCACTTTTACTTTTTTTGTGAATAGGATCCCCATTCAACTCTTTAGCAGGTTTAGAATATAGTTGTTATTCAAGCTGTTGTATTTATAGCACAGCTGTTTCCTAGGACATAGCTAAAAATTGCATTAGCCTTTGTTGCAGGCCATCCTAATAGGTGTCTACTGTCTTCAAAATGCTTACAGTTCTTTGTGAGGATGAAAGGAACTGAGTGAAATTCTTGTCTTCCTGGCCTCCTCTGTGAAAATTAATGCAGTGATCAGTTAGGCCAGCATAATCCAGGACAGTACAAAAATTCACCTGCACTAGTGCAACCTTTTTAAGCAGGTACATGGGCTCAAAATATTATCAGAATACAAAAAGCACACGTTTTTGCTCCTATAGAAGTTAATGTTCTTTTATGGGCAATATGTTGTCTACTCCATTAGATTGTGCTTGTTTTGTCATATACATAAAATAAACTTTGAAATGCACATACCTTTTGTATCAGTTATATTTTCAATGTATACGGTGACCAATACTTTTCATTGCACCAGTGTCATTCTCCCGTTAAGTGCAGTTCAAACCAGTGGCATTTGTGTGTTTTAAAGGATGTTTTATTGCATTATCTGTTCTTATTCTGCAAAATGGATTCAGCACTAACACACTTATAAATGATTTATTTTCTTTAATACATACATTTAGGGAGATCTATTTACATATCTCCAGTTTGAGCATCCAGCTTCCATAAGACATTGTGTAACTACTGGCTGATTTGATTTAATATGCAATGTTCTGCAATGGTATGGCATACGAGGAATAATCATCCTTTAGCCCGAAGGGCAATTCTACCTGAAACTAAAATATTATATTCTGTAAATAATAAACCTACAGTCCAAGCTATAGGAGAATTCATCAATTTAAAGGAAATACTGCTGCCTTAAAAGTTAAACCCAGGTAATATATAATGCAACACAGAACTTTTTGAATGTATAATAGAAAGTAAAAACATCATTGTACAAAATCTCAATGAAATGGAAACGAAAAAGGGAGGTCACTGTGTATTTTTGAATATTTCTGTCAGCAAAATGCAAACCATTTTACATATTCAGCATTCATATCCATTACATCAAGTACACGAAATGGCTGTGGTTCAAAAACATCTTTAGGCTAAAGATATGGTTATTTTACCATAAATATCCCAATGCTTTATTAAAATAAGGACAAACGAGGCTACAATTCAGTCTCAGGAATGTATTTATAAGGCTAATGAGGGGAATTCTAACTTGCATGTCTCCTGCTGGAGTTTTTTTTGGCTTAAAATCAACCCTGAATTCTAATGACGTTTCATTTTACAAGACACAGATATACACCACCATAAGACATTTGTAATTTCAAAACCTTGTTTTTTGCTTTTTCTATTATATTTCTTATATGACATAGTTAGTTTAATAATTAAGCCCTTTCCAGTAATTTTAGGGTAAAGAGTCACATATTAGTATTTTTGCTCGCCTTCCACAAGATCATATTGCGTAGTGGTTGTTGGATTAGAATCAATATCCAAGGGTTTGATGCATGTATGTTTATGACCACTGGTAGAACATTTTGGCCCCCATTAGGATGGCGGGCGGACGTGGAAAACTGGACCGCCCACGATCTGAACGGTGGACCCGCCATGCCCATTATGATGCACCCGCCACACTGGCGGGCGCATCATGGATTCATAACATTACGGCGGGCGGTGTTCACGCCAGCTCCTGCTGCAATGTTATGAATGCATGCCATATTGTGTATGCAAATGCAGGGGTGTACCACAGGTACCCCCTATGTGCACCCCCACCTCACCTTCACCATTGGGGGCTGCAGGGGGCCCCCAAAGTAAAGACCGCATGCCTTTCTGTGGCGGCAATGCCGCCACAGAAAGGCATCTGCCGAAGCCCATCCTAATATGGCTGGCGGTGTCTGATAGACACCACCACCATATGAACCCTTTTCCGTCCCGGTCGCAAGGTGACCGAGGCGGAAAAGCGGTGGACGTTGTTTCTGTCCGCCACGGTCCCCCCGCCATAGTAATATGGTGGGGGAAATGGGTGTCGGGCGGACAAGGATGTCGGGCGGATCGCCACCACCCGCATGGCGGTGGCTATCTGCCCGACATCCTAATGGGCCCCTTTGGGTCTGTGAAATATCTACATGAAAAGTGTACCCCGATTATCTTCCAGTGGTATTCAGTAACCACATAAATATTGTATTTTCTTAATTCATTTCCCTAACTCTGTTATGAAGGTGAGGTGTTTTGTTTAATTCCTAAAGCTCTACACCAAATATAGTAGGAATTCTAATGAGTAGTGGCAGACCTGCCGTCCCGGGATCATGTGTTCCACAAATGACTTTACATGGAAATATAGTGCAATGCAGGTGACCTGTCACAGCAAAGGCTAATAATGGCAACAAAAACGAATATACTGGATGCAATGCAAGAGAAATTTGAATTTTTTTTGACTAGACAGTTCAAGAGGTAAATGAGTAGGCTGCATACAGGCCACCTAATAGACTAGGAACAATAGAAGGATTGTTTACTCAGAAAGATGGATTCCCTCTAGGGTGTTACTGGGTGGTTTTACACCGAATTCACAGGGCACAATTCCTCTGTGGAGGTGTGCTGTTACTGCCTCCTAGTCTGTCTAGTTGGGTGAAGACTGACAGAAATTGATAACTTCCACACTCTTTTTCAGTCATTTCCCTGGTTTCGGCTGCAGGATGCTAGAAGGGCAACATGTTCTCCTGCTCCTGTTTAGTCTCTCAGATGTGAAGGACTACTCCAAGTGCACCTTGACTTATCACGCTGCCATGCAGGTGGGCTATGCAGCCCACCAGTGGTCCACAGATTTATTGTACACTTACGTCACATGCACTGAGCCATGGATCAAGAAATCTAACGTGCATGCTTTGGAACACTGATTGAAATCCTCTGACTGGTTGTTACATGGACTGTTTGGTGAAGCGATTCATGAGAGGTTTGAAACTGAAGTAGCTTGGTCTTGAAACTGACTTCCTGGAAAAAAAGCCCCTTTTGATAAGCATACTGGGACTTCTGAATAATTAAAATGCCCAATTAAGGCGCCCAAGCTTGATGCTCATCAACCTCTAGAAAAAGTATTAGTTACTATAAACATCAGAGATTCGGGCTTCGAAGTCAGAATATGTCAGCAACCGTAGTTAACTGCTGAGTCACGTAGCCCTCAAGGATGGTGCCAGAGCAACTGGGAGACAATCTGATAAAGGGTAGGGTGGAAGGGATGGCAGCATGTGGGAGTTCAGGGCACAAGTGAAAGCACAAGAGGAGCACATTTGGGTGGTAATAGCAAAATATTAAAATACCATTAAAGGCTAAAGTGGAAGAATCATCTATGTGAAAAGCAATTGCACATGGTCTTTCTGTTCTAAAATGTAGGTTTTTGCCACATATTAAAGAACACTAGTTTATGAAACAGAAAGTACCTGGTTTATATATTTAATCACTTTTTTTATTTTATGCGGAAATGGAAACAATGACCGAAAGGTTCATATGTTCAATGTCAACCATTCAAATTTTTTTAAAAAAACATATAAAGAATACATTTGCACTTTTTATCTGAGAATCAATACTTCTTACATTCACCAAAACAATTTTAGTAAAACATACATAAATGAGGCATGTGTCATTAATTATACAGTGGAAGAAATGATAATGATACAAAAACAACAATGACATGCAGAATTCATCCAATTATTTCTGAAGGAATACATCAGCCAATAATTTCAAAAACACAAGAACTCCATTCGCCTAAAAATAGGTGATTGTCACGGAGTTACTTACGGCTACATGGGCTATTCTTTTTAACCCCTAATGGGTGCTTGAATCATTATACACCCTAGTTTTGGAGCATAGAGTTAATTACACGCCCTATGTAGCAAATATATTTGAAAGGCCAATGCGTTTCTAATCCCTGCAGTTTCTTGCGGGATTATCATCAGGGCACTGGGGCACGGTGTAACCTGAAACATAAGATTAAGATGACTAATTAAAATCTTGAACCTAGTCCTCTTCTTCTTCTTTGTTACTTTTATAACCAAATATTAAGGTACCTGAAGTTCATGAGATTGCCTCACATTGGTGAATATGGGGGCTCCCTCTTCCAAGTAGGATCTAAAAACTGTCAAGGACAACTCCTGTTAGTTTACAGAACATTATTTCTAATGAAATTTCATGTAAACTGCTTTGGGTTTTTTCATGTGGAGCTCTTACTTTGTGATTGATGGAATTGGAGGTCGCCTGGGGCTCACTTTCACGTATATCGCCAGCGTGGCTTTTAGCTGCTTCATTCACTTATATTTCCATCTGCCAATAACAAACAATACACCCCTAATTCCAACTGTGTTTGATGTTTTAAGGTTTAAATTACATCAAGGTTTCACACAGTTCGAAATAAAACGTACTCGTGTGCGAAGGCACGCAGATTCAAGTGCTCGATTTATGCATTCATCTTGCATATTGCTGGGCAGAGGGAGAAGGACCGGGAAAGAAGGGAAACAATGTCCTCGTAAATACTCCGACGCTTGCCTCGTACCGCGCTTATGCTCGCTAATGTTGTGCCTTAAGACCTCCAATCATTCTTAGCAAAAGTAAACTTACTTCCATCATACGGTATCGGTTTTCATAAGCAATTCATCATCACTGCATAGCAGTCAGCCGTCGCACTGTGGGCAACTAATGTGCAAGTTACGGCCGGAAATCCACCGTAATCATCTACACTGATGATTTGTGGGGCTTGTAGTCCTGTTCGTAATTCTGACCGGAATTCTCCAAACACTGCCGTTTCTAAAAGCAATGAAACCGGGCCATGATTCATTACCCTCAAACCTGCTGAATGTCAGGGCGAGTTGGAAATAAAGATATAGGATTTATTTTGTGCGTAAATTATATCATGAGGCATATATTTATTAAAGTGCACCAGTATGACACATGGTACTGGTTAGCCACAGATCGGGTGCAGTCTCTGTTACCGGCAGAAGGAGGCAAATTCCCCACTTATAATGCTCACTTACCTTAGTGAGACTAGACTATGGGCCGCGTTTTATTTTGGCAGTCCCCATTGATTGAAAAACGGCTATATTATTATTGCGGAAATTTGCATGAAAATTAAAGTGAGCATCCATTGTAGTGATGATGCTAGCGGCGTCCTCCTGTAATATGAAGTTTCACAATGAAATAAATATAATTATCTCTAGTCTGAGTAATTTATGACTACTGTGATTTTTAAACAGGGGACCCAGAGCTTCCAATTCAAGGGCCTACGGCAACTCATTCAGACCATCTGATACGCAGTTGAATTTCATAATCAGATATGCTTCTTTATTATTCAGCAAAGCCTCAATGTCTCCACCCCTCGGTGGTGGTTTTATGACGGATAATACTGTCCATACAAAGTCTTTTTCAGAATGACCATTTTCAACAAAGTGAGGAACCATCGGTGCTGTCAAAATTATTTGTTTTATTCGTGACTTGTGCTGTGTCATTCTCAGGTGGACTTGCTGTGTGGTTTTGCCAATATATACTTTCGGGCACGGGCATGTGATTGGATTCACCACGTTGCGGGTTTTGCAGTTTGTGAACTCTGTATGTTTCCATTTTTCATTGTTGCACACAAACAATGAGCCCTCCCTGGTATTACTACAAGAGGAACAAGAGCCACACTTATGGTGGCTCACTACAGGTGTTAAATTCCACAGGACTCATAGATCTGGCTGGACCCTCGTTTTCTGCAAGTCGGCACTTATGATTTGTTGACCGATGCTCTTATTCCGTTTTAATGCGAAAATAGGTTTTTCAAAAAGGCAAGATAGATTTGATAATAGGTGCAAATTTCTCAAAATGATCTTTTTGAATTTGTTGGTGTTTGAACCAAACGTTGACACACACACCAGTTGTTCAGAGGGCTTCTTGATCTTTTTGGTCAACAATTCTTCTCTAGGTGTACACCAGGCTCGCTTTGTGGAGTGTTTCAGCATCTTCTTTGGATAACCTCTCTTCTGGAGTTGTTCACACAGTATATCGGCTTGAATTACAAAGTCTTCTTTCCGTGCACAATTGCGTCGGACTCTCAGCAATTGACTGCATGGTAAGTTGTCTTTTAGACTCCGAGGGTGGTAGCTTGTATAGTGTAAGATGGAATTTTTGTCTGTTGCCTTACGATGTAAGGTAGTAATTAATATGTTGTCTTGTACCAGCACTTCTACATCCACGAAAGTCAACCGCATTCTATCCTTAGTCATGCTGAATGTTATATCTGCATGTCGGCTGTTTAGCCATTCGTGAAATGCTTCCAGTTCTTCTTCAATGCCTTCCCATTGGCACCACACGTCATCAATATAGCGGTACCATGAAACAAGGTGACCGCTATTTGGATTATTTCTGTTAATAAATCGTTCCACAAACAGTTCGATAAAGAGCACTGCCATTTCGGGGGCATAAGGACACCCATGGCAGTGCCCTTTAACTGCATGAAGAATGTGTCTTCAAACCTGAAGTAGTTGCGTTTGAGGGCAATCTTTGCCAGATCAAGAATGAAATCAGTTGGGACTCTTAATGGTCTAGGCCTTGTCTCCAGAAAATATTCCATTGATTCCAGGCCTTCATCCTGGGGGATCTGAGTATAAAAGGAGTTCCCAGCAAAATATACCATCCATTGTTGTTGATGGCAAAATGGCTGAGCCTCAATTTTGTTGATGACGTCGGTGGTGTCTCTTAGGTATGAGGTGACATTGCCAAGGAAAGGTTAGAGGAAAACATCAACATATTTGGCTAACGGTTCGAGTATCGAATCACACCCCGATACAATCGGTCTCCCTGGTGGTTCTAGTAGATCTTTGTGAAGCTTCGGGAGAAAATATATCACCGGAATCCTTGGTTGTTTTTTGACAAGGTAATCAAATTCCTTTGATTCTACTATTCCTTGGTCAAACCCCCATTTCACTTTCATGATTATTTCATGTTCGATTTCTTTAGTGGGATCACTTTTAAGTTGTCTATACCACGCTTGATTGAATATGCGGTTGTGAGCTTCTTCTTTATATTTGTCCTTAGCCCATAACACCAAGGCTCCTCCTTTATCAGCGCGTTTGACTACCACTGAGTCGTCATTCTGTAGATTCTTCAAAGCCAACTGTTGCTGGTTAGTGATGTTCTTTTTTAGGAAGGTCTTCTGTTTGGACAGTTGGGTGATGGAAGATAAGACTGTCTGCTCAAATGTCATTATCTCTTTAGGTAGACTATGTGCTGGTGGAATAAAGTTCGGCTTGTTCCTCAATCCAGATGGTTCGAAATTAGAGTTGTCTTCTTTGTCATGAAAAAACGCCTTGAGTTTAATCTTGCGACATAATTCCAGAGCTTCAATCTTTAAGTTGATAAAATCCGTTTTGGCACCAGGCACAAATTTAACACCCAAATTTAAAGCTGATTGTTCATATTTAGTCAACTGCCGTGAGAATAAATTTACTACTGAGGAATTCTTTAAGTTTTGAAGAAGTTCTTCCTCGTTCTTATCTCCCATGGTTGTGTGGGCTTGAATCTCACTCGATTTCTGGGCACGTCCTTCTCTAAAAAAGGTACCTATAACTTCTTTCAATCTTATAACATAAATTAAAGCTTGCATCTTACTACAAATATATGAGATTGTTTTTTATAGCCCAGCTCTGTTGCAATGAAACAAAATACCAATCTTTCACACTTGGGAAGCACATTACATGTATACTAGTGCCAAAATTAATGACAAATTAATACATAATATAAAATATTATCACCATGAAAGTGTAAAGCATTTTCTAAACTATTATATACAATGATTTTCATTTCATTATGGCCACATACCATTTCAACAAATGAGTGTCTCTGGTGAAGCAATGGTATACCCTATATTCAGAATAATCCAAATGAAAAATTTTGGCTAGATAAAGGCATACAGAAAAAATCAACATAAAAGTGCCTATATTTAAAGCCAACATAATAAACACGAGAGGCTGTTCTAGCAAACCTGCTGTTTTTGTTGCATAACATATGCTTAGCTTCAGCTCTCTCAGCTTCTTGCTGATAATTGGATGCCATCTAAGTTCCATCTCTTCATTCAGTGGCTTTCCTCCCTATTCTTCGAATTCACCGGCAATACAGTGTTCAACTAGGGACTCTTTTATTTAGTGCACAGTATTTCTTGGGGTGCATGTGCTTACTTGTTCTCTTCACCTACTTGACCTTTATTTCTGTAATTTATAATGTATGTATTTATTTCTACTAGGCCACTCTCTTCCTTTAGTGTGATTCACATGCATTTCTTTGTACTCTCCCAATGCCCCCCACCATGCTCATCATATTTCTTTCTGTTTTACTACTTGTTTATTTATTTTAACAGATTCCAGCAGCTGTCAACTGTTGATGGGCTGCTTCATCACCTATACAGAAGCTTTTTTGTCAACATTTAAATTTAACATTCCTACATTAGCATTCACCATGTAAGAACCTAATTGAAAAATAGGCACATGCATCAAGATGCAAGCACATGAACATCCAAACCATGCTCCTAGTAAAGATCAGGATGAAGCCGCCACCGACAGGCTGGTGGTGGCGGGTTCACCGCGATCTTGGTGCCTTTTCCTGCCTGCCATATTTTGATGGCAGGTGGTTTTGTGGCGGTTGGGAACTCTGACCGCCACAAATCCAATGGGCTCCGTGAGTCCCCGGGGGTGGTGGAGGCCGTCAGCATACAATGCATGCCGGCGATGCCTGGCAGGCGTCGCCGGTGTGATTAGGATGCTGGGTCCCCGCCAGCCTTTCCATGGGGGTTCACTCCACATGGAAAGGTTGGAGGAGATTGACTTTGGGAGCCTGTGGCGGGCCTCCTTTCCCCCAGGCACTGTGGTTTTGGGTTTGTGGGACACGTGTGGCGCTCCCCTACATTTCCCTGCACCATGTGGCAGGCACCACGTGGTGCCTGCCACATAGTGCACGGAAAAACAAAACCTGCTTTTTTTCCAGCAGCACCTGCCGCATAGGAAAAAATGCCTTTTGCGGCCGCCGTGGTGGCGGACGCATTGTAATTTGATATGTGGGACAGCCGCAGTAAAGGCGATTTATTATTATTATTCGATGTAGTAAAATTTCATGATGATAATTTTAAGTACTGATATCAATTGATGTTAAAAAGCTAATGCTGTACTACTAGTGCTAATGCTATTAGAAATGCTTTCTAGTCTATTCTCTCTGAGTATACTCTTTACAGTTAGAACATCTCACCTACAGAAATTGATGTGTCTAGTGAAGTGAAACTGTGACGTGCTCAATATATTCGTTTTTGTTCCTTTGATCACTCATTCTGTGACCTGGAGCACTGTTATAAATGTAGCATTAGAACATACCTATGCAATCCCCCCTCTGGGGATGTAGCATTTAACATGCCAATTTAATCTGGTCTCACTTTAATAACTCTAAATATTCTCAGGTCAATAAACAATCTCGTGATACAAGTTATACATTAGGATGCCTGCCATATCAACTTTAAATTATAATTTATATACATAACATTGTGATTACTGATATCAGGTCTCAATGCCCTGTGCTAGAGAAAGTGCCTTAAAATGGCTATTGAATTGCAAAAATGGCCTTGAAATTGGAATGCGTACGCTATAAATCATTTATTAACCCGTTGGCTGATTCTGCTTTTTTGCGGCAGTGCGGCCGTTTTAAAAAACGGGCACAGTCGCGTCGGCCATTGGCCGACGGCAGCACCAGCCAGGTAGTGCTGCCGTCGGCCAATGGCAGCAGCCAACGTGTTAAGGCTCCATTGGAGGTCACGTCTGAGGTCAGCCGCCATTTTTAGATATCAAATAGCATATTTCAAAGTTGAAGTTTTTATAAAATCTTCTAGCTTAATCTTAAGATTTAGCGGATGGTCTGCTGTGAGTTAAATTACCTTCTCTCCCATCTACTGTCTCTCAACACCCCCTATATCCTCTTGACTGAGAGTCCTGTGTGACTTGAGTACTCAAAGCAGGCAAGGCCATTGAGATGTTAAAAAAGAAATTACATTAGTCATTGTACTTGACACATGAAGCGTTGACAATGCATACAGTTTGAACATCAGGCATCAGAAAACAATATCGAGGAATGTAGAGTTCAGCATGGCAAGGCAGTAATCCTTGTCGATGGAGCAGTTGTCGCCGCTAGTGAGCGATAAACAAAGTCTATGTGAAGCTATCGATGATGGCGGGAAAAATCTCCAAGTGGAAGAAGCCAGACTTCCACACAGAGGATGTCATTGTCATCGATGGGGAGCTTTCAGACCTACACAAATTTTTGTAAGTTGAAAACCTCCAGCGAGATAAAGCTGCAAGCTGTTGCAGAAGAGGGCTCAACAAGGGCAGCAAGACAAATATTTCTGCCTTGCCATGCTGAACTCTACATTCTCATAGATTTTCCTTACTTCAAAATCCAAAGGTAACTAGAGACCAGGCCCAATCCACCTTGTGTACCCGACCCACCTCTCTATTGCAGTCAGCCTTAACTTGTGAATTTGACCTGGTCTCACGCTACCAAGTACTCACGGTTGGTGCTTCGATCTTTTTGGCCCTATTTTGCACTATATACTTTAAAAATAATTACTTCAATTCTACTGAATGAATTCAATATGTTTTGTTGTCATGATATTCATTAAACCTTTCTCTATTTTTCTAAATTGGTTTGGGATTTATTTTGTGCTGTGTTATCACTTTATTTCTGCTTGTGTGCTGCATAAATACTTTTTAATTTGCCTCTAAGTTAAGGGGGACTGCTTTTGTGCCAGGTTAACAGAGGGTAAAGCATAGGGCACTTTAGTGACTTTGGGGGTTCACCAGTGGTGGCTGGTGAGGTTTATGAGTGGTGCGGCTGTGATTGGTGGGGCTGTGATTGGTTGCCGGGGGTCGGGGGTTGGAAGGGAGCAAACTGCACAAATATTTCGGAAGGTTAGTTATGCCATTTCCTGTGCAAATCTTATTTACCAAAAATGGGATAAAAGAGGAATTGTTTTCATAGGTCTGTCTTTGCAGCCAAGCCTGACTTGCTTTTTAGTGATGCATGTGTCCAGCAGTCAAGAAGTTTGGTAATACATGTCAGGCTGACATATTCAGGATAATACAACAATTATGGGATAATAATCAGAATTTTAATGATGTTATAGAAATAATAATTGTATTACATCACACAAATATTACATAGCCATGCCTCAGACAGAAGAACTATCATTTAGGATACACAGATCTTACAGATTCATGCCATATAAAGAAACTGCTTGTTATACAGATAATAGACTCACAATTTAGAGAACAGAACTATGCCTTTGGTTAAACAGATCGAGTAGATTTGAGTCTCTCGTTGTGGCCAAAAATAACTAGACTACTTCAAATTTCTCCCACTGCATTTATGTTCAACATCCCTGAATGCTTAGAAAGGCTCCTTGTTGAAATATGTAGGGCATCAGTCTCACTCACACACATACACTCTCTTGTGAACCACAAGGCCGCTGCAAACTATGCCTATCACCCTTGTTTCAGCAGGCTGTCCGTGCAGTTATGAACGCAGCAGCAACTTTTACATTCTGTTGAAAAACTCACAGTACCTCCTCTTTCATCAACTTCTGTCACAATTCCGACAATTTGCAATATAACGTCAAAAAAAATTCACATTTAAATGTCATTACCACATATTTTGTGTGTTATGGAAAACACTAGGAGAAAGGCAGGGAGGACAAAGCACAATTAGAGAGCAAATGTACACCTTACGAGCAGACTGGGGATGCCTGGCATGACACAAAAGAAACAACTAAGGAAATACTGGATTAGCGGAGAACACCAATAAGCTCAAATATGGTTAGTGAAGCCCGTTCACCAACCTCCCACTTGGTTCCCCCAACTCTGTCAACAGCTGTAACTTCTGCCTCCCTCTCATTCACTTGAATAATTGCTCGAAGTCCACCCTACCCCCCCCCCCCACCACTGATGTGACAGGACAGGGGGTAACCTGGTCAGCACAACCAGACAGATTGTCTACATGAAGGTCCACCCAGAGTGGAATGAAGGGGTGGAAGTGGGGCAAAAAGGATGACTGGGTTAAAAATATTGTGAATTCTGCACCTAGTACTAAGAAACAGGATATGCGTGTTCCGCTTTCTCCTGCTCTCTGCACTCTGTCACAATACTGCCCTGATGGGGTCACTGCCTCCAATGTGTTGGCCCTAACAGTGCCTCTCCTTGACCCCTCTCGCACAAGACATAGTAAGCGAGAGAGATGGAAAGGGATGTGAGAGGGAGAGGCCAGGCAGGGGAGGAGGAGTGGCAGGATATAAAAAGTGACTCAGGAAAGTGAGATACAAAGGGACAGATTGGTGAGGGACATGTGAGCGTGTAGAGAGTTTGTTCATTATGCATTGGGAGCAAGTTAAGGGACATGGGAAAGGAGAGGAAAGAGTAGACAGCAGATGGAAAGAAAATCCATGGAAAAGGAATGAGACGTAAAAAGAGGAGAGCAGTAGCAAGAGAAGGGGAGAGAGCCAGATCAGAGGAAACGTGAGGAGCAAACAAGTGGAAAATAAAGTACTGAGGTGTACGATGGAGGCTGCAGAGTTCCACCTCCCGTGACTCGTGACCCACGACCCCGCCTCCGTAATGGTGTTCGCAAGACGCTAGCAGATTGATGTTTGGGAGCCGGGAGCCGTGAGGGGAGGCTCATGGAAGAAGTGCGGGTGAATAAGGAACCGCTGCAGGAAATAGAGAAGGCAGCAACGAGGGGGTGCCGCTCTGAACTCTGTCCCACTGATTTACTGCTGATTCTGCCCCTGAAAAAAACGGCTCTCGCTAAACAATCAGGCTGCTTTTTGAGGTGAGCTAGTTCTTAACAGCGTTGTCTTTTCTGGAGCACAGCAGTTGGGGTGGCTGTGAGACTTTGTGGAGTTGGCTGGCCAAAAGTGGGAAAAAGTAAATATTGTAAATGCTGCCGGGAGGCTGACTGCAGCGCTAAATGGTAACAGCAGTGAAGTTAACCAGGAGACAGGCGATTTATGGTTTCAGTATTTGGACACTGCAAACCCCGAGATGAACTGCTTCTCTTAACACTGCGTGTAGACTTCTGTGGTCATCTCAAACCCTGGAATGGATTTTTGCAGTTTAAACGCGATAGAAGCCCTGTAGAAGCTCTGTACATCTACTGGCAAAAAAAATAATATATATATATATATATATATATATATATATCAATAAAAAAGGAGAGCTCTTCTAAAAGACAAAATGGGCAAACCACTGAAGGAGGGTGATGATGCGGTTAAACTTAGCAAAGTGGAAGCGGCTGCTCGACAGAAGGCTAAAACTTGTCTTGCCTTGGCTAGAAAGGCCGCGCGCAAGGCTGCTAAAGACAAAAATAAAGATGGTAACAGGGAGGAGAACTCTGTAGTTGAAGATACTACACTGGAATCTTCAGATGATGAACCGCCCCCCCCCCCTACTCCCCTACAGCACGAAGAACAGCAAAAGGTAGTAATAGAGGGGGACAATATGGACGATATCAATATCGTAGATTCCTTGCCACAATTTGAGGTGGAAGCTCAACCTCAAACTCCTAACCCTTCTCTGGTATTGGTCTTGGCAGCACCTCAGGCAAGGGAGGAGAAGAGAAAGAGTGGTGCCGGAGGGAAGGAAGTGAAAGACTTTCCACTTTTTGCAAAAAGAACAACTCAAAAATCTCTTCCCCCTCATCCTCCACAGCCTCCTTCAGTCTCTATCACTTTAGATACATCGGCCCTTAGTACTTTAGCTAAAGACCCTGGCATGACAGCAACTATACCTCAAACTCCGCTTCCTACAGCATTTGAGGCAGCAAGTGATGGGGAAATCTTGCAAGATGTAATTCCCGGGAATTAAGGATTTGACTCTAGTCTATTGGGTTCTGAAGCGAGATCTGAAACAAGATATCAGTTAGACATTCGTGAAATGCTTAATCTAATTCTCGACGAGATCCGCGAAATTAAAAATAATCGGCGAGCGGAGCTAGCTGCCCTTCACGCCAGAATGGATAAGTTGGAGGAGTTAACATTGACACTCCCTAATAGGGTAGGGGACGCTGAGTCTAGGATCTCAGTTTTGGAAGATCAAATGAATCTGGTATCAGGAGCAACTAAAGAGGCTACAAAGAAGAGGATCTCCATGGAAAATAAACTCGAGGAGTTGGAAAACCACTCTCGTAGATCAAACCTGAGGATTGTGGGGTTCCCGGAAGGAACAGAAGGCTCCGACACAGTACAATGGGTCAACTCCTTCATCCAGAAAGTAGTTTTACCAGACTTTGAGGGGGACTTGACGATAACAAGGGCCCATAGAGTACCAGCGCAGCGTTTTCCAAATTCTCCATTCCCAAGAACTATCCTACTGAACTTCGCTGACTTCAGGATATGCTCTAGAGCATATCAACAACGTCAGTTCGCTGTTTCCGAAACTGCAAAATGTAGGATCTTTACAGAAACATTCAGAAACTCTGTCCATCACCTTTTCCAAAATGGATCTTTACAGATATGACAGCGGCAGCAGCCAAAAGAAGAAAATAATCTGTAAAATTGCTGCAGCTATTTAAAGCTAATGGCGCCCAGGCTTCGATTGCGCAGCAATCAAAGATGAAGGTTCTTGTTAGAGGAATTTTTTTTCTGTTCACTGATTTAGAGGAGGCTCAAACTCTTCTCAATGAGGTATCAGCAAGGGCTTAGGTTTGAAGGAGAATAAGTGAAAGTAATCTGGATTTATAGTTTGAAAGTGATGTGTTAGGTATGATTTTTCTTCTCCTTTCATTAGCAAAAAGGAATAACTTAGAGGCGGGTGCTCCTGTGTTAACGGGTCACATTAGGGTGTAACAAGAGGACACCCGAAGAAGAAAGCAGAGGGAGGGATGTGGGCTGCCTGGACGAGGAGAGGGCTCCCGCATTCCAGGGGGTGTTCAGGGTGGGGGGCGGGGGGTAAATGCAGTAAAAAAATACAAGTGCAGTAGGTTTGCTATCCTGATTGTCAATATTGGTTGGTACAGATTATGTATAAATTTAAGTGGAGGGAATATTGATCAAGGAATATTTTGATAATCTGCATATTCCCAAAATCTCCGATTCTAGGAGCAATCAAATAGGCTGTGAAATAAGTTCCCTGGAAATTCAAAATAGCATAAAAGCAACAGCGGGAGCAAAAGCTTCAGGTATGGACGCGTTCCCGATCGGATTTTATAAGGTGTTTTTGAAGGATCTAGAAGATTCCTTGAAAAATGTATTTAATTATATTAGAGTAGGCGGTAAGGTTTCTTCTGAGTTTAAAGAATCCACAATTATTAGCTTTGTCAGGAAAGATAAGAATCCGGAGGATGTGAATTCCTACAGACCAATTAGTCTATTGAACTCGGACTACAAGGTTCTTATGAAAATTTGGACTCAAAGATTTGTGTTTGCAGCCCAGGAAGTAATCCTTCAAGACCAGACGGGTTTTATAGCCAGTCGATATATGGCAGCTAATACAGAATATTTGTTACAGGCGTTAGACTATCTTAATATTAATTCAATTTCTGCATGCATCTTAATGATTGCTGCAGAAAAAGCATTTGATTTAGTTAACTGGTCAGCGTTATTTTCTTCCTTGGGTTATTTTGGATTCCCTGCCCCAATTATTTGTATGTTACAGAATATTTATGAAGGGGCATCAGCTCAGGTAATAGTCAATGCTAGGCAAGCAGGGAAGATTAAAATAAATCGCGGTACTAGGCAAGGCTGCCCTTTATCTACCCTGCTTTTTACCTTTTTTATCGAACCTTTGGTTATAAAAATAAGGAACAATGATGCAAAATTATCCCCCATTGCTGGAAAGTCAAAGTTAAAATTGTTTGCCGACGATATTGTCCTGTATTTGGCTCCCAAAAAAGAAAATATTTTACATCTCATGAAAGAGCTTAAGGAATATGAGAAGATCGGGGGATATCAGATCAATGAGAAAAAACAGAAGTTCCTATTTTAAATTCAAATTTAGATTTTCTTCCGCTTGATCTTCAGTCTCAAGCAGAAAAACCGGATCCAATAAGATACTTAGGGATTTACGTGACCAGAGAGTATCAAGAACTTTTTCGGCTGAATTATATAAAAATGAAGAACAAAATAAAGAGCCTGCTTGAACAATGGGACCTATTGCCCTTGTCATTGATTGCTAGAGTGGCATTGATAAAGATGAACATACTGCCTTTGCTTTTATTCTTGTTTAGTAATATCCCAATTAAAGTCAATATGGCTTTTTTTTAATGAACTCAAATCCATGATGAGAAGATTTATTTTGAATAAAAAGGCCTCAAGAGTTAAGCTCTCTGTGGTGCAACTCTCTGTAAACCAAGGTGGGCTGGCTCTTCCCCATTTTAAGACATACTATGAAGCAGCTTTTTTCGATATAGTGGCAGGATTACTAAGGATTAGACAGACAAGAGGCAATTGTTTTTTTGGATAGAATGTTAGAGGAATAAGGCTCTCAAATTGTTTCCTTTTTGAAAACTGCAAAGCTTCCTAAGAAAACAAGATACAAGACTTTGATAGGGTATTCATCAAGATTATGGTTTTTATATAAAAAACACGGTTCAGATGGTTCTATTTATTTGAAATTACTAGAATGCGTTAAAATGGGTCTCAAGATATCCCTGAATCACCTGATAGAATGGGAATCTGCCGGATTTTGCGAAATAAGACACCTACTTATTCAAAATAAGGTAATCAGCTGGCAAACGGTTATAGATAGAGCACATCCTAGGCGGCTTAGGTTTTTTGAATACCTACAACTAGTTTATTTATAAGAAAAGAGATAGGGGGTTTGAATACTTCACCCAATGTTTTGTTAACAGCTCTATATGGGGAGAAACATAAGGGTATAGGATTTTGGTACAAAAAGTTATTCCTTTCTGGATCATCTCCTGTATTTGTTAGACATCTAGAAAAAACAAGCCTCACGTCACAGAGCGTTTTTACAGATAAAGACTGGGAAGTAGTATGTCATTTAGGAAACAAAGCACTACGGGTAGCTAATTATAAGCGAATGTCCTTTCTTTCTCGCTGGCTGGCGTACTATACCCCGGAGGCCTTGCAGAGAATATTCCCTGAATGTGAGAATAAATGTTTTAGATGCAAATCTAGGGGTCAGGGTGGTTGGTATCATATTTTTTTCTCCTGCCCAAAGCTAGAATCTTTCTGGAAGGGGATTTTCGCAGATATGGAGCTGGCAATTGGGAAAATACTATTACCAGACGCAGAGGTGGCCCTTATTGGTATTTGTAAAGAAAGGAATAAGTTCAATAAATCAGAAGAAGTATTTATTTTATTTCTACTGTTGTAGCACGGTCCTTGATTTTACAAAATTGGAAATCTGTGGTGATTCCATGTCAATTAAAATGGGTTAACAAAATGAGAAGAACATGTAATTTTGAGAGTGCTAATGCAGGTAGGGTGGGAGCGATTGCAAGATTTGAAAGGAATTGGAAATATTTTGAGAAGCTGGAATTGATGAATGGAAATTGATGCTCTACTATTGCTTTATTTTAGTCAATTTTTACATTTTACTGCATTGGCACTTTAGGAATTGCAAGTATATATTTCCTTTTTTATATCGGCTGTTTGTGCACTTTATCGTATTAACACCTTATGAACTGTAATAGGTCTCTTGCTGGTTTATTTTTTTTTATTAACCAACTTTGCATGTTACTACACTGGCACTTCAAGAATTGTATCAATATCTTTATTGTTTTATATCAGCTGTTTTTGCACTTTATTATAATAGGGCTATAGGATTTATAATAGTAATCTTGATGTTTCATATCAGTTTTCTTCTTATATTAGCCAATTTTGCACGATACTGCAGTAGCAATTTAAGTATTGCGATAATATTTTTGCTGCTTTAAATCAGTGGTTTTTGCACTTTATTGCACTAGCACTTTATGAACGGTATAGTAATCTCAATGTTTTTTATCAGCTGTTTTTATATTAGCCAACTTTGCACGTCGCTGTACTAGCACTTTAAAAATGGCAATGATATCCTCGCCGCGTTATATCAGCAGTTTTTTGTTTAACTTATAATAGGAAGATCGATGAATAAGATCAGCTGTTTTCCTTGCACTATCTTGCACTAGAACTTTAATATCGGTTCGCTTAGTCGTACGCTATTGCAGTTTTTGCACTTTCTCTGTGGTATTGTATATTCTAGGTTTGTCTCTTGTATATTGTTTGGAAATTTTGTCTATTGATGAAGAATTTAATGTACCAATGTCTTCCTACTGCCTTGTTCAATAAAAAAAAAAGAAAAGAAAATAAATTACTGAAAAATAAAGAGACACATTGGCCACAGGAAAATAAATAGTCCCACTGGCGATGTAAAATTCCTAATTAAGGGGGTCATTAGGATGGAGGATTTTCCGCATCCTCCGGGCCGGCGGAAGCCACCGCCGGCCCGGAGGATGCGGAAAATCCTCTGCGGACCCACCAGGACCCACCGCCACATTAGGATGGCTGGTGGGTCATGGTTTAGGTCCGCAGCTTTTCCGCCGCGGCTGGCTTACAACCGCGGCGGAAAAGCACTAAAATGGTGAAGGTGTCTCTTAGACACCTTCAGCCAGATTAGGATGTGCATGGAAACATGCTTTTCCGCGGCGGCTTTTCCGCCGTGGAAAAGCATGTGTAACTGCACTGCAGGGGCCCATTGCGGGCCCCCTAGGTGTAGTGGGGGGTGCACATGGGGGGTACCTATGGTACCCCCCTGCATTTGCGTGCACAATGCAGCAGGCACCGCGCGGTGCCTGCCGCTTTGTGCACGCAAATGCTGTGCATGCATTTTTAACATTGCTGCGGGTGCAGCTTGAAGCTCCACCCGCAGCAATGTTAAAAATAGAGGATGTGACCGCCACCCTGGCGGTCACATCCTAATCTGCACAGAGGGAACGCCGCAGCCCATGCGGACGTTCCCTCATGCTCTGGGGTCGCGGACGGACTCAAGTCCGTCCGCGATACTAATGACCCCCTTAATCTTTAAGTTAGTTTCCTGCAAGCAAACATATTTTTACTGCCAGTTTATGGGAAGAAATGGCCCTAAAATGTCTCCCACGCCCAGACAAGCTTGCCCCAGACTGTTCAAGGCAAATGAGTATGTTGGCAAACGGAACTGCCTGTTGATGGATCACACATGTTAGGATTAAGTGTGTGTTTGTCAGTACAGAGGGACAGCAAAGGAGACTGTGTGAACTGAGCTCAGGCAGGAGAGTGGCAGAGGTGAAAGACCAAGTGAGGACCAGAGTAGCAGGACCAGGCCCTGAAACGGGCACAATTACAAACCAAATAACCCTAGGCCTGGCAGCTGTTACTTTTTTTTTACCTGAAACAGTGCCCAGTCTGCTGCTGACTCCTTCAGACATGGTGAGCAAAAAAATGATGGGTTTAGGCCCAGATCTCTGTACTGAGGTGAATGTTTGACATTGTTCTGCATTCTGTCCTTCAACTGATGTTTGTGCATTAGTCCCCCCCGAGTGGTACGGGTATGCTCAGACGTGAGTTGCGTGCTCTCCAGGCCACTGGAATCAAGCTATCCTGGCTGATGAGGGCTGAAAGCCCGAAACTGGTCCTAGTATGCTTTTTTCCAGTCCAGGGAAAACCTGGCTTGGCAGTTCGGGCTGGACTGTTCCCATGGGGCACAGGGTCAAGACTGATTTGCATATGGCTGGTTTCAAACTGGAATGGCATGGTGAGCAGAAAAGTGATGGATTTAGGCCCAGATCTCTGTACTGGGGTGAATGTATGACACTGTTCTGCATTCTGTCCATCAACTTTTGCTTTTGCTTTTGACTCCATCAGACATGACACACAACGTTGATGAGTGGTAGTGGAGTCACCGTGACCACACGCACCTGCAGTACTGTGCGCATGGTAATGTCGGCACTGCAGAGTGCAGTAATTCAAATTATGTGTCTCAAACACAGCCGCACACTGGAGCATAAATGGTGTCCAGCTCCAAATCATGCGCCAGAAATAATTGTGTCTCGGGAAAACCCCACAAGTCGGCTCAAGTCAGCGCAGACTCGATTTACTGCCTGGAGCCATTCTACCCCACCCTTCCACAACTCGCACAGGCTGGGTGCCACCCCACCCTGTGATGAATAGGAAAAGGGTGGGGTGACAATGCACTCCCCTCCCTGATTGACGTGGGAAGCTCAGCTTTGCAGGGCTTTCATATGAAATACCCAGGGCTAACCTTACCTCCACGCCATCAGGGGGTGGGGACTGGGTCTTGATGCACTGTCTTTGCTGAGCCGATGATCTCGGAGGCTTCAGGGCAGTGAGAGATTGTCAGCCCGGCAATTTCACTTAGACTTCGAGAATGCCCTGGGGGAGGAACGCTGAAAGAGCGTGAGTCCCGTGGGTGTCCCCAGTTAGCAATTGACGAATGATTACAGCAACAACCCAGTGAGTGGGGCACAGTGCCTGAAGTTTTATAGCAACTTATAGTGCCAAATAAACAGATTTTACATTGGTATGGTTGTGAACTTTTTGCTGCAAATGTAAAGGGGGCGTAGCCCCGCCGCCCTTTGACAGAAACTGCCACTGGGGTTCACCCTGACAAAGATTGAGGTTGTTGATTTAGTAGGGCCTCCACCCCCCTCAACCAATAACCCTATTTTTAACCCCTTCGATGCTCATGACGAGCATGACCACACACGTTTTTATTATGGCCCAGCACAGGAGAGGAATAAGACCAGCATCGATGGTGGTAAAACTTACCAACTCTTGTACAATCATCGAATAGCTGCAAATGGTACCAAATCAGCAGCATCTTCTAATCTAAGGTCTATCAGAGAACAGTAGTATTGGATACCTAGGACCTGGCAACTCATGCCTCATAGGATAACAATAGTTCATAAGTTTCCTGTTGCACTCCTTGAATGTTGTTGCTACTTATTTTAAAAAATCTTTAATTATTTCCTTACTCAATTGTTACTATAATTAGTGTTTTTCTTATTAATAAACATTATGTTTTGTTTACTAAATAAGTTTGGGATCGTAAATGTATTTCTTATTTAACTTTAATATTGTATTTGCTACTGTTGTTGGCAAACCCCACGTATTGTCTTTCAGGAAGGCTTTGTTGTCTGTGGCAAACTACCACTTGTGAACATGACATTCTTCCCAGAAACCAATGTTTAGCTCTTAGTGCTAAAACTTTCTAGACTAGATTGCTGGCCCATCAATAGCTTCTGCCATTGTGCCCGTGTCATACACATGCTCTTGTTAACCCTGCCCCTGATGACTGTCATACATGCATTGACTATATGGATGATAGGACATTTCAAGTTCCTATCATGTGTTCTGAACTAACGTGCAAGATGTGATTCTTTACTCGATTTTTTCATGCTGAATTCGGTCTTTCCTCCCTTGATGGGTATTTGCTGTGGTTTATACGTCTTACTCTGTCTCTGTAGCAGTTTAATTGAGGTACTCTGATACCGTTAGGCAGAGTAGAGGCACTTGATTTCATATCACTACCCGACCTGCCTGGAGACAAGACTATTTTCAGACTTAAAAGTGTTACAAGCTAGGGGAAAACATTGCTAAATTAGAAGTATGTTTCCGGACTTACCACAGATTGAGGCTGTCATAGTGAATTCTATTAAATCTGACCCTAATGCAAGGCGCCACCCCCCTTCGGGGAGTGGCGTCGTTAGTGGCAGCCAAAGGGCCGACCTAGCAGAGGTTCACTTCCGGGTCAGCCGACCCGGAAGTGAAATTGGGCAAGGACCAGTGGAATCAGGGCTTATTGACGCCCCCGGAAGTAGTCATAGGGCGCGAGGCTTAAAAGCCTGCGTCCATCTTAGGGGCTCCCTCTTTTGTTCGCTGACCGCCCAGGAGTCGGACGTCGCGTGAAGAAGGCATCGCGGGACCGTCGCGTGAAGTGAGCAGCGAGGGTCAATCCGACTCTTGATCCAGGTTAGCGGGCCGTGCAGTGTGTTGCGTGGTTGTTGGAAGTGTATGTACGCATATCTTGAAGCGTGTGTGTTATTTAAGTTGAGAGAGCGAACGGAGGCGGGGAAGCGTACCGCTCGGGGGGCGCGTTGAAATGGAAGAGGGAACGGGTTGCAAACATAGTGAGTCGCGCGCACACGGGAAGGCAGTAGAACGTGTGTGTGGCAGACGCGGAGTGACTAGGATCCCTTAGCGCTTTCAGCTTCCTACCGAACTACGTGAATTTCGAAAAATGAGTGAACGATAACGGAGCGCTGTGATCTGGGGGCCAGCGCGGTAATTTTTTAAAAGTACAATGAGGCCTCCGCACATTCCCGCTTGCGTAATCAGTATCATGCGGACAGCGGAAGTCACTGGGTAAAAGCGTTTTCTGCACGAAGTGGATGAGATGCATTCCCCCCTCCATCCACCTTCAAAGTATTTCAGGGATGGCGATCGCATGAGGGCCAGTGAGAGATTTATGGGTTTTAAAGGTTGAGGCTCCTTGATGAGGTATTGGGACATCCTTTAGGAGAAGGTCATGCTTATAATATTTTATTTAACTAATACATGGGGGGCTTTACGTAGAGGATAGTAGCATTACGTTTGTAAAAGAGCTGTTATCAAATATCAGGCACAAGCCCAATTTTATTTATTGTGAACCTGGGTGAATGACTCTATAAGAAGGATTGCCTTTAACATATGGGGGCTATGGAGAGAAGGGCAGTAAACGTGCAGTCAGGTTTCTTTTGTCAGCATACCCAGGGGGCAAGCGCATGCGCATGAAGCGCAACCTGATTCATTTGGGAGCAAGCTCAAGCCACGGTGGCTTTCGCCTGGGGAATAGGGTCTGGGCAAAGGAAAGCACGGTTTACCCAAATGCATGTAAAGTCAGTTAAAGAATTTAACGCTTGTTTTCTTTAAGTGCAGGATGCCGCCAAAAAGGGCACGGAAGGGCAAAGAGCCCTCAGCCAAAAATGACGAGTACCTCGCTTTTACGGAGCTGCTGGAGTTCACGAAAGAAAAAGGCGTGGACTGGGTGATAAAGAACATGCGAGAGGGGGCTAGAGCAGAAGCGAATTCTCAGGAAGAAAGAGGGAGAGGCAAGAGAGCGAGGCGTACGCCAGAAAGGTTTAAAGATGCGACGAAAGGCAAGCGGTCCAGGGCGACTGAGCCCCAACCAGCATCACCAGGTGAGGAGGAGGTGCTAGAGACAATTGATTTGAATTCAGTCACAGATAAGGACAAGGACGGCGTGGAGGGACAGCATGTTACTGCTAAGTCTACACAAATAGGAGGGAACCCTGTCACTCATGTGGGGGTGCCCTGTTCACAGGGTACGTTACCGCCAGTAGTGGCGCAACCAGGTAGCGGAGTGTCGCAAGTGTGGGTACAACCCGGAGGGGTCGCACAGTTACCAGGGATGCAACTATATGGTTCTCATGGGCAAGCAATTGGTAATGGCCCCATAAGCTCGATGATCCCCACCATGACATACCCGTCAAGTGGGGGGCCCGTGATGATGAATGCTTACTCGAATTTAGGGTGCCCACCACAGGCCCCAATGGCTAACACCGCTGTTGATTTGTCTGTGTCTCCTAATAGCCAGATACAAGGGGGGGTCGGGGGGCAACCGACAGGTCACCCAATGTTGGCATTCAGCCCGTTAATGTTTGGTTCATCCTCAATGACCCTATCGCCATCTACGGGGATCACCTGGCACGTTCCAGCAGATATAAAAGAAAAGATACTCAGAGGTGAATATGTAGATGTGTTCGACCTCATTAATGCAGGGGTGGCGTCAGGGAAGTCCAGAGGTGGGAAAGAGGGCGAATATAATCAAAAGAAGTCATGGGTAGAATGGTCCATGAAGAATTGGATCACGGGATTTGCCATTTATGCTGCAGTTATACTGGAAAAATATCCCGTGTTGGGTCCTCAAATGATGAGCTACATATCCCTGATACATGGTGCTGCAGCTGAGTTTCCAGGCCTGGGGTGGTTGAAATATGATAAAATGTTCAGACAAATGAAGGCAGTCCACCCAGGCATATCATGGGACCAACGGGAGATCAATCTGTGGCACACAGTGTTTTATTCTTCGCCCTCAACGTCTAAGACTAGTTCCCCCGCTCAGAGTCAGTCCTTTCGGAGCGACAAAGGAGTCGGTGATAAAAAACAGGCCTGCTGGCAGTTTAACAGAAATGAGTGTACTAGGGGGACCTCGTGCAGGTTCAAACACTGCTGTTCATACTGCGGAGGAACATCCCATCCAGAAATCAGATGTTTCAAGAAAACTGGAAATCCCAAAGAACAGTCCACCCATGCCACCCCAAAAGGAAAGCAACCTAAAACATCAGACAAGGCTCCCAACTCCCATTAAACGTCATGTCCTGACACACCTCCTTAGTAAGTATGACAAACTTGAGGAGGCTCAATTCCTGCTTCACGGCTTTACATTTGGTTTCCGTATCCAGTCTTCAGCCTCCCCCACTAATGTCCCGCCTCGCAATCAAAGCTCAGTGCTTCAGAACATGGAGGCAGCGCGAAGCAAGATCATGAAAGAAGTCTCCTTGGGGCGGGTCGGGGGGTCCTTTCAAAAATCTACCTAACCCTGATCTGGTCTGCTCGCCGTTAGGATTAGTTCCTAAAAAAGAAGTGGGTAAATTCCGCCTGATACATAATCTATCAAGCCCCCCAGGGTTATCTGTCAATGATAAGTTAGACCCAGAACTGTGCACGGTGCGCTATACAACGTTTGACACAGCCATTGAAAAACTTGCAGGCGTTGGGTGAAGGAGCCTTAATGGCCAAAGCCGATATTGAGTCAGCGTTTAGGTTACTTCCTGTTCACCCAGAAGATACCAGGTTGTTGGGTTTCACTTTTGATGATAACTACTTCATAGACTTGTGCATGCCCAAGGGATGTTCGATTGCTTGTGCAGTTTTCGAGACTTTTGCCAGGTTCTTAGAATGGGCGGTGGAGCAATTCCTGACCTCAGACAAATCCCATGCAGTGGTACACTACTTGGATGATTTTCTATTCATGGGCCATAAGTGTTCCCAGTCATGCAGGAAGGCCCTGCTGGGCTTCCAGCACCTGGCTGAAGCTCTGGGGGTGCCATTGGCGGCGAAAAAAACAGAAGGCCCAGCGACATGTCTGACATTTTTGGGCATTGAAATCGATACCAGAACAGGTGTGTGCAGGTTGCCTAAGACAAAAGTAGATGCCTTCAAGGCCGCAATTGATAGTTGCCTAGGAGCAAAGAAAGTAACGTTACACCAGTTACAAGTCCTCTTGGGCCAACTGAACTTTGCCTTGCGGGTCATACCAATGGGCAGGGCTTTCTCCAGGAGTATAGCGAGGGCAATGTCTGGGCTGCGTGCAAAGCACCACAGAGTGAGGTTATCAGCTGATGTGAGGAAGGACTTATTGATTTGGAAGTGTTTCTTGCAGGAATTCAATGGCACGGTGTTGTGGCGGTCAGCCAGCACCTCCAATGCCGACCTTGAGCTGTTCACTGATGCTGCGGGAAGTATTGGTTTTGGAGCGATTTTGGGCCCTAAGTGGTGCATGCAGCACTGGCCAGATGAATGGGTGGAACGAGGTCTGACCCGTAACGTTTCTTTCCTAGAGTTGTTCCCCATAGTAGTGGTGTTGCATTTGTGGGAGGATATGCTCTCAAACAGGCACATTGTATTTTGGTCAGACAGCATGTCAGTAGTGATGGTGATAAATAACCAGAGAGCAACCTGCACATGGGTGCTCCGTCTTTTAAAAGAGTTAATATTGCAATGCCTGAGCCACAATGTCCATTTCACTGCTAGGCATGTTCCTGGGGTTGAGAACAAAGCGGCTGATGCGTTATCTCGTTTTAAGTTGACAGAATTCCGTGCACTTTGGCCGCAAGCAGAGAAGACAATGACAGCTTTCCCAGCGGAGGTATGGAAGTTTGGTGCCCCACTGCCTCCGAGTTGATAGCAGCATCCGTGGCCCCCAAGACTAAGTGTATGTATCAAAAGTCTTGGGAATGTTATAAGACATACTTAAGGGGAGCGGGCCTAGTGGATGCTTTTGTGCCTCAGAGCGTGTTAGGATTCATAGTACAGCAGAAAGAGAAGGGAAAATCAGTAGCATTTATGAAGAGGCAATTATCAGCATTGGCATTCTATGCGGGTTTGCAGGGAGTTACAGACCCAACAAAGGACCAGAGGGTAAGAAGAGCGGTGAAGGGTTGGGAGCGCTTGACGCCTGGGGCAAAGGACTCCAGAAGGCCTATAGATGTAGGGAAGTTGGTAAAAATCTTGGAGGCGTTGCCGCTCGTTTGTTTTTTCCCGTACGAGACCCTATTATTTAGGGTGGCCTACGTTTTAGCCTTTTGTGGAGCACTACGAATCTCTGAATTACTCCCGGCATCTAAAACCGATAGGGTGGGAGGCCTAAGGTGTGCAGACATAATAGAGTCAGTGGATGTCCTGAGACTCAGAGTTCAAAGGTCAAAAACGGACCCTTTAGGTAAAGGGGCTTGGTTACAACTGGGTAGGGTAGAGGGGGAGCTTTTCTGTCCAGTTAACCTGATGAGAGAGTTCATGCAAGCCAGGCCTCAAGGGGCTGATGATAGAGTACTGGTTCACAGGAATGGTCTGCCTCTCACCAGGTTCCAGTTTACAAGGGTGGTAAAAAGGACCTTGGCTAAGATAGGGGTTGACCCGACCGACTTTACATCCCATTCTTTTCGGATTGGTGCAGCAACAACAGCTGCTGGCCTGGGGCTGCCCGAACAGGCGATTAAGAGATTGGGTCGGTGGAAATTCGCATGTTACGAACGTTATGTTCGCCCGCAATTAGTTTAGCAGTCGTTACTATTACTTTTCCGCCCCTTCTGCCTAAAGACCGTTCTTACCGTGTCTCTTAATGTTTACTATAGGTACCTCCCTTAAGAGAATCCAAATATGTTGGTGCGGCCACTCCTTCATTCGCAGGGCGGGGGTGATCTTCAAAGAGACGCTCGAAAAGAGGGTGCACATGGTGCAAGGATGTGATCATCATTGGGTGGGGATAGGAGGGCAGCTCCTAGCTGACATCCCGAAGGATTTAAAGGCGGCTTTGGCCAGGGGCATGCCTTATCCAGATGTATTCGTGTTGCACTGTGGAGGCAACGATATGATTCCAGCCGGAAGGAGAGGAGTGAAGGAGTTCTTGTTTTCTACTCTAGCAGCTGTCAAACATATTTTGCCCGAGGCTATATTATTGTGGTCTGAAGTCATCCCAAGGTTGGTATGGTCGCAGGGCGCACCCATGAAAGCGGTGAATAAATCAATAAAGAGGTTAAATCAGTCGGTGGCAGGAATCCTGCAGAAATCCAGCATTAGAACCATCCGTCACAAGTTGATACAAACGTCCAGGCCGGATTTATATGCGGAGGATGGAGTGCACCTTTCAGAGGCGGGCACTGAGATATTTATAGAAACAGTCTTAGGAGCCATCTCCGAAGCTCTCGAGCGCGGGGGGGAGGTCGAGTCCGCCAGTAAGCGCCTTGCCCTGTGGCGGGGTTCCGGACAAGAATACCACGGGAACTTCTTGTCCAGTGACAGTTTTACCTCTGAACAGGTTTTCTAAATCATCATGGACTCCGGGCTGGCGGGAGAGTTGGGGCTGACCTGCTGGTGGCCTTGGCTTCTCCAGCCCTACCCCGGAAGCCGCTGGTTGCCCAAATGGTGGCACATTATTCACCTGCGGCTCTGTTGACCGGAAGGAGGTTAACGTAAAGAGAGCAGGCTATCTGGGTTGTGGCCTGCTGGCGCAACCCGAAGTTAAACCAAATGCCCATTGGATAATGGGCGGTAAAAGAGTGTATATGTATATAAGAGTGAGTTTTTAATGCTGTGATGTAAAAATAATTTGGACTACAAATAAAGAAATGGGGGTCAATGAAGTAATTGACCTGTGAACTTAATTTTAATAAACATGCACACTGCTAAAATCAAGCAAGTCTCCCGAGTTTAAATTGTGGAAGGGGGGCCTCTCTTTAATGCATGCATTTGGTGGGGAGAGTGCACTTTGTATGCCATCTATGCAAGGCGCCACCCCCCTTCGGGGAGTGGCGTCGTTAGTGGCAGCCAAAGGGCCGACCTAGCAGAGGTTCACTTCCGGGTCAGCCGACCCGGAAGTGAAATTGGGCAAGGACCAGTGGAATCAGGGCTTATTGACGCCCCCGGAAGTAGTCATAGGGCGCGAGGCTTAAAAGCCTGCGTCCATCTTAGGGGCTCCCTCTTTTGTTTGCTGACCGCCCAGGAGTCGGACGTCGCGTGAAGAAGGCACCCACCCACCCATCCCTAAAAAAATAGGACTTCAGGCAGGGCAGTAGCGGGGTTCCGGACAAGAATACCACTGGAACTTCTTGTCCAGTGACAGTTTTACCTCTGAACAGGTTTTCTAAATCATCATGGACTCCGGGCTGGCGGGAGAGTTGGGGCTGACCTGCTGGTGGCCTTGGCTTCTCCAGCCTTACCCCGGAAGCCGCTGGTTGCCCAAGTGGTGGCACATTATTCACCTGCGGCTCTGTTGACCGGAAGGGGGTTAACGTAAAGAGAGCAGGCTATCTGGGCTGTGGCCTGCTGGCGCAACCCGAAGTTAAACCAAATGCCCATTGGAGAATGGGCGGTAAAAGAGTGTATATGTATATAAGAGTGAGTTTTTAATGCTGTGATGTAAAATTAATTTGGACTACAAATAAAGAAATGGTGGTCAATGAAGTAATTGACCTGTGAACTTAATTTTAATAAACATGCACACTGCTAAAATCAAGCAAGTCTCCCGAGTTTAAATTGTGGAAGGGGGGCCTCTCTTTAATGCATGCATTTGGTGGGGAGAGTGCACTTTGTATGCCATCTATAACTAATTCAGTTGCTTTGTGTAACTCAGGTTTTAGCAGCTATGCGAAACCATGTTTGTGGACAGACTTCAGAGATTTTCTGCAGGCCTGGCACTTTTTTAGGCAAATCAGGTGGTAGATGATTGTGTCCCTCCCAGGAGGGTCCCTTGCTCAACCTAATATTATGATACCTTAGAGGTACTTTATAGTATGTTTTTCTCAATTCAACTCGCCAATCTACATTTTTCATTTAAATTGTCTCGATGAATATTTGTGTGGTCAGGGTCAATTTTGTGATGCAGTCTGTGAAATTGCTGCCTAGCTATTTTGAAATAATAATGTACATTGATTCACAAGTCATCTCAATGCTCTAGAAAATACATAGGTTTATTTACAAAGAAAAAGATACAGAGCATGCGTATTGCAGTCCCAATGTTTGCGCTTCGTCGATGCAGAAAAGCACTGCACATTTTTTTATGCGTTGCACACAGCACATACATTAACTTGGAAAATCTTACTATGCTGTGTCTTTGTGCCTTACTTTCTGCAGCACATGCATTAACTCAGAATTTGTTTGGGTTGATGTAGGCTCTGAAGACGTGAAAAAGAAATGTACTAACCCATGTTCTGCCCACACAGCCCAGAAAAACTTGATCATTATTCAGCCTAAGAACCTATTCAAAATGTCATTCGCTCCCAATGAATGATTTTGTCTTGTGGATGAAAGCAAGGAGACCCCAGTTTATAAATACTGTCCTTTCTATTTTTCAAACTAAAGCATATTGTGCAAAACATATACAATTTTGCGTTCACCGGAAAAATGTGATTGACTATGCGCACTTTTTTCTTGTTATACAGGACATGCATCGTTACTATGTGCATTAAAGTAATGCTTAAAAGTTGTCTATATTTTGTGCATTTACATTTTGTTCACATTATAGGCCCTTTGGAAACACCTCTTAGCATGAAGGAATGGCTCTGCAGAACAGAACTGTATATTGCATATTTATTGCCTCACTAAGTTGCTCTTTAAGATTCAAGAGATCACACCCAGCTTAAAAAGAGATACAACATGTCTGAAATTCGTCTAGACTCTTAATACCCTCTCAAAATAACCACTGCTTTGGGAACAGTATCACCGAAAAACATAAATTTACAAAAACAGTAAGAAAAAAATCATAGAAAGGAGGGAATCATTTTTCTGACACTGCTTAAATAACATTTACATATGTAAGGTTGTGTGTCCTGCTGAGAAAAAATACATTCGCCAGTCCATCAATTCGGAAACTTAAAAACATCGGCCTACATTTGTCCTCACATATTTAAATGCTTAATTGTGAGTATATTGCGTGATTGCCGCACAGGAAACAATTTCACTAAAAGCAAAACAAAAACATGCTATTTATTTAATTCCAGTGGCCTTTTCGATAGCCAATTATTTGAAAAAAATGACAGAAAAGTTCAGCATTTTAATGTCTAACCACAAAGTGTATTTTTTTATTTTTGTATCTCTATAACAGAAGTAAAAGTTAAACTTGAAAAAGATGAAACCATAAAGCAGAGACAAACAAGATTCCTCAAACAACCTTTGTTTTCTCATGCTGGTCAACATTAAAAGGTTCCGGAATAGCTATTGGTTTTCATTTCTATGAACCATTTTTGGCAAAAGCCAAACTGAAGAAAGCAGCAGATGTTACACGTCTCCTCTACAATTGTTTAATGGATTTTCTTGAATATACTTGAAGTATCCACAGTTGATGTATGGTAGGTCTGAAAGGATAAACCAATTTCATAAGGGTTGTGTTTGTTTATTAAAACATTATGTGCCCTTGTTGTTGAAAATAGAATTGCACTGATTCATGACCTAAATGCAAAGAGCCATATTTTCACATCGTTTTTTCTATCTCATGCCTTCATGGCTTATCATATGTTTAAGCAGTTTTACTAGGAACCTTTTCGTGTTTCCAGAATTACGGTGTAAACAGTAATCTCTGACTTTGCAATACGGTGCAAGGAAAACAAAAACTATTGGCCTGCGTCACAAATGTAACTTACACTTTTGAGTAATGTAAATTTTTGAGGAAGTTTGCTACTTTTTGCTTATTCACAAAAGCAGAGGGCAAGAGACTACTAAAAAAAAAACCTGAAAAAACAGTTGTAAGTCCAGCACCACATATGGCCAACCACTGGTACTGAAGCAGAATAGAAATATCGGAGGTAGGGAATTAAAATGAAATCCAATAGGAAATAATGTTAAATTAAACTAAATTATTTATAATAGTTAAAAAATAAATAAATATAATATTAGATAAAAGTAGCATATATTTCTTAATAAAATATATATTTTAAAGCTCTATTTTAATGTAACAATATGTTGATTAAAATATAATTAAATTATTTTTAAATTCATCTATGCATACACCATTTTTATTGATATAATGCATCTAAAAATATTTTTTCTTTAGGTAAGTATTTATTTTTAACTTAAACTTCAGAAGGAAACTAATTTAATTTATTATATTTCCAGTTTAACTGAGAATTGCAACTTTGGATATTTTCACATTGAGCATACACAATACTCAGAAAGATAGAAATGGTGCTTCACCTCACCTTGGCTACAAAGCCTTTTTCAACCGACAGCTAAAAATCATTTGAGAGGAGGTAAGTGTTGGATTGTGGAGGGGTAAATTTACTATTCCCACTCCAGTCAGTGCAACAGTATGGAAAGTATTGGATAGCAGAGGGGTAAAAATTACTATTCCCTCTTCAGTCAGCGCAACAGTAGGGAAAGTGTTGGATATCGGACAGGTAAAAATTACTATTCCCACTACATTGAGTGTAACGGTAGAGAAAATGTTGGATTGTGGAGTGGTAAAAAATGCTATCCCCACTCTAATGAGTGCCACAGTAGGGAAAGTGTTGGATAGTGTAGGGGTAAAAATTACTATACCCACTCTACTTAGTGTAACAGTAGGAAAAGTGTTGGATAGCAGAGGGATACAAATTCCCACTACAGTCAATTCAAAACTAAAAACAAACTAAGGGCCTCATTACGATGGGAGAGGGACTGCTAGTGCCAGGCTGTCAGTGACGGCCCCCTCGCTATTGCAAAGTCATTCTCCCTCCGCCATATTATGATGGCGGGGGAAGCGGGCTGTCGGAAAGACCGACCGCCACAGTCCAGATGGGCGTGCAAATCTGACCGTCCGTCTGACCAAATGCACAGCCTGGAATTGCAGTACTGCCAGCCAGGCTCCACATAGGGATTACGGCGGAGAACCCAACCTGTTATCCTTTTTTAAGCATTTAAAGACCTGGCTTTGTCACACCTCGATTAGTCCATCTGTCCACCCTTTCTGCTCATAATTTCTGTTAGCGCTAGGACGCCTCATGGTGCCCACTACATATCCCTACACCATGTTGTAAGCACAGCCTGGTGCCTGCCACATAGTGCAGGGATGTGTCTGCACCCTATATTTTTTATTGCGATGGGGGCTGCTGACCGCATCCCCGCCACAATGCAAAATATAGATCCTGATCCGAGTTTGTTGAAAACCATTCCAAAACCGATTAAGAGCCTGATTCTGATGCTGTTTGGAAAGCTTCCCGACCTAATGGGTTTGGGAATGGTTTCCGACCGAATCGGATCGGGAGAGTCCAACCGACTGAGTACAATGCATCTGGATGCTTCCAGATATGATTTGATTGCACTTTAATAGGAGACTTTTTATTGACCGAAAGCATCAATCAATCAATCAATCACGTCATTTGTATAGCGCACTACTCACCCGGGAGGGTCTCAAGGCGCTGGGGGAGGGGAAGGTTACTGCCCGAACAGCCAGGTCTTGAGCTGCTTCCTGAAGGCGAGATGGTCTTGGGTTCGCCGGAGGTGGGTGGGGAGGGAGTTCCACGTCTTGGCTGCCAGGTAGGAGAAGGATCTTCCTAAGGCGGTGGCTCTGCGGATGCGTGGTACGGCAGCGAGTACGTGGCTGGTCGATCGTAGCTGGCGGGTGGGCGTGTAGAAGGTCATGCGGTTGTTGAGGAACTCGGGTCCCAGGTCGTAGAGAGCCTTGTGTGCATGGGTGAGGAGCCTGAACGTGATTCTCTTGTTGAAAGCATAGGCTTCCATTGAAGAAAGGGGTAGCAGGGAAAAATTGGGTCACCCTGTGGCGGTTACCCCCTGGTGCCTGCCACACTGTGCATGGCTGGTAAGAGGGGACCCATGGGTAACTCACTTGCCCGATTGGGAAGGCTCTGGTTGCAGGGGGGCCCTATACAGGCCCCAAAAGTCTGATTCCAAATGCCAATTCGAGTCAGATGGCACAATTCAGAAAGGCTGTCCAAATCCAGCATCATACTTGTCGTTCTGAAACATGGCCCATAGAGTCATACGGTTCTGCTCCATACTGCTCAGTCATTCCAAATGCCATCTGATCGGGATTGGGATTCCTAACACCTAACTCGCATCATACTCGGTCAGTTGGAAACCTTTCCGAGTCGGTCGGAAAGACACGTTCCTGATCCGATTTGGAAGGAGCAAATTCCATTAGGAGGCCTTCCTAACTACATCATAATCAGCCCCTGAGTCAGAATGATTTCCAAACCGCATCGGAATCGGGCCTTAAGTGCATCCTACAATTAGCAGATATAGCAAACATATTCGTGGGGTGCACCTGCTTAAAAGCTTTCTGGTTGGGTATTGCTCTGCACCCATATTGCGACCTGTGATATGATACCTGCTTATCCACTAAAGATATTATGTTGCCTCATACATGCGCTGTTAACTCTAGAGGCATAGTGCTATCTGCAGTCGCTATTGTCACTACCGGTCTATGTATTGACAAAGCTTGTATTGACCTCTCACTCCTATCAATCGCTAATTGATAGTCTATGTGTTGTCAGATTTTTAAATTGGGAGCAGCAATCTCTAGAACCAAAGGTTTTAAGGGCCAGCACCATTTTAAATATATTTGGGCAAGATTAATTTCTATCTGATTGTCTTTCTAGTATACAGTGTGTTCCGCTATATTTTGTCCTATGTTGTCCTTTACTATGATTAATTAGATACTCAGATTGTGCGGTTTGCTTTGCATCTCTGTAAATATATGCAACTTTAATAAAAACTATTTTGGGAAAAAAAAAAGAAACCAGTGTCTTTAAAAATGTTTGGATGTTTACACCTCAGGAGGACCGGAAGAAACAGACCATGCCTATCTGCTAAAGGAATGACCTCTCCCAAATGAAGAAACAGGTTTCTCCTACTAGCAACTTCTCCGCAGCATGAAATGCATTTCAGCTGGTCCTCAGTGAGAGGGTATCTAGTATTGTGGAGCCCTCTTCAGACATAGCCCACAGGGTTTCCCCACTGGAGGAATTGGAGCTCCGTAAAATAGACTAAAGCCAATAGTAAAAATCTTGATGGGGTGGGAAAGCCAAAAGAATCCAGACAGCAAGAGGACTTCTCTGAGCATGAAATTTGAATTTTTGCTGCTCAGAGTTTTACCCAGCAAAACCAACAGATTCCGCCGTACCTTACCCAATGCCTATCTGTCTCTGTGAGTACTCTACTGGCTGTCATCCCAAGGTAAAACCTCCAACCAGGTCGAACATGGTTAATGACCTAATCCTATTTTAATTTAGATCTTTAAAAATGCATGTCTTAGGTTTACCTTACTACATTTTTGTTGGTCTGTGTGTCATTTTGCTCAATACATTATTCTCTCTTTTTATAAATTGGAGCGTGGCTTTTATTATGCTGTGTTTTTCTCTTTTTAACTGCTTTGTTAGTACTAAATTTTTTACATATTTTCTCTAAGTTAAACCTTTCTGATTGGTATGGTAGATCAAGAACTAGGCCTGATTTCAGACCAACCATCGTGGAGGATGGTCCGGAAGTAGATTGGCTGAGTAGGGCCATGAAGTAGTGAAGTTCAAAAAAGATTCGAAGTCCCGATCTGAAATGGGACTTTGTAATTTTTTTGAAGTCAAACTGTTCTCTAGCAGTTAGAGCAGTTGACCTCAAAGCTGGAGAGCCGGGTTCGAGTCTCGGCAGGGATGCTCAACATCCTGTGATTCTGGGCAAATCACTTAATTTCCCAGTGCCTAGCAAAATGAGTGTGTCTTCCTGTAACGCACTGGTGCTCAAGTAAAACGTACTGATACCTTCAAGTTGAGTTTGCTCTGTATACAACTCTTTAAAAAAAAGACTGAAATTCAGTCTGATGCTGCAGAACTGCCATTTGTGGACTTTTCGGGTTGGGTCCATTGAAACTTTAGAACTTGGAGAAAAACTTATTTTTGTGCCCAAAAAACCACAGGAGTAAACTCCAACGCTCCCTGGACTTCAGGTGAAGAACTTTGAGACTCTTAGGGTGTCAGTGTGATATTTTACAGGAATGTCCTCTTAAGCTTTTCTGTTTTTCTGGAGCCACCCAGGGGATCATTAGCATCTTTGAGGAGCTTGTTTGAATTCAGATTTCAAGTAGAAGAGGGCACAACCTCCCCAGGTCCTTCCCACCAGTCACAGATACCAAGTGTAACAAGTTTGGTCTGGTAAGTATCCTTTCACAAGTCCAGCGGTGTTCTGAGGAAGGTTGGATGAGAATCCAGTAGCTTTGTAGGGTTCCCCAGACTGTGGGTGGGGGTCACTCTAAGACACTTTCGGTTCCTCTCTGACCAATGGAATCAAGGCTTGTAGGCACAGGCATACCTACTTTTGCAGTAGTTACTGTTTGCTTTACTGCAAAAGGGCCAAAATGCCATGTGCCAGGGCATTTTCCAGATAGAGAAAGCCAGACTAAACTTGGCCTCTTAGTGCTCGGATGGTGTGTGTGTGTATGGGTGCGTGCGTGCGTGTATGAGTGTGTGTGGGGGAGTGACTATTGCAATCCTAGTGTACTTCCACATATAACATTAATCCAGTTTGAAACACACACTATACCTACAACAAACCCAAAGAAAGAAGTATGATAGACAATTGCAGAGTCCTTTAGCAACCAGGCAGGCCATACTCAAGTACTGTCCTAGCATACTGTTTGCTCCCTTTGAATGGCACAAATCTCAGAGGCATCATCTCTGTTCATTCAGGTCAACCTATTGTGCTCTTCTGTGAGGATGTTTATACCTCATTCACACCTCATTCAAGGCTGTGCACTGGCTGGGAGTAGCTGGAAAGCTAATGCAAATTAACCCTGGAACTCACTGCCCTCCTCTATTTCCAAAGTGGAATCTCTTCCGGCTTTAAGAAAGCTGATGAAAACATTTCTTTTTTCGTCATTGTTGGCTGATCTGTGCCTTTCTCTTCCCCTTCGTATGCCCAGTGTCTTGACACTCTTGGGTATTAGTGTGCTTTATAAATGTTATCCTATCCTATCCTACTATTGAATTGGATTTTTAATACCTAATAAAATAGTGGTTTAGGTATTATTTTAGCTGGTTCCTTTCCCGAATTAGAAGTATTAGTATCTTAATTTTACTATAGCCTTCTACTTAGGATACGTAGTACTCCACAGTGAAATGTGCCTTTTGGGCCTTGCAACTGTAGGGACATGTTAATATTAGTTTCTACTTGTATTCCTTTTAAATAATAATGCACCTTACCTTGTGGGCTACAAAGCTAATATAGGGGTGTCTTACTCACATCAGGCTAGGATGGTACACCTAAAGCTACGTATTCCTTTGTCACTCTAGTGGATGTTACCATAGCAATCCATAGGTGTTATTTACCCTTTCATGCCATGGGTTTATTTCTGATTCATATATCTTGGGCTTATTAAAACCTTGAATACACCTATCAAACAATAGTCAATTTCTACACATTTTAGGTGTGTGAGCACATACTATGGGCACTTAACAGCAGTGTCCAGCATGCAGAGTATAAAAACAATCAATACAATGTAGCAACAATGTGGTTGACCCCACAAAAATGCTCATTTTAAGTTTCCAATCTAAGAAAGGCACTTTGCCCAGCCAATTATATAGAGAGGGGAAGTAGGTTTCACCTCCTTTATTCTTCCAACTCATCATCAGAAAAAACCTTCAACATTACTTTATTTTCACTAACAAAGAAGCCGGAAGAACCCAGGGAGTCCGCCTCCCCCCGTTCAGATCCGAGGCCACCGAAGTCATCTGTGGCGTACCACAAGGATCATCACTCAGCCCCACGCTGTTCAACATCTACATGAGCCCCGTCGCAGCCATCGCACGCCAACACAACCTCAACATCATCTTCTACGCCGACGACACCCAGCTGATCCTCTCCCTCACCAACGACCCCGACACCGCCAGAACCAACCTACACGAAGGGATGAAAGACGTAGCCGGGTGGATGACAAACAGCCGCCTGAAACTGAACTCAGATAAGATGGATGTCCTCATCCTGGGATCAGCACCCTCCGCCTGGGACGACTCCTGGTAGCCCCCTGCCCTCGGCAGCGCACCCAAACCAACGGACCACGCACAAAACCTGGGCTTCATCCTGGACTCCTCCCTCTCGATGACCAGACAAGTCAATACCGTCTCCTCGTCATGCTTCAACATCCTACGCATGCTCCAGAAGATCTTCCGGTGGATCCCCACCGAAACCAGGAAGACGGTCTCCCAGGCCCTCGTCACCAGCCGACTGGACTACGGGAACACCCTTTACGCCGGAACCACAGCCAGACTCCGGAAAAGACTCCAGCACATTCAGAACGCCTCAGCACGACTCATCATGGACATCCCCCGACACAGCCACATCTCCGGACACCTGAGAGACCTGCACTGGCTCCCCGTCAACAAGAGAATCACGTTCCGACTCCTCACCCACACACACAAAGCTCTCCACAACCAAGGCCCCAGATACCTCAACGATGGCCTGACCTTCTACACTCCCACTCGCCAACTTCGATCGACCAGCCACGCCCTCGCCGCCGTTCCCCGCATCCGACGAACCAAAACGGGAGGAAGATCCTTCTCCTACCTGGCTGCCAAGACGTGGAACTCCCTCCCCATCCACCTCCGCCTGATCCAAGACCACCTCTCCTTCAGGAAGCAACTCAAGACCTGGCTGTTCGAGCAGTAGAGGACCCCCTCCTCCAAGCGCCTTGAGACCCTCTGGGTGAGTAGCGCGCTATATAAATGCTTTGATTGATTGATTGATTGAACAGTCAAGGGTAAACTTCAAGTGCCATGATAAAGCCTGTATCCGGGGCACCAACGCATCTATGATTCGTTAAGCTTCTCAAATAAATACTTTCAATGAAGCTCCATCATCCTCTTTCCCTCTTCTTTTCACATTCTCAATAGATATATAAGTGCTCTTTATTTAATTTTATAGGGCGTTCGGTATCTTTTTACAGTCAGCCTTGCAATCTTTGTGCTAGCTATTAATTTGGCAGGAACTATTTATATTGTTGTACATATTATTTAGCCTTCTTCAGCAGGTACATATATCCTTTTCTTCCTCTCAGTGGGCACTCTCAAAAGACCCTGTAGTCTAGGTGTGATTCTTTAAATCACAACAAACAGTTGTCGCATTTTGTTTCACCTAGCATACTTAGTTGGTTCTCTTGAAGGACAATATTACTGTTCACGTCAACCTTATAATAGCAGTGTCAGCTGGAGTTGGACTCTATGGCAGGGATTGCAAGAAGAGGCCCTCTACGATGAGGGGATAATAAAGGCCTACTATGTCTACTATGTGGTAGAAGAGATTCTTCCAAAGGCAATTGATTCACCTATAAGAAAGGCTGTCTCAGAGGCCCTGTAACCCTTGGGAGTGAGCAGCTGCTCACCCTGAACCCCTCAGCTAGACCCTTAGAAGATTATGAACCCAAAGGTTCTTTGGCGCCACGATACATCCAGGAGTCAAGGCTAATTGCAAGAAGGATGACTATTATGAGCTCTTTTGTGACATGGGCTCAGATGCATCATTCCAAGGAGGACCCGAGACATTGTCACTAATGACACTCGTTAGCTGGGGTCATTGGCCTGCCTAGTTTCAGGGAAGCCTTGTGGCTCCAATATGCTGCAACCAGAAGACGTATACCACCCTCGGACCACCAAATCATCACCCTGAGCCAAAATGGCCTAATATCTGACAAACATGACTTGCAAACTGCTAGACTAGGTGACTGTGCTTTCTAAATTTGTGAAGAACCATAAAAAGGGAATTGAAAGGTCCCAGAGGGCCACTGAAGATAAACCTCTAGATAATACAGACACTTGGCAGAGATACATCCTATGACTGAAGACCCCAAGTTGTCTGGGAGCCTTAACTCTTCAGAGGCACTTTAATGCTGGGCCCAATGAGCCATATGCTTTCTCAACAATGCCAATTAAGCTTTATTAGCTGAGCACAAGTGTCTTTTCTCATTTAAATGTACAGACAAAGTTTGTGAATTGGGCATATCTATGGTTGGCTTGATAGCTGTGGGAAGCTTCTTTGGGGGCCTTTTCCTCAATAAATTGGGCAGACTTGCTTTAGCCTTTAAGTTGTGATAAAATATGTATTTTGTCTTAAGGTTTTCTCCGGCGCGTAGGTTACTTGGCCAGCTGCTCTTTTTTGCAAGGCTCCTACAAACCCCACCTCTACAAGTGGAAGCTTGTGTTTGAGGACTAGGCCACATTTGGGGTCTCTTCATTACTAGAGGTGGACACAGTCGAGGAACCAGCTTCAGAAGAGCACCCAATGTCCTAGGTGAGCCTTATTCATATAGGAATCAGCTCATGTGGTCACTGAGAGACCTCATATGAGGGCGCAAAGTGTTATGCCGTAAGAAGCCTGTGCTACTTGCATCAATCAGATTTTTAAAAACTAAGCAGGATATAACTTTGAAATATGTTTCCAGTCTTTCCTAATGTGAGATAGGGAGTTACAATTTTGATCTCATTTTAGCATACATAGGGAAAAGCCTAAAAGGCCTGCACAGTGAAATAGCTTTTGTTTTTTAGTTCACTGTCAGCGAGCAGTAACCCGAATGTGTAGTGTGCTTTTATTCAAAGTGTATGCACTCTGTCATTTGAGCTGACAGACTACACTTATGGGGTGACTTGTGACGAAACAGACCTTCCCTACATCACATAGGCACATTCACTACCATGTGTAGCAGCAATGACTATAACCTGCAGCCCAGGCAGAGCAAAGTGATGGGCCGATATATATTTCTGTCATCTATATTGGAAGTATAAATACATCCGGAAAAAAACCCCACATATAAAATGTATCTGTCCATGTCATAAGTGCACTTTAGGCACAATTTACAGTAGACTAAGAGGGAAGTTAAAGATGCAGAATGCAGAGTTCCAGTGTACAGCACAGTACAGGAAACACAGCCCTTTGCTATTATTAAGGAGTGGAAAATTGCATAGTGTGCTAAAGGCAGCATGTGGGGTGGCCATGCAGAAAAAGGTGGATTTTCTAAACATAAGCTACTAAAAATATGGCTGCTTAGTAATTCATTCCAGAAAGAGGGAGCCAGAGGAAAAAACAGGAGAGCTCATCCTCCAAACCAAATATGTGATCGTTATAGGGAGGCCCTCTGTAAAAAGAGAGGGTTCTTTTTCTTTCCACTTGTATGTCTGTATTAAGGAAAATTGTGTATTTTCCTTAAATAACCCTCACCCACCAGGGTTGCCCCTTGGTGGCATGCTTCATCATCGGGTTTCTTCTTGTCCGACTGTGGAACGAGGAGTGGTACAGCCTGCGGAGACTTGGGAGCACTTAAGATTGGATACTATGGGTCTCATTAGGATGGTGGATGGAATGTAGACCGGGGCCATCCGCCATACATGCGGCAGTCCCTCACCACAAATCAAGATGCAACCACCACCATGGCGGACGCATTCTGATATTTAACATTGTGGCGGGTAGCACCCACCGCGAAGTGCGAATGGCATTTCACAGCACTTTGTGGCAGGCACCACACGGTGCCTGCCACGTAGTGGTGTGAAATGTAGGGGGTACCATGGGTACCCCCTGAGTGCACCCTCACTGCCCCCTACACATGGGGGCCTGTATGATGGCGGAAGAACCCCCACTGCAGGGCCGGCAAATCATTCACGTGAAAAGAGGCAACTCGGTGGTCAAAGTGTGCTTTATAAAAGCCACCATATTAAAACATAACATCTATTTTCAAAAGAACTGAGATGTTCCAGCCTTTCCTGAAGAACTAATAAGAATTGCTTTGTAAAGCTAATGTAAAGCCTTGAAAGCAACTCAATTGAAGTTCTAGTTCTCACACCCAAATAGAGCAATATCATTCCAGAGAGACAGTTGTTAGCTGCCAGATTGCTGTCTGTCTATGAAGAAGCATCAGATACATTGCCATCCAACACTTACTAGCCAAGGTTCTCTGGTTTACCAACACTTACTGTCAGCAAAGGACTGAGTGGTTGCATGCCTTGAGTGGTTGCATGCCTGTGCATTCGTTGGAGTTGGTGTTTCCCCAAGTTAAAGAGGTTTTTGTTCCCACAAAATTGGCAGGTTGGTTTCTGGGCTCATTGGTAATTGTCCTAATCATGCAGGTTATTCTTCTCCTGACTCCAGGTGTTGGACACCTGGGGACTTTCTTCTATGGCCTCAGAGGGTCATGAAGGCAGCACTGCAGCACCAAATGGAAGGCTATTAAGGTTCCTTAAGGTGAATGCAATGGGAACAACATTTTGTCAACAGTAGTCAAAAGGTGATGTAACTTCCGCTGCCCCTGGCATTTTGGTGAATCGATCTATTGTGGACATAATATTGATTTCCAGGTTTTAGTTTAGTTCTTTGATCCATTGTTCAGCCTTCACTTTCTTCCATTTTGCAAGGATGACTTGATGTATCTTTCACTGAAGGTGAGGCACTTCTAACTGACTAAACAATGTTTTTTGCTGTATGCTTGTTAATTGTATTTGATATTTTATTACGTTTGTTTTGTTTTGTATAGTCTGACTGCAGGCAATACTCTTTCTGGTGGTGAGCATTAGTTGCATTTTTGTAGTGAGTAGTTGGGCATTCTTTGCTGGCACAGGAGGCAGTGAATATAGTATTTTGATGTCCTGCAGCATAACGTGTATTTGTTGAGCGCACATTCATTCAGAAAGTTGTCTTAGCTTTGATTGGCAAAGGATTATTTTTATCCAAATCAATTGGTCCTCTGCCCGCTGGGATTTGAACCTGCGACAACGAGGTCAACCATCAATCACAGATCACTACAACAGACGCATTAGTCCGCTTGGCCACCAATATAGCAGGCAGGTTTGAATGAGAATATACCAATGCATTGCTGTATCTGTACTAGATGAACACAAAACGTTGCATATATTGTATGTGTCCATGTACCATTCTTACTGTCACTGCTTCCTCACTACAAGCCAGCAGAATGAAAAAGGCATGGAATGAATGGAGTATATTTAATATTAATGTCCAGGCTGGTCTTTCTGTAATGTAAAAATATGTTATGGATATTACTGCATTTCTTTCACTACAGTATTACATCAATTGCTTTGGAATTCACATTTCCGTCTTCATCATAATGTCTTCCCTTCCATGCGGAGAACATGGCAGGAGCATTCAGACGCAGGCTTTAGTTCATTCACTTTTCTGTTTTCCCTCCCTTTCGGATGCATGTTCAATATGTTCCAAATAGCTTGGTTGTATACTTAAAGAAGCTATTCTCCCAGCTCATAAATAAATAAGGCGGAAATATTTCTCAACCTTTCTCAAACCATCGAAATCTAATTTTCCAAGTAATAAATAGAGTTTATATCATTGTGGGTTGTGGTTCATAGCACAACAATCTCACATTCAGTATCGAATCACAGTTACCCTTTAAAACCAGAAGTGTTCATTACAGTGCGAGATATTTCCTGAAAATTGGGCACAAAATGAATGCTTTGTATCATAAAGTCTTATTGAGTCTTCGGCATTGCTAATTCAAAAATAATAGAAGTAAGTAATATCACCTATATCTAATTTCTAAAGATGCGAACAATCCCATTAGTATATTGCAATCCAACTTTATTAGCAGTGAAATATTTCAGTGAGCAATGCAGAGTTCTGTAAGAGCAAGGAACAGATATGAAACGCTCCTGACGTTAAAATCCAGGTTAGCTAACTGTGAAGCAGAGCATTATACATGCATTTGGCTATGTTCGCCCAGACTTTGAGACCACGTTTTATTTTTGGTTATATTGTAAAAATGTGGGGCAGTAATTTGAGAGCCCCTGAATCCTTAACACCTTAATAAACACAACCCGTTTAACCCCTTCCAGGCTATTGACGGAACCGTTCCGTCACGGCTCGTGGGTGAGCTGTGCTCATGACGGAACGGTTCCGTCACGGCCCGGCCGCCGCGCCTGCGCGGCGCTGATTTCGCGCCTGCGCGGCGCATTTAATTGAGCGGCGGGGCCGTGACGGAACCGTTCCGTCATGAGAACAGCTCACCCACGAGCCGTGACGGAACGGTTCTGTCACCCGCAGAGCTCACCCGCGCGCCCCCCGGCGACCGTTAGCGCTGCGGCGGAATAGCCGCTGGAGCGAAAGAGTTAAGGCGTAATGCAGCGATCAGAGAATGTCTGCTCAACCCCTTCAAGGGTGGCTTAAGTTGCAGCCAATCACTAGAGAAATGTGTGCTTAATGCAAGCAGCACCAACTACTCTAAAATAAAGGACACACAGGTAGATACATCAAGCATTTTTGCGAGCGCAAACGGTGTGAATCGCAAAATTCGACCGTTTGCGCCCGCAAAAATGGCATTTGAGATGCATCAAGGGGTCATGCACTGGCAATATAAGAATTCACAAATAATTGCGAGTTCTCAAATTGCGATTGCATTAAAGAAATCGTAATTTGCGATTCCTTAAATGCAATGCATGAACCATTCCAAGATTGCAAATTCGCAATTTGGGTTCGCTGTTTACAGCGAATCCAAACTACATTGTAAATAGCAAAAACTTAGAAGAATGCACTTTAGTGCATTTTTCTAAGTTGTATATTACACACACACATGTCCTTGGGACATGTGTGTGCGCAACACCAGTGAACATTACCATTTGAGGGGTGCAACAGGGTGTCCTTTGGACACCCTGGCACCCTTGAAATTGCAGCACATTTGCTAAGGCCCATAGGAATGAATGGGAAAGCCATTCCCTATTTGCGATTCGCAATTAGAGAATCGCAAATAAGGAATCAGTAGGAATCGCAAATAACATTGCGATTCCTACATGCATCCCGTTTTGCGAGTCTTTAATAGCGATTCCTTAAAATTCGGTATTAAGGACTCGCAAAACATAACTTTGATGCATCGGGGGGACAGTGACAATACAATAATTTCCAAATCAATTTAGAAAAATAAAGAGAAATTAAGGGGCATATTATCAAGAGCGGCGTTAAAATTATCACCGCTTCAGCGGCAGGAAATTGCTGCTAAAGCGGCGATAATGGGCTTGATAATATGCCCTTGAGAATTCCCATCGAAACCCAGGTTCACACCAGAACCTGGGCTGCTATGGGAATTCACAAGGGCATATTATCAAGCCCATTATCACCTCCTTCGTGGTAATTTCCTTCAGCTAAAGCAGCGATGATTTTAACACCGTTCTTGATAATATGCCCCTAAGTGAGTAAAAATCCACCAAGATCATCAAAGGGAACAGGCGATGTGAATTCTTAAGGTTTTAACGCAAAAAGTGTTGTAAACGTAATGCACTGGTAAAAAAACACATTTTATGGTTGAGCAGGAAATAGGCTCAATTTCAGACTCACCTCGCTGGAAGAGGTTGTATACACCAAGCCAGTCATTCTGGTCACAAAATGTACCTTCAGAGTAAGGCCCTGATTCATGGTTTATTGGACGGCACTCAATCAGTCAAGGTGACGGAGGCCATTATGTATGCTTCCCTGATGGATTATAGTCTGCCAAGCTCGAGGTGACCATTTTCCCTGCAGTCATCGCTGTGCAGTGAAAGTAACTGGTGTCACGGCATTTACTTTCAATCAACAAAACGTTTGGTGAATGGCCAGCCTTAGTATGAAAGCCATTCACCAAACTTTTTAAAAGTTTTTGTTTTTCAAAATAAATTCCGAACCTTTTCAAACAAACTAAAAAACAAACCCCTATACACTGGGAGCCTTCTCTGAAAGCATGGGTGGGGGGGTCATTACTGATTTTGTTTTGTTCCTCACCACCAGGTTATTCCTGCCACTGATCGACAGAAAAAAAGGCATTACACCATCAACCCTAAATAGGGAAGGCATAGTAATGCTCTTCATTCAATGGCCCTTACTTCGTCATACACCTGGTGGAAGCTTTCCTTTGACGAGTCAATGGGTAGCCAACAAAAGAAAGATGTAGGTCTCCCTGTGGGAAGCCAGACATCTTTGATTTGTTATTCCCCACACTTTTTGCCTTTTTCCTTGTTTAGCAGGACTCATCTTCATTAGAATAAACACTCAGCGCAAATTATCCTTACTAACCAGTGGTGGTACTCTCTCCTTAAAACACGGATACATTGAATTACACCCAATTGTAACCTTTAATTTACTTTTAACCCTTTCCGGCCAAAGTCATTGAGAAGACCGTCAACAGACAGCTTGCCGCCTTCTTCGAGACAAATGGATCCCTCGACCCCTCGCAGTCCGGGTTTTGGGCCAACCACAGCACCGAGAACGCCCTAATCGCAGCCACCGACAACATCAGAACCCTGATCGACAACGGGGAAACAGCGGCCCTCATCCTCTTGGACCTCTCTGCGGCGTTTGACACCGTCTGCCACCGCACCCTAGTGAAGCGCCTCAGCAGCATCGGAATCCGAGAGAAAGCACTGGAGTGGATCATCTCGTTCCTCGCCGGAAGAACCCAGAGAGTCCGCCTCCCCCCGTTCAGATCCGAGGCCACCGAAGTCATCTGCGGCGTACCACAAGGATCTTCACTCAGTCCAACCCTCTTCAACGTCTACATGAGCCCCCTCGCAGCCATCGCACGCCAACACGACCTCAACATCATCTCTTACGCCGACGACACCCAGCTGATCCTCTCCCTCACCAACGACCCCACCACCACCAGAGCCAACCTACACGAAGGGATAAAAGACGTCGCCGACTGGATGAGGAACAGCCGCCTTAAACTGAACTCAGACAAGACGGAAGTCCTCATCCTGGGATCATCACCCTCCGCCTGGGACGAATCCTGGTGGCCCCCGGCCCTGGGCACCGCTCCCAAGCCAACGGACCACGCACGCAACCTGGGCTTCATCCTGGACTCCTCCCTGTCGATGACCAGACAAGTCAACGCCGTCTCATCTTCGTGCTTCAACAACCTGCGCATGCTCCGCAAGATCTTCAGATGGATCCCCACTGAAACCAGGAAGACCGTCACCCAGGCACTCGTCACCAGCAGATTGGACTACGGGAACACCCTCTACGCCGGAACCACAGCCAAACTTCAAAAAAGACTCCAGTGCATCCAGAACGCCTCCGCACGACTCATCCTGGACATCCCCCGACACAGCCACATCACCCGACACCTGAGAGACCTGCACTGGCTCCCCGTCAGCAAAAGAATCACGTTCAGACTCCTCACCCACGCACACAAGGCTCTCCACGACCTGGGCCCCAAGTACCTCAACGACCGCATGACCTTCTACATGCCCACCCGCCAGCTACGATCGACCAGCCACGCCCTCGCCACCGTACCACGCATCCGCAGAGCCACCGCCGGAGGAAGATCCTTCTCCTACCTGCAGCCAAGACCTGGAACTCCCTCCCCACCCACCTTTGGCGAACCCAGAACCATCTCTCCTTCAGAAAGCAGCTCAAGACCTGGCTGTTCGAGCAGTAACATACCCCCTCTCCCAGCGCCTTGAGACCCTCCCGGGTGAGTAGCGCGCTTTATAAATGCCGTGATTGATTGATTGATTGATAGTACATGATACTACTTGTACCCAGACCATGTAACTGAAATGTACTAATGGACTCCGGCACGCATTCTGCAACCCAGTAGAGTAGCCTATAAAACATATTTCAGGTTTGCCACTGCAGCCTACAGTGCTGTTTTAAACAGCCATTTCGACGAGGCAAAACAAACCTGTTGCCAAGCCTAGACCTTCCTTTTAATACCATTAAGTCATCCCCTAAGAAAGGCCCTAGAAATTCCCCGGGCAGGGTGTATGGTACTTAAAAAGTTGGACATATGTGTTTAAGTTTTACATATCTCAGCAGTTAAAAACTTCCAAAGTCATTCTTGACTCCTGTAAGTCCTATCTCTCCCATAGGTTAACACTTTCGTACCTTTTTTCAATTAATAAGTGCTAACATCAGATTGGGAGCAGAGAAGTACATTATGTTTATAGTCAGATGAATTGTAATTTGAAGTCTTCTTTAATGGTAAAGTTGGATTTTAGATCATGATGTCGAGAGTGCCATTTCTAGAAAGTTGGCAGTTTTTAGCCCAAAGGTGTTGAGTCCTTTCTAGGAGTTTCCAGCTACCTGGGCATGGGTAACTGAGAGAAGGTCTTTCTTGCATGATGGCACTGGAGGAGCTGTACTCTGAAAGGCTGAAAATGTGTTCTCTAAGCCACTGTGACTCTAGCTAAGTTAACTAGGAGGGTCCTGAGGATGGATAAAAGTGTTAAGGGCATTCTTTTTCCACAAGATGGCCTACACCTCTGCCAGATGGGTAATCCCTGGTATGTGGGCGGTATTGGTAACACCACCATTTCTTTGCTGGGCGCTGAGTTAGGCTATTGTCTTCTGAGCTATGGTCATTCATTCTCCCCACCAAGAAAGTGCATGGTAACTTTGGAGGTGTGATGAGTAGAAGAACTGGGGTCAAACCATTTCGGGTTCAAACTGTCTAAAATGCCATTTTTTAAAATTACTTTTCCAATAAAGTTATAAAAAATCTGATTTCACTCTTACATGAGATTATGGAAATGAAATAGAAAATAATTTTGCATGATGCTTCTAGCATTTTTTCAGATGAAGATGGAAGATACATATTGTATTTACACTGAGGCCTGTCTTATGGAAAATGTATCTGTACCTACATAGTGAAAATAAGCTTTAGGCTTTCCATCACTGTTAGGGCACACATTTTGAATACATAGTATGCCACAGTTTTGTCTTGTGACTTATAAGTAAATGTTTAGGGGTGCTTTGTTAATATATACAAATAGGTTTCCTTACACCAGAAAGGCATTTTTCCTTGCCATGTATTAGTACAATGACATTAAACTGCAGCCCAGCCAAGGAGCACTGGAGATTCAGGCATCCATACCCTTTTGTCACATTTGTGGATGATGTTAATTGACAGTGCAACCCAAACATGATGCTTAACTCCCATGCGATTGGTGCATTCTCTCCACCATCTATCTTGGGTTTGCCGGAAAGTTATATAGACCAATTGGGTGACTCCAACTTTGCCCGCACCATTTAAGAGCCAGAGGTCAGACACACTGGCACTGAATACCAGTGCTACAGTACATAGAGTCCCAACACCAGAAGAAACTGGGCTGAAAAGGAGAAAAACATTCTGACTCTAAATTAAATGGAAAATTTGGTACAGCTATTTATCAAACAGACCACTTCATTTGTGTGTGTGCGTGTGTTTGGTTGTATATCTGGGAGTTTGTGTGTACATGCATATATGAATGTGTGCCCTCAACCATGCTCTATGTTGTCAAAGTTTAGCCTTTCATCACACCCTGAGCCCAGTGACCATGCTCTAAAGTCCTACAGCTCCTGGCAATTTTGAGCACAGCAGGTTCTGGGCAGAAGATGAGTCCTTTGACAAGGCTATGTACTTGGTCTTCATGACCACTGAACCTTCCGCTCATGGCATACAGGCAACACATCAGGCTCTGGGAAGCAGCCTGTACAACAAATCTGTGCAATAATATGGTGTTTATTGAACAAGATCTTGCTGCACTAAGAAGCAGAACAGCACCATTGTTCTCTGTGTGTCCAATCCCCATCCCTAGAATGCACATATACACCACCCCTTTTGACCAAGGAATCCCTGACTTCAATAATCCCTTTAGTTAAATCTGGTTCCCCCCTAGACCCCTGCCCTTCCCACATTCTCCGTCCCATTTTTTCCTCTTGTCCTGACCCCCCCCCCTTCATCTCCTCAACAGCTCTCTCTCTCAGGGCGTTGTACCCGCCCCATTGAAAACAGCAGTCATTGTCCCTATCCTAAAGAAACCGGGCGCAGATTCCTCGGTCCCCGCCAACTATCGCCCCATCTCCCTCTTGCCATTCTTGGCAAAAGTGCTCGAGCGCCATGTCACCTGCACTTTGAGCTCTTTTGTGGAGACGCATGGGGTCTTAGCCCCCCGCCAGGCCGGTTTCCGCCCCACACACTCTACAGAGTCCGTAGTTCTTTCGGTCCTTGACAACCTCAGGGAGGGAATGGATACCAACCAAACCCAGGCCCTGGTCCTCCTCGATCTCTCAGCCGCCTTTGACACGGTTGATCACACCATCTTACTTTCCCGTGTCAAGGCGGCGGGGATCAGGGGTACCGCCCTGGTATGGTTATCCTCCTTCCTGAGGGACCGCACCCAGGCGGTTCGCCTGGGTGATTTTTCTGCGGACTTCCGGAAAGTTCAGTGCGGGGTCCCCCAAGGTTCCTCCCTTTCACCCCTTCTGTTTAACCTTTACATCGCCCCTCTTATTTTCTCACTGCAGCAGATGGAGGTCTCCGTATATAATTATGCGGATGACCTCCAACTTGTCTTTAATCTGTCTTCTTCCCCTTCTTCTGTCTCTAATTTTCAATCTACTATGATTCACATCCGAGACTGGATGAACCACAACCACCTGAAACTCAACCCAGACAAGACTGAGCTGGTGTTGACGGGTGGTTCATCCAGTCCCTGGTCTTCTCTGTTTTGGCCCCATTCCCTAGGCTCTCCACCTGTCCCCTCTACCTCAGTAAAAACATTAGGCATCAAACTCAATTCCCAGCTCACCCTTCACTCCCAGGTTAGTTCGGTGGTGTCCTCTTCCTTTCTTTCACTGCGCACTATACGCAAGGTGTCCCGTTTCTTTTCTTTTGACGCTCTGAAATTGATTACCCTGGCAATGGTCATCTCCCGCCTGGATTACGGCAACGCCCTATATGCTAGTATACCTGCATATAGTCTAAGGCGGTTGCAGCAGATTCAGAACCAGGCGGCGCGCTTGGTGTTTAAATTGCCAAAGTTCCACCATGTCACCCCCCTCCTCAAATCTCTGCATTGGCTCCCAGTCCGTGAGCGCGTCCAGTTCAAGCTCGCTTCCATCACCTTCCAAGCTCGACTGGGCACGGCACCGGCCTTTATCTCATCTGAGATCATCCCCTATGTTCCTACCAGGGAACTACGTTCATCCACCAAATCCCTTCTTACAGTCCCGCGGTTCCGGAGGAAGAAATGGGGAGGATCGAAATTTGCGACCCTTGCTCCACTCTTTTGGAACTCCCTGCCTCCAGAGCTCAGAGCCTCGATTCTCTATCCGCAATTCAGGAAACAGCTTAAAGCTCATTTGTTCACCAAAATTTTCAATTAGCCCTCCTGCAGTTCGAATTCCCTTAGCTTAGTTTTTGCCATTCCTGCCCTGTCATCTGCAAGTTGCAGCGCCACGAAACCGCTGGTGAACGTGCGCTAAATAAATAATTTTAAATTCAAATTCAAATTCACAGCAAGATGTATGGTAAAACCCATGACCTGTGGTAAATTCCCAAACTACAGAAATTGCTGCACAGCCTTTTCACCATATGCTCTAGGGAATGGGTCAGCTGTACTCAATGCATCATGGCTACATAATGTGCACTTTGATCACACACTTTCCTCAGCCTCAGAATACCTAGGCCCACTGCACATGGCCTTGAGACATATTTTGCAGGCATTGTGTCCAGACATAGAGACTGTTCGGTAGCATTCCTACATTTTACAACGGGAGTATGAATTACAGCAGTAAGCACGGCATAATGTATGCTCCAGGTGCTTGCCACAAGGTGGGGGGATCAACAGGAGGGCACCATAGGTGCCCCCTAGTCTTCTAATTGGAAGTTGTGCACCCAAGGGAGCCCTGCTGGTGGCCCCCAAAGATGTTTTCTGACATGGTTTCCATGCCAGACAGGCAGCATGGAAACTATGTCGGAAACTGTCATCGTACTCACAAAGGGGGAAAGGACTGCCCTTGATATGACCTGATGCATTCCAACTGGTGGACGGGCTCTCCGAGCCCATCGGAAGCCAGCCAGAATGACCAGTCGGATTCCTTCCAACCACCTCCATTGTAATGGGGCGGTCGGAAGGGAATCCGACCGTCACATTACCAATGGTAGTAGACTTCCGAATTGCATCATAATCGGCCCCTAAATTTATAGTAGGTTCAGTCAATGGTCTGGGAGGTTGAAAAAAATTGTATGAATTATATGATTTATGTGAATGGAATCAAATATCCAGAGCCCAGTACCTCTCCGTATGGATTTCAGAGTTTGCAGGAGAGGAGAAAACAATCCTTTTCAAATGACCAAGGACCTGAAATGTTGGTAGATTGCCCTCCCTGTTACACTTGAAGGCCAGAATCCAAAATGTTGATAACTGTTTATTTATAAGTAGGGTCCCTTTGCAAAATCAGCAGGTACATTGGCCCTAATTTGTTAGCAAAGTCTGGACACCAGGGGTACTCATTTTGAATTCTACGTTTTCTGCCATGGTCTATCCAAGTACTTCTTGATGAAGGAATGTAAATTTTTGTGAATCAGAATTTGCGGCAAATTCCAACTTTCCAATTCTCAATCAATAGGAATGACTACAGCTGATAATGAAATATTGGGTCAAGCCATTACAAAGGTGCTCACACCCTCTCACATCCACCCCTGCTCATGGCCACCCTTTCCATTGTCATAGAGGATGTCATCCACAGTGGTATGACAGGAGTCATATTGCAGGATTCTGTCTGTAATATCTGTGCTGCCCAGTTTTGACCTCCCCCATCAGAGCCAACCATGTCCCTCATTTGAATGTGAGGCTACAGTGGGATTGGAGGATCAACTGCAGGATTAAACGATCTACCATAGAATTACAGGATTTCAGAATTTTAAAATGTATTACAGGATTAAAGGACACTACTTTGTATAAATGGCACCCTTGCACCAGGTGAACCCATGAAAAGGCTCACCCCTACACAGCAAAGGGCCATATGTATGAAGAAAGCATTTTGCGATTCCTTAATAGCGAATTTTAGCAATTCACTATTAAGGACTCGCAAAGGCAATGTATGTATGATTCGCATTATTAATTGCGATTCCTACGTCTTCCTTAATTGCAAATCGCAAATGGCGATTCGCAATTAAGGAATACCTTCCCATTCATTCCTATGGTCCTAGAGGCCCATAGGAATGAATGGGAAGAAATTCACAATTTGCGAGTACCCATTAGGTACTCGCAAATTGCAAATGCAATTTCAAGGGTGCAAGGGTGTCAAAGGGACACCCTCTTTCACCCCTGTAATAAGCATGTGTGCACATGTGGCGCACATACATGGCCTTAGGGCACTTTAAAAAATACAAAAAAGTGAATTTTTTCAAAGAAATGTCAAATTACCACCATCTGAAGGCAAAATTGCACAACTTGGGGGCTTCCTGAATTGCATTTAAGGAACCACAATTTGAGATTCCTTAAATGCATTCAAGGAATAGGGAATCACACATTTTGCCTTTCCCTATTGTGCAAGGGCCTTTTGGGATGATACAGGCTTTTTCCCGTTCGCAAATGGGCCGATTTTGAGAATCGGCCTTTTTGCGAACGGGAAAATGGCTTCATACATATGCCCCAAAAAGTTATCTTTGGATGAGCCCAGATGTGGAGAAGGGGAGGGAGTTGTTGAACTGGCTGGAGCTGCAGGCTCTCCACCTACCTAAAAATTCAATTCCATTAACGCCCCCACCCGAGGCTTGTCCATACATGGCTGTGTTATCAAATGTACCATGTCTGTTACCCGATTCTATTGAGTCACTTTCCCAATAAAAAATATGGTTCTCCACTGGTTGCACAATAGCGCACGCTTCGCTTACTCAGAAGAGTCTGATAGTCTGATGGTCCAAAGGGTAAGATGGGTTGGTCCCCTGGTAAAAAGCTTTGTGGTTGATTGTAAATTTTCGGTCTCCTGCTATCTTGAAGCAGTCACTGGCCAATTGCAATCTCTTCAAAGGATTATTTTCTGGTATTTCTCTGCCTCCATTTGGGTTACTTTTACCGCCATCTCAACCCAAGACCTGTGCGCTAGATTTATTTACAGAGAGTCTTGATCCGTAGAAGTGCTAAAGACAATCCACGTTGGATTCTTTCCACCTCTACCCTCACTGAAGTTGATTGACTGAATTAAGTCCAGAGACACTTTATTGACAACTACTATTCCTTTTTCAGGACACATGGACAATTGATTTGTGTGTTTAAGTATGGTTTTGAGAGCTTTATTGTTCCCACAATCAGGTCCCCAGCTGGGTGTTCATCGGGTGGGTTGCTTGCCTGTGTGAATACCAAGCTTTCCTGTTCTGTTGAAGGACTTCAAGCAGGATTGCCAGACAACCAAGGAATAATTATCTCCTTCCCTAAGGCCATTCCCCTAATGTTAATTAATATTTACAATTGGAGTGTGGGGATTTGTCAGGACTTAACCTTCCCTAAACCTGTTGAAGGAGATCTTGGCCCGCCATTCAGTATCCCATCATCTTATCATGGCAGACAATTTAAATCTCACCTACAAACCCAATGGCATCACACAGGAATTGTGACATGAGGAGGACATTGTATGGGGAATTCCTGAATTAACTTCCCCAGTGAAGAGAAAGCTCTCAAGTGTAACCCTTCAAGTTGTAGACCTTCGCTTGAAAGCCTGCAAGGTTTTCAATCTCATATGCCATTCCAACCAAACATTTCAAAGAGGGTTGCACATAAGCTTTATTGATTACATTATCATATATGTTAAATTGTTGAGACTGATGGTGGACATGGAAGTTTCTGGGAGGGATCATAACACCCTACTTTCAACTATGAAGGAGCTGGTCCTACATGTTCCAACTCCTTCTCACAAGTCTGACCAATAAATTTAGGTTACAAACAACTGCCGAAACCTGATGTCGGAGGCGATATGTTCTTCCCCTAAGGCACTTTTAGATATGTGAACAATTATTGTACTGTACGTGGAGATCATGCATGATAGCAGGGGAGAAAATAACTAATTGTAGCTGAGCACACTAGGGTATTCAAAGGGCGTATAGACTTCTTTTTTAAGGAATCCATAAGGTAATTAACAAAGGACCGTTCAAATGTGTGGTTTACACAGTATTGTCGAGACGCAAAGAGAAATCTTCTTAGAGGAATCAAAAAGGAGGAAGCCAGGAGATAAAGATATGCATAGGGGTAGTAAGGTGAGCTAAAGGCTCTGGGAGCTCAATACGTGGAATTATTTATTAGTTACTGCCACCATTAATGCCTTGAAGAAATTTTGGCGAATAGTCAGTACAAGTGACAGGAAATTAGAGTAGTCAGCTGAGTCATCCATTTTGCCATGCCAGTGGACTGACCATTTCAGGAACCTTTACTCCTGCGCACATTAAATCAATTTGCCCAAGACTAGCCTGAAGGGAGCTACCACACCTAAACCACACTCTATGCTGCTTCACTTTACCATAGGCAGAACCGCCCATGCACTTGCCTCATTCAAGCAAGGGAAGGCTCCTGGGTTAAACAAGATTCCAGAAGATTTTTTTAAATCAGATCTCCATACATGGGACCTCATATATATCAACACCATCATAAACGCACATGCAGCAGTGGCAGTAATGCCTAGTACTTGGAACGGGGCAGAGGTTGTCCCAATTTTCAAGAAGGGAAGTCAAAGCATCTCCTCACATTATCAGCCAATCAGCTTCTTGGATAATCTCCAAAATGTCTTCTGCAAGCAAGTCTGGTGGAGACTTATGGATTGAATTAGCAATAACAATATCCCATCCAACTTACAGGCAGAATGTAGATCCAACAAAAATCAAGTAACCAGACCTTCAGCATTCTTTTGATTAAGTGGAAGACTGTAGATACTAGAGGGGAAAAACTTTGTGTAGCATTAATTGATCTTCATGCTGCCTTCGACCTGGTGCTTAGGAGGAAGGTATGGGAAGTCCTACATGGGATGAAGATGCCCTGTAAACTGTTGAACATTATTATGCGCCTTAATAAAGAAAACTTTGCCAGGGTTCAATGTGGCACAAAAGGAGATTTAACACAGTTGACTCCTATTGACGAGGGTGCATGCCATGGTTGTGTCCTGGCCCCTACTCTTTTTCTCCTTTATATTAACAACTGTGTCAAGTTCTTGACTAACTGCCTTAATGAATCTCCTACTCTAGCAGAAAAGAATGTCCTGGAACTTTTCTTTGCTGATGGTACCATTCTCTTAGCCAAAACCAAGAAGGCACTCCAAAATCTTGTGGCTCAATTCTGCTAGCTCCGTCGTGAATGTGATCTTGAAATGAATGTCTCTAAAATAAAACACATAACATATTCTAGGAAGAAAAGAGAAAAGGGTTCTGTGAATTTGGGTGGGGAAGTACTGGAAAGGGTCAGTGAATTTGATTACTTGGGAACGCACTCCCAACAGAATTAAAATGTAAGACAAATCTATTTATATTCTTAAAGAACTCTGGGATGGGGCGGGTTGAATATAAAAATGACAGTTTATGGAGGTGGATTGTCGCTACCATAGGGGTCGGTCAGATGATAGTCACATGTTCAGAGTTTTGCGGTGCAAATTCCTGATTTTTTGGGACACAACGGATTGTTGCTCCTCCTCCTTTACCTGATCAAAGAGATATTATTGCCCTAGTAAACAAAAACCTGGATGGATCCACTAAACTTAAATATGTCACTACTTCGAACGTATGCTGAAAACTGAAGGATATGATGCAAGACTTAGAGTTATGTAAAGTATGGCACAAGAGGGATGGCAAATACTATATACGAGTAAAAAAATCCTAGGCCATCAATTAAGGGAGTGGGCAATTAACCTGAACTAGTGGTACAAGGAACAATCGAAAGAGTCATTTATTAAATAAAAAACATGTTTTTAATTCGTATAATAAAAATCATATAGAGACTCGTACAAAAGTCAAACTATATGATATGAATAAAATATATGTTATAAAACAACATAAGCAGGCGTTATAGACATAAATGCATTACATATAAATCATACAGAACACATTTTGGAAAAAATACATTTCAAAGTAGTTATCAGTGCCTAAAGTGCTGGAGAAATATTAAAACTCGATGCGCGTTTTGGCAGAAACCGCCTTCATCAGGAGTCACAGAAGATACTCTGAAAATATATTTACAAGAAAAACATATATCAGATTTTCGAATATAAAATTAGATAACTAACAAGATGACATACACATTACTGGAGGTGTTTAAAAAATGAAACAAGTTAAAACACATAAATGAATCATATTCGAGAGTCCTCAATACCTAACAAATCCAGGCTTCTAATTTGTACACTCATTGTCATAAGGTAGACAGATAGTTTCTAGTGGTTGTATAGTACTTGACTCAATACATTCTAAAATTGGTCCATTCAGGATGCAAAATTCGTTACCTATATGTTGAAATATTTACAACACATTGTTACATACACAGTAGCAGATGATAAAGAGATCCTAATCCAACATGTAATAGTAAATAGGTATAAACTTACATAAAACACTGTATATCAAAATGGGCTGTCAAAAATCAATGATATCTTCATATATTAATGAGCCAGAGTCATTCGATAGGAGCTCATTCCTGATTAATAAAGAAACACAATAATGTGTAACAATGTTTTAAACATATTCTTAAGCCCTTTGAACACAATGAGCCACACAAGCAAACAAGACATACCTATTTGGCTTTTCACAGAAAATCGTGCGTAGGGCCAAATGCAGAAGGGGATGTGCAAAAATATCCAAGTTGACTGAGATAGTATACGGATATAGGACTGGTCTAGAAAAAGCAAACCAGAGATGAAATATAGTTACATTGATAACGGTATAGAACCTATATCGAGTCTAACATATTATGTGAGCCATACAGATATCTCCTGACATCTGCAGCATGTCTGACTACAATTTAGAACAGGACCCAAGAAGGAACGTATCTATTGTTCTATTTAGAGATCTAGTTACATTGATAACGGTATAGAACCTATATCGAGTCTAACTTATTATGTGAGCCATACAGATATCTCCAGACATCTGCAGCATGGTAAACAGTCATAATATCGATTCCAAAATATAGAATGGACATAATATCGAAGGACAAAATATCGAATGGACACAATATAGTGGTTAAAAATATCGAATTTAAGGTAAGTAATATCGATTTTCAAAATATAGAAGTCAAAATATCGAAGTATACAATATAGGCATTAAATATATCGATTTTTTAATAATATCAATTTTTTTAAAGTGTTTTTTATGTTAGTATATGTGTGAAAAGTGTATATTAATTTTTGTAATGTATGTTTAATGTATTTTAAGTAATGAATTTTATGTTATTTAATTTTTGCGTAATTTAATTCTGTAGCGGGTTGTGGGTTTATAGGGGAATAGGGTGGGAAGTAATTTAATTGTAATTAATTAAATATTTTTATTTATTTATTGGTATTAATTTTGAATTTATTGTTATTTTTTAATTTGTAATTAATTTTTATTAATTGCCAATTAATTTGTATTAATTGATTAATTGTTAATTATGTTAATTTTCTAAATTTATTTTCTGTAGCGGGTTGTGGGTTTATAGGGGAATAGGGTGGGAAGTATTTTAATTGTAATTAAGTAAATAATTTTTCATTTATTGGTATTGATTTTAAATTTGTTAATTCATTTTTAATTGGTAATTAATTTCTATTAATTGGCAACTAATTTTTATTATTGGTAATTATTTTGTATTAATTAAGTATTTGATAATTATGATAATTGTATTAATGTATTTTTTGTAGTGGGATGGGGGTTTATAGGGGAATAGGGTGGGAAGTAATGTAATTGTAATTAATTACATATTAAAAATACTTTTTGTGTATTGATAATTAATTTACTGTTAATTTTTAATTGGTATTAATTTTTATTATTAATTAGTTTTTGTTATTGAAAATGAATTAGTTGTTAAATAATTATGAATAGGTTATTAATTTTTAATAACTAATATGTAGTTGTATTTCTAATTAGTTATTACATAATATTAAATTGGTTATTAATTTCTATTAATGTTTTATTGGTATTGATATTTAATTTATTTTTATTTAATATATTAAATCATTACTTTCCCTACTGTTAAACTCACTGGAGTGGGAATAGTAATTTTCACCCTCCCACTATCCAACGCTATCCCTACTGTTGCACTCTCTGGAGTGGGAATAGTATTTTTTACCCCTACGCTATCCAACGCTTTCCCTACTGTTGCACTCTCTGGAGTGGGAATAGTAATTTTTACCCCTACGCTATCCAAAGCTTTCCCTACCGTTGCACTATCTGGAGTGGGAATAGTAATTTTCACACTCCCGCTATCCAACGCTTTCCCTACTGTTGCACTCTCTGGAGTGGGAATAGTATTTTTTACCCCTACGCTATCCAACGCTTTCCCTACTGTTGCACTCTCTGGAGTGGGAATAGTCATTTTTACCCCTACGCTATCCAATGCTTTCCCTACTGTTGGACTCTCTGGAGTGGAAATAGTAATTTTTACCCTTCCAATATCCAACGCTTTCCCTTCTGTTGCACTCTCTGGAGTGGGAATAATAATTCTTACCCCTACGATATCCAAAGCTTTCCCGACTGTTGCACTCTCTGGAGTTGGAATAGTAATTTTTACCCTCCCGCTATCTAACGCTTTCCCTACTGTTGCACTCTCTGGAGTGGGAATAGTAATTTTTACCCTTAAGCTATCCAACGCTTTCTCTACTGCTGCACTCTCTGGAGTGGGAATAGTAATTTTTACCCCTACGCTATCCAACGCTTTCCCTACTGTTGCACTCTCTGGAGTGGGAATAGTATTTTTCACCCCTACGCTATCCAACGCTTTCCCTACTGTTGCACTCACTGGAGTGGGAATAGTATTTTTACCCTCCCGCTATCCAACGCTTTCCCTACTGTTGCACTCTCTGGAGTTGGAATAGTATTTTTTACCCCTACGCTATCCTACGCTTTCCCTACTGTTGCACTCTCTGGAGTGGGAATAGTAATTTTTACCCCTACGCTATCCAGCGCTTTCCCTACTGTTGCATTCTGGAGTGGGAATAGTATTTTTTACTCCTACGCTATCCAACGCTTTCCCTACTGTTGCACTCCCTGGAGTGGGAATAGTATTTTTTACCCCTACGCAATCCAACGCTTTCCCTACTGTTGCACTCACTGGAGTGGTAATATTAAATGTTACCCTCCTGCTATCCTATGGTAAAATATTGTACATTTTTTATTAATAACTTAAATTAATTATATCCTAATTTTAAGGTTATTTGAGTATTTTTAAGTATGTTTTAGTTAATTATATTTATTATTTCATTAATTTTAAATTACTTTTAAGACATTTAAAAAAATTCGATATTTTGACTGACTATATTTTTTACAGTTTACAGACTATATTTTGGATTCGATATTTTTGTACTTACCTGTTTGTAGATAGGAATTCGATATTTTGGCATTCTATATTTTGGCGACTATATTTTGGTAAGTCTATATTTTGTCATTCTATATTATGTCAGTGATCCCTGCAGCATGTCTGACTACAATTTAGAACAGGACCCAAGATGGAACGTATCTATTGTTCTATTTAGAGATCACTCGGGGGATAAAGGAACGGAATGGCTGTTTGTTAAAATAAACATACAACTGCATCATTAAAAAAGGATGGCAGCAGCACGGCAAAGGGGATCTCAGCTGATCGCAATAGAGACTCGCCTATAGTTAGTTCTAATAATCGAACCTAAAAAGATATTATATTGGCGCATTTACCTGATAGTGTCTATGATGTTCTCATAAAGGGTAATATCAGGGACGTAGATGTCACACGGATAATGTGTAGATCTCGACACAACTATTCAAAAGATTTCACCACACAGATCCGTGGTAAAGGATAAAACTAAAAAGATAAAGCGGACAAAAAGGGGAGTGGGGGGGATAGGGAGGGGGAAGAATGGTAAAAAAGGATAACATATCATTAGTTAACTGTAGATAGTTAATATAGAAGATGGTGTGTTTAATTTAATATATTAGAGAAGTGGGTGGCTGATTATAGGTGTTCTAAACATTCAAATACCTCATATATTCAGAAAAATAAATCCGGATTCTTGATATCCGATACGCATCAAATGGCTGGGACGTCTGGTTCCTACAGTAATTTCATAGCTGCAACGGTAGTTAAAGATGGCTACCTTAGGTTATTTAATTAAACATAGATCTAAACTAAGTGTAAAACATTTAATAAATAAAGATTTCTAAGAGCACTGATGGCTCTATAAGACAGACACTAGCTAGCTCTTACCTTGATGGAGTGGTAATTAAGTGTACAGCAAGATGGTGCTGCTCCGATGGACGTGGTATGGCAATCCGCCCTTCGCGGTAGAAAGGATAAAAGCCGTGGAGGATTAGCTCTTTTAAATCCCAAAAACGGCGCGAAAACCGCAACTAGCGTAGCCAGATGGTAGAGAGGAACAACGGACTAGTGTGGCTGGGATCTCAAGAACGCGGCCCATTCAAAGATGGCGCGCGTGTCTGGATACTTGGTGAGATAGAGAATGTATGTTAACGCGACCAAGTTAGTGGTCAAGGGAGAAGAAACTGGAAACTGATGTGGCAAAGAGTGGTCCATGATATTTAGCTGATCTGATACCAAGAATACGCGGGTCTACAAGTACTAACAAATATAATATATATATACACGATAGGACGAAAAAAGTTAACAATTATGAGTCATAAGGGAATGATATGATATCTTGATAAAGAAGAGGATAATATGGATACTGTAAAAGACCGAGAAGGAACAAAAATTATTTTAATAAAAATGAAACACTAAATAGAGATAATTTCCAATGTTAGTCCCTTCCTGCCAGTTACACCTGGAAAAATCACAGGGAAATATATATATAGGAGACTCTATCTGGATAGATCATAAGAAAGTATCTATACTTCACAGGAGAGCGGAATAGGTTTCAGATAGACCGAAATATAGAACCAGGATACAAAGTCTAAACAGTTACAGCCAACAAAACTAATATCTGAAAGTAAGATATATCTGACGACACAGGAGGCTAAATGATGGCATTCTCCCAAGGGATTTCGGCATTTAGTCCTTTCTTAAAGGTTCCCAGAGAGAAAATCCAAAAGACTTCCCGTTTTTTCCTAACTTTATCACCGCCTTTTCTGTCTGGGAGTCTTATTTTTTCTAAGATGCGCCATTTGAAATCTTCAGGGCTGTGCTGATTTTCTGAAAAATGTTTAACTAGAGGTGCCAGGTTCTTATTGGTCCGAATGGCAGACCGATGTTCTGTAAGTCTAGTCTGAATGGGTCTAGATGTTTCTCCAACATAACCAAGTTGACAGGGACATAAAATAAAATAAATGCAGTTAGCCGTTTTGCAGTTTCACATGTCGTTTTGGCATTAGCCCGGCAACCATTGTGTTCAAAGGACTCACCTTCTATGATGTTATTACAGGACTTACAAGAAGAACATCTAACAGTGCCTCTAACTGGGAAGTTGTCATTGATTGACCTTTGAACGAATTCCGAATGCACATTATTAGCAGTAAAACGGGAGTGTACAATCAGGTCTTTAAGGTTTTTGTTTCTTCTATGTGCAAACATAGGTTTGTCTGGTTTTGAATTTGTCGGATTCGAGTTCAGGATGTGCCAGTTAGTGTTCACAATATGTCGGACTGTGTTATCCAGAGTAGAGTGTTTTGTAATACACACTAGTTGATTGTTTACTGTGGGGGATTTTGTTCTGAGTAGAGAGTCACGATCATAAAATCTTGCTCGTTTGTACGAGTCTCTAACTAACCTATGTGGATAGCCTCTATTTAGAAATTTTTGTCGCATGATTTTAGCTTGTATGTCATAGTCGGCAAGACAAGAGGGATGGCAACCAGAAGAAATAAACTTACTTACAGCAAGGAATACAGCCATTATTCTAGGCTATATTACATTCTTCTCAATTAATATGGATAAAGTATTAAAGAAGGTGAGACATATTTCTGCTCACTGTTCAGACTGTTCTGCTGAAACCCTGAGTCTAGAGTTGCCACTAGCTAAATTACAGCAAATGTTGATCTTGAATAGAAAACTGCTATTGGACACAAAAATAATAAAGTCAAGCATGTTTTGGTCATAATATGGGCACACCATCTCCCACCATGGTGTGTGAGGCATAGAAGGCTTATATTAGTGGGATTATTAGCAAGAGGGCACATAATCACAGCAGGAATGATCAAGACAAAGAAAGAACCCTAGAGCCTGACATGAGTGCAAAATTGAAAGACATTCATAAATTCTAGTAATTCTATATGCAGTAGTCAGGCTGAGCCAAGATCCTAAGAATGCCCAGAAAAATTTCAAAGTAAATCGGAAGTAAATATGCAGGAACACTGGGTACACCATTTTGAAAACTATGAGAATTCTGGGCTAATTCCGATATGAAAAACAAAAATAGATATGACTCTGTACCTCATCAATTCAGTTAGGTCTCTTCCAGCTCCCAACAGCAGGAACAACGTCCAGAGGTCCAGAAAGGGCATAGGCACCTCCTGGCAGGTCAGAACTCTCAGAAATAGGACTATGGAGATTATTCTTCAAGAATGTTCCCAGCAAAGTTCCAGTCTTTGTCCTTTTCTTGGCAGAAACAAAAACTGCAGGCCAGCCCTACACAGCACACAGCAAAGAACAGTACTCCTCCTCACAGCTCCTCTCCTTGTCAAAGGTTCCTATTGAGTCCAGAAGTGATCTAAAGTTCTGGGTTTTAAGGTCTACTAATTACACCCCATTTTTCTTTTTTCTCTTTGTACAAGGGTCTGTGAGCCCAGTCCAATCCAGTTCTGTCCTTACTGGTGCAGTATCACCAGGGAAGGTGGAGGCAGCATTCGGCAAGGGAGACAGGCCCTACGCAAGTGAAAGGAAAGCTCCTACCACTAATCTAAATGCAGCCAAGGTTTTTTATAGCTCAGCTCTGGGTCGTCCAGCAAGGGCTAGGTACACCCCAACTCCCCCAGTGGGTATCTACAGTGAATGCACATCCCCAACCCCTGTCTCTCCAGAATCAGACAGTTAAACCACAAACAGACAGAGGCACACAGAATGGTGGTAAAACAAGAAAATGCCACTTTCTCAACACACAAAATTTAAAAACCATCTTCACTTAAAGGTTGGTTATTTAATTCTGAATTCAGAGAGCCTAAACTGTATTTCTCTATCTTGTCCCAATTGGAAGTTATACTTGTAAGATGTTGATGTTACAAGGTACTTCGTATTCTATCCTATGGGGCAGTTAGCCTTTCAATAGTGAAACATGAAATTGGCAGTATTTTGTTATCAGGACATCACACATACCAGTACATGTCCTAACCTTTCACTGCACCCTGCCCAGGGGGGGGCACCTTGGGCCTACCATAGGGGTGCCATACATTTAAGAAAAGGGAAGGTTAGGGCCTGGCAAGTGGGTGCACATGTCGGGTTAAAATGGCAGTTTAAAACTGCACACTGACAATATAGTGGAAGGTCTGAGTTACCTTTTCAGGGCTACTCATCTGTGTGGCTCAATCAGTACTGCAGGGCCACTAGTAGCAATTGATGTTTAGGCCCTGGCAAACTCAGTGCACTTTACTAGGGGCTTAACATATGCCAGTCATGAATAACCAATCATGATAACAATTTACACAGAGAGCATGTGTACCATAGCACTGATTAGCAGAGGTAAAGTGCCCAGAGTCCTAAAAAAAAAATAGGAGGAAGAAGCGAAAGGTTTGGGGCTATTCCTGCAAAAAGGGCCAAGTCCAACACAGAGAGTAACAGCTATCCTGTGTTCCATTTAATACAAAAGAGTTCTCAATTATGAGAGACTGCAGAACAGCAGAGTGAGCCTGTATTTGTTGATCCGAGCTGTCTGGCTATAACCTGATGGCATCTCTTGTGCTCCTTCTCTCATTTCCTTTTCTCCCATGCCTCTTTTCACCATCAGTATTGGGCATAGTGGTAGTTGGCACTATAAACGGGGAAGGAGACTGGTGTGTGCCACATCCTTTCTGCAATAGGTTAGAGATATTTTGACTCTGACGTTATGAATCATTAATAGAAGAAATCACTATATAAGGAATCTTTCAGCTATCACATCAGCTGATGACATCACAAAACAGGAAGGGCAACATGTATTTATTTGTTCCACATAGTTCTATAGCGTGGCTCAATACAGCCTGAGTGTCAGCGTCCTTTACAAGTAAAAGCAACATTGGAGAGCAGAAAATGCCCTTACAATGAAACTGAGGAAACATGTAACAATTAAATAACAACAGCAAAGTCATCCAAAGTCTAGTAGAGTAGTAGAAAAGATGAGCAGAGCAAATAGGGCAGATTGGACTATTGTGGAAGACTTGAGAGACATTTTATAAGAGCCATGAAAATGAGGAGCAGTTTGAGCGGTCTGATGAAGAGGAGGAATAAGAGACCAAAGAAACATCAAACAAAAGAACGTAGGCCAATGATGACATTAAGGATGGGAGATGGTGGGACAGAGAGCAGCAAATAGTTGCAGCAAGTTGAAGAGATGACCATTAACAGAAGAGGGAAAGGAGGGATTAGGGGAGACTAGACCAGTGGCTAAGAAATTTGAGAAATAGGTTGAAATGACAGTGTTTCTTTATAAAAAAAAATTACATTGAAATAATGGATCGGCTGATTAGTAGTTAACCAGGCACTCCACTTCTGCCTGAAGAGTGATTTGACTACGTCTTTTCACAATAACACTTGGATCTCCTCAGTGTGCCAGGCAGATGTGGGCGTGGGTCAGCTATAGTGTGAAATCACAGTTCCTTTCTTTTAAAAGCAATGCTTAGCAACATACAACAATGGTATGATATGTATATACACCATATTAGTTTAATAGATTAGAACATGATGTGTGGATGCAGTCATTTTGGTTTATCAAAAAGTGGGTCCAGCCATATGGTTGCAGTTTATATTTACCATCATCTGTCAAAAACAAATAACATCACTTTCCTATTTTAGCTTAACTCCCATAACGTTTGTGTTTATGCTCCTCGACGGCAGCTTCAATGTAGATGTACCTATGGGCATACTTCTGAATTCCACTCTGTACCGGGTTCAAACATGGTTATCGGCTTTTCCAGAATAAACCAGGAACGATTCTACTACTCTGGTGAATTGATCCAGTTCTCAAAAGTGCACCAGGGTTCCAGATAGTTCCATGAACACATTTATGGGCTCTGAACGAAAGGCACCAGATGTCCACTCCCCGAGAGCCTCTCCCCAAGATCTCATCCGTAATGCGTCATAAAGGGGCGCTCTTCCCCCAAACGCGCTCTTTCTCCTCCTCCTTCCACCATGTTTTTTGTGGAGATTTTACACTGGGGTTTATAAATGTCAATGCAAGGTAGAACTTCTATCTGTCAAATCAATCGAAAGTGAAATGTGGCCACAGTGGTGTGTTCAGATTTGAGGCAACTCAAAGTGAGATAAGTGATACAGTCATACATGTTCATGAAATGGTTGGTGGAAATATGGATCAAAGAGTGTGTGTATTGCAGGCCCCTGCAGCCCCTAAGGTGGGCTGGGGTAACCGTTCGGGGGACCCCGAAACCTTCAGAGGGCCCCGTCAGACCAAAATCAAAGAATTTCTGTGTGATATGGGAAAGTCAACGGTCCATCTTTACAGTCTGCGGGTGAGGGGAAGAAATCTTACCTCACTGTAAAATGAGGCCTGAGCCTCAGACCACCACAGATTCAGGAAAAATGCACATTTTAGAACATATGCATATGCACAGAGAGAAAATTGGTATATGGGTAAAATCATACGAATAAATTACATATTGTCTTGTGCACACATATCTTGCCCAGACATCACTTCATTACATTTTGCACTCTGGAACCTGTTGCTAATAGTGCATCATTGAGCCTGAATCTGATTTGGCCCCTCCAGGTCCCTTTTAGCTGTTCAGACTTTGCATTGGGCTGGAGGAGGGTAAGTTGCGACTCAGGATGGGAAAAGGCATTCACATTGGCCCAGATTTACTTGTTTATCACACAGCTCAGTGTAGCCTCCAAATGTGCCCTGCTTTGTTGTGCATGGAGAAAACACAGCGTAGAGTCAAATGTACAGATTGGCCTACTGTTGATGTCCTACGCTAGGCCAGCGCTCAAACAAGGCTATCCGAGGTAAGTGTGCATACTATGGCTTAAGATTTTTACCAGAGGGATATTCTTTCATTGCACTTTCATATGTATTGACATTTGGAAGGTCCCAGTGCATCGGTCGGGTGTGTGCTTTACACTGCAGCATGCATGCAAGGCGTTTAAAAAAAATAATAATAATGAGCAGACAAGTAGGCATTAGTGAAGAATGAAGAATGAAAAATGTATTGTTCAGTTACTAAAAACTTACAATTAAAACTACATTATACAATTCTTCTTACATTTCATACATTATTAAGACCACATAATTAAAAGAAACTTTTCATCAATGTATAAAACCAAATATAAATAAAACCATCCTCATTGTCCAAAGTTAAGCAATTTCTTCTCCACTATTTCTATAAACTTAAAAAGTCTACCCGTAAATTGCAAGCTTTCTCCTTGTAAACTGGCTATGACTGCTTGTCTGCATGTTCGTATAATGTGACTATTAAAGGCATTAGCGTATAATGCAAAACCCATTCTGGCTATCTTAACAGCCTATGGTTGTTTGCAGTGCTCCACTCCAGTAAAAATAATCTTACGCAAAACAGCACAGCACATTTTTTATGTTGTGAAAAGTGTACCTTACCAACGCAAAACACCTTTTGCACTGCATAGTAAATAGAATGTTCCACTTTGTCTTGCTTTGCATCTCAGAAGCGCCTTGACCTTAGTAACTCTGGCCCTGTTTACATTTCAGAACTCCTACTCCGAGGCTCATGAAATACATGAGTGGTGAAGTTCGGATTTACAGATACACGCATGACATTGGTTCGGGCCGGTCAGGCTAAAACCTGACAAGCATGGACTTTTTCAAGTCAAAACTGCTCACTTCTGAGAAATGGGTATGAGGGTGAGAGCACCCAAGGGTGTAATCAGGGGCATGAGTGCGGGACTGACCTATCGGGCATTCTGTGACTGGCACTGATGCAGGCACTGGCTTGAAAGGGCGGCGGTGTGGCCTGTGTTTGACCCACACACTGACTCTTACATGCTGGCTCACTTGGCATTGCCAGAGTGCCAGAGGGCCTAATAGGCGAGTGGTGGGCACTGCTTTTTATGTTTATATGGCTTGTGCACACAACGCGCCCTCCTGCTAACAGGTCCCAAAAGCATTTCGGGGCTTCAAGTTAAAAAATATCTGGACTCTCATTTGCGAGGAATGTTTTGTCCTTTGCAAAATTACACTCACATATTTGTGAAAGAAGTGTGATCCCACATACTCTATGTTGTAAACAGAACAATATTCTTATTTAACTTATTAAATAACCACTGTGAAAGGCAAGATTTCTGAAGTTTACATAGTTTAAATTATTCTCTCATACACCTTACTTGATTAAAACTATTTGGTCGAAATGCTTAGTGGCAAGAATCCATTAATGGTGTACCATTTAGAAATAATAAAACCAAAATCAAATCCGTACTCACAACATGGATTTGCACTATGACAAATGTTTTCAATTACACTGCAAAGTAAATGCTGCGCTGCCCACAAGCACATTTTTCAATTTTAAATCAACTCTGCCCTCACTACTACCACAGACCCATTGATGTCTATTGCCCTGCTAATGCCAGTGACCTATTGCTGAATTCAAGATTAATGTTATGGCATGCATTACAATGGATTTAAACAAGCTCTGATTAATGTTGCCTAGCATCGAGCTTCGACTCAGAAAGATGTAGTATAGAAATGGTTCTACTCATCATTAAATACATTTTGGTCAATAAATATTTTATATGAACTGATCTGGGGATCAATTATTCACCAGTCTTTCCCATCACAAGCAAAACAAGCTACGTTTCATAAAATTGGGAGTTTATTTTTGGTGTATTTCATTTCAGGGTCCGAAACAAACTAGAGAAAGGGATTAACTCTTATGTAGTAAATTTGAGCCACTAATAATATTTCAAGTTTCCCTTTATTGGTATTCTAAATCGGCTTGTTTTCTCTTTGTTCTCTCATTTGTGGTCTCTGCTAACCATTCTAAAAGCAATCAACTATGTTAAGTTTTTGGATTATGTTTTCTTCCCTATTATATATTTAATGAGTAGTTAATGCAATGAGCATTCGCTAAATGACATCTGTTTTATATCATGTCTGTATTTTCTTTGCAGATGCGCACGCGGAGTTTTGCATCTTTTAAATCATAATGGGGATGTGCATCAGACATCTGCACCCTGTAACATTTGACACAATAACATGTTTTCATGCCTGGGTGGTTGATTCAGAATGGATCACAGTATTTAACAGTCTTGATCAATTACTCATCGAGACACGACTATTTACTTCACCATTCCTTGCAACTATAAGCAGGTCTTTAAGTGGGCTGGGTCCCTTCGTGTCTCAGACGCAGTAGAAATTTAAAACAGGCATGGAAACGGGTCTCTTTCAGGCCCTGTATTTCATGCAAAAGCACATCGATTTCAGAGCAATGTGTGTAAAAAACGGCATTGTAGTCCATGTTGCTCATGCTTACATTTCAGATGCTTTACCTAATCTTGCATTCCCTATGAGTGTTTGCTTATTCCAGGATTTTGTGTTACTTTTTTTTTACAGTAGCATACTCTTGTCTAGTGCATACTTTGGATTGAATTACACCCAGTGTTTATAACGGGGCACAATTGAGTTGTGCCTGTCAGGGGCATACATGTGTTCAGAATACGTGGCCATCCAATCCCTGCCCTCTCTGCAAAGTGCACAGAGCAGGGGTCTCATATGCCAGTTGCCATGCTTTGCAAATGTGTGCATAGGCTGGCAGTGTAGCTAATTTTATTGCATATGTTTATGTCACGCTCTTAATTATATATACTTCCTCCCTTTCAGAGACCCCTCCCCCACTGGGACGGGAGCTCTCAGCATTGAAGAATAAGTGAAAGTACAAAGGCGACTGTGTTTCACAAAACTGAGGGATGAGGAGGGATCCTTTGTGGGGTGGGTCATTGCCACTGAGGGTCGAGGCAGACAATGAAGGGCCAGGATCAAAGCTCTGGACACATGTGTCAACGCCCTAGTCCGGAGGCTGGACTCAATGCGAGCTAGAATAGACAGACATGACACAAGGCTGGACACGGATGAGAGCAGAATCTCGGATCTGGAAGATGGCCCTGCTCAGGCAACCAAACGCCGGGAAAGGATGGAAACAGTGCTCAAAACCATCGCCATGAAGAACGTGGGGGCATATTATCAAGGGGGTTTATCTCCGCTGTTTTGGTTTTAAAAGCCAAGAAAGCAGAGATAAAATTATCTCCCTATTACCTAGCTGTCGTTAACACCAGTTAGCGACAGCTAGTTGGAGATAGCGACCATCTTGGGTGCCACTTTGCATGTCAATTAAATTTATCACTAATGACATGCAAAGTGGGCGTGTCAACATGTTAGCTACTGGAAACAGTCGCTAACATCGCTATCTCCTATTACCAACTTTTGGAGATATTCGCGCTAAGCGCAAATATCTCTAAAAGCTAACACCTGCCCCTGAGCAGTTCTTAGCCATGTTATCCAATGGTAGATGGATAACATGGCTAACAGCATTAATTCGGTAATGCATGAATATCGCTAACTTGTCAGCGATATTCATGCATTTCGGCCGATTTTTATCGCTTAGGAGATAAACCTGATAATTTCAAGGATCCTAAGCGATAAAAATTGCCGCAGCATGGCTATAAAAATATTGCCGCTAAGCCAACATAGCGATAATTATCGCTAGTTGTTGGTAATATGCCCCTAAGTTTGTAAACCAGAGTGAGGCGCAATAACATATGCATTATGAGTATCCCGAAGTCGACAAACACTGGGCTGCTCGATGAGTTTGTGGACAGCCTACCATGCAATCTATTTGGTCGAGAATCTTTCACTTCCACTTTCGTTGGTGAGAGGGCACATCGGACCCTTGGTCCCCATCTCAACCCTGGATGCACCTCCTGCCCAATCATGGCACGGCTAATACATTTTAAAGACAAGGACATTGCCTTGCGGTTGGCCCAGGAGAGGGGGTCCCTTTACTGTCAGGTTTCTTCTATCTCACTGTATCCGGATTTCGCACAAATTTTCCAGGAGGCCCATCGGAAGTTCGTCGCAGGCAAAGCTGCCCCACGTAAGGCTGGTCTGAAATATGGGCTGCTCTACCCAGCACGTTTCCAAGTAGATACAGATGGCAGGTCCCGAGTCTTTCATGACCCAGCTGAGGTGAGGAAGTTTCTCAAGCATCGTTCCAACAGTTGCATAAGTCGCCTACTCCCAACAGATCGCCTCTTCTGCCAGACTCTGGTGCCACTTCTGAACTGTTCTACGCAAGTTTATAAGCTTGTAGCTGTACACCGAACTGATAAGTACTGAACTTCTGTCTGATATGTTCCTTTCACTGTCCCTTTCTGGTCCACTGGGATTATTATCCTTATAATCTATTTCATTTTATACACCTTCCAGACCCGGGGATTTGTTGTAGAGTTTCCTCCCCCCCTGTGCGTTGGCACTCTTTTGTTGTTTATATGTTTTGTGTTTTTTTAGTATTTTCCAATGTTTCTAATTGATTTTTCCCATACATACAGGGCAAGGGGATGGGTGTTTCCGGTTGTTAACCTTTATTTCCTTTCATGAATTATCTGTAATCCTAATAGTGTGTCCTTCCACAATACAGAATTTTTATGAACCTCACTAATGCCACATAACCCTATCCATAATGTGAATATCACCCTGATGTCCTGGAATGTACGAGGGCTCAATGATACTCATAAACATTAGCAGGTGCTTCATTATTTGCAGCGTCACCAGGCGGATGTAGCATTTCTCCAAGAGACGCACTTACCCCCACACACATCCCCAAGCGATGCCGCCTCCTGGGACTCAAATTGATACTTTGCAGGCTACGCAAGAGGGGTCTCAATACTTGTACGTAAACAACTGCCTTTTAAAACAGTTGCGTGTACTCTGACTTGGCAGCAGGTACTTATTGGTGAAGGGCTGGCGCCTTGGCCACACAATCATTTTGGTCAATGTTTATGCTCCCAATACAGACGGCCCAGACTTCTTTGCTGAGCTCCACTCCTGCATAGACGCAATAGGATCTGCCCATATCTGCATGGGGGTGACCTTAACATTCTCTTAAACCCTGGACTTTACAGCACTGCCTCCACACCCGATGCAGTAAAATCAATAAAAGTACGTTGACATTCTATGATGTCCAATATCTTTAAAAAACAATTTTACATTATCTGAATTCTGAGCCTTTTGTTACCATTCAGGCCTTTGGTTTTATGCTGTTAGTCAGCCTTTTTTCAGTTTTCAGTATTAGAAGGCTCACCTTCTGGAGGAATCTGTTGGCCTTGCAAGCTGTCTGCAGCTGTTGACTGTTCAATGCTAACATGACTGCCGGCCGACATATTCTGATTTGGAATGAACAAAATATATGAAATAGATAGTAATGTCTCAGATTAATCAGGGATGGGCAAATGCAAAAGATGTGAATCAAAGTTTCTTCTGAACGACCGCAGAGTCTGCAGAGTGATGTCGGCCATGTTTGCTTCCATGCAGGGATCTGGTCTTTTGAAATATAAGTTCCCAGCCGTATTCATAGAAGCATTTGTTGTATGGATGCTGTTATATGGTTGACTAAGTATGGTTGCGGGGCACATCTCTCGTACGTGGCCAGTACCATCCAGCCATGTTTTTTCTTTGCTAGTGCGGCTTTATCTGCGATCCAGGATTTTTGTTTTGCCGCGCCGTTGGCTGCTTTTTTAAAGGCCACAAAGGTGTGCTTGATGTTCCATGCCTCTTGCATGTTGAGATTTGTCAATGCTTCTTCAAGTATTGTTTTCCATGCATTTTTTGATTTTGTTTGATTGTTTATTTCGGTCCAACAGAAACCCATCAGCGTATCCTCTTATGCTGCTCTTAACTTCCAGCACATTTTTAGTATGGCAGCTTGTCTGACTGGGTACTGATTTAATAACCCAAATTCAAGATGTACTTGCGCTTGTGATGCAAACTTCGGAATCTGAAAGATATATTTGAACAGCTCTGACTGTTGTAGGTTAAGGAAGTTTACCTCTGAAGAAATCAGAACCGTACGTAAGGGATGGTAGAAACTTTGCCGCGATCACCTTCAACAGGTATAAATTGGATGGACATTTCAATTTTATTTTTAATAAGTTTAGAGCAAACCGTAGTTTGCTGGCCTGAGCTTTTCTAAGCAGTTGGTGGTCTTTTAATGTCCATCTTGAACCGACCAGTACTCCCAAGTACTTATGAGAGGGGATTTGCTCTATGATGTTTCCTGCAATGTACCATTTAAATGCTTGGCGCCCTGGCCGTGATGCAAAACAGACGACTTTAGTTTTTTTAAAATTAAATTGCAACCCATGCATACTGATGTATTTGTGCAACCTTGTGATGGAACGTTGTAGACCCAAAGGGGTCTGGCTGCAAAGAACGATATCATCAGCATACTGCATACTCCTTATTTTATGAAGAGCTAACTTTGGGGGGGGGGGGTCATTTTATGTCTCCGAAATACTCTTTTCGAGGTCCGCGGTGAAGATATTGAAGAGGGTGGGGGCCAATACTCATCCCTGCTTGAGGCCGATGTGGGTGGGGATTTTTGCTGTTGTTCTGTCACCATTGCCTATTTTTATCTTGACCCAGGTGGATGTGTATAGGTTTATGATGGCCCGTAACAGCTTCAGTGGTGTACCCCAATTATCCATCTTTTGCCATAGGATCTCCCTTGGTACTGTGTCAAACTTCGCTTTTAGATCAACAAAGCAGGTGTACAGTTTTGTTGATTTATCCTGTGCTCTGTCGACGAGAAGGTTTAGCGCAAGCAGATTGCATGACGTATTGGTTCCAGGCCTGAGTGATTGGAAGAATCTTATTGGAGCTGACCCAGTCTTCCAGTGCTCTCAGGAGGCTTGATGCGTATGTTTTAGCCTCTACATCAATGAGCGCAATCAGCCTATAGTTCGCTGGGTCTGTTAGAGCACCTGCTTTGAAAATTGGGTGCAAGATACTCCCTCTCCATGATCGGGGTATGCTTCCTGTTTGAAAGGCGTTGATATACAATGGGGTAAGATATTCAGCCCAGAACAATTGATCGTGTTTGATGAGCCCGTTAGGCAAGCCATTTGTGCCTGGCCCACCTTTTGTCCTCAGTTTTTTTTAAGACCATTTGGAATTGGAGTGGCGTGATCCAGTTTTCACCAAAGTTTTGATCCGCTTCATGCTTTTCTTTTTGCTAGTAGGTGGGAAGGTCTAATTTCCTTGCTTGAAGGTTGGTCATTTGGGTTTGCTCTAAGTAGTGGATCCAATCTTCCTGTAATATGTTTGCATTGAGAACATGGGCTGTTCCATTTGCTACTTTATTGTTTACTGCCCAAAATTTCCTGTTGTTATTGGATTTGCTGGATTCTAATAGTTGTTGCCAAATTTCTGTGTGGTGTTTTATCTTTTCTGACCAAACATCTTTTTTGTATTTTTGCCTTAGATTATGGATTTGTCGCTTGGTGTCTTTGCCCATTATTTTGTCTTTTCCTTGTAGCTTTCTGATTTCCTGGTTTAAAATCCTTTTTTTGCACATTATTGAGCCCAGGTGCACCTGGTGTACTTTGCTTGTATTTCTTTTATGGATATGAGTTTGATGGCCAAATCTGTCCCTTAGGCTTGTGATCATCTTTTTCCAATTGTACTGGTATGGTAATGGGGTTTCCCCATTGACTTCTGCCTGCGCTTTTTTCACATGTGTCATGATTTCTTCGACATTCTTTCCATTCCATACTAGTCGCTTGAGATTGTAGGGACTCAGGGTTTCAATCAAGTCTTTGCATGCTGGTGACTTTATGTGTTGAAAGCTAAGCTCGATTGATTGCAGACTATGATCACTCTCCAATTTGTGGACTATTCTGTAGGTAACGATTGTTTGGAATACCTCGAGGTCCACTATGGTATAGTCTAGAACTGCTTGAGCCTGTTTGAGAATTCTGGTCGGGGATGCAGGCTGATTTTGCGGAAAGCGGCTGTTCAGAGTGATCATTCCAATTTCGCAAACATTTGTGTACACTGCTAGCTGTGCTTATCCTTTTTCCGATGGTTTGTTATTGTTGAAGGAATGGTTTTCCCATTCAGTTTGTTTCGTTGGATGTTGTGTGCATGGTCCCTTTGTAGTAGGAACATGTTAAGGTCACCAGACACAACCAGTCCCACCTGAGGGTATGTGGATTGCATGGATTTAACGAGTGCTTTCAGGGTCAAGATTTCCTCAAATTTCTTCTTGGATTCCAGATGTATGTAGATGTTGCAGATGACCAATGACCGAGACTCTTGAGCACCCTGCGGTCCTAGACTGGGGTCAGGCGGTAGCTTGATTTTAATGCACTGGATCCATGTTTGTCCCGTATCAATTATAACATAAGACCATGGGATGCTGGTGTTCAAATATATCGATAGGCCTCCAGCTGCCCTGCCTGATAAGCCTCTTTTGATGGCATATTGTTGGATTTTTTTGAAGCCGTTTATGTGGTCAGATGTAGTTGACCAGGTCTCTTGGAGTAATATAATGTCAAATTGTTTTAAAAATGCTAATAGTTCTGCATCATTTGATTTGCCCCCCAGTCCGTTTATATTTCATGAGCATATTTTCAAATTCGGTTTTCATGCTTCATCCGTCATATGGTCCGTGGGGCTTGGCGTTGGGGGTAGGACTTTCCAGTTCTGGCTGGGTCCTCCTGGCCAGCCTTGGTGAATAATATGTAAGTTGGTCCATCCTCCCTTGATACTGTCCGAGCGACCAACTGCCCCCCGGAGTATTCCACTGTTGGTCAGTAATCTTGCCTCTACCGGCATTGATAACGGACCCGGGTATCTTTCAATTTCTACTGGTCTTATTTCGATTCCCCATTTTGCGAACTCTTCTCTGTGTTGCCAAAATTCTTTGGCTTTCAAGGGATCCTTCCATGTTGCCACTGTCATCTCTCTCCCATTTGCGTTTGGGATTGGTTTAAATTCAATACTTTCAATATGATTAGTGTTCAAATGTCTCAGTGTCTCAATTGAATTAGTAAGTTTTGAAATGGCCCTCCGATTGAGGATATCATGCTTCCCCCTATAACTGTAGTGCGGAATAATTTCGTGTGTAAATGCACCTGCTGGGTAAGTTGAATTTGTCTCTTCTTTTGGATCCACATGCCTGATTTGAGTGTTTTTTTCAAATTATTGTCTTGGTTGCCCTGATTTAGAGAAATGGGCTGTGCTGCTGGCTCAATGTCAGAAGCTGGCTGAGGGAGTCTTTGACACTCCAGGTCTTCTGTAAGAACTCTTTGCTGCTGCTCATTGGCTAAAGGATTTTCTTTCTGTGCCTTGACCATTTTTGTAAAGTAGTGCAAAATGCTTTTTTGTTCTACTTGAATTTTCTGCGTGGGTAAACAAACCGCAAGTTGCATTTTTATATTTTCTTGATTGGGTTGTAGTCTCTTTGGCTACTAGGATGTTCGGTTAATGTGACTGTCTGGGATGGAGTTAGGGATGGGGGGCCTGCCGAATTTCCCCTTGCTCTTCCTGGTCCTTTTTGCTTGACTCTTTGCCTGTCAGTCCATTCAATGTTGTTGCTGAGGTCGGGTTTTTTTTTTTTTGCTGGCCATTGTAGGCTCTTGGTCCTGGTACCTATTGGGTAGTACTGTTACTTTTTTGCCTTGATGCTTGTTTTGTCTGGCTTTCCTCAATCGCTTGCGTTCTCATTTTGTTAAAGGGTTGGGTTGTTTTCGTTGCCCTTTGGTTGATGGCCCAGGATCTTCTCTCCCTTGATTAACTGGGTCGTCGGTACCTTTGAGTTGAGATGGCATGTTTTTGGGGATTGCTGTCTGAGCGTTTAATGTAATATTTGTTGGGCTGCCTTCCGTTAGATCCACAATTGTGTTCTCACTGGTCGATATATCACTGCTAGTTGAACATGTCAAATGTTCAAGAGCATTTTCTATACTGGGGTTTTCAATGATTTTATGATGCTCATTTGTTTTGTTTTTCACTTCTGACAAGATGTCTGTTAAAATGGTCGGTAGAACTTTGAGTTGGTTCATTTTTTCAGAGCACTGGCATTCGTGGTACATTGTATGCAGGTCTTTCTGTACCCGTTCAATGAGGGAATTTAGCTCTAATATCTTTCTGTCTATTCCCACCACATGGGATGCCAGGATGTGCAGAAGGTCGATCTGTAACTATAATTTTTCGGAGTGTTGAAGTAAAGCTGAAGAAATAGTTTCCATGATGCTTATGAATGGCGGCCACAGTGGAGCCTGTGCTGGTAGAAAAAGATCTGTTTGATTGCTCCCGGCTTGGGGACTAAACCAGGCTTTGTCCCCTGGTTTGTTCCGAACAGAATCTCGTGGATCTCCACCCAGACCTATGCCTGGAGTGGATGTTTGTTTTTCCCATTTTTTCTGTGACTCAGGGCCTTTTGGTGGTGGTGTTACTTTGATTGGTGAGAAAGTAGTATGATGAAGGAGAAATTCTCCTGGCGTGCCATTTGATGATTTTCCATTAGCCTCGTTGCAAATTATTGAACTGCTTACGCTTGAGCTGTCGGGTGCTTCCTGTGTTCCCGAACCTAAAGGAGATTTTGGTGTTTTATCTTCCTTAGGTAGATCCTCAGTACTTGGTGGGCACTTCTGTGCCCTCGATCTTTCGAGGTTTGTGTGAACGTTGGCTTTCATCTGTTCACCTTGTTGCCGTTCTGTGGTTTCTTTGTCTATAATACCCTTGTCCAGCATGTCCGTGATGTCCATTCTCAAGGCTGATGGGCAGTCGGCCCCAGAGTCGGGCACTACGGTGCCAAAGTATGAACCCAGGCTTGATGAGCGACGCTTTTCTGGCGCATTTCGTGTTTTTGCCTCTGGTGCCTCCGGGGGTTCTGAGCACGACTCCTTTTGAGCATTAACGTTGTTTGCCGCTTCTCTTGTATTTATTTGCGCTTTCACTATTAATTTATGAGTCATTGTTTTGGGAGATTTCCGGGAGCTTTGACTGATCTCTAGTGTAGTGTTGCTCTGTGGCTGCAAAGCTTTCGATAGCGAGCCCACTTACTGGGACATTCTTTTGTTGCTGACGGCAGTCTTAAATTTCTGTGTTTGCAGCGCCGATGATGTTGATAAAATGAGAAAGTTTGTGATCTTAGAGTTTTTTAGTCCTGGAATGGTCTGTTGCGTCTTAACGGTGGGGGCGCAGACATTTGTGTCTTGCACCTCTGGTAGGTCTTCCTCGGAGGGATCATTTGCTCCTTCACTCATATTTCTGCTGTGCTGTTGATTTATTTTTTTTGTTTATTTGTGGGGTCTGTTCTGACTCTCCCTGATCTCATGGCGGGGAAGGAGTGCGAGTGCGGATGATTGATGGGCTGCACCCCTTCCCGCATCCCAACACACCGCCATTGCGTTAGCTGTGGCTGTGGCGTGAGGGTCTCAGTTGAAAGCTGTAGGTTATTATGTGGGCCCAATGGGCTAAAGGTTGCCCTTTACCCTGATGTCGAAGTGTGGCTTTAATCCCCACACTCCGCGCTGCTTCACACAATGCACCTGGGGAAAGAGAGCGGGTAAAGCGAGCGGGCTGCATGCTGCAGGCTGCGGGCTGCGGGCTACGGGCGTGGGCGCGGGCACAAGAAACTGGGGAGCAAATGCGGACACAGTAGGGGGGAGCAAGATCAGTAGATCCACACCAACCTGCTCAACCTCGACCTGAACGCCTCAGCTCGACCCCAGTTGTTCCAAACGCCAGCTCGCGCCTCGCCACTACGCTCCGCACGGCTCTAAATCCCGCTGCAGGACCGCTGACTGTTGATTGCTAATTGCTGACCGGGGTCATCCTCCTCCCCCACTATTCTGGAGATCCGTCCTTTGGTAATTCTCAGGCAGAGCGAGGTGTTTGCCCCCCCCTGAGCACTCTCACCTGCGGGGGGTGGGATCTTGTCGACTGGAGAGTAGCTGGGCTCGAGCCTCCTGGCTAGCCCACCGAGTCCTGCCGTGCCGTACCTGCTGCAGCCTTACAGATGACAGGCTCCTCAGCAGGAGCTCCGGGCACCGAGCAAGGATGGAGGGAAGATCTCCCAGCTGATGGCTGTTAGGTGGGGCTCAGGACACCAAACGCCAGACGCCATACGCCAAACTCGCTGCGGTCAGTCCTAACGCTCCGCTCCACTCCGCTCGGCTCAACCCTGTAGCTGCTCAGCTCAGCTCCTCCTCTTCCGAGTCACACCTGACGAGTTACAGCAGCAATTACGAGTTGCTAGTGCAGGGAAGCAAAGATAAGTCATCCTGGACATCTATTTTACCCGATGCAAAACCAAGAAGAACTCAGACAATCCTGATGGATACACTTCAACTAATTGACCCCTGGCGACACTTGCACTCAAATAAACCCGCCTATACACACTATTTGGCCACACACAATACATTGATGCGCCTGGACTATTGGCTTCTCATGGAAGCTTGTGGACCCACACAGATTCCAGCACTTTCTCTCACAGAAATGTAGGGAAAAGTGTTTTCTTTTTCAATGTTTAAGGTTTGCAAGGGATTCTGGGTAACACAACCTGGTGAGAGACACACAAGTCACCCTATCCTGGCTTCCCCTGTGTCTACTTTTCAAAAATGATAGGATTTCTAGGTTTCCCTAAGTGCTGGCAGAGCTCAGTTTACAATTCCACAGCTAGGCAGTTGCAAAAAAAAGGGTTTGCAATGTAAAAAGGTGGTGGGACTGATTCACAGAATTAACTTAAGACAAAATCCTAAACTTACTACCATTTTGATAATCACAGAAGGCAATTACTCATTTCGATATTCACAGAAATTAGAAGTCCTAACTTTAGGACTCCTAAATGCCTTCTGCAAATACCGAAAGTCTTAAAGTTAGGATTTTTCTCAGTTTAGGAGTCCTAAACTTAGGAGTCCTAACTTTACTACTCCTAAACTGAGAAAAATCTCAACTTTAAGACCTTCGGTATTCACAGAAGGCATTTAGGATTCCTAACTTCTGTGAAAACCGAAATGAGTAAGTGCCTTCTGTGAATACCAAAATGAGTAAGTGCCTTCTGTGAATACCAAAATGGTAGTAAGTTTAGGATTTTGTCTTAAGTTAGTTCTGTGAATCTGGCCCGGTGTGTCCACGTTGCATTTTGGCCCTTTTCCAGTCACGGGCACTAGGCCTACCCACATAAGTTTGATACCATTTTTATTGGGAGACTTTGGGAAATGTGGGGTGGGTGGAATTTTGTGAATCTACACAGTGTCAAGCGTCGGCTCACGAAGTTCCTGTTGTTTCTGTCTTGATGATGTATGCTCCCAACTCCTTCGTGAACCAAACAGTTGGTCAAGGAATGAACCCTTGGCACAACTAATTAGTCCCCAAGGGAAAGGGGAAGTGGAGTGAGAAAAACAAACAAACACTGGATCTCTTCTTTCCGAGATGTCAGTTAGGTTTTTCTCTTGAAGTGCACCGGGCTTCTTGCGTTAATTCAGCATGTTCTAATAGCTTTTCTAAATAAGCAAGACATATACATGAACCAAAAGATCTTCCTTTAAATCTTGGCGTGTACAATATTCAAGCTTTTCAATAGCAATACATACCACAATCCTGCAAGCCCTTGCTAACACTCCTGTATGATTAGGCAACTCTGATTCGGTCTACGTGCCTTTAAAATACCAAAAGATACAAGGTTATCTAAGTGCCTTTAATATACACAAGGATATAACATTATTAACTTAGAAATGATTCATGCACAAGAACTGGTTAGTGATTAATCAAAGGTAAATTTAACGCACCTTAACTTGTCCTACCTTATGTATGCAAATCTTGCTCCTTAAATTGGATTCTTAAAAAGAGGACAAAAGAAGAAAGAAAAACACAAAAAACCTATTCGACTTTCTAGGCTTATTGACCTTCTGTCACATTAAAGTTTGTTTCTAAAGAGAGAGTAGGGTCAGAGTTCAATTGTACATTTGTATCAAGATAACAATTCACAAGGTAGATTCATTAAATCACAAGGTATAATTCGTGATGCTTTAACAAGTAGCTCCAGTTAGGCAAGTCCTCTTTACTCAGTTCTGTATAATTGCAGTCACAATTTTTTTTGCCAATGTTTATCTGCTGTTGTGACTAAATATTCTGTAACACGCTTGCTTTTACCAATGTTTATTGTCTTGAAGCTTTCTTGTTGCTTTATAATCAATAGACACTCTTACTTCTGTTTCAGGAACCGGAAGCCGTCGGAAGTCACCTGGACCGGAATCAGAAAGTTCCAGTGTTGCTGCCGATGACCTTCTTCGAGCTACAAGGATGGAGGTAAGAGGGATCGGGAGGGGGCAATGCGGGATACCTGGAGATCAAGATGAATGTGGGACGCGTTAGATCAGGGAGCTTCACTGGGAGGCAGGGCGAGGATCCGTAGTCGGGAAACAGGAACGTTCGCGATGACGCGGAGGCAGGAAGCGAAGCGTCGTCGCTGGTAAAGACGTGCTTATATAGGGTTGTTAACTGGGCGTAGGCACCTCTTGCACATGCGATCAAAGTCAGTTTGGAAACGTGCAGCGAGGATGTTTCTTGGCGTGACTAAAGGATCCATGAAGTAGCAGTGCTAATTCAAACAAGCATTGCTAACAACATCAAGGGGCACAGCTTTTCACAATCATGTAATGGGCATTATTAACAACATCAAGTGACACAGCTTTTCACAATCATGTATTACGCATTATATCAACTCAGAGAATACCACTAATGTACTACAGCATGAGAACTCATGACACACAGATTCCAGAATTATCCACCACCAAAATTTGAGGAAATGTGTTTATTTTTTTATAAAGTTTGAGGTTTGTAAGGGATTCTGGGTAGGGTAATGTTGGGGATCATCACAAGCAACACCTCCCTGACCAGGTGCCGCGAGCGTGACGGGTAGGTGTCCCGCCGATCCAGCGCCTAACTGAAGGTTCATCTAACCTAATAGCGCTGGCCTCACGGGAGTACGCTGCGAGGCTCTATTCAATCACTTTAGGGTCACCTTAATAGAGCAGGACCCCATGGCCCTCTTTTCTTCCGACCCAGAGAGGTTGTATTTGCCTTCTTCATAGTGAATGAGCATTGAGTCCATACTTGTTTTTGTGTAGTACTTTATTGCGGTCCTGACGAATCGCCGGTTGGCGAGAAACATGTTGACCACACCAGGGGGTTGAGTTAGTGTTCTGTACACCTATACGGTCTCTAGCTCCCCTCTCACCCCTTTTAACCAAGGAACCAGCCACGTTAATAAAAGTGAGTGTGGACTGTTTACCTTTTTTAACCTTCACTCACGTTTGCACTGACTACACTTTTCTTCATCCTCACTTACACCCACCATCGGCAAGGAACAAAAGAACCCCGCTAAAAGAGTACCTATGGGTACTCCGTCAGACATTGCCGCGCCGGTCTGACGAGGGGCAGTGAGTCGATGATGACACTGGACACCCTCCAGTCAGGGTGTGTTTCACACCTAATACTCTGGGTGTGTGAGGCTCTCTAAGTTCCGACTAGGGAACCCTTCCAGCCACGGTACTGACATTACCAACTCCTTTCTCCACGCTGTCACACTTTCCCTGGGGAACTTTGCATTCTGCTGCTAGCACACCTCCCTGGACTCCCATCGGTGTCTACTTTTCAGAAATATCTGGCTTTTAGGTTCCCCTAGATGTCTGCAAACTCGGGACCAAAAACACAGGTGCTCACCTATCTGTGACATAACCAACTGTTTTTTCAAGGGGGTCACCTGCGTTTTTGGTCCTGGGCTCAGCTGCCATCTAGAGAAACCTACAAAACACAGACATGCAACACATTTTGGGCCTTTGCCTGCTGCAGGTACTTGGACCACCCACACGAGTGAGGTACCATTTGTATTGGGAGACTTCAAAGAATGCGGGGTGGGTGGAAGTTTGTGGACCCAAGCAGATTTCAGGACTTTCCATCACAGAAATGGAGGGAACGTTTTTTTTTTACAAAGTATGAGGTTTGCAAGGGATTCTGGGTAACAGAACCTGGTGAGAGCCACACAACTCACCCCATCCTGGATTCCCGTGTGTCTAGTTTTCAACAATATATAGATTTTCCAAGTTTCCCTAGGTGCTGGCAAAGCTAGGTTTCAGATTCCACAGCTAGGCACTTTGCTAAAAAGGGATCAGTTTTCCTTGTGAAAATGTGGTGTGTCCTCGTTGCGTTTTGGCCCTTTTCCTGTCGCGAGCACTAGGTGTGCCCACACAAGTTTGACACCATTTTTAATGGGAGACTTTGGGGAAGGTGGGGTGGGTGGAATTATGTGGATTTACACAGATTCTAGGATGTTCCATCACATACATTTGAGTAAAATGTGTTTATTTTTTACAAAGTTTGAAGTTTGCAAGGGATTCTGTGTAACAGAACCTGGTGAGAGCCACACAAGTCACCCCCTGCTGGATTCCCCTGTGTCTAGTTTAAATAATGTATACGTTTTCAAGGTTTCCCTAGGTGCTGGCAGAGCTAGGTTTCAAATTCTACAACTAGGCACTTGGCAAAAAAAGTTCAATTTTCACTGTAAAAATTTGGTGTGTCCACGTTGCATTTTGGTCCTTCTCCTGTCGCGGGCACTAGGCCTACCCATACAAGTTTGATACCATATTTATTGGGAGACTGTGGGGAATGTGCTGTGGATGGAATTTTGTGGATCTACACAGATTCCAGAATTTTCCCTCACATACATTTGAGTAAAATATGTTTACCTTTTTACAAAGTTTGTGGTTTGCAAGGGATTCTGGGTAACAGAACCTGGTGAGAGCCACACAAGTCACCCCCTGTTGGATTTCCCTGTGTGTCTAGTTTTCAAAATGTATAGATTTGCTATGTTTCTCTCGGTGCTGGCAGAGCTAGGGTTCAAAAACCACAGCTATGCCCTTTGCCAAAAAAGGGTCAGTTTTCACTGTAAAAATGTAGTGTGTCCACATTGCATTTTGGCCCTTTTCCTGTTGTGGGTACTAGGCCTACCCACACAAGTGAGGTATCATTTTTATCAGGAGACTGTGAGAAATGTGGCGTGGGTGTAATTATGTGGATCCACTCAGGTTTCATAACATTCCATCACAGAAATGTTAGGAAAATGTGTTTTTGTGACAGAGTTTGAGGTTGGCAAGGAAGTGTAGAGCAACTGCTATTACCTGTTGGCTTTCTATGCATTTTTGCCTTCTAAATGCAAGAAAATGTATAACAAAGAAGTCACTCTGAAATTTGTCCTATAATTCACATGCTAGTATGGGTACCCATGAGTGCGGAGATGTGCATATAGCTACTGCTTCTAAACTATTTATTTTGTTCCCATTTCGAAAATACATAGGTGATCTTGATACTGATGTTTCACTTTTTATATGTTACCAAATGAATTGCTAAACACCCGGTACACAATGAAAAACCATCGTAAGACACAGCTCAGGTATTTGCTCTAGGTTCCTCGGCTTCATGGTGAACCTACAAGTCCTATATATCTCCACAACCATAAGAGTCCAGTGGATGTAACGGTATATACCTTTAAAAATTCTATCATTTATAGATGAAGTTACAGGTGAAAACGTTGGGACAAATAGCTGTTTATTTCAACTCATTTTTAAGTGTTCTTATTTTCAACTGTTAGTTTCTATAAAAAACATTAAAGGATCTACACAAAATGGCCCATTCCTGAATTCAGAATTTTGTCTACTTTTCACAAATGTATAGCTTTCCAGGATCCATTATTGCTTTCACACCCATTCCTACCACTAACTGGAAGGAGGTTGTAAGTAGCAAAACCCCTTGTTGATACCATTTGCAGAGTTCATCGATAGAATATCAATGCTAAAAACATCGAGGATAACATTTCAAAAAGAAAATATAAAATGCAAAAATATTGACTCCCTAAACTTAAACAAATAAGAAAAATGATATAGCATCGAAAATATCGAACTTAAAAATATGGATGTAAAAATATTGATGTAAAAATAAAATATCAATAAAATAAAATAATATATTTAAGTATATATAAAATATTAATATATCTTTAACAAAATAAACTACATTTAATAGACATTTTAACTAAATATAAAAATAAACTTAATTTGAAAAATATAAACACGCAAACATAATAGTTTATACATATACATATACATATATTTACTTTAAAATAATGTATAAATGTTGGATAGTGAAATAATTAAATTTACTATTCCAACTCCAGTGAGTGCCACGGTAGGAAAAGTGTTGGATAGTGGAGGGGTAAATATTCCTCTTCCCACTCCAAAGAGTGCAACAGTAGGAAAAGTGTTGAATAGAGGAGAAGTAAAATGTACTATCAATCAATCAATCAATCATTTGTAAAGCACACTACATACCCGCGAGGGTCTCAAGGCGCTGGGGGGCCGCTACTGATCGAACAGACAGGTCTTGAGCATCCTCCTGAAGATCAGCAGGTCTTTGGTCTGTAGGAGGCTCAGTCCATGTCTTGGCTGCGAGGTGGGAGAAGGATCTCCTACCAGTGGTTTACTTCGAATGCGCGGGATCGTGGCAAGTGAGACGTCGGCGGAGCGTAGCTCGCGGTTGGGGATGTAGAAGGAGAGCCGTCTGTTGAGGTAGGCTGGGCCAGTCTAGTGGAGTGCCTTGTGTGCGTGGGTGAGGAGCTTGAAGGATATCCTCTTGTTGACGGGGAGCCAGTGCAGGTTTCTCAGGTGGGGGTGATGTGGCTGTGGCGTGGTACGTCGAGGATCAGTTTGGATGCGTTGTAGTCATTTGATGAGCTTGGTCGGGGCTCCCGCGTAGAGGGCGTTTCCGTAGTCGAGTATGCTAATGATGAGGGCCTGGGTGACTGTCTTTCCTGTATCTGTCGGGATCCATCTGTAGATCTTGCGGAGCATGCTGAGGGTGCTGAAGCAGGAGGAGGAGACGGCGTTGACTTGCTTGGTCATTGAGAGCGTTGAGTCAAGGAAGATTCCCAGGTTGCGTGCGTGGTCGCTGGGTGTCGGGGCTGCCCCCATTGCCGTCGGCCACCAGGAGTCATCCTAGGCTGAAGGATTGGAGCCGAGGATGAGGACCTCCGTCCTGTCCAAGTTCAGCTTCAGACTGCTGGTCTTTATCCAGTCGGCAACGGCCTTCATTCCTTCGTGGAGGTTGGCTTTGGCTGTGATGGGGTCCTTGGTGAGGGAGAGGATCAGCTGAGTGTCGTCGGCGTAAGAGATTATGTTGAGGCTGTGCTGTTGGGATATGTGTGCGAGCGGGCCAAGTAAACGTTGAACAGTGTCGGGCTGAGGGAGGATCCCTGGGGTACGCCGCAGATGATCTTGGAGGCTTTGGAACGGAATGGGGGGAGGCGGACGCTCTGGGTTCTGCCAGAGAGGAAGGAGGTGGTCCAATCCAGAGCCTTGTCTCGGATCCCTGCGGCGTGGAGGCGTGCACGTGGTGTGCGGTGGCAGACGGTGTCGAAGGCGGCAGAGAGGTCTAGAAGGATGAGTGCTACGGTCACGCCATTGTCCAGCAGAGTCCTGATGCCATTGGTGGCGGTGATGACGGCAGTATCAGTACTGTCGTTTCTGCGGAAACCTGACTGGGAAGGGTCCAGGATTCTGTTTTCTTTGAGGTATCGGGTTAGCTGTCTGTTGACGGTTTTCTCGATGACCTTGGCCTGGAAGGGGAGCAGAGAGATGGGCCGGAAGTTCTTGAGGTCTCTTGAGTCAGCCTTAGTTTTTTTGAGCAGGGCGTTGGACTTGGCGTGTTTCCAGATTTCTGGGAAGGTCGCGGTCTCAAGGGACAGATTGATGATGTTGCGCAGGTGGGGTGCGATGGTGCTGCTTGCTCTGTTGAAGACGTGGTGCAGGAATGGATCTGACAGAGAGTCGGAGTGGATTGAGCGCATGGTCTTGATGGTATCATCGATGCTCACCCTGGCCCAGGCTATCAGGGGGTCATGGTCGATGGTGTACGGAGGGTCTGCTGTGTTGCTGTCTGTTGGGGCTCTCTGGGTGTTGAAGCTGTTGTGGATGTCTGCTATCTTGCGGTAGAAGAAGGTGGCGAGGTAGTCGCACAGGACTTGCGATGGCGGGATGTTGTTGGTGTTGGAGCTGGGGTTGGAGAGTTCCTTCAAGATGTTGGAAAGCTCCTTGCTATTGTGTGCGTTGTTGTAGAGGCGGTCTTTGAAGGAGGTCCTCTTGGCCGCCCTGATTAGGTGGTGGTGATTGCGGATGGCGTCCTTGTGTGCTGCGTGGCTGTCCTGAGTTTGTTCAGTGTGCCATTTCTTCTCTAGTTCCTATGGCGATGTCGGGTGCGTAGGAGTCGTTAAACCAGGTCTCTGTCAGGAAGTCGACGTCCGGGGATTTTGTGTCGAGCAGGTCCCAGAGCTCGATCGCATGCTTGCGTGCGGAGCGGGTGTTCATTAGTATGCAGTACTCCAGTACTCCAGTAAGTGCAAAAGTAGGGTAAATGTTGGATAGCGGAAGAATTAAATTTAGTATTCCAACTCTAGTGCTTGCAACAGTAGGGAAAGTGTTGAATAGCGGAGGAGTAAAAATTACTATTCCCACTCCAAAGAGAGCAACAGTAGGGAAAGTGTTGGATAGCGGATAGGTAAAATTTACTACTCCCACCCCAGTGAGTGCAACAGTAGGAAAAGTGCAGGATAGCGGAGGGGTGAAATATACTATTGCCACTCCAGTGAGTGCAACAATAGAGAAAGTTTTGGATAGCGGAGGGTAAAATATACTATTGCCACTCCATGGTGTGCAACAGTAGGGAAACTATTGGATAGCGGAGGGGTTAAAATGACTATTCCCACTCCAGTGAGTGCAACAGTAGGGAAAGTGCTGGGTAGCATGGAGGTAAAGTTATGATTCCCACTCCAGTGAGTGCAACAGTAGGGAAAGTGCTGGATAGCGGAGAGGTACAAATTATTATTCCAACTCCAATGAGTGCAACAGTAGGGAAAGTGCTGGATAGCAGAGGGGTAAAAATGACTATTCCCACCCCAATGAGTGCAACAGTAGGGAAAATGCTGGATAGCAGGGGATACACATTACAATTCCCAACCCCATGAGTACAACAGTAGAAAAAGTGTTGGATAGCAGGGAAAAAAAAATACTAATAACATTTAAACAATTGAAAAACATTTAGGGGCCGATTCCGGTCTCAGTAAGAAGGGCACCGAATCGGGTTCGGCATTAGCGGATCAGATTTGGAGGCTGAATTTCTTTTCGGTTAGTACACGGGTCCGGATGTCGAAGTACGATGCGAACAAGCGTGAAATCTCCGTCTAACCGCGGCACGCAATGGAGGTGAATTCCGACCGAGCCTGTACGATGCACAATTTGGACAGCTGGATCGAGTCAGAGCATTCGGCTCGCAATAGCTCCCGGAGATGGGCTTTGGGGGTCTGCATCAGACCCCCTGTTACCCGCAGCCTTACGACTCAGACACAGGGGGAGACTCATGGGTCTCCCCAACACAGGCAGGTACGGTGTGGATGGCACCAACGCGTACCCACTGTAGGGGGCACACTTGTCCGCAACATACTCATTCAGTCAATGGGAGCCCATGTATGCATCGTACGACCGGCTCCCATTCACTTCTATGGGAGTCCGACCGAAGCGGTCGGTTAAAAAATATACGATTAAATATATTAAACATATAAAAATAACACATATTATAATGTTAATTACATTGAACAAAAAGGTACAAATATTTTATAAAATAAATGTATAAATACATTTACAAACAATTGTCATTTAAAAGGAGCAAATATTAACAAAAAACTAATTATTTAAAACATAAATGTATTTATTTCATTTCCTACTCTATAACACCACACTAATAAAAAATTACTTCATCATTTTTATTTAAATCTATTTCCATAATTAACATAATCAATAATGAATTTAAAATCATATTATTAATAAAAAAAGATAGTAAACATTAATTGAGTGCACATTCTTCAACACTATAACATCAACAACACACACCTACAATTTATGACACACTTACCACAATTAAATACAAATTAATACATTTAAATTAATTAACAATTAATTAATAATTCATCCATAAAAAAATAATTACTTTTCACCCTTCTCACCATTTACACCTATAAACACCACAACACACACCTAAAATAAAGTACACAATTACCATCATTATTTACTAATTAACTAATTTAAATTAATTAACAGCTAATTATTAAATCATTTATAATAAATTAGTTTACACATTTAACACTATAACATTACATGCAAATAAATTACTTCCCATCCTTTCCCCGATGAACCCACAACCACGCAACGGAACTAAAAATACACAATTCAAATTAAAAAACATTAATAACTACTAAAATGTTAACACATTTAATAAAAATACAATCAATTCTTATACAAAAAAATTATCACACACATATAAAGTATATACTAAAATACATAACATTAAGAAAAATCTATATTTTTAACAATATTTTTGCAAATGATATCAAAAACTTCAATATTTTTTAAATTGGTATTACTTACCTAAAATCGATATTCTTGTCCACGAGAATTTGTCTGTCGATATTCCTGACCCACGATATCTTATTGCAAAAACAACAGTTGATAGACAGAATGCAGAAGAATGTCATACATTCACCCCAGTACAGAGATCTGGGCTTAAATCCATTGTTTTTTTGCACTCCACCCCACTCTAGTTCAGTCATATGCAAATCAGCCTTGACCCTGTGCCTCATGGGAACAGTCCAGCCCGAACTGCCAAACCATGTCTTTCCTGGACCGGAATCAAGCATCCTAGGACCGGTTTCTGGCTATCAGCCGTCTTCAGCCAGGATAGCTTGACTCCAGTGGTGTGGAGAGCACTGATATCTTAGCCACGATATTTATGCAATTTTATATTTTTCCCTCGATATTCTGTCTCTGCACCCATTTGCAGAGGAAAAACAGACGCTTTCTTCTATTGCATTTTTTCTCCATTTCCCCAACAAAGCACACAATGTAGCTGTATTTTAGCTAATTCCTGGGTCCCCTCCAAGGGATTCCAAAAACCCTGGGTACCTTTAAAATCCCCATGATGTTGGAAGAAAAAAATTTGAATTTGCCGTGAATGCCTTATGTGGACAAAAAGTTACAGGGGCCCAAGCGCAAACTACCCCTTATACCCACATATATACCTTATTGGCACAGAGGTTGGAAAGACCAAGCAGTGAAAAGGTAAAGGTACTCTGTATTGCCATCAGGGCACAACATGGTGTTAGCCCTGAATATTTGATACATCATTTTCAACGCTATATCCCAGCACGCTCCCTGCTCTCATTCGCCAGTGGAAACCTTGTAATTCCCAGATTTAAGAAATCAATTGGGGTGGGAAAGGATTTATCTTATGCACATCGAGACTGTGAAACACACTCCAGACTGAACTAAAACTTTAGACAAATCTACTGGAATTCAGGAAGAATATAAAAACTTTGCTTTTTAGCCTGTCCGTGTCCGCTTAGTGCCTAGATAACCCCGTTGATTGGTGTGCTCTATACATTTTTATTTTTATTTCATAAACCAAACCTTTAGCCACAGCTGTAATCAAAAACAGAAGCAGACTGTAACAATACCTTTAGATCCAACCAGCCTATTCTCACAGGCAACCTACAGAACAACAAAATCAGATTAGTTGTAGGGATTATGTGGAGTCACGGAACTATTCTTAGGATTATGGGACATTAGTAGGCAGGGACTTAGTCATCCTACCACCTGAGTCGCATGAGCCATGGACCGACAAACTATAGTTTCTCACTTGCCCTCCTGCTCACTCATAGAGGAACACGTGATCAGACAGCCCAGAACACAACACTCCCAGCCCTATCATGGAACACGGTTGTAGGACACACCCTTTTGCTCTCACACTCGTACTAGTCCACAATGAGTTCTAACAGAGACACAAGGAAAGTTTACAATGCTTTTCTTAACAAGTGTGCTCTAGTATGCAGTATCCGTGCCATGACATGTAGGAAAATGCCTAACACAAATACGGTTAGCATAGCAAGTAGTCCGTAAAAGCATACATGGAGCCGTCATCATATACAATAGTGTTGCCTAACCTCTTTCCCCTTCCACAGATGCAAAATGATTATATATCAAAAGATTTCTAGGTGTTAGCAGCAGTCCCCATACGCCAGTTTACACAGGTGAAAGTTCTACATCTCAGATGCTGTAATTATCTTTTCCCTGGGAATGTCCCTCTCTTGGGGGGTGATATGATGGCGGGCGGATTGCCACCGCCGGGCCGGCGGAGCTGATTCACCCACTATCTCAACCTGATTTACCCCACCATATTATTATGGCGGGGGTTATCGCGGCAGACGCAAAGTGTGTCTGCCACTTTTCTGCTGTTCACCAATCATTCTTATTGCCAGCCGGGCGGAGCTGGGGCACAATATGGTGGCAGTGCCTAGAAGGCACCACCATCCATATTAGGATGCATGTTCTCAAAGGCCATTCCATGGCGGCGATGCTGCCATCGAAAGGCTGGTAGGAATGTACTTTGGGGCCTATTGCGGGCCCCCAGGGGGTTGTGTGTGGAGGGTGCACTTTATTCACATGCACAAGGTGGCAGGCATTTTATGCAAGGATAAATGTGGATCCAATACTGTTTCGAGAAGTTCTGCAGCAGAACATTCCAAGAGGTAGAGGCTGTTAATCAAAAGGAAAAAAAGTGTCATGAATCCAATCCACATTAAGAGAAATATCATGGAAAACACTATTAAGACATATGTCCAAGGTGGTACCAGATAAGTGCCCTTTAACCAGGATATTAACACCCAAATCTTTGCCGGTGGTGAAGATAAAACTGAAGATAGCAAAGAATTGTCAGAAGAAAAATTGTCTTGTATCAATATAGTAGCCAGAAGAACTCAGCTGAAATAATGGAGGCCTGGAATCTGGATTTGAAGTTGGAGGTTGTATTCCCATAGAGGACTCAAGGGGTAGATCAGAATAAACGATTTCCATTGTGGAGAGTGTAGAAGATAAACAGATAAGAGGCCAACTGAAGGCTCGACATCCCCCTCCGGCAGCCAGGGAGTATCAACAAAAATGGAGCTCACAGGCTGTAAAAGGACATCCCGAGACATACTATTTAGTATTGGCTATATAGTACTACTTGACATGGTTAATTGAAATAAAGTGATTTTCCTTGCAACCAGGTAGAGTAAGTAAAATCACAGTCCTGGAGACCAAGTAATGGCACAGGAGAAAGGTAGGTTGGATCAAATTCTTTCTTGTTCACCACATTTTCACAAACAAGTTCACCCAATTTAGGGAGCCAGCCTCAAACAGCAATCAGAACTGCTGCTTCTCCAGTCAAAGTCATTGGCAAATGAGATTTTGGCAGTGTATCATGACACTTTTGAAGATTGTGTAAGACAGCACAGTTGTTATCTACACCAAATGTTGCGGCTTATGCCGCAACGTCTAGACCTTCAAGTTCTGGAACAAATAGTGTGATACCAAAAACATTCCATACTGGGTCCGCCCACCCAGATATCTTCTTAGGAGATTATTAAGAGCATATTGAACCATATAAAGGTGAGATAACAAGCCATGGCCTAAACCTAGTACCCTTGCTGTTAATGATTGTCACACTTCATCCACTTCACAACAGAATTTCTCTCAAGCTGATATGGATAAGAGAAATGCACCTTCATTCTAATAGACTTCATCGAGTCACTGTAAGCCTTTGAGGCAAAAGCCGGAACTTGGGTAGAATGAAAAGTGCCACTGGCATAAGTCCATACAAAGACATGAAAATCCTTTATAACAGTGCGAGCGAGCATCAGCAGAGCGCTGCAGCCAAACCCAGAGAAACCTAGTGAGAGAATCCACTACAACAAAATATATATTTAAAAGCAGTGTCTGATGTTAAAGGCTTGCAATGATCAAGGTAAATACGTCCAAAAGGATGACTAGAAATAAAGAGCTGAGTTTGTGGTGGATGTGACACAGTGGAACTCTTAATTTGTTGACACATCACACCAAAGGACATATTTGAGAGTCTGTTGATATACACCATGCCATCAATGGCATTGTTGTAAAAGACAATCAGTAGCCGCAACACAAGCGTGAGCACGAGCCATGTCTTCATGAGCGGCCAAAATTAAAGAATATCTGCGGGCAAAGTTGGGTATCATGTGATCACCAACTATAGGAATACAAACATAAGGAACTTTGTCAGTAGTTAACTGATATGTACAGCATGAAGCAAATCCTTGAGGAAAAGGAGTGCCCTCCGTACTTGCAGCAATAGCTGATAAAATATCACCATCAATATTAGTCATGGCACGAGTAACAGCTGCTACTCTAACTGTGGCTACTGCAGATTTTGCTGCCTCATCAGCCAATGATTTATCAACAGTGTGCACTCCCACACGTTGATATCCTAATGTATGGACAAAATGTGTAAGGGGCAAGCATGCCTTAAGGGCTGCCACCCAGACTTAAATCATCTTATGCTTTACCGTGCTACCTTTAGAATTCAGAAAAAAAAGTAACCTTTATCTAAACCAAAACAAGACCAAAATGACAAAAATCCACAATACAGTAATACAAATATGACTTTTAAATGGTAGAAATATTTCAGTTAAGAGCAAATTACAGATGCAACACTTTCCACACAAAGTACCTTGGATGAGTCGTGCACACAAACAAAAAGGGTCATATGGAAGGTAATGCATCAGTTCCTTACATGCAAGGAAGGTGATGCATCAGTTCCTTGCTTCAGGGGTGGTGATGTGTCGGTTCCTTGCTGCTGTGCAGAGGCATTGATGTGTCAGTTCTTTAGCAGATAGGAGGTGACTCGTCAGTTTTTTACTGTATGGGGAGGTGATGCATCAGTTTATTACTGCATCCCCCCACGATGCAACAGATCTGGCGTGTCTATGCGATGTGATAATCAGGGACGAGGTGTGGGTTCTTGCAGCCGCACAGCATGGCTTGTGTTGGAATTGGTGCGGTGATATCCGACATCCGAGATTGGTGCACCCGATGTGGTGTGCAGCGTTTACTCAAGCCGTGGTCAGATGCTGCGTCGGTTTCTTCGGCGATGCGTCCGAAACAGGAACAGATGCTCCGTGCTTCTCATCCTTGCGTTGCTTTTCCAGCTCCCAACAGTTAGAACAATCTCTAGAGGTCCAGAACAGCTACAGGCATCTCTTGGCAGGTCATAACACCCAGCCAGGGAGTTCAGGGGAGCTGAGGGTAAAGTTGTTGTGTCCTGGATACTTCAGAACAAGAGGCAATCTATTCTTCAAACCCTTAGAGATCTTCCTCAAGCAGGGACTCAGCACCCTTTCCTTGGCAGAAAGTAGCCCCTGCAGGCCAACCCCAGACAGCAAAGAGCATAGGGGCAGTATTCCACCTCAGTTTCTCCAGTTCTTCTTCTTCTTGGCAAAGGTTCCTCTTGATTTTTCAGAAGTGATCTAAAACTCTGGGGTCTGGGCCCTCTTTTTATAATACAAAATCCTTTATTTTCTGTGGCAGAGAAGCTCTTTGCCCAGCAAAAACCAGTTCTGTCCTCTCTCTATGGTGCAGCTTCCTGGCCGGAGGTGGAGACAGCACTGTCCTTGGCAGACCAGGCCCATTCAGGTGTGAAAGAAATCTCCTCCCCCTACTCTGAATGCAGGCCAGGTCTATTCAGTCGAGCCCTGACTCACCCTTTAAAGGCAAGATACACTTCAACACCCCCAAGTAGCTGTCTGAACAGAATGCACATCCCCATCCCCTGTCACTCCTAAGCCAAATAGTCAATACACAACCTAGCAGAGGCACACTGGATGGTTAGGCATGAAAATAGCTACTTTCTAAAAGTGGTATTATCAAACCCAGAATGTAAAATTCACCCTCCCTAAAAGATGCATCTTAACATGCTGAGTTCAAGCATATGTAACATTATTTTACCATCTTGTTCCCATGGGCAGTAATAATTATAAGAGGTCATGATCAAACTCCCCATTCTATCCCATGGGACAGATAGCCTTACAATAGTGAAAAATGAAATTGGCAGTACTTCACCATCAAGACATGCCTGACACGTCAGGGCATGTCCTACCTTTTACATACACTGTACCCTGCCCACAGGTGTACCTTGGGCCTACCTTAGAAGTGACTCACATGTAAGAAAAGGGAAGGTTAGGGCCTGGCAAGTGGGTACACTTGCCAGGTTGACATGGCAGTACTAGACTGTACACCGGCACACCGGCATGTAATGGCATGCCTGACACCTTGTTGCAAGACTGCTTGTGAAGGTGGCACAATCAGTGCTGCAAGCCTACTGGCAGCATTTAGTTTACAGTCCCTGGGCACAGTCAGTACGGACTTAACATTAAACCAAATAAACCAATCATGGAAACACCAATCCAAAACATAAATTTACAAAGGGAGTACTTGCACTTTGGCACTGACCAGCAGTGGCAAAGTGCTTAAAGCATCCAGACCAGCAAAACGAAGTCTAACACACAGCAAAATAACTGGTGGCGAAGGCAAAAATACATGGGGACCCACACCAATGATGCCAGGTCTAACACGTGTCTCCTCCCACTTAAATGTGGGGAGAAATACTCACCCTCTTGGAAATTCTCTTCACTAAGGCAGAAAAATCCGGACAGACCATCAGCATTGGCTTGTCCTGTACCAGGGAAGTGATCCACCATGAAGTCCATCCCCTGTAGGTAAAAATGGACCACCTCAACATCTTTGGGTTCTCATTCCTCATCTGCATCAACCATCTGAGGAGCCTGTGGTCAGTCTGAACCTGGAAGTGAGTCACAAACAAGTTGGGCCTCAGCTTCTTCAGTGCCCAGACCATTGCAAAAGCCTCATGCTCAATTGCACTCCACCTCTGTTCCCGTGGAAGTAACTTCCTACTAATGAAGACTACCAGTTTGTCTAGGCCCTCCTCATTTTGCTGTGAGAGCACCACCCTCACACCATACTCTGAAGCATCTGTCTGCACTAGGGGTGGGCGGAATTTGCGTAGTCGCGCTACGCAAAGTTCTGTGAAACTGCAAAAAACTCCACAAGCAAGCGGAATTCCGCAAGCTCATGGAATACATATTTGTAACAGGAGCATCGTGCCAGAATGAATCCTGCCCAGCATATATATTTATCCAAGAAGATGCCACTGTTTTGTGCAATACCTCTACTCAACTGGAGTACTACTGGCTAATGAGTAAGTGCTACCTTGTTGAAATGTATAGTGCCTTTCCTACACTACAGCTGCGGGCCAGAAGAGTTGTCTCCAGGGACCATGTGTGTCTTTAACTTTGCCCCTTTGCCAAAGACTTTGCATACCACTAGTATGTGTGGCAAGGGGCCAAACGGGCAGAGCTTCTATGCAAGTTCACAGGCCTCTTGTTTACAAACGGTCAGAGAGCGATCAGAGCAGCAGATGAGGAGAAATAACCTCCTGGACACAAGAACTACACCGGGATTGTGCTCAAGAAACTCATGGATGCAAAGACCTCCATCAAGGATCACAGCTAATTTTTGACGTTAGATGTGGGGAGAAAGCACACCTGCCCTGCCTCGACCTATCTCAAAAACTATTTGGGCTGATTAATGCATTACTGAATTTGAGCTAAAACTCGGGCACCTGCTTTATTTATATCTGAAAGTGCTTCCTGTTGAAGTGTAATTTTTGTGTCAAGAGCATCGTGCGAGAATGAATCCTGCACTGCAAAATTATCCAAGAACATGCCACTATTTTGTGCTACACCTCTACTCAACTGGAGTACTTTCTACTGGCTAATCAGTAAGTGCTACCTCGTTGGGTAAATGTATAGTGCATTTCCTATACTACAGCTGCGGATCTGAAGATTTGTCTCCAGTGACCATGTGTGTCTGTAACTTTGCCACCGCGCCGTAAGGTGTCATTGTCCCTTGAGTGAGCTGTCCATCATGGTGGGAAAAGGGCGGGAAGACTTTGCATACCACTAGTGTTTATGGGGCAGGGCCAAACAGGCGGGGCTTCTATGCCAGTTCACATGTCTCTTGTTTAAAAAGGGTCAGAGAGCTATCAGAGCAGCAGATGAGGTGAAAGAACCTCCTGGTCACAAGAACTACATGGGGATTGCGCTTGAGAGAACCTCCTGGTCACAGGAACTACACGGGGATTGCTCTCGAAAGAACCTCCTGGTCAAACTCATGGATGCAAGGACCTCCATCAAGGATCACAGCTAATGTTTGACTGTAGATGTGGGGAGAAAGCACACCTGCCCAGCCTCAGCCGTGCTCACAAACCTTATGGGCTGATTAATGCGTTACTGAATTTGAGCTGCAACTTGGGCACCTGCTTTATTTATATCTGTAAGTGCTTCCTGTTGAGGTTTAATTTTTGTGACCAGAGAATCAGGACTGAATGAATCCTGCCCTACATATTTACCCAAGAAGATGCCATTGTGTTGTGCAATACCTTTACTCAATGGGAGTACTTAATACTGGCTAATCAGTAAGTGCTAGCTCGTTGGGTAAATGTATAGTTCCTTTCCTACACTACAGCTGCGGGCCAGAAGAGTTGTCTCTAGTGACCATGTATGTCTGTAACTTTTCCACTGCGCTGAACGGTGCTGTGGTCCCTTGAGTGAGCTGTCCATCATAGCGGGAAGACTTTGCATACCACTAGTGTATGTGGGGTGGGGCCAAACGGGCAGGGCTTCTATGCGAGTTGACATACCTCTTGTTTATACAGGGTCATAGAGCTATCAGAACATTAGATGAGGATAAAGAACCTCCTGGTCACAGGAACTACACAGGGATTGCGTTAGAAAGAACCTCCTGGTAACAGGAACTACACAGGGGTTGTGCTTGAAAGAACCTCCTGGTCACAGGAACTACAAGGGCATTGCGCTCGAGAAACTAATGGATGCAAAGACCTCCATCAAGGATCACAGCTAATGTTTGACTGTAGATGTGGGGAGAAAGCACATCTGCCCAGCCTCGACCGTGTTCACAAACTTTTTGGGCTGATTAAAGGGTTACTGAACTTAAGCTGCAACTCGGACGCCTGCTTTATTTATATCTGTAAGTGCTTCCTTTTGAGGTTTATTTTTTGTGACAGGAGCATCATGCCAGAATGAATCATTCCCTGCATTTTAATCCAAGAAGTTGCCACTGCTTTATGCAATATCTTTAATCAACGGGAGTGCTTTCTACTGTCCAATCAGTAAGTGCTACCTCGTTGGGTGAATGTATAGTGCTTTTCCTACACTACAGCTGCGGGCCAGAAGAGTTGTCTCCACTGACAATGTGAGTCTGTAACTTTGTCACTGCGCCGAATTGCCTGTGGTCCCTCTAGTGAGCTGTCCATCAAAAGGGGTAAAGGGCGGGAAAACTTTGCATACCACTAGTGTATGTGGGACGGGGCTAAACCAGCAGTGCTTCTATGCGAGTTCACATGCCTCTTGTTTATAAAGGGTCAGAGAGCAATCAGAGCAGCAGATGAGGAGAAAGAACCTCCTAATCACAGGAACTACATGGGGATTGCACTCGAAAGAACCTCTTGGTCACCGGAACTGCACGGGGATTATGCTCGAAAGAAACTCCTGGTCTCAGGAACTACAAGGGGATTGCGCTTGAAAAACTCATGGATGCAAAGACCTCCATCAAGGATCACAGCTAATGCTTTAAGGTAGATGTGGGGAGAAAGCACACCTGCCCATCCTCGACCGTGCTCACAAACCTTTTGGGCTTATTAATGCGTTTCTGAATTTGAGCTGCAACTCGGGCACCTGCTTTATTTATTTCTGTAAGTGCTTCCTGCTGAGGTTTAATTTTTTTGACAGGAGCATCATGCCAGAATTAATCATGCCCTGCATATTTGTCCAAGAAGATGCCACCATTTTGTGCAATACCCTTACTCAACTAGATTACTTTCTACTGGCTAATCAGTCAGTGCTACCTTGTTGGGTAAATGTATAGTGCCTTTCCTACACAGCAGCTGCAGGCCTGAAGAGTTGTCTCCAGTCACCATGTGTGTCTGTAACTTTGCCACTGTGACAAAAGGCGCCGGGGTCCCTTGAGTGAGCTGTCCATCATAGTGGGTAAAGGGCGGGAAGACTTTGCACACCACTAGTGTATGTGGGGAAGGGCTAAACGGGCAGGAATTCTATACGAGTTCACATGCCTCTTGTTTATAAAGAGTCTGCGAGCGCTCAGAGCAGCAGATGAGAAGAAAGAAACTCCTGATCACAGGAACTACACAGGAATGTGCTCGGGAAACTCATGGATGCAGAGCTAATTTTTGACAATAGATGTGGGGAGGAAGCACACCTGCCCAGCCTCGACCGTGCTCGCAAACTTTTTGGGCTGATCAATGCATTACTGAATTTGAGCAGCAACTTGGGCACCTACTTTATTTATATTTGTCAGTGCTTCGTGTTGAGGTTTCATTATTGTGACAGGAGCATCTTGCCAGAATTAATCCTGCCCTGCATATTTACCCAAGAAGATGCCACTGTTTTGTTCAATACCTCTTCTCTATGGGAGTACTTTCTACTGGCTAATCAGTAAGTGTTACCTCGTTGGGTAAATGTATAGTGCCTTTCCTACACTCACCTGCTGGTCAGAAGCGTTGTCTCCAGTGACCATGTGTCTTTAACGTTGCCACTGGGCCAAAAGGCGCCGGGGTCCCTTGAGTGAGCTGTCCATCATAGTGGGTGAAGGGCAGGTAGACTTTACATGCCACTAGTGTATGTGGCAAAACACACAAGATGATGGACGGAATGTTGCACAATGGCAAAACATTCACCCCCAGTCACAGATCTGGGTGTAATCCATCGTTATTTTGCTCACCAAGCCACCCCAGTTCAGACATGGCCAAATGCAAATCAGTCTTGACTCTGTGCCTCATGGGAACAGTCCAGCCTGAACTGCCAAACCATGTCTTTCCTGGACCGGAATTAAGCATCCTAGGACCAGTTTCTGGCTATCTGCTGTCTTCAGCCAGGATAGCTTGACTCCAGTGGCCTAGTGAGCATGGGACGCACGTCTTGGCATACCCTTCCCACATAGGGTGAACAGCAAAACACACAAGATGATGGACGGAATGTTGCACAATGGCAAACCATTCACCCCCAGTCACATATCTGGATTTAATCCATCATTATTTTGCTCACCAAGCCACCCCAGTTCAGACATGGCCATGTGCAAATCAGTCTTGACCCTGTGCCTTATGGGAACAGTCCATCCTGAACTGCCAAGCCATGTCTTCCCTGGACTGAAATCAAGTATCCTAGGACCGGTTTCTAGCTATCAGCAGTCATCAGCCAGGATAGCCTGACTCGTGTTGCGTAGTGAGCACTGGCTGCCACCTCTTATGGCATTTGTAGAATGCTTCGTATAGTTCTCCCTCTCTTTCCCTTTTTAGCACTGAGACTCTTATTCCAGGCTTTAATTATGTCCTGCCTAGACTACAGAAATGCCCTGTATTTAGGGGCCCCTTGGGCAACTAAAACAAAGTTGCAAATCATTCAGAATTGTGCAGCACGTATGCTGTTTAAAACCCCCAACAGCCAATTGTCTGAGCCCACACTGAAGGCCTTACATTGGCTGTCTATCATGAAGAGAATAAAATTCAAGTCCTTGTGCATTGCCCACAAGTCCTTCTGGGGGAAAGAGCCTTCAATTAGCCAGACCTTGATCTCCCCGTATCTTCCAAATAGATGTTTTTGTTTACCTAACCTTTGCCTAGCCTCAGTCCCTAGAATTAAAATGGTGGTAAACTGTGGTTGAAAGCTTCTCAAAATTTGGCTTTCCTACCCATTAATTTATTGCTGCTAGTTTGTTGCCGATGCTAGCGCTGGGATGCCTTCAGGTAGCTATGTGCTCTATGAATATTTATAATAAATAAATCTACCCATTTCTCTCCAGAAAGGAGTAGTTGGAACCTAAAAGATGGGTTTCCTGAAGTTTCTTGCATGAGCGCCCCTGGTCACAAGAACTACACAGGGATTGCGCTTGAGAAACTCATGAATGCAAAGACCTCCATCAAGGATCACAGCAAATTTTTAACAGTAGATGTGGGGAGTAAGCATACCTGCCCAGCCTCAACCGTGCTCACAAATATTTTGAGCTGATTATTGCATTACTGAATTTTGAGCTGCAACTCGTGCACCTGCTTTATTTATATCTGCAAGTGCTTCCTGTTGAGGTTTAATTTTTGTGACAGGACACAGGAGCATCATGCCAGAATGAACCCTGCCCTGCATATTTATCCAAGAAGATGCCACAGTTTTATGCAATATCTCTACTCACAAATTCCGCTACGCCGTGGATTGTAGATTTTTTGGCAATTCCGCGTTATGCGCAGAACGCGGAATTGCCGAAATTACACAAATTCCAAGCGCAGAGCGGAATTTGCCGCAAACCCCTGGTCTGCACCATGAATTCCTGTGAGAAGTTGAGTGCCTTGAGAACGGGCACCGTGCACATGGGAGACTTCAGGGCTCCAAAAGCTTTTTGGCAGGCATAAGCCCAGTTCACCTTTCTGGCCTGCTTCCTGGAAGTCATGTGGGCAACAATGGTGTCACACCCCTTGACAAATCTCCTGTAATATCCAGAGAGGCCTAAAAAGGCTTTCATCACTTTCTGGGTCATGGGGGGTTCCCAAGCTAGAATGGTGTGAATCGTAGGCTGTAGGGGCGCCATATGGCCTTTCCCTACCTTGTGTCCTAAGTACACCACTGAACGCTGCCCGATCTGGCACTTGCTTGCCTTGATGGTGAGGCCTGCCCTCTGCAGAACCTTCACCACTTACCAGAAATGGTGCAGATGTTCCTCCCAAGTGGAACTAAATACTGCAATGGCATCCAGGTAGGCAGCACTGAATCCTCCAGTCCAGCCAAGACCTGCTTGACCACCCTCTGAAAGGTGGCAGGACATTCTTCAACCCAATGGGCATCACTCGGAATTGGTAGTGCCCTTCTGGGGTTGAAAATGCAGACCTCTCCTTCTCCCATCAGTTAAGACAATCTGCCAGTACCCAGACGTTAAGCCAAAGGTACTGAGGTGGTTTGCAGCTCCCAACCAATCTAAGAGCTCATCAATTCTGGGGACGGGGTGTGCATCAGTCCTGGTGAACCCTCAGTAGTCCACACAGAACTGGAGTTCTGACATGGCACCGGGTGTAGCAGCCTTTGGCATCAAGATCATTGGGCTGGCCAAAGACTATTTGAGGGCTCAACCAGCCCTAGTGCTAACATCTTGGAGACCTCCTCCTTGATGCAAGCCTTGACCCTTGACACCAGGTGTCAGGGAAAACAGAGCAGCAAGCTGCCCCAACAGTTGGTGGCAGTCGTTCTGCTGTTCAGGGGACAGGGCGGGGAAGAGAGTTACACCGTCCACTGACCCATCATGTTACTTAGCAGACAGGAGGTCAGGAAGTGGCTCAGTCTCCTTCATTCCAGCACCTGTCACAAGGAACAGGCCAACTTTGGATCTCTCCAGGTGGGGTTAAAGCAAGTTCACATGTAGGACCTGCAAAGAATTCATTGGGAACTGCAAGTCCACCAAGTAGGTGACTTCACTCTTGTGCTCCACCACCTCAAATGGACCAGTTCACTTATCTTGGAGCGCACAAGGCTCCACTGGGGCCATCACCCACATTTGTTGACTAGGCTGAATCTCGATCAGAGTGGCATTCTGATCATACCACTGTTTCATCTCTTACTGGCTGGCTTCCAGATTTGCCTGAGCTTGATGCCTGAAGCGCTTACTCGGGTTCCTGAAGGCCACATCATGGGGAGGTTTACCTGGAGCTTTCTCCCAGCCTTCTTTGACCAGACTTAGAGGTCCTTTTACAGGATGCCCATACAGGAGCTCAAAAGGACTGAACGCTAAGGATTTCTGCGGTACCTCCCTGTTAGCAAACAATAGGCATGGTGAGAGGATGTCTGACTTACACTTCATGGGTTCACCAAGACCCATAATTATGCCCTTCAGAGTCCGGTTGAATCTCTCAACCAGCCCATTATCTTGGGGGTGGTAAGGACTGGTGAACTTGTAGGTAACACCGCACACCTGCCACAATGAACATCATAGACTTGGATACGAAGTTGGTACCATGGGCAGACACCACCTCTTTGGAGAACCCCACATGGGAGAAAATCCCTATCAATGCACGACCCACCACTGATGAGTTCAGGCCTCAGCAAGACCTGCGAGTGCGGAAAGGGTTCGCCCTTCTGTATGCAAAGTCCTCAGACTACATAAGAAATTGGCACGGAAACTGGAAATACAAACACATAATTTAATAAACCTTTAAAGGTGGTACTACAACCCACACAACACCCTACAGTATTGTACAAGGTAGTACAAAGAACTCGAACATGCGGTCCCCTTTTATACACAAAGAAGGGGCTCATAAGTAGGCGGTTACAGCTTAAAGTACGATTTGTGACCTTATTTGGGCATTTCTAAAACATGATCGATACATGGGTAGAGTTAACGGTTCATGGGACCCCTTGAATGCACATTCCAATCAAGTCTAAGAAGAAACAGATGTTACACGTACTGGGCATGCGCTAGATAAGCTAGAGCTATTTATAGCCTGTTGCTGGGCAAACTCTAGGGGTTACGGTCAGCGAAGTAGGACTCGCCTCGTGGTGAGCACATGGCAGAGCGTAACATCTAAGATGAACGCCAGAAAACAAAATGGAGTCTGGCCGTATTCACAAGTATGAATAAGAGAACTTAAATGAAGACTTAATAACATGTCTTCAGCGAATGCTTAACATTATCGCTGTTTTATTTACAACAGATGACCCTTTCAGCATTTGCTGAAGACATTCGGTTTTCTAGGATAATCTAAATACTCATCGTTTATATCAATGCTCATCATATCAGCTATCTCTCTAGTTATAGTTTTCTTGTGGGCGGCATCTGCAACAGCTTGTTTATTGGGAATACAAAGTGAAACACATAATGAACATATCATAGGGCTACATTGAATGCATACACAACAGGTGAATAACACAGCAACAATTATACATAGTCCTGTGAGAACCTTCCAACCCCATGTAGAGATTAAGGTCCAAAACCACCCAGAGAAAGTCCAAGACCCATTTTCTTGATGTATATCAGCTGCAATTTTGTGCAATTTGTTAATAGCCTTATACACAGAGAGAGTGTGGTCAGGTATGAAAACACAGCAGCTACTTCCGATAATTCTACAAGCTCCACCCCTATCTGCTAACATAATGTCGAGAACCATTCTGTTCTGCAACGCAACAATCCTAGTAATTTGTAGCTCTTCAGTAAGATTCCCAAGAGCTGCAGCAGTTTCATTAGTAACAGCTTCTACTACTCTAGTTAATCGTCGTATCTTTCTACTATTCAAAGCAGCTCCTACAAAGAAAAACAATCCTACGTTGAAATCTATATACTGCTGTAGACTAGTGTCTGTCTGATCGACATCATCTATAGATAAAGTTTGTCTAAATCTATTTACAGTTACATTATTTAACAACTTCAAGTCTTTGTGATATGATGCAGGTGCCAAAAATACAGGTGGCAATAAAAACGATACATAACATACTCCAGACCATCCAGCTGGTAATCGATAATAGCCCTTATTCCCACGTACAAAATAAGTGTTATGGGAAGCAAGAAAGGTACTGTTATTCAGGCCATCAATATTCAGCACAACGACACAGTCACTATCACCTACAGGAATGTGGCCGACACTTTGTAGACATAAATCAGCTTGTGCTTGGATCACTGAGATAACAAATTTCTCTTGTCCAACAGTGTCTCTAGTGTTCGTAAAGATATAAGGTGTTGACTCATTGTGCGGCCGATATTTTTCCCACTCCCATACAGTTCCATTGACCTGTGGATAGCCATCTTTATCTTGATAGCATTCTTTATTCAGTTTGAAAATCAATCGTCCTACTGTAGGCTTCCTTGTAGCAAAAAGCAAAGTATACCACGCTCTACAAGAGCCATTATGCGAAAAGGGAAGTGGTATGAAGGCTTCCCCCTTTCTTCTGATGTGCTGGCATCGTCCCACATATCCAACTATCTGTAGCATTTGTAGCAACATGGGTGTGATGCAGCATCTGAATAAAAGTGTTGTTCAAATATGACTGTCGATGTTTCAACTCTTGATAAGGGAGTGTATAGAAAAAGTGCTCATCAGGGACTGGAGTAGAAACAGCATACAGTTCACGGGCAGGAGCTTTCTCCTCAACAAACCACATGACTGTAGCAATGACTGCTAAAACGAAAATGAACCCTATAGAACCAAAAATCTTTCTTTTATCCATCTCGAGCAGAAAATGTACACAGTATCTTCCTGAAACTATAGTGTTGTCAGAACTCTTACCCCATAGGTAGCCGTTGTTTTCTTCACCATTGGGCCAAGACGGGTGTCACTACTCTAATGCATGGCTGATCCCCCCCCCTTGCCTCATTGGCTCTCCGTTTCACAAACCTAGGGACCGTTCTGACAACTTCTCATACAATTGCAGCTTCTTTCCTTGGACGTAGATTGTATCTTCTAGATGCAGGCGTTGTTTGGTCTGGGAAGAACTCCTTAGTATCGTCAGGTACCAAAGCACGGCCTCTCTCCGTAGTCAGGATATCTCGATGGTCAGTCAGTACAGCACGTTCCACCAGATCAGATCGCACTTTCCGGCAGTGCATGGAATGTATCCGGTTCCTGCGATTGGTCACTCGTACTGCTGTCCTCGTGGCCAGAAGAACCTGTTCAGGGCCACGCCATCTCGGCTCCAGACTACTCGACCTCTCAAAGGATCTCACGAAGACGAAATCGCCAGGTCGGAGAGTGTGACCTTCTCCTGCGGACAGGTCAGGGAGTGCTACTCGAACCTGTTGATGAATAGAAACCAAGCTATCAGTTAATTGTGCCAAATAGTCATTTATTAAAACACAAGGTACATCATACACTGAACTCGGTTTGGGCACCCCCATATATTCATGGGGCACCCGAAAACTATCTCATAGGGCGTTAGGCCCGTCTGAGAGTGTGGTACCGATCTGATAGACAACAATGCCAAAGGCAAAGCATCTGGCCAAGTCAGAGAAGTAGAAGCCTGTATTTTCGCAATCTTTAATTTAAGGGTGCCATTGTATCTTTCCACCAACCCTGCTGATTGAGGGTGGAACACTGTGTGGAACTTCTGCACAATGCCTAATCCCTTCAGGACATATTTAATAACGTCCGCCACAAAATGGGGCCCGTTATCACTCCACAGCAATCTACAAACACCAAATCGAGGGAAAAATTCCTTCAAAAGCACCTTAGCAGTAGTCATTGGAGTATTGTCCTTAGTAGGATATGCTTCAATCCATTTACTGAATACACAAACCACAACCAGGACATACTTGAGATTATTACAGCGTTCCAGCTGAATATAATCCATTTGCAATACTTCAAAGGGTGCAGTAGGTGTTGCAAATCCTCCTGCTGGAGTTCTTGTCCCCTTTCCTGGATTATATTTAAGGTAAATCATGCAGGTCTGCACTACTCTTTTAGCCGTGCTAGCAATCTCTGGATGCTCCCAAACTTGCGTGAGCAATTTCACAATTGCCGAAGCTCCAACATGTGCTAGCCCATGTGCCATCTGAACCATAGGTTGTACAAAGGCTGTGGGTAACTTCCATTTATCCATCTGCTTGTTCCTCCAACAACCCTCATCATCCAACTCTCCATCTTTGGACCATTGATCTCGTTCCTTTTCAGTAGCAGTCTTTTGCATTTCTAATACCTTCTCCCTAGCATCATGCCACCGTTCAGCTTGTGACTTCACAACATACATTGAAGTGGAGCCAGGCTGCATCGCAGTTTCACGTGCCACTCGGTCTACGAAGGCATTTCCTTGTCCCACTTCATCTGTCACTTTCTTATGTGCACTACATTTCACTATAGCTATTCTCTTAGGGAGTGTCAGTGCAGTCAAAAGGTTTTGTACTAATTCTCCATACATTATCTGTGTTCCATGTGATGTCAAAAAGCCCCTTTCCTTCCAGAGCAGGCCAAAATCGTGCGCTACTCCAAAAGCATAGCGGCTATCTGTATAAACATTCACACATAACCCTGCACTAAGCTCACAAGCTTGTGTCAACGCTATCAGTTCCGCTGCCTGCTCTGATTTCTGTGGTATGCGTCCTGTCTCCACTATCGTATGTAATGTAGTGATTGCATATGCTTCGGACGTAGTTCCATCTGGTAACTTTAAACAGGACCCATCCACCCACAGCTCTCCATCCACAGCTGGGAAAGGCGTATCTTGTAATTCAATACGACCCTTTGTCTGTTCTTCGGTCACAAAGACAGAGTCATGCGTCTCTTGCGCCTCAGGCTGAGTCGCTGGAAAGGGCAACAACGTAGCTGGGTTTAGTGTTGCACATCTTTTCAAAGTTATATGAGGAGCCAACAATGTCAGCTCATATCCTGTCAGACGAGCACTAGTTAAATGCTGCGTCTTTGTCTGATTCAAAAGGGCATCAACAGCATGGGGGACCAACACCAACAGCTTATGAGATAAGACTATCCCTTCACTCTGACGTACTGACACAGCTGTCGCCTCAACTGAGCAAAAACACCCAGGCAACGCTCGAGCAACAGGGTCAAGCACTGCCGAGAAGTATGCACAAGGGCACTGCTTATCGCTGTGCATCTGCACTAACACTGATAACGCACATCCATCTCTCTCATGCACATACAATGTAAAAAGCTTTGTATAATCAGGTGTGCCTAGTACTGGTGCTGAACAAAGGGCCTGGCGTAATTGGTGGAAAGCATTCTCACATTCATCCGTCCATGGAAGGGGAACTGGGGTGTCCTTTGTCAACAACCCTAACAGTGGTTTAACTATGTGTGAAAACCCTAATATCCACTGTCTACAAAAGGAGGTAAGACCTAAAAATGCTCGAACTTCTTTCTGTGTAGAAGGTACTGGTGTATCTAAAATTGCTTGAATATGACCTGGTGTAAGTGCACACCCCTCCTTAGACAAAAGGTGACCTAAGTAGGTTACCTTTGGTCTACAATATTGTAATTTCTTCTTCGAAACTTTGTGGTTGTGCGATGCCAAAAAGGTAAGTAAGGACAAAGTGCACTGTTAACATTGCTCAGGGGTGTCGGCGACCAACAAGATGTCATTGACATATTGTATAAGTGCCACACCATCGGGCAAAACAAAGGAATCCAATTGTCTTTTTAAAGCCTGACTGTAAATGCTAGGGCTTTCAGTATAGCCTTGAGGAACTCTACAAAATCTATACGATCTATTATTCAACGTGAAACCGAAAAGGTATCGGCTGTCAGGATGAATAGGGATCGAAAAGAAAGCGTTCTTCAAGTCTATAACAGAGAACGTTGTTGCAGTTGGTGGGACCAAAGTAAGGAGTGTCGTAATGTCAGAAACCACTGGGTATTGAGGTATCACTATCTTATTAATCTCCCTCAAATCGATAATGAATCGATAAATCCTAGTATCAGTGTCTTTCTTTAAAATCGGCAGAATAGGACTATTGCACACATTATATGAAACCTCTTCAACCACCCCTACTTTAATCAGATCCTGCACTATCTGAGTGAGCGCCTCCTCCCACTCCTGTTAAATCCGATACTGAGGCAGGCGTGGTAGCACAGCTCCCTCCTTTACACTAATGTGCACCAGAGGAATAATCATCTGTCCCACGTCGGTATCAGACGTAGCCCACAAGGATTCAGGCAAAGAGGCCAGTGCAGCCTCAATGGTAAGCATATACACTCTCTCCATTGATGGATAATTATCATTCAAAATGACACGCACTCCCTCAGGGGAGCACCGTATCGTTGCCCGAAAATATTTGAGCATATCTAATCCCACAATATTATCAGGAGTTTTTGGGGAGAGTAGGAATGGACATGGTGCCGTGAACTGATCTACAGAAAGTGCAATAGGTTGTGATAGTGGGCTAACAGAAGGCGTTCCATTGAACCCTATAGACTTAATTGTTGAGCCAGACAGGGGAGCCCTCGGAGCCAATTGTTTAGACAAAGCGCTATGAGTAGCTCCTGTATCAACCAGGAACCGATCAGTAGAGCCCAAAACATGTGCTGTAACATAAGGACCCCTCTGATCTACTGGCACTTCAACTGGTCCCTCACCCCATCCTACGCAGTCCTATGCATACTGTGAATCATGCTGTTCGGGAGGTGCATAGTCAGACATTTGATATTGGTTCAGTCGATCAAAAACATTGGACCCATCTCGGGGTCGCACATTGGAATCAAATCTAGCTCGATCATTTGTGTTATTTCTAGGGCCTGAAAAATTTCCTCTACCCCTCATAGACCACTTTCCCCGCTCCTGCCGTTGTGCACGTAACACCGGGCAATCATTCGCCCAATGGCCTTTCTGCCTACAATAGGCGCATTGATCCCTGGCCAGGTCGGTACGGCCCGAAGGAGAATTAGAAAAATTGCTGCCTCCCCGATCGTTACCCCTACGAAGTGGACCATAAACGTGTGCTAACATAACCTCCGTTTTTAGATCTTTAGATTTCTTTTCCTCACTGCCCTTCGCTTCTAACTCCTGACGCTCGTAATACTGAGCCATCGTCAGGAGGGATGCTGGTGTCGAAGTCGTCCAAGAACTTTCACTTGCTTTAAGTCGAGCTGCTATACTTGGTAATAAATTCGAAACATATTTATCAACAAAAAGATGTCGACCTGTGTCGTCCGTAAGAGATTGACCACTAAAATCATGAAACGTTTCTTCAAATCGTGTGAAGAAATCTGAAACTGACTCATCTATTTTCTGCTTACATGGCGCTAACATAGTCCAAGCAATCTTTTTAGGGGGAATAAGCGTTTTTAATTTAGGTAAAATAGCAGCAGGAAGATCTAGAATGGCCTGAGGCGGTTTCTGTGCTGGCTTCCTCTCCCTGTCTTCATCCTCAAGGTCCGCCCACCGAACTTTAAATGCCTGAAGATCATCAACCTTTCGGATTGACCTCCACATATCTGGGGGTAGTATAAGCCCAAAAAACAAGTCAATATCAGCCAGAGTCATTGTGCAAGAATTCAAAGCCCCCTCGACTTCCTCATAAAAGGCTGCAGGATTCTTCCGGGGATCAGGTAATGCTGCCTTTAATGCCATAACATCAGCCCTATTCCAAGGAGTATAAACCTAATTATAGATAAAATATCCTTGAGCATCCACTGACCCTATATCTGGACTAGTACCCGCTCCTTTAGGAGGAACATACAAAGGCGCTGCCTCTCTCATTGGTTTAACATGCACTGCATCGATCTTATCTGAATAAAAGATGGATGACTGCTTCACGCCGCCACTCGGATTCGATTGGTCCTCGCCGGCCCTCCGTTTCCGTGCTTCGTCCCGTAGCCGAAACATGTCATCCCGTAATGCAAATAACTGCCGAATCGCAGCAGGGACCTGAGAAGAAGGAAAAAGACCTTTACGCAATTCTGTTGCATCAGCTATCACATCATCTGGTTCAAGAACATCGGAATATTTTCGGAAAGCTGATACTACTTCACCAGAAAGATAACCAGTAAAATATAACTTCTCCCTATCTTCCCATGACTCTAGTTCTGTCAACAAGTCAGTGAGAGTAACAGAACCCTTGTTAACCCGATAAACAATCTTACGAAGCTCAGCCATACGGTCAGTCGTTAACATAGACCGCATATCCACTTTCTGACCGGACGGTGCAGGATCTTGATCTCCTCCACTTGGGGCAGACGGAGCAGCGTACGGTGGTGGTGAGCGATCTAACAACGAAAAATCATCATCCGATTTATTAAGGACAGGATAGAGAGGCTGACGAACAGGGTACTGGCCAGATATTTGCAATCGACGTTCTTTCTCCTGCTTTTCTTCCAATTCCTTCGCTTCACGCTGTTTCGTCTCACGCGCCTTCTCACGCTCACTCTTCCGCTGCTCTTTCTCAATCAATGCTTGCTTATGCTTCTCACGCTCTCGCACCTCTTTCACCCACATTCGTATACACTCAAACATATCTCGTCTCACTCATCGCTTACACATACATTGCTCCACATACTCAATTTTTCTCAAATCAAACGAACCATACATAGGCCATCGCAACTCAGGATCCTTTTTTGTGTATTTCCTCCACAACGTGCAGTACATTATGGGGGAAAGACCAAACTTCACATACATATCCCTATTCGGCGTCCCCTCTGAGGGAGCCGGCTGTGATTCATCAAGTACCAATCGGTCATTTCCAAAACAGCAGCACCACTTACGAAGTGCTCTAAAAACAGGCATGTCAAAGAATATTGCAAAATATGCAATATTATAATTAAATGGCACTTAAAACATTGCGCCGCTCCAATTCGTAGACCAGGAGAAATATCCCCACATTGCCTGTCTATATGTGTTGCAACTCATATAACCTACATAGGACCAATAATATGACTAGTCATTAACAATCAAACAATCAAAGTAGTCGGGGCCAGTGTATAAAACTGCCTTGCCAAACAAGACTATCAAAAGCTCGGAGCAAGGATAGTACAACAATTCTTACCAATCAAGAGCGTCTAGATTCCAACTGCCAAGTTCCGAATTCGCCCAAACGGCCACTACACGGCAAACTGACAGAAGAGATCTCAGTCGATGACCGGTGCCACCCAGATGTTCAGATCGGAAGGGAAGGAAGAATACCTCGGGATGCTAGGACTAAAGGCGCCGCTGGCAGTGATCACGTCCCCGGCAAGGTTCCAATCCTTCGTCACGACCAGTCCTTCGAGGATCCGAGTCGTCGATGAGCCCCACGTGACGGGCGCCAATTGATGAGTTTAGGCCTCAGCAAGACCTGCGAGTGCGGAAAGGGTTCGCCCTTCTGTATGCAAAGTCCTCAGACTACATAAGAAATTGGCACGGAAACTGGAAATACAAACACATAGTTTAATAAACCTTTAAAGGTGGTACTACAACCCACACAATACCCTACAGTATTGTACAAGGTAGTACAAAGAACTCAAACATGCGGTCCCCTTTTATACACAAAGAAGGGGCTCATAAGTGGGCGGTTACAGCGTAAAAGTACGATTTGTGACCTTATTTGGGCATTTCTAAAACATGATCGACACATGGGTGGAGTTAACGGTTCATGGGACCCCTTGAATGCACATTCCAATCAAGTCTAAGAAGAAACAGATGTTACACGTACTGGGCATGCGCAAGATAAGCTAGAGCTATTTATAGCCTGTTGCTGGGCAAACTCTAGGGGTTACGGTCAGCAAAGTAGGACTCGCCTCGTGGTGAGCACATGGCAGAGCGTAACATCTAAGATGAACGCCAGAAAACAAAATGGAGTCTGGCCGTATTCACAAGTATGAATAAGAGAACTATAACGAAGACATAATAACATGTCTTCAGCGAATGCTTAACATTATCGCTGTTTTATTTACAACACCACGGGGGCAATCACAGTCGAGAGTGGGATGGCTTCCGGGTACCGGGTAGCATGGTCTACCAAGACCAGGATGAACCTGTTGCCCATGGCTGTCTTGGGATCTAGAAGCCCCATAATGTCAATACCCACCCTCTCAAAGGGGATTCTGCCTACAGCGAAAGGTTAAAGAGAAGCCTTGCACTTGGTCCCACTATTATCAATTGCTTGGCAAGTGTGGCAAGATCTACAATATGTGTCAGGGTTCTTACACATTTGGGGCAATTTAAAGTCGGCAACAAGCCTTTCAAAGTTCTTGTCTTGCTCCAAATGCCCTGCAAAAGGCACACCTGGAGCCAGTACCAGTAGGAAGGGTCTGAAGCACTGGGGTACCACCAGCACATGGGCTGACCCAGGCTCAGCAACCTTCGGCTCGCTATACAGGAGACCATTCTCCCAGTAAATCCAATGTGATCCAGACTGACTATCAGCTGCCTGGTTTGCAGCCTGCTGCTTCAAACCAACAAGAGAAGAGCATTTCTGCTGCTCCTGGTAGAATTCCTCCTTGGAGTTGCCCCCTTCCTGCTGCCAATGGGTCTGCTCAGGCAGGTACCCCAGTTCTGCCACTTGCTCCCCTGTAGGCTCCAGGACATCCCCCTGAAGGTTAGCTTCCTCCTTCTCTGTGGGAACTTGGGGCAGGATTTCCACACCCCCTACCTCTTCTCTTTCTCGCAGGCACCTGGGCCACTGTTTCAGGATTCAGGTCCTCTTGATCGCCCATACAAGCTGCCATAGATTGAGTGGTCACACACGCTCACTCAGGCAGATCCAACATCTCCAAATGAGACTAACGCTCCTCCTTCTGCCAAGGGGAACACTCCAAGTTGTTCCCTAGCAGACAGTCAACAGGCATGGCTAGGCTCACAGCTAATTTCAAGGTACCTGAGACCCCCCACTCAAAGGGAACCTGTGCCACTTTGCAAGAGCACTTCGACTTGTCAGCTGCAACTACTGGGGAGAATCTGTTGGGGACCACCTGCTCCTCAGACACGAGCCGACAACTGTCAGCTGTCACACTGGCTCCAGTGTCTCTCAGAGCTGCCACACTATGGTCATTGATGGTCATCCACTGCCTGTAACTCCTAGTGTTTTCAGGCAGATGAGCCTGTGGTACCAGTTCACTGTCTCCTAAAGAGGCCAGTGTCTTTTCTGCGTGCCCCCACCCCTCTTGGACACCTGACTCCTCTCCCAAGGCTACACTAGCCATGTCCCTGGGTGGTGCACCTGTGGGTGCAGTGAAAATCTTTTTGGGACACCTACATTCACCTTGGAAATGACCCACTTGACCACAACCATAACATGCCCTGGGGCCCTTCTGGAAGGCTTACATTTAGGCACCCATGGCTTATTTTCAGTGGGAGGCTGGGAACCTTTCCCTTGGGTCCCTTGGGAATTACTTTGAGGCTGTTTTTGCAACTCCTTCTGTTCACCCTTGCCCCCCCCCCCACTCCTCCGCTGGGGACCCTGCCTACCTTTGGCTGGAGACTCACACATGGCCTTTTTGGACCCTAGTACTGACCAAGAGGTCTGCCTACACAGCAAGATTCTGGGGCCAGTCAACCTACTGTCAATCACGTGCTGGCGTAGCTCTGGAAAACAGTTATCTGGCAAGTGCTCCCAAGCAACCAAACCATAGAGCTCCAGAAAATCATTTAACTGGCTAGCCTTCACCCATCCATCCAGTGCTCTGCAAACATAGCTACATACTCCACCCAAGTGTTAGGATCTGCTCAAAGAGCTTGTCCCCTCTCTTCACAATAACTCTGGCCTTAAATGTTTTACTTTGAAAAAAATTACAAGGTTTTAAGAACGATTGTAAAGTATGCACAGTTTAATAATGTTTTTGCCAAGGTTTGTTTGCTCTTGACAAGGTTTGTATGCTCTTAACGGACTAACTGTAATCTTAAAAGGAGCCTCCCATTCAATGCACATGGAGCCCTTCGTTTGCATAATTCAGCCCTGCAAGTTTTACAACAGAAGCTGTTTCAACGTGCAGCACGTGTGTGTCTAATTAAAGCCCCACCTGATATTGCCTATTAAAGACGGTCCGGAGCTTTAGCGGCTGCTTGTGCTCATCTGACATCCCTCCTCTCCTGAAGATCCTGCTCTGCCTACCTGATTCCTGCAGCAGAAGCTCTTTGTTTCGGTGGCGCTTCTCCTTGTCCAGGGCTCTTAATTTCTCCTGTGCTTTTCCTCTTTTCCTCTTTCAGAGCTCCAGGTCTGGCTCGGAATTCCTTCCCCAGCTCTTCCGATACGTCAAGGCTTCCTGTCCCCAGCGTGAATCGGAATAACCTGCAACAAAAAAAACAGAGGTTAACAAACGTTTTGAATTTACAAAAATCACTCGACATCACACAAAGTACTCGAACTACAAGGAATACCAGGACAAGTTGCTAGTCCTAATCAAGATAGAGACTAAAGCAGCATCATTGACAATGAGCAGAGAATTTCCATCTACCAATGTAAGGGTTTATGAACATTTTAAGTCATAACCAAATCATTCCAGGACATTTTATTATTTATGTTGCAAGGACAAATAAGAAAAGTAAGTTATGGCAGATATGTTCACAAATTACCTTGTACAATCCAGTAATTGAAAAAAGATGCTAATGGTTATTCTTTCTTCGAATATATGCAGGAAAGGTATCGCTTCTTTCTCAAGAAAATGAGTCCTATCTGGTGAGACAGAAAAAGACCAGAGATTGAGAGGTGCATTAATGTATAATAATGTTTAAACAATCGTGTTGACTTAACCCCTTGGGCGCGGCCGCGATTCTGCCCCTGTGCGGCAAATTCCGATCGCGGGTGCGATCATGACGGCCGGGAGCCGTCATCAGCACACGAGCACTGTGTGCCATGATGGCTCCCGGCCGTCATCAGCATGGAAGGGGTTAAGAATGTGAAGACAAAATCCGACTACATATAGAACAGTCTGGTAATACTGTTATCTTGGTTGTCTCTTCTGATAGATAATACAGCAAGCAGAGCTCCCTTCCAGTAGACGTTTCAAGAGGAGCAGCGTTTCTCTCTCTTTTGTTATTTTATCCACTTCCCCCTTCCCTTGAGCTTCTTTTCTTCACGCACTGTTTTATGATAATTAGTGCAGTAGGATCAGAGGTTTAAGAGTGGGTAAGAACTGTCTTCAGAACTCTCTGGCAGAACTATCTGGATGTTCAGGTGAGAGAGGGTTCAACAGAAGCACAAGCCTTTACAACACCTAGATCTGCTGGAAAGATGATGAATGCAATGGAAGAAGCTGAATCTACCGATGCAGCTGACATGGCACAGGCATTAAGTGAGGATTTGGTTCACAATGAGTCAGTTATAACATTCCTACAGCAGATGCAAGCCGAGATTGAAAAATTAAAAATGAGAAAATACTAATCTAAGACAACACTTGGTACATTACAAACCTCGAGAAAATCTTTGGGGAACTAATTTTTTCCCTTCTTTTAAAGACTCTTCTGAAACTGTCACTAGATCTAAAGACACTACTTCGAACTCCTCCCCTATGGAGATTACTGTTAATTTTCCAAACACAGTGTCTTTAGCTGCTCCAGAACGCTTCTATGGAGATTGTAATAAATTTCATGTATTCCTAAATCAGTATCAATTACACTTTGTCTGTAAGCCACAACAATTTCCCACTGATGATACTAAGGTGGCCTTTGTTCTTTCCTATTTGGGGGGCACAGCGGCCAACTGGTCCATTCCTTATGTAGATAGGGATGATCCTATACTTCATAATTGGTCCCATTTTAAACAAACTATGACTCGCCTATTCGCAAAACATATATACATGCAGGAAAGTGATATTGAGCTTTTAAATCTTAAGCAAGGGAATAAAGATTTGTTAACCTACCTTACAAGCTTCAACCGACTAATGACTGAAACTCAGTGGCCGGAAGAAAAACATACCTCCCTATTCTACAAAGGATTGAGGGATGATTTAAAAGATACTCTTGCCCATATAGTGGATCTACCGGAAGATTATTCAGATTTTGTAAATTAAGTTGTTAAATTAGATCATCGACTAGGAGAAAGGAAAGGCGATAAAACCAAGATGGAAACTAAATTAACCTTTGTAAAACATAATAAAAAAGAAGTAGAAAGTAAATTCCTGGAGCCAGAACCTATGCACATAGGGATAATTAAAGGTCCACTGTCTCAGGAAGAAAAGGAAAGGAGAAGAAAACTCCAATTGTGTTTATATTGTGGTCGAGCAGGACATTTTGCCAAGGAGTGTTCTGTAAAACCCAAGACTCCAAGAAAAGTTAATGCTTTGTCCATAGATCTTCCTAAACCGGAAAACGAATAGGCTCAACACAGGCAGAGGTCACTTGTTCGAGAAAAGTTTTGACCCAGACCTCTAACCAAGCTGCTTACACAGTTCCACATATACCAAGACATTTTTTGATTCAAGTAATTTTGATTGTGAGCACTCAGTTAAGACATTCTCTCCCAGTTCTACTTGATTCAGGTGCTACTGGAAACTTTGTGGATAATGGCCTGGCTAAAAAATTAGGTCTTCCCATTATTAATAAGACTTGTCCCGAATCAGTGTGTGCTGTAGACGGATCTGAATTAACTTCTGGACTAATCACACAACAAACAAGTCCTATAACTATGGTGTGTCAAAACGGATACACAGACGTTATTCGTTTTGACTTAATAGATACCCCCACCTTTGGTCTGATTTTGGGAGTTCCATGACTTACTACTCATAACCCAAAAATAAATTGGGTATCCTGAACAGTCACCTTAGACTCTTCATTTTGTAGATCCAGTTGTTATCAAGAAGCAGGGAGTGAACATTCAACAGTAGTGAATTGTGCTAATGTTATTCAATTTGAAGTTACCATTCCTCCAGAGTACGAGGACTTTAAGGACGTTTTAGATCCAGTAAAAGCGAGTATTCTACCTCCACATTGGACATATGATTGTCGCATAGACCTAATACCCAGGGCTCCTTTGCTAAATAGCAGAGTGTATGCTCTTACTGGGGAAGAGACAAAGTATTTGAGAACCTATTTAGATGACCTGTTACAATCTGGTTTCATTCGCCATTCTACATCTCCGGTATCCTCTCCACTTTTTTTCATACCGAAACCGGATGGGTCACTTCGCGCCTGCATTGATTATAGAGGACTCTATAAGGCCACAATAAAAAATAAATATCCACTCCCTCTAATACCTGTACTCCTTGATCAGTTGCATCACTCCACCATTTGTACTAAACTAGATTTAAAGGGCGCTTATCATTTAGTGAGAGTTAAGGAACAGGATGAGTGGAAAACTGCGTTTAAAACCAAATTTGGTTTATTTGAATACACTGTGATGCCGTTTGGTTTGTGTAACGCCCTGGCGGCGTTCCAGTTTTTCATCAATGAGGTCCTGCACAAATATTATAGACGTCTGCGTCATTGTTTATATTGACGATATTCCTATCTATTCCAAAATTCAGGAGGAACATACACAGCACATCTGAGCAGTGTTAACAAAATTAAAAGAACACTGTCTTTTTGCTAAATTAGAGAAATGCGTCTTCAATGCAGACACAGTTGATTTTCTGGGATACTGTTTGTCACCGCAGGGTATCACCATGGATATAAAGAAAGTCAGTGCTGTTAATTATTGGCCTGGACCCACTTCCGTAAAAGAAGTGCAGACATTTTTAGGTTTTGCCAATTTTTATAGGAGATTAATTTCTCATTTTGCGGATACAATGGCACCCATTATTAAATTGTTACAGAAAGGTCAACACGTTGTTTGGGATGCTCAAGCTTCCCAAGCTTTTCAACTTTTGAAACAAAAATTCACATCTGCACCAGTTCTGAAACTTCCAGACCCTGATCTCCCATTTTATGTAGAAGCCGATGCTTCGCAAGTGGCACTTTGGGGAGTACTCTCTGAATGGAATCCTTTAGATGGACAGTTACACCCGATTGCGTTTTAATTCAAAAAGTTCTTTCCGGCCGAACAAAATTATGCTGTGGCAGAAAGAGAGCTTCTGGCGATAAAGGTAGCTTTTTCAGAATTGAGACACCATTTAATGGGGGCTAAGTTCCCGGTCACCATTTTCAGTGACCATAAGAATTTGCAATTCTTTAGTTCCATAAAAGCCTTAACTCTACGTCAGATGCATTGGCTAAATTTCTTTAGTGCATTTGATTTTGTTATTACTTATAGGCCAGGCACACAAAAGTTTAATCAGATGTCTTATCTAGGTATAGACATACTTTAGAAAATAAACAGGAGAGGAAAGGACTACCTTGTGGCTCAGGGGTTAGAGGCGGCAGACCCGGAAGCTGAGATCGGCCCTGGACCAGGGTTCAATTCCCCGCCTCGGCGGGTCTTGGGCTCAATAATTCCACAGACTCGATAATTTTCGCTCCGGTGCCTTCTGGACTCACGGGTTCACACTCTGCGACTCTGGGCAATAGCTTGCTTAATCTCCACAACGGCCCCTCGCGGCGGGATGGCTGGCTTTCACCTTGTGGATACCCTGCCGGGGTTATCTCACAGGGGAATACCAGAACGGGTTCCCTAAGCAAGCGCTTAGATACCGACCTTGGTCAGTGATTTGCGCTATATAAATACATTTACATTTACTACCCATTATAGCGCCTCAAAAAATACTAGCAACAATACAACAGAAGGACTTTATGAACGACATTTATACAGAACATTTAAAAATAAACCCTCAGGATTGGTTGAAGGGATCATACAACACAATCCAACAAGGACTATTATATCATGATTCCTTACTTTATGTACCAACCACAGACTTACAACTACAAATTATAACTTGGCATCATACATCAGTGTTAGCTGGACATCCAGGTTGGGTAAAAACTTTAGAAAAAGTACGCGAACAGTTCTGGTGGTCTTCTATGAGTAATGATGTTAAACTATATGTGAATGCTTGCCCTATATATGTGCCAGACAGAAAATATCACACAAAGCCCCTGCTGGTTTATTATTACCGATGCCAGCACCCAATAGTCCATGGCATACAGTAAGTGCGGATTTTATGGTTAATTTGCCTCCTGTAAATAAATTAGCCACCATACTAGTAATTATTGACTACCTGTCTAAAATTGGCGCATTTCGTGCCTTTATCAAAACTCCCCACAGCAGTAGAATTTGCAGACATTTTCATAAAAGAAGTTGTACGTTTACATGGACTGCCAAGTAAGATAATTTCAGACATAGGCAGTCAATTTAATTCCAAGTTTTGGAAAACATTATGTGGAAAGTTGAAACTGGAGGTTGCTCTGTCCTCAGCTTTTCATCCAGAAACAGATGGACAAACAGAGAGAATGAACCAAACGTTACTTCAAACATTACGATGTTTAATGGCAGAATTCAGCAGTGAGTGGGTAGCAGCGTTACCAATCGCAGAATTTGTTTATAATAATACTGATAATGCAGCAACACACTGTACCCCATTCTATTTCATGCAAGGATATCATCCAAGGGCCTTGCCAATTGTGTTAGATACCTCCCTTCTCCCAAAGGTTACGGAAAGACTAAAGTTTTTGTCTTACATACAAGGAAAAGCTAGAAAACATCTGTCTACTTATAAAGTACGGATGAAGGAACAAGCAGATAAACATAGGGCAGAGGCACCAATATATCAGGTTGGAGATAAAGTGTGGCTCTCCACAATGAACTTGAATAATGAGGGTTCTCGGAAATTACAACCAAGGTATATTGGGCCCTTCTCTATCACTGGAATTTAAAGTCCTGTAACTCTAAAATTAGAATTGCCTAGTGAGTATTCGATACATCCCACATTTCATGTATCCTTACTCAAACCTTATAATCCTCATACTAGACCCGAACCCCCACCTCCACCTATCCCAATTAAAGGATATCTTGAATATGAAGTTTGTTGTATTTTAGATGCCAGGAGAATTCATGGACATTTGTACTATTTGGTAGCATGGAAAGGATATGATGAGACAAAAAACTCATGGGAACCAGCATCCTATGTGCATGCCTCAAGGTTACTCAGAAAATTTGATTTGAAAAATCCAGGGAAACTTCATCCCGTAGGGGGGCTTTTGAGGGGAGCTAATGTTAGGATCTGCACAAGACAAAGAGCTTGTCCCCTCTCTTCACAATGACTCTGGCCTTAAATGTTTTACTTTGAAAAGACTTACAAGGTTTTAATAACGATTGTAAAGTATGCACAGTTTTATATTGTTTTTGCCAAGGTTTGTTTGCTCTGAACAAGGTTTGTTTGCTCTTAACGGACTAACTGTAATCTTCAAAAGAGCCTCCCATTTAATGCACATGGAGCCCATTGTTTGCATAATTCAGAACTAAACGTTTTACAACAGAAACCGTTTCAACGTGCAGCGTGTGTGTGTCTAATTAAACCCCCACCCGATGTTGTCTATTAAAGACTGTCTGGAGCTTTAGCGGCTGCTTGTGCTCGTCGGACAACCCTCCTCTCCTGAAGATCCCGCTCTGCCTACCTGATTCCTGCAGCAGAAGCTCTTCGTTTCTGCAGCGCTTCTCCTCATCTAGGGCTCTTCATTTCTCCGGTGCTTCTCCTCTTTCAGAGCTCCGGGTCTGGCTCGGAATTCCTTCCCCCTCTCTTCCGATACTTCAAGGCTTCCTGCCCCCGGCGTGAATCGGAACGGGCTGCAACAAAAAAATAGAGGTTAACAAACGTTTCGAATTTACAAAAATCACTCGACATCACACAAAGTACTCGAACTACAAGGAATTCCAGGACAAGTTGCTAGTCCTAATCAAGATAGAGACTAAAGCAGCATCATTGATAATGAGCAGAGAATTTTCCATATACCAATGTAAGGGTTTACGAACATTTTAAGTCATAACCAAGTCATTCCAGGACATTTTTTTATTTATGTTGCAAGGACAAATAAGAAAAGTAAGTTATGGCAGATATGTTCACAATTAATCTTGTACAATCCAGTAGTTGAAAGAAGATGTTAATGGTTATTCATTCTTCGAATATATGTAGGAAAGGTAACACTTCTTTCTCAAGAAAATTAGTCCTTTCTGGTGAGACAGAAAAAGACCAGAGATTGAGAGGTACATTAATGTATGATAATGTATAAACAATCGTGTTGACTTAAGAATGTGAAGACAAAATCCGACTACATTTAGAAAAGTCCGGTAATACTGTTACCTTGGTTGTCCCTTCTGATAGATAATACAGCAAGCAGAGCTCCCTTCCAGTAGACATTTCAAGTGGAGCAGTGTTTCTCTCCCTTTTGTTATTTTATCCACTTCCCCTTTCTCTTGAGCTTCTTTTCTTCACGCACTGTTTTATGATAATAAGGGCAGTGGGGTCAGCGGTTTAAGAGTGGGTAAGAACTGTCTTCAGAACTCTCCGGCAGAAGTATCTGGATGTTCAGGTGAGAGAGGGTTCACCACCAAGTGCTTGACTCCAGCTTCTTACAAGCCTTAAACTTCTACCTGTATAGCTCTGGGGTCAAACCATACCTCCTTATTTAGGCTTCCTTCATGGGGGCATAAGACATCTGGGCCTCAGTGGGCAATGCTAGCAATGTGTTCCTCCCTTCAATGGCAAAGTGGCTCCAAACCCTGCTCCCCAGTCTCTCTCAGAGACTCTGTAGGACCTCATTGCTACCTCTTGGTCTTAAACCACTGCCCAATGTCTTCATGCTTCACAAAATCATTAATACTCTCCTTGGGGATGTATACCCTCCCTTGTCCAGGTACTGATTGTATGCTGCCACCATTTGGATTGGACTCTATACTTTTTGCTTTAAGATTCAGTTCCCTCAAAGCTTTTTCATGCTCTAAGAGCATCTTTTTTCTCTTCTAGGGCTAACTTCTCTCACTGAAATGCCAACTCCTTATCCTCCTTCCCTGACTGAGCTTCACAAGCTCCAAATCTAGCATCCAGTTTTTCTCCTTGCCCTCCAGCTCTTCCGCAGGAGACAGCCCCTTTAAAGATACACTGCTGCCCCCCCCTGGGAAGGTAGCCTCCTCCCAGGCAGTACCATTAGCCTATTCTTTTGCCAATCTAAATTCTCCACCTCATTCATAGGTTGCCTGTCATGCTCACTGACATCCCTTGACTCCAACTAGGCCCTCAGCACCTTTTGGAATTCCGCCTTTCTGGAGAGTCCTCTTACAGAGATTTTACACTTTTTGCAGATAGCTTTTATTTTGTGGCGCAGTGTAGGTTTCAACCCTATCCTCTTCAGTATCCACGGATGCAGGTGATGCTGGCTTTGGCATGATGAAGATTGGCAGTTCTCAGTTGCAAGAAAAAATAGTCCCCAAGAAAAAGTTCCACCGATTGTATGTGTTGTGTGATGGTCTGCGCTCTACTAGTAGTATACACCAAACACTGTGTGTAAGACACAAATACAAGTCCAGATCCTCACCGATGACCACCAATGTTAGAAATCGGGATCTATAGTTGGCAACTGTTTGCACCTTTGTCCAAGTAGGGACCCTTTTTCTAGGCAGGGTAAGGGGGATACACTTCTAAAATATCCCCTGCTCCCCCCTTGGTAGCTTGGAAGCATACAGGCTTATCTCAAAGGCAGTGTGTAAAGCATTTGTGAACACATACAGTAATACAGTGAAAACACTACAAATGGACACCACAGCAGTTTAAAATAAGTAATCTTTATGTAAACCAAAGCAAGACCAAAATGATAACAAATCACAATACAGTAAAAGGAAAATGGCCTTCAAATGGTAGAAATAGTTAAGTTCAAAGCAAATTGCTGATGGAACACTTTTCACAAAAAGTACCTTGGAAGCGTCACGCACACAAACAAAAATGGTCACAGGGAAGGTGATGCATTGGTTACTTATACACAGGGAAGGAGAAGCATTGGCTCCTTGCTTCAGGGGAGGGGATGTGTTGGTTCCTTACTGCTGCACAGGGGAGGTGATGCGTCAGCTCCTTGGTGAGAGTAGGTGATGTATCGGTTTCTTGCTGTGGGGAGGCGATGCTTCGATTTCTTACTGCGCCCCTAAACGATGCAACAGTCCTGGCACCTTCTATGCTATGCAATGATCTGGGATGTGTCGGCTCGTGCAGCCGCACAGCAGGGCTTGAGTTGGAATCAGGCCCAGAGCAGCTACATGCACCTCTTGGCAGATCAGAACTTCCAGCAAGGAAGTTCAGGGGAGCTGAGGGTGAAGTCTTTGTGTCCCTGAGACTTCAGAACAAGAGGCAAGGTCTTCTTCAAAGCCTTGGAGATCTTCCTCAAGTAGGAGACTCAGCACACAGCCAAGTCATTTTCCCTTTTGTTGGCAGAAAGTAGCCACTGCAGGCCAATTGCAGAAGAAAACAACACTGGAGCAGTATTCCTTCTCAGTTTCTCCAGTTCTTCTTCTTGGCAAAGGTTCCTCTTGATTTTGCAGAAATGATCTAAAAGTCTGGGGTCTGGGCCCTCTTTGTATAATAAAAAAACCTTAGTTCTCTGTGGCAGAGAAGCTCTTTTCCCAGCCAAAACCAGTTCTGTCTTCTCTGGTGCAGCTTCTTGGCAGGAGGTGGAGACAGCATTCTCCTTGGAAGACCAGGCCCATTCAGCTGTGAAATAAATCTTCTACCCCTACTCTAAATGCAGCCCAGGTCTATTTAACCCAGCCCTGGCTCACCTGAACAAATGCAGGACACACCTCACCCCCGAGTGGTTGTCTGAACAGAATACACATCCCCAGGACCCTGTTACTCCAAAGCCAGAGAGTCAATACAAAACCTAGCGGAGTCACACTGGAGGGTTAGGCATGAAAAGAGCTACTTCCTAAAAGTGGTATTTCTAAACCCAGAATGGAAAAAATCACCCTTACTAAAAGATGCATCTTAACATGCTGATTTCAGGCATATTAACTTTATTTTCTTATCTTGTTCCCATGGGCAGTAATACTCATAAGAGGCAATAATGAATCTCCCCATTCTATCCTATGGGAAATATTGCCTTACAACTGTGAAAAATGAAGTTGACAGTATTTCACTATCAGGAGATGCCACACACATCAGGGCATGGGCCTGGTAAGTGGGTGCACTTGCCAGGATGAGACCTTAGCTTGTAACAAAAGGATTTAATACGCTTGGCTGCTCGATAGTTATCACATTCTTTTTGAGCACATTGCAATGGGAATTGGTTGTTGTACGTTTTGTTAACAATGTGGTATTGAATAGTTATGCGATATGACTCATAGTAGTTATCTGATGCACGTTGTGATGGCACCTAAAAATAAGTTAATATTGCAGTTATTCCTGAGGTAGGGAGCTTTCCTGAAATGCATTGGGTTTTTATGATCATGGAATATAGGTCACTTGCATATTTACATTACGGAATCATCAAATACATTTTTGGAAGACATTTATAATATTGGGTCTATTGGATTACTTTTGATAAATATGGACAAACATGGATGAAACTGGAAAAAATATGGGATTGTTAAAAATTAAGTGCCATTATTTGGACAATATTGGCATGCACGGGCAGAACATGCATCAGGGACGCACGCCAAACCTTTTGCCTGGAGAGCGTTACAGGAACTAAGCCATTGGAAATATCCAAAGTAGTTTAAAATCTTTCCCGTACAATATTATTGATCAATGCTGTCTAATAGTGTTTTAACATACTGGGCCCGATTCCGATCTCGCTTGGCAAGCTCTCCGTACGACTATGATCCAGAGGGCTTCCTTGCGATTAGTGCCATGTGAGTCCGTTGCACCCGTGTGGGTACGGACTTGGTTCACTCCTACTCCCGTAGCACTATATGGGAGCCTGTACACCGACGAATACACAGGCTCCCATAGCAAAAAGGGGTGGGTTGGGGAAAAAGTACACTCTGTGGCAGTCACCCCATTGTGACCGCCACCATGTGCATGCTTGGATCGGGGAACCCATGTGCACCCCACTGTGACCGATTTGGAGGGCTGCAGGTGAAGGGGTGCCTGCTCTGGCCCCCCAAAGTCTGATTCATTTTGTCTAGCTGAGATTGAGTCGATACAGCTGCCTGAATCATGCATCGTACTCGCACGTTTGGAATCCGGCTTCCTAGCATGGCATGTTTTGGCTATGAACAAGTCAGCCGGACAGGTTCATGTTCGGAAACGATACAGTCAATGCTGACGAGATCTTTGCTTCATACTAGCTCGTTTGGAATGGGGTACGATTCGGACAGAAACAGTGGCTCCGGCTCGGATTTGGACTTTCCAGATGCCGGCAGGAGCCCCTCTGAACGAGATCAAAATCGAGCCCATAGTTGTGACACTTCAAATGTCTGTAATCCAAAAAAATGCAATATGAACCATCAGGTTTCAAAACCAGAAAGAGAGGGTTATACATTACAGAGACACAGGGTTCAATCACACCTGGATACTCCAGTTGAGTCAGAATGTCTTTAACAGACCGCTTTGCATCACTTTTAATTGGACATTGAGACTGTGGCTGCGAAACAGAGCGAACAGGCACAATATGTAAAGGAGAATCCTTTGCCCAACCAGCCTGGTTGTGATATATATGGCAGGAGCTAAGGAAAGAGCCCACTCCAAAGCATAGGCATGCGTAGTCTCTCTTCAGGGACGTATTGTAAAAAGAAAGGAATTATCACATTCTCACCGCGAGGACAAGCAAGAACAAAGGAAGGAGGCCAATCGACATCATCAAGTAAAATGTCATAAAAAGACATCAACATCAACTTTTCTCAGAAATTAGCATTTATGGTGCGCTGAATGTCACCTTCGATCTGAATGTAAATCTGATCAAATCTATCAAGGGGTGCTACGCGGGTGTCCGCAGTTTCAACCGTGACAAAGGTATCAGTTGCTTTGGCCTCCAGAAATGGTGGAGTGTCTGTCGCGCTATGTTAACTTTAGCTGCGCTGTTGAGGAGAATCACCGCCCAACTCCAGTCTAGGAGGAATGTTCTAACCATCTGGGCATATTTCGCTGTCAATGCTGCAACCTTTTTCTTCTGGAACGGGGCTCTATATGGAGGTGGTTCCTCTCTCTTAACCTTCATGTCAAAAGAGTGCTGTTTCTCCAGCTGGGGTTGCGCAGACTCTCCTTGTCTGTGATCTTACCTTCTTCCCCTGTCGTACAGACATATACTGAAAGGAACTAAGAGAACGAGGGTCAGGAACCTGAAACCTCTCAGGAGTTTTAATCTTAGAGCAATCAAGTAAATCATATCTACGTTCAGAAGCGTCTGGTGGTGGTTGTCTTCTGTTGCTGTTTATTTTTGTCCCAAGTCTTATTAGGAAAGACTGGATGTCCGTCTCTAGCAGGAGAAGGCTTGCCCTAAGACTAAGTAAAAGGTATAACCCTTAAATGATTGTGATCCAAGCATGTATAAACATCAGCAATAATAATCAGTAGCTCTCGTTCCCGATAAGTTCAGGCACTGCAGAAAGGCATTGACGAACCATCAAAGCCGCTGCTTCACCTTTAACATTATAAAGAATCATTCTGGAGACTATGGGAAAAATGCCCAACAATTTTATCCCCAGATCTAGAGCAGGACCTGACCCATGTTCATCATGTATCTATTAAAGAACATTCAGAAGTACGCTCACAAAGGGGGTGCCAAAACAAAGTGTGTACAATGTAACAAATACCATCCCCCAGGTGTTGCAGTCTACCAAAGGACCCGCTAAAGGGAAAACTGTATTAAGCTGTATTAAGACGTTTCCCCATCACTGAATCAATCATAAGGGGCTAATCACAAAACCTCCACTGTGTGCAGCCTGCACCAAAAGCGAAGCCCCAGATAGAGCCACTCACAGGCTACAAATTTGTTCAGGCATCTATAAAGAGGAACAAGCTGACTGTACAATAAACTAACCTCCCGCCAGACTCAAGTAAAGATAATCAGGATGTGAAGTGAAGCCAGCCAAAACAGGCAAAGTGGCCTCATCAATACTCAAGGGGTCCATACAAACAAAGGAAAGAGGATGGGGAAGGGGCCATTAAACTACATCTGGTGCTTCCAGGCTGTAAAAGGAACTTCAGCAACTACATAAGGGTGATAAACTGTTGGTATAGCGACAGGAGAATAAGCATGTAAAACGTTATGATTTGCATCCTCAGCAGGAACTGTAACCCAGGAGTAAAACACCTTGAAACGGTATGCAGGCCCCTCTCCGACTACAAAGACAACTGGAGATCCCACATTGGGGAACCCATGCTGCAACAAATGTTGAGTTATGGCAACGCTGCAATCAGCCGGAATAGTAAATAGTGCCATCACAGAAAGACAATGGAAACAAACGGTAGCAAAAAATGGTTTGATCATTTTTTACATTTCAAGTTTGAAAAGCCTACAGCCCTATGGGAACCCTAAACACTGAGGAGGCAAAGCCTTTCCACCGCAGATGGCTCTATAAACTGGTGTGAGGGTATTGTGGACAAGTACAGGAGCTAATCAGGCGAACCGTGAATAAGTACCAGACCAGGTATTCTGCAGAGGCACAGAAGGGATCTATGACAGAATATCGACTACAAAAATATCGACCTACAAGAATATCGAGTCAACAATATCGAGGGCAAAAATATCGACATCCTATCTACAACATGGTAAGTACAAAAATATCGAAAAAATAATATCGTTGTAAAAAATATCGATGTTAAAAATATCAATTTTTTTTTAAATATATATAAATGTAAAAGTAAGTATATAACACTAATAAATAAAATATACATATTTAAAAGTATCTAATAATGTTTAAAATTAATAAATAAAAATATATACAGTAAAGATATAATATATATGTACTGAACAATAAGTATTAATAATTAATTTACTAAAAATACCCCTTTACCCAAAAACTGAAAACTGACCCTGAACCCTAAAAATACCCCATTACCCAAGAACTGAAAACTGACCCTGAACCCTAAAAATACCCCTTTACCCATGAACTGAAAACTGACCCTGAACCCTAAAAATACCCCTTTACCCATGAACTGAAAACTGACCCTGAACCCTAAAAATACCCCTTTCCCCATGAACAGAAAACTGACCCTGAACGCTAAAAATACCCCTTTACCCATGAACTGAAAACTGACCCTGAACCCTAAAAATACCCCTTTACCCATGAACTGAAAACTAACCCTGAACCCTAAAAATACCCCTTTACCCAAAAACTGAAAACTGACCCTGAACCCTAAAAATACCCCTTTACCCATGAACTGAAAACTGACCCTGAACCCTAAAAATACCCCTTTACCCATGAACTGAAAACTGACCCTGAACACTAAAAATACCCCTTTACCCAAAAACTGAAAACTGACCCTGAACCCTAAACATACCCCTTTACCCATGAACTGAAAACTGACCCTGAACCCTAAAAATACCCCTTTACCCATGAACTGAAAACTGACCCTGAACACTAAAAATACCCCTTTACCCAAAAACTGAAAACTGACCCTGAACCCTAAAAATACCCCCTTACCCAAGAACTGAAAACTGACCTTGAACCCTAAAAATACCCCTTTACCCAAGAACTGAAAACTGACCCTGAACCCTAAAAATACCCCTTTACCCAAAAACTGAAAACTGACCCTGAACCCTAAAAATACCCCTTTACCCATGAACTGAAAACTGACCCTGAACCCTAAAAATACCCCTTTACCCATGAACTGAAAACTGACCCTGAACACTAGAAAATACCCATTTACCCATGAACTGAAAACTGACCCTGAACCCTAAAAATACCCCTTTACCCAAAAACAGAAAACTGACCCTGAACCCTAAAAATACCCCTTTACCCATGAACTGAAAACTGACCCTGAACACTAAAAATACCCCTTTACCCAAAAACAGAAAACTGACCCTGAACCCTAAAAATACCCCTTTACCCAAAAACCCAAAAATGACCCTGAACCCTAAAAATACTCCTTAACCCAAAGGTAAATATTATTATTTAATTAGCAATTAATAATTAATTAACAATAACAATAAAGTTAATATATTAGCACATAAACTGTAATTAATATAATTTAATAATTAATATCATTTTCCCCAATTAATTAATTAACAGTAACTAAAAATTATATATATAAATAAATTACTCTAATAATGTAATTAACTAACTAATATTATTTAATTACCAATTAATTACTAATTTAAAATATGTACCAAATTATATTAATTAATTAACTAATTAATATTAATTAAAGGTGATAACACTCTCCGCGCGCCGAGAAGAAGGAAGCTGCGACTCAGGATACCTTTTCCTGTCATCGGACTTGGAGGATTGCAGGAGGCGACTTTGAAAGTCAGGAACAGGCTTGGGACCTTCACCCCACGTCTTGCCGGACCCACTGCGCGGGTCCCGCTGAGGAGAAGGTCACTCTGCGGGGGAGCCTCAACCCACCAGGCATCTCGGACACCGGCAGGGCTGCGAGCAGGCGAGCAGGGACTCCATTGCCCAGGAGTCCCTGCGTGCAACACCTGTGGCCGCTCTCCCTGCCGGCAACGCCCCCTGACAGCGGCTCAAAACTGCAGCGTTTCCCGTGCTAAAGTGGGATACCTTTTCCTGTCATCGGACTTGGAGGATTGAAGGAGGCGACTTTGAAAGTCAGGAACAGGCTTGGGACCTTCACCCCACGTCTTGCCGGACCCGCTGCGCGGGTCCCGCTGCGGAGAAGGTCACTCTGCGGGGGAGCCTCAACCCACCAGGCATCTCGGACACCGGCAGGGCTGCGAGCAGGCGAGCAGGGACTCCATTGCCCAGGAGTCCCTGCGTGCAACACCTGTGGCCGCTCTCCCTGCCGGCAATGCCCACTGCCCTACCCTATATCTCAAGGCAGTGTATCCGCTGCGCGGGAGCGCGCGGGAGGGCGCCGGGAGAAGCCCGGGACAAGGGCGGGACCGTTTGAGGCCGTTCGAGGACGGAGAGGACTGGACTGGCCTACCCTCCATCGCTTTTTCCTTACAGGCAAACATCCCTTGTTCCATAAGATATGAGTACCAGGGCAACTCGGAGCAAGACCTCCAAGGCAGCCGCGCAAATCAGCGGCCCCATGGACGATTTTATCACCCGTACTAACATGGCCATTGATAATGAAATATCCAAACTACAAACCCGGGTGTCCTTAGAACTGGGTGCTGCCAGAAGACTGTCACAAGTGATAGCGCTCTCAAAAAAATCCTCCCTAGGCCACATAGCCACTTCGGTTACTCCGGAACGCCCTGCCATCCCTCAATGTGTAGTTACACAGGCTGATGTCCATCGGATCTCTACCAACTCCACCCCCTCTCCATCGCTAGAGCGATATTCCAACGTAGATGAAGCCAACCTCCCAGTTGCATTTTGCGCCCAGAACCCGACCCCTATCCCTCAGTTATCCTCAAACCCCACTACTGGTAAACCACCTAAAAGGAAGTGTCGAACAGGCACTGCTTACGCACGCAAAAAAGCGAAAATTGTGCTTCCCCAAAACCTAACCTCCACAAGAGCACCGTCACCCAACGTGTCACCTAATGTGATTCAAGAAAAAAACACGGGGTCTCAACTCCCGAGGGAGGGAGGTAGAGTGGATTCCGACGTCACCCCACCTAGTATCGACCAAAAGATCGAGGGCTTGCAGACTGAAGGGTTGGGCAATAATGAAAGGGAATTTATAGATCTGGTCTGGTCATCCCTAAAGAAACTTCTTTCCCCTCTTGACCTTAGACTCTCGAGAATAGAGAACAACTTGCTCGAGATGGAAAAAAGTATTATTGCTCTGGCCACTCTTGGTTTGAGAACTCTTGAAAACCAGGGGCACCCTGCGCCAGATATAACACCACCAACTCCCACCATTCAAGTGCAGGATGTTCCACCCTCAACCCTCGCCACTTCACGGCAGGATGTCCCACCCTCAGCCCCATCCCCCTCACGGCCGATACCCAAGCCAAGGTCTGTGGCGGTGAACCAAATTCCCCTTGCTGTTAAACCTAAGGCTCCCCAACGAGCCCCAAATTCCCAATTAGGAAAGCCTAAACCTGGCGCCCAGTCCAAACCTAGTCTGAGTACCGTACAGGATCCTCCTTCAAAGGACAACTTCAGAGGGGGGTACATTGACCTTCCCCCCGAGGCCAACGACTATGTGGTGGTACTAACGGGTGTTCCCCAGATTGGTGTAGACCAGCATGAGAACCACTGGTCGTTGAAAAATAAAATAATGTATTGGTTAAATATTAATAGACCTATCCCCAATGGCCGGAGAAGCAGAGTCCTGATGGTTCAAAGAACTCGCTGGGTGGGCCCAACAAAGAAATCCAGTCCAGGGGACTGTATAGTGGTGACCTTTGAGGACCCGCATACGGCACAATTCATCTGCTCCTGGCCTGGTTCTGAAGGGTCCCCGGTCATACCCAGACCTCTGTCTTTCTTTTATCCACCCCGTGTCCAGCATACCCCGGCGGATGATTGGTCCTTAGTTCAGCATCAACCTTGGAAGAGCCACCCTAAAGCCTATAACCTATTCCAACCACTTTGGAACGGCTTTCCTACCTCAAACAGATATGGTGGCCTGGAGGAGGTGGATTGACTTTCTAGCCAACACACTCAACATAACCCTGAAAGATCTTTTTCCCCGCACACCGAAGTCCACCTGAGCACGTACCCCCAGATCTCCCAATGGACCTAGTGGGATCTACAAATGGCTTAGACACTAAGGAAGGGTTGATGTCCCCTGTTATTTCTGACCCACTTGTCTCGGAAGGCTGCTCAGTTTCCCCTACTACGACTCCCCAACCATTAATCCAAGGGGGCGCAGCAGAGGCGAACAGGATTGATACAACCAAGGCTCCTTCACCGCAGCATTCTGACTCCTGTGTAAATGCTTTCAGAGAGGCTGCACCCGAAATTACTCCACCTATCTATTCCTTCTCACAGTACACCTCTGGCACACCGTTAATAAAGATCCTGAGCTGGAATGTGGCTGGGCTTGTCCGCAATCTTGAGAATCCAGATTGGATTGCCCTCCTAGAACCCTATAGTATCTGCCTTTTACAGGAAACCTGGTGCCAAGAACCAAGGCACAGAGTGGGGTTCACGACCTACTTTGTTCCAGCCGTACAACAACCTGGCTCTAAAGGTCGCCCTTCAGGCGGTCTATTGATTTGGATTAGTATTGCCTTAAGGCTAGGTTTTACCCAAAGGTCTACTAAATCTCCTGACCTACAATGGTTATCACTGCACCACAATGGAGGGAGGACCCTAGAAGTCTTTAACATTTATCTGAGGGGCTCCAATGGTGGGCCTTCACGCTTATCATCAACAGGCCTAAGCAATGAACTAGCCTCTTGCAACATTGATTCTTATATCCTTCTTGCGGGTGATTTTAACTGTTGCTTTGAGCCATTGTCTAGGGAGGACATTCTGGATACCTTTGAAGAGGACTCAAGGAGAGGTATCCCTATCCTAACCATCGATCCGATTCCCAAATGGACACAAAGCGCAATAGATCTCAATGCCCTTTGTCTGGAACATAATCTGCGACCAGCCAACGGCCGATCCAAATCGGACCCTATGGGAGCCCATACATATAACAGGACTGGGCGAACTTCCAGAATTGACTTTGTCATGCTCAATTTTAATCTGTGGACTTTCCACCAAGATATGGAGGTTATTGTGTCCAGTGACAGTGATCACAATCCACTTTCTCTTTCGATCACCAGTCCATGGCAAGGTGGGACCTATGCTAGCTCAGACCACAAGTGGAAAACCTCACGTGAAATCGCTCCCTCTAACTGTAGTAGGCGCTTAAAGTGGGCAAGAGTCTCGGCGGACGAAGAGAGGCTATTACAAGCTGGGTCTATTCTGCTAGAGGCTGATTCCAAGCTCGACACACTAAGCCCAACGGGTAACAAGACCCTACATTTGTTTACAAAGACCATAGAGGCTTTGAGTGATTTGTTTATTATCTCTCAACCGAGCACCAAGGTGGCCCCAAAAGGTGCTTCCACGTCCAGAACCAAGTGGTACTCCTCGAAATGCCGGGCAGCGAAGGGGGCTCTTATCTTGGCAGTAAAAAATAATGAGCCAGATAATGTGAGGGCTGCAAGGAAGACTTATAAAAAAGTTGTGATCGAAGCAAAGGAGGCATATGATCTAAACTTCTGGCGGGACTTGGCCGAAGCAAGTAAAAAGAAAAACGCTAAGGAGTTTTGGGATCTGCTAAGAGCCAGGGAAAAGCCCATTGATCGGCAAATAACCTGTAACATCTCCGGAGCTGTATGGTTGGAACATTTCTCCAAGCTGTATTCCATCCCACTGGGGGCTTGCCATCATATCTTGGCTCCTTTACCTTGCCCTACAACTGTCCTCATGAGCAGTGATGGTCCATTTTCTAGACAGGAGGTAGAAAAGGCAATTAAGGGTATTGTTTCCAACAAAGCTGCTGGCCCTGATGGGATCCCGGGCGATTTGCTAAAAACCTACCCGGCGTGGTGGAGCAGACTGATCACTTCCCTCCTAAATGAGGCACTGCTAGGAGGCTCTTTTCCTGATTCCTGGAGGGGAGCGGAAGTGGTCCCTATCTTTAAGAGGGGCTCCAGAGACGATCCGGCAAATTATCGCCCCATCAGCCTGCTGGACTCAACTCAAAAGGTGGCGGGCAAAGTTGTTCTGACCAGGATATTGCAGTGGGCAGAGGAAAATCAGATACTGTCCAACCTCCAAGCAGGCTTCAGAACGGGGACTGGCACTATTGAGCAGACATTTCGCCTCCTTATGCTCTATTGGAAAGTTGTGGTGTTGGGGGGGGGCAGTTTGTACTTGGTCTTTATTGACCTACGCACAGCGTTCGATCTGGTCCCACGAGCTTTATTGTGGAATGTTCTTAATGAGTTAGGCTTACCACCCTACCTGTTAGCCTTACTGATAAAATTCCACGATAGCAATTTCGCCCAAATTAGATGGGGTTCACAGGGCGAAAAAACACCTCGCATTCCGGTGAACAGGGGCGTCCGCCAGGGTTGTGTGCTTGCCCCCACTCTGTTCTCTCTCTATGTTAACGGAGTGGTGGAGCATCTTTCACAATATCCATCTGATGCGCCGACCCTGGCGGGGAAGAAAATTCCGACGCTCCTGTTCGCGGATGACACCCTTCTAATTTCTAAGACTCCAGTGGGCATCCAAAAATTGCTATCTAGCTTCAAGTCCTTTTGTGATGATAAAGGCTTGGCCATAAATATAGGAAAGACCAAGTTCCTTGTCCTTAACCCCCCCAAAAAAACAGTTGTTTCCCCCGTTCTAGACTCTGTTCATCTAGAGAGAGTCAAGGAATTTGACTATCTGGGTATACGGCTATCCGACTCTATGAGCTGGAGGGCACACCATCAGAAGGTGTTTCTTGCTCACAAGAGGGTAGCTGGAGCCCTGCTCAAACAACAGCGAGCATCGCCATTGAAACCCATCGGGGCAGTCCTAGATATCTACAGGGCTAGGGTTGTAAGCGCAGCATTATACGGCGCGGAACTGTGGGGCTCACAGAAAATTGATACCTTGGCCTCCCTTGATAATAATTTTCATAAAGATCTCTTGAGGCTGCCCCACAGCACTCCTACAATCCCCATTTTGCTAGATGCGGGTTCCCGCTCAATATGTGTCCAAGCAAAACTACGCCCTCTTTTATTATGGTCTAGAATCTGGAACGTCCCTGAACTCCACAGCTACGCCGATGCTCTGGAAGATCTTCTGTCCCTTCCAGGATGCCACAAGATTACCTGGCTTAGGGATGTTAAGTCCCTTCTCTACAAACTGGGGCTAGGTGATGCTTGGGATAGTAAAACAGCTCCCTCAAAACAAGTAATAAAAAAAGCCTTCTGGTCGTGGGTGGACAACGAAAGAATGTGTAATTCTAGTCACTGTAAATCTGTCGCCCAGTTCTTGTTAATTAAAGAACTCCCTTTTAGGAAACCCTATTTGGACTCTATCCACAACTCTGGTGACAGAGCACTGTACATTAAATTCAGGTTAGGTGTACTCCCTCTTGGTCAATTTACCTCAACCTGGAAACCGCCTCTACAAACTGTGCCGTTCTGTCCCTTTTGCGAAATGAGGGTTGAATCTGTTGCACACTTGTTGTTCGAATGTAACACCTATGTAGCACCTAGGAAGCTGTGGTTGAGACCATTATGTAGGAGTTTGGGAACAAGATCTCATTTAGAAGCCCTGCGCATATTGTGCACTGACGCAAGACCCTTTTTTGCCTGCTGTCTGGCAAAATTCTTAGGCTGGGCCTGGCGCTTAAGAACTGCAAAAAAACTGTTGATACAGTAGTATGCTTTCCCCCTCCTCTTTCCCCCCTTTAAAAAAAATCATTTGGCTAATTGGATTGTCTTTTATACTGTATATTGCGAAATATGTTGTTTACTGTATTGCATGTGCTAAATTTTGTTTTTTATCATTGTGAAGTGCAGCTTTTATGATATGTTTTTATATCGAAATAAAGCTTAATCAATCAATCATTAATTATTTGCCAATTAATTAGTTATAAATATTTAAAAACATATATTAATTTAATTAATTATTATTAAATTACTCCCCACCCTATTCCCCTATAAACCCACATCCCGCTACAGAAAATATATATCAATTAATCAATTAATTATTTCCCAATTAATCAATATTAATTAGCAAATAATTATAATTAATTAATTAATCCTACTAATTATTAATCAACTTACCATAATTAAATTACTTCCCACCCTATTCCCCTATAAACCCACAACCCGCTCCGGTACTAAAACATCAAATTTCCTTATAAATTTCTATATTATTATAGAAAATGTATACACATATAATAGTAATTATTTTAAATACTTAAATTAAACATATAACACATACATAATAAAAAACTATAAAATAATACAAATATCGATATTAGTGTCATCGAAATTATTAACATCGATATATATGCTATCGATATTACTAACTTCGATATTACTTACATCGATATTAAGTATTTCGATATTACTTACCTTGGGTCGATATTCTGTCCTACGATATTCTTGCCTTCGATATTATGCTCCTTCGATATTACAGACTCGATATTATGGTAAGTCGATATTTCCAACTCGATATTTTGACTGTCTACCGCACAGAAGTATGCTTGGGATTATGGACCTTAGTAGGCAGGGATTTAGTCCTCTAGCCACCTGAGTACGCATGAGGGTCTGCCTAGCTATAGTGTCTCACTTGCTCTCCTGCTAACTTACAGAGAACAAGTGATTAGACACCCCAGAACACAACACTCCTGTCCCTCCCAGGAATTGCGGTTGCAGGACACACCATTTTACTCTCACACTTGTACTAGTGCAGAGTGAGTTCTGACAGAGACATGAGTAAAGTTTAAAATGTTTATTTTAACTATTGTGCTCTAGTATGCAGTATATATGCCACAACAAGTTGGAAAATGCCTAACGAAAATACGGTTAGCATAGCAAGTAATCCGTAAATCATAAATGGAGCTGTCATTATATACGACTGTGTAGCCTAACCTCCTTCCCCTTTTACAGAAGGAAAATTATTATATATCCGAAGATCTCTAGGTGTTAGCAGCAGATTATGTACCTCAGTATACACAGATGAAAGCTCTACATTTCATGTGCTATCACAATCTTTTCCCTGGAACAGTCCCTCACCAAGTGTCTGTAACCTATCTGTGTATGCCTATATGACAAAAATTATGTGTTCCCAAACAGCTGCATTTGCGTGTTTTGTCTAGGTGCTAGGACCTGACCAGAACAGAATAACAAGGGGCATAGTTGTTTGACTTTGTCTGCATGTTCAGACTAAATCCCAGGAAAGAACAGAGTGCAAAAACAACAGCTCGCTCTGTTTGAAAGTACAATGTGGCACAAAGCAAAAATAGATCTGTAAGGTATTGTGTGAAATCAAAGGTCAATCTACATTGTGCTCGTGCTAACATAGGGAAACCGACAACGGGCCTGCATGGGACTTATGACACCTTCAGCAATTGTATCTCAGATAGCACCAACACTCTGGTCTCCATGAAGAGGATCAGTTGTACAAGAACTCAAGCTCAAGCACGCTGGGACACAGAAGACCTAAGAAACACTAAATGCTGATGCAAACAACTGGAAAGAAGATTTAGCCAATTCCTCAAGAGAAACCTATAAACCCACAGTCAGAAGGTACCAAGCACAGATTAAAGAAGCCAGGAAAGCAGACCTCGGGCTCAGAAACAAATCATGTAGGCCATCCACTTGGGGTCTCCCATAGACCCTGACTTCACCGCATGTACAACCTGGAAGCACACTGAACAGAAGCAACTCTACTACCGTCATCAACTCCTTCATCCTCAGTCCATTGAGACATACTTGGCAGCTTTAGATGGGGTGCATTTCAGTGCATCTAAAAAAGAAACTTTACTGGTGAACAATCTAGGCAAAGAAGGACAACATATCTTGTGATTAGCTACCCAGCCCAATAGTGACCCCATCGAGGATGTCTAAGGGGAGGCAAAAAAAAGATTGGAAGTCAGTTTTGCTAAAAAAATGTTTGTAGTGATGAATCATTATAAATTCTACACTCATCAGCAAGAAGAATGTCAATCAATAGATGACTTTGTCTCAAAGCTGCGAGTGCTCTCATTAAAGTGTAAGTTTGGACCCATGTCTGATGAACTGGTCCATGATCAATTGACTGTGCATAGTAGATGTAAGATGACTCAGGAACGTCTATGGGCAACTAAAAACACTTCACTCACAGATGCCATAGACATTGCTAAAGTGCTGGAACAATCACAACACTGCATGCATGATATGGACAAAAGAGAGACCAACAATGGGGACATTGTTTGTACAGTTGCAAAAGGAAGACTCCGAAGTAGCTGCCATATTAAAATCTGGTCACAATGTACTGAGAGTTAAGCAGTCAACTAAATTGCACTATAGGTGTGGTAGTACTTTCTACACTGCAGATTATCATAGATGTGTTGCTCTACACAAGAGTTGTAAAAAATGTGGTTACAAAGGACACTGCAGCAGTATGCAAACAAACAAGTAAACCGAGGATTTATTTATTCCGTGTTTTCTATAGCGCGAACATGACCCTGCGAGGGGTATCAGAGCGCTTTACAGAAGTGTTTCAACATTAGAACCATTAAGAACCATAAGTTGCAGAATACAAACTCTTTACAACAGTGTACTTCAGGGAAGTGTATAACAAATATATCAGAAGCGCATTAAATCACACCCCCATATGAGTTACAGATATACCCTCTCATGTGTGTGAAGTGAGATGCTGGCGTATGACTGGAAGCAAAGCATGGAGAGATTATATCCATAGGTACTGCTGCCAGGATTTATTGTAGAAATGTTTCCATATAGAACACAATTTTGCTTCTTTTTTGAATGCTGCGATGGATGGAATTCTTCTAATGATAGGGGGGAGAGCGTTCCAAATTTGAGGTGCTGCCCCAGAGAACGCTCGGTCATAAGTTTTTTTCTTACAAAAACGAGCAGGTTTCAGAAGTAGATTGTCTTTGCTCCTGGTGCCTCGGTTTCCTCCCCACAGCGTGATTTTCTGTGCAAGGTAAACTGGAGTTTTATGGTGCAATGCATTGTGGGTGATGAATGCTAACTTGAAGTGAATTTTTGCCTCGAAGGGTAGCCAGTTGAGCACTTTCAAATGGGGGGAGATGTGGTCGAATTTTTTTGATCCCGATATCAGTCTTGCAGCTGCATTAAGACATGCTTTCAATGGGGCTGTTGTGGTCCTAGGAAGACCTGCCAGAGTAGTGCACCCATATTCTAACCTTGAAATGACCAGTGATGGACTGCTGTTTTCTGATCTGTTTTATTTAGGAACGGTTTTAGTTTCCGCAGGTAGCTTAGTTGAAAACGGGCATTCTTTGCCATTGTGTTTATGTGTGCAGTCATGTTCAGAGTAATTCCCAAGGATTTGGTGGAGTCGACGATCTTCGGGGTACATTTTAAAGGGATGTACGACGTTACAACACGTACTTTTACAACGCGTGCCGGTACTACGCAACTTTTACAACGCAAGTCGTTACAACGACTTGCGTTGACGGGTGCTGGATAGTAAATATTTTAATTTACTATTCCAACTTCAGTCCCGGTGGATAGTAGGGAAGGAGTTGGATAGTAAATTAAACTAAAAAAGTTGCGTGGTAACAGTACTGCGTTGTAAAACCTTTGTTCTAAAGGTTGTTCCCCATTTTAAAGCTTTGATAATGTTGGACCAATCTGCTAACTTGAGTTTACTTTTCTGAGGTGTAATCAGTAAGAATTCAGTTTTCTGTGGGTTTAGCTTCAGGTGATTCAGGGTTAGCCATTGGATGGTACTCGTAAGGGCTTGGTTCATAGTTTTTATATCTTCTGTCATTGATATACAGTTGCGTGTCATCCACATACATATGGAATGCAATGTTCTCGTTTTGTAGTGTAGCCGTTAGTGGTTCTACATAAAGATTGAAGATCGCCAGGGATAACGTAGAGACTTGTGGAACTCCAATCGTATTTCTGGTAGAACCTGACAGGGTTTGGTTGACAATGAATTTTTGAGATCTATTCTCTAGGAAGGAGCTGAACCACTTAAGAACTAAACCATCTAGCCCCATTCTGTTTTTCAACCTATCCAGGATTCTGGCATGGTTTACCGTATCGAACGCAAACGACAAGTCCAATAATATTAGGAGACATGTGTCATTGTGGTCGAGAGCCCTTAACGCGTCGTCTACTATTTGCAGGATTGCCGTTTCTGTACTATGGTTCGGTCTGAACCCTGATTGGTAATCATTTAGTAGATTGAAATCCGAGATGTGAAGACTCAGTTGTTGCTGGACACATGTTTCCAGAACTTTAGCAAGCATGGGGATGTTAATAAGAGGCTTGAAGTTGTTTGGATCAGAAGGAGTTTTCAGTTGTTTTTTTTAGAAGAGAAATGACTTGCCCTGTTATTAGGTAGTCTGGGATTTGTCCTTGTGATAATGAGGCGTTTATGATCTTAGTCCAAGATGGGATTAACAGGTGGTTAAGTGAAGACCAGCACTTTGCTGGAAGGGGGTCGTTATAATGGTGTTTAGGTTTAGTAGTTGACATGATCTTTGATATGTCTAATTCACTGATTGGATTAAATCCTGACCATCGTGCGTTGTTTTTTGGATTGTCACCTTCTTGTTGGAATTGTGGTTCATCTGAGGAACCTTTCTCCCTTTCCAAGTCTTCAGCTGATTTTTTAAGTTCCCTCTCCAGTGCGTTAGCTTTTTCGGTGAATAAGACGGAGAACTCCTTGCTATTTAAGCTTGTTTTGGTGGTGATTGGTGCTGATTTAGCAGATTTATTCAACTGTTCTTTGAGTATATCGAATAGTTTCCTTGGCCTATTTATTGCATTGTCCAGTTCTTTCCTAAAAAAGCCTTTTTTTGATTTAAGGATGATTTTGTTATAGGCTTTCCTGGATTGTCTCAATTGGCCTAAGTGTGATGAGGTAGGGTATTGACGCCATTTACGCTCAGAGAGTCTGAGTGATCGTCTTTCCTCATTTAGGGAACTATTGAACCATGGATTTTTGTCTTTGTCAGAGATCCTTTTGAGTTTTAGAGGGGCGACCTCCTTGATGATGCTTGATATTGATTTATTATAGTACAAAGTGAGGTCATTGACATCAACCATGTTCCTGGGTGGCTGCAACTCCTTTTCACAGCGAGCTGCTATGTTTTCTATATTGATTCCTCTAGTGTCCCTGGTCCATTTTTTTGGCTTAACAGCTTATGAGGTCGGTTTAGTTTTTTTCAGCGGAATTTCGAATGTAATTATGTGGTGATCGGACCAATCGCATGGTGTGATTATAATAGTCTCGATTGCTTTTTCTTTGGCTATGACCCAGTCTAAGGTAGAACCTTTGGAGTGGGGGGTGACATCCCTGGACTAAAGATTGTTCTTCCAGGAAGGTTTTAAAAAGTTTGGTTTGATTGTCAGCCTGATCCTCCCAGTGAATATTGAAGTCACTGCACTTGAGTTCTGTTCCACCCTCCGAATTCATCACAAACCCAGAAATACAAAATCGGAAAGGTGGTACGGACCAGAATTGAAATCTCTAAAGAGAAAATGTACATCTCTGGAACATAAATGGAGAATAGGCAAGTAAGACGAGACCAGAAACACTTATAAACAAGCGCTCGTACTCTACAATAAAGCAATCAAGAAGGCAAAAAAGGAGTATTTTACACGTAGAATCACTGTGAATAAAAATTCCTTAAAGGAACTTTTTAAAATTGTCGGGGAATTATGTAACCCAACAAATCTTTCAGTAAAACTTACTCCATCACAAGAGAACTGCAATAAACTAAATGATTTTTTCTGTGAGAAAATTGATATCATTTATGCCTCTTTTCCTAATTGTAGGCCAGAAACTATTTAGCGCAGTATGCCAACCACAACTCAAGTTACCTGTTCAAGTTTTGGCCCTTTTTCAGAAGCCGAGGTAGGCAAAGTCATGCTCGAAGTTAAGTCAGGATCCTCACTAGATCTATGTCCGCACCACATTTTTTCTCAGCTAACCCCTGTAATTTGCCCTGCCGTAACGAAAGCACTCAATCTTTCCTTATGCTCTGCTAAATTTCCAAGATCTTGGAAGCAGGCCCTAGTCACCCCACTAGTAAAAAAAGCAGGATTAGATGTAAACAACCCTGCCAACTATCGACCAATATCCCAGTTACCTTACCTCTCAAAAGTGCTGGAGAAACTGGTCAATAGACGGCTATCCACTTATTTGGAAGCCAATGAACTGTTGGATGTCTCTCAGACAGGTTTCAGGGCGAACAACAGTACTGAAACAACACTTTTGGCGGTGACGGATAATATCAGGGCCCAGGTGGATCAGGGTAAGACAGTCGTCCTGATACTCTTGGATTTATCGGCGGCTTTTGATACCGTAGAACACGACCAACTACTGAAAGCCCTGGAAGGGAAAGGTATTCGAGACAAGGCATTGGGATGGCTACAATCCTTTTTGGCGGATCGAACACAATCAGTGTGTCTGGGTGATTTCATTTCTCCCCCGCGAAACATTAAATATGCGGTTCCTCAGGGGGCTTCATTAAGCCCAACCCTGTTTAATGTATTTGTTTCCTCATTGGCAGCCATTGGAAGAATGTGGGGTGTTGAAATGTGATCTCAGGCTGACGACACCCAGCTGATGGTCACCATTGATGAGAAAGATGATCCTAAAACTCAACTACTAAAATGCCTGACTGAGCTGGCCAATTGGATGCAAGAGCACTGTCTGAGATTAAATGCAGACAAGTCAGAAATCCTCCTGTTTGGCAAAAATCCCCAGCTCTGGGTCAACAGCTGGTGGCCAAGTAACCTGGGCTTGCCCCCAAATCCTACCATAAAAGCGAAAAACTTGGGTGTGGTATTGGACAGTGCTCTGTCCATGAAATAACATGTCTCCACTGTATGTGGCAGAGGCTTTGCATTATTGAAAATGCTCAGACAAGTCTTCCCCTGGATTCCGACTGAGTGTAGGAAGACCCTGGTCCAGTCGCTGCTGATGAGCAGACTGGACTACGGCAACTCTCTGTTTGTTGGAATGGCAGACTATCTTTTATCTAAACTGCAGATAGTGCAAAATGCCGCGGCAAAGGCTGTATGCAATAAGAAGAGATATGATTCGGCCAAAAGTTGCATGCGAGAACTACATTGGCTCCCAATGCGACAAAGAGCCAACTTCAAATTACTGTGTATCACACACAAGGTACTTTACAATACAGGCCCTACCATTCTACACAATAAAGTCAAATTCCATAGACCATCGAGGAACCTTCGATCCAGAACTTCAGGAAGAGCAAACACTACCCACGTGAAGACTGTCAGGATGGGAGAGCGGGCTTTCTCTCATCTAGCTGCAACCAAGTGGAATGAACTACCTCCCAATCTCAGACTGACAGAATGTCTCTTATCATTTAGGAAACAATTAAAAACACTACTCTTCCCTAAACCAGAATAATCAGTAATCAATGCGGTTACCGTACCCCTTAGCACCAAACCTCAGCGCTGTGATATCCTACCTAGGATGATTGTTAGCGCTTTATAAATAAATTAAATACAAAATTAAATACAAATACAAATACCTAGGAAGATATCAATAGCTACCATAGATGATGATAGTAATGTGCTAGAACATGAAGACAGAATCATAAGTGTAGGTGATGCTGAGTAATGTTTAGGCAAAAGAAATAGGCCAACAGCTGATTTCACTCTCAATAGAAAATTGATACAGCTATTGGTGAACTCCAGTTCTATGTATACCATATGTCCAAAAGTTATATATGAGAAACTGTGGTGGGTAGTACAGTTGCTGCCCAGATGTATTAATTCTGGGGGATTTCAAGGGGAAGTCATCAATCACTCATTTGTTGATATACATGGATGCTATTATAGAATTCAGTGAGAAAACTATAGAAGGTAAAGTTGATGGGTCTATTGATGGACCACCAATTTTGGGATACATGCATCAATATGACCTATGCATAGTTGTGAATCCAAGGTCCCCTGTGCAGGTAATGGTAGTTGAGGACATTGGTCAAAAAGATATTTTGGAGGAAGCTAAAGAAGTCTTTAGAGAAGAACTAAGATGCTTACGAGATTATGTCCACAAATTAACATTAAAACTCAATACCGTACCAGTACATCACAAAGTAGATAGAATTGCGCAAGTAGCTTCTGCAGCAGTCAAGGAATTACTTAAAGATATGGTATCATCAGGCATGATTGCACCAGTTGAGAGTGCCCTGTGAGTATCTCTAGTTGTCATTACTGAAAAATCGGATAGCAAACTCAAGCTTTGCATTAACTTGAGGTCAATCAGAATGTAGTATTTTTATTTTTTTATTTTGAAGGTTTTGTATAGCACGAACATGACTCTTGCGGGTATCAGAGCGCTTAACAAGGGAAACATAAGGCAAAGTACAATGTACAAACGTCATTGCCCCCTGATACAGAATGATACAAAATTATATGCATCAAACAGAAATGACAAAACATCAAAAACAGCGATGGACAACATTACTCTTGAGTAGAGACTTTATTTACTTCTTTCTTGAAAGATGCAGTAGAAGGATTAAGGCTGGTTTCTGGAGGAAATGTGGTATAGATCCCTGGGGCGATCCCAGAAAAGGCTTGGTTGTATATTTTTGGAGGGGAAAGTCTTTGTTGTTTCAGAAAAGAGTGCCGGTGCTCCTTGAGGATATATCATCACCCAAGATCACACATTTCTGGGCCAGATATCTTGTGGTTTGTAGTGAAGGGCTTTCTGAGTCATGCAAGAGATTTTTTTTTAAATTCTTGCTTCATATGGGAGTCAATTTAGAGCACTAAGGCTGGCTGTCCCCTGAGCCAAGAAAAAATTGTTTCCTTTAGAACCCGTGATGAGCCTGGCAGCAAAATTGAGGGAGGCTCTTAGAGGAGTCGTTGTAGACATGGGAAGTCTGGTATAATACCATGAAGTAGAGAGGCATTAACAATCTTGGTCCATAGTGGCAGTATCAGAGATTTGATCTCATTTAAGATGTTAGAGGGTAGAGGATCATCAAAGTGGTTAGAGAGTTTCAATGATGTAAGAATTTGAAAGATTGCACCTTCATTGAAAGTTTTAAAGGAAGACCAATGAGCATTGCTTTTGAGGGTGAGTCTTGATGGTCAAATGGATATGACTGCCAGAGAGCATGAAAGGGTGACGTTTGGAAAGAGAGAATGATGCTTTAATGCCGTCTACAGGTTAATCTTCAGGTTTATTGTCTGTTTATTGTTTTTAGCTTGGTCTAATTGGTTCCTAAAAAAGTTTGCTTCAGACCTTCCGATGTTTTTGTAGTATGAGTTTCTAGTGGCTCTTAGAATTATAAGGTAGTCAAGGGACGGGAGGCTCTCTACCGACATTCAATTAGTCTTAAGGTACGTCTATCCAAATTAAGGGTGCCATCATATTATGGTTTGGAATCTTTGGTGGACAATCTTTTCACTTTTAGGGGTGCAACTGAATCTAGTACAGTTGTCATAGAACTGAAATAATGGTTTGTAAGACTCTGTACATCTGATAAGTCATCAAGGGAAGGCAAGAGGTTGCGCCTGTAGATTGATAATAGCATTTTTAGGCTCCTTTTCCATACTATAGGTTTCATAGGTTGACCTAAGTTTAGTCTTACAGCTTCATTAATGAGGAATGCAATGAAGTAGTGGTCAGACTAATCTCAAGGGAGGATCGATTCAAGTTAAATGGAATCAGCCTTGGCAATAAATGATGAGATCCAAGACTGAACCCTTATCATGTGTGGGGCTGTTGCAGATTTGATTCAGGACGAGGTTCATATGGAATGCTTTGAGGATGTTTACAGTAAATTCATTTAGATCGTTCCAATGTAGGTTGAGATCTTCAAGGAAGATTTAGGTGCCTTGTTGTCCTGTTTTTGAAGTAACGATATCCATAAACTGTTCAAAGAAAGTAAGGTTGTCACATGGAGGGTGGTAAACCGTGTGCAGGTTGCAAACGTGTCTGATGTTACATGTGATATCAATACAAAGGTATTTGCAAGAGGATAATACCAGTGAGTAAGATTGTTTCACAGTAAGGCTATTTCGATGGATGCAGGCTATGCCACCCCCAAGTCTATCAGGTCTATCTAATCTAGTGATATCATGGTTTGGAGGGAACAGAATATTAAGGATGGGTGTGGATAATACATTTAAAAATGTTTTGTTCAGGATTAGAAGGTCGAGTTCATGAGCAAGTATAAGATCAGCTATGTCCACCGCAGGTCTTGAAGCTGATCTACAATTCAGAAGTATACTTTTGAGATGGGGTTTGGCAGGAGCTACGGAGTCCTGTGTGAAGGTAACTTGGATAAGGTTGTATTTATTTATTGGTTGGGTCTTGGAACCTTGTGTGGATTAGGGGGGATGGGTTAGATTAGGACATGACTATTTGTGTTATCAGGGCAAGATATATTAGGATTGTGCTGTGGACGATCATTTGAGCTTGCCAGCTGAATTGAGGGAGGCTCTTAGAGGAGCCGTTGTAGACATGGGAAGTCCACAAAGGGTTGCACTCTCATAATCTAGCCTAGGTATTACTAGAGCTTGTACTGCCAATTTGAAGTCATTAGAGGGAAGGAAGGGTTTTAATTTGCTTGGAATGCTTATTTGTATGTTCTGTCCTTTCATTGCGGCACTGAAATGTGTCTGCATGTTTAGATTCCTGTTGAGTGTTATTCCCAGAGGTCTTGCTGAGCCAATTATTTGAGGCTGGCAGTTAAGTGCTGTAAGTTGTTTCAGCCATTCCTCTCTAATGGTCGTTTGATTGGAAGGAGTGATTAGGAGGAACTCAGTCTTGAGGGTGTTTAGTTTAAGATGGTTTTCAGCAAACCAGCTTAGTTTTTTGTAGAGTTAAGTTAAGAGATCTGATGTCCTCCACGGAAAAGACCTTTAAGTACAGTTGTGTATCGTCTACAAATATGTGATAATGAATGTTGGAAGAGCTTAGAAGTTCCATAAATAGCTTAAAAAGAGTGAGTGAAAGGGAGGAGCCCTGTAGGACTCCTAACATGACTGGGATCTACTTAGAGATGAATTGACCTGGAATCTTTGGTATCTGTTTTGGAGAAACTAAGACAACCAGTTTAGGATGAATCCTGATAGGCTCATTCTATGTCTCAGGACATCACAAACATTGTTGTCTTTAAAGGTTTTGAATGCCAAAGTTAGCTCAAGAAGGATTAAGAAGCAAGCTTCATTTTGGTCTAGTATTTTTAGTGCATCGTGAGGCAGAGCTGATCAAGTACTGTACCCTGCGCTTAAACCAGATTGGCACTGGTCCAGCAGGCCAATTTGTTTGATGTGGTTGCAAATTTGGATGTGTTCACGTTATCCAGGAGTTTAGCCAGTGTTGGAATTTTAGAAAACAGGCATATTTTGTTTAAGTCTGTGTGTTCCATAGATTGCTTTTTTAAGATGTGGGAAACCTGCCCTGATTTTAGGCTTTCTGGTATAATGCCTTGAAGTAAAGAGGCATTAACAATCTTGGTCCATAGTGGCAGTATCAGAGATTTTTTCTCATTTGAGATGTTAGAGGGTAGATGATTGTTAATGTGGTTAGAGGGTTTCCATGATGTAAGAATAGTCTTTAGAGGTCAGCTTTGGCTTGTTGTAGACTAGTGAGAGTGAGATCTCATCAAGTATGGAATCTAGTGAGGGGTGTCTACAAGCTACTTGGTCTGGGGGCAGGGGGTGAGTGCGTGGCTAGGACTGGGGTTTAAGGGGTTTCAATACCCCGGGCCTACGTAGGGTGGCAGGGAGGGAGGGTGGTTATAGGGGGAGGTAGGAGATGGGATAGAGGGAAAGGTGAAGCAGGGGTACAGTATGGGGGCATGGAAGGCCTTGAGATATGTGTTGGTCAGAGTTAGAGGGTCCAATTTACAATTTGCATTGAGTAATGGGGGATGGGGTGTTGGCTGAGTACTGCTCGCGGGAGAGTGACATTTACGGCCAGGAGATTCTGACAGAGCTGGACTGGGTGTGTACTGTGGTTGGGGGTAAAAAGTGGCTCCCTGGTGGTGGAATCTGGTTACATGTCAGAGTCAATTCCCGAGTTTGGAGGACACTGAGTGGGGGAATCAGATCCCATAGCCTTTTCCCGATAAGAGGAAAAATATTGTCAAATTGTTCCAAATTGTGGTCTGATGACTGTATGAGTATGATCCCATTATGGAATAAGGTGATTGTTGCTGCTGCACTAGTGAAGGGACGATCAAGATCCTGAGACTGTGTGACGTTTTCCAAGAAGTGGAGATTGAGATCAAAGAGAAGAAGACTTTCCTCCATTGAGCTCTTCTCTTTGTGTAAAAGATGTGGTCACTGGATAAAGCTATAGGTATGTTGTCCTGACAACTCCATCTGGGGGGTCAATGCTTTTGTAAAGATCCATATCTAGTATAGAATGTAGGAGGCAAGGTGAAGATAGTTGGGTGAGGGAAGGAGGAGAAGGGGATCTGGGAAAAAGATGAGAGGGCAGGAATTGGAGACAAGCTAAGAATGGTGTGTAACTAATGCAGGCCGGGATGGAGTTAGGGAAAATTGCCATAGAAAATAATAAAAGGGGAAATAATGATTGGAGGGGTGAAGGCCACAGGAAGGGAGAGAGTGAAGGAAAAAAGAATCCCTAGGGCCACACCCAGGCAGGTGCAAAGGTAAACCGAAATAGGGTAGGGTTTGAGAGGCTAGAAAGAAACCTATCATGCGTACTTATTTACTGAGCCTCATCAAAGGTCACAAGAATGGCCCGGATTACAATTTCTGCTTTAGATGAATCTATAAAACAGATTAAACTGAAATGCCCTTGTGGAGGATAGAGGTTGGTAAGCGACAAAGGTTCAGATTAATAAGCATGCCAGAAGAAGTGAAGCACAAGAGGGCATGCTTGTAAGGTCTAGGGAGATATTTCTGTCTAGTATAGGCGAGGTGAAGTACAATTCCAAGATAGCTGTCACTGTACCAATCTCTGCAAATGAGTCTTTCTTCTATGTTATGTCCAGTGCTGCTGAGTCCATTCTTTGTGTTTAACAATGGAGATTAGGGATCTATCTAATCTAAAAATAAATATATTTAAGTAAATCACCTCGCAAGCCAGTCGGTTCCATGTGATCAGCGAATGAAGAATGACAAGATCTATGGTCGGTTTGAGACACAAAACCCACCTCAGTGTCCAAGCCGATGTAGGAGCACTACATGGTGAGATTTGCCACGTAACCTGGTGGTTTGCACAAAGAGTGTGATAGGGAGCACCAGTGGTCCCCACCGATGTCCAGAGTATGAGACCAGCCTCTGAGAAGGGTGAGACCCAGGCTGATAGCAGGCTAGGACTATGGTGGTCTCTGGGGAAGGGATGTGTGGGCAAGACTAAGAGTCACAGAAATGTGCGTCTCACTCTTGCAGAGATGTCAGGCTCCAATAATTCTAGACGCTCCATGGGGTTGGCGGAGGCAAGCCAACTAGTCATTGTCCAAGTGTATTGGGGCATGCCTCCATTGGGCCCTTGATTTTCTAGTGTTCTCCTCAGATCGGTGACATCCCCACCGTCTTACCTTTCGTGAAGGAAGCTGGACGGTGCGGCTGCGATAAAGGCGGAGTCTGCGGCAGTAGAGTGCAGTATCTAGATCCGAGCTACTGCGATGGATAGATGTGCCAGAACCAATTACTCTTGAGGTAATTTTGCTGTTGCACAGGAAAGTTAAATCCAAGCCGGGTGGGTGGATGGCCGGGTATAATCGGGATAACCACACCATGGTGATCCCACACCAAGGCCGCCCGCGCATGCGCATTGGGATCCAAGACGGCGGTCCGCGATTAGAAGAGGCGGCCCCGGACCCGCGGACAAGGTAAGTGCGTTTAATTTACTTTATTATGGCTCTGTAACAAAAATAAAGTAGTAGAGGAAGGCGGGAGGGAGGCACGTAGTGGGGCTACGCGGAGTGCGGAGGTGGGTAGTTTCTCGCCCACTTCACCTGCTACACCCAGGCTTAGTTTGCATCCCAAACTTTGACTGATTCAGAGAGAAACTATTCCGTTATTGTTCGGGAAACCTTAGCAACAGCATGGGGTTGTGAGTACTTCAGAACCTATTTATGGGGTTCCAAATTTACTTTGCGATCAGATCATAACCTTTGGTGAAAATGTTGTTTCCGGGTGGTACTGGCAAATGTTTGTGCACACTTGCCAGGTTGGCTGCCAGGTTACAAGAATAGTAGTAGTAGTAATACTTTATTCGATACATGTATCATAAAAGTACAAACATAAAAAAATACATACATACATAGATTTCAAGTATTAAAGTGTTGCATCATTACAAACGGTTAAAACTAGGGGGAAATAACATAATTAAAATTCATACTGAGTCATGATCTGTGCACGAATGAGACAACAACCTTAACCGGATAATCCAGGCGCTGGCCAAAAACTTAGCGACCCCGCAAACAATAACCATACAAGTAGTGTTGGAAAGAATAATTCGAAGGGCTGATCTATAGTCCCTAACTCCTAGCTTCCTACAGACTGGCTTCAACCATTTATCTCTGGCCTGTTTATATGCTTTACATGCAAAAAAGAAATGGCCCAGGGATTCTTCCGGGGAGGGACAACCTGGGCATTTCAAGTCCTCTTCCCTCCTATCTTTCCATCCTGCCATGACATTTTTAAGAGGGAGAATGCCATATCTAAGTTTCAAAAATAAAGTTCTGTCTCGAGGGGTCTGTATGAAATCCAAGATGGGTTCTAACTTACAACAAGATTGTGTTCGAAAAATTTCTCCGTTAACGGACCCCAATTTGGGTTGAGCAGAACCATGGCCTCTATCCACTCCCAGTATAGTTTTTTCACTGTTTGTTTTGGTGGGGGGGATTGGGAGGCCCAGGAGTCGCTCAATCCCAAAGATACCACAAGCTTCTTCGGATTGTTTAGCCACTTTATTTTATTTGAAACATTCAGGCTAATAAGGTCATCCAGCACTAAAGCATATTTTGCTAATTCCGGGGTCCTTCTAAGGCGCACCCTCAAATAGTAGTGGTCGGAGTTGGACTATTTCAGAAATAGATCTCTTACCCAAATCAGGAAATACAGGTTTTAAAGGGGTTGAAAGGGGGAGCGAGACTAAGTCTCTCATAAACTTGTTCTCTGCCACCACCAGTGCATTAATATTCTCAGTGCCCCATAATTCAGATCCATAGACCGCAGAGGCTAACGCCTTTCCCTCATAGACTGCTAGGGCAGGGGCTATTGGTCTACTAACTGAAAGACGTTGATTCTTTAGGATAGCACCGGAAACCCTTTTAAGGTTTAAAACCATTTTGCACAAGTGGGATTCCCAATTCATTTTGTTACCAATTCTAACCCAGAGATAATCAAATTCATCCACTACCTCTAGAGGGGACCCATTAAAGGAGAGATAGACCTTCCTATGATTTCTTTTTACGGACATGACCATCAACTTAGTTTTTGCAGTATTTACCGTTAACCCACGGTCTTTACAGAACACATTAAAACGATCAAGGAGTTTTTGCAGGCCTTTGGGGGTTTTGGACAACAGGAGGGTGTCATCAGCAAAGAGGAGTGTGGGTGTTTTCTCCCCGGCAAGGACAGGGGCATCCGCTGGGTCCTCTCTCAGGTGATCCACCACCCCGTTTATAAAAAGAGAAAACAAAGTCGGGCCATCACACAATCTTGCCGCACCCCTCTGCCGACAGGGATCCTCCTGGTTAGTTGCCCCTGGTCCCCCCATCGGATCCTTGCGTAATTTCCTTCATGGAGTCTAATTATGAACTGTAACAAATAACTGGGGAATCCCAAATCCAGGAGGACGTCCCAGAGTTTAGCACGCGGGATAACGTCGAAAGCCGTTTTCAAATCTATAAAAGCCAGGTATAAACTCCCCCTGGCTATAGACACAGACTTCCAGTAAACCGCACAAAATCTAAAAACCTGGTCCATGGCGCTTACATTACGTCTAAATCCGGCCTGGAAGTGGGTCAAGATATCATTTTCAATTAACCACATCTCTGTCCGGTTTATGATGACCCTGCCAACTACTTTTTGGATGGTATCAATTAAACTAATTGGTCTGTAGTTGGCAGGGTCCTCTCTATTACCTTTTTTAAATATGGTAATGACCTCTGCACCTTTCCAGGATTCGGGTACTGGGTGGCCAGACTGGATTAGATTCATAATCATAGATATGAGGTCTGCCCATAATTTGGGGTCATACAACAGTAGGTCTCCCGGAAGGCCATCAGGGCCAGGCGCCTTTCCCGGGATTATTCGAAGGATGGCGTCTTGAACTTCACGGGGTGAGAAAAACTCTTCATTAGCGCCATGCTCTGTACTAATCTTACTCGCAGTATCCAGAGCAGGAGATTTTGGCTCGCCCTCCATACTGTCCTCACAGTACAGTTTTAAAAAGTGAGAGTACCATTGGTGCTCGGTTATGTGGTTTAAAATATGCTCCTCGCCTATCTAGAATGTTAATAAATTTCCAAAAAAGAGTGGGATTCTTCCCATAGACAGCATCCTTGAGCGCCTGCCAATGCTCTTCCTCTCAGTCCTTTTTGGCTGTCGCTATGCTTTTATGGTAATCTTGTCTAGCAGTTCTTACTGCTAAAGGGTCCTTACTTTTTATGGCCAAAGTAATGGCTTTCCTCTACCTCCTACAATTAGCTGTGTACCAGAGGTTGCCCTTGTTTAGTTTATGATGTGTCAATGGCGTCCCCTTAGATTTTTTAATAAAGAACTGTCCAATTTTCTCTGTTAAGTTCTTATACATAGCTGGTAAGTTTGACCCCGAGGGATGAGGGGCCACTAAAGTAACAGATGCCAAGCCACGGGATTCGGCAATAACTAGCTCTTTGATACTATCAAGTTTCCCTTCTTCACACCTAACTGCATTCCACTTAAGCTTTCTATTGCAGTTAGAGGGAAAAACTTCTTTAGTGGTCTTCTCTAAAATTCCCCTTTTACTGATCTCATCTCCCCAATGAATTACCATACATAAAGGGTTGTGGTCACTATCTGTTCTTTGTCTGACTAGATCAACCCATGACTGAATGACTGAATATCTAGGAGGATATAATCAATCCGTGATGGGCAACCTAGCCTATTAAAGGTCATTGCTCCATCACGGTCGGAGGCAGTACGCCCATTTAGAGCCCGTAGGTTATGTTCCAAAACCAAAGCATTTAACTGGATTGCTCTCGCAGTCCATTTCTTAATGGGAGTAAGGGCTAGTGGTGGTATAGTCTGGCTCCTATCCTCATTATTTAAGCCCATTGAATCTTCATCGTCCAGAGGCTCAAAAGTACAGTTAAAGTCCCCCCCCCCCACCAATATTTTAGATCTCAAAGGGGGGGATGATAACTTACTATCTAGCAACTCTAATATAGGTGAGATATGGCCACCCGGTAAGCCTCTTGCGTATACACAAAAGAGTTCTAATACATTGTTTCCGGATGGGCTTTTTATAGAGATATGCAGAATGTCATTTGAGTTTGTATTATGGGTAATGACGACGCAGTTCAAATTTAACTTTACCCAGATGTGTAAACCTCCAGAGGGACGTCCTTTCCCAGTCGAAACTGCAGGAGTATAGAAGGTTGAGTATCAGTTTTTATATTGTGGCAGGGGACACCAGGTTTATTGGAACATGCATATATGGAAGTTGTTTATGAAATCATTCCAATCAGGGTTATCAAGGTTTTTTTTTAGACCTGCTATGTTCCAAGACAAGATATTAATAGAGGTATGGGCTGTGTATAATTCATTTGATGAGATCAGTGTGCTAGATTCCCTTTCTGCTCTACCTAGGCTGATGGTAGCCATATTAATTGAAACATCCCTGCTAATATTATTAACTCGTACCCCCCGAGAAGCGGGCACCACGCTCTCCCCAGATCATCCAGGGGACTGTGTTGGAAGTCAGTCTACCCCTTCTAAACCACTATAACGATTGAAACAGGGGAATAAAGGATGGTTAAGCTGGGGACCCAGCCAATCCCCATTCGGCTGTCGATCACCCAAATAGGGTTTCCCTCCTCTCCTTCCAACTAGATTCCAACCTTCCTCTTCATTCCCACCCCACTTAGGGGGAATCTGATAGTTGAAATTCTCCCTCCTGTTTCTCCCTCTCCCCATATTGGATGACCTCAGCCAACTCCACCTATTGTCATGATGCTCCGTGTGCATATAGAAATATGACAGGGGTTTAGCCATAATCGTAGTGTTGTTGTCACATGGAGGAACGGAACAAATATATTCCACCAATCGCGGGTTCTCAAATGTGACAACAACGCAATCTCCCTTTAAGCTTTTCTTTTTTCCGCCTACCCAAGGGGCTCTCTCCACCATGAGCATTTTGTTGTTTATTCCAGGAGGTGGAGGATGGTTTCTGTCTAACCAGTGACAAATTTTATTTTTGAGTGCCCAGAATGGTTCAGAAATGGCGGGGGCAAGTTCGGGGACGCCTGTCAGAACTATCACATATGGACAGGCGTCTGGTGGTAAACTGATGTTCCGGTGTGGGTTTGGCTTCTCATGGTGGGGTAAGGGGGATTTGGGGGCTGGGGTAATAGGGTCAGTACCGCTCTGAGTATGAGTGGGAGCAGTTGTGGTTGGCTGGTTAGTACAGGCTTTTTTACTCACTGGGATTGGTATTTTGGGCGGGCGGGTCTTGGGGGCGCGGTTATCCCCTGTAGGGTGCTTCTTGGGAATAGATACATGATTACGGGCGGAAGTTGGTACAGTAGGGGCATTAGAGGCAGGAATAACTTCCTTGGGTTTTTGTGTCAAGAGAATAGCCTCCAGCTGATGTTCAATGCTCTGTAATCTGGATTCTAGGGGCAGAAGTAATGATTTGATAAGGTCGGACAGGGAATTCAAAAAGGAGGCATTCCTATCCTCTTGGTCGATTGAGGATTCATCACTACTGCTATCATCTGGAATACTAACCAAACTGCTGTCGGAGATTGTGTCATCTGGAATACCCAAAGGTAAGGGATGGGATACAAGTTCAACCTTATCACTCCCTACGTTATCATTGTTACCCAATAGATCCCTCCCTTCTTCGACGGGTACACTTGCACCAGTCTCGCCGTCGATATGTCCCAACGTCTCTTGTGGGATAGGATTGGTGGTGTTTACCTTGTGGGTCGTTTGGTTTATTTTTGGAACTGCACCTTCCAAACTGCCCCTTTGGGAGCAGTTATTCTCGTGACGGGCTACAACTGGTATTGATAATAAGTTGTTTAACAAAGGGGAAGCTGGGATTGGTGCACTCGGAGGTGGAGGATCAAGGGGTAGTGTTAGGGAACTGGTTGGGGTGTGCGGTCTAGTATCTAACTGTATGGGGTGAGGATCAGAGCTGTTTAAAGCTTTGATCGGGGAGTGTACTAGGGCTATATTGCCTAAAGAGGATCTTTTGGCTTGGGCAAGGTCCATCGAAACCCTCCTTTCCATAAGTATTATTCCCTGGTCAATTAAAGAATTGGTGCGGAGAATAAAATTATCTAAAGTGCCAGTTAATTTTTTGGATTTAGCACTTGCCGCTGTCTGGCTTTGGGTTTTTACGAGCAGACATGTTAATCAACAACTGAAACTAATGAGAATTACAAAGGAGTAGGTAGCAAGTGCTGTTATATTAACAATGCCTTGCAAAAAGTAACATTAAACAAAGATAGAACTAGAAACACAGAGGGGATAACAGCTGCAAGAATAGTACCAATGAAGCACAAATATTAATTAAAGCAGAAACGGGAAGATGGGACAAAGATAAATTAAAAGGCAGGGGGACTGGCCCAGCCCAGGCTCTGCAGGCCTCGGAGGGCCTCAGAGGGTCCGCCCTTTTTCCAGGCTTCGTCCAGGCCTTCGTCCCGCACACGCGTCCCGCTCACGCGAGGAAGAGCCACCTATGATACAGGGCGCAGGCTGAAGGGGAGGAGACACGGGAAAAGGCGGCAGGTGTGTGGGATGATCAAACGCACAGCCTGGTGGGCCTCGCATTCCTGGTCTCCGGCGGTGACCAATAATCCAGGCACAGTTCTCCTCCAGCATGGGCAGGCTGAGTAACAAAGTCCCAAACCGACTGCGAGCGGCTCCCGCAGAGCGGGGGCCGCGAGTCGAGTTTTAAGCGCCAGTCAGCAAAGCGAGCAGAGGGGAGGAGACACAGGAAGAGGCGGCAGGTATGCGGGATGATCAAACGCACTGCCTGGTGGGCCTCGCAGTCCCAGTCTCCGGCAGTGACCAATAATCCGGGCACAGTTCTCCTCCAGCATGGGCAGGCTGAGTAACAAAGTCCCAAACCGACTGCGAGCGGCTCCCGCGGAGCGGGGGCCGCTAGTCGAGTTTTAAGAGACAGTCAGCAAAGCGAGCAGAGGGGAGGAGACACGGGAAGAGGCGGCCGGTATGCAGGATGATCAAACGCATAGCCTGGTGGGCCTAGCAGTCCCGGTCTCCGGCGGTGACCAATAATCCAGGCACAGTTCTCCTCCAGCACGGGCAGGCTGAGTAACAAAGTCCCAAACCGACTGCGAGCGGCTCCCGCGGAGCGGGGGCCTCGAGTCGAGTTTTAAGCGCCAGTCAGCAAAACGAACAGAGGGGAGGAGACACGGGAAGAGGCGGCAGGTATGCGGGATGATCAAACGCACAGCCTGGTGGGCCTCGCAGTCTCGGTCTCCGGCGGTGACCAATCATCCAGGCACAGTTCTCCTCCAGCACGGGCAGGCTGAGTAACAAAGCCCCAAACCGACTGCGAGCGGCTCCCGCTGAGCGGGGGCCGCGAGTCGAGTTTTAAGCGCCAGTCAGCAAAGCGAGCAGAGGGAAGGAGACACGGGAAGAGGTGGCAGGTATGCGGGATGATCAAACGCACAGCCTGGTGGGCCTCGCAGTCCCGGTCTCCGGCGGTGACCAATAATCCAGGCACAGTTCTCCTCCAGCACGGGCAGGCTGAGTAACAAAGACCCTAACCGACTGTGAGCGGCAAGAATAATGTTATTGTGTGGAGCATATCCAGGGATGGAGAAATACTCAAGCTGATTGTTTAGTTGAGGTTGTCTCCATATTGACAGAAAGTGGATGGTGTGGCTATCAAGGCGAGAGAAAACAAGGGTGCTGTGGCTTCAGTTAAAGATGTTTTGAGTATGGTAGGAGCGCACACTTTTATTAAACAAGATTGGATCAGAGAGATGGAACGAGATGTTATTCCAGAAGGAAGTGCTGGGTCTGGTGTTGCAAGGAAGTAGGTGAGAGAGTGATGTGTCCTTCTATTTCAGGCCTTATCTTAAATTGCTGGATGAGTTATCTGTGTATGATGGTATTGTGGTGATGAGAGGTGATCAATGTATTCTACCTCAGGGATTAAGAGTCAAACTTGTTGACATAGCACATGAGGGGCATTTAGTTGAAATCAGAACAAATAAAAGATTGCTTGCTGACTGGTGGTGGCCTGGAATGGATATCAAGGTGGATAAATGGGTGGATAAGTGTAATATTTGTAAGGAGTGAGAAATGGTTGAGAATGGACCTAAATGAATTTAGGGCATATAACTGAACCTGATCGGTCTTGACTGAGCTTCTGTGTAGACTTTATTGGCCCAATGCATGAGGTGAGAGGAGATTTGAGATTTGCCATGGTGGTTGTGGATGTGCACACCAGATGGTTAATTGTAAAATTCAAGAAGGAGATTACCACTGAACTGTCTGTAGCCGTGTTGAAGGAGATTTGCAGTGAAGAAGGGTTACCTTCCGTCATCATTACAGAAAATGGCATGCAATTGACTTCCGAGGAAATGCGAGAGTTTTTAGAAGCTTCTGGTGTTAAACATAACAGTAACTCGCTTTACAATCCTACAGGAAATTGTATGGTTGAGAGAGCTAAATGCATGTTTAAAGGTGCCATTCAGATGGCCTTGGTGAGTTAAAGAGATGTTGGAGGAATGGTTTCGTAAATGCTGTGGGCCTATCGCTCAATTGCACATGGAGTGATAGGTAAGACACCTTTTGTGTTGATGCATAGTACATTACCAGGGACGAAATCGGATTCTGCATAGACTAAGGAAATAGTACGGCTTGTAACCAGCGAGGTGTTTTCGTAACCAGATAACAATTCCCAACACATTCTTCAGGGTGATTGAGTGAAATTGCAGAGTGGCAGATGTGGAACCAGATTGTCTAAGTTTAAGGGGCCATTCAAAGCTGTTTGCGTGCTACATTATGCAGTGGTGTTGAATAATGTTAAAAGGTTGAATCATAATCATAGAAATGTGGTATTGTACCAAAGAGGGGGTTCTTGTGATGTCAATAAGAAGCACACTGATCAGTCTACCAGCATTGATTTTATGTTAATGACTGACAATGATATGACTCGCTCTTCTTGTGTTGGTTCCATACATGAATGTCTTCCCTGGATAGATGTGATGCCCTTGTCAATTCAGATTGTTACCATTCCACTGTACAAAGGACATGGATGAGGAGATCTAGCTATTCACCCCTTTCTTTATCTTTCTTTTGTTTTTAGTTTCTTATAATGAAAAGTTGTTTAAATGCAATAAGGGAAGGGAATGTGGTATACTTTCGTAGGGCTTTGCATTATATTACCTCATTGAAAAATGTGGAATTGGACCTGTCCTTGTGTTCTAGGTTCCAGCTTGAGTAGTTCAGTTCCAGTGAAGTCAGTTGGAGCCCATCTGGCAGAGGGACAGTTACTCTTACATTGCAGGGAACAAAGTAAGAATAAAGCTTGCATTCTACCTTATATGGTGCTTGGAAATTGCTTCTTCGTTCCGCTACAAGAGTTTCCTGATCTCCTCTTCCTAGACGTCACACTATAACTAATAAAAAAGCTTTTTCACTCTGGTGATGTCTGCTTTAGTTAAAGAGTTGTGAGACATAAACAGTTCATTCCATTATATGACTTTGGTGGTGAATTACACATAATTTTGCCTGGGGATGGCAATACCCTTCTCACAATTCACACGTTCTGAGATAATCTCCCAATTGACAGTGGGGTGCTTTTTGTCCCAGACAGACACCCAGAGCGACCTTAATTAAATCAGATGCATCGGTCAAGCCTAATTTCTTGTGGAACAAAAAGAGAGGAGTCAATGGAGGTAGGCCGCAAAATCGATTCTGCTCTACCTGCACCTTAGTAACCTTGTGGTAGCCCCAAACTCCAGCACCATACATTAAAACAGGTCAGCATTTCTGCATATAAACCCCCAAAAGAGGTTGAATTGGTGTGTTAGCTACTCCTTTGGTGAAATCAAGCAAGGCTCAAACAGAGTGATTGAAACGTGAATATCGATTGGATACTCAGGACAACCGCAACCATTTAGAATTAAACGTAATTCCTAAAAATGTCAAGATAGTAACCTGCTCAAAATGCCTTTCCTTAATCCAGAAGGAGCCCACTTTAACTACTTTGGAGCTGCATATCATGTAGTTAACTTTAGAAATTTTGGTTTCTAAGTTTAAGTTATATATGAAGGCGACAAAGGGGGGACGGAGGCAGCAAGATGGTGGCTGAGTGCGTCAGCCGTAGGTGGCTCTTGAGGTGTTGGCCTTTTGATAAAAAATAAGCAGTAAAGAAATGCTGAATGGTGAACCCTCAAGCGGAAGAGAGAGGAGCTATCAGATGTACCAATACGAGTCGAGTCTTACCAGATTTGAAGTGCTGGGTCACGGCGCTGGCGGGGATTGCAGAGCAGCTGATTATTGGGTGCAGAGGATTCGAGCAGGATCTGATCTACAGCTCAACTCTGTACAGTGAGCCGAGATCCTACTGCGGCCTGAGTGCTAGGGGCCTCAAAACAGGCACAAGAGGAAGAGGGGCTGCCCCCAGGAATCCCCACAAAGAAGTATGGTAGAGCCTGAGACGGCTCGTGCTACGGCTCAGGGAAGAAGGCAAAGGAACTGGACAGAGAACCTCCCTGTGAGCCTCAGTTACCATAATTGACATGTTCAGAGGAGCAGGGAATAGCTCCATGAAACAAGGCTCCAGTCGGAGGATAGAGCAGATAGAGATACCCAACCATGCAAGTGACCAGAGCAGGACACAGACGGGTAAGCCACCGTCAGGTCAGGGGGATCCGGGGGAGCCGGGGGAGCCTCTGGTAAGCGAGACATTACTGGCAAAAGGGCCACGGGAGAACGGTATTGTTGATCAAATGCGTCAAGGGGAGCAGGATAAAGAAAAAGGGCTGCTTATACACACCAAAGACAATCTGGGAGGGGCAGACACAGGAGAAAAAAGGCAAGAAACAGGGAGTATTGAGTCTTGTCAGGAGGTCATAAGTCAATAAGAAGATCTCCAAAGGGAAGAGAAATTAAATGGGAACCCAAAAGAAAAAAGGCTGAATTTGGAGGAAAGGGGCTCCAGTAAAGGCATGAAAGATCTACCAGGGGCAGCTAAACAACAGAACCCTCCTATGCAAGTTTCTAGAGGGATATTAAAACCCGGAAGAGTCTTAAAGAGTCATAGAACCCCACAGAGAAAGGGATATTGACTCTGAGGCGAATTACTCTTTCTCATTCTCGGATGCCACATGGTCTGGCCTGGGGTCAGACACAGGATCCAATGTGGAGTCTAGCTAGGAAGAAAGCGCGTCAGGTACTGGCAAAGGTGGCAATGAGACTATCGCTAAGATGAAGAAAACATATTCCAGAATAAACAGAAAGGATAATCAGAGGCAAAGGGATCTGAGGTGGGATTATTCTCTTGGTGACCAACTGGTGGGAGATAGCAACCGAACCCCCAGCAAGGGAATTTCTGAAACACTCCCTTCTCTGGAATCCATCCTGCAGTGTGTAGTAGGGCACCGGGAAGAAGCCCGTATGGAGAGCAAACGCTCACAGAACGCCACCCGTAAACTTCAAGGGGCGGTTTGGAAAGTAGCAAAAACCTGTAAGGACATCAGTGATCGGATGACGGATTTGGAGTCCAGAACAGCCTCTCTGGAGGTTGATATAGCGGGCTCAAAGGGGCAAGTAGAAGCACATGAAGCACAACTCACAGATATCCAGTGGAAGCGAGAAGAAAGCAAAAACCAGCAGCGGAAAAAAAATCTCTGATTCCTGGGTATCCCTGAGGGGAAGGAAGGGTCGGAGGCACGACGATACATGGTCCAGCTCTTGCAGAAATCTTTTCCAGAACTAGAAGGCTGGAACTGGCCCCAGGAAATACAGAGGGTGCACCGAGTCCTGTTGACTATTCGTCAGCCAACTCATCTAGATGCCAAGCCTCCGGCATTTCTGGTCTATTTCGGCAATTATTTATTAAGACAGTAAGTGTTCGAGAGGACCAGACCAGAAGCACAGCGAACCGGGGACGGATTCTCTTTTTTCACAAGACCAGTCTTTTGTCACATTACAGTGGAACGACGATGCGCTTGCGTCAAATGATTAATCTCTTTCAGGAGAAAGGGGCACAGCCTTTTCTTTTAAACCCAACCCGTCTAAAGGTAATCTGCAAAGATCAGATCAAATTTTTCACTTCATGGATTAAGGCAAAGGAGTTTCTAAATGCAGGAGGGAAAAGACTCTTATCCCTCTTTTGTTCTTTTGGCTTCTTTTGTTTTTAAATTTGTGATTGTGGCGCAGGAACCATTGGACTAGACTTGAAGTAACCCTGACTAATGTTGGCAATTAAGCGATTAGGCATACCAGATGTTCATTGTTCATTGTTCTAGACGCATCCTGATTGCATTTTTTTTGGTTTCTTTCGCTCTTCTTTCTCTCTTTCTTCTCGTTTTCTCCTCACGACTCTAATTGTGGTGGGGGTAGGCAATAATGATAAAAGTGTGAGGAGGCCTTAAAGTTTGGGGGTCTTAAAGGTTTCAAAGTCACAAAATGTAATTTTTATATGTCACCTCAGGGAGATCACCACCGTACATCATCCACAGACATAGTTAGTTTTGTTGCCTCACAAAGCAGGGAGGGGGTATGGGATGCAGGAGGGGGAGGGTAGGTAGGGAGGGGGAGGGTGTAGAGAGGGGGGTAAAAAACTAAAAACGTGGAAAGCAGTAAAACAGTTTATTGTTGCTGTTCAAAGAGGTGGGTCGGAGTCAATTCAAAGGAAAGGTTGAAGGTGCAACCCAAGTCAATAGGAAACTACAGGGATGGGTAGTCTAACTATATGTTTGATAAATATTGGGGGATTAAATGATAGGGGTAAGAGAGGCTGAACAGGCGAGGTGCTATGATCACTGGATGCTGACATCATATGCCAACAAGAAACCCAAATCTCCTGGCCAAAGAAAGGGCTCAATGTCATCCCAGGATCTACCCAGGTAATCTGCTCATCCCAGTCCACCATGACTAGAGGCGTTGCAATCCACGTTTCTAATCGGATGCCTCCTATTAAACGACTGCTTTCCGATAAATGGAGAAGCTGGGAAATCACAATAATACCAAGTGATTTACCACTATGCACGATCTATGGGTCTAACCTAGATGATCCGGACCTGTTGATAGAATTAGAACTTGAACTTGCCTCCTGGCCATCCCCTCTCATTATCTGTGGTGATTTTAATATCGATTTAGAAGTAAATGGCCCTCCCAGGGGAGGATATTACGGGAGGAAGCCTCAGGTATTCAAAGCACTAAAGGCATTAGCGGATAGCCATGTGTTAGTGGATATATGGTCCTTTAAAAAATCTGGGGACCCAGGGTACACCTGCTTCTCATGTCCACACAGAAAGTATGTCAGGCCCATTTATTTTTATTTCTCTGCCTCTCTCATTGAGGGGGCCAACATCAGGAATTTGCCCAAGATCTTGTCGGACCATAACCCACTGATGTTGGGAATTGAGATCCAGGGGCACGAAAGATCATTTACAAAATTGACTTTCAATGGGAAACTTTTGGCGGTGAAAGGATTTATTGAACATATTAGGGGGTGGACTAGGCAGTTTTATGACATGATTAGGTAGAGTACCTCAAGAGACAATGTGTGGGATGCGTATAAAAAAGGACCCAGTGGGGAGATAATTAGCTTTGTGGGGTTCCATAGGAAAAGACAGAGGGAGGCTTTACATCAACTCACGGAGGAGCTGTCTAAATACGAGGAAGAGCATATGTTAGCTATAGCTCAAGAACAGGAGGAGCAGCAAACTCGGCTAAAATTAAACGTCATTGGGGGCGTGACTTGCGCGTCGCCTAAGATGGCAGCGTAGAGGCGACGCTCCGGAGCCGACCTCCGCTGACATCGATTTTTTTGCGGCACTACCTGCGGATTCCAGCTGCACACCGCCACTTTAGGGGTCTAAGGATGAGGTGAGCCCTGCACCCTCAATTTTACACTTCTTGGCTGCTTTTTGACCCTGAATTCAGCCGACTTGGATCTTCCGATCCCGGCCACCATTTTGTTTTTTCTTTTCGCGCGATTTTCCCCTGAGGCACAATGATGTTTCCTTCATTTACCTGTCCAACATCATTATGCGGATGACTTTTCCTGCATTTTCTATCTACATTAGGCAATATATTATGTCTTTTACTGCTTCTTGGAATTTCCACATTTTTTCTCTCTGAATATGCTGTCTCAACCGGGCTTGCTGCCATTTTGACTGTTTTCTTTTCATGCTTCATGTTCCTTCCCCTTTTTGACTAACTGCATGCTTATGGAATGACTTTTTGTGGTTTGCCCTCCTGTTAATCCGTGCTTTTTGTTCCTACATGGGGAAACTCTGTAACTTAAAGCTCTCTACCACTACCAAGTTACCTGCTCGCTCGGATTCCGACTCTACATTACAAGATATGGAAGATAACGCAATGTCGAAATCTGAAATGCTACCTGAGACCACTTCTAAACCTCACAATAGTAGTAAACTTCCAACAACCTCAGTGTCAACTAAACGTCTGAAGAAAGACCCTCCTTCACCGGGTACTGCTTCATCCTCTTCCTCTATGCACGTCATTTTGGAGGAGATACGAGCTCTAAAGCCGTTCATGGACATGACCGCTAAAACCCTACAAACTATGCATGATAAATGGTCATCCTTAGACTCTCGTGTTCTGATTATAGAGCAATTGACGGAGTCTCTTCAAGCATCCTGTTCTCGTATTTCATCCATGGAGGCTGAGATACTTCAACTTAAAAGGCAGGCGGAAGATTTGGAAAATAGAAATCGTAGAAACAACCTACGCCTTTATAGTCTTCACGAACTTTCGGAGGAGTCAAACTCTACTGCTTTTTTCCAATCCTTTCTTCCAAAAGTTCTCGATTCACCTGGTTTGTCTTCCATTAACATCCAAAGAGCACATCGCCTTGGTTCCAAGATCTCTACCAAACCTCGAGGTGTTATTATGTTGTTTTTACAATATACAGATCTTCTACAGGTTCTTTCAGCCTCCGAAGCCAAGAAGCAAATTATGTGGGGAGGTCATCGTCTTTTCCTGTCACAAAATGTAGCTAAATCCACTGCCGGCCGTCGGAAGACATTTCTGGACATGCGTCCACAATTGCGAGCTCTCAATGCCTGATATGGTCCGCTACACCCTTGTCTTTTCAAACTTACTTACAAGGACAAGACTACCACGTTTGAAGATACTGTAGCTCTACAAGAATTCCTTCATCACAATGGAGCAGACGTCATGGACACTTCCAGAAATGTTTAATTGGACCCTATATCAGTTTGGTCTTGTTGATCCTGTTCATGTTTCGGTGGTCCTGTTCTGACTGTCGTTCTATTCTACCCTTTATAAGTATCCCTTGTTTAGTATTGTCCTGATTCCATATTTCCTCTTTTTGTATTATATTTTTCCTTTTTCTTTCTTTTTTATAGATGTCTCCTCCCTCTTCCTTTTCCCGGTGTGTCACATTGTTGTTGTGATTTTTCGGAGTTTTTATGGCGGAGGTCTGGTGTCTGCTCTCGTTGTTGTCTCCGTCGTCTTTTGACACCATCACCCTTGTTTCTCGTTTGCTCTCGTAAGTATGTTTTTCAGTCGTCTGTCTTGGACCTGCACAGTCTTCTTGTTCTTTATCTCTTTCTATTCTTTATTCATTTCATCAATGTTTCTTCTTGCTTCTCTTCTTCATCTTCATCTTTGTTTTTCTTCTGCCTCTTTTTTTTCTTTTCCTTCTTTCACTTTACCCCTCGGCTCCTGTTTCTATATTCCTGCATTTTTCTCTACATTTGATCTTTTCTGTACTAGTAAGCATACTACTGCTTATATTTATTCTTTGGCTCACTTTCCGGGTTACTACTTGGAATGTTAAAGGTTTCAATAACCCAATTAAAAGGCAACAGGTGTTATCCCATCTCACCAGACTTAAAACTGATGTTGCCCTCATTCAAGAATCCCATCTCTCAGAGACAGAAGCTTTGAAACACAAACGTTGTTGGGTGGGACATGTATTCATTTCTCCTGCTGCTGGTAAGAAAAATGGAGTTCTGATTTTGTTTCATGAAAAGTTAAATGTTTCTATAGTTTCACATGAATGCGATGCTGATGGTCGTTGGGTAATTGTTAAATTACTTATAGATAATATTCCTCTTGTTATATTCAATGTTTATGCTCCCACATTAGTTGACATATCCTTTTGGCCTTCCATTTCTGATAAGTTGGCTACACTTACTGATGAATATATTATTTTAGGTGGTGACTGCAACCAAATCTATGATCCTATCCGTGACAGACACTCCAAGATTAAATTTTCATCATCTAGAATGCACTCCCAATTCACTACGTCTATACATCACAATGCGCTAGTAGATATCTGGAGATTATGTCCCCCCGACCTTAGAGAATACAGTTTCTATTCTCCTTCCCATCACACACAATCCCGCATTGACTATATTTTTCTTAGCAAATCTTTAGCTCAACATACTGTCCACTCTGACATTGGCTCCATTTTAATTTCAGATCATGCTCCTGTTCTTTTTGATATTGATCTCATCCCCTTTTCCCCTCACTCCGGCAGATGGAGATTCAATAATTCTTTTCTCCTCGACCCCATTTTTTGTAAAAAATGTACTACTTTTGCCACTGAATTTTTTCTGCTTAACCATACTCCCGATACCTCCTATGTTATGGTGTGGGATTCTTTAAAGTAGCTTCTAGAGGTTTTATCATCAATTTTGTGTCACAGAAGAAAAAGCTCATGGAAGCTTAATCTACTCATCTTCTTATTAAATTCAAACAACTCGAACACGCTTATCATTCCTCTAATACTGAATCCTCTCTCAAAGATCTTATTGAAGCCAAATTTTCATTCAATAGGTTCACCACAGACGCTGCCTCCAATTTTTTATTAAAATGTAATTCGGGTTATTATGGCGGGCAGAATAAAATGGGGAAATTACTCGCCAATTATTTGAAAATACGGAAAGAACGAATGAAAATCCGGTGCCTCTTTTTTCAAAGACAAAGATATTCTAAATGAGTTTGTCAATTTTTATAAAACACTTTACACTCCGGAATCCATCCCTACTACATCTGACCTTCTTTCCTATTTTCAATCTATTCCTCCACCTCCTTCTGATCATGTGGATTTTGGGGCTCTGGAATTTGATATCTGACTCGCAGAAATCTCCCATGCCGTCTCGGTGTTACGTCATGGGAAAGCCCCGGGTCCTGACGGATTCACTATTGAAATTTATAGCCATTTCGCTTCACTTCTTTTAGCAAAACTTTTACTTTTATTTCAATCTTTTCTTGGTACGGGTTTGTCGAGTGGCACGTTTTAACAAGCCTTAATATGTTAAATTCCTAAGGATGATAAGGATCACTCTTAATGCAAGAATTACCGCCCCATTTCCTTGGTCAATGCAGATTACAAGATTCTGGCCAAGATTTTGGCTCTTTGAATAGATCCTCTTTTACCTGATTTAATCGGTCCTGAACAATCGGGTTTTGTTAAGGGTCGTCTCTCTTCCGACAACTCGCGTGCCTTTTTCAACATTTTAAGTAAGGCATCCTCTCTAAACCTCCCTCTGGCTGCTATTTCTCCAGACGCTGGGAAAGCTTTTGACAGGATTTGTTGGGATTTCATGTTTCAGGCTCTTAAATTGGCAGGTTTTCCACCCAAATTCATTTCTATTATCTCCTTAACCTATTCTGGCCCTCAAGCGTCGATTTTTGGTAACGGTATGGTTTCAGACTATTTTGCTCTCCAAAGAGGTGTTCTATTATTTTTCCTAGCTCTAGAACCTTTTCTTACCAAGATTCGACAGGATGATACCATTTCCGGTTTTCATTTTGGTTCCCAGCAAGTTAAACTTTCGGTTTATGCTGATGACATTCTTTTCTATTGTTCGGACCCGCTTTCTTCTCTGCCTTCCTTTCTTCAACAAGTCTCTTCCTTTTCCGCTATTTCTGGTTACCGTCTTAATGCCGACAAATGTGAAATTCTGCCTCTAAACCCTCTCTGCCAAAAACACCTCTTTGAACATTCTGGTTTTTCGTGGCAACCATCCAAGATTAAATACTTAGGTGTTTGGTTTGCTCCCCTCTTTTCTTAAACTCTTAAAATAAATTTTGATTGTATATCTAAGAAATTGGATGCTGCCATTACCCTTTGGAACCCTCTCTTTTTATCTTGGTGGAGACGCCTCAGCTCAATAAAAATGATGTTATCACCTCTTATACTGTACACCATTTCCATGATTCCCATTCATATCCTTGATTATTATTTTAAGGAGATCGATTCTACTTTACTAAAATTTTTATGGAATGGTAAACGCTCTCGTATTGCTCTTGCTTCCTTAACCCCTTCCATGCTGGTTTACGAACCCCAGCCGTCATGCACTACAGTGCTCGTGTGCTGATGACGGCTGGGGTTCGTCATGGCCCGCCCGTGTTCTGCCGGCGGCCGCACACGGGGAAAATCGCGGCCGCGCGGAAGGGGTTAAGGAAGGTCAGAGCTAATGCTGGAGTCCGTTTCCCTGATTTTAAAGCTTACCATCGTGCATTTTCCCTGAAACAGGCATCCCATTGGCTCTCATCTGATCTCTCTTTTTATCCTCCTCTTTGGCTAAAAATAGAATCCTCTTTTATTTCTCCCTTTGATTTCCATGAAATCCTATCTTTTACATCTATTTTGGCTTGTTTCTGCAATCCTATTATTTCTCACTCTCGTAGGCTCCTTCTCCCTTTTTTGTCCTCTTCTTATCCGTCTCTCTCTTCGACACATGCACAGCCTATTTGGTATAATAAACAACTCAAACTCCGTAATTGCTCTATTTTCTGGAAGACTTGGCATTCCCAAGGCTTGCGATGGATTTCTCAACTCCTCTTTCACAATCCTTTTCGGAGCTCCAATCTCAAATCTCTTTTCCTCCCAGTTCTCGTTCACAATATAATTTGCTATACACCATTCGTATTCAATACCTTCAGTCTCTACCAAATTCTAATGATATCCCTAATATTTATCAATCTATATCCTCTGCATTAGATTCCTCTCCTCCAGCATAATTTCTCTATAAATCTTTTCATCTCTCCCTAGACAGACCCAAGACTAAGACCGAACTAGCCTGGGAAAAGGACCTTTCACAAGATTGGTCGGTTCCATTTTGGGATACGATTTGGTCTAAACTTCATAGAACCTCTAGAGCTGCCAATACAACTCAAACCCTTTATTTCATTTATAATCGGATTTTGTTTACCCCATTAGTTGTATCAACTTTTTCATCAGTCACTCCCTCTACTTGCTGGTCTTGCTCCTGTCCCTCTGCAGATTTGAAACATATGTTATTTGATTGTCCTCCCATACTCAAGTTTTAGAAACTGTTTTGGTTCTAAATCCAAAAGATTTTTCAGTTTCACATTCCCTTTTCCCTTACTCACATTTTTCTAGGTTCTCTCTCTCCTACTTTCCCCCAATCCTCACAACACTACATACTCATGGATCTTTTGATAACTATAGCCTTTCACCTTATTACCTCTAATTGGAAACAAGCTAATAACGTTACATTTCGTTCTTGGTGGAATGCGGTTTGTTTTCATCACAGACTTGATACCAATTATGTTTCCCCCATGTCTCTGGCACTTAAACGAGATCTCCTTTGGGTTCCTTTGGTAAATTACTTTTCCACATTTGCACCCTCAGTCACCACCTCCAATACTAGCTCTGTTGAAGTTCGAAAACCACCTTGATTCTCCCATTGCCTTTTTATCAATGTCCCTCATTGACTGTTCTTTATTGTTGTTTTGAACATATTGCACAGTTTTTTCAGTTTTTTTTTATATTGTTATGCTTACGTTGTTTTCTCTATATGCACAATTTTGATAGCATTTTTTTTCATTTATTCATATATGCTTTGTAATTCCTTAATTTTTTCTTTATTGTATAACCTGTTGGCTTCATTATCTTACCTGTTTCTTAATTTCTTGTTCTGTTCTTTTGTTCTTTAATAAACTCAAACTTAAAAAAAAAAAATTAAACGTCATTAGGATCAAGGCCAAAATCAATGGATTTCATAATTAGATAGCTGCGGAAATATTCCAACCCCATGACAGGGAGAATTATGAATACAGAGAGATGACAGGGAAACATTTGGCACTTCACCTCAAACAAAGGCAGCGGCAGATAATATCTTACGGCTAAAGAGGAAGGATGGCAAAGTAGCTACTGAGCTCCAAGACATACTAAAAATATTTGCTGGATTTTATGGGATCTATATAGCTCCAGGAACAGAACATCGATGACTGAAGGCATGGGAATGACCACAGTGCCCCCCATTATTCAGGAGTTAGAAGAAGATATAAATGAGGTGATAGAGGCACTTCAGATGATGGCATCTGGTAAGGCGGCTGGCCCATATGGGATCCCGATGGAGGTTTATAAAGCCCTACTGATGGAGCTAGCCCCCAACCTGCTGGATCTGTTTTTGGCAGTACAACCGAAGGGGATTCCGCCTCAATCATGGCAGGAGACTATTATAGTTATTTTTCTAAAGAAGGGTAAGGCGGCAGACGACCCCGCTTCATACAGACCTATCTCTTTGTTTCAAGATTATTGCAGTAAGATTAGCTAAAATAACTGCCCCCTGGTGAGCCCATGGCAGCATGGCTTCATCTCAGACAGAGGGACAACTGATCATGTCAAAGAGTAATATCATTATTTGATATAGCGGAAGTCACGGGAGAACAGATGTCCTTGATATTGTTGGATGCACAAAAAGCTTTTGACCAGGTCGAGTGGGCAAACCTGTGGAACAATTTAAGAACCAAAGGCTTTAGTCCACGTATATTAACGTTTCTAAGAGCAATGTATATGCAATCTTACGCAAAAATACAGCTGATGGGGAAGGAGTCGGAAAGGGTCAGGATTGCTCGTGCTGCAAAGCAAGGCTGCCCCTGCTCTCCTATCCTCTTTGCGCTCTACATAGACCGCTTAATAAGATCAATGCTAGATGATCAGGCAATTAAACCGGTAGTGGCCAGTGGGTATAACACTAAAATGTTAGCTTATGCTGACGACATTGCAGTTGTTACCACTGACCCACTAGGAACATTAGGAAAATTGAAGCCTTGGCAGTGGAATTTGGCAGGCAGTCTGGCTATGGTTTAAATACCGAAAAAACTAAGATTGTCTGTTCAAAATTCATGGTATGTCCGGACCCACGGAGGACGGAGGACGGAGGCAGCCATGTATTTAGGGATACATATAGCTGTAGAAACCGGGTCGATATGGGAGATTAATTCGGCCCCTCTCATAAAGAAGATAGGTGCTGACCCAAAAAGATTGGATAATTTACATCAGGCAGAGGAAATGTATTAAAAATGACTATGTTTCCAAAGATTTTTTATCTTCTCAGATGTATACCACTGGAACCATCAAATACTTTTTTTTTAAAAATAGACTGGATTTGTTCTCAATTTATATGGGGTTATAAGAAGATCAGGAGATCATTGAAATTAATGACTTTACCACACAATCGAGGGTGACTGGCAGTCCCTAACCTTCTGTATTATTACTGGGTTATAACGCTGCGGCAAATGACCATCTTATTGCGGCCTAAAGTATGGGAGGAATCAACTGTGGAAGGGCAGGATAGAGAAATCCCTACTTCTATTTATGAGCTAGCCATAGGTGATGAAGCACCACAGATAGTACTGAGACAGCTGGAAGGGAGTTATTACAAGAAAACACGCTTCAAACCCCTAATAGCAGCCTGGAATGTTTGGCGTAATGCTAGTAAGATCTTAGCATTCCAAAGATTCAGAGATACTTATTACTATGGCGTTCTGCGTTTCCCGTCCCCACTCTACGACAAAATTGGAAGAATCTGGGAGCAGACCAGAATCAACAATGTAGGAGATATAGTCAATTCAAACGGAGAACTACAGGAGCAGTATGGGGTAGACGCCAGGTCATTTTTTAAGTATACACAAATCAGGGAGAGAATTAAGCCGGTTGTATTACAGCTTAATAGCTTGGCTTGAATCCCGCTGTTATAATGTTTCATATACAGGCATCCTTGTGTGAATGAATTATATTCAATGTTTATGAATGCTAGCCCGACGATATAGCCAGGTCAGAAAGTGTGTCGGCGGTCAACCTGCAGATCCAGGATGTGGACTTCTGTAGATCTCTAAAGTTATCAAAAAAGGATTTTTTTGTCTGCTAATCTTAAAGCTCAACATTTTAAGACAGTAGTTAGACTATACTTCACGCCGGCTAAACTGTGTGCATGGGGGAAATGGGAGAACAATAATTGCCCAAGATGTGGACAGGTTCCCGCAGATACTGTACATATGTTTTCTGAATGCAGTAATTTGGATACATTGAAGCAGGGGATCAAAACCTTTTTGCATCAAATTACGGGGCAGGCGGTTCCATTAATCCCAACCATGATATTACTGGGTTGGGATGAGACCTTACAGCTGAAACATCCCCAAGTATAACTATGTTTCACGGTAACAGCCATTTTTCGTATACGATCGCTTTAAAATGGAAGGATGCAGACCCTTTGACATACCAGGCTTGGTATGCTACACTTTTTCATGTATTTAATCCAGAGATGGCATTGTATAAATGTAAGGGCAAGAGAGTGAAGAAAAAGGGGGTGTCAGATTTGGGGGCTCCTACAGGAATAATGAATTTAATTGTAAGGTTTTAATTTATCTCTATGTATGAAATTTCGTTTTGGATGAAATAGCATCAGTAGTATGTACAGATGGGGGATAAGATCATGAATGGTACTTTGATATTATATTTCTGATTTATTGATTCTTTGTAAATACTGCTTTCTAAAATAAAAAAAGAAAAGAAAAGAGAAGAGAAGGTGACAAAGCTGTTGATTAGGGCCCTCAAGCCATTGGAGTTAAAATACACTCTGACAGCATTGTCTGCATAGAGCAGAGCAGGTGATCTTGAACTTGGACAAATCTTTCCCTGAAGTTTGCCGGTAATCATTTAAACCATTTATGTACAGGAGAGACAGGATGGGCGCCAGACACGGCCTTGGCATAACCTTACTGTAAATCGAATGAATACGTGCATTTGCCTCCCGGCCCATACCTAACACTTGCACTCACCAGTCAACGTAAGGCCAGTGGATAACAACCAAGTCATCATCAAGCCCATGGTCTGACAGGTTTTTCCATAGTTCGCTATGAATAAATCCGTTGAAGCCACTGCTTAAAACCATAAAGAAAAGAAGCATTGTTCCCCCCTTTGGCAGTCCTATACTTATTGTTAATTAGGGAGAAGTGAAGTCGTTGTTCTACGGTAGCAAGGGCCTCTCTGAACCCAAATTGCACAGAAGAAATCACTTGACTGACTCTCAACCCTACTAAAAACGATGCACCCAATGATTTTAACCGTGGAATCTAACAAAGGGATAGGTCTACAGCATCGGGGGTCTTATCTGCAGCCTTTTGTGTAAACAGGAAAGATGACAGCTGTATGCCAAGAACTTTGGACCCCGCAAATGGCAGCACTGTTAACCATATTAGTAACAACATGTGCCTAAAATCCAAAGTTCTCCTTATAGAGATCCATTGGGTCCCTATCCGCTCTGTGTGCCTTCCTCGATAGACACACACCTCCGTTAGATCAAACTGAATATTCAATGGGAAGGATGATGTTCGATCTACATGGCTACGATCTTTGGAGTCCGGATAAGAATAAATGGCCTTAAAATGATGAATCCAGAGCTCAGCACTAATGTTTGTCCCTTAGTATCAGTCGGAGCTAAGGTAACTTTAGGTCAGTTGATAATTTTTTGAAAAAACACTAATATCCTTAACTGTGATAGCTGCTATAAGCTTGTTCCACATTTCTTGTTTAACTTGCAGCTTTCTGGCTCGAGTGGCTTTTTTATATGCGGCTCGACAAGCAACCAAGGTACTCTACCCTTAGGAACAGATGTAATGGCTACACATAGCTGCTTATTAGACACCCTGCATTCCTCATTGAACAATCCAGGGTCAAATGTGTTACTAAAAGACACCAGGCATAATAAGCTGTTTTTTATGTTAGAATTCTGTGAGTGGAAAGCTAGAATATTGGAATTGGAAGACTGATTTGGTGACAAAAGATATTCCATAAATTGGGATAATTTATATTTAATCACTACAGTGAAGAGTTTGGAAAAGTTGTGTCCCGCCACCTGAGCCTTAACCCACGATCATGTGAGGTGACACCCGTAGCTGCAGTTAGAACAGGAAGATGAGCAGTCACCAGGAGATTAAAGGCAAGCTCAAGGGGGTTGTGAACATTAAAAGCCCTAGTCAAAATAGCTAATGATTGAGCTAACCTGCCCATAAGGGGAGAAACAAGGATATAAACAGTGGTTGTACTCCAACCTCTCCTGGAAAAAGTAGAGGAGCAAGAGTCGATATCTCCCTCTTGCTATCAGGAACCAATCTGGGAAGATGAATGTTGGAACACTTTCTTCTCTCTGCTGGACACCCAGATGCAACTGGACCCTAACAATCCCCAGAAATCATCCAGCTGACACTAAACCAGAGACACCAGTGATCATCCAATAATCTAAAGGGAAGGGGGTTTGGGGAACATACAATAAACTAAAATAAATAGGTAAAATAAAGAGCAAAAATAAAGAAAGAAACAACGCTCTTGCCGGTGGAGACCAAACTCCGGGACACAGACCAATCTGGGACATCTGTCCTGAAGCTAAAAATGAGTATAGAGACCAGCTCCTGCAGCAGTAGTAAAATACATCAAAAAGAACACAAATAATAAATTACATAAATCATGCATAAACTTCTGCTTTTGGTCACGATAAAGGAGGTATTTTAGAATGATTCGAATAAACTCAGAACTGCACTCACTCCATATGGCGCCAAAGATAATTACACACTCACACAATATTGCGCCAAAGATAAATACACACTCACACAATATTGTGCCAACGAAGATTGCACATAAGCACACCATACATTCCTATTTCAATGAGATAAGACATAATCTGTATTGTCAGCTGAAGTATGTCCAAGGCTTGAGAGCGTTACCAAGACCTTCTTTCAGCGAGAAAAAACAGAGACGTAACAGAATAACAATAAACACTGCAATAATAATATACACTTCTATCAGCAAGAACTATGCACAAATTACATAAACGATATGAGGAGGAAAAGACCCAAAATCCAGGCAAGTTGCGTAAAGTAAGGTGAACGGGACCAAGAAAAACTGAGGAAAAGGAAACAAAGTCAGGAAGTGGCTGACTGCGAAGAGTTTCGTGCGCAGTTACCCAAGATCTCCCTGATAACCAGAAATGAGCCGGGAGTAAAAACAATGGAATTCTACTGAGTTCAAGTGTTAAATGTAGCCCAAAAAGGATTTAGACTTATCTGCGAGTAGCAGCAGTAAGGATGGAACAGGACTTGTCCGACCACCACCTGCAGAGAAGAGCCGTCACGCCGCAGGATCTTTGACAGGAAACTCAATGCGAAGCATTGAAGACGAGCCTGAGAGAGAGTTAAATACCTTTTGCCAGGCCAATGAGTTATGTAGGCTTCTGAGTCATGGAGGTTTCTGAGTCATGGAGGCTTGTTGAGTCACGGAGGCTACTGAGTCATGGGGGTTGCTGAGTCACAGAGGCTGCTGAGTCATGGAGGCATGTTGAATCACGGAGGTTACTGAGTCATGGAGGTTGCTGAGTCATGGAGGCTGCTGAGTCATGGGGGTTGCTGAGTCACGGAGGCTTCTTGAGTCACAGAGGCTGATGAGTCCTGAGGTTTGCTGAGTCAAGCTTTGGCGTGGCCTGGGAAACAAAGATAAGGAAAACACCACCACATACCGGAGCAGAGAATTAAAGAATTATAAGTCAGCTGTTCTTCCTCAGGGAACACGGGGAGTAAAAAAGGGGATGAGCCGAGGGCAAGAGGCATGTGTTGAGAACCTGCTAGGAGCCCCCACCTGACAGGCAGTCTTCCTAGGTAGGGTGTAAGTGAATGAAATGCGCCCAGCACCTTGGAGTTCACCCTGAATGGTTCCCCCACCACTCCTGGAGTGCGGAAGGAGGTGGGCAGTCCGATGAATCCTGTCACTTGCATTATGAATCCCAAATTCAAGTATATACTTATATAGCTTATCTCCCCTTCAATCAGAAGTCCCGGATGTATAATCCTCCTGATGTACCTGGAATGGCTGAAGCAGTGTGTGGTTGGGACCCAATTTAGGATTAAAGTCCGCCCAATTAAAATGATGAAAGAATTAAACAATGGAAAGACCTTCTATCGGAAAATCGAACATCAGGCCTGGCACGTTCCAGCAGACCAGTTTCCACAGGGGACCTGGACTGCTTGCCTGAATAGGACTAGGCAAGGTACTGATAATTAGGGGTGAGCAAAGAATTCCACTCCACCAGCGGTTTTGCCCACTCCGCACTCTGTGGGGAGTGCAGAGTTCCAAAACAGTGTGCAAAGCAGGTCAAATATTTTTCTATCAAGCGCCTTGCCAACAGTAAGTTGTGGGGCACTTTTGAGCAAAAATAATGCACTAGACCTCATCCTGACGCGATTTCTCATCAGTGGCAGCAGTTTGCGCCTGCTCGAGTTGAGAAGTCTGCCACTCGCATTGAGGAAACTGCTGCTGGAGTAGAATGCCTACTTGAGCGGCAGAAAATAGCAGCTCCCTCTGACGTGACATATATTACAGTTTGTGCTGATTTTAGAGCGCGCTGCAAACTCCTGGCACTAAAAATAAGTGCGAACGACGCAACTTAATAGACTCCTCCACTGGCGAAACTCCGCGGAGTGTGGCGTTGTTTTTCTGCCACTTCATGGAGTTCCGCGGATTGAAGCTCTGCCCAGGCTTGGTGATGATAGCTGAGCTAACAAGTTGCCCATAAATACAAATCAAGTTACCAACATTTTGGTAGGATCAGTCCATATTATCAAGATCCATCAAGGGTGCAAGTGGCTGCTACATGGGATGGTAGGATCTTCTGGCTGAGTTGATGCTTGTGCCCCCAATACAGTAGCCAAACTCTGGCCCATTTGTAAGCATCTGTAAAATAAACCTAAAGGTAAGACATTTATATTTCCCTCTATGGCCAAGGTCTGCCTATGTTGTAAAAGTACATGCCTTGGAAGGATCTAATGTCTGAAATTGGCAATTACACAATCACTCTAAAGTATCTTTGCAGTGGGCCCAATCCATTCCACTCATCAAACCATCAGGAAATTGTTGTAATCGCAAACATTTGAAATTCGAATTGACTCCAAGCCAATGACATACTTTGTTCTTTAACTGAACAGTGGTTTCAGCACTAGAATCCTCTAACTTAATGAAGGTTGTCCAAGACTACAACAAAGGGACAACTTTCAGGAGGAAGGTTTAGTGATGCCAAGAAATATTTCGAACATAGAGCAGGGTCAGGGCTAATGTGTAAGTATTTAGAATCTGGAGTGATGTCTGAGGTAACTAAAGGTGTATGCCTATCAAGGGGAAAATGTAGTATTTTTGTCCGGGGCAAGTATATTCCCGGGTGTATGTGGACTTGGGCTCAGACATAGGCAAAATCTGATAGGGTAGAGGAGGTGATTGCCTCAGTGGATGGAGGCTCAGTATAGGGTTGACAGATTCTAGAAATGTTGGCACCTTCAGCATCAAGTTTAACAGTTTTTCCATTGGGGTGCAAACCAGTTATCAAAGACAGATTTACATATGGTGAAAAAGGTGGCCCATGCTGAGTCATCAAAGGCCCAGTGAGGATTATTAGCCATGGAAACAGAAGCACCAGGGTAGGTGTTACACATGTCTTCCAAAAATAGCATGCTTAGACTTCTGTTTACACTTCGCGACCAGGATGCAGTTGCAAGGCGACTGCTAAGCTGTTGGTTCCGGGGAGGGGCCAGAGATCATAGTGTTAGGCCATAGGTCCTCATTATTTGAAAGGACCAAAGGTGCCCCCTGGTTGACTCAGCCAAGGTCAGCAGGCATAGGTAGGTTTGCTGAGCCAGCAAGATATAAGGAGAGACATCTTTCTGCCAGATCGATTCCCCTAGGAATAACACAAACAGCTCTGGCCAGAAAGGTGTCTATGGTTGTGTTGTTAGGGTCCAAGGTGGTTTTGGGCTTTAGGGCCTTCCTTTACCCCATGACTTAGGCTAAAGGAATCAGGGGTGGGAAAACCACACTCCAACCTTGGGGAAGATACCTGATACAGAAGGATAATAGGAGCATGTATACACCTTACTTCCATACAATCATGGTTGGGCAAGGTTGCTTGTAGATCCCTTATTGGGAGACCAAGAGGGTATGCCTAGGCCAACCTCGAATGGCTGTGGATGGGCAAATATGGTTCCTCAGGTCTCCCTGCACTAAAGAGCCTACTGGCAGTGTTGGAGTCTCAAGGTCTCAGTGTTGTGTTTAGGGGGTTGTAGTCCCCCACAGCAGTAACAAGACAGTGGGAGAGAAGAATCTAATTCATGCTTTTGGTGTGCCAACTAGCATTGTGTTGATTGCTGCTCCTGATGGTAGGGAAATTAAATGTAGGAGTGCCTTCAGTCCAGAACACAATCAGGATATTTGGAGGCCTGATATTTTAAGGGAATGTATCTGTGTATCTGCGTTTCAAGCAGGCTAGGAGAACAAGCTCAATTGGCCCAAGAAATACATTTTAAAAACATGACTAGAGCTATGAGTCCTAATATGCTTGCAAAACATTTACAGGCCTATTTAAATGTGAAAGGAGTACAAATGGAGGATAATTGAGTGATAAAATACATGCAGTGGCAAAGCCAATAAACCTGGGCCCTAAAATGCTGATCTATTGACTTTCTCAATGTTTTTGTGCAATCATGGAAGCCAATCTTGGAATGGGTGTTTATGAAAATGTCTAACATGTAAACCTTTCCAAATGGTGCATGCATGTAACCTGATGCATGTGTGCAACATGATATGTGTGCACTTGTGCATCATGACACAGGCAGGCATTTTTCATTTACATTTCTAACATGGTAGAATGCCATGTTAGACCGAGAAATGAAAATGAAAATAATAAGAGGAGCTAGTCGTACAAAGTGCAAAAAAGGGAGCAAGCAGAAAAGCAGTGCCTTGCAGCTGTCAGGGCCTCATAACATTTTTGAATAAACAAATTGGGATCAAGACCAGTGGTATCAGGGAAGAGGGGACAAATGAGCAAGTGGCCCAGAAGGGCTTTGTAACTTTCTGGACTTCATCAATTATAAAAATAAAATACAGTTAAAAATTCCATTAACACACAGAGTGAGATGGGAAACAAGATGGGTGGGGACCATTGTTTAGTAGGTTTAGTAGGTGGAGTGAAGAGAGGAAAAGATGGGAGAGACATGAAATAAAAGCATTCCCATGGAATGCTTTATCCGAAATAAAAAAAGGAATCTCATTGAATAGGCAGTAGAAGTATGCAACTCATCAGTCAGATACTATGAGACTGTAATATTCCTGTTTGGGAGAAACAAAAGAATAGTGTGGAAAGCTATAGAATCAGGAGCAGACAAAAGAGAACGACAACAAAGCCATCTACTTATGAGCAAAGGGCTCGCCCAAAGCCCACTCTAAATATATTTTATGTGTTGAAAACAATATGTGAGCTTATTCAGTCCTTTCAGTAGAACTAACTAGGTAAAAATAATAGACATTGTGAAAAGATATTTACTGTTTGTTTTGGAATGGAAAGCGTTTTGTTACTGCTGAGCACTGTCTTCCACATTGAAAATAACTGTTAAATCTTCCTGGAAAAATATAATTTAGAATTTAAAATGAAGTTTATTAAATTTGGTTCACTGACAGAATATTGCTGATAAAATATAGAATGCTAAAATATCTACTCACTATACTTAAGCAGGTAAGTACAAAAATATCAAAAAAACAATATTGATGTTTAAAATATAGTTGTAAAAAATATTTTTCGATTTTTATATATACATATAAAATAAAATAATAAATATTAAACATATTAAATGATAACATTATTTACAAAAATAAAGTCATTTTAATATACATTTTAACAAGCATAACAAATAACAAATGCGACAGTAGGAACAATGTTGAAGGGTAAAATGTACTATTCCCACCCCAGTGAGTGCAACAATAGAGAAATTGTCGGATAGCTAACGCAGGACTCCTGAGGCAAAAAGCCGGGAGCGTGAAAACTTTGCATTTTAATAATTTTGTGTGATACTTTGTTTTTAACCTACCTGGCATACTTGCACTCTCTGGCATTTCCTCAAACAGCGGGCTGACGCTGCAACGAATCATCTCATCCTGGTCGCCATTCTCGAGGGCGAGGTGTGCCACGTGACACGCCCCCTCGGTTGGCCACGCCCCCTTACCAGACCTATATATAGTGCGCGCAGCTCTCATAGCGCGACACTAACGCAGGACTCCTGAGGCGAAAAGCCGGGAGCGTGAAAACTTTGCATTTTAATAATTTTGTGTGATACTTTGTTTTTAACCTACCTGGCATACTTGCACTCTCTGGCATTTCCTCAAACAGCGGGCTGACGCTGCAACAAATCATCTCATCCTGGTCGCCATTCTCGAGGGCGAGGTGTGCCACGTGACACGCCCCCTCGGTTGGCCACGCCCCCTTACCAGACCTATATATAGTGCGCGCAGCTCTCATAGCGCGACACTAACGCAGGACTCCTGAGGCGAAAAGCCGGGAGCGTGAAAACTTTGCATTTTAATAATTTTGTGTGATACTTTGTTTTTAACCTACCTGGCATACTTGCACTCTCTGGCATTTCCTCAAACATCGGGCTGACGCTGCAACGAATCATCTCATCCTGGTCGCCATTCTCGAGGGCGAGGTGTGCCACGTGACACGCCCCCTCGGTTGGCCACACCCCCTTCAACGCCCCGACCATCCAGCATAAATTATGTGTCTTGGGAGGAAGCGCAGCGGACGAGCGCAGCGGGCGCGACGATTGCGCGCCGAAGGCGCGCCTAAGGCATGCCCGTCTGCGCCCGTCCGCGACTGTCCGGGGCTAGGGGCACGTCACTCTGCCCAGCTTATCACCTACACCCCGGACCAACTACGCAGCCTCCAAGGACCCTGGCCCATTACAGCCTCCATTTGCTTTCGCATTTCCTCCCTTGGTCTTCCCCCTACCGCCCCTCCTCACATCCCCTTTCCTACAGCTGGCCCCTCTTTCTCGCCTTGTAGCATCGCTCCTCCATCAATCCCTAAAGCCCTTACGGCTTTTTACCTTAACACCCGGTCTGCTGTCGCCCATGCGCATGAACTCTCGGTCCTGCTGGACCTCCATGCCCCGGATCTTCTTTTCCTAACGGAGACCTGGTTCTGCGATGACTCCCTCCCTGCCCTACTATCCACCTTACCGGCCGCTTACTATGCCCTCAGGGCGGACTGCCCTTCTGGCAGAGCCGGGGGTGGCGTGGCGGTCATCGCACGTGCCGATCTTCCCTTTCAAATCCTATCCCTGCCTGACATCGCGAGCACTGAATTTCTGGTGATTCGCACCACCTCCACCTCTCCCCCCTGACCTGCTTTCTCACCTACCGTCCTCCTCAAACCCCCCTACAGTTTCTCCCTGACTTCTTGGAAGTCTTGGCCACTATTACAGTCAATAACTCTTCCATCCTGCTTCTTGGCAACTTCAATTTCTGGCCCTCCGACCCTGCTGAATGTTCGTCCTCTAAGGAATTCTCTGAAACCCTCCAATCCCTCAACTTCACATCCTATGTTCACTCTCCCACCCACATGAAAGGTCATACGCTTGACCAGATCTGGTCCCTGAACTGCCCTGTGGAATCTCTCTCTATTTCACCTTGCTCATGGTCCGACCACCACCTGATTTCATTCTCCTTTCCTATTCACCCCCCAGCTAAATCCCCCCGCCCCAAAAACACCTGGGTTCGACCATGGGGCCGAGTTAATCCAGAAACTCTCTCTTCCCTTCTTACTTCCTCCCTCCCCTCCCTGCAGGGCCTCGCCACTCTCTCCCAGGTTGACGCCATAGACCAGTGGCTCTCCTCTGGCCGCGATTCCGTGGCCCCGCTCAAGCGCATCACCTCCAAACGTGAGAAGGACGCCAACCGGTGGTTCAATGAAGAGCTTAAGGCCACCAAACTAAAAGTACGCTGCGCGGAGCGGGCATGGAGGAGGAACTATTGCCCCACTTTAAAACTGGAGTATACCAACATCCTTACCCAGTATAAAAAAGACATCTTGGAGGCTAAAACATCATATTTCTCCTCCAAAATATTAGCCGCGGAAAACCAGTCTAAGGAGATATTCACGATAGTCCACAACCTGGCGTTCTCGGACAGAACCACCCTCAAGCCCGCCCCATCCGAAGAACTCTGCCTCTCCCTCAATAATTACTTTGTTCATAAAATTGCTACCATCAAGGCCAACATCCCTCCCCCTTCCCCCTCCTTTGTTGACCCCCAATGTCCCCCTCCCAAGGGTGAACTTATCGCCCTCCCCCCATCACCAGGGAACATCTGACCTCCTTAGTGCCTTTGGCTCTCCGCTTGACCCCTGTCCGACCCACATCCTCCGCCATATCTTTGTTACTTGCCCAGACCCCCCCTTCACCTCCTCAATAGCTCTCTTACTCAAGGCGTAGTTCCCAACCCCTTGAAGTCCGCGGTTATTGTGCCCATTCTGAAAAAACCCGGGGCAGACCCTTCTGTCCCTGCCAATTTCCGCCCCATCTCCCTCTTGCCATTTTTGGCTAAGGTGCTCGAGCGCCATGTCACCTGCGCTCTGAGCTCCTTTGTGGAGATGCATGGAGCTCTTGCCCCCCGCCAGGCCGGCTTCCGCCCCGCACACTCCACGGAGTCCGTTGTCATCTCGGTCCTGGACAACCTCAGGGAGGGTATGGATACCAATCAGCACCAGGCCCTTGTGCTCCTCGATCTCTCAGCCGCCTTTGATACGGTGGATCACACCATCTTGCTGTCCCGTGTCAGGGCGGCTGGGATTGGGGGGACCGCCCTGGTCTGGCTATCCTCCTTCCTGAGCGACCGCACCCAGGCCGTCCGCCTGGGTGACTTTACAGCGGACGTCCGGAAAGTTCAGTGCGGGGTTCCCCAAGGCTCTTCCCTCTCCCCCCTCTTGTTTAATCTGTATGTTGCCCCTCTTATTTTTTCTCTCCAACAGATGGAGGTCGCCGTATTTAATTATGGGGATGACCTCCAGCTTGTTTTCAATCTATCCTCTTCCCCCTCTTCTGTTCTAAACTTTCAATCTGTCATGCTCCATATCAGGGACTGGATGAACCACAATCACCTCAAACTTAACCCCGACAAGACCAAACTGGTGTTGACGGGTGGTTCATCCAGCCCCTGGTCCTCTCTCTTCTGGCCCCCTTCTCTTGGCCCCTCTCCCGTACCCTCTTCCTCTGTCAAAACCCTAGGCATAAAACTTAATTCTCAACTCACCCTTCACTCCCAGGTTAGCTCTGTGGTATCTTCTTCTTTTCTTTCACTGCACACTATATACGCAGGGTGTCTCGCTTCTTCACTTTCTCTGCTCTCAAACTCATCATCCTGGCCCTGGTGGTATCCCGCCTGGATTACAGCAACGCCCTATATGCCGGTATCCCTGCATATAGCTTGCGGCGCCTACAACAGATACAAAACCAGGCGGCCCGCCTGGCCTTCAAACTTCCAAAATTCCACCACTCTACCCCTCTTCTGAAATCCTTGCACTGGCTCCCCGTGCAAGCCAGGGTCCAATTCAAGCTCGCCTCCATTACCTTTCTGGCCCGACTTGGCCTGGCACCAGCGTTCATCTCATCTGAGATCGTTCCATACGTTCCCACCAGGGAACTACGCTCGTCCTCCCAGTCCCTCCTCATCATCCCACGCTACCGGAGAAAGAAGTGGGGTGGCTCTAAATTTGCCACCCTTGCCCCGACCCTCTGGAACTCCCTTCCCCTTGAACTTCGTACCATCACCTTGTACCCACAATTCCGTAAACACCTCAAGACTTTTTTGTTTACGAAGTCCTTTGAATAACACTCCTTCAGTTCTCCCATTCTTTTAGCCCCGGATCCTGTTAGTTGTAGCGCCAAGAAAGCGCTGGTAGACGTGCGCTCTACAAGTAATTTCAAACTCAAACTCATAGCAGAGAGGTAAAAATTACTATTCCCACTCCAGTGAGTGTAATAATATGTTTAGTGTTGGATAGTGGACGGGTAAAAATTACTCTTCCCTTCTCTAATGAGTACAACAGTCGGGAAAGTGTTGGATAGCTGAGGTGTAAAATGTACTATTCCCACTCCAATAAGTGCAACATTAGGGAAAGTGTTGGATAACTGATGGGTAAAAATGACTGGTCCCACTCCAGTAAGGGCAACAGTAGGGAAAGTGTTGGATTTGGAGGGGTAACAAATAATATTCGTACTCCAGTCAGTTCAAAATTAAAAGTAAACACATTATTACCAACAACAAAAATATTAAAAAAACAAAATGAATAAAAAATATATACAAATGTTAATACAAATATATTTAATATTACACATTTTTCAAATATTATAATGTAAAATATATATGACAAATACATACAAATATTATATCAAATACATTTAAAAGTAATTTTCAAGCAAAAATATATTTTTAATTAGAAATTATTTAGAAACAAAAACATTAATTAATACATACATTTACTTTTGTTATTTCCTACTCTATAACACCACACAATTCACAACCCACATCTATATTTTATTTTTAAAAGTACTTACATAATTAACATAATTAATTACCAATTAAAGAAATAATATTAATTAAAACTCAAAGAAATGATTAAACGTCCAACACTTTCCCCTATAATCCCAACAACCCACAGCTACAATTAAACTTTCAAAAACATGATTGCATCATTAAAACCTATTTTCAATTAAAAAACTAATATAATTTAACAACTAAATATGGAGTAAGTAAAAATAAGGTTACTCCACACCCTGTATACCTATAAAAGTAAAACACAAACACAAACAATATAAACGATTACCTTAATTAAATATCAATTAATTAATTAATATTAGTGATCAACTAATTATTAATTATTCAAACATAAATTACTTCCACCATCTACCCCTATGAACTGCACAACCCACAGCTAAAATGAATTACACAATGTCCATAGTTAGTTTTCAATTAAGTAATTAATATTAATAAAGAACGCGTTATTAATTAAACAAATTACTTCCCACCCATTACCATTATAAACCCTACAACCTACACCTAAAATTAATTGCACAATTTTTATGATTAATTCACAATCAATTGATTAATATAATTTATGAACTAAATATTAATTAATTAAACATAAATTAATTTCCACCCTTTACCCCTATAAACCACAAAACCTGCACCAAAAATGTATTTTACATTTTCCATAATTCTTTTTCAATCAGTTAATTAATATGAATTAACAACGGATGATTATTTAATCAAACCCCACTAGTTAGCTACCTCTCGGAGGGACTCCCTCTGTGTGCATGCAGCCTTAGGTTGGGGGCAATACACCTCTTCCTGATTCAATATGAGGTTCCCCTTTCACATGTGAACTCTCTTGCGTGGGAGACAGTCTCCACAACTCCCCTTATCCACACATCAGATTATAGGCTTATGTGTTTTTCTGGGTTTGATTGGGTTTTATTAATTCTTTTTTGTTCTTCCTTTTGTCTTACTTATTTACTGGTGATTTCCTTCACTATATAAGTAAACGTTTGTATATTGTAGAACTTGGCTTCTTAGAGCTGTTCATGGGAGAAACTGTCCTTTGTTACAAAACTCTACCGATACTATAGCTAAGCACTGCATTGATTTTGCTCCTGTGAAAAATGACTGAACGTATTATGGGCTTTGCTAAATGTTTGTAATCCGTGAATACAATTCAATAAACAGATTTTGACACAAAAAGAAAAAATATTTCCTACCCTTTACCCCTCTGAACCCCAATAACCTGCACCTAAAAAGAATTACAACAATTACCATATTTAATTATCAATTAATTAATTAATATTAATCACCAATCAATTAACAATTAATATAAATATATTACATCCCACAATTAACACTCTAAAATCTCAATGAAATAAATATTATTAAATAAAAAATAATCATTAATTTATTATAATTAAAATACTTCCCACCCTATTCCCCTATAAACCGCTACGGAACTAAATAACTCTAAATGTAATTACAATAAAATTCATAAGTACTAAAAATGTAGCACATATATTTAAAAACATAAACAATACTTATGCAAGAAAACATACATTACATACATTTGAAATATAAACTAAAATACATAACACTTTTTTTATTAATGACTTTTATATTTTTTTTTATGATATTTCTTACCTTAAATTCGATATTCCTAAACACGATATCCTTGCTGTTGATATTTCTGTATCACAGTATTTCCAACTCGATATTTGTGTTAGTCGACATTTCCAACTCAATATTCTGCCTGAAAACCATTAAATTCTATAACCATTGCACCTGTATTGCAAAGGTTCGTTTTTTCATTCAAACATTATTTTATTATTTATTTAATGGTAAGTGATGTGCAATTGCCAAAATAAATATTTTACGTAACATATGATCATTTTCAACTTAGGGTGCATTTAGGAGTTGTACACCATTTTGTATGTGAAGCAGCAATTCACATTCAGTTTTAAGCCATTTCATTTCAAGAGATACAACTGACACAATCTAGTACACATTTGATTATTCAATAGTTAGTATTTGTTTTTGTGACTAATATTTAACTTTTTTATCATTCACCTGTACTAAAATATGCTTAAAATATCTAACATTGCAATTACATTTACAACAATACAGTTAAAACAATGTATACTTAATTTCTTTAAGTATCACGTTATCATGGGATCAAGGCTCCACGGAGCCGAAACGGTATGGCGACTGATTCTGCAAGAATCTAATCAAATCTGCACTTACCTGAAGGTCCGTGTCTGAGGTTTTGGTTGAAGCAAGGTGGAAAGCGTTGGTTGCTGACCCTAACTTGGAGAACTGGAAATATATATATAGGAACTGGTATTTAAGGAGATGGCTCAATGGAAAAGGATAGGTTTAATTAACGAGGAGGAATACAAGTTTTTTAAAAATAGATTATCCGATCACCCCTACACTATATTTTATACCCAAAGTCCATAAGCAAGTCTATCCGAGTACCAGGACGCCCCATTATATCAGCACAGGGTGGCCTAATGGAACCCATATTCAAGTATGTAGATTTTTTTTTATTCGAGACTATGTAGAGTCTCTAGACTCTTACATCAAAGATACGGGCCATTTTCTTGAAAAACTAAAAAGAATATCTTGGTTTGAGAATTACTGTTTTATTGTGCTGCACATATGTTCTTTATATACCAGCATTGATCCTGAACAAGGTTTGGAAGGTGTCAAATTGTATTTATCTCAACGTGACATCAAACTAAATGAACACAACAAAATGCTGCTCAAAATGATTAACATATGCCTCAAGAATAATTTCTTTCTATTTAATGGGATGGTTTACCAACAACTCGGGGGTGTGGCAATGGGGGCATGCTTCTCCCCCAGTATTGCATGCTTGCATGTGGGATGGCGGGAGGAGCATGTCCTGGGTCGCATTCTGGAGGAGAAATTCCCCAAAATTATCGCTGCATGGTGGCATTTCATTGATGATGTCTGTGTGATATGGCAGGGCTCTGTGGAATCAGCACAGACTTTTGAAGATATCATCAATGTTAATGACCTGAATCTTAAATTCACGGCCAACATTAACAAGGAGAGGGTCGAGTCTCTCGATGTGGAAATATACTTTTCAAACAATATGATTAACACAAAACACAAAACTCCACAGAAAGGTAACTGCTGGAAACTCCATCCTCCACGCAAGTAGCACCCACCCTAGACACCCTAGACACCTAATCAAAAGCATACCCTACGGAGAATTTTTACATATAAAAAGAATCTGCAGCAACAAAGATGATATAAAAATCTGTCTAGTGGAAGCAGTGCAGAGATTTACAGCAAGGGGTTACAGAATGGATGATTTGCAGAAAGCATTATTAAAGTTGGAGGCTTCCCAGAAGGCACCGTACCAAGATACGGGCCAAGTAACGGTCTCAGAATGTTCAGAGGAGGAAACAATAATTAAAAAGACACCTATCAGATTGATAACCACTTACAACTGTCAATATAAGAGGGTGAGACAAATAATTGCCAAGAGTTGGCCAATCTTAAAATCTGATATAACCTTGGCACCTGAAATTGAGAACTTACCGAGTATCACATATAGGAGGGCTCCATCAATGCGGGATACTTTGGATAGATCTATACCTGAGACTCCAACAAAAAATAAAATGGATTGGTTATCTAACAGGAAGGGTTTTTTTAAATGCAGCTCTTGTAGAGCGTGCAAATTCGGCATGAACACTAGGGAAGTACAGGATGCATTCTCTCTTGAAATGTATCAACTGAAAGGATTTTTTACATGTAAAACAGAATTTGCTGTTTACATGCTGGAATGCACTTGCAAATTTAAGTACATAGGCAGTACTAAATTATCTGTTTTTAATCGCATTTTACAGCACTTACGTGCTATTGTCAATTCAGATTCCAGTTACCCTGTGGCACGCCACTTTAAATTAGTACACAATAACAATGTTAAAGATCTAATTTATTTTGTGATTGATGCGGTGCCTAAAGATGTAAGAGGGGAGAAAAGGGATAAAAATCTACGACAACTGGAAAGCCAATATATAATGCAGTTTGACACTAAAATACCGAATGGATTAAATACAGGGGAAGATGTGTACAACTTTTTATAAAGCTTTTACTTAGTTTTTTAACTGTTTTTACAAATCTTTATTCAAGTTATCGTTGTGCTGCTAAAAGCTGTTTATTAACACCATGTAATATATTTAAGATTCTGAATTCTCCATAAAGGGTTATTGTATAAAATCTAATATTTATTTATTTCTAAATGAAATATATATATTTTTGTATACATATCTAACACATATGGGGCCTTATTTATGAAGGCCTTGTGTCAGTTTTGCGCCGCCGGTGCATCACTTTTTGTGACGCACCAGCGGTGTAAAAAATGCGCCCTGCTGCGCCATATTTAAAAAGTGACGCATCTAGGTAGATGCGTCACCTTTTAAACCCCTGCGCCACATTATACCTGCATCAGGTATAATGTATGCAGAGGGCTCGTTCCCCCGCAAAAAGCCTCGTAATAGTGACGCAGTGAAATCTATGAGATTTGACTGCGTCACTTTTAGGACGCTTTTGCGTCAAACTCTTGCGCCTGCCTCACAGCAGGCGTAAGCCCTTTCACATGGGGTTTTCCCCATGTGAAAGGACGCATTGCTGGAGTTGCGTCACTTTTGTGACACACTCCAGCAATGCGTCACTTTTGCGCTTACAGATACGTCAGAAATACTGACGTATCTGTAACTCCTTGCGACATGATGCGTTATACATTAAATATGACGCATCAGGAATGTCGCAAGGAGTGCGCAGTGAAAAGTGACGCATCGCTGTTCTCACGTAGCGATGCGTCACTTTTCATAAATGAGGCCCATGAAATTTAAGTCTTTTATACCATGACCGTTTTTATCTGTGCAGATGGTTTTTTATGTGGACTTTTAGCTCTATTTATGCTGGATTTTAGATGTTTTACCAGTTTTTATTTGATGTCTGAGAGTGGGAAGTTTACGTTTTTGCTATTCTGCACAAGATATTTAAGGTATGTTCACCCTTCTGAGATTGGGATTAAAAATAAAATGTGATTTACAATTTTTGTGAAAATATATGAATTGTATTTTTTAGAATAACCTTCATTTTGCACTCGTCACTTTCAAAAAGTACTGGCATTCGTTCAGGAGTGATACATATATACACATACAAGAGTACAAACATTTATAATATGTTTACATGCTTATTATGCTGATATTCTTGTATTTGTTATTGCCTACAAAATATAACTAATTGCCAGTATATAATGTCTTTTTTTAAACCATAACACGTTTTTTTAATTTAAACGTATTCTTTTGGTTATGCACATATGCTTTATGCTATCTGGATGTACCCTCAATTATATCATACGGTATGAAAACAGTGATGTGTATATAATTCGTTTGTAAATGTGGTAATTACAATAATTAATGCATTGTAATAATTTGGGCACTTGCCCTTTATTGTGTTGCTATTTGTAAATAGCTATAACAATATATCTATAATGTTTGTATAGAATGTAAACATCACACAAAGTCTGTTCTCCATATCTGTGAGTAAGAGGGAGGAGCTGGGTACAGCCATGAGCAGTATATAGGAACTGAGGGGTCACGGCATGTCATGTGATCAAGTGCGGGTTCACCGGAGGAAATGTGTCATGTCTGTTTGGTGGTGAATAAAATCATGTTTTAGAAACCTACTTGTGGTGTGGTTCGTGTCCTGATTGTGCTGCCAGGAACCTGAAGTCGGGGATTGTTTCTGCATTTATATATATATATATATATATATATACATATATCACGCATAATTTATGCGTCACTCTATGCCTGAAAGGGTTTTGTTTTGACTTAATACTGGGTGCTCCCTTGTGTCTGGACAAAGCTATACCTCTCTGAAGAGCTCTAATTAGAGCGAAACACTGTCTCAGGGGTTGCTTTTACTCATTTCAGGGTGGCTTGAGTTGGTATTTCACTAATTCAAAGCTGTAATATTGGGCCTGGAGTGATAAATGGCTTTTGTAATTTTAGAGCTCGGCAAGGACAGCACTGTACTAGTCCTATGCTTAAAGACTTTGCTGTATAAATTGCAAAAGACTTTGTCATTTTCTATCTTTGCTTGGATAGTACTGTGCTAATCCTATGCTTAAAAGCTTTGATAGAAAAACAGACATTTGAGGTGAACAGATCTAGAGTGTCGCTGGTGTTGAGAGTGCTCTAACAGGAGCTGCTTTCCACCTAAACTTGAGAACTACCCAGAGTTCTCTCCTTCTTTTTTGCATAATTTATGCATCACTCTATGCCTGAAAGGGTTTTGTTTTGACTTAATACTGGGTGCTCCCTTGTGTCTGGAAGCTATACCTCTCTGAAGAGCTCTAATTAGAGTGAAACACTGTGTCAGGGGTTGCTTTTACTCATTTCAGGTTGGCTTGAGTTGGTATTTCACTAATCCAAAGCTGTAATATTGTGCCTGGAGTGATAAATGGCTTTTGTAATTTTACAGCTCGGCAAGGACAGCACTGTACTAGTCCTATGCTTAAAGACTTTGCTGCATAAATTGCAAAAGATTTTGTCATTTTCTATCTTGGCTTGGATAGCACTGTGCTAATCCTATGCTTAAAAACTTTGATAGAAAAACAGACATTTGAGGTGAGCAGATCTAGAGTGTCGCTGGTGTTGAGAGTGCTCTAACGGGGGCTGCTTTCCACCTAAACTTGAGAACTACCCAGAGTTCTCTCCTTCTTTTTTGCATAATGTATGCGTCACTCTATGCCTGAAAGGGTTTTGTTTTGACTTAATACTGGGTGCTCCCTTGTGTCTGGAAGCTATACCTCTCTGAAGAGCTCTAATTAGAGCGAAACACTGTGTGAGGGGTTGCTTTTACTCATTTCAGGTTGGCTTGAGTTGGTATTTCACGAATTCAAAGCTGTAATATTGTGCCTGGAGTGATAAATGGCTTTTGTAATTTTACAGCTCAGCAGGGACAGCACTGTACTAGTCCTATGCTTAAAGACTTTGCTGTATAAATTGCAAAAGACTTTGTCATTTTCTATCTAGGCATGGATAGAATTGTGCTAATCCTATGCTTAAAAACTTTGGTAGAAATACCGAAATTTGAGGTGAGCAGATCTAGAGTAACGCTGGTGTTGAGAGTGCTCTAACAGGGGCTGCTTTCCACCTAAACTTGAGAACTACCCAGAGTTCTCTCCTTTTTTTTGCATAATTTATGCGTACCTCTATGCCTGAAAGGGTTTTGTTTTGACTTAATACTGGGTGCTCCCTTGTGTCTGGACAAAGCTATACCTCTCTGAAGAGCTCTAATTTGAGCAAAACACTGTGTCGGGGGTTGCTTTTACTCATTTCAGGTTGGCTTGAGTTGGTATTTCACTAATTCAAAGCTGTAATATTGTGCCTGGAGTGATAAATGCCTTTTGTAATTTTACAGCTCGGCAAGGACAGCACTGTACTAGTCCTATGCTTAAAGACTTTGATGGAAAAACAGACATTTGAGGTGAGCAGATCTAGAGTGCTCTAACATGGGCTGCTTTCCCCTTAAACTTGAGACCTACCCAGAGTTCACACTTTCTTTTTTGCACATATATATATATATATATATAATATATATATACATATATATATATATATATATATATATATATATATATATATATATATATATATATATATATATATATATATATATATATATATATATATATATATATATATATATATATATATATATATTCACTGAAAAAACCATAGCTTTCACACCAGTTATAGTTAGCTGGAAATTTTACTGATATAAAACCATTGAAATTCCCACGTTATAGTTAGATGGACTCACTATAACTTGCGCGTGCAATGCACTGCTGATGACGTCACATATTACATCACTCATGACATGGTCAGTGACATCACTCATGACATCACTGATGACACCATCCAGTGAATGTGTGTCTTTCTGAAAAATAAATATATTTTATATATGTATATGTAAAAGTTGATGGAAGAATAAATGTTTAAATAAGTGTCTAAATGGATGGTTTTTAAAAATTGATTGGTTAACTGGCTTATTAAGACATCATCAGCAGTGCATTGCACGCGCAAGTTATAGTGAGTCCATCTAACTATAACGTGGGAATTTCAATGGTTTTATATCAGTAACATTTCCAGCTAACTATAACTGGTGTGAAACCTATGGTTTTTTCAGTGAATTTAATAGGTTTTTTAAATGCTAATTCCTAACTATAACTGGTGTGAAACCTATGGTTTTTTCAGTGAATTTCATAGGTTTTTTAAATGCTAATTCCTTTGTATATCGAGTTTCTAACCTTTTTTTTTTTTACAATTTGCTGTTTTTTTTAAAGTATTCATTTTTTTATATAATTTTTTTCTTTTGCGCTCTGGGTGCGCGCTCCGGGAAGCTTTCAGCTAAGCTCTCCGGTAAGCTTTTCCGTGAGCTCATCTGAAAGCGCACCCAGAGCGCAACTGTCGTTCGTGAAAAAAAATATGAATGAAAAGTTAATAATAATGCAAAACATTTCGTACCATACAAATAAAATTAGTTTTTTTTAATAAGGAAAATGATTATGCATTTCTGTAAAAGTTTGATGACGTCACTTCGGCGCGCAACGTAAGTGCCCTCGGAAGCGCCTACGTTCGCGGCGCGTAAACGCACGCAAAAGCGCCTACGATCGCGCCACGATTGCGACCCGGAAGCGCCTACGATCGCGCTGCGTAAACGCACCGGAAGTGCTCCGGAGCGCGCAGCGTAAAAGCCTCGGGTCATGTGACCCTAAAATAACACTTTTCATTGGTTGCTAACAGTTTTTTTTTACAATGAATGAAATCCCCACCCATTTCCTTCACTTCTTCTTTCACTTTTGTGACTGAAAGACCTGCCTTTTTGCTCTTGCATATTTCTTGGATAATCATGGCTGCCAGACCATCCAGCAGTGAAGATGAGCCTGAATTCATTGATGAAGAGCCTCTTCAGCCGAAGGTCAAAGAGCATTTCATCTGGAAATTTTTTAAGTTTCCAGCAGACCAGAAAAAGGTGAATGCACCAAAAGTGGAGTGCAGGATCTGCAAACAGGTCCTGTCACGGGGTAACCCCCGAAAAAAGTACTCTTTTGGCAACTTTACCATGATTCGCCATGTGGAGAGGAGGCACCCCCAGAATTTTGCCCGGGAAAGTGTCAGGGCTCTGGCACAAAAGGTTCCCAGAGATGGGGCCTCTACATCAACCGGAGGAGCAACTTCTTCTGGGAGAGAGCAATCGCAGGAGCAGGTGGCAAACATACAACCTGCATTTAACCATGGGGTCGTCAAATGCAGATACTGCAATCAACTCCTCACCTATGGGGAGCAAAGTGTCCTGCTCATGGTTCGAGCATTGGAGAACCATCGCTGCCCTTCCCACCCCTAATTTTTTTTGTTTTCTTTTTGCTCCTGTTGAGCAGTTTCCATTCCCTGTTTTTGTTCCTGTTCAGTTAAAAGAAGAAAACCAAAAGTTCTTTTCAGAACTACCTCCAATTCTCATCAAAGAGCTATATTCTTAAAAAAATGAAGAGTAAGTGAAATATAGTGCATTGATAATTGAAAGGAGAATGAGTAAGAAAGAACAGAAAGGTATGAGAGGTGAAAGGAAGTGAAGTAGGAGGAATGAAAGAAGGTGAGTGTTAGAAAAGAAAGTTATGACACAGTGAATAAACTGGAGGCCTCATTTCTGAAAAGTGACGCATCGCTACGTGAAAACAGCAATGCGTCACTTTTGTGGACGCACTCCTTATGACATTCCAGATATGTCATATTTAATATATGACTAATCAATTCGCAAGGAGTTACAGATATGTCAGTATTTCTGACGTATCTGTAAACACAAAAGTAACGCATTGCTGGAGTGCGTCACAAAAGTGACGCAACTCCAGTAATGTGTCCTTTCACATGGAAAAAGCACCATGTGAAAGGTTTGCTGTGAAGCAGGCGCAAGATTTTGGCGCAACAGCATCCTAAAAGTGACACACTGCGTCATTATTACCAAGCTTTTTGCAGTGGAACACCCCCTCTGCATGCATTATACCTGACGCTATTTTTAAAAAGTGACGCATCTAGGTACATGGGTCACTTTTTAAAACTCTGCGCCACATTATATCTGCATCAGGTATAATGTATGCAGAGGGGGCATTCCCCCGCAAAAAGCTTGGTAATAACGACGTACTGAAATCTATGAGATTTCTCTGCGTCACTTTTAGGATGCTGTTGCGTCAAAATCTTGCGCCTGCCTCGCGTCACTTTCATGTTTACAGATATGTCAGAAATACTGACGTATCTGTAACTCCTTGCAACATGATTCGTCATACAGTAAATATGACACATCTGGAATGTCATAAGGAGTGCGCACAGAAAAGTGACGCATCACACCAGCAGTGTAATAAAATGTGCCTCGTTGCACTATATTTAAAGGACGCAACAGCATCCTAAAAGTGACGCAGTGAAATCTCAAACATTTCACTGCGTCGCTATTACAAAGCTTTTTGCGGGGGAACACCCCCTCTGCATGCATTATACCTCACGCAGATATAATGTGGCGCTTGATTTTAAAAAGTGACCCATCTACCTAGATACGTCACTTTTTAAATATAACGCAACAAGGCACATTTTTTTACACCACTGGTGCGATGCGTCACTTTTCTGTGCGCACTCCTTATGACATTCCAAGTAACGCATTGCTGGAGTGCGTCACAAAAGTGACGCAACTCCAGTAATGTGTCCTTTCACATGGAAAAAGCACCATGTGAAAGGTCTTGCGTCAGTCTAACACCTGCTGTAAAGCAGGCGCAAGATTTTGACGCAACAGCATCCTAAAAGTGACGCAGTGAAATCTCAAAGATTTCACTGCGTCGCTATTACAAAGCTTTTTGCGGGAGAACACCCCCTCTGCATGCATTATACCTGACGCTATTTTTAAAAAGTGACGCATCTAGGTACATGGGTCACTTTTTAAAACTCTGCGCCACATTATATCTGCGTCAGGTATAATGTATGCAGAGGGGGCATTCCCCCGCAAAAAGCTTGGTAATAACGACGTACTGAAATCTATAAGATTTCTCTGCGTCACTTTTAGGATGCTGTTGCGTCAAAATCTTGCGCCTGCCTCGCGTCACTTTTATGTTTACAGATATGTCAGAAATACTGATGTATCTGTAACTCCTTGCAACATGATTCGTCATACATTAAATATGACACATCTGGAATGTCATAAGGAGTGCGCACAGAAAAGTGACGCTTCACACCAGCAGTGTAAAAAAATGTGCCTCGTTGCACTATATTTAAAAAGTGACGCATCTAGATAGATGCGTCACTTTTTAAATATTGCATAACAATGCGGATTTTTTTCACACCGCTGGTGCGTCACAAAAATTGACGCACAGGAGGCGCAAAACTGGCAGCGCAAGGCCTTCATAAATATGGTCCTGGATTTTCCCCGTGCTTCGCTGGTGCGCGTACCATGCGCTTCCCCCGCGCAAAACAAAAAAAAAAAAAAAATTTAATGCCCCGCAGGACCCTATTTTAGCCCCTACATCAAACCTAGGGGGTCAGAGGGGGTCTACTCTTCCCCCTTATGGTCATTTGCCCCTTTTTTTTTCAAACCCCTTGTGTCTCGATTTTACCGAGACACAAGATGGCGGCCGCTCCAGACTGTTTAGAATGTTTACAGACACCCAAGAGCCAATCAGCTTCCTGCGCGCAATTCGCGTGTCGCGCCTGGAGCGCACTCCGGTGCGCGCACCGGAGAGCGCCTATAGATATATATATTTTTTTGCACCTAAATTACTCAAAATCCACTGCAGCACATATCTTGAGACATAGCAAAGGCACATCGGGCTACCAGTCCCTTCAATTTTGCCAAGTTTGGTGGAAATCCATTCAGCCGTTCGGCCTAAAAGTAAAATCGACCGCCCTATGGAAATTTACATGGGGAAAACGCGTTTTGGGACCCCCCTTTTATCTCGGCCCCCGACATATCCCCCCCAAACTTTCAAGGAAGGACCGGAGCTCGATGAGGCCATTTTCAGGAAATTTTCAGGCAGATTCGTCAACCGGTGCCAAAGTTATTCCAAATAGAATTTTGAGATTTAACATTGAAAAAAATCCTAACTATAACTACCGCCAGTAGGTAATATATATATATATATATATATATATATATATATATATATATTTATATATATATATATATATATATATATATATATATATATATATATATATATATATATATATATATATATATATATATATATATATATATATATATAGTCTGTCCACAAGGTTGCCTTTTAAGGATTCGCCGCACAAGCAGGGGTTACTGCACTCGGCGCCACAGGAGGAAAAGTAGCAGCATGTCTCCGAGCCTTTAAACACTGCCATACGCGTTTCGAGCTATGGAAAGCTCTTGATCTCTGGCTCAATGAATGTCAAAAACAGGTAAGTTTGGAACACTCTTTATTCAATTTAAAGTCCCGCCCATTTGGGCATTCCGTTAGGCATTCTGGATATCGTAGTCCTGGAGTATGCCTCATGACTTTGAATAAGCTCCTCTATGCCTGTCCACGGTCTTGGAAGGAGAACATGGCGGCTAGCAAACGCGGCTAGTCGGGAGGCTCCAGAGGCTTGGGCGTCCGGGTCGTTTTTTTTTGCGATGTATGTGCTTCGGAGAAAATGAGCTTTTGTCTGCCTACATCGTTAGACTATCGGAGACACTGAATGCTTTGTTTTTTCTTCGGGATTACGGTTTTGTTCGTAACTCTGAACCGCTGCTGGGAACGCGGTAACAAACAAGCGGAGGAAGGCGGGTCTGGGAACCAGGAGTGCATGGAGTCTGAGGCGGCTAGCGGCTAGCTGCACGCTTGGGATTAGACGCCGTGTGGCCGATTGCATAAAAGGAGAAGAGGGAAGGAAATTGGATATTCCAGCTTTGCTTGCGGTGTTTCCCTCACAGGCTAAGGCAGTCTGGAGAAGTACTTTAGCTCAGAGACGGCGAAAGCCGTCATTACAGCGACAACTTGAACTTCCTCCACTAACCCAAAGGTAAGGCTGCAAAACAGTTTGGGGCAGGTGCTTACTCGATGGGATAAGGCAGCATATGAACTAAGGAAAGGGGAAAGGGCTGGATATAGGCTTTTCGATTTTAGGGCTGATTCTGGAACTACGCATTCCAAACTACCTAACCCACAATGCACTGGGCCACAAAATTTTCTTTCTAATGGGGGAATACACAGGCACAGTATTGATGGTGAGTTAGTGTCATTGGCATTCCCATCTGCATTTCCATCGCGTATGTCAGGAAAAGAGACTCGAGGAAGCCAGGCTTCCGGGTATACACTCAGAAGTAAGGGAGGAAAGCAGGCGGCTTTAAACGGTTCCATAGATATTCCATGTTCGGCGGTGGCTAAATCTAATGTGCAATCGCAAAAAAAAGCAGTTAAAAAAACTACCTCGAAAACACAGAAGCCTGTTCTAAAGGTTAAACCACCTCCATCATTGAGAGCTTACTTTAAATCAGTGCCCTCAGTACTGGAACTCAAACATTCTGATAGGACCTCAATTGGGTAGTCCTTAAGGGAGGTACAAATATTTAATAAATATCAGCCCCTGGAAGATTTAGAAGCAGATCAAGGTTTCGAGCAGACAGCGACTTCAAAGGACAACAAAATGCAAAGACCTGAAATCAAAGAGAGTGAGCTGGAAGGACAGGCATCCACTCCAATAACCAACACTAACACTAACACTAATAGTGAGGCTGATATCCCATTAACTCTCTTGGAGGCATCAGCCACAGATCAGTCCATCATACTAATGTTACAAGCTCTTAGTCACGAGGTGAAAAGTGGTTTTAAAGCGTCACAGAATAACCAACAAGAGATAAAACTGTATTGCGAGAAGTTGGAAGAAAACTTTGATCTACTCGCTGTTAGAACTACGGCACTAGAGGCCTCAGTAGCAGATCTCAAAGTGTTGGCTACTCAACATTCTAGAAAATTTGAAGACTTCAGACAGCATGAACAGGGGTATCAAGAAAAAATTGAGTCTTTAGAAAATGTGCAAAGGAGAAATAATTTGCGCCTCCTGAAAGTCCCGGAAGGGGCCTCGGGGGGAAACATCAAAGAGTTTGTGGCTAAACTAATAAAACAAACGATCCAGATTGAAGTGTCAGAAGAAGAAATAATGAGAGACATCCAACGAGTTCATAGGGACCCATTTAGACTCAATCCTAATAAAAGTAGAACCAGGAAAATCTTAGTTCACTTTTTGACCTACACTCTAAAAGAAGAGATACTCAATAGGGCTCTAAAAAGTAGCTCTTTGTCGGTAGATGGCTTTTCATACCAGATTAGGTCTGATGTATCATCAATCACAGCATCTAGGCAGTGGGAGCTTGGTAAAATGCTTGAGCCCTTTAAACAACTTGGCGCAACCGCTCAACTCAAATTTCCCGCTTCTTTAAAAATGATGTACAAAAACAAAATGAATGTCTTAAAAAGTCTCGATGAGGCAAAAGAATATCTTCAGCTACTCACGGATGATAATAAAAGGGAGCAAGGCAAATAATATCACATGCTATAGATCCTTCACTGTATCCTTAGCTATATATTTTTAGTTATACCAACATTGAACAGTATCCCGACACCCGGGGAAGGAGCCTCAATGGCCTGAGTTAGGCAAAGAGAAAGGAGGGGGGTTCTCCAGGGGAGCACGGGAGGGTTTGCACAGGGGGAGGGGGAGGCATGGGCACTGGGTGGGGAGCATTCGGGGAAAAAAACAAAAAAATGTCCAAATCGCCAAATTTGATACTTAGTCGTTCTTACTTATGGAAGGAGAAAAAAATGGCGCAGGATAGGATAGCCTTGTCGGCATATATTAAGATCATGTCATGGAATGTAAATGGTTTAAGAGTTAAACACAGAAGAGAGAGGATATTCCAATATTTAAATGATACATCTGAGTTTATTTTTATTTTACAAGAGACTCACTCTACCGAACAAGAGTTAAAAGACATGTGCGTTAAGAAAAAATGGATTCAGCACGTGATATCTACTTCACAGCAAGCCTCGAATGAAGGGGTGGCTATATTGATTAAATCCAATCCTGAAATTACGTTGTTATATTCAAGGTCTGATAAAAAAGGTAGATGGGTCATAGCCAAAATAAAATACTATTCATATAAATTCACAATCGTAGGATATTACGGTCCGAATTTAGATGATTCACTCCCTCTTAAAGAACTTTTGGTTGAGCTTTTGGATTTTGAGGATCCTGTGATTTTTGCAGGGGATTTTTATTTAGTATTTGATTCACAATTGGATAAGTCATTTAAATTAAAGCTCTCTCATAACCCTAAAACTAGATCCGTACTATTAAATGCAATTAATCAGTTCGGTTGGAACGATATATGGCGGAAGAAACATGCCACAAAAAGAGAATTTACATTCCACAATAAGAAATTGCATCATAAATCCAGATTAGATTTTTTTTTAATTGCAGAACTCCTGTGTGAGCAAGTGGAGGAGGTAAAACATCTAGGTGCACATATCTCAGAACATTCTGCTGTTACTCTAACTCTTAAGTTGTCTGGCCCACAGTGTACCAAAAGATGGACTATAGATAGGACTATTCTTTTGGAAGAGGAAGTAACAGAGAAGTTGCTTGTTGAATCAAATGAGTTCTTTAATTTTAATTTAGGTACAGCCACACTTCCAGTTGTGTGGGATACATATAAAGCCTTTTTGAGAGGGCGGCTATTGTCATTTCAACATGCTAAACATAAGGCATGTAGGGCACAGATCTCGCAGATCGAATAAAAAATTAAGGTTCTAGAACAAGCTTTATTCGATTCTATTTTAGAACCAGGAGCTAATATCAAAGAAGATCTGATAAAATGTAAATTGCAGCTGCAGGAGATATTAGATGAGAGATTGAGGAAACGATGGCAGGATAGCTCCCTGGCGCACTTTGAATACAGTGAAGCTAGCGGGAAGCTCTTAGCCTGGAAGACGAAAAAGGAACAGAAGAAGAATAATATTAAAGGGGTACAGCTGAATAATACTGATGTGATCTCAGAGGTCAGTGCTAATATTGAACAGGCTTTTTTCCATCACTTTGATGAAGTATATAAAGAGGGTTTAGCCCCACACCATGTATTAGTTCAGACAGGGCTTAACCAATACCAGGTTCGCAGTCTAGATGACCAGTCATCGGAGAATCTAAATAGAGAGATTAGCTTGACCGAAATAGCCTCGGAAATTAATTCTGCAAAAAGAAGGAAGGCCCCAGGTCCGGATGGGCTGCCTTCTGAGATCTACAAAGTTTTAGCACCTGTAATCATACCAATTTTGCAGAACCTTTTTACATCTATATTCGAGGAAGGCGGTAGAATTCCCACTTCTTGGAACGAAGCCATAGTTGTTCTTATACTTAAACCACTGAAGCCGACGTCCCAGTGTGATTCATATAGGCCAATCTCTCTTCTTAATTCAGATTGCAAGTTTATAGCAAAAATGTTGGCTGAGAGATTGAATGGGGTATCAGGTTCTCTATTACACTTAGATCAAAATGGTTTTGTTAGAGGGCGCTCTATACAACACTTAATCCAAGCGTTTGTCAGTGCAATAGAGGTTGCCTCTCTCCACAAAACTCCACTGCCGGTTATTACATTAGATGCCGCTAAGGCTTTTGACCGTGTTAATTGGGAATTTCTCGCTAAAGTATTAGAAAGATCTAATTTGGGTAGCAACTTCTGCAGATCAATAGCTACATTTTACCAAGCTCCAACAGCTAGGATATTAATACATGGAAGTTTATCATCTCCCATAAAAATTGAAAGAGGGACAAGACAGGGGTGTCCTCTTTCACCCCTGCTCTTTGATCTATACATTGAATCATTCGCTGAAAAGATTAGACAAGATCAGAATATTCCACCATTTAAATACAGTAATTGGGAGAAAAAAGTCTCTCTATATGCGGATGATTTGATGTTATATACATCAGACCCCATCAAGGCAATCCTCCTCATATATAGCGCTGCAGACCAGTTCGGTCAAATCTCGGGATATCAGATTAATCAAGCCAAATCAGAATGTATGTGTTGGAATATAACATCTTCAACTCGAATTCCAATCCTAAAACATGAAATTAGATAACTGGGAGTACAAATCACGCAGGATATTCGCCAACTGGCGGACAAAAATCTTGCAAAAATTGAGAGGGAAATAGCGGACTCCTTAAAAAACTGGTCACTTCTTCCTTTGACTTTAATTGGAATAGTCAACATAGTTAAAATGATGCTGTTACCTAAAACAATATTTATATTTCAAAATATCCCACTTGCTTTTAAAGAAATCAGACTGAGAAAGATTCAAGCTAAATGGAACTCATTTATTTGGGCCTCTAAGGGGATAAGGATCGCTTGGAAAAAGCTTTGAAGAAGGAAAGGCAAAGGTGGGCTACGTGCACCAGATTTGAGAATATATGCCTGGACTCTATTACTTAAGGCAGGGATAAGGCTATTTGACTCTCCAGCCAGGACTGAAACAGACTGTATGTTTCGGACTATGTTATCTGAGATTCAGGGAGGGACTCAGGGTTTTTTGTTTAAGTTTGGAGATGCACGCTTTTTTAAGAAAGTCAGTTTAAAGGTCCTTAGAGATGTGGCATATGTCTGGGCCAGAGTAAGAAAGATGTTGAACATTCCATATTACTCTGCGATGGCTCCAATTTGGGATTCACCAGGTTCTCCAGAGTGGACTAAAGACTCAATATCTATCCCACTTCAGAGCGCAAATATCAAATTTTGGGGCCAATTGATGCCGGAAGGGGACCTCCTGAGCTGGGACGAGATTTCTGAACTCACGGATAAAAACTTATCTAAATTTAAATATCTACAAATCAGAAGTAGGGTTCATGCGATGAAAGTAGATATTGGTGCTAAGGGAGCTCTGGAGGAAATTCTACTGAAGAAAACAAGGAAAGTAAAAACATCAATGCTTTACTGGTTAATTACCGGTTAATTCTGGGAAGATGGAGAGTTTGGTCTCCCGGAACAACTTTGGATGGACCAAGTCTTGGACGTCGACTTGCAGAATTTATGGCAAGTATCTTTTGATTTACTACATGTTACAATATCACCTGCCAATTTAAAGCGGAATCACTTGTTTTCTCTCCATAGAGTTTATTGGTCTCCGGCCAGGCTGGCTAAATTTTCCAGGGGGCCTACTCCATGTTGTCCAAAGTGCAATTTGGAAAAAGCTGATGATCTTCACATGTTTATGACCTGCCCTGCGCTCATGAATTTTTGGTCTGAAATCGAAGAAGGTATGAAAGTGCTTTTTAATTATGATATACAGCTTGGTGTACAATTAGTTTTTTTTGGAATCCCTACCAATTATGAGGAACTTCCTCAAGACACTAATAAGTTGTCTCTTTATTTAATTATTCTTGCACGTAGAGAAATATGTAAACTTTGGGTGAGTGCTACTGCACCACTGTACGTAGACTGGATTAGAGCAGTCAGGCATACTCTCAGATTGGATAAGATGGTTTGGAAAAAAAGGAAAAATTTGTGGATCCCATGTATTGTTGGCTGGATAGGTTATGAACGACTTTGTCCAATGATTATGCCTTTTTGCAGAATGGATCACCCTAAGATCAGTTCATGGGTCTGGAAAGTTCGAAGAACTGAGCTGAATATATATCTGGCACCGTGAGGTAGGTTTTTGGGTGTCTGCAAAAAGAGCATAAAGATTCTCAGAGATTAATATTGGGCACCCCTGCATAGTCCAGGGCTAGGTTGGAAGAACTTACTCTGAAAATATCTTTTTTGGCGTATGAGGACAAAAAAAAAAAGACTTAATGATTGTGTGAGTGACTGTATGGATTCCATGCGTAAAACCAACTTTCATAAAAACCCCTTGAAAGACTGACCTATCCCCTCTTATACTTTCGAAAATAAGTTAACAGTGATGAATATAATGTTTAATTTGGCAATGGTATTCAAATGTAATGCTTTAAAAACGTTTTGATTTCCAAATGTTTTTGTTAAACTACATCTCCCAGGATGCTTCATTATAAGCTGATGGGTAGTAAATGTATATAAAGTGAAAATAGAAAATGGACAAGTGGCAACACTGTGATCAAGACCTGCGGTCGAAACGCGTAGGTGAATGGGGCTTCTTGAGTCTCTTGAATAAAAACCCAACTTTAGCAATTGGACGAGTGCAGACATTATTTTCTATTTGGTGAAGGATATATATATATATATATATATCCTTCACCAAATAGAAAATAATGTCTGCACTCGTCCAATATATATATATATATATATATATATATTACATACTGGCAGTCGCCAGTAGGTAGTTATAGTTAGGATTGTTTTCCATAGGGAATCCGCAACATTCTATTGGGAATAACTTTGAGGAATCTGCCTGAAAATTTGCGCTGCGCTCCTTCCCTGAAAGTTTGGGGGGGATTTGTCACGCGGGGGCCGAGATAAAAGGATTCTGTAGCGGAAAGTGCCATACCCGTTTAAATAAAGAATTATGCTTGAAGTCTGTGGGGGATGTTCGAGTGCTTCCCAATTTTCCGTAGGAGCAGAATGTAACAGGCGGCTGCCGCGGCGCCAGGAATGCAACACCCCTGGAACCCAAAGGGGCCGTGGGGGGAACTGTATGCTGTCCCCGTAATGGAGCATTTCCCAGGGATTGAGTTAACGACTGCTACAGGGGCCCAATGGTGGGTCTTAAATGCCAGCAGAATGTTCACGCATTCAAAGTCCTCGGCACTACTATTCCCATGGAACACTGCGCAGCACTCATCCAGAGCTGCCAATCAAGGGCACGCAATCAGGTGTGATAAAGGGGAAGGCTGTGACCGAGCGGTGCATTATTCATCAGACCACAAGCCCTGGAAGAAGATTATGACTGCTAAAGGATTCTGTATATATATATATATATATATATATATATATATATATATATATATATATATATATATATATATATATATATATATATATATATATATATATATATATATATATATATTCCCCCACCGATCTCCGGTATAATTGAAGAAGCTGTCGTCGGGCGGTCCGAGCAGGGACACCGGAAGTCCCAAAATGTCCTTTCACCAATTTTTATGTATAAAAGATACTCGCCCACCTTCCTTCTGCAAAAAGTGATTTATTGCGGCAACACAACCGATTTCCTGAATCGCCTCCAAGAGGTCACCATCGAACCAGATAAACTACACACTTTGGTAACCATTGATGTATGTGCTCTGTACACATCGATTCCACATAACAGGGGCATTGAAGCCATTGAATCTTTCCTACTCACCCATCCGATCGATGACGACTTGAAAGTTCTGATACTCAAACTCATACAATTCACCCTATACCACAGCTATTTTTCCTTCAACGATGAATACTATCTTCAACTCGTTGGAACATCAATGGGAAATTGTGCTGCTCCCAGCTATGCGAACTTGTTCATGCACCGGATGGAGCTTGACCATATTTTGAACCACAACAAATGGACCAACAACATCTTGACCCTATGGAGATACATAGATGACATTTTTCTTATTTGGATTGGCCAACCTGATGAAATTCCTGAATTTTTGAAGTACATCAACACTTTGGATGATCACATAAAGTTCACACACACCATCAGCCCTCACAATCTACCATTCCTTGATGTAGATGTGACACTAGTGGACAACAAACTCACAACCAACCTATTCGTTAAAGCGACGGATAGAAATAATGCTCTACTATTCACCAGCTGTCATCCTACCCCGCTCAAAACACATTTGCCATACTCCCAACTAATAAGGGCCAAAAAGATTTGTTCAGAACCAGAAGCCTATGTAAGATCGGAAGAAAAGATACTTCAAAGGTACAGAGACAGGAAATATCCTGAGATTACACTACAAGCAGCCAAAAGTCGTGTAGCCACTAAAACTCGATTGGATCTTCTAACTACTCACACAAGATCCACCGGTGAACAGAGACCAGTCTTCGTATCCAAGTACTCGACAAGAAGCAAGGAAATCAAGAATATCATCTTAAAGATTTGGGATATGATACGTTTTGAACCAGACTTTCAGGGCATCTTCAACAGCAGACCACTTTTTGCATACCAGAGAGCAAAAAACATCAAAAACATTCTTGAGACTAAACCTGTAAATCTTTCTGCACACTATTCAGGCACAATACCGTGTCACAACTGCAGCCATTGCCACAACATCATTCCAGGCAACACCCTAAACCATCCATCATCAGGAAAAGCCATTATGTTACGGACTAATGCCACTTGTGATTCCAAAAACGTAGTATATCTACTCAAATGTCCCTGTGGACTGCCTTATGTAGGCAAAACCGAACAAAAAAATCAAAGTTCGTTTGACAGAACACAAAAGCACCATCAGAAACAAATCAACCAAAGCACCTCTGGCAGCTCACTTCAGTACACACCAACATAACGTGAGCCAACTGAGGTTCCTTGTATTGGAGGTTGTCCCACTGAGAAATGGCGTTGATAACAGAAAAGTATTACTCCAGAGGGAAACCGTCTGGATCAAGAGATTGGATGCCTGCCAGCCTAAGGGCCTTAATGGCAGACTTGAATTTAGTTGTTTCCTATAATGTGTTGTTGTCCCAATGTACATATTTGCTCTTCCACCTTTCTGCACTCACATGTTAATATTCCGTATTCTCGTTCTACAGTTATTGCGTAATCACCCCATGGCTCTTTTTGTCTACCCATTTAACTTGCTGTCATCCAGTCTTTACCCTCCTTATCGTTTTACCATCACACTACCTTTCTGGCAACCCTCCTCCCCACCTCCCCACCTCCTTATATGTTAATATTCCGTACTCTTGTTCTACATTTATTGCGTAATCACCCCATGGCTCACTTCTCTTTTTGTCTACCCATTCAACCTGTCGTCATCCAGTCTTTACCCTCCTCATCGTTTTACCATCACACTACCTTTCTGGCAACCCTCCTCCCTACCTTTGGTCTTCTTCTACTTTCTATTTTCTACACTGATTACTTACGTTCCCCTTAGTTTTACTTATTTCGTTTCTCTCAATATTCACAATGTATACACAGTGTTCAGTTTTATGATGGCACCCATTGTGCATGAATAACGCGATTGACCATTCCAAGATGGCCGCTATAGTCGATCGACAATGTTTTCTTTGCTGTTATATGTTGACTAATGTATTTTTCTGTTTGTTACCAAACACAGACCTAGTTAATATAGTAGAACATCAGGCCACGGCCATTATCATGCTTTGAATGTTGTCGCAATTCCACTCATGAACGTCGACATGTTCCTCGCGTCACTAACTTGCACGGAAGTCCATTTTCTATTTTTAGTTTTCCAACCACGTATTTACTTCCGCATTTCATCCCGACCTCATACTAACATTCAGCAGCCCCGCTTGTCGTGCGTTGCTGTTTCTAACAATTGGTAAGCACGTTTCTTTACCCTCCCGGACTGTCACTTTCATGTTTTTTTAACTTAACCTGTTACTGCCTCGTTTCTAATGCACGTTAGTTTGGGATGTTATAAATGGTAAACTGTCTCGTTTTGCCGGTTCACTCGCGTTCTATCTGAATTTAGTTTGCACTTTACGGGCGTATCAGTGACGGTTTCCTCACCAATAATTCGAATTCTGTTATTTTACACCTCGCACCCGGAAATTCTCCTTACTTCTTTTAGCATCGGAATATGCATGCTTGGGTTAACCTTTTTTTCTTGATCACGTTGTTTACCTCGTGGTTGCGAGCTCCCCTTCCTGACATTAATATGTTTATCCACAGATCTTTTGCTATCCCCTGACGAAGGGCTCCGCTCGAAATGCATAGGGAAGATGCATTGATCATTGGACATTATGATTAAATATAATTAGGCTGTGGGGTTTTAGGTTTAAACCTATAATAACTGATAAAACCCCACTGAAAGAAAAATAGCCCTCACCGGTGAAAACATATAAACACTGAAAAAACAGCTGCACAACCACAAACTAAATGCCATTCAAAGAAAGGAAAAAGAAAGTGAAAGAGTCATTTTGTTCTTACTGAAGGGGTCAATAAAATGTAACTTTGTTATACAAGCTAGTAGTAAGAAAGACTGGCTAACATTATTCTGCTTGAGTTTTGTTCTTTAGGGATGCCACTAAAATATTGTTTCTTCTTCCTTTTTCTTTTTTAAGTTTTATGGCCTTTGGTTTAAAGATGCAGGGTTTAGTTTCACGTTTTAGGTTTAGTTTAATTATTTTATAAACTGTAGAGAATCAGGACATATCAAACTCACATTTGATATTTTGGCTGCATTTGATTCTTTCACTGGAAGAAAAATCTTTCCTAATGTGTCATCACATTTACTCACAGAGAATGGATAAAAACCCTTAATACATCAGACCATAGTTTCTAGTGGGACAGTATTGATAGTAAGTGAATTGCCAACACCTCAGTCTTTAAACATTAAATGCAAGGTATAGTGACAAGAATATATATCACCAAGCATCTGGGATAGTGGTGAAAACGTGACACCAGACTTTTGGAAAACATGGAACGCAGTGTCACTTGTTATGCACTGCAAAAAAGGTTCTCTCCAAGTTCAACAAAGATTGGAGTGATATTGTTTGTATTTGTAGTGATTCAGCTACGTATATAAAAATGTTATGTGATCACCTGTCAAAATTGATACCCGAGCTGAAGTGATTCCCTGTAGGAGATCCTTGCCACTTTTTAGATGGTTTGCTGAAAGCATCTTTAAAATCTTCAGAGTTAATGAGGGATGCTATTGACTTTTTAGTCCATTCTGGTGCACTGTTTTCTTATGCCCAGGAACTAAAATGCAAATATTTATCAATTTGTGCTTTATGTGGCATCAAAGAAAGAGTCATCCCAACTCTATCCCTTAGCTGACGGTTCTCAGCCCAAGGGGCTATGAATGCTGAGAGGGCCTTTTTACAGAAGTTTACATGGGAAGGAAAGCACAAGCGCACATGACCAAAGACTCACTGAAGAAGTATTGTATGGTGTACTACAATAAGATTCATTTGCAAAAATCTCTTTGGACCTCATATACTCTATTCGTACACTGTCTATATACCATGTTTTTTTTCAGTGCAGAAAGCAAGCAATGATAAAAGCAAAACGTTCCATAAACACCGGAAAAACACTTTTTCTTTTCTTATCAGTGGTGTGAAATGTGTAACCACTGATAACAACTGTTTTTTAAGATATTGAAAACACTGAAAAAACCCCACCAGAATTTACCAAAAATAGAAACTGAAAACAGGACAGCCTAAATATAATTGACATATTGCTGCACAAATTTGTCACTATGATGAAATAATATGTGACTCATCGAGTAAATGAACCTACAATAAATAAGGATTACTACAGACAACGCTCATTTGTAATGTGTGAAACCTTATGAGGATACCAGAACTCAGGAGTATATTCTCCCACTGGAGTGCCTTTGGAAATAGTGCAGGCAGTTCCTGCACTCCCTCACTTTTTCAGTATAAGCAGCAGTCCCCAACGGCCGGAAGGGACTTTTTCCTGGCACCCAAAAAGACCACAACTCAGTTTACACTTTTCACACCAGTGAATAGTTTCTAACAACGTGTGCCGCCATCACCATACAGCTTTTGATTTTCTACATACACTGCCACCATATTGTGACAGTTTTCCAAAATGCTGGGAATGCATATTGTGCATTGGCATGTACGAGGTGGCAGGCACAGAGCGGTGCCTGCCACCTTGTCCATGCCAATGCAGTGCACCCCCTAACCCCCCAACATCCTGGGGGCCCGCTACGGGTCTGCCGCCATGGAAAGGCTCTTCTCCCCCCTCATCATAATATGGATGGCGGTGTTATTGTGGCAGTCTTCTGCCCGGTAGACGGAAAAGCGGCGGAGGGTTTTCCTGTCCGCCGCAGACCCACCAGCTATCTTAATTTGGAGGGGGGGAATTATGGAAGGATTGCGGGTGGATCGCCCCTGCCGGGCTGGCAGTGGCTACAGCATGCCTGGAGGGAGCGATCCGCCGACCATCCTAATGAGCCCTCTGATTTTAGCCAATTTATACATTAGAGATATTACAATGGTCAATATTTATTTATTTATTTATTTATTTATTTAATAATTAAATTGACTGGCTTCAAATAATGCATTTCTACCAAATAAAACTGTGTTTTTGTTTGATTTTAAACTGACAAAATGTCTCTAACAATATGTAATATGTTCTTAAAATAAAATAGCTTTGATGCTAACTTTGACAAATCTGGCCATACTATTCCTGGCTAAAATCAGTACAAGTGTGACTGCTGTATATTTCAAGTACAGAAGAAGAAAGCCTTTTGCAAGCTATGTTATAATGAATTGCTCGGGAAGGACCACATTCATCACTGTCTGAGCGGAAGGTGCTCACTAGTTCTTATTGATGACTAAAGGGATGAAAAATATGTGCCTCTAAAGCTTTCTTACACACATTCAATTTAAAGTTGCACTGTACATCTGAAACACATCCATGAAACGTTCATCCACCCCATGTCAAGGCCTCATCTGAGTTTTTAGATTGTTTTGTATCCTATGCATGAAATAAAACCAGATGTGGAAGCATAACAAATAAATAGGCTCCAACTACATCTTTCACATTTACAACATGGTCAAATTAATTAAAAACCCATATTCTAAGAAATATTCCCTACCTATGAGACATATCATTAGGAATTGCAGTGCAGAAGGTCTGCCTCCTCCCTCAGAGCCCAAGCGTACAGCAGCAAAACAGATGACACATAGGCAGAATGGGCTTAGTAACTCTTGTCGCAATAACTGCGCACTCCGGGGGCTCTACACTCTTTATTAATTCACCCTTGATGCTCAATGTGAGGTCAGGTCGTGTGTTTGTGTTGGGTGTCCTCTGTGCCAAATTTAATTTCTCTCAAACCTTCCAATGAGACCACAACAAAAAAGGAAGTGTTCAGGACTACTGTTCATCAAGAGTTCTTGTCCTGGGGAGTAACAATGGGAGTGCTACTATTCTTCATCCACAAACATACTACTCAAGTTTTCAAGGCCTTGTGATTGCAGGTCTCATTTGATAGGGGTGACCTTGAGAGCATGTCATCGGTTCCAAGGATCTCCCGTGATCTAGTTATTTTATCCAGGCTGGATGGTGTTGCTGCTTGCGGTGAGAGTGTGAACCAAGGGTAACCCCTACTAGGGCTAGGTTTGGGACATTGACTTTTCTCCTTGTTGTGATATCATCATCATTTGTCCATTCAGTTTTGCAATTTTAGGGAACTGTCACTTGGTAAAAGGGGACACATTTCTTGTGACACATTCTGAGTAGTTTTTGGCTGTTATCATGATTCCCTTCCTGGTGACAACTTGGAGGGGTTGTGTTTCAAAAGGGAGCCATAATTTCCCTCCAAGGTGTTGGCCTTAGACCAGTACCCAAACCACAATGACAATGTCCGACTCCTTGGCTTTGTGGTCTTGGCTGTCTCTGTTGTTTTTCTGTATGTGACTCTGCTACATTGCTACAATGTTAACTGGCTCTAGGATCCAGATGGCAGCGCTGGGAATGTTATCCTTAACCACTCTCCTGAATAGCTCATCCGCTGTTGCTCACTATGTCCTGCTGTGCGGAGTGCACCTGTATGCGTCAGTAAGCGCCTATGGTCCTATTGAGGGCCTCCTAAACACCTTGCCATTGGTTTGAGGCCAGCGGGATGGGATTCTTCAGTGGGTGATTGTGAGAGTCTGTACTTATTGCTTAAATGTGTGAGGAAGCGCCGTTCTCCGGCGCCATCTTCTTCAGTAGCGCTCAAGCGTTCACGCGCTTGGGAGGAGAGCCTACATAAACGGGTTATGAGGACGCGCAGCGGTAACGCGCAGTGGGAGCGCCTGAGGAGCGCCGGAGGAGCGCCAGAGGAAAGCCCGTTTGCGCCCGTTCGCGCACAATCGGGCCTCGGGCTCAGACACTCTGCTCAGGTAAGAGTCTATAGTCGTGATGATCTTCTAGCCTGCAAGGGAACAATCATTTCCCGGTGCTTACATACGCTAGACCTGACGAAAGGCCATCAAGCATGTAATCACTGCCCTTTTCAAGTAACGGAACATGCTTTTGATGAAGCTAAACAGACCACAACCCTGAAGATGGCCTTACTTAACTGTTGATCCCTGCCTGGACATAAGGAGGAGATTTCACTCTTAATCACCCACGGAGATCTCGACGCCCTGTTTCTTGTGGAGACTTGGCTGGGGGCACATTCTAGCCCAGATCTGGTCGAGGCACTACCCCCAGGATATATAGCACAGCATAAAGACCGTCCAGGGAGGGTAGGAGGAGGGATTGCAATTATCCATAGGGAGAGTATAAGCTGCCGATTACAGGATACTAGGATTCAGGGATGTAAAACTACACATTTCACCCTCCACCCCTCATGTGAGAGCTCCATAGTAGGGATGTTGATCTATCGACCACCAGGCCCCCTTGGCACATTTCACGATAGCTTGCTGGAGGCGGTGATAGGAGGGGTATGTGCGGTCACGAACTTCCTGCTATTAGGAGATTTCAACCTCCATTTTAACAAGCCAGGAGATAGGGCAGCTAAAGACTTAGAAAATGACCTAGAGAGCTATAACCTTAACCTTAAGGTTTTGCGCCCCACGCACAAGTTAGGAAATACTCTTGACCCCATTTTTACTAACATTGCGACTATAACAGTCCTGGAGCCTTACCCTGTCCCCTGGTCGGATCACTCGGTGATTCCTTTTCACTGGAGAATTTCCAGGACGAGTACTACTACTTCCTCAGACAGAGGACTAATAAGACCTTGGACAAAACTTGACTTGGACGAATGGAAGGGACTGTTAGTAAGCAGTAAGCCACCGGATAATCCTAATGTGGAAGGGGCTGTCAATAATTTTAATCAGTGGAGCACTCAATCCCTAGATACGCTTATACCGAAAAAACCCTCAGCAATTAGGAAGGGAGAGCTTAAACATCCATGGTTTACCTCAGACTTAGGGATACTGAAACAAGAATGTAAAAGGGCAGAACGACACTGGCGGAAGGATTTTAGCATGGAAAGGAAGACCAGTTACAAAGCCACATTGAAGAAATACAAAACCACTCTAATTACCACTAAAACTGCATTCTTTGCGAACAAAATCGAATCCGCCGCCAATGCCCCCAGGGAAATGTTCAAGATTGTAAAGCTCTTGACAAAAATCCCAGATCCCCCCGTAAAAGCAGACGAGCAGGACACAAGATGTGATGACATGTCGAACTACTTCCAGACCAAAATGCATAAAATTCTTGAGATGATCCCGGTATCGGACCCGGCCTCACATCATAGTGTACCTCCCCCGGAGGAAAGAAGTGAATGTCCAACACTCTCCGAGTTTGCCCCCTCACGGAAGAGCTTCTCCCCTCTCTGTTGAGGAGTATAAAAAGTGGATCACCACGAGACCCAGTCCCCATGAAAATACTTAACCAGGCACTTCCAACCATCAGCGAACCCGTAATTAAGATGGTTAACACCTCCCTGGAATCGGCTATGGTCCCAAAGGCATGGAAAGTGGCCATGGTCAGATTCCTGATTAAAAAGCCGAACCTCGACCCAGGAGATCCGGCCAACTATCGACCGGTATCCTTGTTACCTGGGATGGGGAAACTGACCGAAAAATTGGTAAACATCCAATTGGCTGCATTCCTGGAGAAGTACAATCTTCTTCATCCATCCCAGACAGGGTTCAGGAAGGGGCAAGGCACCGAGACAGCACTGTTGAGGGTGGTAGAAGAGGCCAGAAGGATTTTGGATGCAGGTGGCAGCGCGGCCATTATCCTTCTGGACCTCAGCGCCGCCTTCGACACGGTAAGTCATCATCTGCTGCTGTCTCGACTCCGGAACATCGGGGTAACCGGGAAAGCCATGGAGTGGTTGAGATCTTTTCTCGAGGAAAGATATTTTCAGGTGTTTGAGGGGAACAACTGCTCTCGCCTGTTAGCGTTACAGTGTGGGGTACCACAGGGGTCGTCCCTTAGCCCCACACTGTTTAATGTCTACATGGCCCCGTTGGCAGAACTAGTTGCTCCGTTTGCCATCCAGTTAATAAGCTACGCGGATGACACCCAGCTGGTGTTTTCCTTGCAACAAACAGACGCTCCCCTGAACAATCTGGCTAATTGTTTGGAGGTGGTAGTAAACTGGATGAATTCGTCTCAGCTCAGACTTAACGGAGGAAAAACCGAGCTGATGCTCTTAGGAAAGCAGGATATCCCCGACTGTCTAGCTTGGCCCACTTTTATGGGTGCCATACCACCACCCAAACCAGAAATAAAAAGTTTAGGCTTCTGGCTCGACAACGCTTTGTTCTTCGAAACACAAGCCAGAAAGACCTCTGCAGTTTGTCATGGGATACTCAAATCCCTGCGCAAAATCCTGCCCCAACTCCCTGAAAAAGCAAAGAAGACCGTAGTCCAATCCTTGGTTTTATCACGAATTGACTACGGGAATGCTTTATACCTTGGGGCACCGGCATCCACTTTAAAACCTTACAAGTGGCTCCGATTTATGCCGCCAGGATTTTGACTGGAACTAGTCGATATATGTTGGCGAAGCCACCTCTAAGATCACTCCATTGGCTCCCTGTGAAGGAACGGGTGCGATTTAAATCCCTATACATCACATACAAGATCATGCATGGAGAAGGCCCTTCCATTTTGGAAAATATGATAAGTCCTTACAAGCCCCAACTTAATCTCCGCTCGAGTGACCACAACCTGGCAATCATTCCCAGGATAAAGCGAGCCCGCTCAGGCGGCCGGCTCTTTTCTCTGCAAGCAGCAAGAGAATGGAATGCCCTCCCATATAATTTGAGGCAGGAACAGACCTTCCTTCAGTTTAGGAAGAAACTTAAAACCTTCCTATTCCCCAGAAATTAGCTTGCAGTAGGAATGTAGATCGGACTAGCCTAGGGTCACCATTGCCAAGAGCGCTGGGATGCCTACAGGTAGCCATGCGCTATATAAATGATTTAAAAAACAAATTTAAAAAAAAGGTGTAATCCGGTAAACCCACAATCTCTCTCTTAACTCATTCATCCATTCACCACGCGTTTTCACCACATCTGTTATATATGACTTCAACACCCTATTAAATCGTTCCACCTGGCCATTCTCATGTGGTTCATACAATCATGTACACTTGTGTGTAATACCATGTTCCTTTAAGTAATTCTCCATCTCTATTGATTTCAATTGCACTCCATTGTCTGTAACTAACACAGAAGGACAACCTTCTCAAGCAAAGACCTCTTTAAAAAAACCAATCACTGCATTTGTAGTGGCATTAGATACAAATTTTACTTCTGGCCATTTTGAGTGGAAATCAATCAACACTAAGGCATATTGTGAGTTTTCTGGTAAATTCGTAAATGGGCCTGAAATATCAAAGGCTAACTTTAGCCACTGCATGTCTTGCCACGTAACAACCTTTTAAGGTGGAACATAAGTTCTTAGCATTTTCTCACTCGACACACACTCTTCACATTCTCTTACAACTCTATCTATAAATGCATCCATTCCAGGCCAACAAAAGAAAGTCCTAATCAAGCTCTTCATAGAAGATATACCTGGATGTGTCTTATGAGCCAACTTAAGTGTGACCTCTTGTACCCCTTGTGGTGGAACACATTTGCCTGACTTAAACAAAAAAACATTTTCCCATTCCAATTCTTCCGCTACCTTCGCAAATGGTAAAAGCTCTTCTCTAATTAAATTTTTTTTAGGCCATCCTTCCATTAAGTATTTTTTAAGGGAACTCCACCTATCATCCATCCTCACACAACTGACCCACATCTCTTCTGTAATCTCTTGAAACTGTTCTCCCATCACATCAGCTATAGTTACAATAAATTCTCTTTCCTTAACTACATCCACTTTGTCCTGCTCACACGGCAAACGTGATAGCTGGTGCTATCAATGCACAAAGATAATAAATAAGAATATATTGAAACACTCCGTACCTGTGCTGCTCAAATGACTGGAGTGTGTCTTGGTTCTTCTCCCTCGTCGCCAAAATTGTTAAAATCAAATCCAGGAATCAAATAAATTAAGTTGGTGTTTAATATCCAGAACATCATTAATAATCTCACTTCTTCAAGATCCAGATGCAACTGGCTCCTTTCTCCCAACCACCTTCCAAAATACAGAGTGTTATTAGAATGTAAACATGGCGCATGGACAAGCATCTCAGGAGCATCATGATGTCACTTAACCAGATGTTAATGGACATAGAAAAAGTATGATAAAGAATGTAACAAGTACTAATTGTATGTGATCCGTGAAAACCTTGTATTGACATCTACAGAGATAATGATGAACATGGTGGCATCCCCACTTGATGGAAAGGGGCTCTTTTTCGATGTGGGTATAGCATTTTCCGGTGCCTGTGAGGGCTCGCTTGGCACACACCCCGGTGTCCAGCAGTCATTGCCTGCATGCTGCATGAGAACTGCTACAAGGCCAATGGGGCTGGCATCAACATTGAGTTCAGATTACTTTGCAGGATCAATGAAGGCCATCACAGTGTTTCAGAGGATTGCCTATATGATGACTTGAAGGCCCTTTCTTCTGAGTCTAGTCAGTCACCCATTTCTGCTGCTAAGGGTACACCATTTTGTTTTAACTTGAATTCTTATAATGCATCCTTTTACCTGGTTACCCATTCTCTGATGCTCAGCCAGTATGAATGTGATGTGTGTGGAATGTTAGAATTCTTGATGAGGTAGTGGAATGCTGGAGTGCCTGGTGGAGTGGAGAGAGAGACAGTTGTAGTGTGTGGGCTGAGCAGCAAGGATGCTACTCCTGGTAGCGCTGGTCTTATTATCCTACTTACCATCCTTAGCATCAGTTTAGAGGTTTCAGTTTTAAGGCAACATGACCTCCTTTTCTGAGAGCTGCAAGAAGCTTAGGTAGGGATGTGGTTTTAAAATGGAAATCAGTATGCTTGGCGATGGCTGCCTTTAGCTTAAGGAAATCATAGATATCTATGGTGGCAATGTCATATTTTTGTTTAATTTTGGGAAATGGGAGTGGGTGTTTTCTGGAGCCGAGATTGCTCACAACAAGTATGCCTTTCACACACTAGGGACCTTCTTGAGAGAGGGTAGTGTCCAGATTGGTATCTTTGTTGTGCCAGATTGAAGCTCCAATGGACTGGAGGAACTTTGCTACAGAGAAGCGAGAGTCTAGCTGTAGAAGGTTATTTCTTCTATGATTCAAAATAAGATTTTTGAAAATAGGGTGGTTTTGTTCAGTGTTAAGAGAGATGAGAGAGTTAGATTCTCAAGAAGCATCTTCTCAAGGGACAACCATGGGGGAGTAAAAACAGATGCATCATCAAACTACTTCGCATCCTAGATCACCAAAAAGGCGATTTGATATTTCTTAAATTCTGCTAGACTGTTTTTTTCAGTGAATTTTATGTCATGTGTGACAAGCAAAGTGTGAACAGCTTAGATTTACAGTTGGGAAACACTCTCCAGCACAAATTGTATATATTTCCTGGACAACTGCACAGGGGTCCGACATTGCTTGCACTGGTATAATTTGTGATTAATTTAGGGCAAAGCGGGATCAAGTTATTTCAGAATATCTGGCTTTCAGCTAAATGCTATGGTTTTTCTTCTGATCAACCTCAGATACACCCCAGTTCTGATGAGGGCTGCTCTGCTGGTAGCACTCCATCCTTCTTTCCACTCCCATCCATTAACCTGCCTCCCTCATCCATTTTAGTGCTCAACAGCAGCACAATATGGATAAAAATACATTAACAAAGCCAATAGATCCTACATAAGCAAAGTCTATTGGTTTTGCCACAGCTTGTTTTAAACTGGCAGTATTCGTTTTTAATTGGCAACAAAAATGGTTTGCATTAGTACTACTTTTACTCACATCACAGATAGATGAAAATGGACAGTTGTGAATAGTTGCACATTTTTGTCACCTTTGCTACAGTTTTGTGACAATTCACCAGAGTTCTGAGAATTTCATAGAGGGTTAAGGAACCCTTTGTGAACAAATGTATGGAATTTCATTCCTCTGTTACACATGGCTAATTCCATAGGACATCCATCGCCGTGGCACGTACATGTACATCCTGACCCCTGGTAAAGGGATGATGGTGAGTTAATAAAGAGGAGGGAGTCTCCGGCACGCACAGCTATTGTGTCGCAAGCTACCTTGGCACATCCATGCTCTTGGTCCCTGGAGCATCTGATATGAGTCTGACCCAAGGTTAGCGCTTGCCAACTGTACATCTGTGCCTGGAGTCGCGACCCTCATTCTATCTCTGAACCAGGTTTGGCCTCACCAGCGTTTGTGCCAGTCCAGCAGTGAAGCACCAGAGAAGCAGTGTCTAGTGTTTGTAACCTGCCAGTGAGTGCCTCCTTGCCCTTCCCTATGTATACGTTACCAGGATCATTATTATTATTTATTATTATTATTTTTACAATTTATTAGGCGCAAACGAATACCCATAGGCGTCTCGGCGCTGAGAGATTCCCTAGTTTTCTCCAGATGCTCATAGTAATATTAGCTTGAATTATTGATCAAAAAGCCAAGTCTTTAATGCTTTACGGAACTGCAGGAGTGAAGAGGACATCTTGATGTACTGTGGCAGTATGTTCCATAATTTGGATGCCGCAACTATAAAGCGACGATCTCCCCATGAAACTGTTTTGGATCTAGGGACCACTAATTGGTTCAGACTAGCCGATCGAAGCTGTCTGACCGGTTTGTAAGGTATCAAGTGATCCTTAAAAAAATGTGGGCCTTGGTCATGCAGTGCTTTGAATATTATGCAAAGTGATTTAAATTTGATCCGATTGCGGATCGTTAGCCAGTGGTATCTCTTGATGGTATCTGACATCGGGGAAAACTTGGGTGTTCCAGAAAGCAGCCGTGCTTCTGCATTCTGTACAGACTGAAGCTTGTTCATTGTCCTAACTTGGGCATTTAAGAACAGACCATTGCAGTAATCAAGAGATGTTAACACTAAGGAGCTGATCAGTGTTTTTTTGGCAGCAGTGTCTGGCAAATACGGAATGATTTTCCTGATCAGCCTTAGTTTGTGATGGGCTGTAGCCGCTACCTTATTCGCATGTGACATGAAGTTTAATTCCACCTCGAAAGTTACTCCCAGGTTTCTAACATTGAGAGTTGGCTTGGGGGGATCTCCCATGGCAGATGGCCACCAGGTTGTTGACCACTCTGGTCGGAGGGGTCCAAAGATAAGCACCTCCGTCTTATCGGAGTTAGGCTTAAGGCAATTAGATGCCATCCACTCTCCAATTGCAATCATTCCATGCTGGAAACGGTCTGCCACCTCAAGTCCATTGTCTTTGATGGACTTAAGGATCATGCTCCCCAGCTAGGTGTATACATCACCCTTGCTGCTTGTCGTCACCAGCTCACTTCCTTCAGCCATGGCATGAATCTGCTGGCAGAAACACAGGATGCTGCAGCGCCTCATGCGAGCCCACCCCATCGGTCGTGCATCCAATCCGCTGCCGCCTTGAAGCGAGCTCAGCAATCCAGCAACATCCATCCCTCACTGGCAGACATAGGTGGACCGGCCTACCAACTATTTCAAAGTCACCAAAGAAACTGACTGTGAAACTAGGTATTCACTACTTCTTCATTATAATGGAGAAGAAATCTTCAAGTTCTTCCCCAACCTCCCTGGGACAGACGCAGACAATGATTATAACTTTTACCGCCAGATGAACCCAGATTTTGGAAGATTCAAACTATGGCATGCCCATCAGCGTGAGGGTGGGCCCATTGTTATATTTTATGCCCCCCTGTGGGAATCAGAGAATGGGTAACCAGGTGAAAGGATGCATTATAAAAATTCAAGTTACAACAAAATTGTGTACCCTTAGCAGCCGAAATGGGTGACTGACTAGACTCGGGAAGGAGACCCGGATGTGTCATTCATCAACTGGGGGAAGCTGAGGTCATGTCAATTTAAAAAACAGATTAGGCCTAATCTGGCACAAACCAAATGACACATCCTATACAGAACATTTGGACCTCAGCCCCACTAGCCAGCTTCCATGGGTCTATTAGAAGATAGTTGCTGATGGAGCTGTAAAACTGAGAATGCTATCTTATGACACATGCTGTACGAATGGCCTGCATTACAAACTTTATGGGAGAAGATACATGATATTGTTAAGAACATTTTCCATGACAATGGCCCAGAAAGTTCTTGTTTTTTATGTTTCCTTGAGCCCGCTGCACACACTAACTCTACAAAAAAACAACTGCCTATTTTATCTACCTGGAACCCTCTAGTTAACGCCTCAAGCACTGCATGGCAGGAATGGCTAAGCTACATCAGTGGTGCAAAGATGATCATGTCAACTCCAGACCCCTGGAACAACCTAGACCGTTATTTAGAGCTTGTAAACCCCCCATAGATCCCCCTTTATAACACTATGTGACACTGATAATGTCTGACACTTCTGTACTAGATTCCAAATATTAAGCTGGGTATTGTAATATATATTTGTGACCCTGACTGCATTTATTCTAACATATTGATAACGTTGTACATGTCCTGGATGTCTTTCTACAGCAATTTTCATTTTTTCTTTACATTTTTCCCTTCTTTTGCTCCACTTTAGTGGTTGTCTGAAATACATTGTTCTATATGTATGTATGTTGAGCGGTCTGCAGTACCCTGAATATGCATTGGTTCTAAGTTGCGCCTTTTGATTTTACCAATGATATATTTTTTTTTAACCTTTGATTATGCCTACTGCTTCTTATTGCTGAAAATGTTATAAATCTTTTGAAATGAAAAACAAACAAAGGTTAAAGGATTGTTCTAGTTAGGTGAAACATACTGTTTTAAACGAACACACCATCTGAAATTAAGCAATTATAGTTATCTAAAGGAACAGACCCTACAGTAACTATAACATGCGCCATGCCATGCACAGTGTTGACATCAATTCTTTTTGGGAAAACAGTTGTTTGGCCACGTTGATACTTGTTCCTTTGGTCCTGAAGAGAACCCCAAAAGAGTAGTGAGTTCGAAACGCGTAGACCTTCTGCTGTGTGCCATAGAACTGTTTTCCCAAAAAGAATGCTAGCTGAGTTGTGCACTTTTAAAACAACATCTGATTGAACGAAGATATTGTGATTGTACTGGATGCACAACTAAGTTAGATTTAAATGTTTTTCTTTGTTTGGTTTTGGTCCTTGGTTCATTTAGTCACTAATTAGGATTTTTGGAAACCAAGGAGTAGGAATGTGATAGTGTGTGTGTTGTAAGTTGACGATGAATGGGGAATGGTGTATGAATGATTAAGTATGAATGTTAGTGGTTTTTACAAACCAGAGTGTGGTCCGGTCATTGTAAAAAAAATTTGATTAAATTCTTTTGTCCTTTGTCAGTTGTGATCTTTGTGGTGTTTTTGAACAAAAAATATTGTATTGTGTATAAAAAGAAGAAAGTGATTAAAATGTTTGCTTTAAAGAATAAATACTATTTAATAGTGACGGGTTATACTGACTTGCAGCTTTTGCGACGTTTGAATTCTTGCTGAATCTATAATCAGTATTGGCATTTGTTATTGTACCTTTCTTAACAAATTTCAGCACCTAGCTTGCAAGCTCGGCTAACCCGGGCACCGAAAAGAAACCTTTTAAAATCACCAGTGCCTCTCCGACAGACTGACGACCGACTTCACATTCCATTGCCAAGTTTTGAAACATTTTACTAAGAAACTTACTTTTATTTTATTTTAGACAGCTCATTACTTGTCTCACCTCCCTCATAAGCTATTTTGCATTTTCATGTTCTCCGGCGCCGCAAGGTCATACATAGCGCTATGCAAATATATTCACTCAACTTCCAATAAAAAAAGCATAAGTAAAAAACAATGCAATTTTCAATGCCAAGAGCTCGAACTTACCCAAATGTGAGACCGATTGTTTTGCAAATGCTTGTTCTTACTGTGATAGCACACAAAGCTAACACATATTCATCTATGGTTCAAGGACTTAAAAGAACTGGAACAAAACCTATTGCGCTATTTTTGTAACTCTTTGTCTAAATTGGATTACTTCAAAAGGCGATTTTGTACCTCGGTACTCCATTGACTAAAGGGTTTAGAAAATAAACTGCAAACACGTTCACTCTCCAAAAATACATCTTATTTAACTGAATTAAAACTTCCATTTGTTCCAGTAGATCAATAAATAATGTTGCACGGGGTAATCAACAAATTCCGTTAGCCTAATTTTGGGATCACTCAAGAGCCAGTAAAAGGGGCCAGTTAGGACACGTGTAAAGCCTCTTGTGCGCAACCCCCAGAAGAGTTAGTGCAGTCGGTTTACAATTGCCTCTTAAATGCACCCGTACGTGTTTTTACTGGATAATGTGTTGATCTTAAAGGAATCGCAAAGAGAAGATTTACATGAATTGAGTAATACAATCTCTCATTGGTTTAGGAAGAACTGTGGTTGGGAGCATGAGTTTTGTAATAGGATAATTGTGAGAAGGATTGCATGGATTGGCTATGACCCTAAAACAGTCCGGGGGGAGGGGGGTTCGGGGGGGTGAGAAATTACTGTATAGATTACACTAACAGGAGAATCAAGGCCTTGCCCTTAAGTTTTTTTCTAGACCAGCATACAAACAGAGTAACAAACAGCCAACTTTGAGAGTGAGTACACCAGCACAGTATGGCTTTTCTAGACCCTATAATGTTACTTCTAGTAATTTATTTGAACCACTTCAGGGTTAGTTCAAACTGTTTGACTCCCATTAGTTGGAGCTAAAAAGGTCAAGCTTTAGCACAGAAAAATGGGTTGGGGTAGAGACAGAGAAGTCATTAACTCATAGCCATAACCAAGACATGCATTCAGTACACTCAGGGCAGCACACAAGGGAGAGAAACTGACAAAATATGAAGCTACTACCTTGGGACATAGCAGAAATGTGATCCCAAAAAGGAAACCAAGTTTAGCTATCTTTTATTAATAACATTAACAATGTAGACTGTTTAGAAACGTGGGCCAGAGAGGATTTTAATCTTCAGGGTTATTATCATATGCTTTTTCCCGCCAATCAATCAATCAAATGTGAGAACAGGGAAAGGGGGGCTGGCTATCTTGAAATCTGTTAACCTCTCTGATCCCACAGTGAACCCAGTAAATAATTACCATGATTTTCCAACAAAGTAATGTGTATGGCAATTCACTAAACAATTTAATACTGAAACATAATTTAGTGTTTTATACGACTGATGATTTCTCACCAACAGGACCCATAATGCTGTCATTCATTGGGAACAGTCCAGGAAGCATCATCTTGTTTACATCTAGCCTATTATACCTGACGATCAATTTCACTATGATTCCAAAATGTATGAGTGGCCATAATCCACTATTAATCACTTTGAACACAGGAATAAAGGTAGATTTTTAAATAACTTTTTTAAGTTGTTTTAAAGCTTAAATATCATAACTGTTTTTTTATTTTTTTCTTGCATGTGTTGACCTCAGTTGAGGTCTAAATCAAATTAAATACAAATCTGGAATCTGGAATAAAGGTAACCATAAGGTAGGGATGGCTCCTATTTATTAAAGAAATAAAGGTCTAATGTTGAAATGAAATAAAACAGATCCAAGAGCATATATGGAAGATCTCCTTACCACCTCTGATTAGGCATCTCGGAATGTATGGTGTACGAAGCAGGCTAAAGCCATTTTAACTTCCTTTGGCTCTCTCTGTGATACCATTAGCTCTCTACTAAACCCTAAGAACACTCCTTCACGAGTGCAGCAGTGACTCTGGTTTAACCTTGCCTGTTCCAACACACATAAACATGTTCCTTGATCAATTGAAGACATCAAGGATTGTAGGAAAAAATATCAGAAAGTGATCACAGAAAGAAAGAAGGAAGATCTACTAGCAGCAGATAAACCAACAGACAGTGGGGATTCTGGAGGGCGGTGAACTCCTTTTTTAGTGACTTTAACTGCCTGAATGTGAAAAACATAATGCTGCAGATAAATGCGTAGACCACTTCGCATATGTTTTAAACCCAGGTAATTCCCCCTCTTAATGTATTGGTGCGAGAGAGTACCTGTGATACCGAGAGGTCCCTCCATTTCAGTCATTACATACAGGTGGATTAAGTGCTGCAATTAAGAACATTCTGTCAGGAAACGGCCCAGACCGGACCGGTTGATCCTTTCAATCATAATATTCCCCTATGGGCCCAGGTGTTAACAAACATAATTTGAGTATTTTACCTCAAACATGAACTGAGGCCATTATCATGCCAATTTTTAGGAAGGAGAATAAGACCTCACTCACCCATTGTTATTGCCCCTTACCGTTGCTCCACTTGACCATAAATATATATTACTGTCAAGCCTAGAGGCTTGGGCGGTGGATATTAATATTTTTTCGGACATTCAATATGGTTTCCGCCCGGTCTTTGGTATGTTTGAGCAATGTCTGAACTTATCCTTGTTAACTGGGTAATGTGTCAAAAGCACAAGAGGTTTGATCCACATGCCGTTCAGGGATCTAATTGTTGCGTTGAATACCATTAACTGTTCTACTCTCTGGTTAGTGTTGCAATCCATGGGTGTGGGAAAGACATTATTAGTTATTTTACTGCGACAACAACATCATGGTACAACTGCTAGGGTCCATTGCGGGGAATAAAGCATTGTTCATTTCTAGGTCCAATTGAGTGTCTTTACACTGGAAACATTTGATCACCATAAGTGTGCAACAATCCACATAACCAACAGAGGACTTGTTTAGAGTTGCCTCTAAATTGGGTGATAATCTAAGGTTGGAAGTTCACAAGTTCATTGCACCTGGGTTGGTCTTTACGGAGTGGTGGTTGGGGTTATTTTAAACCTGAGCCTTTCCGGAAGGCTGAGAACACTTTTTCAGGTCGAGCTTTGTGGCAGCGAGCATGCACTGCTTGCTCTGTGAGACTCCTGTAGTAGAGTATGGGAGAGAAGCTGTGCTCACTCTCCTCCTATATTTTTAATTGGCTTGTGTCATTGTCTTTCGTAAATGCCTCCTTCGGATTCGTTAATAAACTTGTTAGTCCCTCCTTAGTATGGCCTTGTCTTCATTTGTGTGCTCCCATTACAGTTGTTACACAGGACCTGTTATTTAGTCTGTAAGCACTATTTACTTCATTGAGTTTCTCTTACTGCAGGCCAGACATGCTCCGCTTCAGCTGAAACCACTTGTGTGATTTTTAAGCAGCATGGCCGCCCGCGTAACATGGGCACCCACTTTCAATCTCTTTAAACCGGCATTATCTTGTGTCTCTTTCATACGCCCCCTCAAGTAAAACGGATTTAGAAATGATTAGTAAATTAGGTCATGTGAATTCCAGGTACCACATAATCCTATGCTAATGGGCTGTAGCTGACAAGAGCACGTCTGTGTTACAGGTAATCTGTACTAATCAACCTGACAGGTTGTTTTCAAAAGCCTGTTTTATTAACAACACCACCACCACCACCAATACCACCACCATCAATACCACCACCACCACCAATACCACCACCACCAATACCACAATACCACTACCACAACCACCAATACCAACACCACCACCACCAATCACTACCACCACCATCAATACCTCCACCACCACTAATACCACCACCAATAGCACCAACACCATTATCAATACTACCAACACCACCGCCACTACCACCACCACCACCACTACCAATACCACCACCACCATCAATATGATCACCAATACCACCACCTATACCACCAACAATACCACCAACACCAATGCCACTACCAACATTACCACTACCACCACCAATATCACCACCACCACCAATATCACCACCACCACCAATACCATCACCAATACAATACCACTACCACCACCACCACCAATACCAATACCACCACCACCACTATTACAACCACCACCATTACCACCACCACCAAAACCACCAGCAATGCACCCAACACCAACAGCACCACCAATACCAACACCGCCAATACAGATACCACCATCAATACCACCATTAATACCACCACCAATATCATCACCACCAATACCACCAGCATCAAAACCACCCCCACCAAAAGCACCACCACCCCCAACACCACCACCAGCAATAACATCAGCAATACCACCACCAGCAATACCATCACCATCAATACCACTACAACCACCAATACCACCACCACCACCATCAATACCACCACCTCCAACACCACCACTAACAATACCACAATCAATATCCCCACCTATACCACCACTACTAATACCACCACCACCAATACTTCCACCACGAATTTCACCATAACCAATACCACCATCATCACCAATACCACCACCACCAATGCCACTGTTAATAAACGTGTTAGTCCCTCCTTAGTATGGCCTTGTCTTCATTTGTATTCTCCCATTACAGTTGTTACACAGGACCTGTTATTTAGTCTGTAAGCACAATTTACTTTATTTAGTTTCTTTTACTGCAGGTCAGACATGCTCCGCTTCAGCTGAAATCACTTGTGTGTTTTTTAAGCAGCATGATCGCCCCGTAACATGGGCACCCACTTTCAATCTCTTTAACTTGGCATTATCTTGTGTCTCTTTCACACCATAATGGATTTAGAAATGATTTGCAAATTAAGTCATGTGAATTCCAGGTACCACATAATCCAGTGCTAATGGCTGTAGCTGACAAGAGTACATCTGTGTTACAGGTAATCTCTATTAAAGCCACCTGACAGGTTGTTTTCAAAAGCCTGTTTTATTAACAACACCACCACCGATACCACCACTATCAATACCACCACCTCCACCAATACCACCACCAATACCACCAATACCACTACCACAACCACCAATACCACCACCACCAATCACTACTACCACCATCAATACCTCCACCACCACTAATACCACTAACAATACCGCCACCAATACCACCAAAACATTACCACTACTAGCACCACCACCACCAATACCACCACCACCACCAATATCATCAACAATACCACCACCAATACCACCACCACCAATGCCACCACCAACAGTACCACTACCACCACCAATTTCACCACCACCACCAATACCATTCACCTATACCACCACCACCAATACCAATACCACCACCACCACCACTAATATAACCACCACCAGTACCACCAACACCAAAACTAACACCAATACACCCAACACCAACAGAACCACCAACACCGCCAATACAGATACCACCACCATCATTACCACCACCAATACCACCAGCATCAATACCACCCCCACCAAAAGCACCACCACCCCAACACCACCACCAGCAATAACACCACCAATACCACCCCCAGCAATACCATCACCACCAATACCACTACTACCACCAATACCACCACCACCAGCATCAATACCACCACCTCCAACACCACCACCACAATACCACCACCACCACCAATATCACCATCATAGTACCACCACCACCACCACGACTACCACCACCAATTCCACCACCACCAATACCACCACCAAACATAATACCACCACCAATACTACCACCACAATGAAAACCATCACCCCAACCAATACCACCACCACCAATACCACTACCACAACCACCAATACCATCACCACCAATCACTACCACCACCAGCAATACCTCCCCCACCACTAATACCACCACCAATACCACCAACACCATTACCACTACTACCAACACCACCGCCACTACCACCACCACCAATACCACCACCACCACCAATATCATCACCAATACCACCACCTATACCACCACCAATACCACCACCACCAATGCCACCACCAACAGTACCACTACCACCACCAACATCACCACCCCCACCAATACCATCACCAATACAATACCAATACCACCACCACCAATACCAATACCACCACCACCACTAATACAACCACCACCAATACCACCACTACCAAAACCACCACCAATACACCCAACTCCAACACCACCACCAATACCAACACTGCCAATACAGATACCACCACCAATGCCAATAACACCATTAATACCACCACCAATATCTCCACCACCAATACTACCAGCATCAATACCACCTCCAACAATAGCACCACCACCCCCAAAACCACCACCAGCGATAACACCAGCAATACCACCACCAGCAATACCATCACCACCAATACCACTACCACCATCAATACCACCACCACCACCACCATCAATACCACCACCTCCAACACCACCACTACCAATACCACAATCAATATAACTACCTATACCACCACTACTAATGCCACCACCACCAATACTGCCACCACCAATTTCACTATAACCAATACCACCATCATCACCAATACCACCACCACCAATACCACTGTTAATAAACGTGTTAGTCCCTTGTTAGTATGGCCTTGTCTTCATTTGTATTCTCCCATTACAGTTGTTACACAGGACCTGTTATTTAGTCTGTAAGCACAATTTACTTTATTGAGTTTCTCTTACTGAAGGTCAGACATGCTCCGCTTAAGCTGAAACCACTTGTGTGTTTTTTAAGCAGCATGGCCGCCCCCGTAACATGGGCACCTACTTTCAATATCTTTAACCTGGCATTATCTTGTGTCTCTTTCATACCCCCCCCCCCAAGTAAAATGGATTTAGAAATGATTAGCAAATTAAGTCATGTGAATTTCAGGTACCACATAATCCTGTGCTAATGGGCTGTATCTGACAAGAGCACATCTGTGTGACAGGTAATCTGTACTAAAGCCACCTAACAGGTTGTTTTCAAAAGCCTGTTTTATTAACAACACCACCACCACCACCAATACCACCATGATCAATACCACCACCTCCACCAATACCACCACCACCAATCCCACTACCACAACCACCAATACCACCTCCACCCTTCACTACTACCACTATCAATACCTCCACCACCACTAATACCACCACCAATACCACCACCAATACAACCAACACATTACCACTACTACCAACACCACCACCACTACCACCGCCACCAATACCATCACCACCACCACCAATATCATAACCAATACCACCACCTATACCACCATCAATACCACCACCACCAATGCCACCACCAACAGTACCACTACACGACCACCAATATCACCACCAATACCATCACCAATACCACCACCACCAATACCAATACCAATACCACCACCACCACTAATAAAACCCCCACCAATACCACCAACACCAAAATCACGACCAATACACCCAACACCAACAGCACCACCAATACCAACACTGCCAATACAGATACAACCACCACCAATACCACCATTAATACCACCACCACCAATATCACCACCACCAATACCACCAGCATCAATACCACCCCCACCAAAAGCACCACCACCCCAACACCACCACCATCAATAACACCACCAATACCACCAGCAGCAATACCATCATCACCAATACCACTACTACCACCAATACCACCAGCATCAATACCACCACCTCCAACACCACTACCACCAATACCACCACCACCGATATCACCATCACCAGTACCACCACCAATACCACCACCAACACCACCACCATCACCAATTCCACCACCACCAATGCCACCACCACCAAAATCACCACCAAACATAATACCACCACCAATACTACCACCACAAGGAAAGCCATTGGCCCCACCAATACCACCACCACCAATACCACCACCCCCAATATACCACCAATACCACCACCACCAATAACACTACCACAACAAATACTATCAACAATACCACCACCACCATCAATACAACCACCTCCACCACCAACACCAATACGACCACCAATACCACCATTAATACCACCACCAGCAATACAACCACCAATACCACCACCACCAAAACCACCACCCCCACCACCAATACCACCACCACTACCACAACCAATACCACCAACACCAACAATACCACCACCAATAACACTACCACCACCAATATCACCACCACCAACACCACCACCACCACCAATACCACCAATTCCAACAACAATACTGCCATCACCACCAATACCACTACCATCACTATCAATACCCCCCTGCACCCCCACCAATACCACCAACATCACCACCAATACCACCACCAACACAAATACCACCACCAACATCAATACCACCACCCCTAATACCACCAATACTGCCACCACCACCAATATCACTACCACCGCCATCAATACTTCCACCCTCACCAATACCACCACCACCACCATTACCTCTACCACCAACACCACCACCACTATCACCACCAATGCCAATACCACCACCACCACCAATACCATCACCACCAATACCAATACCACAACCACCATCACTGATACAACCACCACCAATACCACCAAAGCCACCAACACCAATACCACCACCAATACAACCACCAATACCACCAATGCCACCAACACTAATACCACCCCCAATACAACCACCAATACCACCACTAATACCACCACCACCACCAATACAACCAGCATCAATACCACCACCACCAAAAGCACCACCACCCCAACACCTCCACCAGCAATACCACCCCCACCACCAATACCACTACCACCAATACAACTACCACCAAAACCACCATCAATATCACCACTTTCACCACCACCAATAGCACAATCAATAACACCACTTATACTACCGCCACCAATACCACCACCACCACCAAAACCATGACCACCACCACCACCAAAACCACAACCACCGCCACCAATACTGCCACAACCAATTTCACCACCACCAATGCAACCACCAACAGTACCACTACCACCAATACTATCACCAATACAACACCAATACCACCACCACCAACAGCACCACATATACCAACACAGCCAAATCTATTAGGCAAAAGATAGCAATGACAATACGCAATTCGACACTGCACGCTCAAATCAAAGAGAGGTCAGGAAATAGCCCCCCCACTCCCGAGTCACAGCAGTTTAATCATGGAGAAAAAGGTGTTGGAGTGCTTTGTTAGTATTTATAGCTCAGATCATATGTAACTCTCACTTTACACTTTGTGTCTATGTAATTTGCCACACTTACACATCTTCTTCACTGCACTATGTATCACTACTTTGAAGACGTTGCAGGTCAGTCGCTTTCTCTGTTATTTACAATCTAACAAGCGGTCGAGAAGGCTCTTAATTGAAATGCAATAGGTCCCACATTTGCAAGAGTTTGAGCTATTAGTATTGTAAATGAAAATTCCTTTTATTTAGGTTTTCAAACCCAAAACATAAATAAAAGGCATTGCCATTTACAATGCCAACAGCTCAAACTTGCGTGAAAGCGAGACCTATTGCATTGCAAATGCATGTGTATGCATAGTCTTGTCAGTCCTAAAAGTATGCACTACTTCTATGTGCTGTTCAGAGGTTGTTGTGTGCTACACTGAAAACCTGATAAAACTCTGAGCCATAATGCTGTGGATTTCAATCTGGACCAGACCAGAAACAAGCTTCTCCAGAGCAGTTGTCAAGGACTGTATCAAATATTAGGCAGTCTGTCTCTTACTGACTAGGAGAAGCCTGAATTCTTTGAAAATCCAGAATGTACTGAGGCAATAGGGAAACCAAGATGAAAGTTGGCATTAGGATAATATGCATACTGAGAGATAACATGTAAGTCAGTTGTATTATGCCCTGCTGCTCTGTTAACAACCTCAGGAATTGAGCTTTATTTAGTATTTAAAGAAAAGTCCATGTTAGAGCTTACCCGACGTGCGTTAGTCTCAATACAATGCATTCTTTATTAGCATTTCTTGTCTATGGTTCATGGCTTCCATAACTTACAACTTTTCTGTGTGAAAATGTTACAGCACAAAGCAATTTTCATGCTGTGCTTTTCTGCACACAGTATAGTGCCCCCAGAAAGCAGCTCATAGTCGATTTATTTATCGCTTTCAATATTAGAAATTATCAAATGATCATGTTCGCAATTCAACAGCTTTTACCTGAATCAACTTGCGTCACAGTAAGTAGTTTTATTCGTTCTGCTATGACAATCTGGAAACGTTATGGAGAAGGTAATAACATTTCGGAGGTTAACAATTGATACACAATATTTGAAATTGTTTATGTTCTGTTTTTATAGTATTTAGATATCATTGTTATAAAGTGCTGTGCCTTGATGGCTGCGTTTCTTTTGGTTTTTTTATAATGATACTAATACTGGAATTCTAACCCAAGGATGAAGGAAGGTGGAGGTAGTAGAGGTGTGAAAGCACTCCTCCACCATTTTGATGTTGGAAGGTGTGTGGGAATATTTAGTGGATTCATTATGGAGAGCTGTTGCTGTGTATAGGTTCTGAAGATGCATTCTAGTCTCTGAGATGGCTGGTAAGGGCAGGTACATATAGATTATATAGATTGTATGTTCCATGGATAAGTCGTTAAAGCAACGTGGCTTTTTATTCAAGATTAGCTTCATGCTGAGGCAAGGGGTAGATAGGTGAGCATTTAATGCTATAGTGGGTCCTTGAAAAGTCGGAGAGTTGGGCAGATTGTGTTAGAGAGAAAGGTGGAGGAAGAGGAATGATGAAGTGTATGTTTTGAGTGTCTATATAAGTCATTGTGTTGTGGAATACATGGCAAAGAAAGATAATGGTTCTCATAATGAATGGAAACATGATGTGGAATGGTGTGCCCAAAGTGAATAAATATTACTGGGGAAGTCTTGTTCTGTGGTGGTTTAACAATATCTGTGAAAGAGCGTCTGAATACAATGGTATGCATTATTCTCTGTACTGACAGCAGTTGTGAAGGCCCTTAGCGTTGATCAGTACGAGTGAGTGACATAGAATACTGTGAAAAACAGGTAATAGTGGTATGTATTTGAAAGTATTAAAACCGTTTGCCACTCACTCCATCAAACTCCTTGAGTTATTGACTGTCACTCCACCTTACGTAAACACAATCTTATTCAACTCATTTGTCAATACATCCTTGCCTCTTGAGCCCTTCATACCTATCACAGACGTCATTATGAGCTCTCCTCTATCAAACATAATCCCCGCATTCCTAAAAAAATATTGAAACTCACTGCCTCCTCAGAAACACATACATGAATAAGAGCTACTTCCTAATTACCACCCCATCGCAAACCTTCACTTTCCAAGGACCAGTCTCAAAAATGGCAATTGCTGACCTGTTTGAATTTCGCCTTGATTTTCACAGCTTAAGTAGCCCTGCCACCCAGAGTTTTTCCCTTATTGTAATAAGAAGATCACCAACATCTAGATAGCAGACAACAATCCCTTCTGGTAATGAACCTTGTCTCTTGCTGCTTCTTTTCCTGTCTGTGGAAATTGGTTATGTTGACTATTAGATAAATCTTGAAATTCGCAATTCACAATTCATCCATGGACACCACAGTCATCGTTCTAAGTTTGTTCCGACTGATGACACAAAACAGAGGGCCCGATTCACATAGGTAAACTGAGTCTAACTTTGTGACTTTTGGTATTCACAAAGGGCATTTACAACTTGTAAATCCCATTTGTGAATACTAATAGTTGAACTTTATTACTAACTGTATTCACAAAGGGTTTATATGAGTAATAAATGTCGTTTGTGAATACTGAAAGGGGGTAAAGTTAGACTTTCATCTCATTTTACCTTTGTGAATTGGGCCCAATAACTTTAAACAACAACTTTAATCTCAGTTCAAATAATATGACTCAGACCTGCATGTCCACAGTATCTGAAACTGACCTGACAAAGACTCAGTTCTCTATTGTTAGCTCATTAAGGGTCCTATTCATATTTCAGCCAATGGCTCATTATTCCTCATGGGGGTGGAGTAGATTACTCTCTCTCCCTAGTGAAGGGACCAACCACAAAATGTATAAATGACTGCCAAGCTGGACTGCTGTCATGCCAGTTCCTATCAATACCCTTTGTTGTTCGGTGCTGGGCTCCTGCTACACGATAGAGCCCAGCACCAACAGTTTTCTTTTTAATTTTCAAAAAGAAAATCCTGAAACTTGATTTTGTTTTTTAAAAGAAAAAAGAAAATGCCCCTTCCCCTTCACCATGGAAGTCAACTCCCATGGTGAGGTAGGCATTATTGTTTTTTTACTGTCCCTTACTGACGGGGTTAGCCTGGCAGTGACGGACAGTACAAAAATGGCTATATGTCCACCCATCCTACTTAGGTTGTTGCTGTATAGCCTTTTCTCTGATGGCCTCTCTTTTGTTAGGCATTCAAAGAGGTTTGGCTATGACGGTGATGAATAAGTAGTAACTGCTGTAGCCAAACATATGGGGCCTTATTTATGAAGGACTTGCGCCGCCGGTGCGTCACTTTTAACATGGGAAAAAGTGACGCATCGGCGGCGCAAGTCCTTCATAAATAAGGCCCATGGTCTGTCAAATCGGGCAGGCAGATCATTACCTTGGTGATAAACATACTTTATCACCATTTAGAAAGAGTATGATTTTGGCGCAATATAAACCAGGTCCTACATTCCTTATCCTGGTTTAACTATATGAACTTAAACTGGTTCACCCTAGCCCCATCAGAGTGTCCTTGGCAGCTAAGTATGTTGGATTTCTCAGTGTCCATTATATGATCTTCAAACAAGAGAACAATTAGATTACAAACAACCTTGTTCTAGCTTAGATGTTACTTTACACAATCAAACCATTTTCCCATCATGTGAACTTTTGATCAAATCTTAGACTTGCTTCTTGTCACAAAGTGACAAATGCAAAGTACTACTCAATGATCTCCTTGTCAAAATCATTATTCATGCAGTAGAATGACTGCTCACCAGTCAGACCACATTTCAGCACATCTGCCTAATGATAAAAGATCTGTAATGGCTCATTTTCCCTGCCAGAATCTTGGAGGCAGGGCTTGGCCATGAGGAAGACCAAGCTTTGTTTCAAGTAACTCCACTGGGTAGCATTTGGCCAAAACCCAACCCAGTCACTATTGAGCGTATCATCACCTACCCCTGATATGGAAACTGATCCTGAACACAATGGTAACTGTATTGCTATTACCTGCTGATGGTCACCACTACGTATTTATAGTCTACTTTCACATAGACACAGCCTTTTTATAGTTTGCTAATAACTTTGGCCTCATTTGACGAATCTTCACAAAATAAAAATAAAAAGAGCACCCACCTCCGCTCCTTCCTGAAAGGTTTTGGGTGATGCAAAAGTAGGAGATGAGAAAAAAGATGATCCCAAAACGTAAAATCTCCATAAAGTTTTCATAGACTTCTTAAAAACAGGTTATAGCAAAAACGTCTTAGGTGCATCACACCACATTTTTGCAGGAAACTATATCTTGTTCCAAAGATTGTGCTTTTTATGATTTGGAATAAATTAGTTTAGTAGTTTTTGTGAAACTAATGTAAAACTAAATGGTATATTTGTGCAGCTAAGCTCACAAGAGTCTCCAAGACTCTCGTGGAAGTATTAGTTTTAAGTTTGAGCATTCTGATTAACCCAAGGAGCTTTATTTTCTTAGAGCCATCTTGCTTCCATGGAAGTCAGACACTTGCAAGAGTAAGTGTTCTGATTGGCTGCCAACAACATGGGAAAATGTTGCTCGCAGCCAATACAGTAATCAGGGACCTAGTCCCCTGTCCTGAAGTTGTAAAATAAAAAGATACATGGGGCAGGATAAGGGATACCTGACCCCTAGGCCTCATGAGGGGGACCCAGAGGGACCGCTCTGGGGATACACAAGAGAGAATAAGGCAAAAGATGCTGTAATCCTGTAATACTCTTTCGGGATCGGATAACAACTTGTCAGGCGTAAGGCATTTAACTATATCATGCTGCATGGGGCCTACCCCGGGGCTTTGTTTGGAAAAGAAAGGGGTGCTGTACAGTCCCCCTCCCTGAGCCATTGGAGTCCCTGGGGAGCCCACACACAGGACAAATATTATTTATGAGAGGGGGCAGTGCGGTCCCCCTCTCTGTGTCTCTAGAGGCCCGGGGAGCGCACCCCCTGGTCCAACATTCATTTTATGGGGAGGCCCCAGGGGAGTCCACCCTGGTAGCTGATTAAGAGAGGGGAGCTATGTGGTCCTGCACCTGACCCATTAATGGCCCTAGGGACCCTATCCCCCAGGGCCAGCTCACTAGCTGTGTTCGGGATGCCCGCCCATGGAACTTAGAGGTTTTCCTGTCCACACCAGCAGATGCAGGGAAACCTGTGTTTGCTCTTTAAATCTCCCGCAAAGCAGGACCAAACACCAAGTCTGATGCCACCTGGCAGGAGCTTCAAAAAGGCTGCCGCCAGCTGGGAGCAGACTTTAGGGCATCCACCTTTATTTGGCTGGGTTATGGTGGAGGGCGTCGGTCCACCTTTAAATTTGCAATAGGCCTCCAGGGCTCAGTTACCTGAGGCCATGATCAGCCAGAGAGGGGTCAAATGTCCCTCACCCATATAAATTGGTACAAGGACCCTGGGGATGGGGCCCCATGGCCAAAATTAGCAAGGGAAGGGGATTGCTTGCTCAATTGCCCCTCCAAAAAAGTGATGTTCCATGGGGGATGGGGTCCCCTGGGCCAAAATCGGCCCAGGGATGGGGGCCATGTGCCCATTTCTCCAATAATAATGCCGGGCCCCAGGGTTTGGGGTTTTCAGGGCCAAAATCGGCCAGGGGACGGGAGGCACATGCCTCCCTCCCCCTAAAATTAACACTGGGCCCCAGTGGATCGGGTTCCTGATCCTGAAATCGGCATGGGGGGGTGGGTCGTATGCCAACCCCCCTTTATAATAGTGCTGGGCCTAGGGGGGATGGGTCCCCGGGCTGAAATCGGCCTGGAGAGGTGGTCCACATGCTCTTCTCCCCCTTCTAATTGATGCTGGGCCATGGTGGATGGGGTCCCCAGAGCTGAAATCAGCAAAATGAGCCTGGAGAGGTGTACCATGGGCATCCCCTCCCCATAAAAATGTGCCCAGTCCCAGGGGTGGGTCTCAGAGTTGAAATCAGCACAGGAGGGGGGACTGCGTGCCTCATTCCCCCTGAAAAGTGCTCCAGGCCCTAGGGTAATGGGGTCCCCAGGGCCAAAATCGGCACATGGAGGGGGCGGCGTATCCGGTCTCCATAAACAATATGCTGAGCCACGGGGATGGGATGCCCAGGGCCAGCAAGCCACTTGATGATTAGAAAGCAGTTCCAGTCTCTGGGATCCAGCGAGTGTTCGGGGCCCTTACATGAGTCCTCATCTTTCAGCAGAAGTCAAGATTCAAGAGTCTTCTGCAAATAGTGCCTTTTTTTCTTCAGATGGAGTAGTCCCAGGTCTAGGTATATTCTGAAGAGGTGATGGTAAAGGTGTCATATTTATTCTCTGCATTAGCCAGCGTATTCTGCAACATATTCATAACTTTTTCTCACACTGCTCCATTTCATTTTTGCAGCACCTCTTATTTGCCTACTTTAATATTACCCACAAGTTCCTGTTTTAAGATGGCAGAGCTCTTCCGCTTCCACACTGGCCTCTGTTCAGCTTCATAGCCACTTCCATGATTACATGAGCTCTTCTGCCATGTGACAGGATCCAAACAGGCTCGTTCCCCCATTGTCTTAGGAACCTGGCTTTTTTGATGGTGCTAGAGATGTCAGTCTCAGGGTGGCCTTCCCCAAACTTTTTGCGTGCTTGCATCACTTTTCGCTGAACAGTTTTTGTAGGTTTAAGGACTCTTGGCACTTTACCACTGCTAACCAGTGCTAAAGTGCATGTGCTTACTCCCCTTAACATGGTGACATTGTTTTAACCATATTTGCCCAGGGACTGTGAATTAAATGCTACCAGTAGGCCTGCAGCACCGATTGTGCCACCCACTTAGGTAGTGCTTTAAACATGTCTCAGGCTTGCCAGTGCAGAGCCTGTGGGTGCAGTTTTGCTGGCATGTTAACTTGGAATTTAAAAACCCTAGCTAAGCTCCACTTTTATTACATATACGTAATCCCTAAGGTAGGTCCTAGGTAGACCATAGGGTAGGGTGCTGTGCAATTAAAAGGTAAGACATGTTTTTTTAAGGTTTTACATGTCCCACTTCCAAATTCATTTTTCACTACAGTGAGGGCTACCTCTCTCACAGGTTAACATTGGGGATTCTGTTTACATCTAATAAGATATAATTGCTGATTCAAAGGGAGTAAGTCTGTCATGTTTGATACCCATGGACTTGTAATCATTAATCTTCTTTAATGGCAAAGTTGGATTTATGATTAAAAATGCCACTTTCAGAAAGTTTGTGTTTTTCTGCTCTTAGCCCTATGTGCCTGGTACCTGTCTCTAAAAGGTGGGTGACAAGTGGGCCTTTTGCATTCTCTCTAAACAGCCACACACAACAGGAGCTTAGGTGTGACTGATGGGCCATCCACATCCTGACAGGCTATCCAGGGCAGGATGGAAGGGAGGAGCTGGGCACAGCCGCACACTTACACCTGAATGCCCTGTCACCACACAAAGTGCTGCTTAACCCCATGTAGTGAGTCTGGAGCCAGGCCAGAAAGGGAGGATCTAGGTGCACTTCAAAGCCCCTCTAATGCATCTCTGGTTATAAGAACTCCACTTCTGACCCTACCAACTCAGTGCACTTATGGGCCTGTGGATACTCTGCCAGGAAGAAAGGCTGCTGTGCTGATGATGGACTGACATTCTGTTGGACTGCTGCTCTGGAATAACTGCTTTTCTAAGGTGATGACCTATCTACTGCCCCCCTTGCCTGGGTGAGAAGGAATGAACTAGGGGTGGGCGGAACTATGCCGAATTTCATGGAGTTACCAAAAAACAATGCAAGATTCCACATAGTTCTGCAAGCGGCATCATTCTGGTCTGTTGCACTGCTCTTGCTGATTTTTGGTGCCAGGAACTGTCAAATCAGTGTGAATGACATGACGTGGCATGCCAGAGGGCACTGCTTCTTTCTTTTGTTCAAGTAGATGTTCTACCTGAGGGACAGCTTTGTTGTTAGTGGCAACATTCTCAATGTGAGCGGTAGTGACCTGCTGTGACCACCCGCATTGAGAAATCTTGCTGGGAGGCAGTCTAGCAATGGTTTCTTCACCTCACACTCCTCACCTTAATGCTGGTGAGCTGAGTGCGATAAAAATTCCACCACACAGTGGTTGGTTGACTTTTTGCCAAACACTTTGTTTGCTTCTTTCCAGAACATAAAAATAACTATAGCGTTTTAGGTGACATGCTTGCACAATCTTTTTGTTGTTGTTGTATGTTTTTGCTCTGCTCATTGTTCCTTAATGGCATTACCATGGCGTTAGAGAGATGTATTGCATGTTATTTATCACCGATCTCTCCAGGTGGAAAGCTTCATTGGATGGTATCTGCAAGCAGTAATATCTCCCTGATCAGGTGGCAGGTGTGGTGTAGGAAGGTGTCCCATTCATTTCCTTCCAACATATTTCTGCCCTGTGCTAATGCAGTGTGTCAGACACAAATATTTGTATTAGACAGAGGACGCATGATTGTGAGCCCACTGGGGAAATAGTGTTTGAAACCTTTTACAAAGAGTTTCAATATGTCTCCGAAGACCATGCCATCTGAAAGGTCCAGTACTCAGATAAACTCAGAGATGCCTTGACACTCATGGCTTAAAACTGTATGCACTACATGCTGGTTTACTTGTAAGAGGTGTGGTCATTCCAGCTGCACCATTATATCACTGATTTTGTATATGATGTCACGGTTTGAAGGTGAGACCTAATGGGCATTGGGCTTAACAGATAACAAAAGAAGCCTGCTACCCCTACAGCATGCCAACAGTATGCTACAGTGTTCCCAAAGGGGACTTTTTAGTAAGCATGGGCGGAAAATCCGTTTCGCTCGCGGATTTTGCGGATTTTCGGTAAATTCGCAATCCGCGAGATTCGCGAATCTCCCGCAAAATCCGCAAATCCGCGAGCAGCGGATTTTATGGCTTGCTCGCACTGTTCGCGTGAGTTCGCGGCTTCCCAGTACAACTTCGCGCCCCGCGAATAAGCGCAAAATTGCAGAAATACGATCTTAGCAAAACTGAAACTACTTACCAGGTTCAAAAGTTCAGGCTCATCATTAGTAGCCATTTCCTGTAGTGCTTCCTGAGGGGCCCCTCCAGAGTTCAGTTGCCAGTTGCAACTATTATGTGACCCTGCTCTGAACCTCAGAATAGTTACACATATGCCACAAAGGTCCTGAATTACAGCTAAGGGAGACAAGCAGGAGCCAGGCTGCAAGTTCAAATCCATTAATCAGCCCCTAATTCATTATTGTCAGTTGGGGCAGGGCAGGTGTTGTAACTAATTTTGCAACAATGAAAGCACTTAGCAAGTGCAAAAGATCACTAATCAGGAAGCACTAAGGAAGCAGGTGCCAGCTAAAAAAATATTCTGTGACACATTAATCAGCCCCAAATTAATTCAGATCACTTGAGGCAGGGAAGGTGTGCTTGCTTTGCCACAATAATGTACACTGACTGGACAACCAGAGGGTGCTGTGATGAAACAGAGGGTGGCATAGGTGGGCCAGAGGGTGGCATGAGTAGTCAGAGAGTGGCAGTGGTGACAGAGAGTGGCAGTGATGAAGAAGAGTGTCCCAAACAGGCTGGACCCGTAGAAACAACAAGTTTGCGAAACTTGCGACCCGACAGGTAAGTTCGCGTTTGCGAAATTGTACAAAACCCTCGCGAACTAGCAGAAACCCGCGCGAACACACAAAAAAAAAAATCCGCAAATTCGCGAGAATTCGCGGATTTTGCGAGTTGCGAGTTCGCAAATCCGCAAAATTCGCGAACGCGAGATTCGCAAAATTCGCCCATGCTTACTTTTTAGTGATTCTACCTGCAGGAGACTCTGCCAGTTACTGCAATGTGCTGCATAATTGACATATGTTGCATGTCGTAATGTCAAGTTCAGCAAATTCCCATCTACTAAGACGCGACTTGATCTTAAAAAAATGGATGAAGAGAGATTCATGCTTCAGTCTGGATTTACTAACCTTTCAAGCAATGCAATGCAGAAATGGAAACTGTTACGCCGTGCTGCGTGAAAGAGAAGGAGCAGATTTGTGTTGTATATGCTAAGATATGGTAAAGGCGTCCTGGAACAAACAATAGGCCTGGGCACGCAAATAAAGTGGACCATGTTAGCACAGCATATAGTTACAAAATTGGTAATATATGGAAAATGAGCAGTAAACAATTGCCCACCTGCCCATAATACTGGAACAAAACTGCGAAAGAAATATGGCCTGTACACTGATCTGTTAGCCCAGTCCAATGGGCCCTGCCTGATTATATAGGCCTTTCCAACCCTGGAAATGGTGCACTTTTGCTCCCTCGCAGCAGTATTGTACTTTGGGCAGACTAGCACCAACTGAGGCACACCTGCACCATGGTGCAAGGGTGCCTGCATTATGGCCAGGAATACATTTGTGCTGGAACAGATACCCTCCTGCACAAAATCAATCCTTAGCTGCACATTCCTCTTTGTATGTGTGCTTGAGAATGCAGCACACATGGAAAGAGGAATGAAGTCATGAGAAGAGATGGAGATATTTCTCCAAGTCATGCCTCTCTTGGTTAGGTGCACCCTTTTGGTGCAAATCCAAGTTTACTTGCTTTAATAAATCTAGGTTTTCAATATTCTACATCGGTAAATGCATGAGAACTCCTTTGCCCCACCCATGCAATGCCTACTCGATGCAGTGTAATGCAATGCAACACAAGGCGCCACATTTTGTTATTTTTTTCATAGTCACACAAAGCGATGCATATCAGCCCTTGTGTGGCTTTGAAATCTCGACTAGCGTTTTGTGTTGTGGCTGCATCAAAAAAGCGGCACAATGACAATGGAAAATCTTAGTCAATCTGGGCCTTGTTAGAATATTTTTATAACTTTATTAATTCACACTACTAGCACATGCTAGGGAATGGTTTCAAATATTTTACCTACACTTACCTACCTTGTAGTATTCCCAAGCACATGCTCAGAAGTTTTAGCTACTTGATTGATTGCAGAGTAAATATCATCCTAGGACACATAAAGATCATGAAGGATTCTTTAAAATTACTTTAATAGTTTAATTTACAGTGATGGCCATGAAATATTTAGCCCTGAAAAAAATAAACGAACCTCAGTAAAAATAGACTTTATGCAAAAACATTTACCTTCATAGTACATATAGCATTATCGAGAACAATACTCACAGCGATGTATATTAGCTGTCCTGAGGCCTGAAGGTGTCCCATTCCCATTTTATCACCATCTTCCCTTGAACAGTAATCTTTCTTTCCAGGATATCTCATATTCTCTGTCTGCCGAGTGACTGGAGGGTAAATAAAGGGATCCATCATGAAGGCGCAAAATTGTTAGGCAGGCGGGAGCTCTCCTTGTTCGATAATAACTTTTCAATTTCTGATCCTCCTTACAGAAAGCGTCGCAGGTGAAATTACCTAAAGAAAAGTCTACCTGGCTTCTGTAAACGCATTTATTTGTTTACCGGTAAAACTAGACAAAGCATGTACCGCTGGAGTTGTATTCTGATATTTTTGGATGTTGCAGCTCTATGAATTGCAAGTGTTACATTACTTTAAAGAAGCAATCTCAAAAGACAGAAAAAAATGTTGAGCTATTTGAATGCTTTCCTCAGGTCTATAAAATTCAATCTAAATTCAGAATAGTTGGAAGATGAAGCAACAATATTTTCATTTAAAATCTTGGGTTCTTTACAGAAGTAGAAATAGAATGTGATTATACGTATAGAGTCGGTGCCTAACGTTAAAAATGGGTAATTTGTCCGTTTGCCTGCTTAGATGCATGAATTTGAATTTGAATTTCTTTATTAATCGTTTGATTAATTGCAATCTTTACAGTAAAATAAAACTCTTCACCCCACACCCCTTTCCCACCTCCAGCGTGCTGGTAAGGAGGTATGAAATGTGCTCACAGGTAAAAAATGCAACAAATAAAGATGCCTGTCCGTTGTTGAAATAGTTGTAAACCCCTGTGCAATTATTCAAAATTCCAGAGTTATTTACAGCCAAGTGGGGCCCGTTGCTGTATGCACCTAAGTGAGGCATCCTAAAACCAATAAATAGCTAAAAAGGTAAACATCCAGAATTGATTAAAGCAGGTAATCAAGCAAGCCCTTTCTTTGTGCACCTTCTAAACAGGAAGGTGCTAAGGAGCTAAGGCCTGGGACCCGCTCCCCCTCACCGCAGCTCTGCCTGGCCGTCTTCTCTTTTGACAGAGGCGAGCAGGGTTCGCGACCACTCTCGACCCGCTCTCTTGGTCTGCCCTTGCCCTGCAGTTTGGTTCGACCTGCTGAAGCCTACTACCTGAGGGGCATATTATCAAGCCTAGGCGATAACATTATCGCCGATTTATCGGCAGGAAACTGCCGATAAAGTGGCGATAATGGGCTTGATAATATTCTTTATGGAATTCCAATTGAAGCTCACGTCTTTGGGCTCAAAGCGGGCGCACCTTCCCCTATTAAGGCCTGGGAGAGGACATCTAGATCTGCAAATCTGGTGGTTACCGGGGTGCTCTGCCAGCTCCTGGATAACTCAACAATATCCATAAGTATCTCCAGGATAGTGGCACCATGCACTGTTCTATGAATTGTAGAAGGTCTATTTGAACCTCCATTTTACCATATTAAAGCTCTTGCTATGGTATGTTGTGCCATGCTCATGGCTGTCGAGTGCAGGTCTTCCTTGCCAGGTGAAAATTGTGTCTGGGGGGGGGGGGAGGGGGTAGATTCCCTTACCTCCTCCTTCAGTCACAGTTTTGAGTTCAGTTGTAGAGTTCTTTCTATTTTTAACTCCAAGTTTTGAAGTAAGGGGGTTGATAGATTCAGCCATCTGGCTGACTACTGGTGGAGGGGCCCTAGAATTTCCTGTCTTGAATCTTCAATACCAGATCCCCATATGACAATGAATTTGCACGGAAATAACTTAAAGACCACATCCTTTATTTAAAACCTCATTGGCACTCGCTGGATTATAAGTCTTCGTTGAGATTGATGTCACGGCCTTCCTTACTTGCCATGTGGGAGAAATATTAAAACCAGTAGATGTTTGATGGGCCTTGTTTGTGCCCAGTTTAGTTCTGCCCTTTTCTCGAGGGCATGATTGTGATCAACGCTTTAGGATGGTCTTCCTTGGGAGGGGGGAATATTAACCTGGAACAGGCTTGAACCTTTCCTCAAGTGAATCAATTAAGCCCCTTCTGTTTCATCTACCATAGAAAAATAAGAGACAGGTCTTGAGCTTGCAGATATTGGGAAGAACTGCATGATGAGACCTGGTTGGGGGGATTTCGATGGAGACTTCATTGATTGGTGTTCTTTAACTGTAGCCCTTACTCTATCAAGGTGAAAATAAGTGAGCTCTAACTCCCTACTGCAAGAGTTTCCTTCCTGCAGGGACAGATGGATCGAATACATTGCTGCTGGGCTGTGCGGGCTCTCCGAGACTCCACAAGCCGCACCCAGTTTCAGCTGGGCCACTTCATTTGAGTCCTCAGGGCACACTCTCTGTGGTGGCCCACTAACGCCACTGCGCTCGCACTATTCACCCCCGCTATTCAGCCGGGAAGCTTGAGGTAGGTTATGGAGGAGGCCAGGCTTTTACGGCCGGGGAAGGCTTGACAGGGAACCCAGAGCCAAAGCTGCAGTGTTCCCATCGGTCAAGGGAGAACTGTTCGGCTCCAGCACTCTCAAGCACCCGCCTCGCTCTCCAGGTCCTGTCTGCTGTGCCCCTCTACTGACAGTACTCCGGCACCTGCTCCAGCCTTGCTCTTCTTAGGTCAGCGCAACTCGACTCCTGCCTTCCTCCTACGGCCAAGCGATTCGGCGACTCAGCGGTGATACATCGCTCCACACTCTGCCCTTGCACTCTGCACTTCCAGTTCACCACACTAGTACACCATAGATGTATGATTGGGGATGTTAATTCGTATTTAGTCTTGTTTTTTGCAGCACTTAACTAGAGTTGAAGAACAACTACAGAATATGGTTAAGTACATTATAATTAGCCTGGAAAATCTGGCTAAGAGAACAGGTAGATTTTAATGAAAATTCAATAATACATGTAAGGAATCCATATCAGAGAGATTGAAGACAGTGGGTGATACTGCCCCTCTACAGTAAAAACTGTGGGGCATATTATCAACACAGGCAATAAAATTAGTGAAGGACATCTAACCTGGGCTTCAATTGGAATACCATAGAGCATATTATCAAGCCCATTATCGCTGTTTTAGCAGCAGTTTCCTGCCGCTAAAGCGGTGATAATTTTATTGCCTGTCTTGATAATATGCCCCTGTGATCTTTAGCCACTGATGTCCTCGGGCCCAGTGCGTAATTTGTAAAAACAAAAATAGTGCTCAGGCTCAAACTGTTTCACAGAAGTCCCTGGTTGGTACTACTGATTGTCAGCATACAAAATACTAAAGCTGTGAAGCTTTGATTCCACCTTATGCCTCCTTAATCCACCACCATACACTCACTGCCCCTTTATCTCACTCTTTCAGGTTCTTGCTTTCTCCCTTTGCCTTTTGCCACATTTTCAGTCTTTCTCTTAATCCCTTTTCCCCCTTATGTAAGTAATAAATCTTTATTTGCATGATTACTTAAAATCATTGCACAGAAAAACAACTGTGTTAAAATGTCTCCAAATTCATAACACCATAATTTTACTCTAAATGAGACCATGATAAATAAAACCAGCAATTTATAAGTTGTCCATATTAAAACCTTTTGTCATGTGCCAGAGGTTGCTGTGTGAATCAGAAATATCCAAATTGTCCATGTAAAAAACCCTTATTTGTAGGCCAGCAGGTGTAGTTCTTTTTGACGGGTGCATAGACAAAGGATTTATGTCCAATAGGTGGTGTATACCTTTATTCCTCCAGCGCCCATGAGACGAATCAGTGTAACAGCCATATTGAATTCCCATTAAATTAGTAAAACCATAATTTAACTCTAAATGCGTCTGTTTTGTGTAAAAACAGCAATGTGCAAATTATTTACATTAAAACCTATAATCGTGGGCCAGAGATTGGGGTTCTCTGTGTACTTTAATTATGTGAACCAACCATATTGAGATCTTTAGTCATATGCCAGCGCTTGTACGTCATTGTAATGGGAGCAGAGAGTGAGGATTTGTGTCCCATGAGTCAGCTAAGTGATGGTGTTTGGCTTTATTCCTGCTGCACCCATGAATCGAACCAGGCGACAAGCTGGCTGGATATCCCTTCCTGCCTGTCTGCATGTTCTCATCTGATTTCCATTCAGGGCAGGTGTTAATATAATTGTTTGTTGCTTGTCTAGAGTCTTACATATGCACAATAAATGTAGTAAATCTTCTTTTTCCCCACTGCATTACCTGCACTGTGCTGTTGTCTCTGGCCGCTTCCATGAGGGCAGATGCAGAATTGATGGCAGAATGCCCAGCCTCAAAAGCAGGTATTTTTCCTTTTTAGCTCCAGTAAAGCCGACACCTAAGTAAGGTTGGGGAACATCTGGAATAGCTCTATATGACGAACTAGCTGTGAGCCCTCTCCTTTAGTCCAGCTTTGTCCTCCACAAGGTACATTGTTTTTACCATTTTATTTACCAGCTCTTTGAAGCTTTTTTGGGACCCACCGGTTTCCCAAGGGTCCTGGAAGGCCAGGCAGTCTATTGAAGCTTGTAAATTGGTCACAGCTGCACTGTCCTCTTTCTTATTAAGGGCACGTTCAGTGTCCCTGAATCCGCTCCCTTTATTTTATGTCAGCATTTAACATAGGCACCCTTTCGTGCAATTTGTTGCTTTTGCAGTCCAAATTCTAATCTTATTTGTGCCGGTGAGGTGTACTGCGGGAGGTCAAATATTGTTCTCATTGTCTTGGACACTGTCCTGCCCAGAATGCCTGCATCTCTTCCTCTTAGGCACGCTCTTCTGTAGGTGATGGTAGGGAGGAGCCTTGCTCGGAACACCTGAAGTTAGGGGGTGAGGCTTGGGCCAGTTATTTTATGTTTGATGTTTTTTAAAGCAACCGCCAAAGCAATCCCTCTTCCTGTTATGGCTGCTTTTTGGTGGAGGAACATGCCTGTACTAACGCATATAATGCCCAGGTATTTGAATTCTTCTACTGTATCGAGTCTGAGTCCCCCCAAGTCCCAGTGAAACTGGTGTGCGATCTTTTTCTGATTTATTACCATCACTTTGGTTTTGTCTAAATTTATACTTATTCCATTCTTGACAGAGAAGTTGCTTGTGGTATTTATCAAATGTTGCAGGCCAATCGGTGTACGGCTGATTAGTACGAGGTTGTTGGCATGAAAGAAGTTTGTGAGGGTGAAGCCGCTCAGATTCGGAGAGTGGTGGTTGCAAATATGTAGTTCTGGTGAGAGATCTAACATGAATAGATTAGACTGGGTCGGCACCAGATTTATTTGTACCCATGTATCAGTATGAAGTAAAATCAACAGACACAAGAAACTTGGCAAAATGTTCATTTTGGAGAGCTTTGCCCAAAGTTTCTTCTTGTCGATGTTGTCGACGGCAGATGTATAATCTATGAAGCAAACAAAGAGCAGTTTATCAATGTTTGTTTACGGTATCGATAAAAATGATAAGGCAAGTATATTTGTTGATGTTCCCATACATTTCTGGAATCCCGTTTGATTTGATGCCATTTCGGATGCCCAGTCTATGAGTTTTTCCAGTAGGAGGCCCGCAAGATATTTGGCATCATTATCTATTAAAACAACAAGCCTCTAATTTTTCACTTCATTTTTACTGTCTTTCTTAAGAATGGTGTTGGACTTGGCCCTTCTGGCAGGTTCACCCCTAGACTTTTTGCTTGTAATGGTGACCTGGTGATGGTGATTTTTCGGTTCTGCGCACTTTCACTGTGTCCCAGTGGAAAGTGCGTACGCACTCTGAGTGCATGTGATGAGATAGGCCTGCCCTCCCATAGGAATGCATGGGGAATGTATGTGTCCCTGGTAGTTCCTGATGCGTGGGGTGTGCAGGTTCGAATCTGATATGTGCGCACTCGTGAGAGTGAATGCTTCGCAATGGTGTATGTGGCATGAGCGTGTCTTGTGTATAAATGCCACTTCTAGGGCTTGGCATATTAATGTAAAATATGCCTGGCTTGTGATTGGCTGTAGCTGGCTGGTGAGCCTGGCTCCAGGAAGGCTGGATGGAAGGCTGGATGGAAGGCAGCCAGTTGTTTTAGAGCCCAGAGAGGCTCAGGGACAGTGCTTTTGGCCAGAGCCTGCGAGGCTCCAGCGTTGGTCCATCATTGAGGATTCAGCTGCCCAGCACATTGTGGGCAGCTGCCACGTTTAGGCCCTGACATTGGGACACAGGGACTGTCACAGGTGGTGGCTAATGTGGATTTTACGCAATTGTGTTCTCCTGCGCTGCACCTCTGAATGGGTAGCTTATTCATCATGTGTGTTGTTGCTTTTACACCTCTGAATGTATTGTGATGCATCATGTGTTTCCTTCCTTAGACCCCTACAGGTATAGCGATACTTAGGTGGTTTCCTTCTTGCTAGTACAGGTGGTACTAGCAAGGCCCAGGTTCCTTGTGTGATCTCCTAAGATAGTGAGGTCCTGGTTACCAGTAGTGACTAGTTGTGTGCTATTTTGTGCTACAGTGATTATTATTCCATGTCCTAAGTGCTAATTCTACCTAGTGCTGAGTTCTAAAAGTGCTGATTCCTGACAGTGGTCCAGGTGGCCCTGTCTTGTACATATCCCTTGTAAATTCCGCCCGTGCCTGTTGGCACATTGTAAAGTGTGTGTTTTGGTGTAATACAAAGGCTATTTTTTTATATACCTTGTGTGGAGTTTCCTTTGTGGTGGGCCTTGGGTGTTGTTGCTGGGGTGCGTGCGCAAATACTTAACTCATATCGCCTCCAAGTTTAGCCTTGCTGCTCGCGCCACGTTACCTAGAGGGTGAGCAGGGGTTATCTTGGCGTGTAACTCCCTTACCCTGACTTAGGAGTGGTGGTCTCTGACTGACTTTGGCGCAAGCCCTGGCCAGCCAGGGATCCCATTTCTAACAAATGGGGAACATGATTGAGCTCTTCCAGGAATCTGGCATTCTTTCTACTTTCAAAATATGTGTGAAGAGTAGCAGTAGTGCTGCCGCCCAGTAATCCGGGTCTTGCTTATATAGAATTGGTGGGATACCTCTGGGCCCGGCGCACCCTCTGCTCTGCCTTTCGTGATTCTGTTCACAATCCATTTAGTCGAGGAAAGAATAATTAATCTCTCCAGCATTCTTTACTTGACCCGACCAGTATCTTCTGCTCCCCTGTTCCTCATGTACTGTATCATCTTGTTTGCTGTTAAAATGATGCCAAAGATAGTTCGCCCAGGCGTCCTCGGTCAGATGAGAGTTGATTCCAGAGGCCCTTGGGTTCTATCAGCTGTTCACTGTGCGCCAGAACCTGGCGCTATTATTAGCTCTGCACCATATAGCAGTTTGGCCCATGCCTTATCTGCATTTTCTCGGTTTGCTGACCAGAAGAGTTTCTTCTTGCTCATTTTAGCAACCTTAATTTCTTTTGAGTGTTAGCATCCGGACCTGTTTGATGTAGGTTTCGTAATGCTCTATGTATTTCTCTCTTCATTCACCTTAATTGGGTCAATTGTGCTGTTAAGAGTTGTTTTTTTGCATTCTAGGCAAGATGATGTGTGTCCGCTGTTGGGCGTTGGTGCCTAATATTGTTCTTATCTCTTCTTTTTTGGTGTCAGCAGCCTGAGGTTTTTAGTGAATTCTGCCCAGCATGTTTAGATATTTATGTTCAGCAACTTGTTTTCTTCCCACAGAGTTTTTGCCTCTGCTAGGAATTTTTCAAGATTGTATGTTTTGCATTTGATTCTTTTGCAATTGGCTATGTACACAGTGCCTGGGCCTTACTACTGGCTGTGTAGGTGCTGTCTCGTACACATCCAATGTAAGCTCTTGTGGTAAGTGGTTGCTGTAGCCTGATGTTCCTATCCAGAAGTCTACACATGTGTTGAACAATGATATTGAAGTAAAGGTGCAATCTGTTGTTGAACTCGTTAAAGCACTGTGAAAAGTTGCAGCTGGTGGGCGATCTCCCGGGAAACATCTATTTAGTGCTACCAGGCTCAGATTTTCTTAAGAAGTTCTTTGGCTTGGTTTGTTTGCATCACTTGCAGACTTCCTGGTGCGGAATCCCCCAATCCAAAAACTGTTCTTCTACTAATTGGTCCCTGTCCAATGGCAGTGAAAGGTGCATATTGAAATCACCTGAGACCATGAGGTTCGCGGTGGCTTCTTCTGTAAGTAACCTCGTCAGCTCAGCTGCTAGGAGTTTCGCACCAGCTTTTTTATTACGTGGGTGGAGATAGATATTTACGAGTATTAATTGTTCATTATTGTTGAGGCCTGCTATGTCCATCTTAATTACTTTTATGCCATTTATTGCTGTTGTTTTGATGGCCAGTTCTTTTACTGTGTTTATGCTCTTAATTGAGGTGTAAGTTGTGTGGCCTCCTTTTAAGTGCCCAAATTTGGCACTTCTACATGCCGGAAGATGGTATGATTTATAACCTTGTAATTGAAATGGTTCGTCTAACCAGGTTTCTTGAAGTAAAATGAGATCAAATTGTTGAACATATAGCAGAAGCTGCTTGTCCATGATTTTGGTTCCTAGTCCATTGATGTTCCAGGAACAGAGTCTTAGCTGAGGGGCTTTTGTGAGTTGTTGCATGCCCTGTCAGATGTTCCTGGTTTGAGACTTTATAGTTCTTGCTAACCAGGGCCAATTGTTTGATCTGGAGCTTTCACCTGCTTGCCGAAGATTCCAAGTATTGGACTCTGTTGCCAGGACTGAGGTACTGCGAGCCCATTTAAGCGCTGTTTGTGTTTTCACTGCGTTGTCTGTGTTTCTGGGCCTGCAGCCTTCTTGCTGTTGTCATTCTCAGAGCAGAGGCTCTGGATACCTGATTTTTTAATACAATTTTAATCGGGTGCCCCAAGTGTTTAAATGGTTTTCCTCCTTCATAATTTTCTCAACTATTTCCTGTGTGGCCCAGGTTGTCTTTGTTACCTCTTGCTCTGACAGATGACTGTTGTCTTCAAATTCTATGGATTCCAGATTGCATGAGTTTACCTCAGGGAGGTTGCTAATTGATGTTAGTAATTACAGGATGATTCCTCTGTTCAGGATGTCTCCTCTACCTTTCAATTTATACTCCGGAGTGAACAGGTAACCTTTTACCTAGTAGCTTACATCTGTCTCTTCGACAACCAGGCTCTCGGTATCCTATCTTAATCCCTGTACCTGACGTACATAAACATGTCCCCAGGCACTCTAAATTTATTCTTTAAAAAGGTCACCGCTTTTTTCATCCATGGCCAACAGCCAGCTGTGTATGAGTGTTTTTGTTTGGAAACGGATTAGAAAAGGAGAATATTTTAAAACCATATTGATTCGGAAAAAACCTGGGAGTGATCACTTTACTATAAAAGACCCTCCCTCCCCCTTACAGACAGAGACCGAGGCTCTGCAGGCTGATCCTTTGACAGGCAGAGACCTGACATCCTTTGTGGGGTGCCGTCCTCTTAGCAGAGACGGGATCCTTCATTCAGAACCATAAGGTGAGGGGTAAGTACTTCCCATGGGGATTCTTGGCTCCATTAGGATCAATCGTGACATTTACATACACAGGCTTCACCCACATACCTAGGCTAGGTATATTCAGGTAGGCTACGCATCGTAGCTGTATGTCAAAACTATTGTTTTATATAATATGTTTTCATTTATCTTATTTGCACTATGGTAGAAATGTATCTACATTTTACGATATTGGTGTTAGCGATCACATTTATCTGCTCCTGTTTGATTCACACAGCTAATATGTTTCACATTAGACTAACGCTTGACCAATAAATAATTATTGAAACTATTCCAACCGCCATTCTATGTGTATTATGAGAGTAGTAATCACAATTTACTGAACGAAAGATACCATATTGTTTCTACGATACCTGAGGAATCAGGTTTGTCATGTTCATTGGTTGCCGGAAACTACCAATACTGCTGTAGAATACAGGGGGGTGATAGTGGCACCGTATGGCTAGCTGGTCTAATGGCTGACTCATCCTGTGGGGATGTCCAGAGTCTGTCTGCACATCAAGCTCGCTCTCAGTTTCGGTCACCTAAAACGCAGAAGTCCTGGCATCCTAATAACTACACGACATGGTGCCACCAACGTTGGTTTGGTTCTTATATTAATAGTTAAATCTGAGTAGTTCAGTCGTGCTTTCTCAGACAATTCTACTCAAATTTTTTTCAGATGTCTGAAGTGGGATGGTTTATCTGCCTCAGCTGAGCAAGCACACCCTGTGTATTGGCTTAACGTTTTAGACAAACTTGTAAGGATTAAAGGTTCCCATTTAGTACTAAAACCCTATCTCTGAAAACCTTTACTTTCCTCCCCTTCCAAAATTACTGAACCCCCAAGTAGCAGTGGAGGTTCGGAAGGAGACAAACCAGCTAACGCTCTTAACATTACAGAGAGCTGCACACAGACAGTAACTCTGAAATTGTTAGAACATGGATTAACTGCAACAGGTGCCCATGTTACCTTTGTGATCGAGACACACAAGGTGTTCGGATCAGAGGTATTCTCTGGAAGAACAACTTCTGCAGCCTGACTCAAAAAGTGAGTTTTTACTAAGGCAGATATTTTTACTAAATTATTCATATCCATTGCAGGAATTTCTTCAAGCAAATGCTCGGTAGGGGGGGGGGGGGCAGTGTTCTCAGGAGGAGGGTTTCTGGGGGCAAGAGGGATGAGGGAAGGTAGTGTATAGATCCAGGATTTTCCTTATAAAAAAACTCTGCCAGTTCATTACAGCGAGAAGGGGTACTATCCTGAGGACATTCTGGAGAGGACAGCTTAAATAGATTCTTAGCAATAAAGAAGTTTTCCCGAGGAGAATTAGAGGCTAGGTTGATTTTTTACTCATAGTAAGCTGCTTGTCCTGATTTAACTTCGGTTTGATAAAATCTTATGTAGTCCCTATATTTCTGTTTACTTAGTACATCATAGTCCATTCTCCATTTTCTTTCTAGTCTTTTACAGACTTGTTTATACTCACGAAGCTTAGGAGAGTACCACTGAGAAGTTTTATCTCAAACTATTTTATGAATACATTTTTTCAGGAGAGCAAGGTCCAAGGAGGACTCAATCCTATGGTTAAATTTTTAGATGGAAGAAGTAGGGTTAGAGTCTAACGGAGGCCTGGTGTCTTCAAGGGCTGAGATCCAGGCTTCTAGAGGGAGTTTAGACCATGTGCGTTCCCAACTACTGATGTTGCTAATAGAGGAAGGTGTGTAGTAATCAGGGTTCCCAAGGCCTACATGCTCCGAAGATAACCCACTTACACTCAAGAACTGTTGGCACGGAAACTGTAAAAGGTAAAGAACAAGTTTATTAAGACCCCATGAGGTGGTGGTACACTCATACAGCACCCTTCGGTAATGCAAGAGGTATCACACCGAACACCAGTGTGACCCCGACTTTTATACAGTTTTGAGGCAATAAAAGATAGGCGGCACAAGTTACAACACATTTATGTACATATATGGTCATGTTTTGGAACACAGCCAGCTCATTGGAGGGGGCACAACTCCGCTGGTCAGTTTGGCGCACATTCCTGAGGGGTAACTGGTCAATGGGGACTGCACATGCGTGAGCTTGACCAGTACTAAAAATAGCCTGTTGCTGGGCAGACTGAAGTGGTCAGTGGTACAGACAACGGACCAAAGGGCACGCCAGCCACGAGGCCGCTTATGGTCTAAGATGGCCGCCGCAACATTCAAAATGGCGTTTTTATATATAGCCAAGTTAAGGAGAAAAACGTGTAGTTTCAGCTAATCGCTAACGCGGCCATGCCAATTACGACAGACGACCCTTTTAGCGTTTAACTGAATCTACCTCATAGTGAACATAATCAGGATGTTCGTCCTCGATGTCTATTAACATTATTTGGGTTACTTCTTTATGAAGCATCATTTTGTCATGAGCAAGAGCTCGTCTTGATGGTATGCAAGCTGATAGGCACATGGAACATAAGGCTGGGCCACATTGAATACATAGGCATACAAAAAACAGTGCCCCCACAATTATACATAGAATCGTTAACAGTTTCCAGCCCCAAGTAGTAAGCATTGACCAGAACCATCCTGAAAGTGTCCAAGTTCCATTGTCCGGATGTATCTCAGCTGCGATTTTATGGAGCTTTGATATGGCATCATAAACAGATGCAGAATTGTCCGGTATGTACACACAGCAGCTACTTCCGATAATTCTGCATGCCCCCCCACGGTCAGCCAGAACTACATCCAACACCATCCTATTTTGGAGTGTAACTATTCTAGAAATCTGGAGTTCCTCAGTGATGTTTCCTAGGGCAATGGCAGTGTCATTCGCTACAGCCTCGACAACACGTGTCAATCGCCTTATTTTCTGGCTGTTCAACGCAGCCCCCACAAAGGAAAACAGTCCCAAATTGAAGTCCACATACTGTTGTAAGGCAGTATCAGTCTGGTCTATGTCATCCAGAACAACAGTCCGCTTGACTCTATTCAAGACAAAGTCGTGATACAGGACATAGTCATTGTGATACATTGGTGGGGCAATGAATACAGGAGGTAGCACAAACGATACATAGCACGTGCCCAACCATCCCAATGGAAGCTGATGATAACCCTTCGTTCCACAAATGAAATACGTGTTTCGAGATGCTACAAACGAGATGCCATTCGGGCTATCAAAAGTAAGTGTGGTGTTGCATTCACTTTTCCCTACCGCAATCGAACCTTTATTTCTAATACACAAATCGGCTTTAGTAGCAATGACATTAATGACATGTGAGCTGGATACATTGATATTTCGTTGATTGCTGTACACACGCGGGGCAGATACATTGTCGGGCCTGTACTCGTCCCATTCAAATCGAGTACCCTCGGCCCGTGGAAACCCATCCTTGTCATGGGAGCATATTTTATTCAAACGGAAAAGCACCCCCCCTTTTGTTGGCCATCTCAAAGTAAAGAGGAGGGTGTACCAGGCATTGCAGGATCCATTATGCGAGAACGGGAGTGGAATGAGTGGGGTGCCCCCTCTCTTCTGGTGCCCCGGTAACATCCCACACACCCAGCAATTAAAAATATTGGTCATATTATGCGTGTGATGAAGAATCTGAATAAAACTGTTATTCAGATAAGTTTGCCGATGTCGTTCTTCATGGTAGGGTAAGGTAAAGTGAAAATGTTCAGATGGAGCCGGGGTAGTCGGCAGTAAATGTTCACGTGCAGGTACCACAAGTTCAACTACCCAGGCTATTACAGCTATCACCACAATAGTCAAAACAAAGAGAATGGCACCCAAGATTCGCTTATCTCGTGATGCTGATGAGGCCATAGTTCAGAAAAGTTCTTGCAGAGTCTCAAATAGTTCAAATTGTTCACAAAGTCTCAAATACACATACGTGTATACCTAAAAAAAAAAATCGGTGCTGAACTCCGAGGTAGCCGTTGTTTTCTTCTCCGGGCCAAGACGGGTGTCGCTACACTGGCAGAACTGATCCCCCCCCTTGGAATTCCCGGTCTCCGTTTCACAAACCTGGAGCGGTAACCAACCAGTCATATACAAAAAACCCCCAAAAAAATCTTCTTATCGAGGACGCAGGTTGTAGTGCTCTCGTCCGGCAACAGCGTGGTCCGGGAAGGCTCCCTCAACTTCGGCCGACGTCACAGCTGGGCTCTTTTCTTTCTCCAGAATCTCTTTGTAGTCAGTCAGCACAGCAGGAGTCACCAGATCCGGAGAGACACGGCGGCAGTGTGTCGAGTGCACCCACCGCTTTCTGTTGGTCACTCGTACAGCGGTCCGGGTCGCAAGGAGGACCTGTTCGGGGCCCTTCCACCTTGGCTCCAAACTGCTCGCTCTCTCAAACGATCGGATCATCACATGATCGCCAGGGCGAAGATCATGGCCCTCTCCAGTAGAGTTGTCAGGGAGCGCTTCTCGAACCTGTTGATGAATAGAAAGCAAATCATTTGTTAATCGTGCCAAATAGTCGTTCATCATAACACAAGGCACATCATGTATTAATCGCGGCTTGGGCACCCCCCAGATATTCATGGGGCGCCCAAACACCACCTCATATGGTGTAAGGCCAGTTCGTGAATGGGGTACTGATCTAAGAGAGAGCAGTGCTAGCGGCAAAGCATCTGGCCACTTCAACGACGTGGATGCCACAATTTTGGCCAGTTTAAGTTTCAACGTAGCATTGTACCGCTCAACCAGACCTGCCGACTGTGGGTGGAACACAGCGTGGAACTTCTGCTGAATCCCTAACCCCTTCAGTACATACTCCACAATCTTCCCAACAAAATGAGGCCCATTATCGCTCCACAGAAATTTGCAAACTCCAAAGCGAGGAAAGAATTCCTTAAGCAACACCTTAGCCGTTGTTAGAGCTGTGTTGTCTTTCGTGGGGAAGGCCTCAACCCATTTGCTAAAGGCGCATACCACCACTAGGACGTACTTCAGGTTGTTGCAGCGCTCGAGTTGGATGTAATCCATTTGGAGTACCTCAAATGGTGCAGAAGGTGGAACGAACCCTCCTTTCGGAGTATGGGTCCCCTTTCCAGGATTGTGTTGTAAACATACCAGGCAGGTCTGCACTACTCTCTTGGCTGTATTAGCAATCTCTGGATGTTCCCAGACTCGTGTTAACAATCGAGTGATTGCAAGAGCTCCGACATGCGCCAGTCCATGTGTCATCTGGACCATCGCCTGCAAGTAAGCCGCAGGCAATTTCCATTTCTCCATGTCTTTGCTTCTCCAACAACCCTCATCATCTAGTACCCCATCTGTTGCCCATGCCGCAAGTTCGGATTCAGTAGCTGATTTTTGAATGTCCAATATTTCTGCTCTAGCATCGCTCCATCGCTCAGCCTGCGATTGTGTCACATACATGGGGGAGCTAGTCCGGGACATAGCCGTTTGTCTCGCTATGCTGTCTGCGAAGGCATTTCCTTGGCCCACTTTATCCGTAATCTTTTTGTGGGCACTGCATTTTACTATCGCTACTTTCTTTGGGCCAAGCAACGCGTTTAGGAGATCACGCACTAGTTCTCCGTGCATAATGTGTTCTCCATGTGATGTCAAAAACCCACGCTCTCTCCAGAGTAGCCCGAAGTCATGTGCTACTCCGAAGGCGTACCGACTGTCTGTGTATATGTTCACACATAGGCCAGCACTCAATTCGCAGGCTCTTGTTAAGGCTATCAGCTCTGCTGCCTGAGCCGATTTCTGTGGTATCCTAGCTGTTTCTACCACTGTCTTAAGCGTCATGATCGCATAGGCAGCGGAAGTCGTACCATCTGGCAGCCTTAAACACGATCCATCAACCCACAGTTCCCCATCCACATCTGGAAGTGGCACATCCTGTAAGTCGACATGACCCTTTGTCTGTTCCTCGGTCAGGAAAACACAGTCGTGATGTTTTTCTTCCTGACCCTCCTCGACCGGATAGGGCAATAAAGTGGCGGGGTTCAGGGTAGCGCATCTTTTCAGTGTAATATGTGGCGCCAAAAGTGTCAGCTCATATCCTGTTAGCCGCGCACTGGTAAGGTATTGGGTCTTTGTTTGATTTAGCAGAGCGTCTACTGCGTGAGGAACTAACACCAGCAGTTTATGCGATAACACTATTCCCTCACTCTGCCGTATGGCTACTGCTGTTGCTGCTACCGCTCGAAAACACCCAGGCAACCCTTGTGCTACAGGATCAAGAATGGCAGAGAAGTATGCACATGGTCTCTGCTTGTCCCCATGTACTTGTACTAACACTGACAACGCGCACCCATCATTCTCGTGCACGTACAATGTGAAAAGTTTCGTGTAGTCTGGTGTGCCTAACACGGGTGCAGAACAAAGGGCCTGTCTCAACTGTTCAAAAGCCTTCTGACATTCATCTGTCCACTCAAGGGGCATTGGTGTAGCTTTGGACAGTAACGCTAGCAAAGGTTTTATGATGTGTGAAAAACCCATGATCCACTGTCTACAAAAGGACGTCAACCCTATGAAGGCACGTACATCTCTCTGCGTGCGGGGGACTGGTGTGTCTAAAATTGCTTGAATTCGATCAGATGTTAATGCACGCCCCTCCTTAGACAACAGATGACCGAGGTAGGTCACCTGAGGTCTACAGTATTGGAGCTTCTTCTTCGAAACCTTATGATTGTTCTGTGCCAGAAAGGAAAGCAACGCAATTGTACTTTCTTCACATTGTGCATAAGAGTCTGCAGCAAGCAGAAGGTCATCCACATACTGGATGAGGACAACGCCAGTCTGCAACTCAAAAGAATCTAGCTGTCTTTTCAAAGCCTGGCTGTAGATGCTCAGGCTTTCAGTATAACCTTGGGGAACACGACAAAATCTATACGATTTATTATTTAACGTGAAGCCAAACAAATATCTGCTATCAGGATGGACAGGGATGGAAAAGAACGCATTTTTCAAATCAATAACACTAAAGGTTGTGGCCGTTGGTGGCACCAATGTAAGCAAGGTCGTAATGTCGGACACCACCGGGTATTGGGGAATGACAATTTTGTTGATCTCTCTCAAGTCAATAATAAACCGATAGACTTTGTCGTCAGAATCTCTCTTAAGGATCGGAAGAATAGGGCTGTTACAAACATTATAAGGAACCTCCTCCACCACTCCTGCAGAGATCAAATCCTGAACAATGTGTGTCAATGCAATTTCACCTTCTCTCGAAATCTTATACTGTGGCACTCGTGGTAGAGGGGCCCCCTCCTTAACAGTAATGTGTATAGGTGGAATACGCATCTCTCCCACATCCGTATCTGAGGTCGCCCATAACGTGTGCGGTAGAGAGGCCAAAGCTGGAATGGCTAACATAGTGCAAAACCTATCTGGGTCAGGATAATTGTCATTCAAGATAACCCGCACTCCCTCAGGAGCGCACCGTATCGTTGCTCGAAAATATTTAAGCAAGTCAATGCCCAGGATATTGTCTGGTGTATGGGGCGATAACAAAAATTGACCAAAACTGAAAAATGTATCAAGACATAGTGCAAGGGGCTTTGACAATGGGCTAGGGGAGGGTGTGCCATCGAACCCTATACATGTTATCATTTCGCCAGACAGGGGAGCCCTTGGAACCAAGTTTTTGGACAAAGCGCTACGAGTAGCCCCTGTGTCGACTAGAAATTGATCAGTAGAACCCAGAATACCCGCTGTTACATATGGACCCTGCTGATCTACCGGCACTTCAATTGATTCCTTACCCCATCCTACGCAGTCCTATGCATGCACATAATCCTGGTGCTCCACATTTTCACCCTCTGAAATCTGATATTGATTCCGTCTATCAAACGTATTTCGTTCATCCTGGCCACGGCCCCTTTCCTCAACCCTTCCACGATCACTTCCGCCACCTCTCGCTCCCGTATAACCTCCTCTCGACCTACCACCTCCTCGACCACGCTGACTACGCTGCTCACGAAGTACCGGACAATCATCAGCCCAATGCCCAAACTCCTTACAGTAGGCACACTGATCCTCCGCTATATCCGTACGACCATACGACGTATTTCCTCCACCTCGTCTACCTCTATCATTCCCTCTGCCCTGTGTTCCCCGAACCTGCGCCAACATCACCTTCGTTTTCAATTCTTTCGCCTTTTTATCAACACTTTCTTTAGCCTCCAATTCCTGCCGCTCATAATACTGAGCCATAGTTAACAAAGACGCAGGGGTCGCCGTGGCCCAGGAACTTTCACTCGATTTCAATCGTTTTGCAATCTCCGGTAGGAGATTAGCCACATACTTATCTACGAACAAATGCCTACCCGTATCATCTGTTAAAGATTGACCACTGTAATCATGGAATGCCTTCTCGAAGCGTGTAAAGAAATCTGAAACCGTTTCATCGGGCTTTTGCTTGCACGAAGCTAACATAGTCCAATCGATCTTTTTAGAAGGAACAAGCGTTTTTAATTTAATCAAGATAGCCGCCGGAAGATCTAGAATCAACTGACAAGGCTTACATGCCGGTTCCCTATCTAAATCGGCAGCATTTATTTCTTTCCATGTCCCCCCAAGTATTGTTTCATCATTATTTTTACGAATTTGCGTCCACATATCAGGTGGAAGAATTAATCCAAAAAACAAATCTATGTCAACGAGAGTCATCACACAAGACGATATAGCCCCTTCCACCCCTTCATAGAATGCCGCCGGATTTTTCCGAAGGTCAGGGAGAGAATTTTTCAATGCCATAACATCTGCTCTATTCCAAGGCGTATACACCCAGTTATATATAAAATATCCCTTTGCATCCTTGGACATTTTATCATCATCTGTACCTTCCCCTTTTGGTGGAACATACAGAGGTGCGGCTTCACGCATAGGCATAACATGCAATGCAGAACTCTTATCTGAACCCCGGAGAGAACACTGCTTAATCTGCTCGTTAGGCTCCGGCTCGGACTCCTTCTGCCTCCTTTTCCGCTCCTCCCGCAATCTGGTTGTTTCATCCCGCAGCTGGATCAGTTGCTTGAAAAGGTCGTCAACATCTGCAAGATCAAATAAACCTTTATCCAAATTCTCACGATGTACTGACACAGATTTAGGTTCTAACGTGTCTGAAAGTTGACGATACGCGGCGACAACTTCATCCGCCAAATTAGACAGAAAATACAGCAATTCAAGATCCGTCCACCTACTCCTCTCCGCTACCACCTCAGCCTGAGAAACACAATTCTTATTTATTTTACGAGCCCAACTACGTAAATGTGCGGACCTCTCCGTAGTAAACCTGAGAGCGGATATACCCTTCTTTTCCGACTTATCCTGCCCATCGTCTCCCGAATCTTCAGCTGGAGCCGTTGGCGAAACGTACGGAGGCGGTGACCGATCTAGCAATGAAAAATCATCAATTTCATTATTAAGGACAGGATAAAGCGGTCGGCGAATAGGAAATTGACCAGTCGTTTGCAATTTACATTCCCGTTCCTCCCTCTCTTTTTTCTCCTGAGCCTCTTTTTCCTCAAGCTGTAAAGCCTTATCCTGAGCAGCCTTGCGCTGCTCTTTGTCCGCCAAGGCAACTTCACGTTTCATTCGCTCGCGCACCGCTTTCTCCCACATTCGCACACAATCAAACATATTTTGTCTAGACCTGCGTTGAAACAAACATTGCTCCACAAACTGTACTTTACGTAAATCGAACGACCCATGTAGAGGCCATTGCAATTCAGGATCGGTTTTCGTGTACTTATGCCATAATTTGCTGTACATAATGGGGGGAAGGCCAAATTTAATATACATCTCCCTGTTCGGTGTTCCTTCTGGGGGAGCCGGCTGTGCTTCCGCTAACCTAATTGTGGTACCATTTCCAAGACAGCACATCCCTCGAAGTGTGCTGAAAACAGGCATGTTCAAAAAAGTATCACGAAAGCGTGACACCGTATAAAATGGCACTTACAGTACTTCACACAAATGTGCCGCTCAGAGGAAAAAAACAAAATTAGAGAAACATCTCTACATGCCTGCCTATGTGAAGTGCACTACACATATAAGTTCAAAAGTCACAAATTCACAAACGTTAGCTAACTCAAATCAAATCGTAGATCATAGGACTTCGGCAAGCGTCCGAAGACTAACTTACCGATCACAAATCATAGAACTTCAGTAAGCGTCCGAAGACTACCTTACCGAACACAAATCATAGAACTTCAGTAAGCGTCCGAAGACTACCTTACCGAACACAAATCTTACCCAAAATCTCAAATGTCCAGATTCCAACTGCCAAGGTCTTGTGATCAAATCAGCCAAACGGCACTTTCCAGCAACGCAGACGATCGAAAACTCAGTCGGAGACCGGCGCCACCTGGAAGGTCAGATCAGAAGGAAAGGAAGAAACACCGTGGGTGCCAAGACTCGGGTCACTCAGTGGCAGCGCGCGTCCATGGCGAGTTTCCAAGCCTTCGTCACGACCTCTCCTTCGGGCATCCGAGTCGCCGATGAGTCCCTTCGTGGTCGCCAATTTGTAGTAATCAGGGTTCCCAAGGCCTACATGCTCCGAAGATAACCCACTTACACTCAAGAACTGTTGGCACGGAAACTGTAAAAGGTAAAGAACAAGTTTATTAAGACCCCATGGGGTGGTGGTACACTCATACAGCACCCTTCGGTAATGCAAGAGGTATCACACCGAACACCAGTGTGACCCCGACTTTTATACAGTTTTGAGGCAATAAAAGATAGGCGGCACAAGTTACAACACATTTATGTACATATATGGTCATGTTTTGGAACACAGCCAGCTCATTGGAGGGGGCACAACTCCGCTGGTCAGTTTGGCGCACATTCCTGAGGGGTAACTGGTCAATGGGGACTGCACATGCGTGAGCTTGACCAGTACTAAAAATAGCCTGTTGCTGGGAAGACTGAAGTGGTCAGTGGTACAGACAACTGACCAAAGGGCACGCCAGCCACGAGGCCGCTTATGGTCTAAGATGGCCGCCGCAACATTCAAAATGGCGTTTTTATATATAGCCAAGTTAAGGAGAAAAACGTGTAGTTTCAGCTAATCGCTAACGCGGCCATGCCAATTACGACAGGTGGTCTTGGAGTATCCCAGGACAGAGGAATCAGGAATTGATCTGACAAGGGAATGGGATCCCCCACTAAAAGTTCATTTTTTTTAGTAAAAATTGGGTCTAGTAGGTGACCTCTGGTATGTGTAGGCCAATTAGATATTACTTTATTTGAATAGCTAAAAGATTCTGTACTTAATCAGACGCAGCTGAGTTTAAAAATTAAAATCTCCTAACAGAGTAAAATTGGAGGGGTAGCCAAATTCGCGGTGATTTCAGGTAGAAGTTTAAAAAGTTGCCCTTGAGCTCCGGGGGTACAATAAATGAAGATACCCAAAAAGATGTGAGTGAGTCGGAACGTGATTGCAAATGAGACATTTTTGCAATCAGGTAAGGGGTCGGGGTGCCTAGATTCCTGGGCCACCAGTGCTCATTCCATAGCCCATGATCCCTTCCTACCAGCAGCACCTCCAACTTACTATCATTCAGCTGGAGGCAGTTGCTTGTCATCCAGCCGGCAACTGCCGCCAGGTCACCTTGGAACTTAATGGCGCTGTCCCTGGCATTACTAGAAAGTGCCACCACCAGCTGTGTGTCGTCGGTGTAGAAAACCACCGTCAGACCTCTGCTCTTGGCAAAAACAGCCAAAGGTTGAACATACAAATTAAAGAGCCTAGGGCTCAACGATAAACTCTGTGGTACTCCATACTTGATGGGAAATGTGGATGAAGAAAAGGGGGGAGCAGTCACCTGATAAGACCTATCTGAGAGGAATGACGCTAGCCACTTCAATGCAAGGCCACTGATGGCTGCCTCTTCCAGCCGGCGCAGCAAGATGGCATGGGACACAATATCAAACACGGCACTGAGATCCAGAAGGATCAGCACCAACTTCTGACCTGCATCCAGTGCTGCCCAGAGATGTTCCTGTACCGCAAAAAGCGCTGACTCCGTAACATGACCAGCACAAAACCCATTTTGCGAGGGGTCGAGTATATTATTACTAGTCAGATGGTCAGTAAGAATGGAATTGATATATGCTTCCACAATTTTTGCAGTCCAGGGGAGCAAAGAGATAGGTCTGTAATTCTCAGTTTTATTAGCATCCAGAGAAGGTTTTTTGAGCAATGGCAGTACTCTGGCCTCTTTCCATGCCGTAGGTACAATAGCTAAACTAAGTGATTTATTAATCACTTGAACAAGAGAAGGAGAGATAGTAGGTAAAATTCTGCTGAATTGATCAGGTTTCAGAGGATCTGCCAGTGAGCCTGATTTGATTTTTGCACAGAGAGCAAGTAGCCTGTCTTGCTCAATCTAAGGAAAAACCTCTAAGGTATTCAGTATCCCATTATTAGGTATTTCAGGGCCGACCAGACTAGTCGTGGGAGAGCCTTTATAAATATCTTCTATCTTTTTAGGAAAGAATATGGCAAGTTCCTCACATTGTTGATTAGAAGAAATTAAGGGGTCGGCCCACTCCTTCTGCTTTTTTAGATCGGACACAATGGAGAAAATACTCTTAGCAGTGTTAGTACTATTGCTGATTTTTAAGGCATAAAAGGCGGCACGTTCAGTATGAATTGCCCTGTGATAGATCTTTACTGCATCCCGATAGTGCACCTTAGATAAAGGTCAAAGTCCTTTCTTCAGGATCTTTCACATTTTTTGCAAATTTGTCGCAATAAAATTAACTTTTCTGTACCAGGGATTAGACTTGGACATGCAATTAGAGGACCATTTAACTGGGATCAGCATGTCTAATGGCTTGCTGATCCAATCAGAAAAAACTAGATACATTTTATCGGGATCTGTCGTTAGCTCTCGAACAGAGTTCGAAAGTAGGGTTTCAAATTGATCCCAATTAAGCTTATGCCAAGGGCGTTTTAAAGAATCGGAGTTATCTGCTTTACTTTTGGGAACTATACCCTGAATGCACCAAGGGATCAAAAAATGGTCCGACCAGGTCATTGGTACTGGAGATTGAGTCAACAAAGAAGGAATGTTGTTGAAAACCGGATCCAGCAGGTGACCGGCTAAGTGAGTGGGACCGAGAAATCGCTGATCTAACTGGCAGGCCGCTAAGTCCGCCACTAAGTTCATTGCATCCACATCAGCGTGGTTATAAAAATGAAGGTTCAAATCTCCCAAGATAGTGAAATTGGGAGAGTTGACCACCAAAGTACAAACAGTGTCAATGAACGCTTCCCTAAAACCGTTGGATGGACCTGGGGGATGATAGATTAATAACCCGGTCATGGTATAATTTGAATTGAAAGAGATTTTAAAACAGGCACATTCACAGCCTGCAATGGGCTGTTTAATGAAAGAGCAGGCATAACCGGTTTTAACAATTGCTGCTATGCCGCCACCTCTTGTATCTCTATTAAGAGTATGAATGACATAGCCCTCTGGAAGTGCCAGCCCTGGAATCGCCACTGAATCCTCCGAGAGCCAAGTCTCCGTTAAAAACAGGGTATCCGGCATTTCAGATTCCAGAAGGTCATAAACATCTGCCCAGTGCTTGACCAACGAGCGGCAATTAAGGTGAAACATTTTCAAACTCTTGCCAGGAAGAGGAGAACAGTCCTCCATACCTTCTGAAGCCATAGATGTATACCCACACTGTTTACAACTAATGGGACCCTCCATATCCTGTAGCCCATGGACTGAGCAATTACTTGCCAGTGCTCTAGCTGCTAATAATTCCTTCTGAGAATGGGTACAACGAACGGTCCCAGAATTGGAAGCATGTCTGTCGTCTGGCCCACACATTTCTGAAAACAAGATACCCAGGGCCTTCCAAGGAGGTATGACTTGCGTGAATCCCCAACGTTCCCTTACCCAGAATCCCTTGCAAACCTCAATTTTTGCTGAAAAAATAAGTTTTTTCCACACATTTTTCTGTGGGAAAGTGTAGCATCACCTGACTCACACACATGTTTTACCACCTAGTGTTCCCCTAGGTCTCCCGATAATAATGGTGCCTCACTTGTGTGAGTGGCGCAAGTACCGCGACAGGCAAGGGCCCAAAACATTTTTTGATAGGCAATGTCGCGGGTACTTGGGCCTCCCACACAAGTGAGGCACCATTTTTAACAGGGGACATGGGGGAACGCTGTCTCCTGATTAGAGGCTTCCCCCCCCCAGAGCTCAGCTCGTCATGAGGCACAGTTGAGCTGTGCTGATGACGAGCTGAGCTCGTCATGAATAATGGAGCTTTCCTTACATCAGCACAGGGGAAAAATAACCACAGCAGCGATGTGGTTAACACTTTCTCCTATCCAAGCATCACAGATGTAACCTCTTATACATATACTAACACACCAAAGTACGTATTAAAGCCTACACTGACACACCCAGTCACACACTGATGCATTCACTCAGATATTTAACCGCTCGCTCATACAGACACTGAGATACTGGTAGACTCACTGATACCTACACTGGCCCACTCAAAAACACACTAATTCACTCAGTCACACTTTCATACACTCATTCATAAACAACCTGACACATCCTAGGACTGACTGATACATACACTGACATACTCATGCTCACACTCATGCATTCACTCATTCACTCAAGTTCATGGTTTCTCCTTATGTGCTTCCACATCGATGATTTGACAGAGCTTACACTTAACATATCTATGAGTGGCTTCCTTGACTCCAGAAGGTAGAGCAAAACATTTCCACAGATGACTCCATACAGATATTATACACTGGCACACCCATAAACACAGAAATCCATTCAGTAACACATTTACACACTCATTCATACACACCCTGACATACCCTAGGACTGGGAGATACATACATGGAGACACGTATACTCACTGTCATGCATTTACTGACTCACCTAGTAACTAACTCATATATAGACTGAGACACCCTAGGACACACTAATAGATGCACTATCACACCCCTGCACTAACATGCATTGACAGAGTCACTCAGTCATTTAGTCATGCCTAACCTGAAAAACCCTGTGACACATTGATACATACACTGTCACACCCATGGACACACTGATGCATACACTGATATAGCCAGAGACACACTGATTCATACACAAACTCACATTGGCATACACTGTCACATACACTGACAAACCTACGGACACACTCTTTCATGCACTGCACATCCAGAGACACACTAAGACATACACTGACCCATCCAGGCATACGCTCATTTAAGTAGTGACAGAAAAAAACATACAACTACACATACACTGACATAAACAGGTACACACTCTACACATCTAGGGACACAGTCAAACATAGTTGGAACACACTCAATGATAGACTGACATAGTCAGGCACATACATCATCGCATACACTGACACCCAGACAGACACTGACACATAAACTAATACATCCATATGCACACTCATTCAGTCACAGAGAGACCCAAACACACACTGACTCAGTAATAAAAAGCAAGCATTTCAGCATACTGTTGGAAGCTGTCTGCCTTTTTTGTGGCAAGAGAACTTATTGTGACAGTGAATGGGGCTTAAACAGTGTGAACAGCTTTAGTAGAAATATCGTAAGTGCGTGCAGCCAGGGAAAGTTTACAATGATGTATGGACTGAAAGATAGACTGGCACATACATATACACACTTTTTTTGCAGTGACACATCCATACTCAGAGTAAGACATATATTGACACATCTACACAAACGTATTTAAACTCTGATATACCCAGTCACACACACAAACAAGCACTCACACACTAAGGCACACACTTATTCATACAGTGACACACTGAAGCACTCACTGATGTATATACTTACACATGCATTACTTGATTATAAGCTTAGGTAGCTTCTTGCTGATATTTACACCACTCTAATAAGGTGCATTCTTACCCGGTTAGTCCATCGTTTGTGTCGCCTCGCTCCCATGACTTGATTCTTATCCCACGTGATAGCCTACAGTCCAACCATCCAATACTTAAACAAACAGTGAGGAGCGTACAATTCTTAGTCGCCTTATCAGACGTGCTGATTGCCACAACTTGGGGAAAGAGCCTTATTCTACTAGTATAATGTTTCCCGTACATTAGAACAGTGTTTACAGACTACGGGTGGGGCTTTTTAATGACTTATGCACCTTTTGGTTTGACTTAGATTGCGGTTGCAGCCATTTCTTACTGACCCGACTACTATTACTATTAGTAGCGCTTTTCTCGCCCTTTATGGCATCAGACGGACATACAACGAAGAATTAGGGTATGTAGATTTTTTGTACTTGTGGTCTGTCACCCTTTTACATCCAGTATTGATGCATTGACTTTTGTAGCAATATTGTGATAATCTGTGTTGTATAACATCTTTTATAGAGCGTATACGCCAATTATTGTCTTTCCTACCCTTGTTTTCTCACCCCCACACAGAGTGGAGAGTTCTTTCTCACTGATATTACTTATTGGTTTTATCTTAAATTCAAGGTTTTTTGTATTTTAAAAGTTTTATGTATCAGGAAATATGTGTTGCTGCGATCTCTACCATGTAATAGACAGGCCCCCCAAACCCCCCCCCCAGACCAACTGTGGATTTTGTCTATCTGCGCTCTACCCCAGGGCCTGATTTATTTATATGCGACTTTAGATGAATATTTTGTGGCACGCTAGGATCACTAGTCATTCCTTTGCTTTATCCTAGGATCACCTAATATTTAGGGCTCAAGTTCATTTTTGCTTCATACTATAAATATTAATGTAAGGAACCCTTTTTTTCTCATCATTATCTGTTTGTTAAACGTATCTTTGTCCATATTTTATTTTACATTTACGTTTTTGTTGAGCATTAGCAAGTAATCTTGCAACTATTTTAGATTCCGCAGGAAATAGAGAAATAGGCTTGTATGCTTTGCAGTCAGTAGGTGGTTTGCCTTGCTAGTGGATAACCACTATTGTGGCTAATCGGATCTCTTCTGGCAGTGTCCCTTCCTCACAGCTCTCTAGAAACATTTGGTGAAGATGGGGAGTTATCTTGGAAGCCGTTTATTTTAAAAACTCAATTGGGAGTCCATTGGGTCCCATAGCCATGCCCGAGCGGATGTTCCGATTGGCCAGTTGGATTTCTTTTTCTGTAGGATCTCCTTCAAGAGAATCCCTGACTTCCGATGACAAAGAAGGGACATTTATGGTCGAGAGAAGCATCCGGGCCTCACGAGACGAGACTGTTGTGGTTGACGTATAAACCAAGTCAAAATAAGTGTCAAATGTTTCTGCTATCTGTTGAGAGTTTGTGTTTACTCCCCCTTGGGCCCTTGCAAGTGGTGTACCCATCTCGATAATTGCTCTTTTTTTCTAACCAGGCCAAGAGCTTACCCATTCTCTCCCCATACTCATAGATCTTATGTCAGATTGATTTTTGTTTGGCCTTCACCGCCTCAGTGAGAAGCTTTTTATAGTCTAGTGTTTTGACCAATAACTGCTATGCAGCTAGGTCAGTGGACTTTGCTAGTGCTGCTTCACCCCGTAGGATGTCTATCTCAAGTTGTTCTATGCGTTTAGTCAATTCCCTCTTATGACCTTCCATCAGGGACAGGGATCCCCCCTTTATGGCTGCCCCGAAAGCGCCCCACAAGATCTGGACTGAGGCGACCGAACCAACATTTTCTTGAAAATACAATTCAGCATCCTTGATCAATGCCACCTTGACATGTGGTATCTTGAGTCCCCATGGATTTATAGTCAAGGTCGTACACATAGTTTGTGGACCCCCAGTCAGCTTGGTAAGAATAGGGAAGTGATCTGAAATTCCACGAGCCAGGCAGCGCGTCTTGTTAAATTCGGAAAGATCCTGAGCATGTGTCTCTGGGCCCCGGAATAAAAGGTGAATTGTGAGGACATGGGGTTGAAATGATGACAGAAATCTACTAGGCCACGTGTCGATAAAAAACAGCCAATTTGGACCCAGAGACAGGGTCTCTACGCAGGGGCAAACGGTCCAGTAAACCATCTACTGTAATGTTGAAGTCTCCCCCAACCACTAGCGTGCCAATTTGGAGATCAAGAATAAATGTGCTAAGGTCCCGCAAAGTGGACTGTTACAACTTGGAGGGGCCATAGGCCAAAAGTACATTGAGTGTTTTCCCTTCCTAGGACCCGGACACCGCAACAAACCTGCCCTGTTCATCAATCCAGGTTTCCTTCACCATGGAAGGGCAGATTCTACGCAGAAGCACTCCTGTCCTACGGAAACCCGAGGTGAACCCTGCATGCCCAATTAATTGATAGCCCCATCTGCTAACATCCCTACATTTATTACCAATCAGATGGGTTTCCTGCAAAAGGGCACATGCATGGCTTCTTGTATAGCTTTTGTGTCTGTATGTCTATTGACCTGTTTGCATTGGCATCTGTATAGCGGAATCTCTATTGTTTTCGTAGATGTAGATCAGTGTTTAAGGTGGTGAGTAGTATGTCTTTGGCATGTGTAGTCTGAATCTTAAAAAGTGCTTGCTAGTCTGCTGATGTGTGTGCATAGGTGCCTGTGCTTCTCCTGGTCTAAGAGCCCGGGTGCCTCCATGTTTGTTGTTATGTGCGTGTGATATTGTGGGTATGGGTGTGTTTGCATGTGTGTTTGTGTGTGTGTGTGTGTGTGTGTGTGTGTGTGTGTGTGTGTGTGTGTGTGTGTGTACATATGGGCTTTATATATCAGAAATGTGCCCCAGACTCATCAGAGGCTGTCATTGGATACAGAAGATTTTGTGTGAATACATCTTGATGGTGTATTGTTCTCCTGGTGCAGAGCTGGGTGTACTCGAGGTTGCATCCAACAAAGGTCCTTCAGAGTACAGAAGTGGGGAAGTGGTATCAAACATTGGCTCCTTCTTCACGTTTAGCCAATGTCATGATTCGTTCGGATAAAAGAGGCATGGACAGACATGTGACGTTTAATTCCCAAGATAATGGATTATCCAGAAAATAATGCGGGAAATTTATAGCCAAAAACTGAGTCTTTTCTATAAAGCCACTTCCTGTTTAAATCATATATAAGGGAAGTAAGGAGTTGCCCTTCCTTCACGCAAGTCAAGGTGGAAACTGAACATACCTTCGCTGTACCAGTCCTTGAAGGAATGGCAGATGCTCTTTGTGTAACGGTTCCAGTAGGTCTTTTGGTCTGTCTGAATATGTGCATACATGTTGTGTGTCACTCTCTCAAAACACCATTACATTCTTAAATTTACTAGCTTTGTCAATCCTTGTTGACTGCATGTGATGGAAGTAATTCCAGATGAAAGTCTTCAGACAAACCTTAATTTTGATAATAACATTGGGCCCAATTCACAAAGGTAAACTCAGAAAAAGGTCTAACTCGATCACTTTCTGTATTCACAAAGGGCATTTATGAGTATTAAACTTAGACTTTAGTCTCAGATAAACTTAAGTTTTGGTCTTAAGTTTAACTGAGACAAAAGTCTAACTTTACTACTTGTAAATGCCCTTTGTGAATACCAAAAGTCATAAAGTTCGACTTTTGTCTCAGTTTTGTCTTTGTGAATCGGTCCCATTTGCTTTATACTCAATTATATGGAATAAATGTGGACCTTATGATTTCATTTCACTGTTGTGTAAAATATGTTTGCATATTTGTATCACTAATTATTTAGGTCCTCATTTCAAGCAGCCTGGTAAGTGGAGTGATAAAATCCCAAGCCACTGAATTGGAATTTATCGAGTGAGGTAAGTGTCACTCGAGTACACATTTCTGGGGAATAACATGGCGACTTTGGGCTTACCATACCAAAATCATCATGCTCTCTGTCACTACTCCACATATTTCTCCAGATAAACATCAGCAGGTTTGACCTGCCAATATTAATCACAAAACCCTTCACCTCTATATGTGCAGTAAAAGCAGTTACTGCACATATCACAATTAAACAGGACGCTTGTAATGTTGACCATAGGGTTATTCAATATTTATTTTTCTAGTTATTTCCTTTACATAAGCTGTTGGTGTAGGTGAAGAAAAATGTATGTGAGCACATTGCTGGTGCTCAATATCAAAAATAGATGTTTAGTAAATGCACTCACACAGTTTTTTTATGATTTCTCTGAAGGTGATCTAGTTAGGAAACAGTTATAGTACTGAGGGAGTTTATGTCCTTCTTAGGTAACGTACTGAATCTATAATAAGCGTCTTTTGATGTGAATGATGGGAGTTTTGAATAGGCTGCTGAGAGGATTAACTTTTCATAAAACAGAAATGCTTCTGCAGTGGCACAGTGGAATATTTAAAAATATGAGTCATCTTTTATTAAAAGAAGTCTTGCACTTCAGGGCTTAAACATTAAATGTAGAAAAATCCATGCTCCATGGCTCATGTAGAGGTCAGTTATGCATATTCAAAAGCCCAGCAGGGTACATTCACTTTCTTGATCTGATGAAATGATGAATTTATTGAAAATGGCAGCCAAAGTATTCAAAAGATGTCATAAATGTAAACCTTATAAAACTTTGAAATTAAAAGGAGAGGTTAATACAAAACAAAAAATAGAACGCTTAAGGATAGACCAAAAAAACGAGCGAGATATACAAATCAAGCAAAGTAGGAAGCAAAACGTATGATAACTTATCTGTAAAAGCCTGTTCCATAGATAGGCAGGCTGAGCGTTAGTAACCGGGACCAAAGAAAACACCACAACAGCTAATAACAGGAAAATTCAGACCTCCCAACCTCACTGCGAAGACCATTAATTTCCTGCTCAATCAGTTCCTGCTCTTACCTGCAGCCATCCGGGGGTAGCAAACGCAGGGATCGCCAGCACCCCATCCATCCCCGCTCTTACCTGCAGCAGTCACGGGGCGGCAAATGCAGGGACCACCACGGGCAGCAAAAGGTCTATTGGCGCCAACTTGCTCCATCATAGCCACCTGGCTATGTCAGAGTACACTGAACCTTCTACCACTGAGCACTATATATTGACTGAAGGTGACATATCAGTGCTTTAGAATAAAGTACTTGATTAAATAAATAACTAGAGACCCGTACATGTGCGCTCGTCCTTCCCAAGCACGTAACTCATGCATACAAAGGTAGGTTCTGCTGCTGGAGGTGGGAACAGCCTGCAACCTAGCGCTTCTTTCAAAATGAAGAATCAGGTGCATGCCTCTATGTTGTAATGCATAGATTCCATTCAATTACCTGGATTGGGGATGCAGAGATCTGCTGAGATAACTAGGGGGCTCATTATGATGACGGGCGTTCAATCGTCCGCCTGCCATCAAAATGGTGATGGGACCACTGCCAAACGTGCGGCAGTCCCACCAGCCCAATTAGGGTGCGCCTGCCATACTGGCGGGCGCATCCTGTCCTTTTACCATTGCGGGTGGTGTTGCTGTCTGCAGCACTGTCCGCAATGGGAAGAGAGCATGCACAGCATTTCCATGCACCACGTGGCAGGCAACCCCCACCCACCACAAGGGGTCCCTCAATAGGCCCCCAGAGCCAATCACCGCCAGCCTTTCCATTGCAGCAGCGCCACCATATAAAGGCCTATACTCACTCATATCCTATGGCGGGCGGTGCCTGCTAGGCACTGCCACCATATAAGTGGCCCAGCTCTGCCCGGCAGGCAATCGTGATGATTGCCACCAGCGGAAAAGCGACGGACCAACTTTGCGTCCGCCGCGATACCCATCACCAACCTAATATGGCGGTGGGTATTTCACATTACAATGGTGTACCGATCGCCACCGCCGGCCCCGCGGTGGCGATCGTTACGCCATCGTAATGAGCCCCTAGGTTAGGGCTGGATCAGCATTTTCCTTGATACTACTACTTTGAATTGCTCTGCACACATGGAGCATAAATCGACAGTAGTAAAACGATTCAGGCCTGCCAAAATCCTTTTGTGCAATGGTCATGAATATTGGACTTCTTAGGGAGCCCACTGAATCACTATTGCAAGCTGAGCAACCTTAAGCCATTTGGACGTCTTGAACACTACTGGTGAGTACTTCAGCAAATGGCCTGCTTGCCATAGAAGACATCAGTGTTTTAAGTTACTGACCTATAGCTTGCTTTAGTTTCTCCTTCCTTTTCTGACTTTGTACATGTACTGTACTTTACAGCACACATACAAAGAGGGACAAGGGTTAAAGTTAATGTAGGCATGGTATTTTTCACTGGAAGGCTATCCATCCAGTACAAAACCACCTATGCCAGACTCACAGAGACACCCTTGCACTATGGCACAAAGGTATCTCTGTAGTGCACGGCAGCTGATTTCAGCCCTAGGGAAAGGGGAGGAGAGTGCCATATTCCTGTAAATAAGATGCTCTCCTCCTCTCTCTTTTTCATGCAGTGCAGCATGCACTGTGCTGCCTGAGTAAGTGATAAATCTGGCCCAAAGTGTGCCATGACAACAGAGGGTCACATCCCTTCCTCCTAATCATACCTCTCAGATGGTACAATGCCCGAGGTCAGACGGCAATAGAACATGAAGTGCAGTGGTGACTGATAGAAATGGAAAGTGGTGAGGCCTGACATTGCTCGATGGGTTATATTTATTGTGGGCTGTGCAGCATGTGTAAAATAAGGCATTGATAAAATACAATGTGAGGAATTTTCTACTGTACATCTTTCACGCATTTTGCTTTTTAATGAAGTCACTGTTTTGAAAAGTTGTTTTTTAAAATAGCAATATTATTTAAAAGCAAAATGTGTTATACATATATAGCAGAGAGTTCCTCACACTTATCAGTGGCTAATAACACAAATGCAGCACAACCTACATTAGTTATAAGGCACCCATACTGAGCTCATACACAAAAAGGAGCTGCAGAGGGATATAGAACAGGTCGCCCTCCCCTCATAATATTCCATCACAAAAAGACCTGATCTAGTATGGGACAATCCTTGTGAGCATACCCAAATGCCATATCTTGACTCCAATGTTTAGTAACAGCTTCTATAATGCTGTCCAATCTAGGTTGTCCTGTCCCTATTTTAACCCCTTGCGTGCTGATAACGGCCCCCGTCCGTCATGCAGCGCGGTGGGCGTGTGCTGTTGACGGCTGGGGGCCGTCATGAACACGCCCACTCTTTAAAAGCGCCGCACAGGCGCAGAATCGCAGCCGCACACAAGGGGTTAAAAGTTGTTCAGTGTCATTCCCCAGAATACAGCTAAACAGGTGCATTTCACAATAAAGATAAATGTGCATATCACAACAATAAAAAATTTGCAAATGTATTGTCTTCTTTACTCTTTGCTTTGAGCCTTAAAGGTGGATCCTGGCATTTTCTGATCCAGTCTTTGAGAATGAAAGCAAAAGCAGGTTAGTGTGCACATCCTTAGCTCATGTATTTTAAAATGGTTTCATATGTGCTAATGAAGTTCTTAGCATATATGAGACTGACGGGAAATATGTGAGCTCAGAATGGGTGCATTTCCCAACAAAGATAAATGTGCATATTAACAATAATAAAATTGTGCAAAGGTTTGAAAGTGCCTCACGGAAACACCACCATATCAGGAAAGGGTAAGATGGCGACTAAACTTGCAATCAGTTCCCCTCACAGCGCCTAATCGGCTGCAGAGGGAGAGGCAATATCAGGAAAGGGTAAGTGGGATGTGCAAAGTAAGCAAGCAAATTAATTAAAAAACACACGTTTTAAAATTCGCGCTAAATACTGCTCTCGGCTCAGGAGAAATGCGCTCTGTCAATCGTAAAGGGTATTCCTTACAGTCTGTGAAGATATTGACAAACAGCCCTGGGAAATACATGGATGATGTCTAGGACTGCTTGCTTGAAAATATGATGGTGCTGTGTGTCATTAGAGGGCGGTCTCTTGAGATCTCTAAAAAATACAGCCAGGGCTAGTGCTAGGTCAGCCCATAGCCCTCGTAGCAGTTAAAAAAAAGAAATATGTAATTTGCATATGTGCATTAGCACATATCCCTCTCTGGATAGTACCTGGCTGCCTGACTCTCATGTTAGCTAGGGCCAGAGGCAGCCAAGCACTGAGGATGGAACCTGGTACATGTTAAGAGGATAGTAATTGGTCTCAGCATTTGCAATATGCACACCTTAAAAAAGTGGACAGATACCTATCTTCTTTTCTTGGGAATCCGCACGGCCAGCTCAGTTGGCTGGCTGCCATCGTCCTCTGGCCTATAGCAAAATTGACCCTCAACAGTTTATCAGCACCTTGGCTGCCTCCAGGCCTCTCCCCCAAGATAGCCTGGAGGGATTAGTTAATGGGTTTTAAACTTGGATCTCAGACTCAGTGTCTGCTCTTGCGGTTCCCTGTCGACCCAAGTTGGCAAGAGACTCGCCCTCTAAACCATGGTTTTCCCAGGAGTTCAAGCCCTTAAACATGAATGCAAGCTTTTGGAGAGGGCATGGTGTTCCAGTGGCTAAGGCGCCGCGTCCAAACTTGCACTTAGGGCAAAACAAAAAGTGTTAATATACCGCTATTGTTGCTGCCAAAAGCCTCTGTTATGCCGCACAGATTGCCTTGGCTAATAATAATTTGAAGGAAATATTTGCCATTCTTCAAAATGTTATGGCCCCTAGCGCACTGGTGCGAGCATTGCCAGTATCAGACTCCTGGTGCTACACCCTTTCTAAGTTTTTGTTGACAAAATATGTAGCATTCAAGCTACTTTCTCCACTCCAGCAGGAGGGCTTACAGCTTCCTCATCTGTCCATCTGATGGCTGGTACGTCTAATAGGCTGTCAACCTTTGCGCCTGTTGAGCGAACTGATACGTTAAAAATTCTTAAAGCCTTGAAGTCTGGCTCTCCTAATGACCCTTGTGCCGCCAGACTCCTAGACACTGCTGCGGACATTATCAATCCTGAAGTCAACTAAATCATTATTATGTCCCTCAGAGAGGCCATGGTTCCTACTTCTTGGAAGCAGGCACTGTTTCTTCCTCTTCTTAAAAAGCCTTCTCTTGACCCTTCAATACCCTGGAACTACAGGCAAATCTCGCTCCTGCCTACCTTAGCTATGGTCTGCGAGAAAATAGTCACCAATCAGCTTACTAACTTTGTTGAGGCATCCAGCCTGCTGCATTCAGCTCAATCTTACTTCTGTGCGGCCTACAGTACAGAGTCAGCCTTGGTAGAGGTGGTAGAGGCAATCCAAGAGTGTTTGGATGCCGGCGGGAGGGCAGCTTTGGTTATGCTGGAACTCTTGGCGGCATTCGACACAGTGCCCCATTCTCTGCTTCTTAAGCGCCTCTCAGAAATTGGCGTTGCTGGTTCCATCTGGGGTTGGATTAGGTCCTTCCTCAAAGCCCGAACACAGCAGGTCTGGCGTGTGCCTAGGAGCCTCAGCAGATGGTCACTGTTGTTCCGCAGGGCTCATCCCTTAGTCTTCTTTCATTTAACATCTATGTTACTCCACTGGTTTTTCTAGTGAAATCATTAGGGGCTAAGGTGATGGCCTATGCTGACGACACCCAGCTTTTGTTTTCTTGGGGGAAGAGATGATTAATCTGTCCAGTCTGCGCAACACTATCTTGCCTCCATTTTCCACTGGCTGGCCCAGGTGCAGCTGAAGTGCAAAGAAGGGAAGTCAGAGGTTCTCTTGTATGGGCAAAAGCAAAGCTGTGGCCCCCTGGCTTCCTCCTGCCTAGTGCAGGGAACAATATTACTAAAAATCTAGGGATTTGGTTCTTGGAGAATCTGAATTTCTCCACAAAAGTTTAGAAGCTTGTCAGGACGTGCTTTGGCACCTTGAAAGCCCTGAGAAAGTTTCTTCCCTTTCTTCCAGAACCTGCTAAAGAGACAGTGGTCTGTGCTTTGATTTTATCTTGCCTGGATTACGCCAATGACCTGTATGTGGGCATTCCTGGCTACCTCTTGGGTAAATTGCAAGTTGTTCAAAACTCTGCTGCCAGACTCCTGTTAGGCTTGACCAAAAGGTGCAGTGTGCGTGCTCATTTGCGCTCCCTGCACTGGCTTCCTTTTGATGCTCGAAATAAATTCAATATGCTTATCATCGCCCATAGGGCCCTCTATGGCAGGGGCCCTAGCTATCTTCAGAAGAGATTTGTCGTTTACACTCCAGCTAGACAGTTGGGCTCCTCTTCTCAACTTCTGCTGCAGACCCCCAGATTCAATCGGCAAAGGCTGGGTGGTTGCTCACTTGTCAGGAAAGCTAGACATGGCGCTGCGGAGCACTTAGGATCATGTGATTTTCAAGAAAAAGCTTAAAACGTTCCTCTTTTAGCTGACCATCTGGTACCTTCTGCCTTTACCGTTGCACACGCCGGGACACTCTTTCAAGTAACTGAGCGCAATACAAATTCATTTAACATAACATAACCTGATGCCCTCTACAAGGAACAACTCTGAGGAGGTGCTTTTGGATTCGTCCACAGACCCTGTGAGCAATGGTTGCAGTCTCCTAGTGGTACGTAGATGACAGGACAAAAAACTCTGCATTACTGGATTCCTGGGAGACAGAAATGCAAGTATTTTCCTTTGTAAAGTATGTTTACTGATCAAACTACTTTTTTGCATTGGTCCCATTGTATGTACAATGCCTGCAGCACTGATTGTGCCACCCACTCAGTAGCCCTGAAAACATGGCTCAGGCTTGCCACTGCAGAGCTTGTGTGTGCAGTTTTAAACTGTCATTTTGACCTGGCACGTTAACCTGCTTGCTGGGCCCAAACCTTCCCTTTTTATTACATGTAAGTCACACCTAAGGTAGGCCCTAAGTAGCCTCATGGATAGGGTGCAGTATATTTAAAAAGTAGGACATGTATGTTTAGGTTTTACATGTCCTGGTAGTGAAATACTCTGAAATACTAGTGCATGGCCTATCATTCCCATAGGTTAACATTGGGACTGCTTTAAACCCCTTTTAAGTACAATTTCCAATTGGGTGAGATAGAAATTTGGAGTTTGGAGTCTCTAGACTCACAATTTAAAATCACAACTTATGGTGAAGTTAGGTTTTAAATTATAAGTCTGAAAATGCCACTTTTAGAAATCTAATAAAAAAGTATCTAGAACTAAATTCTGGACATAATGTGCACTACTAATATCCCAAATAGGGAATGGTCAGTATTATTTTCAAACCTTTAAAAATGTACTCAGTTATTAGAACAATTTATCAAATATGTGAACATCAGGGATCTATTAACTCTATTACACGAGAACTTCAATCAATACAATGTAATGCACGCAAGCACTGACCAAATCAAGTCAATTTAATTTCAAGGACGTGATTTTTCATTGATTCTCAATTGATGGCTAGTATTCTCTTTCTTCAAAAACAATCTTTAGAGTATATCCCAGTGCATTTCAGGCTATCACAGTAGCCCTTCATAAGGGGTATCTAAAAAACATTTATATTCAATTCATCAAACTGTTATCACAACCTGAATAAATAACACCCAGTGGGACGCTCGATAGCCGCGAAAGCGCACACAACTCCAGGGGCGACAGGACTGAAGTAAGGGTCAAACGAGTGTGGCGCCGCCTTGGGAGTCCAGCCGCAGGGTTGCCCCTGGCTGCGTTATTGGGCAGGGGACCTACTGGGACTCCTCATAAACATTTCATTGCCTCATTTCTGGTGGCCCTGTATAACTTTCACGCTCCCCCAGTGCTACAAGCAGAGAGGTCCAGAGACGATTAGGCAGTCATTCAGCCTGGGCAGGGCCAAAGAGACATTCAGAACGTAGGCACCTGCAAAGTTCATAGGGCCTCATGACAGTGATCAACGACTGCAGTGAAAGAGTATTGGGCCGTCTGCATCCACACAAGAGTAGGAGACAACCTGGTGAACCTCGACAACAGACGCAAAGGGACTCCTTGGCTTGAACAGACCTATTAGCACATGCATCCCAAAAATGGCAGGGAGACCGTAATGCCAAGTCCACCATGCAGGCCAAATTAGACAAATACGCCTGGAGCAAGGGTGCTGACGCTAAAGACAAAGAACTTGACGATTGGCCTGAAAAGAGTCAAGATGTAAATGAAGAGCCGGAATTAACCCTTCACGACATAATGTCACCCATTACAACTGTTAGGACACCACTCGAGTCCAGAATTAAAAATGTCTCTACAGAAATCTCATTGATAAGAACCGATATGAGGTCAATGTACACTAGACTGAAAGAGGTTGAATTAACCGCAGATTCCCTGGTCAAAGACACATCCACCCTTCTTTTTTTTTCTCATTACACCATGGCTACTGCACTCTGGGTCGATTGTAAACACCCTCGATCCTTCTGTGGTCCAAGCATTTTCGGACTCGTACCTTTCACGGCACAAGTCTTTGTGAAGGGGAGGGGCAGAGAACCCCCACCACCTGATCCATAGCTTGATGGAATCATTGCATCAAATATCGATGTTTATGACCAACTTGTAGGCTTATCCACGATCCGTAACCTGAGCACTTCAGAAAATCCTCTCAAATTTTTGAGAACCATCGTAGGTTACCCTTAGTATCTAAGTTACATGTCCTTGTAACCACACTTAACCAGGCTGTTGAGTTCGGGGTGGGGTCCAACCAATCTTTACAAATCTCTCCCCTGGCCAAGGTCAACAGATAAAATAGTAGACCCCTTTGCCTACTGTTTAGAGCCTGTTGGGAGGCGTTGTCCACCCCAAGAAGCACCAATGTTTCAGTTAAGATTATATTTTCTGCTAAGATGGCCCTTATGGGGGCTTCTACAGTCTCCCAAAATGATTTTATTTCTGGACATGTATAGAAGACATGGACATCATTAGCCTATGATGTTACATCTCTTGAACGAGGAGCAGGCTGTAGCACAAACTTGTCTAACATAATATGACCTGGTCCTACTTCATGAACAGTCCAACTTATATTTCTACGTGTCTTTAGCTCCCACAATTTTGTGTGCTATGTTAGCAGTTATTCATATACTTTCTATCACAGCGAATCCCTGTTTTGTTTTCTGGTTCAGTTCCCTTTATGTACAACCCAATGTGTAGTGTATCATAAATTCAAAAAGTGAAAAGAAAAAGAAAGAAGAATGAAAAAATGGTGAACAGGTATGGAGTACCTCACGGAAGTAACACCATCGGAGCACACTGGTTGGTTCTCACCAGTGGGCTCAGGTTCTCATCATCAGCACTAAGATACCATAACAATAAATGTGCAAAATTTGTGAAAGAACAATAAATCCAGTGGTGAAAAATACTGGTGACGTGAGCACTAGAATGTATCTCCCTAGTGCTTACTATATCTGACCCCCTAATTAATAAAGTGGAACCTAGTGCTTTGAAACCACTTTATTAAGTTTAAAAACGATCTAAACCACCACTATCTATCCTCCTGTATTCTATGCTGTGGCTCTGCTCACATTAAAAGACACTCCGTTGCCTTCTATCTGCATAGAGGGTCAACATGTTTCATTGCCATGTGTATTTTAGGCAATTTTTTCAGGGCAAAGGTCAGTTTTCACCACACTGCAGACGTTTCATGAAATTATTACCACTTCACTGCCCCACTTGGGCATACCGGTGAGTGGTGACCCCCTTTCTTTTTTAATTTAGGTTGCTCTTTTGGTCACACTACATCGGTATGATCCCCGTGCTGCTTTCCGTCAGCCGGCTCTGTGGGAGTGCTGTGTCTTATCTTGTCAGCTCTGAACAAGAAAACAGAACAGGGAATCACGGTGATAGACAGTATATGAATAACTGCTATCATAGCACACAAAATTGTGGGAACTAAAGACATGTAGAAATCCAAGTTGGACTGTTCATGAAATAAGACCAGGTCATATTGTTTTAGACTTGTTGAGTGGGGGTTGACCTGTTCCTTTTAAATAAACCATTGAGCTCCTTTTTGAGAATAGTGTAGCACAAACTTGGCAAATCTTTGGGGTGCCCAATACAACCTATGGATGACAAAAAAGTGATGGCATTTAAAGTTAGCCGGTGTTACTGTAGCATAAAGCAATTTCATTGAGTCTATCCACAGAGATTACATGCTACCCTCCAGCAATATATCTGTCCAGACCTCAGAAGGGTCCTTCATTTTCTCTTCCTCTGCCTCCAAGAATTGTCCATACCTTTTTGCCACTTCTTTAGCTTTCTGATTGGTATCCTGGAGTGAGGCCTCAAAATCCCAATTACCACCAACATTGTCCACTGCCGTCAGAGCCCATGAAGTAAGCTGCAAGTACTTAAACTTGGAGAGCCTATGGCCTGTCCTAATGTTCAAAACCTCCCAGGGGATCAATCCTCCTGTTGTTATCAAGTCTCCCCATTTCGTTAACCCCGCCTGCTTTGGGCATCTTCCAGACATTCTGGTGTCCCCCGGGGATTCACAAATTGTGGCAAATTCTGAGAAATAACCAATCTTCAGAGCCTGTCTCACTACAAGCCAGAGGCCCAAAACCTTTAACATTACTTTTTTTATTTGAGCCACAAATTTATATAAAAAGGCTCCTCCCACATCTTTGGTCATTTCTCTCAATATTAGAACCCAGGTAGTATTCATGGATTCCCCTGCAAGCATACATTTTTTTTAAGTGGTAGGCCATACAACAAAGGCTGAGATCTGGCAATGCTCTAACCCCCTCAACCCCCTTCTTAAGGCTACTTCTTAGTTTTTTTCCATCAGAAATTAACCCCCTGGGATGGCCAGATAAAACAAGATATTTTCCCTTGTATTTTATTAATTTCATCTTTAGGGAAACTGAGTAGTATGCAGTTATAGAGGTATCTAAGCTTTGGGAGAACAGACATTTTTATCAAGTTGACCCTCCCATATATTGACAGGGGTAAGTTATTTCTCCTAGCTAGTTGTCTATCTACCTCCTTCATCACTCTCTTCAGATTACCAGAAGGAATCTCATCAATTTTATCCGTAATTATTATCCCAAGTATTTAATCTCTGAACAGACTCTGCCACCTCACCCTTCCATGTTCCAACACATTACTTCTGTTTTTTTTTAACTGAATACCCAGAAAGTGCCCTGAATTCAGTTGTCCGTTGTTCTACCTTAGTTAATGTTTGAGCTCGGTCAGAAGTGTAAATTACTAAATCATCGGCATATAATGCAATTTTGCTGTGTGTTGGAAGCTGGTGTATAGGAATAAACTTCTTGTCTGTTCTTAAAATGGGTGCCAGAGGTTCAATATAAATATCAAAGAGAAGAGGGGACCAGGACAACCCTGTCTCGTCCCTCTATAGATTTTGAAACTCCTTGTCAAGGAGCCATTTAAGAGAATTTTAGCCATGGGGTGCTCATAATGATTTTGTATTGCCCTAATGAAATCAGTACTGAAACCCATTGTGCCTAAAAGGGCCCAAACAAACGCCCAGCTGACATGATCGAAAGCCTTTGTGGCATCTATAGTGATCACCACCAACGGGATCGATCGCTCAACTGCTAAGTCTATAGTCCCTATTAATGACAGCGTAAGTTCTTGTATTTGTCTTTTAGGGACAAAGCCTTTCTGGTCTGCACGATTCAGCTGGGGGGCCACCTTGGCCAGTCTCTTGGCAATATACCTATATAAATTTCATTATCCACATTTAGTAGGGAGATTGGTTGGTATGAATCGACCCTACTCAGATCCTTAGCCGGATTTACGATCAGAGTGATTATGGCCTCACTCCATGAGTGCGGGATCCGCCCTTCCTCTTTATTAACCGAATTAAATAGGACCACCATTTCTGGTACGATCTCCTCAACTATTAACTTGTAGACATCAACCGGTACAGAGTCAGGGCCTGCTGCCTTGCCGTTCTTCATGTGTTTAAGTTGTTCTCACATCTCCTCTTCAGTAATGGGGGCCACAACCCTGTTCCTGCTTTCTGTTTTTAAGGCTGGGAGGCATAAGCTGTTTAACAAACACGTTAAGACCTCTTCATCCAAGCTCTCTGATTCTGCATATAGTTCTGAGAAAGGTTTTACCAAACTTTCCTGTATTTCCTCCTCTTTATTTGTAATAGCCCCCTCAGAATTGATGACCAGCTCTCCTATGTGATTTCTCACCCTATCTGCCCTCGCCTTCCAGGCTAATAGTGCTCCAGCCTTTTCACCACACTCGAAATGTTGCATACATGCCGCAGCCCACCTTTCCCTACACTTTGTTTCTAATTTGATCTTATAGTTCGATCTAGCTTCATCCAGCTTTTTCAATGTCTCCTCTCTGTATTGTGTATCTTGCTGCATCCTTCCTTCTGACACCCGATCTCCTCCTCCAACTTCCTTAACTCAGCCCGCTCCACTTTATTATTACATGAGACCTGACTTTGTAAAATCCCCGAATAGAGACTTTGAAAGTGTCCCAAATAACTTCAATTGGCGCCGAGTGAGCATTAATCTGAAAAAAACTGTATTGTTTTTTTCTTTCAGGAGGGCAGCCATGTCTGAGTCCGATAGTATGGCTCTTTTCAACGTCTATCTAGCATTGTTCCTCATGTTAACTTCCTTCAATGTGATACTAACCATAGTGTGATCGGAGATGTGACCTGGAAGTATTTGGGCCTCCTTTATTATCCCGCCTGAATCTCTATCTACTAGCAGGTAATCCAAACGTGAGAAGTGATGATGCTTCTTACTATGAAAAGTGTATCCTCTTTTTCCTTTCATTAGGTGCCTCCAGGAATCAACCATACCCAGCTCGTTTAGCATATGCTTAAGGGCCAGTCTTGTCTTTGGTGCTTGGGCTTGAACTTCCCTCCTGCTCGTGGATCTATCTAATATTGGATATGAAAGGGTTGTCCGTATTCGGGCCATAAAATCCAGCGTCCTCAAAATCCGAACCCAAACATTTAAGAGTGGCCGTGACCCATCTACCTGAACTATCAGTGTTAGAAGTGGTCATCTCCACACCTGACCCTTTCCTAATGATTATTGTAACTCCCTTAGAGTATTCTGATTGGTCTGAAGCTACATAGCTCCCTACCCATCTTTGTTTTGAGTAAAACCCCCTGCATGGGCTTAGATACTTCTAAATACCTCATTTCCAGCCGCTGCCTATTTTTTTTTATCTTAATCCATTTAGGTTGCAATTTGTATCTTTTTGTCCCTCCCTGCCATTTATCTTAAGGTATCCCAGTTTCTTGGACCTGAGGATCTCTGATTCTCTATACTTGAAGTAAACCCTAGTAATGCACCTAGTATGTCTAATGAGGTCTGATTTTTTATTTTCTCCAACTGCTCCCCACCCTGTGTGCCCTTAACTCCTCCCTTGGGAACCCCCCCAAACTGTCAGGCATAAAGCCTATTGAACCGCTGGTGGAAGGAGGCTTATCTGTGATTAGACCCAGGCCTCCCCCTTATCCCGCCCCTAGTGCTGATGACTTTGTATCTATATTGTATTTATTTATGTCTTTTTCCTTCTATTTCTTTTTCTAACTTTTATTTTCACTCTTTTTGACTCACTCTAAGCTTAAATGACAAACTCATTTTCTCAGGAGCTCCCCCCTTTCCTTACGGAATCTATCAAGCTATCTGCTTCTTCTATGGACCGAATATTGCACATTTGGTTGTTCCACATGACACAGAGCATAGCTGGGAATTTTTTGTTGGGCATTAGCCCCAAGAATATTAAGCTCCTCCATTATTTTTCCCATTGTTTCTGGTCCGTTGCATGGCATATATCTGATCTAATGGTAAACATGGGGTTCTGGATTGTGTAGGGACCATTCCTCAGCACGGCCAACAAAATGATTCTTTAACTGACTATGAAAGAAAATATATCAACATTTTCCTTGGCTTCTGCCGCTGTGGATTCCTCTTGAATGGGTCTCTAAGTACCCGCTGTATCTCTTGAGCCAGGTTGATATCTAGTCTATCCTTCAGGGCCGTCTCCATCAGTAATCACATATGCTTTAAGGTTTGTCCCCTCCTCCGCCTCTGGAATATTTAAAATTGCAAATTGTTTCTCCAAGAATGGCTTTCTATTCTTTCCAGATCCTCCCTGAGGCTAGCGTTTTCTTTAACCAATGCCTCAATGCTTTTTGTGTTATTTGAGATGTCCCTCCGCATCCAACTTTCTTAATCCTCGAGTTCCCCTGTTCAAACGGCACATAAACCCTTCAACAAACAGTGAGCGACCTACAGTCTCGCAATGATAGGATGGAAGCTCAGCAGGATGAATATGAGGAACATTCAAGACGTAACAACATGCGTATTCTTGGTGTCCCAGAAAAGACGGAAGGGCAATGACAGACTTGTTCATGGAGGAAATTGTTACTATCTAAAGCCTTTAAGATTGTCAAAGTTCTTTACAATCAAGCGGGCACACAGAGTGACTGAAACCCGGTGCTCCTCCGAGGCCTATAGTAGCGAGAGTCTTCAACTATAGGGAGAGTCATCATTCTACAAACGGCTAGCACAGCACCTCCAATTGAACTCAAAAACAGTAGGATCTCCTCCTTCCCAGACTTCACAGTAAAGGTGCAACACCAACAACAAAGCTTTCTTGAAATTAAAAAAGCCCTGCATGATCAGGACATTAAATACGCAAAGCTCTTCCCAGCCAAGTTGTGAGCGGAATCGAAGGTAAAGGCCTGGATTATCATCACTCCTGAGGAGGCATGGGAATGGCTGGCGAACAGCATGAAAGAAGGGTCACCAAAACTAATGAGACAGACCAGGGAAACTGCGAGTGGAACAGAGAGGACGATCCTCCACAGAAGAGAATGCAGAGGTTGATGGCGACAAAGAGGACTAGTCATTGATCTTCATTTCTTTTACAAAAGTATAGGGACTCCTACATTGAACCTCACACGATCTTGAATCCCCAGCTGGCAAGCAGTTAGGAGGGAGGTGAGATAAAATGGTGCTACTGACAACGAGGGGCAAGAGATAATGTAACAGAATAAGCTAATTGAGAAATCAGGACACTGATTCAGTATGTATTTCAAATGTTTAATTGCTGGGCGGATGTGGGGTTGACACACTTACCAAAAGTTAAAGGGGAGGTTCTGAAACCGCCATGCTGGGAGGCAGGGAGGGGGTAAAGTTCTATGCAATGGCAGGGTTGGTTTCCAATCAGCAAGAATCTCCAGCGAACACAACATTACGCATATGAAGGATCGGTCAATATACATTGGTGAAAGGAAGCGGGTTGGGGAATGTTTAGTTATAGAAGTAGATTGTTTGGACAGGGTAAACACTACACGGAAAGCTGGAGATAGTACAATCCATGCATTGGGAAATTTGAGATTGATAACTGGTAGGTCCAGATGGACAAAAGGTCCTACACAAAGAAAAGAGGCACGCAGAGGTCTTCCCTCCATGATGCAGATTAATACCCAACGCAAACATGATAATAGCATTGAAACAAGAACTTAACTTGTTGTCTTGGAACGTGAATGGGTTAGGGGATAAGAAAAAGAGGATTTGCTCTCCAATATGTGAAACGTCACTCCTCTGACATGATTCTGCTCCCAAAAAAACACTTATTAGGCAATGTAAAGCGCTGACAAGATTAAAATTCAAACTTGTAGCACATGCAACGTTCGGTTCAGGCTCCCGAATAATGACTCGTAAGACATTTCAGATGACGACAGAGCACACATGAATGGACAATTTGGGTCGCTTTGTGGCAATCTCAGGGATGTGGGAGGGACGTACGTGGAATTTAGTATCCGCATTCAGAGACCTTGGTGACCTCCTGCTCACCCTACCAGAGGGTAGACTCCTAATTGGGGGCGACTTTAATTGAATTGTTTCTGATTCCTAAGACAGATGGCTCCAGAAAGTACTTCCACCAGAGCGTACACAAATTCATAACTTTATGGAAGCAATGGGTCTAGTAGACACCTGGAGGGTACTCCACCCCAGGGAACAGAAGTATACATATTATTCAGGAGCTCACCACAGTATGTCAAGGATGGAATATATTTTAACGCTAGCATACCAGTTAGAAAACATCAAAGAAGTGAGCCACCTTGCCAGATGTATATCAGATCACTCACCTGTCTGGGCCTGGATCGAGGTGGGTGAACCCAGAATTGGTAGAGTAGCCCCAATTAATCTCTGGAATCTTAAAAACCCTCAATTAAAAGAGCAAATTATACAAAACACAGAACTGTATTTTCAGTAAAACGAGCATTCAGTGGATTTGGCTCAGACACTGTGGGAAGCCTATAAGGTTGTAATTAGTGGTGCGGCTATCTCTCAAATTGCTGGGGTCAAAAACCATAAGCAGGAAGAATTAGTGTGTTTAGAAACAGAAATACGGGAATCAGAGGGGAACTTCGAGAAGCGAACCTAGACTAGACAAGACTCGCCTTAACATTAAAAACAAAAGAGTATTCTGCTGTGGCCACTGATGCAGCTAAGACATTGCACAGGGCAACGCTCAGCAAGATCCATGACGTTGAGGCCAAAGCTGGGAAACTGCTGGCCTGGTTAGACCATAGGGAACTAGCAAGTAGAGTAGTGACGGAGCTCGCATTGGAGCCTGGGGAGAAACTCAGGAGTTCGCAGATGCCTTTGGTGTCTATTATTGTGGTAAATATAGGTCTCAGATGCCATACGTAGAAGAAGACATGCACTCCTTTTTTAGGGATATAACCTTGCCTGCTCTTTCTGAGGAAGAGCGGTCAGAACTTGACCAGGAGCTGAACAACACAGAGGTCGAGAAAGCAAAAACCGAATTATGTGTGGGAAAGGCGTCAGGCCCAAATGGCTTGCCCATTGAATACTATAAACTAGCCCCGAGTAAGATTGCACACTATCTCACTGAAATGTTTCGGGAGAGCAGAGAGGCGAGATTGCTTCCCATTTACCAGAAGTTGGTGAAGATTGTGGTAATTCATAAAAGTGGCAAACCCAAGAATTTGTGCTCGTCGTATAGTCCGATATCGCTGCTCAACGCAGAAGCCAAGATATTGGTGAAAGTCCTAGCCACTCATTTAATAAACGTCATAACACAACTGGTTCACCTGGACCAATCATTCTTTATGCCAGCCAGGAACATTGCTCTTAACTTGCAGAGACTATAGGGAGTACTGGACCAAGCCAACACGATTACAGAAGACACAGTGGTGTTGTCCCTGGATGCGACCATGGCGCTCGACACAATAGAATGATCCTACAGGTTTGCAGTATTGCAGAAGCTGGGATTTGATCCGCGCTACTTGGGATGGGTCTGCCTTCTTTACTCCAAACCGCTTGCTCAAATAGCGGTCAATAGCAGAAAGTCTCCTGTGTTCGAACTCTGTAGGGGTACCTGGCAAGGCGGCCCACTCTCCCCATTGCTCTTCGCCTTAGTGCTTGTGCCACTGGCAATGTGAATACGAAACAATCTCGTCATTAGGGGGCTCAGATGGGCTGAGGGCTGGGAAAATCGTATTTCGCTATAAGCCAATTATATTTTATTGTATTTGGCATCCCCCGCGGCATCCCTAAATAGAGTGCTCCACATTTTCATGGTGTTTGGAAGATTCTCATATGATTAATTGGTTCAAGTCGTTAATCCATGTTGTTAGTGAAGGACTGCCTACCATGCCCAGGGGTTTCAACAAAGCAGACGCAGGGACAGGGTTTCAATATTTGGACATCCGAGTCTCTAAGGACCCGACTCACTTCTACGATAACAAAATTCTACCCATGTTGAAGAGTCTTAAAAGTGATGTCCTACACTGGAGGTCGCTCCTATTGACCTGCTGGGGCATGCAGCCTTATTTAAAATGGTGTCCCTTCCAAGGTTCTTGTTATTCTTACAGAACACGCCATACACGGTGGGGGCTAACTACTTTAGAACCATAGATGGTGCCCGGAGAGAAGTCCTGTGGGATGGTGAAGGGCCCAGAATTGCCATGCATAAGCTTACATGAGGGTGGTATGATGGGGGAATTGGCCTCCAAGACATTAAGAAATACTATTGGGTGGCGCAATTAATCGCAATAAATCAGTGTACATCCAGATCACATGGACAGGTGGCTGCTCCTGGGATGTAGCTTTACAGGGGCACTATATACTAATCCTGCCAGAAAGAGATTGTCAGGGCCTACTGAACAGTCGATCCAAGTGTGACGGGCTGCTTCAAGGAGCCTGGGATGAGAGGGTAAGATCCCGCTGGCCGCCCCACTCTGGGATGCCGACCTATTTGGCTATTTGCGGCACACCCGTGAATTCGACCGCTAGGACTTAATAGGTATCTCTAAGGTAAGGGATCTATAGAAGGCAGGAAGACTCATTCCCTTTGCCCAACTACAATTAGACTATGAATTGGCCAATAATGAATGCTTTAGGTATCTACAGATCCAACATGCGCTACTGGTGGCAATAACAAAGGGAGAGACGTCACCAGACTCCACCCCACTAGAAGATTTTCATCAATATATAAAAAACTTGTCAATAAGGTGACAGAACCTCTTCTTCAACTAAGAGCCAAGTAGGACTATGATGTCGCTGTCCTGGAGGATGACGAAAGGCTTGAGGCCTTGGCCTCTCCTAAAGAAACTTCCATATCCTCCAGGCTCAGACTCGTACAGCTGAAAATACTCCATAGAATATACTCAGCGGGACCTATGTTAATAAAGATGGGATATAGCGAGGAGATAGGATGCATGAGGGAATGTGGACAAGAGGGCACTTATATACATACACTTTAGGAATGCACACTAATCCAGAGATACTGGTCGTCCCTGAAGAAGTGTATGGAACATGTAATGGGCCACATGATCGACTGTAATATTAAACTATGTCTCCTAAATATCTGGGGCCCAACTGACCTACGTACCAAAGAAAGGTTATGGGTGGCACTTGGGATGGTAATTTCCAAGAGGAATATCGCTAGATGGCGGCGGGCGAAGGAACCACCAACAATGGTTGAATGGTGGAAAGACATGGACTGGTGTATGGTAATGGAGAAAACTGTTTATGAATCCAGGTGATGTCCCACCAAATGGACACAGATTTGTAGAAAATGGAATATCTACACTGGAGAAATATGTGATCCCCTGGAGCATGGGAGGGATGCTGTGCCGGGAGGGCCGGGTATTAGTGGCTCCAATGTAAATGGGTTGTAACAGTCATGTGATGTCAGATGTATTGTTAAGTTTGTGCCAGTACAAAACCAAACGTACATATGTACAAATGTTGATTAACCTGTACGCACCTTGTACCAAATAAAAAGTTTAATGAAAAAATTAAAAATAAACTCAGTGTGCAACACTGCACACTCATCTTTACTTTTAGAAAGCTGGAATTGTTTCACGTTAACCATTCTGTTCCTCTGCCTGTCTCTGAATACATGTTTGGGTTTGGTGACAGCTGGGCTTTGTGCATTTCCTATAGACCTTCATGCAAAGGGAGCCAGGGTGTGACATTTGCATCCTGATGGCCCATCACCAAGACAATGGGCCTTCTTGAGGTAAACAGGGAATGAGTACCTGGCCCTTGCATATTAATCAAGGCTGTGTCTGTACGCACACAGAGAGCTGCATATCCCTTGTAGTATGTTGGGAGCCAGGGTAGGAAAGGCAGGGACTTGTGATCTTCAAAGGCCTCTGTGATGTCTCCCCTACTTCAAAGGCACATTTGGGTGTAAGAACTGGGCTCCTGACACCACCAAATAATAACTCTACTTGAAGTAAGATCATTCTGCCTAAAAGAAGAGCTTCTGTGCTGTATAAGGGACTGCCACTTTGCTACTTGCTCTGCAGTGTTGGCGTGCTGTCTGCAACCTCTTGCCTAGGGGCAAGAGGCACTGGAGCTGCTCTCTCCCTTCATTTCAAAATTCTCCAAGGGCTTGCTGGCTTGCCTTCTGTTTTCTGAAGTCCCAGGGAGACAAAAGACTTCTTGCAACTCTGTTGGTGCTGCTGGACTCTGCCATCTGTGAGTCCACTGCTCCCCCTGTCTGAGGTGCCCCCTACAGTCAAGGGCCTCAGAAATGAGTTCTGCAGCTGTTTTTTCTGCAAAAAAACAGTGATTCAATCTGATTGCGTGAGAAAGATCGACACATCGCTCTACGATACTGAGGCAGTGCTGAATAAATGACAACTTGGATCCCGACTGCAAGGCTTGAAGACGATGCAGCGTGGATCTGAGGACATCCCTGTGCAGCTTGATGCTGACACATCGCTGATCCTTTGACAACGTCTGTGAGGCTTCACAACAACACATTGGCCCGAATACATGAATTGGAACTGGCACATTGAGTCTTTGACGTAGGTACTTTTTAAGCAGACCCTGCATGATATCTTTAGCTGGCCTGCCCTCCATTGCTCTCAGCTCAGACTTTGGATTTGTAACAGTTTCTCATGACCTCAGGGAACCTTTTGACCACTAGTGAGGTTCACGTACTGTTTCAATCTTGAAAAGTTCATATTTCAAGTTCTACTTATTGGATATTTGTCATCTTGGTCTTGTTTTACTTGGATAAATAGTCTCTGTATTATAAACTGGTTTGGAGTTTTTTATGGTGTTTACAATGTGTTACTGGAATTAAAGTGTGTTCCAATACTTCACACATTCCCTCCAGAGTTAAGCATTATTAGCAAACTTTAGGGAATATTTTTATTTTTCAATGTAACTTTATTTCGGCCTTTTTTAAACCATAAAAGTACATAAAATATAATATAACACATTTCGGTCCAAATCTTAGCGATAGCGATAGATATTTGGAGGATTCATTGCTGGGTAATAACAACATTTACATTTTTTTTTAAAACAACTTGTATCCAATAATGCAAAGAAGTAGAAGGATATCACAATTTCAAACCCGTTTTAGCTCTAATGGCCATCACACCGGTGAGAAATCTAGATACACAAAAAACCACCAGTCGTGAGGTATCAGACTTCAGTAGACGTTCTGCCTCTCTGCAGTGCCTTACTTCCAGGGAAATGCAGAGGGGTTTGATCCATCTTTTCCTAGGAGTGCCACATAAGGGACAGAAGAAAAAAATGTGTGCATAATCTTCCTTGACTTCAATTAAGTGTTTACAAAAAGTACATTTATCATGGTCTTGGTCATTACGATTGCTAGCCCATTTTGATTTCTTATCATTTGTTTGTAAGACACCATATCTACATTTTAGGTACAATGATTTGGCAACTTGTGGGCATATCTCATTCATCAGAGGTTCGAATTGGGGTATATCTTTAAGAAAGAGGAATAATGTAGTCAAGGATCCTAATCTGGAGTCATGCTGCAAAGTGCTGTTCATATAGTTCCAGAAGGATAACTTAATACCCTTACTACATGCCATGGTCAAGTCAGAGGGTACATCCCAATAGTGTGATAATCCTATTTGTTTTAGCCAAATCTTAACATGGTAAAACCACGGGTTGGCTTTTAGGAGGCCAAAACTCATTATCTCTTGCAGACCACTTTTGTAATGAACAAGCTCCATAACATTTGTGGAGTTTGTTGTACCTTTTGAAATCCTTTTAAAAATGTGAGATTTGCTGCAGGCCTACATATATCTAAAATGTGTTTTTCTCTGTAAATAATCCTACAAAATATTTTTCTTTTTAATACTATTAATGTTTTTCCACCTAGTATGAAATGTTTGCAAATCATTCACTTACTGACAATACCAGAGACAAGCATTCCATAAGCAGCAAATTTGCATGACAATTTCCGACTTAACCAATGCAGATGAATATGTACACAATATTTAGCATGTTAGCATGTAGTGCACTAACTGCAGAGATCTGTACCAATCAGGCTTGCTATGATCCTCCTTCAAACAATGGTACCCCTCATCCTGCTGGTGTGAAAAAGTGGTCATGTATGACCCTTTCTTAGTATTTTGGGCTGTAGTTACTTTAGAATTGTACTTTGTGATTAGCAATTTTCTTTCTCTTCAGTGGGTGAGTGTTGGTATTAGTATGTCCCTCATTACACCCTTCCTTTTTCCTGCCTAAACCCTTCCTATTTTGTAGTAAGTGTTCCTAATTTTACAGCCACTTTCCCTCATCTCTCCAACATTTACTAGTAATTAGTAAAATTACATGTGTGGAGATCTCCCTTAAAAAAAGATAGGAGAGTTTTCCACTCAATTGTCTGTGAACTTAATTTTGAAGTAAGTACAACAAAATTCAGTTTGTAAATCATGCCCTTTTTGTCCAAGTTTCCCACTCACAATTGCACCATGCAAACCTGTGATATTTGTTCATCTTAAAGTAAAGAGCAAAACGTTATTGTTCAAAAAGGCTCCCAAAGACTAATTCAGTTTTAGCTCCTAAAAACAGCCCAATGAAGCATTGACTTATCAACTGAATACATTGCTGGGTTACCAACCTCAAGACACACATTTCAGCCTTATGGGATCCCAATCAATGTTGTTAGGCTTTTCCCTAAATTTAAAACATGAGTTTCTTACACCTTATTGATTCGGGACTTAATGTACAACTGTTCGCAAGTATTGTTTGTTCATAACAGGTAACGATTTTCACCTTCTCTAGAATACGCGTATCTTACATAATACTTTACTATTTGATTTTATGAGTACAATTTGGATAGTGTTGTCTTGTTCATTTTGGGTTTCATGAACTGAAAAGGTGTTTGTATTTTGTATTTCTTTGTTTAAATGGTAATACAGCATGTTCCCATATGACTTGTAATGCTTTGTTTCCGCCTTGTAGGCAAGCTGGCACTGATCCCATTGTAACAGTAATACAGTAGCTGTTTTGGTTTTCTTAAATTGCCATCCACAACATTTGTGTTTCATGTGTACGTCAATTGAAACATATTTGGTATTTACTGAGCTCCTCAAAGCCTTCTTGCGTGGCTCTGTGTGGTTTAGTGAATCCAAAGTAATGCAAGGCAGAAGCATATTACTGCCTTGCATTACCTTAATGCAGGGAGGCTTCCCCTTTGGTGCAGTGTGTGCATCCCCATGCATCCATACATGTTTTTGATACAATCCCAGATTTACTAAAGACAGAAAACCTGGGATTGTGCACAAATGCTGCGCCTCCCTGAAAGAGACATAACAGGAGAAATAGTTTAATTTATCCTTGTTACTTCCTCTTTCTATGTGTGCTGCACATACTTCAAAGAATTGTTTTTGTACAGGAAGGAGTCACTTCTGCACAAAAAGAATCCTGCTCACGAAGAAGTCACCCTTCCTGCCTTTGTTGGCTGTAGGCTACCAAAAGTGTGCCACCAGTAGGAGACAGAGAAAATGCACCATATTGTTGTAGATATGGCACAATTCTGCTTTGTCCTCTTCATGTAATGCAGCTCAGCAAGTTGTATTGCTGTGTTGCATTGCATGACATTTTGATAAATATACCACTCATGATATATTGTGGGATGACAAGGGCCAAAAGTAAACAAACAAAAAGATTACCTCTCACACTGCAATTAATCAATCTGAATTGGAAGAAGTGCTTGAATATCATGTAAGATGCCAATTAAGGATGCCATGTAATGTGTGATCAAAAACACACTTAAAGGGCATTGTTAAATGTGAGTAACTAAGTGTACTATAGCTTTAAATGTTTCACCTTTTCTAGGTAACCGGGTTAATCCGACCTTTGATGTAAATTTTTCTGATAAAGTGATAGAAACTGGTTCATTTAGAAGATTTATGGAGTTTCCAGCAACATTAAGTCGCAACAGAGTCAAAGTCTACAGCAGGAACAGCTTATTATTGTCATAGGGGATGGAGATTGAGGGAACGTTGCTGTATGTTCGACTATTTAACACCTTAGCAGCTATGGAACGTCCAGCTCCAGTGCTGAACATTCCATTGCGCAGGTGAGGTTCGAACATCCAACGGCCGACAGCAGCACTCCCGAGGTAGTGGTGCCATCGGCCGTTGGACTAGGCGCAGCACTTATGAGGTTAAGGGCTTACTTTGCCTTGCAATGACTTGCATCACGCAAGGGCAATGCAAGCCCTTTATAAATATGCCCCGAAAGATCACATAGGAGATAGAAATAAATAGACCTAGTATATTTTGATAACTTAATTACTTCTTATAGCGTGATGGAAGGGATTTAGCAGTGTGATTGGAATGTTGAATACCCGTCACCTGTTCCTGTGTCATACATTACTTTTCAGCTTACCAGATAGCAAAATCATTTTCATGCTATAAAAGTTTATTTAACTTGGGCTTCATAAAGGCATTAAGCTCTGAAACGTTCTCCTATGTATACTCTTGATTTTCAAAATCCTTGTACAGTGGCAGTCTGTGAGAAAGTCATCCTTTTGGGCCGATCACCCCCATTGTTCACTTTATACTGTTAATAGCTGACTCTGATTGTGCCCTGGTTTCTGCTTACCAGACGCAGAGCCAGTGCCCTGTTTTAAAGGTATATTGTGGTTGTTTATAATTACAATTGGGAATGACAGACCCCTGTAAGCATCTAGTATATAATAAGGCAATGGGGATTCAAACTACATAAAGGTCTCTAGTATATATTATGGCAGGGAGATTTCCTACACTAGAGTGTGCACTGCTGTGTTGCCTGCTGTCTGGGTGGAGGGCTATGTGAGAAAGTCATCCATTTTTCCTTGATCATTCTCATTATTTGCATGTTGCTGGTAGAAATTGAATTTGATTGTACCGTGGACTCTGCTTACAAGACTTAGGGCCAAAGCTCTGCTTCAAAGGTAGGTGGTTAGGTATAATTACAAGTGGCAATGACAGACCCCCTGTAAGTCCCTAGTACATAATATGGCAAGGGGGATTCAAACTACCTATAATGCCCTGGTATATAGTAGGGCAGGGAGGTTTAGAGGTCCAGTAGATTTCCTGCACTACTGTGTGCACTTCTCTGTTGCCTGCTCTCATTTTAAAGGCAGCCCTGCTTTGCAGACTGTCTTTAAAATTAAATTAAATGCACATTTGACTTTGGAATCAAAGGTACTTACAGAGTAGTATTCTACATTGTTTTTACATATAAGTTAACCCTAAGGTCTTCCTCCTGGTAGTGTGACTTGTAGCTATGAGCAAAGACAATATAAAAGATGCTTTGTAAGCCCTGATGAGGAAAACAGCCCCATTTGAGTCCACCCATTTGAGATACCCAGCTCAGCGGGCTAATATTGGACTATTTTTTTTAAGTATGAATATTGACTGGAGTGAGGTAGAAATATCATTCAAGGATTGAAAATGATTGTTATGATAAATCCAACAACTTGCCACTTTTAGATCTATATTAACTATCACAGAAAATAAGTTATTACATTTTCTTTTCTATAAGCCAAAATCCAGCCTTCCGAGCCCCTTTCTGATTGACTAGCCTCTGCCAGGCTGAGCCAAGCTCTCCTAATGAGGTGTGAAATGGACTGCTAGAGAGATAATGAATTTCTTGTGGGTGGAGAACTGCAGCTGCAGAAAAAAAGGGCGGTATGAAGAAGGGTGGCCAAACAGGTCTTCAAAGGGAGAATGACACGTTAGAACAGCACAGGCTCAACCCCATATCCTGCAACCTTAGGCACGGGGAGTGTTAGAGAATCTTAGACATGCCAGTAAATTTGGCTTAGGTTGATCTATTGTCCAAGGAAATCATTTCTCCATGTTGGATTGATTTTGAGAGAATAGTGCTTTCTGAAACAATAATATTTATGCCACACTTTAGATGAAGTGGCCATACACCTGGGTGGCACCCTGCATCCTTTTGACCAGGCATCCTCCCCTGCTTGACGCCCAGGAACACAGCATAAATATGGGAGATTTGCCGAGCTACTCAAATCTGTAGCATGAAACTGCAAGGAGAAGAAGTACTGCTCTACTGGAAACCTGATCTGCACTCTGAAGAATTGGACTTGCTGCAAATTCTAGGACTACAGCCCGAAGGTCTCTGCCTTGCTTCAAGAAGGATTACGGAGCAGACTCCTTGCAAGCTACAGTTAATTGAGCCCACCTGCATCATCCCCATCAAGAAGTCCCCACCCTGGATTGTATCCAGTGGATTTGTCTAGGTGCATTGTGGGAATTGTAGTCCTGACAGCCCAAGGACCATCTCAAATATTCTAGACCCCCGGACTGTTGTTGTGGACACTTTGAACCCTCAAGGAGACCTTCTGGAAGAAGATCCAGTAGTTTGGTGAAGTGTAGGAACTTTTAGGTAAAAAATTCCAAAAGGTGAATGACTTGACGGCGGGGGTCAAGCCGGGGACCTTCAACTGCAATCCGGCCTGGATTTCAGGTTTGTCCCGCTGAAAGCGACCAGATGTTCTAATTTGGTGCTTCAGGTTTCTGGTTCCCTAAATTGGTATAATGTCATATTGGTGTCTATTTGTTCATAAAAATGTAATCTATTTTGTATAAATTTGTGTTGGATTTTTATTGTGTGTTGTGTCTTACTTATTTAATATATTGATTTTTTATATGCTATACACACCTGTCTCCTGTTATGTTATGTTATGTTAAAGTTTTTTATTGTGCGCACAGCTACTCCAGCCAAGGAGCGTCCTGGCGCATAGACAAGGAGAACATAACACAACAGGAAAAGTTACGCCTGCCTGCTCATTGTCAGCTACCACAGGTTGAGCAAGGGAAACGTGTATTGAGACTTTGACTGAACCTTGTATTTTGTTTATGACCTTATTACTAGTGGCAAGTCCCTACTTATCACTACTAATAACCCACTTTCCAATAGAGTCAATACGTATATAGTAATTGAGTCACACCACAGTCAGTTGGTATTGATTCCTAATTTGCTAACATATATTAGTAAATATAACCTCCATTTCTTTTATAGCTTCAAAAGAGCTGTACATTGTTAATCTCTTGATTTAATGAGGTTTTTTCCTCTATAAAATAGTTGTACAATCGATTTCCCTTCATGGTGTTCACCCATTACACACATTTCCCCAGTTTCATAGGATAAAAAGACCACCCTTCTTTAGCATGTCTCTGCAGTGGTAAGATTAAAATCAGTTTTTTATACAAAAATGAAGCACCTTTCCATTGTACTAAGCCTTTCTTAGGATTCAAAGTCACTTTTTCATAAATTGATAGGGCTGGGGGAATCATCTTCACATTCTTATAATGTTTACCTAAATTCAAATGTATTGATTGAAATGCATTTTAGTCATAAATGCCACAAAGATGGTTTGTGGAAAGTTAATATTTTTTTGTCTTCTCATCTCTACCATGGTTGCATGCAGCCGAACTGTTGGAACAAGGGAGCAAGGACTTACAGTAATACCAGCGTGCTGCCTCAGTCATAAACTGGCATGGGTCGCAACAGGATCAGGGGGAGCCAACCCAACAGCTACAGCCTATACCATACCAAGCCAAGTGCCTTGTTGTTGGGTTAACTGCTACTTTTCCATGAGCCAGTGACACCAATGCTTAAACCACTATCGTATCTTATAAAGACCTATGTGGGATAGCAAGGAGATTCTACCATGGCTAGGTAATCATCGGACGTGGGGGAGAAAAAAAAAACCCAAGCAGATAGTTAGACCAATCAAATAAAAGCCAAAAAGCTCTCTTATCCGATTTCCCAGCCCTGGCTAGGTCCAATTTTGATATTTGAGAAATTGATAGACACCAGTCATGGAGAGATGGAGGGGCGGCTTCTTTCCATCGCTTACAGATTTCTCTGCGTGCCACCAACATGCAATAGAACAGAAGGTTGTTAGCTGGGCTCCGATTCTGATCCAAGATACCAAAGATAACCAGGCGAAGATCGATAACCACTGAAAAGCCCAGAGAAGATGTAAGTTTCTTGCTTATAGCGTCCCAGAATGATGACAAGTGGGGACATTCAAAAAACATGTGCTCGTCGGAGGCTGATATTAAGCCACAACGAGCGCAAGCCACCGGATCACCTGGGAAAAACTTAGACAGCCTCTGTGGAGAGTAGTATGCCCTGTGCAGAGTAAATAGGTGGTTTCTACGGAGCCATGCTGGTTTAACTAGGTCCCACAAAACAGTGCAAGATTTTATCCAAAGGTCATTCACATTCAGGCTAGGCAACATAGAACCCCAAAGTTGTTCGGGGAGAATAAATTCCCCATCAATCTCTTCCAAGATTAGATTATACCATACAGCAATTTCTTTTGTAGCAGCTGGTTTATCCAGCAAGAGAGATTCTAATTGGCTACCTCCGCCCGGTGGGAAGTTATAAAGACGAGGGTTTTGGGTTGAGAGAGCTTGTGCCCAGCTTAATATTTGAAGATACTTAAATCTTGAAAAATTGGCACCTATTTTATTCACTAGATGTTCCCATGGAAGTAAAATCCCTTCCACAAATAAGTCCCCCCATGTGGATATTCCCGCCTCCTTCAATAGGATTGCTAGCCTGGGGCGGCGGTGAGATCCCATATGGGTGCTCTGGAAGAATGATATCCCAGTTTTATGGAAGATCTATTATTAAACCAGGTTTTAGCTAGACTCTGTAGTACCTTAATGTTGACCTTTTTGAAGTATTTATGATCGCCAAAGCTAAATAAAAAACCTGACTGCCCAACTCCTTAGCCCTCCAACATGGCCGAGAACATCCTCCCTACTCCTTGATCTGATGGCATTTTTAATAACATGCGTGCATGTGATAGTTGGAATGCCCATGCGTATATTTGCAAGTCAGTCCCTGCCAGTCCCCCCTTTTCTCGTCGCCGCCTTATTTTTTTCCAAGCAATCCTTACATTCTTTTTTTTCCAAATGAATGAAGTAATGTCCGCCTGTAGTTTAGCCAAGGAAGATCTATCAAAATAGAGTGGAATCGTATTAAATAAGAAGGACAATTTAGGCAAGATGGACATTTTTACCAGATTTGCACAGCCCAGAACCGACAAGGGGAGGTGCCCCCAGGAACTCAATAATTTCCGGCACTCTTTAGCGACTACAGATAGATTGGTAGAAGCAATCAAATTGATATCTTTGACAATTTTTAACCCCAGATATCTTAAGCTTGTACTGGGCTGCTCATTTAATCCAGTTACGTCACTGTTCCACACCATTAATTCAGTTTTTGAGGCATTTACCTCATACCCCAAGACTTTCCCGAATTCAAGGGCAAGCTTAATGGCAGCAGGGAATGCGGATCTGATATCTGAGGATATAATCATGACATCGTCCGCATACAGGGCCACCCTCCTTTCCCAAGCTTTATACTTAAAGGGCTTGATGATGTTATTATCTCTTAATTTTTGAGCAAAGGGTTCGATATAAATATCAAAAAGCAATGGGGATAAAGGGCAGCCCTGTCGTGTTCCTCTTGTGACATTAAAAGGTTCAGACAATCCACCATTAACCAGAGCAGATGCCGACGGACTATGATAGAGTAGTTTCACAGCTCCGCGGAAGCGCTCACCCACGTTGAACTAAGCCAAGGCCCCCGACAGGTACAACCAGTTGACCCTGTCGAAAGCCTTGGTCGCATCCAACGTGAGAAGAGCAAGCGGCAGAGAGTTGGTAGTAGCCATATCTATGGCTCCTATCAAGTCATACGTCAATTCTAAGAGCTGACGACCCCAACAAAGCCCTTCCTGTTAGGATGTAAGATATCTGGAGCAACCTTACCCAATCTCTTAGCCAAGAGTGACGCAAAGATCTTATCGGCGTTGAGAATGGATATAGGACGATACGACCCACAATCCGTGGGAGCCTTAACCGGTTTAGGAATCAATGTGATAGACGCGTTGTTCCAAGGAAGGGCCCCTTCCTGCAAAATTTGATTAAAAAGCCCAGTAAGGAAGGGAGAGATTTCACCTGCAAGGTTTTTATAAATTTCAGCTGGGAGACCATCGGGGCCTGAAGCCTTGCCCCCCTTGCTCCCACATATTGCAGACTCCACCTCTTCCTCTGTAACTACACTATCTAGAAATGGCTCTTTGCTCTCAAGATAGCGATGGTAGGGAGATGTCATTCAGCCACTCACCAATGCTTTCATGGGAGATATTTTTATCCTCCTTGTAAATATTCTCAAAGAATTTTTTGAAGGCCATTCTGATTTCTACATCAGATGAGACGGTCCCTGAACTAAATGCATTTGAATCAATGTAATTCCGTGCCCGATCGGTTCTAGATTTCCAGGCCAGCAGTTTGCCGGCCCCCTCGCCAAATTTGAAATGTGCTAACCTACTAGCTTCCCATTTCTGAAGGATTCGCTGATTTAAAACAGAGGCCAATTGCCTTTTAAGTTCCAACAGTTTCTCCTGTTTAACTAATGTAAGACTGGAAACATTACTGCAAGCATCTAGTTCTGCCTGTATTGTTAAGATGTTGGCTTCAATAGACGCCACTTCTTGAGTAAACTGCCCCCTGCGGAAAACGATCTTATTCTTAATGAGTCCGTGCAGGAAGCACTTAAAAGCATCCCACACGGAGTTAGACCCTGCAGTGCCGATATTGACTCGCATACATCACATGCCTCTAATTTGAGATATGAGACCTTGTCTGTTGATGAAAAGAAGGAGCGATCAAAAGACCACGATCTTTTAGGAACTTGCACAATACCAGCGAGATCTAGTACTACTGCGGAGTGATCAGACAGGTGAGAAGGTAGGTAACTAACATTGGTTACAGAATCTGTCAGACTGCAACTAATTAAGAAAAAATCAATCCTGGATTGATGGTGATATTTAAGATTGCGAAACGAAAATCCAGGTAGCAGACCTGCCCTTGCCCGCCAGATGTCAGTATAACCATATTGATGCATACAGTTGAATACGAAAGCTCTAGACTTAGAAAGTATTTGTTGACGACTAGATGGAATTTTATCTAGAGCATAATCGAGCATGATGTTAAAATCCCCTGCTATAATAATAGGTTCTGGGAAGTGTAAAAAAGCTGAGAAAATAAAGCCTCCAAAGCTGAAGAGTCATCTCTATTGGGTCCATAATAACCTACTAACGTCAGGCGTGAACCCCCTATTTCTACTAAGGTGATTGCCCATCTACCCCCTGTATCTACCAACTGCCTGATTAATCTGGTAGTGATCGTTTTTTTTAAAAAGAACAGTCACACCTCTTACATTAAGCGATTGAGAAGTAGAAACTGATAAATCTATCCACCTATTCCTTTTTACCAAATCAAGTAGCTCAGCCTCAACTAAATGTGTCTCCTGAAGTATAATGACCTGCGCATCAGAATCCCGCAGATATTGTAAGATCCTATTTGCCCTTTGCTTGGTGCGCAGCCCATTAATATTCCAGGAGAGGATCCCGAGCTTACCCATAATCAATACACCGTCCACTAAACCTATATCTATAAAAGAAAAACAAACAAACCTTGACTAAATCACTAGCCATAATCAAAGGCGGTGTGATGATAAAATAATAAGTCAACAACCAAACCAAAGATGAGGAACAATTTTTACTTTTTTCACCAACCCCCTTCACCCATGTGCCCCGCCCCCCCTCCCATGAGGAACCCTAGTACTAACCAACCGGAACAAGGCCGGTTAAGTGGTACTCCCTACCCTTTACTGAGCCCCAACAAAGCGCCACTTTCTGAATAGAGTGGAGCTAAAAAGCCACTTTCCTTTTTTTTTTAACTCTCCTGTTATATTTTTTTGTCATTTTTTGGTACTTTATCTCTCACATAAAATGTTTCTACTTATTCTATTATGTTTTTTTTTCTTTATTTTTATTAGCACTTCTGTTTTTCCTTTTTCCTACCCCCCTTACTTCCTTTTTTTTCTCCCCATCTCCTACTTTGATCTGCTTGTTTGAGCAAGAACTAAATGGTATTAGAAAGTAAGAAGCAGGAATATTTCCCCATCTGCAGATCAGATCCACTGGTTCCTTTACATTTAATTTTTACTTTCACCCTACTTCGCCCTATGTCACACTTAATAGGGGGGGGGGGGGGATTTGAGAAAGAAGGAGTGAGAGCCATAGAGAAATTATGCAGCCCTAGAATCCCAAAATCCTAAAAGCCAGGGATCTACCTCAATAACACACACCACTCAACCAGAACCTGAACCAGAGCCAGAGGCAGGACCTTCCTTGGCACCCCAAAAGGACATCAATAGATCATCAGCCGCCTGTACTGAGCGAATGTTAAACATTTTGTTATTAAGCATTATTTTCAGGGCGGCAGGAAACCCCATTTGGCCAAGCTTCCTGAACGCCTCCATTCTCCTACCTAGCTCCCATTGTTTCTCAAGGGTAGCCCCCGATCGATCAGATCGCATTTGGAAGGTGAAGCCTACTCCTGCTAGAGATTTTTGTTTAAGAGCTAGGTTGAAGATATGTTCTTTTAGTGAGTATGTGTGAAAATTCACAAGGATCTTTCTTGGCTTTGTACGTTGCGGATTCCGCCTGAATGGCTCTCTGTGTATTCGTTGTATGTCGGTTGATAAATCCTCTTCTGATTGTTCCAATTTTAAAGAACTTCTCAGAAGTGTAATAATGTAGCGTTTAATTTCAGATCCTCGCTACCCTCAAGCACATTTAGTATAATGATATTGCTGCGACTTGCATTATTTTCAAGAACTTCCATTCTTTCTGCCATTACAGTGTCAACTCTCTTTAATTTCTCGATTTCCTCTTTAGCATTATCGAGGTGAACCGACATACATGCCACAGATTATTCCAAGACTCCTGTTCTTGAGAAGAGGCCGTCAATCTTTGCATCTAAAGACTCACAGTAGCTTCTTATTTCACGTTGGATTACTGCAGACTCCTCGAAGCCCCTTTTAATATCAGCCGATAGCGTAGAAAACATGAGCTGTAAAGAGACGACTGGAAAGTTTGAGGATGTTTCAGAGGTAAGGGCTAGGGGGTCCAGAAGGGTGCCACTGTTAGAGTCTATTGTAGAGACCAGTTCTTTGCCGTGCCTGCTACCAGCATCGTTGTTGTCCGGATCAGGTTCATTCTCGACTCCGCTGTGGCTGCTTGCAAGCCTACTACTTAGAGAATCAGAGTGCGATATCTCACTCCCCTGAACAAAATCAGATAGCGCCACTGCCTGCGTGAAACTAGGATTAGTGTTGGTATTCTCCATTGGAAGAGTTAGGGGAGCTGGAGGATCTGGAGGTATTGATTCCAGGATTTCTTGCACAGAACAGGCATTAGACGTACCCATCTCATCCACTTTACTTGTGACTGAGGGTGAAACTATAGAAGCTTTAAAAGAAGTACATACAGGCGGAGCAAGTGATAGAGGGCCTGCTGAATGGGTAGATTCAGCGAGAGGGAGCCCGGAGCCCGGGGGTTAGAAGATGCCAGCTTGACAAGAGTTGTTGATGAGACAGGGGGGCCTGGGAGTGAATGGGTCTGAACTAAGTCAAGCACTTGAGGGATGACCTTAAAATACGAACGCAAAGAAGGCGTGATCTTTGAGCTAGAATCAAGGAGAGGCTTAGTGGACTTAGTAGTTTTATTTGTCTTGAGTAGCTTGTTAGACCTTTTTGCTCGTTTAGCTTTTACTTCCGCATGCAGGTATGATGAGGGTTTAGAGGTTTTAGCGGGATTAGGTGGGGACTCAGAAGTCTCCCAGCCACCCTCTGCACCGCCCAGGGATGATGCCCCACTATCCAGCCTTGTAAATGTTTGATTGTCGACCTCAGCCTCCGAAGACAACCTCCTGCTCCCCTCCTTTTTTGTACAAGGCCGACCCCTGTTAGCACCTCTCTTGCTTCTCCCCCCTAGAGACGTAACTGACTGAGGTATCTTAGTGCCCGGACCGGAGGATAAAGGTAGGGACTTATCCGAGAACAGACCATGCGCTTTCACTTTCCGCGTGGTAGCTCGCGTAGCAACCCTCGTAAGGCTGCTAGAACGCACCCCCAAGCTCTGCCAGGCGTTTGCACAGGCCTTTATTCAAAGCCAACTCCAACAAAGTTATGTACCTTATTTTGCGCATCCGTTGCCCCCTCACCAACACTCTTCCCCTTCACCTCGTCTATTGTGAGTGCTGCTGTAGAGGCTGCTCCGGTTTTTGCCGCCACGCTAACTTCTTCTTCCTCTGCTTCCTCGGGCTCCCCGGGCCGACCACCGCCTGTAAAGACGCTGACTTGAGGATCTCGCCGGTGACTCCAATGATACCTCCCGCGGCGGAGCTCCAGGGCGGCCCAAAACCAAGGCCGCAGGCCAAACCGGTGGTCTGAAAGCTGTGAGACGCCAGGAGCCTCGGAACTGGGCTGAGATACTGCCGGGTGGAGGCACATAGAGACTGAAGAAAGACCGCAAAGCGGCGGCAGTACCAACTCCGGATAAAAAATAAACTGCAACTTATGAAAGAGAGAGAGAAGCTTCCAAGCGTTTGCTAAAAATATGAGCTTTAGATTCCCCTAGTGCTCATATTTTGCTTGAATGCTAAACGCTAACTCACAAATGATACTGGCAAAATTGACAATGACGCCCTGTGAGGAGCTCAGAGCGGGGTACCGCGGAAGCTAGCCAGCTGCCGCCATGTTCCTCCCTCGGTTTGTGGAAAGTTATATATTTAGGCATGAAACTTGGGCAATTCAAAGGTGTGTTCTGCTAAGTTCCCTCCCATACAGTGATATTAATAAGAGCCTAAAGAGGAGCCTTGCTCGATGTCAAGAGGACAAGCTTCTGAAAGAAGACTAAGTGTCAAGGTAAAATTTTGACTGAGGCATACCGCTTAGTGTAACTGACAAGGGTTCCATTGCGGTCGGCCGGCCTCAAACTTTTACTTTGTCCCAGTCAAGCGCGACCAGATGTTCTAATTTGGTGCTTTAGGTTTCTGGTTCCCTAAATTGGTATATTGTCATATTGTTGTCTATTTGTTCATAAAAATGTAAACTATTTTGTATAAATTTGGGTTGGATTTTTATTGTGTGTTGTGTCTTACTTATTTAATGTATTGATTTTTTATATGCTATACACACCTGTCTCCTAAGTTACGCCTGCCTGCTCATTGTCAGCTACCACAGGTTGAGCAAGGGAAACATGTATTGAGACTTTGACTGAACCTTGTATTGTGTTTATGATGTTATTACTAGTGGCAAGTCCATACTTACCACTACTAATAACCCACTTTCCAATAGAGTCAATATGTATATAGTAATTGAGTCACACCAACGTCAGTTGGTATTGACTCCTAATTTGCTAACATGTATTAGTAAACTAATTCGCCGAGACGCCTACGGGTATTCGCCGCGCTTTAAAAATGCCAATAAATAAATAAATAAATAAATAAATATAACCTCCATTTCTTTTATAGCTTCAAAAGAGCTGTACATTGTTAATCTCTTGATTTAATGAGGTTTTTTCCTCTATAAAATAGTTGTAGAATAGATTTCCCTTCATGGTGTTCACCCATTACACACATTTCCCCAGTTTCATAGGATAATAAAGACCACCCTTCTTTAGCTTGTCTCTGCAGTGGTAAGATTAAAATCAGTTTTTTTTATTTTACAAAACTGAAGCACCTTTCCATTGTACTAAGCCTTTCTTAGGATTCAAAGTCACTTTTTCATAAATTGATAGGGCTGGGGGAATCATCTTCATATTCTTATAATGTTTACCTAAATTCAAATGTATTGATTGAAATGCATTTTAGTCATACATGCCACAAAGATGGTTTGTGGAAAGTTATATATTTAGGCATGAAACTTGGGCAATTCGAAGGTGTGTTCTGCTAAGTTCCCTCCCATACTGTGATATTAATAAGATTTCAGCAGGTGTATTCAAATGTGTGAAATGGCTCCCAGGAAGGAGTAAAGAATATTGAGACCCCTCAACAAGGGACATCCACAGAAACGGAAGACCTGGAATCCAGTGCAATACCTGACTTCACCACTGAGCCTGCAACCCGGGAGACATCAGTTCCCCTCAGGAGGTGAAGGTCATTAGGGCTTGTAGAAGAAGAGCCTAAGAAGACCACCACCAAGAGGAGCAAGCTTTGAAGTTCTTCTGTTGGCCAACAGCATTCAATTGTCAGCAAATTCTAAATCAAGCATGACCTTTCATAAGCTGTGCAACATCTGATCAAAAACTACCAACAATTTTGGACTTCGCCCCAAAATCTCACTCCCACCAATTGTGCAATTCTGACTCGGGATTTTCATTGTTTTTTTTTAGGATTATCGTTTTACATTTTTGAATTGAAATACCCTAATTTTCAAAAAAATGGTTTATGGTTTATTGATAATTAAACCATGCATTAAATAAATCATAAATCGTAATTCACACGTTCTTATATAGCGCCTTTCACCTTAAGGTCTCAAGGCGCTTGCTTTGGGAACCCGTCCTGGCTTTCCCCTGCGAGCTAACCCCTACTGGGCATCCCCAAGGTGAAAGCCAGGCATCCCATCGCAGTGGGGCCGTAGTGGAGATTAAGCAAGCTATTGCCCAGAGTTGCAGAGTGTGAACGCATGATTCGAGTAGGCACCGAGGCGATAATTGTCAAGTCCGTGGACATTTTGAGCTCAAGACCCTGCCGCGTCGGGGATTGAACCCTGGTCCCGGGTCTGACCTCTGCATCCGGGTCTGCCTCCTCTAACCAGTGAGCCACACTTCTCCTGTACTACTTACAATATTTGTTTTTACTGTGCTTTGATCGTTTATTTTTTCTAATATTTTATTTTATTTATTGCCATTGTCAAAACACTTATATTGAATATTCATATGCCTCTTGTATGTTTTATTTCTTTAAGATTGAGGGATAAAGACACAAATCCTTGTCAGGGTGTTTAAGGAATCTCTAATATGAAACGTGTTAAACCCTCTGGTAGTATCAGATCAAACAGTCAGGCTAAACCCTAAGGTAATGTGCACAGGATTTACCAAATAATCTTAAATTATTAAAGTTCTAACACAACCCAACTAAAATCCTTTTTTTTAATTGACTATTTTACTAAAAAGAAATGACATAAAAATGTCAATATTCCAAGAACTCAACTTATTATATGAAAAACTATGAAGTTGAAGATAGTGACTAAAATCACAAAGCCACTAGGGCAAACATCTTTTGCAGGACAGGGGCAAATTTTAAAGTTAAGTACAACCGCAATTGAGCACAGGTCAGATCCAAGCACCTGGCTAGTCCTGCTAAAATGTTTACCATCTGACTTGTTTGAATTGATATTGGTTAGATTCCTTAAGCAAGAGCTGCTGTAAAGGTAGGCCCAACACTGATAGACCCTTGGCTTGGTAGATAGCTGAACAGGAAAGTCTTGATCATTCTCCACTTTCCAAGTCCACAATTTGACAAATCACCCTGAGGAGTACAATTTAGCACCATTCCAACATTCCAGACACTTTTTTGCTGACTAACGATCAATTCAGCATAGCAGAAGGAAAGGTACATTTTGTGTTCAGTGTGGACTGTTTATCAGAGGAATTTGCAATATTGGCAAATATTTCCCTAAATGACATAAACAAAATAAAATGGTTTAAAAGTCAATTACCTTTGGTGTCGCTGTAGATTTATTGTGTCCCTGTACTTCACACAGGAGGCAACTCACCAGCCATCATTTTGAGTCACTTCTTATCAACAGCAGAACAGTCCCTGTATTCCTTCCTGCATTGATGTTCTACTTTTGATCCTCTCATGTATATGATTGTGATGAATTCAGGTGTTTAGAGTGCTGCTTGATTGAAGAGAATTTATTTTGGTTTCTGTACACATGCTTCCCATCATGTGGTGGTATCAAAGCCATCTGTGTCTAACAAATTGCATCAACATGTAGAATGCCTCAAAAAATGAAAATGTCACTCTTTATATTGTTCAGGCTACCACATTTGACATTTATAAACTGCTATAGAAAATGTGAGGTAGTGGTTTACAACATCCCATTGCAATCTCCAAAGGTGTACTGGAAGGACCCAGTTGCAGGGAAAGGCAGTGCAGTAACTGTTTACTTAAGTTATGTTATTGCAGAGGGGTTGTAGTTTGGTGGCATAAGTTCTAATGAGAGCCGAAGTGACAAGTCTACTATTGTCTGCTGGTTCAGTTGGTATTTTTAAATTATTTTCCTTTCCTGGTGGTATGGTTACACCAAGATCTGAAGATTCTCTCCTGGCATCTTGTGGCTCTAGCATTTGTTGTGCCTGTATTTGTTGTGGTCTAAAAATTATTTTAAAAAATGTGATTTTCAAGGATCAGATATTTAGCAGAAAACGTGTTAATATATACACATAGTTTATTATTATTATTTTGTAAAAATATTTTCTATTTATAAATTGTTTGTTATATATATATGTCGTTTATTTATTATTTATTTCCTTTGTCAACTAAGTTTAAATTAGTAATTCTTTAACTTTATTTCTGTTTGTTATCATTTTCATTGCCAAAGTATACGTGATGACAAACAAAATTGAAACAATAAGAAAAGTTTGATTAGTGGACTAAGTTGTTGAAATGTGAAAATATGTCAGAAAGCTACGTATCTATATGTGCATTATGGGGATCATTATGATGTCGGGTGGAAAGCCTCAGCCCGACACCATATCGGATTTGGGACCAACCGACTTGCAGTCGGCGGGTCCGACCGCCATATTTCGATGTCACCGAACACTGTACGGTCGGATTCCTATTGTTTCTCATAGGTGCTAGTGTTATGTCAGGGAACCGGCGGTAACACAGGCTCGTATGGGGTGTGTTTGGAAAATCCTGCACCCATCGTGCCTGCAACTCAGTGCAGGGTTTCACAAAGGCCACCAACCATAGGCAGCGGAGTCAAGGAACCCTGCTAGGGGCCCCCAAAGTCACTTTCTCACAGCCTTTCCTTGTCAGTCAGGCAGACATAGAAATGCTGTTGGAAACCGACATCATAATCCCGATGGCGTAAATGCTGTCAATAGGGGGTTACAGTGCGGTTCCAACAAACAGAAATACACAGCGAGACAGTCGGAACTGAGTCGGAATGATTGGCCGTTCCAAATATGAACATCGTAATCCGGCGGTTAAATTGTAAACGCCCAAGTCGATCGGGTGGGCTCCGACGTGGTTCGGAAGATTCCTGTCAAGGTCTTGAATCCTCAGAGTCGTACGATGCTCAAATGGGTTCCACCTCCCGATAGCCCCAGGGTCTGAGTGAAACAACCGACTCGATGTGGTGATCAAGCGAGGGAAGGGAAGGATGGGAACAGCAGGGAGGGAGACCTGGAAGGAGAGCAAGGCACTATGTAACACAAACACTTACACCAAGGTATATTTGTGATCAAGAATTCCACAAGAGGAGCAGCCACTAGCAACCTATGGGCGGAATAAGGAACATCAACTTCTAATTTAGGTGTTTCCTTCATGTACAACTGGGAGACAGGAATCACACACAAACATACCATTCGAATTAGTAGTGGCTTTTATCAGGGGGGTTTTGGAGCTGGCCCAGGTTAAGCTCAACAAGCCCCTGCTGCATAAAGACAAAGAAATAAGCAGTGTTATAAACCCAGCCGTTGTGCAGAAGCACTGCCCAGCTACCCCAGGGTTAAATCACCTCAGGGAATTCGCATAGATGTAATGTATAAGTTGGGGCAATGTGCCAGTAACAGCGAATAACGCGTGATGCACTGCTCAGCTTCCTCAGGGTTAATTCACCTCAGGGAATACGCATAGACGTCATGTATAAGTTGGGGCCAGGTGCCGGTAACCGCGAATAATGCGTGGAACTGGTTACAAGAATTAAAGTGCAAGAGACCGTGGCAATTGTGTCCCCATCACCAGCCGGTCCAATGAGGGCCCGTAGTATGGCAGCCTGTAGGAGGTCGCTCGAGCAGCCCTGCAAGATCTGAAAACAAGGTTCGTTCAACGGGACTACTCAGCGACAAAGTACACAGTAAGCAACCATTAAATACAAGGCAGAAATCCGTTTCCATCAAGTCAAGAGTATTAAGGAGTTTGTGGTGCCAGGAGCACCCCTACCAGTCCTCCTTGCATCTCGAGTGCTCAACAGTGCAAAGAACCAACGGCACCCGACCGGCGCCCTGGAAGCCATCATATGCCGGCAACGTGGTGATGTCATGCACTTCACCTGCCCAGCGCCTCTTGGGAAATGGAGTTCTTTTCCCGTTTCCCATTAACAGTGGCGATACCCATGGCTCCTGGCAGTGTTCTCCGGTGGCCTCCAACATGCGCCGCAACAGATTCCCACTGTTGGGCGGGGGCTTTTCGCCCAACACTGTAATGAAGTAGACAGTAGTTTCAGTAATAATTTTAAATATTATGAACATAAGATATATGAAATGAAATGAAAATTGGGTTTATATAGCACACATCTACCCTGAGGTCTCGTAGCGCTTTGGACAGGGTGGGCGGAGAGCAGAGCCAGACCATGAATGATTAGTGGAAAAGAAGAGTTTGCAGAAGATCTGAAGGTTAGGTTCACTGCGAAGAGCGAGAGGCAGGGAGTTCCAGAAAATGGAGGAATTCTGAGAGAATGACCGTCCACCCATCTGGCCCGGCGAACTTTCCTTACAATTGCCAAGAAGGCCATACTAGAACGTAGATTTCTAGAAGGTTGATTGGGGATGACCAGAGAGCAAATCATAGCGGGTCCTGATTTCCACATGGCTCTGTGGGCTAAGCACATGGCCTTGAATCGAATTCTGGATTGAATTGGCAGCCAGTGGAGCTTCTGCAAAGCAGGTGACTCTGATTACCTTCGGGGAAGCTCTAGGAGTTGGCGGGCTGCACTATTCTGAATTACCTGAAGTTTTTTAATGGTGGCCAGTGGAGCGCCCAAATACAGAGCATTTCTGTGATCTAAACGGGAGAGAATAAGGGCCTGAACCATGATTCTTCGGGCTTGAAAGGGAAGCAAAGGTAAGATTTTCCTCAACAGTCTCATCAAGCCAAACATGTGGCGGAGAGTTTGGTGGCTTGGTGGTTAAAGCACAGCTCACTATCCAACAACACGCCCAAGCTCTCTATCTGATCTTTGGGGATCGGCTTAGTGCCAAGGCAGGTAGGCCACCCCAGACCCATACTAGGTGATGGGGACTTACACAGGAACATCAGTTCTGTCTTGTTCCCATTTAGCTTGAGGTGGGATAGTGCCATCCATTCGGCTACCGCTTCTAGGCAGATGCCCAAGGTGCTAGGAAGACCCCTCAGGTTGGTTTAGAGCCACCACCAGTTGGGTGTCATCTGCATAGGTGATAATTTCGATACCAAAAGGGAGCACTATCCCAGCCAGTGTTCAAAAGTGTGGGGCTCAGGGAAGAGCCCTGTGGAACCCCACAGCTAAGAGGCCGTCTGTTAGATGAAGTGGTACCCTCCGAGACCTGAAAGAAACGGTCTTTCCAAGAAGGATTAGAACCATATGAACGCCAACTCTGTCACACCCAGATGCTTCAGTCGGGCGTGCAAGATATTATGATCCACAGTGTCAAAAGCGGCACTGAGATCCAGCAATATAATTGCTGCAGTGCCGCCCTGGTCCAGGAGCCTTTGCGCCTCTTCTGTCACTGCCAGGAGGGCTGTTTCTGTCCCAAGCTTGGGACGAAAGCCTGCATGGGAATCATGGAGAAGGTTGTTAAACTCCAAGTAGTGAACCAGAGTGGTGTTAACATGTCTCTTGTGCAGCTTACCTAGCCAGGGAAGAAGGGAGATGGGGCGGTGGTTGGCCATGTTGGAAGTGTCCAAGTTAGGTTTCTTCAGTAATGCTCTAACCGTGGCACCTTTCCTGAAGTGATGGAGGCATTAGGAACTTTCAGGATCACTGGCCGAATAACCTCCATAACTAGCGCAAGGTGTCGTGGAGCGGCCGGATCGATGGGAGAGCCAGCAGTTACTCTTGACATTAGGGTGTTCAGTAATTCCTCGTCGAGCAGAGGAAGTTGTGTGAAGGAGAACCGTGGATTAGACTGCATAGTCTCAGTGCAAAAAGTGGTGAGATTGACCTGAGAGGTTGTGAAGGAATGAGATATAAGCTGTATTTTTTGATGGAAATATTCAGCCTGATTGTCACAGCGAGCTTGGGCGTCTATTGGGTCGGGGGTTTTTAGAGGGATACTGACAAGGTATTTAGCGATCAGAAAAATGTCCTTAGGTAAGTTGATGGCCGCACTAATCCTGCACTCATAGAATGCAGATTGCGCGGCTTTGATTTCTGCCTCATAGTTCCTGATAGCATCTCCATAAGCATATTTCCTGCCAACTTCTGGGAGCTGTCTCCAGCTTCTTTCTAGTTTCCTGCATGTTTGTTTAAGTCCTCTTAATTTGGGTGTGAACCAAGGTGCCACTCCTTGTTTTTTTTATATATTAGTTTCTTTGGAAAAAGTGAGTCTAGAGACTTATTTATCCAGGAATTAAACCTCATATTAGCCTTTTCAGGTTCGGGATCAGAAATGGGAATGGTGGCAGTTAGTAAGGTAGACGACTGGCTAACAGAAAGATTAGACCATTTCCTTTCTAGCCGTGGAGCCGAGCTCTGCACACAAGGGGAGGCTGAAATTTCCCATTCCAGAGGAACAAGTGAGTGGTCAGTCCAAGAGAGGGGAATCGTAATACCAACATGGAGCTTCGGATCATTAGTAAACACCGCATCAAGAAGGTGACTATTAATATGAGTGGGGGCAAATCCCTTCTGTGCAATCTGAAGAGCGGAGAGACTGGACAGAAGGTCTAATGCCTGATAATCAAGAGTGTCACCAAAATGAATATTTAGATCTCCGAGTACTGTAAAACTTGCGGGAGTTAATGCTAAATCAGCGACAAGGGTCGGCAGACTATTGAGAAACTGACTCATCGGTCCTGGGGGCCGATAGAGTAACAGGCCAATATATTTTAAGCTAATATCAGTAAATGTATGATAATGATATTTTAAATTGTTAAATTTTGTAACAATCACACACACATGTATACGAAAGTATCCTACTATTTGATAAAATTCAGGGTCAATTATATTTGCTGGAGAATGAAAAAAGGAACAAAAAATACTTATTTGATGTGGGTTTCCATCATATTGATGGAGACATAGGTCAAAGTAACAATGGATTTTAAAAGTTTGGCAACAAGGGATAATAATATTGATGTATGTGTAAAACAACATTTTCCTTATAAAGATTATTCAGAACGATTTTAAGTGAATAAAACAGACAATATTTACGTTTCAATATAAAAAAATTGTAAAAAATAAATATTATGAAAGGAAAACTAAAATATAATTTATGCTGTGTAACCAATTTATTATGAGTGAATTAAACATTGACCATTGGAAATGGAAAAGTACTAGCCCCTGGCAGAAAAATTCATTTTGCTCGTTGAGTGGCAGTATTCTGAATCTCTGCACTACCAGTGCAGCACGAAGTACCCATTAAATTCCTCACGTGGCAATTCCGCAAGTGGCGGAATTCTTTTCCCATTGGCGCACATGCCACTTGTTTTGGCATGAACTGGCTAGTGCGACAAGACTTGCCAGCTGCCAGCATGGCTTCCAGCTACAACTGCACCTTCCAGCACCATTTTCGTTTGCTAGTGAGAGGGAACGACTGCAACTGCACCTTGAACAAAGCAGCAAAATTGACTTGAAAAGTAATTTTCAAATAATATTCCTTTTTTATTTTACTTTTTAATTTGTTTTTCAAAAACAAGGAAGTGCCCTAGAGACTCCAACTTCCTATTCCCGTCCAGCAGGCTCCTCCCAGTGCTTCATCCATTTTCCTGCTCATTTTTCTGGTCACTTTTCATTTAGATTTGGAGTTGGAGCTATCACTCTGTTTGTCTGCTACATATATACAAATAGATTTAAGGATTTTGTTTTTGTGATATCACATGTAAATTCAGAAACTGTTGTATAAGGGTATTTTTTGTTTGACAGAGGGCATGAACCAGAATGTTTTTGTACTTTTATTTGATTTTTAAAATTATTTATTCTGGGTGTCACTGTTTCAGTAGGGGTTTATTTATTATTTTGCATTTAATTTTTCTTTTTTTGTAAAGGAAAAACGTTGCACAGATCAGTACATTTTCTCCATGTTTCTTAAAAGGTCAATATTCATTTATTTTACTATGCGGCCTAGTATTCCAATGGGCTAATCATTCATTAGCCCAGAACTAGTCATGGCTGCATGAAACAACTGTTTCTCCGGTGTCTGTCGGTTTATGATATCATTTTGGGGCGGAGATGGCATTGGATTAAATAAAAATAGTTTATTTTGTATTTAACATTGTTTTCTGCAAAACATGTATCTGTGGGTTAATAATTAATGACTCAGAAGGATGTGTGTTTTTGGAAATGTTTTATAGCGCAGTTAATTTGCGTTTGTGGAATTGCTGAATTAATGGCAGTGTTTTCTTCAGTGTTACCATTCCACAATTGTCTGGCAAGTGTGTGAGTGTGCTTTCAACAGGCCACCATTCACCTTTGGTCTCCAAGTCATTTGGCCAGGGCCTTTTTGTGTAGTCAGTGTCTATAGGCCTGCATGTGTTCTTTTTTTTCATGCCTCTTTGCTTGTTGTTTGACCATGTGGACGGCGACCATTTTGTTTCACCAGCTAGTGGTAGTAGTAGAAAAGCTTTATTCGATTTTAGCAAAATTTTTAAATCATAAAAGCAGCAACACAAAGAATCAATACATATTGTGCATAGAAAAGCAAAACTTGTCACATATAAATCATTACGTTTAAAAATTAACTGTATGTCCAGTAATTTTAAGAACACATTAAACTTTTCCTTTTTCTGAATACACTCTTTAAAAAACCGACCATAGTGGCCACACACAGTTCATCATGTAACAATTGGAGATACAGTAATGCTGGGCGGCACTGATACCATGTTCCGCTATTTTTCAGAAAAGGTCTAATCCATCGGGCTCTCTCTTTACAATAAAATCCACAAAAGCAAATCACATGAAGGGTTGATTGTTCGGCCACCCCATCGCATGGGCACTTACAGAGTATTTTGGTCCAATCATTAGTTTTTGGAAATGAGACAAGGCGAAAAAAGATGTCGGATTTAAACCTTGTGAGTAAAAACCCTTAGTGCACCAATTCATGTAGGGTTGCATGTTACCAGATACTAGCGACAGTTGGTGCCGCACGACCGAGCCCTTATTGAGCTCAACCCCGAGCTGCAGGGATTCCAGATGGTACCAACAATCGTTCTATAGGTCTTTCCTCCTGATCTTACGTAGCCCCTCTGGTACAGAAAAGAACTCAGGTTTCCCCATATCTTGGCAAAACTTTTGAATATAGGTTAGCCATGCTATTTTGTTTGATTTATCCAGGGCCATAACATCACGGATAATCACTCTGTTCAGCTCCAAGTCAGCTGCGGTCCAAACCCTGTGCCAAAGTAACAATGGTTGCATCGCTATCAAATCACTGATATGACGAACACCCAGCTCAGCGTGACAATTATAATAATAATCCACATTTGTAAAGCGCACAATCACCCGTAAGGGTCTCTAGGCGCTGGGGGCCGTCGGGAAGAATAAGCAAGCTATTGCCCAGAGTCACATGGTGCTGGGCTAATCTGCCGCCGGCCCTGGGGATCGAACCGTGATCCCCAGATTCCGCAGTCAGTCACCCTGGCCACGGCTCCACACCTCTCCTAAAAGGAACAGCTAAAATAAACATTAGAAAAGCATTTTCTACTATTTGTATTTCCCTGGTGTCTTGGATACCCCAAACACTTGCACCATATATGGCCGTACTAACACATTTGGCCATATATATTTTAAGTAAAATTTCAGGGGGTCTTTTGCCCATCTTTCGTGAGAAAGCCATAAGTGATGCAGTCGCTTTTTTGAAGGACAAGGTCCTACTCCTAATGGCCGGACCCCAGAGCCCCCCACCATCAAGGACTACTCCTAAGTATGAAAAGGATTTAGTTGCCTGCACTTTCTCCCTGCGTGCAAACAACTTACAGGTTTTTGTTTTACCCCTGGCGCACGTCATCACAAAAGTTTTTTTCACATTCAGTTTCAGACCACTAGAGTCCATGAAATTGATATAGGCATCTAGGTCTGTCTGCAGGCCTCTCTCTGTTCTGGCCCTGATGACGGCATCATCCGCATATAATAGGGACACCACTTGTTTAGAATTAATTCTGGGTGAGTCAATGACTTTAGACACCAAAACATCCTCTAAGTCGTTGGTGTATAAATTAAAAAGAAGAGGCGCGAGAACGCACCCTTGCCTCACACCACGCTTCACATGGAAGGGCTTGGTGCACTCACCTCCGGATCCAAATCTCACCCTGGCCCTTGCCCCAGCATAAAGTTGCCTTAAAAAAGAAATAATAGCCTCCTCCACTTTAAGTACTTCCAACACCTTCCACAGACGATCGTGCTTAACGCAGTCGAAAGCAGCGCTCAGGTCGACGAATGCTGCATAGAGTTTACCCGCCTTAGCCTGAACATATTTCCCTTGTAGTAGTGTGAAGTTCAAGACCTGTTCAACGGTGCCCATCCCCTCACGGAAGCCGTACTGAACCGGGGACAACACTCCTGCTTCTTCTACCCAATATTGTAACCGGTTCAGAACAACCCTCCCTGTGATCTTCATAAAGGAATCAAGAAGAGAGATAGGGCGATAACAAGAGGGACTCTCCCTATCTCCCTTCTTGAAAATGGGAATAATGATAGAATCAGACCAGGTCTTGGGAAACCCCCGCTCACAACTTGCGTCCAGGACTCTCTTCAGAATGGGGGACCATAAGTCAACTGAGTGTTTAAAAATATCAATAGGAACCCCATCTAAACCTGGGGCTTTACCTCCCCTACTCTGCTTAATAGCAGCGGACATTTCACCAATTGAGAAAGCCAAATTAACTTGGCGTAAGGTCCGGGATGCCTCCTTGTCCATGTCCTCTATATCAGCTAACTTTAAAATCCCCTCCGGATTATAGACTTCTGAAAAAAAGTCAATCCAGGAGTTTCCGCTGATAGCAACCTCTACCCTTGCATTATTGGCTTCATTAAAAAATGATGCATTGACTGCACGCCAAAATAGGGCACTGTCCTTAGATTGTGCGGCATTTGCCAAATTATTCCAAGCCTCGGATTTGATGTTATTCTTACAATTATTCCGTGCTAGGCGATAGACTCTCCTACAAGTAGCCACCTCTACCGGGTCCCTTACCTTATTATGTAACACAGCTTTGAGGCAAGAATGCGCCCTAGAACAGGCAGCGTCGAACCAAGAATTAGTAGTCGACCTAGAAGTATGACCTCTCCCCGGACGGGACAAACTATCTCGAATGGTCCGGGTAATAGCCTCAAAGGCTGACAAAGTATCCTCGTAAGAGGTCTCTACGTCAAGACACCTTTCGATTGAGACAAGAGATCCCCTGACTATCTTGGCATGCATTACCTCCGGGTCATTCTGACTCCATTTAATAGCGTAGCCGTTTTGTCTTGGCATATCACAAATTTTTAACCAAGACAGTCTTTCAATCAGTGAGCTGTAATTAGCCTGTGGTAAAATAATGGCAAAAGAGAGGGGAAGATGATCACTGAATCCTACAGAATGAGTGGTATAATCCGCAAACCAGGTGGCGTGACTTTCAGAAGCAACAATAAAATCAATAATGGTGCCTAGCCCTCTCCCCACAAAGGTTGCGCTAAACTCTACACAGGGGGAGCACAACCTCTTAACAAAATCTAAATTAAAAGATGCCAGCATATCATTCAAAGATTCACCCCCGTCCAGATGGGAAAAATGTGGGGACGTGACTTTCACACCCACCCCTATGATTCCACACCCCCCCGATCTTGACCGCACAGATTGTGGTTAAAGTCCCCCCACAAACAATAATGCAATCCCTCCCTTTCGGGGTTGTAATCCCGTGAATTTCATTAATCATGGAATAGACCATATCTGAGACACAGCGTTTATGCAAATTATTGTAGATGTTAATCAGAATGATGTCAACCTTGGAGACCATCCGAATTAATAGGATCTGATAGCAAAATCCCATCTTAACTATCTTGATATCTTCGACACCCAACAGATTCGAAATATAAATGCAAAGTCCTCCCATATTCCTCCCACGTTTAGAGTGTAAGGCTGCAGCATGAAAAGTTCTGCACCCATTTAAGTGAACAGGCTCAACGGACCAGGTTTCTTGGAGACACAAAAAGCCAAAGGGACTTACAAACTCCCGCCAGGAAGGATCTAAAACCCTATCCTTAATTCCTGAAATGTTCCAAAATAGAAACTCAATCTTCCCATGGGTCCTGTGTTTAACAACTGGTATATTATTACTATATCCATCAGGAAGATCACAGATCTGCCTTGCACTACTAGATTCACGGACTTCAGGATGATCAGAGCCTAAACTACAGATAGTAACAAGGCCAGTGACATTGAGCGGCCTAGGATCGATGACAGGGCCACTGACATTGCATACAGTAGGAGTAAGATCTATCGAAAGAACTGGTGCAACAGATTTACAGCTCAGTCAGTCCACGCCCTCTAAATCTCTTAAACCATCATAACGATTATAAAGGGGGATTTGAAACCGGTTAGATGACCAGAGGTCAGCTGGAGCACGAGGATTATTTAGATGCTGAGTCCAAGGACCAGGATACGCCGGATAGACAGGATGAGCAAAATCTTCCAGCTGTTGAGCAAATGGAGGTCTAAAGACACGATAATGGCCCTCAGGGTGAATGCGCTGGGTCCTCAAACATTTGACCTGCGGATGTAGCAGTGGCCTGATTGAATTATCCAAGGCGGGTGCCCACAACCCAGAATTTGCCACTGGACTTAACATACTTCTAGGGTAAAAGTAAGGCAGTTCTCGAGGTGTAATTGAGCTACTGCTTTTAGGGGAGGACCAATTTAAGATATGACTGACCGCCCTTTTATCTTTGAAGCTAATTATTACAATATCCCCCGAAATACTTTTTGGAGTAGGCCCCAGCCATGCTAGTCGCCGGACCATTAGTATTTCCCCATTTAAATTATGGGGTAAAGGCCGGTTCTGTCTTAGCCAATACATAGCCTTGTTTTTAAGCTGAGCTTGGTCTTCCCTCTTACCCGCCTCCAATGCTGGAACTCCGGTAAGGATTACCACAAAAGGGGCCGATTCCGGGGGCAAATTAACCATTTGGCTTTTGGGAATATGAGGTCTTACAATGGCATTTACAACAATAGGTTTAGGCAATGGGCTGTTGGATGTCACACACCCCGTAGCAGCCTTGTCCAGGCTATTGTTGTCTTGCCTTAAATCTACCGTGGCCTGTGACGTGGTACTTTTAGATTGATTTTTGGATTTATCCAGGATCCGGGGCTCATGAACCAGAGGTACGGTAGTAGATGTAGGAACTGAGGGTAACCCGGTTAGGCCCTTGTGACTCACATAAGAAGCCTTAAAGGCCTTCTCTAAATCTCCCAGCTGGGCAGCGCTCTTCTTGAGTCTCTCAACCAGTGGTAAGGTGAATGATCTAATCAGTTTTTCTATATTCCCCAATAAATCTGGTCCCTGCTGATCTAGAGAATGAGAGGATTGGGAGGAGGTGGCAACCGGTGAGGTTAATCCTATGGGTAATTGGTCAGTCTTCTTAATACGAGTGGAGGGAATAGCCTTATTTCTGGATGTACCAAGCCCCTTTCTTCTCTTTTTCTTAGGGGGAGGATCTTTTCGTCGGTGTACCTCCACAGCTACAGCCTGTGCGTTGGACTTGGAAGCTGGCTCAGCCGTTACTAACAGGGTATCTGTCATTAACCCCACCTCGTCAATGATACTGCCCAGCGAGGCGGAAAGATTGATGACAGAATTAGACGCTACCAAGCGCTCTGGGGGAGTAGCTCTATCCTGAAGTAATAAAGGGATACTAGAATCAAGGGGAGGTTCTGGGTTCACTGGACCCTCTGACTCTGAACTGTCATTTGACAAAGGCATACCTGGAAGAAAAGGGCCCAACGAAGACCTTTTACTCTTAATATGCTCACTAGAGCGGCACCTTTCTGCGCGTCGCTCAGCTAGGGCTACATCCCTATCAACCGTAGAGACCGCCCTGATTACAAAACTATCCAGAGTCCCCCGCTTAACACCTCACTCTACTAAAGATTTAGGGATGGGTGAAGTCATCCTGCGATGGGAAGAAGTTTTGGGCAATGGCACTGACAATGAGGAATGATATAATCCCTAAGACCAACTATAAATAAGTATAATGGTTAGATACACAAGATGAAGAGATGGCGGCAAAGCAATACATTCCTTACTGGTATCGCCTACAGGGACACAGCGCAAGGATAAGGGCCCAGCCCCGCCTCCTCTAGCCTCGCAGGGCCTCAGAGGGCCCGCCCTTTGCCCGGGCTTTGCCCGGGCTATGTCCCGCGCGCGTCCCGCGTCGCGGTAATAGAAGCGAGTTTTAATCACTGCAAGCGGGGGGGCGGGAATGCCGAGGGAAGAGGCAGCAGCTGTGTACCAGAGTGCGTCTGCAGCAGGCAAAGATCTCTCCCCTCAAGACAACAAGCACCAGCAAGTGCTCAGAGATCCCACGGCATCCTTCACTCGAGCCACAGGAATTAGGATCAGGACCAGCAGCAGACAATGAGCGGCTCCCACGTAGCGGGGGCCGCGATAGGTTGTTCAAATGTCCGGGCGTGGGGGCGGGAATGCCGAGGGGAGAGGCAGCAGCTGTGTATCAGAGAGCCTGCTGGACCTTGCATTCCCTCGGCGTCTGCAGCAGGCAAAGATCTCTCCCCTCAAGACAACAAGCACCAGCAAGTGCTCAGAGATCCCACGGCGTCCTTCACTCGAGCCACAGGAATTAGGATCAGGACCAGCAGCAGACAATGAGCGGCACCCGCGGAGCGGGGGCCGCGATAGGTTTTTCAAATGACCGGGCGGGGGGGCGGGAACGCCGAGGGTAGAGGCAGCAGCTGTGTATCAGAGAGCCTGCTGGACCTCGCATGAAGGGGAGGTTCTGTCAAGAAAACGTGCGTGGTTTAACCCCAGGGAGGTTTGTCCCTAGGTCCAAAACTGATACTCTTAGTGATCGCATTGTATGCGTGACCACCTTTTCCACCAAGAGTAATGTAATCAAACGAACAATCAACCACCACTGGTCATTGGTGGCTGAGGATGTACATCAGACAGAACCTCCCCTTCATGCATTCAAAAAGGGCAAAAGTGTACGCGACTCTGTTGTTCGCTCCTTCCTACGAAGTCCCCAGGACCCCACTCTGTCCTCCATGTGGAACCTACCTCCTATTGTGGGTCACTACCGCTGTGGGCACTGTAAGGCCTGTGAAAGCACTTTGCAGACTAAAGAATTTGAGTATCGTCATATCAAAACATCCATGACATCCCACACTAATAGCAATTCCATTAACATCATATATGCCATTTTATGTCCATGTGACCTGATATATATCGGACAGACTCAACAAAAAGCTAAAGCCCGTATTCTCCAACATATGAGCAGGATTCGCTGTGAAGCTCAGGGTGCACCCCTTGTGCAACATTTTAAATCTGCAGCCCATTCCCCCGAAAGTCTTAAATGGCTCATCCTAGAACAGGTGACATTGGGCCCTCGAGGTGGTAACATTGCAGAGATCTTAAATGTGAGGGAGCTGAAATGGATGTTCCGTTTCAATTCGATCAATAGTGGACTTAATGAATATGACAGTTCCTTTTCCCAGCTAGCTCTGCTCCGTTAACTAGGTAGGCCCCCTGCAACATAGTCTACCGGGTGACCCCCTTTATCTGTAGCTTAGTCTGATTCATGTAGTTACAATGTTATCATCAGCGTTTGGCAATAATTGTCCTTGTGCAATGGGCCTTTACCGTCCTGTGACAGGTACGCCCATATTCATATAATATTGTTCTATGTCCCATGATTGACCACCTCTATACATGATGTCTGTTTCACACTGTACTGGCTTATACCGTCATGTGACAGGTACGCCAAACAATTGTTATTGGTTTTTAAGCAATTCCTGATATTTCTGTGAGAATTAAGGATGTCCGTATTCAATTTTCTTTATTGATTTTCTGTTCTATTTATATCTTTCTATTATATACATGATTATGTTATATATCAGATATCAAACTGAACCTTATATAATACCTTATCTATATCACTGCAAGGTTTGTTTTTAATTCAGCTCGATAATATAGACCATTAAGCCACTCCAATATGGCCGCTCGATACAATGTTGTTACGCGTTTCATGCTTGGCCCTCTTCCATTTCTGATACGATCACACCACGTGATCGGTGCTATACTTCTCTGTGCTTGAGGATCTCCCGGTATGCCAACTCTGCTGCGTTACGGCTGCAGATATCGGGATTCATTCCAAACTCTGCAGGTACTTTTTATATTTTCTTCTCTGTGAGCGAGCCACTGGCCGAAATCTCCCCAATGTTTACCTTACGGCGATCTCCGTTTGTTTCTCAAACAGACGTCGGTTTCTGAACATTGATGTCCTCAACCAGTTTGCTGATTTCGCCACGCGACCAGTGACGGGTATGTCAAGTTGCCTGTTCGGCTGTAGGAAGGTCTCCTCCATAGAGATAGCACTAGTAGTGATAGCATTCTCCTCATTTTTCTTCATAGATACGCTCCATTAAAGATCGCTCCTTCACGCATAACTCTACCAAGACCAACTGCCCCTACCAGACCACGGTCTTTCTAAATCAGGTATACATGTTCAGTAATTATTAACATACATGTTTACTAATTTGGAATGGCTCCGCTGGATGCAATTACTTCCCAGTCTGAGGAAATATAATTTTTGATCGAGTAGTGTTCCCCAGCGAGTACCCCACCGTCTCCATGTACTAGCTTGCAGTGCATGTGATTTCCCTCCTGTGTCAGCTACGAAGACGCAAATACATTTGCGTCCATCTTTAACATGTCCTCTTTCAGATCCGCCATGAACGGATTGAATATTCAGTTCCTATATATGCCGTGCCACCGTCTTTTTGTGGTACACTTTACACGTTTTTCAGCTCTGGCGAGCAGGCCCTGATTCTGCCATTAAACCTTTTTCCTGCTTCCCGACTATGAGGGCCTCAACCCAGGCTGCCTCTGTACCAGTCACCTCTGCCTTACTCCTTGCGAGGCTCCAGTTCAGCCTTCTGCCTGCCAAGACTGTATTCAACCTTCGAATTATCTGCTCCACTCCTCGAAAATACATTCCTGTCTCGTAGCTCAAGTAAAACATCCTCCCAGCTGCAGGAGCATGGGCCCGGTCTTTCTGTCTCCGTGCAAGTAACTCATAGACTCCGTTGCCATGGTAGGCCCATGCCCCCTCACCCCGCATGCCGATACGTAGATGCATATACACGCAGACAGTATAGAGTAGTCTCTGCCCGAGAGACCTTTTCCCTTCCAGACACTACAGTTCTTAAAACATACGATATTAGATACGATTTGGGATCAGGTTGATCTGACATCCCAGACTTATGTCTACACTTGTAGTGCTAAGTGTCAAGCCCCCTTCACCCTCCAGTTACACGTCAGATTCACGTCAATCTGCTGCGTGCGCATCTGTGTCATGATTTTCTGCTGACATTGCAAGATTCTCCTATGTATCCACCCATTTTGTGACCTCATGATAAATGACGTCTCTAGTATACGCCTTTATGCACGCCTATTGTAACGCCTTTTTTTATGACGTATTCATGTTTTATCTCCCTTTTTCCAGCTGTTACGCCTACTGCCTATTCGCTTAATGTAATGCATTGACTATATATATGTACTTCTGTAAATAATATGTTGTCTGTCTGCCCCTTCCCGAACCCGTGTGGTGACGGAATGGTTATGCCACCTTGGCTCGAGCCAATAACCCAATTCCTTTTACAGGAATAAAACCCTTTTGAGTTAACCTCAATATCCCGGATTTTGCCTCTTATTTCTCTGAGTTATTCTTATTGATTATTGATTATAAATTATGCATAGGTAATCGATTTTACCACAGTTCTGGCGCCCGAATAGGGACCCCTCCCCCACCCCACGCGCCGGAGGTGCGTTGCAGGCCTAGCCCCCTGCCACAGCCGGACGGACAACTACGCGTACCCGCAGGATTTCCTGTATCTCCCTCAGGCCAACGGAGGTGACTGAGGCTGCGATCGACACCCAGACGAGGCGGTGAGGAGTGCGGAGGATCCCGACCTGAGCCTAGCTGAGAGAGCAAGATCCGAGGTATACGGAGGCCCACCAGATTCCGAAGTTCCGAAGTATCTACGTCGCGAGTCGAGTCCGAATCCAGTCCGAGCCCAGTCCAGTCCGGGGTTTCCGAGGCCTTCTGTTTCCGTGCTTCCTGGTGAGTACCGTTGCTAGGGACGCATCCTGACGTGCGCATTAGTTTGTGCCGGTCAAGACAGGTTCGGGTACACGAGCCTGGTCTGCACTGTTTAGCAGTGTATCTATACTGTTTAGCAGTATATCTAGTTTGCATCTGTAAAAGGTGTATCCGTGCCGTTTAGCGGTACATCCTGTTTCACGTGGTTGGTAGGTTTTTCATTGTAGTTACTTAAATGTGGTTCGTTCTTGAAATGTATTAATGTGTCATTCAAATGTCGTGGTATGAGTGAATGTTCGATCTGTATTATTGTGCTTACACGTGTTTTATGTGTAGTGTGTTTATATCTGAGTAAGAACCAAGTAGCCAGATTTCAGAATGCCGTTGTTTTCCAAACTAAGACAAATAAAAACCCGTAAAGGGGTTCTAGAAGAAGCTGTTCCCGTTCCACCTAGGGACACTCCAGGGTACTTTATGTACCATAAGCACGGCCTAGATGCCGTTTTGTTTCTTGACTTATGGGTGGATTACACTAAAGAACTGTCAGAGAATCAGAGATGGCCCGCTGCTGGGACATGGGATGCAGATTGCATCATGAGAGTAGAAGAAGCATTGTGGAAAAAGAAAGCCAGACAGTCACAGAAGGATGCCATCGAGTTATGGCGTAAAGAATCGCATAGGCGTACCGAAAAAGCACACAGATTAGAAGAAAAGAGTAAGGAAGAGTCTGACAAGACCCAAGAGAACACATTAGTTGAGGAAGGTATCAGAGTAAAATTAGAACAAGTAGACAGACAGCGAAATACACTGATGAATGGCATGTTCCCCATCCTGTCAAAGGGCTTGCCAAAGGCCTCTCCGGAAGTACCGAAGGACCTACCACCCCCATTGCTCCCGACTAAAACGCACCAGAAGACAGCAAAGGACGTTTTCCTCTCCTCCTATTTAGACGATGTAGCTCCCGCATACGTTAATGCTGCATTGCCACAAGTGCCTGCACCTGATGGTCAGGACAATTATGCTCTTCCTCCCCGACAAGCTACTCCCCCGATTCCTCCTGGTCTTCCAGCACTCCTTCCACCTCTTACTGTACCTACTTCCCTTGATACGAACCCGACTAACCCCTTCGGAGCCGGCGCCTCAGGAGGTGCGTCCGGAGGAGCGATAGGTTTCCAGACCCCGCCAGCTGCCCATCGTATGAGTTTCAGAGAAATAGCGCAACAGCGTACACCTAGAACAGATATTACAATTCTTGGAGATCGCCTTGCAGACTGCAGATATGATCCTGTACCCGGTAGAAAGAATGACGAGAGAATGTTACTCGCATCAATACGTTTACGGCGAGTCACGAACTTCCTAATGACATTACCTGGAATGACAGAACACCTAGATAGAATATATCAGTTTGTTCAGACAGGAGTAGGGCCTGACAGTATTAAGGAGGCCATGACCTATCAGAAAGTGGATACTAAAGCCAAGATATTGCGGTTTCTTATAAACTGCTTCATTAGAGAAGTGGATAGGCCGGGTATGAACCCGGAAGACGTAAAAGCACTCCACAGATGGGGTCAGAATATAACAGATGGACAGCATGACAAAGAGGCCTGTATAGATAATATGTACCGAAGAATCAGAACTGCGATTAATAAGATGCATGAGAGAAGACAGCCCGTACAAAAGGAAGTGCGGGCTTTCATAGGCCTAACTTCATACTGCAGACAATGGATTCCCCAATATGCATTTCTAGCGAAACCACTCATTCAGTTAACGACACAGGAGGCAGCGACTTCGACTGTCCTCCCTTGGACTCAGGAACATACACAAGCTTTTGAAGACTTGAAGAAAGCCTTATGTCAAGCACCTGTTTTAGCAACACCATGTTACAGTAAGCCTTTTACACTTTTTGTCACAGAACGTGAGGGTACTGCCTTGTCAGTCCTCACTCAGGAGCAAGCAGGTTCACACAAGCCATGTGCTTACTTTTCTAGCACATTAGACCCAGTAGCCCAGGCCCTTCCGGCGTGTTTGAAATCAGTTGCAGCAACAGCTTTAGCAATTAGACAGAGTGATGCTATTGTGTTAGGACATCCGTTAACAGTACAGGTTCCGCATTCTGTAGAAGTCCTTTTAAATCGAACTCAGACCCAACACCTGACCATAGCAAGATTGACAGGTTACGAACTGACATTGTTTCAACCACACATTGAAATTAGACGCTGCAGCACATTAAATCCTGCCACGTTATTGCCAGTAAATGGAGTAGATCCATTGGCACATGATTGTATTGAAGTTATTACTATCACAACAAAACCCAGACAAGACTTGACAGATGTTCCGTTACCAGATCCAGACCTGACACTTTATGTGGATGGTTCATGTATGAGAACAACGACAGGTGAATTAGTGGCAGCTTACGCTGTCACGACAGACACTGAAGTTATTGAAACCAATTGTATTGACACTTTGTCAGCCCAAGCCGCAGAGCTTATTGCTCTGACACAAGCATGTATTCAAGCCCGAAATAAGAAAGTCAACATATATACTGATTCACGTTATGCATTCGGAGTCATTCACGACTTTGGAGTCCTCTGGCGAGAGAGAGGTTACTTAACTTCTCACGGGGCCAACATCCAGCACGGTCCCCTTATTCAAGCCCTGTTAGATGCAATACATCTACCCACTGCAATCTCTATCATGAAATGTAAGGCACATACAAAGGTTACTGATATCATCTCCCAGGGTAACGACCTGGCAGACCGAACAGCGAAGCAAACTGCTCAGAACCGGACTCATGTAATTGATCAGACACAATTAGTGTTACCATCGCACTGCATGACAGTCAGGGATCCCGCACATGATGTAATCGACATACAATCACATGCAACACCAGATGAAATTAAGGAATGGACTAAACTAGGAGGGATCCAAACAGACCAGGGTTGGATGACGAAGGGAAAATCTACATGGTTTCTCCCCGACTCTATGGTACAAGTCATCATTAACACGATACATAGTCCCGCACACCTAGGAGAGAGGGCAATGCTAGACAGTATTCAACACATATGGTCGAATAAAAACTTACGGGCAGCAGCCAAGCAGAAAGTGCGTACTTGCATGATTTGTGGTCAGTTCAATCCAGGTAAAAGCATTCCCGTAGAACAAGGTGGATTTCAGCCTCCCGATCACCCTTTTGAAATACTCCAGATGGATTATATCCAGATGGAACGCTGCCGAGGATTCAAGTATGTCCTCGTAGTCGTATGTGCTCTTTCCCGATGGATAGAAGCATACCCAGTTCCTGATTACACTGCTCCGACCACTGCCAAGCAGCTGGTTCGTGAATACTTCCCACGGTATGGTTTGCCCCGTATCGTATACTCAGATAATGGCCAGCCATTCTCATCCGAACTTGTGAAACACATTACACTTCTGTTAGGTTATCAGTGGAAGTTCCATTGTGTCCGGCATCCCGAGGCAGCAGGTCTCGTGGAGCGCCATAATCAGACATTAAAGATCCGACTTTCCAAGATCTGTAGAGAGAAGGGTGTGGACTGGATAGTTGCCTTGCCGGTCGCCCTCTTCTATATGAGGATGGTGGTCCATTCCCGATCTGGGCTATCCCCGTACGAAGTGGTTTTTGGTAGACCACCGAATATGTGGGGGACGCCTATACCACGAAAAATAACTGATGTTGATTGTCTTATGCTGACAGATTACCTTGCCTCCTTGATGTCTGCACTACAATCTTGTCGTTCACAGGTAGCTGCAGCCTTTCCCGACAACACCGAAGTGAAGCCCCACGAGGTGGTCCCGGGTGACTACGTGTACACCCGCAACTTTGATCGGAGAAGTCCATTGGAGCCCCGCTGGCAAGCCCCGAAATTGGTTCTGCTTACGACGAGGACAGCTGTTAAACTAGAGGGCAGGAAGGGATGGCTGCATTCCAGCCACATCAAAAAGTTTCACGGACTTCCTTCGGACTTGGTCTCTAAGCCCTGCCCTCCTACACAAACTGACTCAGACTCAAAACTCCCTTTGGTTGAGAAATCCGCTTCTGAAGAATACAGAACTAAGTTACGATCTAGCAAGTCAGACAGTTTAATTGTTTAAGTCCTCCCCTAGGTGAATCGGTTAAATTAGTTTCTGACATGTATCCCCTAGATCGAGATAGAGAGAGAGATAGACAAAGACAACATAAAAAGAATGCATATTGTAAATCACTTCGCAGTCGCTGTATAGTGACACTACTTATCATGTTTTTCTTAAGTTTGCTGGTCATTACTGCTAGTGTTTTGTTACACATATATTATCCTATATTCAAGCGTGCACAATCTGCTTATAATGTTACCGACGAACATTCTTTTAGTGAATTACCCCCACACGAGTTATCCTATAGACTTGCGCTGCGCAACAACACTTTCATTAGTATGTTACATCACTCCCATCAGATTACCAATGCTACAAACTGTTGGATATGTGGTCGACTCCCTCCCTACCAAGAAAACAAGGGATTTCTTCCCCTTTTTCCGTATCCGTTCACTCACAATGGCACATGTGGTGCATGGTTTAAAATGCTCAATGCCCTAGTTTCTGATGCTGCTATTTACGAAGGTAACTGGGTTTGGGGAAACCTGAACTCAGCCTTGCTTAAAGTATGTTACCCTGACAAGGAGGGACTCCCCGTTGGTACTGGAACTGATCTGGAAAATGAAGTATATGGATTAGATAATTACACAGTTACATTCATGATTCTATCTGTCGAATCTGAAGCTGCTCCTGTTCTACCTGCTATGGCAGTATTGCCAGTTACTGGTGAACTATGTGTTCGCAAGAATGGTTCCATACACTTAGGTCATAGTAAATGTACTACTGTGGTCGATTTCAGTGATCATGGTAGATCCACGTTTAGGGCTTTACGTCATTCCTATTTTGTTTGCGGCCATACTGCATATGTCCGTTTGCCTCTAGATTGGGATGGTACCTGTTACATTGCATTCCTTCTGCCACCTGTTTTCCTAGCCCCTCCTGACTATCATAGAAACACTAATCTGGTCAAGCATAGACTCCGAAGAGATCTCCCACTTGTCGATTATACTGAAACCACATGGGAACAATACACAGATTTCAACAAAGGTTTTTTCCCCTACCTAGGTACTGTTTCCAATAGTAAGCTAATCCGTAGATTAACCAGAACCCTCGAAGCAGTGGTGTTTGAGACCACTTCAGCCCTAGGTAACTTAACGGAGGAGCAGTCCGCTATGCGGGTTGTTGTTCTTCAAAATCGTCTCGTTATTGACGTCATCTTGGCAGATAGGGGTGGAGCTTGTAAGGTCATCGGGTCAAGTTGCTGTGTTTTCATCCCAAATAATGCGCCAACCGTGTACAAAGCTATTACACGTCTCCATAAAATTGCAAGTTTGATACATCAGACTCCAGGCACCTGGACTTGGTCCGGTTGGTTCTGGACAACGCTATCAGCCTGGGGGTGGAAGATCCTATCCCTCCTAGGTATTGGCCTACTCATAGTACTCAGTTGTTGCCTGTGTCTCCAATGTGGACCGGCGATATGCGGCCTGTGTGCCACTTCATGTATTCCACGTCCAAGTTCCCATTCAAAACGCGAGAAGCAAGAAGAGCAATTGATGTTAAGTGAACAGATTGATCAATTGATGAGAATTGATGTATCATGAAGGGTCCGTGGGGAACAAGGAGGGAATGAGGAAATATAATTTTTGATCGAGTAGTGTTCCCCAGCGAGTACCCCACCGTCTCCATGTACTAGCTTGCAGTGCATGTGATTTCCCTCCTGTGTCAGCTACGAAGACGCAAATACATTTGCGTCCATCTTTAACATGTCCTCTTTCAGATCCGCCATGAACGGATTGAATATTCAGTTCCTATATATGCCGTGCCACCGTCTTTTTGTGGTACACTTTACACGTTTTTCAGCTCTGGCGAGCAGGCCCTGATTCTGCCATTAAACCTTTTTCCTGCTTCCCGACTATGAGGGCCTCAACCCAGGCTGCCTCTGTACCAGTCACCTCTGCCTTACTCCTTGCGCGGCTCCAGTTCAGCCTTCTGCCTGCCAAGACTGTATTCAACCTTCGAATTATCTGCTCCACTCCTCGAAAATACATTCCTGTCTCGTAGCTCAAGTAAAACATCCTCCCAGCTGCAGGAGCATGGGCCCGGTCTTTCTGTCTCCGTGCAAGTAACTCATAGACTCCGTTGCCATGGTAGGCCCATGCCCCCTCACCCCGCATGCCGATACGTAGATGCATATACACGCAGACAGTATAGAGTAGTCTCTGCCCGAGAGACCTTTTCCCTTCCAGACACTACAGTTCTTAAAACATACGATATTAGATACGATTTGGGATCAGGTTGATCTGACATCCCAGACTTATGTCTACACTTGTAGTGCTAAGTGTCAAGCCCCCTTCACCCTCCAGTTACACGTCAGATTCACGTCAATCTGCTGCGTGCGCATCTGTGTCATGATTTTCTGCTGACATTGCAAGATTCTCCTATGTATCCACCCATTTTGTGACCTCATGATAAATGACGTCTCTAGTATACGCCTTTATGCACGCCTATTGTAACGCCTTTTTTTATGACGTATTCATGTTTTATCTCCCTTTTTCCAGCTGTTACGCCTACTGCCTATTCGCTTAATGTAATGCATTGACTATATATATGTACTTCTGTAAATAATATGTTGTCTGTCTGCCCCTTCCCGAACCCGTGTGGTGACGGAATGGTTATGCCACCTTGGCTCGAGCCAATAACCCAATTCCTTTTACAGGAATAAAACCCTTTTGAGTTAACCTCAATATCCCGGATTTTGCCTCTTATTTCTCTGAGTTATTCTTATTGATTATTGATTATAAATTATGCATAGGTAATCGATTTTACCACAAGTCTCCCAACCATTGGGCCGGTATTATGATATATTGTCCCTCCTTTTCAGATTGATGCAAATGATAGGTGATATCACACGTGTTCAACAATTTGGAATGGTCATGCCTGATGTAAATACTTGCAAGTCTCCCCACTTTTGGGCCGGTAGTGTGATGCGTTTTCCCTCCTTTTCAGATTGATTTAAATAATATCTTCCTGTTCCCCGTATCTATCCAGACGGTCTTTGATGTATGGAGCTGATCTAATTGTAATCAAGGGTGTTGCTCAATGTAAGTGTTTTTACTGAACCACATTGGTTAATTTTTAGATCTCTTGGTAGCACCTCATTCTTGCCAATTCTTTGTTCCTATCTAGAACGACGTTCTTCACAGTCTTCAGTGGTTGTTTAGACCAGAGCTGGGCCTTCAACGCTGGGCCGCATCAAGCCCTGAAGGAGTATCCCTCTCCACCCTTGACAACAAGCATCTTTGGTATGTCTTGTATCCATCGTCGATGTGCGCATTCTTTTAATTTTGAAACTTAGGATCTGTTCCTATTGACCAAATCCTCTTTGTACTCAATAGGTTGTGCCCCTCCCTTAATTCCGTCCTGATGAAGACCCCACTGCAAGGGAGCAATCTCTGCCTGCCTTTACACTAGGGGTCGAAACGTCGACTGTCTTTTGTGTTTCTCAGCTTCATCTCAACAGTAATTATATTCAGTACACTTATGAAGCATGTTATGGTGTAATAATATATTTTGAACTTATGATCATTTGACATTCTCAACCAGCCTAATAATCTTTGATTGTTTGTAGCCTTTGGCTCTGTTTTTTTCTTATGTCACTTACCCTTCCCACACTCACTGCACTTTTTTTCCCCTTCCCCCCTGTCCAGGGCCTTTATGCAATTTATAAATGTTATTTCAATTAACTGTGCTTGAATAAGAGGCTTAGCTACATTGAAAATAAAAACAATGTTAGCAAATTATTGTTAAATGGATTTTTCTTAATGTTTTATATTCTTCTATGTGGTTACTGGGACCCCTCTCTCTCAGCATTTGACATAGGCCTATATGTGTTTTCTGTTGTGCCCATGCTTCCTTGCTGGCTGTTGTTGTATGAACATGTGGCAAGCAGCCATTTTGTGCAGCTAGCCAGTGTGCTTTTGCCATGGACCTGAATGTGTTTTTGGTGTACAATGCCTCCTTGCTGTTGTAGGTTGACCATGTGGCCAGAGGCCATTTTGTGTCACCAAGCCAGTGTTCTATTGCCATAGGCCTGCATTGTTTCATTGTTGTGGCCATGCCTCACTGCTTGCTGTTGTCAGTTACCCGTTTTTGGTCCTTTGCTTATTTCTTTTTAGCACTTTTCCCCTGGTTTTAACAGGGTCTTGCCCCCGTCCCCATTCTGCACATAATTGTCTCCCGCACTGCCGTTTTGGCGGGCCTGGATCCCGGGGGTGGCTCACTGTGGGCGCCATTTTGGATTGGGCAGTTAGTGTAGCTTTGGGCGCCATCTTGGAGCGTCCTCGCGCTCGCGCCACGATTGGAGAGCCTATTTAAAGCTCCCCCTTCCCGCGCAGCGGGACGCGCAGCTGTGGACGCCGTCGCTTAGCCGGAGTCGTGCCTGAGTCCTGCCCGTCTGCGCTCGTCCGCGCCGAGGCAGCGCGAGGCAGGGCAGGCTCAGTCGTAATTGCTATCTCAGCGCCGTTTTGCTGCGCTGCCAGGTATGATATCTTACACACGTTCGGAGCTGTTGGCCATAGGTCATCGGTCCAGGAGCTCTGCGTGTAAGCCTGTGGACCCCTTAGCTGGCCCTTACAGATGCGCCTGTGAAGGCTGGTCTCTTAAGAGCCCAACCAAAATACGATCCTTGGAAAACGTCGTCCCTGTCACACGGCCTCGTGCTGGATCGCGAGATGTCCGTATTTGGTGCCTCAACGTGAGATCTCTTGTAAAGCACCACCTGTCTATCTATGACCTGATAGATAAAGAGGATCCCGATGTTTTCTTAATAACAGAAACCTGGCTTCAGGACTCGGACTCTGCCATATTGAACCTTGCATTCCCCCAGAACTACACCATCTTCACCTCTAATAGGACCACAAGAGGTGGTGGCATTGCTATGGCTGTCAAATCCTGCTTCCCAGCAGAATGGAAGCCAGCAGGACTACCCGCTTGTGAAAGCGCTATTTTTAAAGTCACCTTCTCTCATCAGTTCACCTTCAGCGGGCTGCTGATCTACCGCCCCCCCGGCAATGACTCGGTATTCAGATCCGCATTGGCCGATATGGTCAGTCCCATAGCATTGGGCTGCGCCAATTTCAACATCTTGGGTGACCTTAACATCCATTTTGATAATGGGGCTTCCACAACCGTGAGCTCCTTGTTAGCCGACTTGGAAGCTCTCCAACTTACTCAGCTTGTCACCCGTCCAACCCACGCTGGAGGCCATATCCTTGACCCCTTCTTTTCCACACTTGACGGGTTAAGGGTGTCAGATCCAAGGAGGATAGGGTGGACTGATCATCTACTAGTAGAGGCGTTCTGCCCGGTCCATGACAAGCCTTTTATATCCAGGGAAAGGCTAACCCTCAAAAGGCCGTGGCACAAACTTACGCTGGAAGAGTTCTACGGTATATTAGAGCGGAAACCTTTGAACAATTTCATTAATGTGGAACAAGGCTACCAACAGTTCTGCATGTGGATCACCGACGCCTTGGACTCTTTGATACCTTTACGATGGGCGAAAGGTAGGACTAAAACACCTAGTCCCTGGTATAACGAGTCTTTGGCGGAATTGAAGAGATCCTGCCGTAAAACAGAGAGGGAATGGAGACGATCATATGACCCTGCTCTGAAAACTCGGTATTTTACTGAGTTGAAACTATACCACAGAGCTATCTGCAGAGCTAGAGCTGCATTCTACGCCCAGGAATTCGCCACTAGTACTAACCGCTCAAAACTGATTTTCAAGGTACTGAAGGACCTTATGAAAAACAGATCCTCATCAGAGGCGATTTGCACAGATTCACACTGTGATAAATTGGCCTCCTTTTTTGTGGAGAAAGTGGAAAAAATATATCACGGGTTCGACACACTCCACCAGGATCGAGAAGTCACTGTCTCTGATACATCGGATCTTGAGCCCTTGGCTATCTTACCTGAACTGTCGGTTGAGGCCTTTGACAGACTCAGCCTCAGGGTCAAATCAGGCTCCCCGGCGGACCCGTTAAAGCCTGCCTTCATTAATACACTTTCCCCGCTGTGTCGTAACCCCATACTGGATCTCATTAATTTGTCTTTGTCCTCTGGAACTGTACCCGCGGCTTGGAAGCAGGCAGTGGTCACTCCCATACTAAAAAAAGCCAACTCTGACCCCCGTCTGCCAGAAAACTACCGACCTATTTCCCTACTGCCTTGGATCGCCAAAGTAACAGAAGCGCATGTCAACTCGGTTCTGGCTGAGCATCTGGCTTGCAACCAGATTCTGGACCCCAGCCAGAACGGCTTCCGGTCAGGACACAGTACCGAGACGGCACTTCTTTACATCTTGGAACACCTTCGCCAGGTACTTGACTCAGGTCATACTGCAGCGCTTATATTATTAGATCTAAGCGCTGCCTTCGATACTGTGTCCCACCAAATACTTATCCAACGCTTACAGGAGGCGGGAGTGACTGAGGTCGCTCTCCAATGGTTTCGGTCCTTTCTGGCTGACCGTACTTTTAAAGTGGCTATACCACCTGGCCAATCCACCACTTACCCCCTGAAGACGGGGGTTCCACAGGGATCTTCGTTGAGCCCTACAATTTTTAACCTCTATGTGAAACCGTTGGCCGGTGTCGTCAAACAGTGGGGTCTTACGATGGCCTCATATGCTGACGACACTCAGCTAGCGGTGACACTTAGCGGAGACCCCGAGGTAGCAGCTTCGAGATTCCGTGCGGGTCTCTTGGCAGTAGCCAGCTGGCTTCGCACCAACTGCCTCCAGTTGAATGCCACCAAAACTGAGGTATTGGTCTTAGGGAAGCACGCTGAGCTATGGGGCAACCAGTGGTGGCCGTCAGAGCTTGGTGTCACTCCTATTCCAGTGACTGGAGTGAGAAATCTAGGAGTCTGGGTGGATTCTGCGCTCACCTTCAGGGATCACACCAAGAAGGTGGCTGCCACGTGCTACGGAATACTGCGGGGTATTAGGCCAGTCTTGAAGTACTTTGATCCCCCTACCAGACAGCTTGTAGTTCAGGCCGCAATACTATCTAGGCTGGACTACGGCAGTTCATTGTTGTTAGGGGTGAATCAAGCGGAAGCCTCAAGGCTCCAAAGAGTACAAAACGCCGCGGCACGAGCCATTGTGGGCCTCCCCAGACACTGTTCAGTGTCTGGAACCATCTCGGCCTTGCATTGGCTCCCGGTCAGACAGCGAATCATGTTCAAGGCGCTGTGTCTGGCCTTCAAAATTTTGAAAACTTCTTCGCCACCGGCACTTGTCACTCTACTCACGCCCTATGTGCCGTCGAGATCTTTGAGATCTGAGGGGCTTCATCTGGCTGTCTGTCCACGCTTTAGGTTGAGCAGGATGGGTGGCCGTTCTTTCAGGGTACTAGCAGCAGGCCTATGGAACTCGCTCCCAGTTCACATTCGAGCTCTTGAGGATATGTTCGCCTTCAGGCAGGCGATTAAAACTTTCCTCTTTCCAGTTTCTAGCTAAATTCTTTTGTGTGTTATGTTACAGCATCTGTCAAAGCGCCAGGACGCCCCTTTGCTGGGGCAGCTGTGCGCTATAGAAATTTTAATAACATAACATAACATAACAGTTGACCATATGTTCATCATCAATTTTGTGCAAGAAGCCAGTGTGCATTTGCAATAGGACTGCATGTGATCTTTGTTGTGGACATGTCTCCTTCCTTGCTGTTTTTGATTGACCATGTGGCAGGCGGCCACTTTGTGCAGCCAGCCAGTGTGCTTTTGTCATTGGCTTGCATGTGCTCTTTGTTTTGGTCAATCTTTCTTGATTGCTGTTTGAGTTTGACCATGTGGCCGGTGGTAATTTTGTTTAGCCAGCCAGTGTGTGTTTTCAATAGACATCCATGTCTTTTTTTTATTGCGCCCATGCCTCCTTGCTTGCTGTTGTTGATTGACCATGTGGCCAGTGGTCATTTTGTGCTGCACCTTTTTTTCTAGTTTTCAAAGCCATTTTCTAGGAAGATTAAGAAGAGAGGCCTCTGTCTTTTTGTTTGTGATAATGTTTTACTTTTCTGCGAAATCAGTTCAATAATCTTTTTGAGGATCATTGTGGAATATGTATATTATAATTATGAACAGAATTTTAAATTTGATTCATTTTTGTGCATTTTTCACCTTCACCTCCTTGCCTCTCATTGGGTTTCTAATATTCCTCTAGTACACAAACATGTTTTTATGTATTACAATGGACAACATCTTAGTTCTGTATATCTTTCCAAACAAGCTGTCAGGAGGAAGCAACCCCCCATTTCTGCTGCTTCATTGACTACAGCACTTACTTCGATAAGGTGGGCTGGGGCAGGCTATGGCAGATGTTAACCAGCTGGGGGATACCATTACAGCTCCTTAGGGCAATTACATCATTATATCAAGGAACTTGGGTCCAGGTAAAACAAGTCCTACTACAGTTAAAGCCAGAGTGCCCATTAACAACACTCTCAAACATGGCTGTGTGCTAGCCCCACTCCTTTTCAGTCTTTATACTGCAGATAAGGTAACAGCCCTGGAATGAGCCAGTTTAGTTACACTTAGGCTGGGAAGGCTGCGTATCTCAGTTTTGCAGTATGTGAATGACACTGCCATCGTGGATAACAATAGGGTAGGTCTACAAAGAGCCCTCAATGCACTCCAACACTACAACTTAGTGAATAACCTGCAAGTGACTCAGAATAAAATCAAAGTTATGGTATTTGGCTAATACCCACACAAAAAATAATCTGACTGGCAGCTGGGTGAAGGACTGGGTTCTTTTGGACCCAGCGGTGCCAGGGCACAACACCTGAAACCTTCGTGGGTAACCTGCTCCGGCGTACAAGTCACAGAGACACGGGACACTTCCTTCGGCGTCAAAGAGTCAAGGTTTATTTACTGCAGGGAACACAGAAGTCACAGGAAGTACATCGAGTGTAGTTCGGGGAGACTGCTTCAAATTGTATTTGTGGATCGCTCCTTTTATACAGTTTTTACCCATAGGATAACATGATACACAATAGTTTACAACCTGGTTCCCACAAGTCGCTCTCAGAGGGGTCGCTTTGGTCACTTTGAAACACATAAGGTCCGGAACATAAGTGCGGAAACATTTGGCGGTTCCCAACTGTAAAAACCCATCTTCCCACCATTAGCAAATTCCAATCAGCAGTAAAGTAGATCGAAATAGGAACGAAGACAGGTGCAGAGGAAGACGGAGACAGTAGGGAGATCGGAAAGGGTGTAAAAGGGGAGTGTCGAGAAGCACGAGATACAGGCATCAAAGGGACGTGCCTAATGAGATGCACGGCTGAGACAATAAGCCCGTGCGGCAAGATGAGCCTCGAGCGGCGTCATCTGCCTTACAGCAGCAACCCCCTCGTCATAAAGACACTTTCAAAGAAAATGTGTCTTCCGCTTGGGAGTCCCAGGGTCGCGAAGCGGACAGCGTCCGTTCGCTGGCTACTTGAGGGCAAGAGACAAAATGGATGCCGTATCTAAGATGGAACCCGTGGGTACAGATGAAAAACCCACGTAACGAACGAACGGTTTAAGTTAGCACAGCGAAACTGCGCACACTTACTAAACTCGTCATTTGCGGTTCATAGATACTAGACTCGCCCATATTCGTGCGAGTCGAAAACACCACTTACAATTGTCACGGAACCTCAGACGCTCCTTTTGCCCTCATGTAGGCAAGCACTAGTCGGAATCATATTCGATATTCATCAGACCATCAAGATGTCGTTGTAGCATAGCTCTGTCCGATCGAGTCCCCTTGGTAACAGATGGTTGTCTCATACGCGTTGTAGCACAGAGGCCACATAAGGCAGGACCACACTGCACACAAAGGCAACACGTGAACAGGAACACTACCACAACCCCGATGATCGTCAGAATCTTCCAACCCCAAGCCGACACCAGGCCCCAAAACCAACCAAGTAGCGTCCAATCCCCTACATCCACGTGTATGGATTCGGAGATCTTATGCAACTTCGAGATGGCTTGATAGACAGTAGGAGCATTATCTGGAATGAAAATGCAACAGCTCGAATGGATCACTTTACACACCCCACCGCGATCTGCTAGGACAACATCTAAAACCATACGGTTTTGTAATGTCATAAGTCTCTCCGCCTGAAGTTCTGTGGTGATATTACCAAGGGCACTGGCAGTAATATTAGCTGTCGATTCTACCACTCGAGTCAAATGTCTCAGGTTCCTACTATTAACCATAGGTCCCCAAAACGGGAGGAAACCCTTGAAAAAGTCTCCTGCCTCTTGACCGGCAGTATCCTCTTCGCTAATTACGCCTCGTACAACTCTAGTCTTATGATAATCGGCATCTACGGTAAACGTCGGAGGCAACAGATTTGCAACGAAACATGAGCCCATGAAGTCTGCGGGCAACCATGTGTATGCACGATCATGACAGATAAAGTATGTACCCTTGGCAGCCAGAAACACAGGGGACGGGGACATTGGCAGAACGTAACTTTCAGTGCAAGCACTTACTCCAAGTGAGGCTTGCGAGCCACGACCCACAAGACAAAGATTACCAGTGTGGGGTACGACCCATATTGGAGACGAGCTTTTAAGCTGCTTTTCATTAGTGAACATACTATATTCCCCTCTACTTAGGACCCTATAGGCTTGTACCTCTTCTCTAGGGATAAGAAAAGGATCATGGATCTCATCTTCCATATCCTCTATAGCCATCGATAGCAGCCTCTGATACGAGGTAGGACCAAAGTTGGGGGAACGTTGTTCTTGCGTGGGGTGGGAACCCAGTGCGCTTCGAAACATTGTTTGGAATGCTCGAGCTGACCCTTGGGAACTATACGGTAACACCAGATATGGAATTCCCTTACCCGTAGTATGTGGCATCAACCCACACACCCAACAATTAGTAGTGTTAACCACTAACTGATGCTGATGGAGGAGCTGGATAAAGGAATTATTGCGGAATTCTACACGTCTAGCCTGTTCGTGTTCTGGTAACATATGAAAGGAATGAGGAGAAGCAGTAGAAGTAAGGTTAGGGTAAGGAGTAGGAGTAGCAAGGAAAAAGTAAGACATAGTGTAATACACCCCACCCGCCAAAAATGCAGAAGCAGTCAAAAACAAAACAAACAATTGGGATACAAAACATTTCGTACGACTAAGTTTCTGCAGCTTGACTCTATACGCCTGAGCTCCTTCCAAATCATTCAGCTTCGAAAATGCCATTTCCCTACGACCGTCCGCAACGTTTCTTGACGCACTTCGTTCTGTGCAGCAATAGTCAATCCCCAGGAGTTCCTAGGAACCGACGGTCTTTAACCTAGCGTCAAGACCTACTGTCCAGAAGGAAGTACGCGCGCGGCCCTACGGCCCTCAATACACAATATGTATTTATTTAGCACAATATTTCTCAGCTGTGGAAGGAAAAAGATACAAGGAAGAAGCTTGATATATATATACAAAAACTTTCAATGATACGAATGTTCAAAATTGATCATGGGAAACGAGGATATTGCAGTTATCAATCTCAGCAAAGCAAGCAAATTTATTTGTCCTTAGTGTGAGATCGCAAAGAATATCGATGTTTCCCTGGACGTGTCTGCTCGTCGAACAAAGGATCTGTTGAAGAGACAGCGTCCTGCTGATCAGTTCGTTGATCTGGTCTTGAGTCTTTTGCTGACAAATGTTCAACAGTGGCTTTCTGCTGCGCCGAGGGTTCCTCAACAAGCTGTGCGTCGCTAAAAGGTACAAACGCCGGCAATGTTTCTGTTTCTGTTGACGCGATGCCTTTCCTTACCCACGGGTCTACCGGCAAAGGAATAGGGACTCGCTTACAATGGGTAGCATGTACCCAATTTTTCCGCCCCTCAAGACGAACGGCAGTCCTCGTGGCCAGGAGCACCTGGTAAGGTCCGGTAAAGCGGGGGTCCAGATTGTTTTTGCGTGAAAAATTTCGGACAACCACCCAATCCCCGGGCTGGAGCTGGTGGCCTGGACCCTCCGTCTGCGTCGGCAAGGCGTCGTAAACCTGTTGATGAATTAACCTCAGTTTAGCAGTCAAGTCATGTAAGTAATCAATCAACATCGGAAACTCAAGATCAGAGAATATTCCTGGCCTAGGAACCCCCCACACATTCGCAGGACGGCCGAACACTATTTCATAGGGACTAAGCCCTATTCGGGAGTGTACAGTCGCCCTAGTTGACAGTAATGCTAGGGGCAAAGCATCAGGCCACGAAAGTCCAGTCGTAGCTTGAATCTTCGCTAATTTTAGTTTAAGGGTGCCATTGTACCCTTCAACCAATCCAGCTGACTGAGGATGATTGGCGCTATGGAATTTCTGATTGATTCCAAGGCCCTTACACACACTCTTCATCACACTTCCAACAAACTCACTTCCGTTATCTGACCACACGACTCTAGGCATTCCATACCGAGGAAAGTATTCCTTCAGTAGGATTTTCGCAGTAGACAAAGCAGTATTGTCTTTGAGGGGATAGGCCTCAATCCATCGGGAGAATGCGCAAACCACAACCAAAACGTATTTCAGGTTATTGCATCGCTCCATATGGACGAAGTCCAATTGGATCACCTCAAAGGGATACGAAGGAGGAGCAAAACTGCCAGGAGGAGTTGGGGTTCCTTTGCCAGGATTGTACATTATACACACCATACAATTCTTCACCAAACGTTCAGCACACTTAGTAATTCCATCATTCTTCCACACATCAGCCAGCAACTTGCAAATACCTTTCGCGCTAATATGTGCTAACCCATGTGCCATTTGCACAACGGCCAGTACATATGCGTCAGGCAACATCCATCTTTTCTGATCCGACAAATCAATCCAGCAACCATTCACATCCAACCTTCCCGTACTTTCTTTCCACTTCATCTTTTCAGTGTCGGTGGCCTCATTCTGAATAGCTTTCACACTCTCTATGGTATTTTCACACATACTTGATTCTGTAGGCCACCTAACCGAACTTGTCACATACATTCGAGTGCTAAGGTTCCGAGCAGTCTCCTTAGCAATCTCATCTGCAAACGCATTACCACGACCAACATCATCCGTCACTTTACGATGCGCACTACACTTAACAATTGCAATTTGAGCAGGCAAAGTCAATGCATCCAAAAGATCGTTCACAAGCTGGCCATGCTGTATTTTCGTGCCATGCGACGTCAAGAAACCACGCTCTCGCCACAACCGTCCAAAACTATGCGCTACACCGAAAGCATACTGACTATCGGTGTACACATTCACACGTTTACCTTTTGCTAATACACATGCTCTAGTGAGAGCAATCAGCTCTGCAGCTTGGGCAGAATTCTGATTCAATCTCGCAGTCTCAACAACAGTATTCAATGTCACCACAGCATAGGCAGTAGTCACATCACCATTCGGCAACTTAAAACATGACCCATCCACATACAGGGTGCCATCCGGGTCTTCCAATGGGGTGTTTTTAAGGTCCACACGACCTTTTGTTTCCTCTTCTGTCCGCAAGTAACAGTCATGTTCTGCTACTTCATCAGACTCTGCACTAACTGGTAACAAAGTTGCCGGATTTAGGACATTACAACGTTTTATCTGAATGTGGCTTGCCAAAAGCGTCAATTCGTACCCAGACAACCTCGCACTCGTCAAGTGCTGAGTTTTCGTACGATTCAAAAGAGTATCGACTGCATGCGGAACCATCACCGTAAGTATATTATCCATGACCAATCCTGCTGATTGTCGGATGGAGACCGCAGCTGCCGCAGTTGCTCTCAAACAGCTCGGCAATGCTCTAGCTACTGGGTCTAAGGTCGAGGAAAAATATGCACATGGACGCTGTTTACCACCAAAAGGTTGCGTTAAGACACTCAAAGCACAACCTTCCCTCTCGTGAACATATAACGTGAACGGTTTACTGTAATCAGGGGTACCTAACACAGGAGCCGAACACAATGAATCACGTAATTCAGAAAAACTTTTCTGGCATTCTTCCGTCCATGGTAAAGGAGTCGAAACATCCTTGCACGTAAGAGCCACCAATGGTTTCGCTAGCAATGAAAAATTGGGAATCCACTGCCTGCAGTACGACGTGATACCTAAAAAGGCACGCACATCTCTTTGGGTTTGTGGCACAGCCATGCGTGCAATCGCTGCAATTCTCTCTGGGGTCAATCTCCTTCCCTCCTTTGACAATAAGTGACCTAGGTAGGTTACTTCTTGACAACAATATTGGAGTTTAGAAGGTGACACCTTGTGATTTAACTCACAGAGGTGTTGCAGCAACGACACTGTAGCGATTTTGCAGATGTCTTGAGTATCAGCAGCCACCAATAAGTCGTCGACGTATTGGATTAAAGCCGCACCAACCGGCAACCTAAACGCATCTAGTTGACCCTTCAAAGCTTGACTGTAAATCGATGGACTTTCACAGTAGCCCTGAGGAGCGCGTTTGAACCGGAAGCTACGTCCACCAAGAGAGAAACCGAAAAGGTCCCTACTCTCTTCGGCAATCGGGATGCTGAAAAACGCATTTTTCAAATCAATCACCGAAAACCATGAAGCAGTAGCTGGAATCAGAGTCAGTAGCGCCGTGATGTCAGGTACAACAGGGAATTGAGGAACCACAATTTTATTTACCTCCCGTAAATCGATAACAAAACGATAAACAGGCGGTTTGGTAGGATCAGTACGTTTAAGAATGGGCAGTACAGGACTATTGCACACGTTTCCCCGAGTTTCTTCAATGACATCTTTCTCGATCAAATCATAGATGATCGTTAACAAAGCTCGTTCACCATCAAGGGAGATACGGTATTGGGGAATACGTGGCAAGCGCACATTAGATTTCAACTGAACAACATAAGGGGAGATATCAAGTAGGCCCACATCATTCGGACCCGTCGCCCACAAAGACGCAGGAAGAGAATCCAATTCCGGTGGAAGCTTATCGAGAGACAAGTACATGGGAGAGACTACTCTCTCTCCTAACGTAAGCTTTACACCCGCAGGAGAACAATACAAAGTTGCATACAAGCGTTTAAGCAAATCCAGACCCAAAAGATTTTCGCCACAACCAGTAGACAAAATCAATGGAGCTTCGAGCTCACGAGGCCCAATTTTAAGGGGCAAAGGGCGCGAAACTGCATTGCTAACGGGGGCGCCAGAGAATCCAACGGAAACATTTGTTAAGCCAGACAAAGGTGCGCCAGGGAGTTTCGAATGCATAATAGAACTTTTCGCTGCACCAGTGTCCAACAGAAAAGGCTCAACGACGCCCGATGTAGCAACTGCGACATAAGGCCCTCTCTGATCAACCGGAACTGATACCACTCCCACTCCTTGTCTTTGGCTGTCCTAGTAATTACTATCGTCAGTTCCCTGATCGACGTAATAATCGTCTACATTGTACTGCGCAGATCGTCCTTGCGATGATCCACGTTGATCGAAACAGTTATTAGAATTTGATGAATGGTCAGAGCGATCATTCTGAGCACCACGACCTCTACCACGTGATGCGTGCTGTGCACCACCACGGCCTCCTCTAGACGAAGTACCACCACTACGGTCATTTAAAGCAGGACAATTGAATTTAATGTGTCCCTCCTGTCTACAATAAGCACATTGGTTGTACCCTAATGAAGATCTTTGGAAAGAAGAATCATTACGCGGCTGCGATCGATTCGATTGCGACTGCGATCTATTCTGCTGAGGCGCATTCTGATTAGAACGCGGCGGATATACTTGTTGTAACAACACTTTAGTTTTTAGCTCTTTTGTTTTTTTATCGGCACGGTCATTTTCCTCTTTTTCTCTATTTTCGTAATATTGTGCCGTAGCCAATATCTGAGCTGAGGTAGAAACGGCCCACGCACTTTCAGAATTCCTTAATTTATGGCTCAAGTCGGGCAATAAGTTCGACACAAACTTATCCACAAACAACCTCTGTCCACCCTCAGTACCCATATCCTGTCCACTATGATCAACGAATGCTTCCTCGAACCTCGTAAAGAAGTCCGAGACACTCTCATCTTTCTTTTGCTTACAGGCTGACAACTTATCCCAATTTACCTTCATAGCTGGCATAAGCGTTTTCATTAATGTAATGATTCGCTGAGGAAGTTCAGCAATCAACTGATCGGGTTTAGTGGCAGCCACTTGTCCAGCGTCTGCCGCTGTAATGGCATTCCAATCGCCACCTAATTCATTTGCGTGATCTTGGTGACGAATCTTCGCCCATACCGGTTGTGGTACGATATTACCGAACAACATGTCGATATCGGCAAGATTCATTATCGTAGCGTCTACGAGCTGCGATAATTCCTTGTAATACCCAGCAGGATTTTTGCGAGGATCGGGCAAAGTTTGTTTCACCTGAAGCACTTCCGATCGTTTCCAAGGGAGGTGTATCCACACTCTCTGGAAATGCGCCGCCACTGGAGCATTAGCATTAGTATTATCAGCGGGTACCCAAACCGGCGGAACTTCACGCATAGGATATTGGCCAGACCCATCTCCTTTCTCAATGTCCTCAACGAACAATGCATGAGGAATAGGAGCGGGACGAAGAGATAGCAAGTGCTCAACAGCACGTCGAACATTAGTGTCGACTATCAGTCCAGTTGCGAACTGGAGCCGAAGTTCAGACAGGGCGGACAGCACCTCGTCAGGCGCATTAACCACTATCTGATCATGTAAGAACTTGCACATTTCATCAAACACATATCTCTGAGTTGGTATGTTGAATTGATCAAACGTTTCGAGGACAACACGAGGTGGATTTCTAACAGGGTTTATCATCCAACCCATCGCCATATTGTATAGCGCAACACGTTCTCTATTACCAGGAAGCTGGCTACGTCTCTGAGGACCATCAGAACCAGCAGACCCAAAAACAGGTCTGAGCGACTGGAAGAAGTTTGTCGCAAGGGGAGAATTACGATTACGAGTAGAGGGAGAAGAATAAGACACAGGACTAACAAGAGAAGGAGTAGAGACATTAGCAGCAACAGGGGTTAACAACACAGGAGCAGTAGCGGGAACAGGAGTATGTGGAAGCGGAGGAGCAGTAGGAATAGAAATAGGCAAAGGAGCAGGAACAGGCGGAAGAGCGGGTGCAGGTTGAGGAACTGGTGGAGGAATAACAGGTGGAAGAACAGGTACGGCAGGGACCACAGGAGCTGCGGTACCCTGTACGTACGGAGGTGGCGACTTCATAAGATAAGACATTAAAGAATCCTCAACTGCCTCTTCCTTCTTATCCGACTCCGTAGGCAAAGCAGGATAGCATTTGTCTATGGACATACGCTGTAATCTCTCAAACACTTCCTTATCTTTATCCTCCTTATCACGCTGAAACTGCTCAGCTTTCTTCACTATAGTAGCAACAGTATCTCGCTGACTACGTTTATTTTGTCTGATCTCTTTCTGTCGGGCTTCTTTGCGCCAGAACCGAAAGGCATCAAACATGGCCGGCCTAGATTTGCGTTCGAACAACTTTATTTCCAAATTATCTAAGATCGACGCTTCGAAGCTACCGTGAGGTGGCCAACGAAGATCGCCGTCTTTCTTTGTATATTTTATCCAATAATCGTTAAAAGCAATCGGGCCTAGCCCATGTTTGCTATATAAATCATAAGTAGGAGTTCCAACCGGAGGTATCGGACACGAGTCCTCCAGCAGGGAATCCGCACCACAAGGTCTAAAGCAACTGAACAAAGTACTACGACCAGGCATCTTGCACACTAGCCGAGTTTCACAAACTTCAAGGGTTACGGGATTTCGGGATTTACCAAGTCCCAGCAAAGAACAAACCCTCGGTCTTTGGCGGCTGCAGTCGTCAAACAAATACAACAACAACGAAGTACGCTAGCAAAGTGTCACCGACAAAAACACTCACACAGCGTGTACAACAAAGACACCCACTAAAGTGTCTACAACAAAAACACTCGCTAAAGTGTTTACAACAAAGAACTCTGGGAGCGACCCACAAATACTTAACTCAAAGATCAATGGCGTCCTCAGGAAGGCCCGTCAATCGTCTCGCTATACCAAGGTCTACGCCAGACGCCAAAACAGGTCTACAGTCAGGGCAGCAGTCCGTCGCAGCCGTTAGGAGGCGGGAATCTTCGCGGGAAAAGTCTTCGGGCCACTTATTTCGACAACAGGATCGATGAAGCGGGGTGCACCTTCCCTCGGAGATTTCACACGAAGTTCCTCACGATCGTCGGGCTTGGACCGGTACCACTGATGAAGCCCCACGTTGGGCGCCAACTGAAGGACTGGGTTCTTTTGGACCCAGCGGTGCCAGGGCACAACACCTGAAACCTTCGTGGGTAACCTGCTCCGGCGTACAAGTCACAGAGACACGGGACACTTCCTTCGGCGTCAAAGAGTCAAGGTTTATTTACTGCAGGGAACACAGAAGTCACAGGAAGTACATCGAGTGTAGTTCGGGGAGACTGCTTCAAATTGTATTTGTGGATCGCTCCTTTTATACAGTTTTTACCCATAGGATAACATGATACACAATAGTTTACAACCTGGTTCCCACAAGTCGCTCTCAGAGGGGTCGCTTTGGTCACTTTGAAACACATAAGGTCCGGAACATAAGTGCGGAAACATTTGGCGGTTCCCAACTGTAAAAACCCATCTTCCCACCATTAGCAAATTCCAATCAGCAGTAAAGTAGATCGAAATAGGAACGAAGACAGGTGCAGAGGAAGACGGAGACAGTAGGGAGATCGGAAAGGGTGTAAAAGGGGAGTGTCGAGAAGCACGAGATACAGGCATCAAAGGGACGTGCCTAATGAGATGCACGGCTGAGACAATAAGCCCGTGCGGCAAGATGAGCCTCGAGCGGCGTCATCTGCCTTACAGCAGCAACCCCCTCGTCATAAAGACACTTTCAAAGAACATGTGTCTTCCGCTTGGGAGTCCCAGGGTCGCGAAGCGGACAGCGTCCGTTCGCTGGCTACTTGAGGGCAAGAGACAAAATGGATGCCGTATCTAAGATGGAACCCGTGGGTACAGATGAAAAACCCACGTAACGAACGAACGGTTTAAGTTAGCACAGCGAAACTGCGCACACTTACTAAACTCGTCATTTGCGGTTCATAGATACTAGACTCGCCCATATTCGTGCGAGTCGAAAACACCACTTACAATTGTCACGGAACCTCATGGGTGTCCTACGAATAACAACAGCCTCAGACTATAACTATCTTGGAATGTGGCTATCGGAAAGGGCCAATGCAGCAGTCCATCTGAGGCATCTCGAAACAAAGGGTTCAACAGTCATCCACCTGCTAAAGTGTCTTAGCAATGTCTACAAAGCCTAACAGCTGAGCCCATGCTGAATGTATTGAGAGAAAAATCTGATCCAGCCCCTCAACTATGTCCACATGCTCTTTACGGGTGCCCTCAATATGGTTTTAATTAACTCCCAGATTACGGCCTTTAAGAAAACTCTACTTGTTCCTGGGCAGGGCAGAAGATCGAGGCTGAGGCTGGAATTGGGCATTGGGAAGCCTGTACTCGCTGGGCAGAGTGACCGAATAAACAGCCCAGGGTGGTGGTGGAGGTGAGGTGGGAAATACTTTGAGTGAATTTGCCCAGGTTATCCCGAGCACCCCCATGGAGGTAGGAGAGAGAGCTTGTGTTAGGTTAACTAGTAATACCTTTCAAAATAACCTTACACCTAGTTTAGTTAACCACCCAATCACTGCCCGGGGTGGCACTGGTCGTGATTTCTCAGCAATGATCTCTGGATTAGCTAATAATCTGTCCAGGAATGATTCCAGTGTATTTCATCTTCCATCTGCAGCTGCACCATTTGTAGAAAATAGAAACCTTCTCAGGGGTCCCACTGATACTTGGTCCTTTTAAACCAGCAAAGAAGAAATTGGCACAGAAGCTGAAATATAAAAGTAACATCTTTTTTAACCTCAAATGAGGGAGACTACGTCACACAGAAGCCTTAGCAACTGAATGAGGCAGTCTAAGAAGTACAGGAAACAGGGGCCTTATATATGCTTAGGGTTACATAGTCAGCATAAGACCAAGGGGCAGTCCTGGCTCATGTAAGCATGCAAAATGCCTAATATGGTCATGCAAGATCTGCTTGCTCAACAAAGTGGGAGGAGAGCTACTTCTCCATACAGCAGCAAACATAGCCTGACAGTTATACTAGAGAAGCATGTGCATTCTACTAGCTAGGCCCTTCTGAGCATGTGCGAAGGTGGAAGATGCTAAATATAGTTCGTTTCTAGGCAGATTACAAGAGCAGTCAACACTGAGGGAGGACAGAGCACATGGCAAGCATGAGGTGCACATGGCAAACAATATGGCTGCCAGAAATTCAAAATGGCTTTCAGCTCATGCTAACAAATCCCTGCAATATTTAACACATTGGTGGTGGTTTTGAGGAATGTTCCAACCCTATATGCTGGCCAGATTGAATCTACAGACCAGTTGATGGCAAAAACTATGCACTGGCCTAATGTCCAATTGAGGGAAGTGGGGGTATGGGGCTGGGATATTTGCAACCAACTGATAATGGCACTACGTTCGTCATGGGTTGGAAATTCTATTAAGGATGGGGGGTGACGGTGTAGTTGCCAACTTTAACAACAAGCATGTGGTTAGACTCCTATTGGAAGGTTTAGGGAGTAGAAATGTGGGGTATTGCCCCGGAAAAATATCTATCCTTCCCTTAGGGTTTATTATAGACCCCACTATCATTCCCTATCTGGAGGGAGGATTTGTAGTAATCATCAGGGTGTCCCTCAGAGAGTCATAGGTCATCCCTCCGATCTAAATCTAGCCAATTGATTTGCTCCATTGTCAGTATTAGATGGTTGCGATTGACTGCCATCTGCAGTTCCATCTGGGATAGACAACACTCCCATTCACCCCGACACTGCCCACAGGATGGACTCACATCTGTGGTCAGCAATAGGTAGAGGGTTACAGGGTTCTGAGGATTTGGCACAGCAAGAACAGGGTGTAGATTCTTCCCCCAGGTTATTAAGTATTCTATCTTGGAACATTGCTGGGTTGCTTTCGAAGACTAGATCCTCCGATTGGTCTAATTTTATAGAGCTGTACGACATTGTTGTTTTTCCAGGAGACTTGGTCACTGGAAATGATTTTCCGGCCAGGTTTTTTGGCATTCGGTAAGCCTGCAACTGCTAACCCCAAAGGGTGTCCTTTAGGCGGCCTGACTATTTGGGTTAAACAACAGGTGGGGTTCCTGGTAGAAGACCTTGCGATTGACAACCTGGATATTCAGGCCATTAAAATAATCACAGCGAGCGATTCCAAGTTATTATTGATAAATGTCTATGCCAGGGGGCTAGTGGGTGGAAAGGCATCTGCGACCATCTCTGGTTTTGGATACATTTATTAAAACACTGGAAGGGACTTGTAACCAAATTATTGTGTGGGATTTTAACTGCACGTTTGAGCCACTTGGTATGGAAGACGGGAACCTAACTAGCGACGAGGATGCTATTTGGGGTGTTCCATCTCTAACGCTGGCACCAATCAAGAAATGGACTGAAGCTGCTCTTAAGTTAAAAAGTCTAACATTGGAGAGGGGGCTCCGTGCAGTTAATGGAAGAACTAACTCGTATAGTAAAGGCAACCCTACTTGTACAAGTGGGCCAAGAGGTAGTAGGATCGACTATTTTCTTGTTGGTATAGAATTTTGGCAAAGGGTGAGGGACATGGAGGTCGTGAAAAGGCCAGAGAGTGACCATGATCCATTGTCACTGACATTAGACGTGAAAAGTTGCTCGGCTACGAGCTGTAGCATGGACATGGTAACAGCAGATCTCATTATGTCCCATGACTGCCGAAGGTTAAAGTGGTCGCAGGTGTCAAAGATGAGGGAACGTGAGTCAAATTAAGGTGACGCTTGCAGACTCCCATATTGCCCTCTCGCTACTCGAGCCTTGTGAGGACAACTTTATAGCATTTACAGCAGTTCATGAAACCCTGTTTGCCAAGTTGAGATCCTTTTTTATGAAACCGAAATCAAGAGCTAATAGGCCTTCTGTGCTTAAATCAGCAGAATGGTATGACGGGGCATGTGGGAATGCTTACAGGGCTTTATCAAAAGCAATAAGGGCAGGTTTACCACAGGAGGTAAGGGAATTGAGACGTGAATATAAGGCCACCCAATATCGGACAAAGAAGGCTTTTGACGCAAGTAGATGGAGGGACCTTTTTGATGCAAGTTATGGAAAAAACTGGTGTCGATTCTGGCAACTCGCTAAGAGGGGTAGTGATAATGCCAGTCCGGCACCAGCTAACAATGTCCCTCCTGAAGCATGGGTCGCTCATTATCACACCCAATTTTCTTTGCATGAAAATAACTATGGACAGTATCAGAATGTAGCTCCGGATTCAGCCCTAACATTCACTTTAGTGGAAATAGAACATGCCTTGGATAGGGTGGCTGCAGGAAGAGCCGCGGGTACAGATGGTATCCTGGCGGACATATTTAAAGCTCACCGGGAGAATTGGTTGAAATATATTCTTACTTTTGCCAATGGATTGGCAAGAGGAGCTCCAATCCCGGAATCCTGGCACGGGGCTGAAATTTTCCCCATATATGAAAAAGGGGATCGTGCTAGTCCAATTAATTATCAGCCTATAGGCCTTCTTGATTCTATGCAAAAGCTGGTGGCTAGATTAGTGCTAAGCAGGGTAAATAGGTGGATTGATGACAATTAAGTTGTATCCACCTACCAAGCAGTATTTCGCACCCATTTTAGCACTAGTGATCACGTTTTTAGATTTATGATGATATATTGGAACACCGTGGTGTTAGCTGAGGGCACCCTCTATGTAGCATTTATAGATCTTAAATCTGCATTTGATTTAGTTCCCCGTAATAAGCTATGGAACACACTTAAGGAAGCAGGATTGCCAGCTGAGATTTTATCATTCATCATAGAACTGCATGAATCCACTTATGCCCAAATCCGGTAGGGTAAACAGGGTGAGGTAACTGAATGTTTTCCTATGAACAAGGGAGTACTCCAGGGGTGTGTTCTAGCCCCTACCCTCTTCTCCTTGTTCATTAACAACGTCATCTCATACTGTACTGAATATCCTACGGATATTCCTACTCTTGCTGGTTCGAGGGTTCCTCTTTTAATGTTTGCAAACAACACTTTAATTTTGTCTAAAACCCAAGCCGGTCTGCTAAGAGCTCTTGATAGATTTAGTCTTTTTTGCAAGGACCATGATCTTGTAGTCAATGTTGACAAAACAAAGTTCATGGTGTTGCATAAGTATAAATCAGTTAAAGCTAGCGTAGAAATGAACTCTGAGACTCTTGAACAAACTGACTCATTTACATATTTAGGTGTTACAATGGGCAAAAGGATGAATTGGAAGCTACAGATGGATTTGCTAGTCCTAAGGCACAACTAACTGGCAGGGGCCCTTTTAAAAGAACACCGTCTATCCCAAACCAAACCAGTTGCTCCCATATTAACTATATATCAAGGGAAGGTTAGAGCCTCAATAATTTTTGGAGCTGAACTTTGGGGATTTGAAAATGTAGTTCCTTTAGTCCAAGCCCAGAATAAATGTCTGAGGGCATTGACCAAAAACAACAAGTGATGGACCGAATGTGGATCAATGTCACACATTCCCCCAGTCAAAAGATCTGGGCCCAAATCCATTGTTTTTTTGCACTCCACACCACCCTGGGTTAGACAATGGCGATATGCAAATCAGCTCTGACCCTGTTGCCCCATGGGAACAGTCCAGTCCGAACTACAAAAGCCATGTCCTTCCCAGAACGGAATCAAGCATCCGAGGACCGGACCGGTTTCGAGGTAACACCTCTCATCAGCCCGGCTAGCTTGACTCCAAGTGGTGTGGAGTGCCTGGGACCCACGTCTGGGCATCCCCAGCGCACTTAGGGTGGCAATTGCAAAAACAACAAGTGATGGACCGAATGTGGATCAATGTCACACATTCCCCCAGTCAAAAGATCTGGGCCCAAATCCATCGTTTTTTTGCACTCCACACCACCCTGGGTTAGACAATGGCGATATGTAAATCAGCTCTGACCCTGTTGCTCCATGGGAACAGTCCAGTCCGAACTACAAAAGCCATGTCCTTCCCAGAACGGAATCAAGCATCCGAGGACCGGACCGGTTTCGAGGTAACACCTCTCATCAGCCCGGCTAGCTTGACTCCAAGTGGTGTGGAGTGCCTGGGACCCACGTCTGGGCATCCCCAGCGCACTTAGGGTGGCAATTGCAAAAACAACAAGTGATGGACCGAATTTGGATCAATGTCACACATTCCCCCAGTCAAAAGATCTGGGCCCAAATCCATCGTTTTTTTGCACTCCACACCACCCTGGGTTAGACAATGGCGATATGTAAATCAGCTCTGACCCTGTTGCCCCATGGGAACAGTCCAGTCCAAACTACAAAAGCCATGTCCTTCCCAGAACGGAATCAAGCATCCGAGGACCGGACCGGTTTCAAGGTAACACCTCTCATCAGCCCGGCTAGCTTGACTCCAAGTGGTGTGGAGTGCCTGGGACCCACGTCTGGGCATCCCCAGCGCACTTAGGGCGGCAATTGCAAAAACAACAAGTGATGGACCGAATGTGGATCAATGTCACACATTCCCCCAGTCAAAAGATCTGGGCCCAAATCCATCGTTTTTTTGCACTCCACACCACCCTGGGTTAGACAATGGCGATATGCAAATCAGCTCTGACCCTGTTGCCCCATGGGAACAGGCCAGTCCGAACTACAAAAGCCATGTCCTTCCCAGAACGGAATCAAGCATCCGAGGACCAGACCGGTTTCGAGGTAACACCTCTCATCAGCCCGGCAGGCTTGACTCCAAGTGGTGTGGAGTGCCTGGGACCCACGTCTGGGCATCCCCAGCGCACTTAGGGCGGCAATTGCAAAAACAACAAGTGATGGACCGAATGTGGATCAATGTCACACATTCCCCCAGTCAAAAGATCTGGGCCCAAATCCATCGTTTTTTTGCACTCCACACCACCCTGGGTTAGACAATGGCGATATGCAAATCAGCTCTGACCGTGTTGCCCCATGGGAACAGTCCAGTCCAAACTACAAAAGCCATGTCCTTCCCAGAACGGAATCAAGCATCCGAGGACCGGACCGGTTTCGAGGTAACCGGCCTTCCTCAGTCTACCCCTCTTAGGCCACTATATCAAGATCTGGGGTGTATTTTGTTTGAGGAGGCCGCAGGTTTTAGACCTCTTGCCTATTGGCTCAGGCTTTGGACTACCCCTGAGTTAGCACCCTACGCGCAAGGTCTTCAGCATGTTAGAAATGCAGACAAAACTAATAAAATATCTTGGTTGCAAAGGATTAAGGCTACATTATCAGACATGGGTCTCATCCATGTGTGTCTGGACCCAGAAGGGAATACTTTCCCTTCAAAAATAGATTTTAAAGCCTTATATAGGGACATGGTCAATTTGAAGACTATTTCCCAGGTTAATGCCACTTCCCTAACAGGTCTCTTTCTGGAACACAAAATTGATTATAGGCTGGACACCATAATGAGCCCTGGTGATAGGAAGCTCTATCATCAATTTAGAGTGGGTACTCTCCCCCTAAAATCTTTTTCAAGTAAGTAGGGGATGGTAAAAGACTCAGATTTTTGTTTTTGCCCCTGTAAGGAAGAGACTTCATCGCATGTTCTGTTTGTATGTCCTGCATATAAGGGTGCTCGCCCTTAATGGCTCAAGCCAGTTTGTGCTAAAATAGGAACTAGATCTTGCCAAACAGATTTGCGTATCTTGAGAACTGACACAAGTGATGTCATAATTATCGCTATAGCTACATTTTGGAGCTGGGCGTGGGTCCTTAGAAAGAATAGGTTGCAGGCATTATGTAACTGATGTTATCTGATATGGCGTATTAGGTTGTGTTTATTAATCTCTATATAAGATTGTGATTTCCATCCAACCCTGTCTATTTTTTGCCTTTTAACTTGACACCTTTTTATGGGATCTTATTATGAATGTTATTATCTGACACGTTTTTATGTGGATTCCTATTATGAATTTTATTATCTGATTGTTTTAAAGTATTTCTTGACTATTAATATTGTTTATTTTATGTGTCTTTTATGATTGTTTGAATCGAATAAAGACTAACTGAATTGACAAATTGAATTGACCAAATAAAGTATTATCTCAGAGTCCTGTGGGACCCTGAGCCTACGCTCAAATACCATCTGAGAGCAATCTTTGACGAAGCAGGGTCCACATGGCAATTACAGTTTGCAACTGCAAGAAGCTCCTTGAAGATCAGGACGGAATGTCTGCTCAGGCAAGACATCCCATTCTCAGCCTGGAAAAAAGTTGTGAATAGGCAAGCACTTTTAACTTCTTTTGAACAAGACATTGGGAGTCTTCGGTATAACTCAGTGACACTTGAGATATCTTATAAACTAGGGCAGGCCCAACCATATTTTTGTCTTGCACTCTGCCCAGGCCTGCAAGAAAATTCTCTACATGAGGCCAATTGCCTCACCAATTGCAGATTTCAGCCCTGCCTGAGCCAATTAAGAGGAGAGATTTCCATGCAGCCTGTGTTAACATAGCAAAGAATCTTGGCTCCATTTATTGCGTGTATCCTCTGAAATGAGAGGAATATCCGTTTAACAAAAAGTAAGAATAAGTAAAAAATATGGGTAAATAAATAACCCAAATCACAAAAGGTATATAGTGTGATTTTTTCATCTTTTAAGAAATAGGACTTTAGGTAAATCTTTTTGTATACATATTGTCTTATGGCCCTACCTAAGTCCTGTCCAAAGGGCCTGACTCCTTTCTTGGCTTTACTTTAACTACAGTGGCATCCTGTGGTTTCCAGTCATGTGGAGTTGGTGTTCAAACAGTAGAATGACTAAGATGCTTACACTAGGCCCAATGCTCTTTACACTCATCCTTGCAACTTTGGACATTGTTTTAATAAAGTTTATAGTGTTACATTTTATTAAACCAGTATCTTTGCCAAGTTTTAATTTTTAATACCAGTCGAACACATTAATTTGCACTCTCTTCCCCCATTTTTTGCAACATTCCCCTGACTGTTTTTTGTCATTATTTTATTAAATGTCTCTGACATATAAGGTTTTTAAATAATCGAACATGGATTAACTTATTCATACTTTACCTCACCGACTAGTTTTATCAAAATGCTCAACAGACTGTGAGATTTGATTTTAGTGTCTTCAAAAGATAAAGCCAGTTGCTCCATCATTTGCACTAGAAATTCCTCTTTCTGCCTTTCCTATCGGCCCTCTTGATTTTTATTAACGAATGATGCCACTCCTGCTTCATACTGGTGTGGGGTTTTTGTTGAAAATTAGATTTGACTGCACTCAGGATGGCCCCTCTAGCCTTATAAGGCTACATAATCTAGGGTGGCTTATTCTGTTTTCCGCTGGGAATGATTCCCAAGGAGAGGTTTTGGCTTGGGATTCTTGGCACTGTGAATTTTACTTGGGCCGCTGCTTCGGTGTCGCCTTCCTGTTGTGGCACCTGCCCACCTATTTCATTACTAGGCTAGGATCTCCTTCAAGGTCTCCATTTAAAACTAGTAATGTTATTGCTACCTTTAGTGAGGACTCTAAGCCCTACATTAGGCTAGGTTATGGATATCAAAGCAATGGTTTATGGCGAATCACTTACTCTGAGAGATGATTTGGATTTAGATTTAGATTTAGGTTCAATAGATGTAAAAATCTATTTAGATGACTGTTCAGCTCCTCTTTTTAATTTGTTCTGACATTTCAAACAGTGTCTAATTTGAGCCGGTGGTTGCAAGTGAGGCCCACTAGCAATTATTTTTGGGGACATGCACTTTTTTTTCTTCAACAGGCTTTGATTCAGAGCAAGAGAGAAACACACAAAAGGTGGAAAGAAGGAGGGAGAGAAAGACGGAAAAACAGTGCCAAGGTAGAAATCAGGGGTGACGGAGAACCGGAAAAGTGAGACAAAGAGGAAGACAGTTTCTGATGGTGGACTAAAGAGCCATGAAGTGTGATCAAGACTATGCAGCCTTGGGGTTCTGGCCAAAACTTATTTTACAAATTAAGCACGGCGTTTCAAATCTTACACCTTTAAATATCGAGCAGGTCTATGCCAATAGCTGAGCAACAATAACACTGTCTATTATAGATTATCAATACTTTGAGAGCAAGCACCGTATGAACAAAAGGAATGGTACAAGTTGTGAAAAGGACTCAATGACACGTACACTGACAGAAATTGGATCATACTTATATGTTATGCACCATCTTGGTGTTACCCTCGTTGACGTTCTAACAGCAGGTTATGTTATATATAGACAGGAAGCTGAATGGATCACAGCTCCTTCTTCCTCCCCCTTTCTGATTAGATATATATATATATATATATATGTATATATATATAGAACACAGCAACATTGCGTCATATCACTCTCCCTTCTGAAGGAATCTGAATGATGTGCAATTTACTCACAAAAGGCAACAAATCAACAAGTTGAAACTCACCCTTGCTGAGGACACCTTGCTTTCTAGTTATTATTCATGGCATCCTCTTAGAAAGTTCTCAAACAATAAACATTAATTTGCGTGAGACAAAAGTCCTCCTCTTGTCGGTTTTTGTGCATGACCCCCTTCTTTGGCTTAATTAGGCACGCATGACCCAAAATCGGTGAAAACCTTCATTCTCCAATGAACACCAAGTCAGGTAGAAACTCCACTCAGTTGATTCTTAATGCAACAGCAAAAGGAATGTTAAATGGCCCATGCTGTAAAATTAAGAATGGCATTTTTATTGTACTTCTCTGTTGAAAACCCTCTATAAGTGGCACTTAATCCTTACTGCTGAAAGAAATCCGAGGAATACAGTTTCTCGACAGATGCATTTAGGAATAACTATCTTTGGAACAAGTGGTTGAGGAAATCAGTCATTTTTAGGCGAAGTTGAAAAACACATTCCACAGCTAGAGATATGAATAAATCATTTTCCACATTCATGGCAGTGAGTTTTGCAAGATGAGAGGTTTATTAAAGACATAATAAATTGTAGGTCATCTTCACGTTTCTTTTTTTATTGATCTAAAAGGCATCTACTCTTTTTGAACTAATTAAAATATTGACTGGCTGGCTTGCTTTAGGTAGCCTTTACAATTTGCAGAACATCATCTCTACACATTGTGCATTCACATCAATTATTGACAAAATGTGAATAAGCATAAGGGTAAAATTAGCTTGCTTGGTTTTGCTCATTTTTTTTTATGAGCGTACATTTAATATGGGCGATTCACAAGAAAATATTGTAAGGGGTTGAGATGCATTTCATGAACGTGTTTGTATTGGCAATATTATAGTGGTGTGAGATAGAGTTAGTATGCATTGAACTGCACAACTATTTGAGAAGGAACATTAAAGGGCTGTGGCCTATCAGGATCCCGTGCTCTGTGTAGCGCTGACGTGGAAGGGGTCTGCGCTTTGCTTATTCCAGAATACAGGCAGTTAGCGTCCTTTGGAGGAGCAACAGCAGTGGTACCAGGGCCCAAAGACCTGAGACACCCACTAAACCCTGACTACTGTTGTATTTTACAGGGGACCCATTTTGTTCCTTACACCAGGACCCTTCACACAATAGATGCGCTGCGGTTTGTGTTAGAGAAGTGACAAAAAACTGGGCAAAATGGTCATTTGGAATTTACTTCCCAGTGCAAAACAAGGCAGAGCAGCCCATTGTGCGGCTTTGCCTTACTTTGCATCAAGGGGGTGTTCGGTTGGTGGTAGGTACATGGGCGTTCCAATGCAACCATCTATGGTTTTAAAATCAACATCTTTTCTACGAACAATAGTAGACTGGGCCTAAAAAGGAGACATGCTTTTAATTCTCTAAACTATTCTCACTTTGCATGTGTGGTGCAATGACCAGCATACATTTTTTTAAAACTGTTTTTATTTAGTTAGAGACAAAGAAAAACTATTTTTCTTTCCCTTCCTTTTATCCCAAAACTAAACCTCACCCCCCAACCCACACTTAAATAAACACAAATGTAATTCCTAAGGTGTTCTCTCTAATAATCAACATTAAGAAGAAAGGTGATATAGATTAACAAGATTAAAGTGCAAAACTGTGCATCAATGCAGGCTAATAGTTCAAGCCCATTACAAAGCAGCATAATAATTCAAAGTGCAAAGTGCAAATAGTGCCTAGAATGTTACAAAAGTCATACAGTTAGGGGTAATTCCCATATAAATTACATTTCTTATTTCAACCGCCAGTTAACATGATATACCCTGTAGTAATTATAAACTTGAAGTACTACAGTGCACGTCATGCCTGAAGGCAGGCCTGACGGTGTTAGCAGCATCCAAGTCTGTATTCTACTTTCTTCATTCCCTCGGTAGCAGCATATTTCCACCCTACCTATATTTCCCTCTAGCTAACCCTCTCATACTATTTCAACTTCTAGCAAATAATTCTAGCGTGCAAATATGCGCTATATGAAACAAGTCCCATAAAACTGTAGCTACCACCCCACCCACACAGGCTTTAATCTAATTTTCAATCTCCAATTCCCTTGCAGCATGGTATAATTACACAACATCGAAGCTTGGTGCCACTTAAGAGTCTGTTAAAAGGGGTTCAAAGACAACCAGTAACCAAAGACCCCTTTATGTTGCCCGGCTGTGTCGCCTCTATGACCCACCAATATTAATCAATGAAGAAGCAGGCGCTGGAGACTGGAAGGCAGGAAACGAGGATTTTATTCTCTCCGGAGGAGAACACATCAATTCAGACAGCAAGTATCGTCACGAGGTGCTCTAACCACATCTCTGAGGCCTGGCCTCTTATACTAGGGTTTATGACCTTTATTACACGTAACACATTCTCGCAACACTTTGATATTTGAAAGAACATCCTCGGAATCTCCCCTTCAGGCCCGTTCCCACATACATTTACAGTTGAATTCCCCACCCCGGTCACAACAGGTGATGATTGTCTCGCAGCAGGGCATTCCGCCGATTCACGGAATGCGTGGAGTTGATCGGATCTCATAGGGTGGGGGCTTTGATCGGCTCGAGGGTCTTTTGATGGGGAGGGGAAGCTTCCTACTGTACGGGGTAATAAACAGTATCCGCAGGGCCAGGTGGCGGCCTGGGAACAAGGAAGACAAACGGGGACACAGGAAAAGGGGTTTGTATCAAAGGATTTGGGACCATGAAAGGAATGAAGGGAGGTGTCGCGCTGGGAACAGGATGGGATTCTGTGGCAGAGCTGCGCTGAAGAGGGGTTTATGGCCCAAGGCATGTGAGAGCGAGGGGGTTGTCAGCGTGCGGGGGATACCTGCGAGGATAGGAGAGTGAGAGACGCGCTGGCTATCAGGGAAGGGGCAGGGAGGCCATGGTGCTTAAAATGGCTGCCGCTTACGCTCAAGGCATCTGGGAGCGGGAGTGATCAGTGCGTGGGGGTGTTGGTGAGGGTGAAGGTCCGTGTTGGGGGTCAGGGGCGTGCAGAGAGTGGTTCTGATCAGAGCAGCTAAAATGGTGGGGACACATGACAAAAGTGTGGCATCAGAAAAAGGCAAGATGGCGCAGATGATGTTCACCAAAACGTAACAATTTTCCACAGTCCTCCCTTTAACATTTCCAAGACATCTTGCTGGCCTATTTCCTATCTATATCTACTGTGGTGGTCATAAGTAAGGGGATGGAGACCTAGGCAAAGGAACTGTACATAAATATCACATTATAAATATCACAGTTGAAAATCTTGTCATCTAGTAGGCGGGTTCTTCGCTAAACTTGTTGCAGAAAAAGTCATAGTAATGCAATATCAGACTGGAATTACATAGCGGGGGTGTTGGGTACAGATCATAGATGCTTATAGTCATTTGGAATAGGAACTGGTAAGTAAGTCCTTTTTGTACTCGGTGGGAGTATAGTCAGATTCAATGGTGGTTGGGAGAGAAATGAGACATAGCAAAAAAAATAATCAAGGTCTCCAGTGTCTTATGGTCGTGAACCATTATTAGCTAATTCTCAACAGTCTCTGCCGTCTTCCGTTGACACCGTTAAGCACCTGTATTACAATTCGTTCTTTCAACAGGAATGTTCATGTGGGTTGAGTCGTTGGAGGTCTGCGGGCGAGAGTACGTCTTTGCTTCGTTTCACCAGACCTCATGGAGAAATGCGTTACGGTTTTGGGGCAGGTGCATTTTCTTCCGTAACCCGGAGCACAGTTATTAGAAGACAGAAAAGGATTGTGATGAAAAAGTGCAATGGTCTTCGAGTTGTGGAGTCTGTTTGTTTCTTGAGTCTCTGTGGTGGGTACTTCCTGTTGTTTCCGTCATCTTCGAGGCGTTCAGCAGCGGGTAGAACCACATACTTCGTTCATCTTCTCTTTGGGGTGACCCTTGGTGGAGTTTAGGTCACCGTTCTGAGATTAACATAGTTTGTGGTCTACTTAGTCGGAGCTTCCTCCCTTTAGACGCAGGAAATACCTCATTCTGGATAGCTCAATAGGATTTGGAGGATTTTGAAAGTTCAGGTGGAAAAGGGGGGGGGTGTGTGTGAGTAGTCCTTATGGTAGGTCGGAGGAGGAGGGGATGGAGCAGGGCCAAGTCGGGAACAGACCAGGGGGACGGAAAGTTTTAGACAGACGGGTCCATAACCAGTTTCGGAGAGCGGGGACTTCTCGGCATACGTCGATCATAGAGCAGGGGCCTCAGGTCAGGCCCTTCCTTTCGTTTTGTCGGAAATAATGCCTCGTCCTGCGACTCCTTACTGTTACAGTCTCGCCTTGGTCACCGTCGCTGATGGTCCACGATCTTCGGACAGGCCGCGTGCTCCCACATCCGGTCTCTTTCTCCTCCGACAGTGGTACCCTTGAATGAGTTTGAAAAGACAGTCTTTAGAGATTTTGCAGAGGAAAGTAATCACATAAATCTATTTCTCTCCCAACCCCAAGCAACTGGGGTATACATCCGCTGCATCGAGGTTTGCAAACAATTGATGATAGGTTCGCTGGATTCCCAAAAATTTTCCTTTGTGGCTATTTCTTTGGTGTTTTGTTGATCATTACATTCATTTGTCGTGGTACGAGGTCTGATACCCATTTATTGCATTCGTTTATTACAGTCATGTCAGTTCTTCTGGCAGAGACCTATTTCCCTAGTACAAGACTTTGCAAGACTAGATCGGTCTTCAGGGCTTTGCATTTTATGAAAAAGTGCAACGTGCTATTCACCATAATCTGATAGGTATCTTTCTGAGGGATGAACACAGGCTAAACGATTTTTCATTATACCATTGCACCTTATCTTTCTGCTAAACATTTTATTTTCAACAGGTTTTATCGCAACAAGTTCTTGTATTTTCCGATCTGATTTTAACTTTGCACACATCATTCTAATTTCTACATAGTCTCTTACAACATGGTTATTTCATCAAAAAAACTTCGGGGTTTGCGATGACTATTTAACTTATCTGTGGGGTGAGAGGAGCCTTATGGGAGACTATTAGTAACGTAGCGTATCGGGGCAAGGGACATTCTTCGGACTCTCCTTCCGGGCAGCTGATACGAAACTGGGGGCATTCTGGGAAGACGGGGATGTCTTGATCATTTTTACTGCTTGGGGTACGGAGACAACTTGGGACGGGGAAGGTTGCATTACCATAGACATTTTTTATCATAGAAGCCACTGACAAGTAGTTCCCTTATTGCGGGTCAGATTAGGGAACTTTTAGTCGTCTTACGTGTCCCTTTCTTTTTGGCCAATCTAATTTTCATCCATTTTTAGCAGAAAAGGAGAGGTAGTAACGTGGTATCGATATAATTTCATTTAGGACAAATTTGTGCAAATACTTGTGGTATTTGGGGCCAATTAGGTGGTGCACCAGGTTCGCCAATTAGGTGCCAGTCGCTAGGAAGAGTAAAAGTGTGGAGGAGTGAGAGACAGAGAGAGAGAGAGAGAGAGAGAGAGAGAGAGAGAGCAACAATAGGCTAAATAGTACACGTGTGACATGGAGAATGACCGTGTATTATTTAGGCTATTCAGTGCATTACCCAACGTTAGACATAAGGACATGCATTGAGTTGGGTATCTTTAGGAGCCATCTCGCAGTGTAGGTCTGCTTCAGGTATCGGACATGGCGTGGTACCAGATCTCTACTATCTCCTGGTCGTGATTCCAAGGTAACCTGCAGAGGGTGAGAAAGGTAGGAGGAAAAAGGAAGGGGGGGCAACATTCAAGCATATCAAACGTATGGGCACGAAAAGACCTTTACTTACCACTTACTCGTCTTATCTTCTCGTGATATAATCTCTGGGGTCTTGGTTTCTAGAGCCAAGAAGGAGGGGGAGGGGGCAGTGTGGTGAGGGTGGCGAGCGATAGGTTGTACAGGGGGAAGACGGTCTGGGCGTGGCATTATAGATAGGGTGTAGGAGAACGCTAAAATGAAATCAGAGGTGTCTAGTATAGCATCATAGGAATGAATTAAAAGATGAATCGAAGTAACATAAGGTTAGGTTTATTCCACAAGTAAGAGCGCATCCATACAGATCTTCTGTCAGCATACACAGTGAGCAACTGTCCTCACAGCGATTGCATCATGGAACATAGAACACAGGTAATGAAATGCATACGAGTCAGTAAAAGAGGAAATGCGTAATAGGCACAACGCTAGATACTGCGCCTAGTGCGAGGTGTCTGGGTTGTGGATGAGTCCGGCTATTGGGTTTCTCAAATCACTTCTCAACGCCTGTAAGGTGCTAAAGGCACGTTAGTTCTTCGGTCAACCCCGTTCCTGAGTACCTTCGAGTATCGTACCTTTGTAACATTCTACCATCTACACTGCTTCGCTTTACCCATTCTCAGAAGTCGAGGTCCTTCTTCATGTGTTAGTTCCCGAGCTCAGTCGCACATTTGGAGGCAGCGTATCATACCTTAGATTCAATCATCCATCCGGGGCCGACCAACCCTTTTTTTTTTCTCTCACATCACCTAAAAAAAAAAAGCAGAACGGTTGCGCACAGAAAAGCCCTCCCACCAACTCCCACATTTTACAAAAGTATGCGATAACTGTTCATAGTTTTGCAAACCTTTATTTGCATAATCGTTCAGTAAGTAAAAGGTGCGAGTGCAATCGTATTTTGACCGAACATGGCGGTGACTGAAGCACATACAGTAGGGGGGCTATTTTTGCAACATTTAAAAACATTAAAAAAAAGGTCTACTTAGTTATTTGCGAGAAACTAAAAATGTCTATTAATAGTTGAGGAAAAAGGAGGCATTTATTTCATGATTGGAAACACAGTCATACTAATCGCAATCGTATTTCCTATACGTTTACCGTGGGTGTGCGTCATAAGCGACGTTAGGTATTGGTCATAATAAATATCATTATAAATCATACATTGAAATCAACATTTTAACGGGATCCTTTCAAATGTTTGCCAAGTGAACCCTCCTCCCTTTTTCGTCAAGTGTACAAAGGTTCACATACATATCTCAGAACATCAAGTCTTGTTAGCTAAAGAACACCATGCGGTGTTCGTAAGTTCCTATTGATACCGGCACCATTTTGGGCGATGTCGGGTTGGTTGCACCAGAATCCCTTTCGGCAGTTCAAAAACCTGTGCTAACAGAGGGGCTGGTAATGTGGACCGTCAATCAAGAGGGGAGGGAGGTAGAATCTTCCCTACCAGGTCACGTTGAGGTTCAGCCGGAACTCACTCGAATTCGTTAGCCCACAATGTTCCTGGGTGGTTCAGACTGAAGCTGGTGCAGACACGAGAGCACCACCATCTTGCGGCTATGTCGTGGTCGTTCCAGTTGTTCCCTACCGGAAGCCTGTAGGGGCCGAGGGCTTCTGGGACTCTGGTAGAATCTTCAAAGCTGTGGGGATGCTGTCGGAGGTGGGGGCTCGTGCCCAGGTGGGCAAGTGCCCGAGTTGCAATTCCGGACAAAGTTACTCCAGCGGCCTAGACCCGCCTTCCAGAGGGCCCAGACGCCATTTTGAGACCCTGCAGCCGCCGCCCTTCGTCGTGTCTTTCAGGAGTGGAAGAAAACTTCTTGTGGCGACAAAGACAGAGCATCATGCTGTTGGAGCAGGACATTTGATTCGGGGCGCCAGGGTGCAGCTGTGGAGCCTTCATCTGGGGAGGTGAGGGAGGCTCGTCCGTGCCGCCTCCCTCTCCCGGCGCAGCCCACGCCGTCCCTTTGAATCAGGGGTGCACATGATGACCACCCTACACCCCTGACTCCGACTCTTGGGGGACCATTGTATGTCCGGTGCTGCACAAGTATGCCCGTCGGACATTGTATGTTCTGTGCTGCGAAAATAGGCCCGTTGAACATTGTACGTCCTGTGCTACGCAAATAGATCTGTGGCCTGGCTGGAGGATTTCGGCGCCGGGCCGGGGCTGGGAAACCTCCTACCTGTGGAGGTGGGAGAGGTTCGTCCGCGTCGCCTCTCCCTCCCAGCCCACCCTGCATCAGTTCGAAGGAGGAATTCGTGATGGCCGGACCAGGAGATACGAGGGAGGGGGTCATTTGCATCCGCCCCCTCCCTACTCGTGGCCCGGGGGACGCCATCCCTGGAAGGGTAGTATGGGAAGACCATTTCATTGCCTGCTTTGAGGAGCCTCCTGTACCTTCTCGCCGGCGATCTCTTTTGGTCTATGGCTGTTGGCAGGCCCCGCCCCACACGTGCTATGTGTTTCGGGTGGGCGGGACCGTCGAACTGTTACATTTCGAGGACTTCCGGAGTGAGCGTAATATGTTTTGTATTTCTCCTATTAGTACAGTTTGCTTTAGAGAGTGTTTTACTAGTTATTCTATTTACCGTTGGTTGTGTGTCATCTTTACCGTAATTAAATCCTAAATTATATAACAGATGCTTGGCTTCCTTGAGTCCTTTCTCTAACGGGGGTTGTTTACACTGGCCTGTAATTGTTTTTTTTTTTTGTTTTTCAGAGTGGGGGAGCAACAGAGAGCAATCAGTCCCAGAACTCTAACATGTCGTTAAAATTGGTCTGACGAAATCTGTGCCATCGAGCATAATCAAACGTGGTGGTTCTATCCGTCCTGTCCGTGCTAGTCTGATTGGTTTTTATCTCGCGCCTTTTCCCTTTCTGTCGGCCAGTTCTTTCTGTCGACCCTCCACTCTTACCTATGCTCTGTAGAGTCGGGCATTGGGCTTTCCAGTGCCCGAGGCATCTACAGAAAGCACATTGGTTTTGTTTTAAATCTGTTCGTCCTGTGCATAGTGTCGGGGGATTACTTTCGGGTCGTCGTGTCCCGGGGTTGTTCTGTCGGCACATCCCTTTACACCGTTCCCTTTTCATGTCTACTCCTCGGAACTGTGCCATCACTGGCCCTTCCCTTTGCCTACTAGACGTTTGGAGGGTTGTCCGTCGTGTCTCTTCACCCTTTCTGACTTCATCGCTTTCCTTTCGTCGTGTGGCTTCTTTGCGCCACATACCGAGACTATCGAGCATAATAGGTGTTGTTTCATTCCTACGAAGGGCTATTTCTACCGTTTCTATTTTGTCAAGATCGAAGGATCCTATCAGTGGCCACTGACTTTCTCGATCCTTTTTCGTATATTTATGCCACAGCTGGCTATAGGCTATAGCGATTAATCCATGCTTCATGAACATGTCCTTATTAGGGGTGCCTTCCAGCGGAGCCGGATGGTTCATCTCTAATAAGCGGTCCGGGCTAAACAGGCTACTAACCAGTGGGGAGAAGACAGGCATGACGGATCGCAATGGGGATAATAGTCAGCACTACCTATCTTATCACTGCGTGCAAAGACTAGACAGAATATTTCTATTCTACGTTGTTTGCAGGCAGTGAATACCTCATGAACCAATCTTGAGCAATCAATGTTAGGTCAAAAATAAAAAATCAATATGGTCAATGGGGAGAATAAGTAGGCTCGCAAAGGTCCGCGTCACCTACCCTTTCACTATCTGCAAAGAGGGGACCTATTCTTCCCTGTTTGCAGACAGAGAATCTCCAGAAAACAATCTATAACAGTTAATCAATGGGGGAGGGGCAATTGTTCAGTGGGGGAGAAAGATAGGTCCGACGGATGCGTACCTATCCTTCCCTGTTTATAAAGGGAGAGCCTGTTGTTTCTCCGTTTGCAGACAGTGAATCTCCAAATAAATTAACAAAAAGTAATACTAGTATTTTCTCATCAATTATCAATCACTTTCGCAATTCGTCGTGTTTACACGACCTTACCCGGACCGCATTGACAGTTTCTTGTCTTCCGAATCCAGCGCCCGATCGTCCTCTTCTCTTCGTACTCCTTGCGGCACTCCTGATGGTTCCCAGTCAGGACCGCAGATCACTCGAGAGAGGTCTGTTCGGAACCAGTGAAGTTCGGATGATCGGCTGTCAGACGAGGGTCTATCGGACAGGGTAACTTCCGATCGTTGCAGTCGTTCACTCTGTCGTCAGGACCTCTCCCACTGGATCCACGAGTCGCTGATGGGCCCCACGCTTGGGACGCCAATTGTTAAAAGGGGTTCAAAGACAACCAGTAACCAAAGACCCCTTTATGTTGCCCGGCTGTGTCGCCTCTATGACCCACCAATATTAATCAATGAAGAAGCAGGCGCTGGAGACTGGAAGGCAGGAAACGAGGATTTTATTCTCTCCGGAGGAGAACACATCAATTCAGACAGCAAGTATCGTCACGAGGTGCTCTAACCACATCTCTGAGGCCTGGCCTCTTATACTAGGGTTTATGACCTTTATTACACGTAACACATTCTCGCAACACTTTGATATTTGAAAGAACATCCTCGGAATCTCCCCTTCAGGCCCGTTCCCACATACATTTACAGTTGAATTCCCCACCCCGGTCACAACAGGTGATGATTGTCGCGCAGCAGGGCATTCCGCCGATTCACGGAATGCGTGGAGTTGATCGGATCTCATAGGGTGGGGGCTTTGATCGGCTCAAGGGTCTTTTGATGGGGAGGGGAAGCTTCCTACTGTACGGGGTAATAAACAGTATCCGCAGGGCCAGGTGGCGGCCTGGGAACAAGGAAGACAAACGGGGACACAGGAAAAGGGGTTTGTATCAAAGGATTTGGGACCATGAAAGGAATGAAGGGAGGTGTCGCGCTGGGAACAGGATGGGATTCTGTGGCAGAGCTGCGCTGAAGAGGGGTTTATGGCCCAAGGCATGTGAGAGCGAGGGGGTTGTCAGCGTGCGGGGATACCTGCGAGGATAGGAGAGCGAGAGACGCGCATGCTATCAGGGAAGGGGCAGGGAGGCCATGGTGCTTAAAATGGCTGCCGCTTACGCTCAAGGCATCTGGGAGCGGGAGTGATCAGTGCGTGGGGGTGTTGGTGAGGGTGAAGGTCCGTGTTGGGGGTCAGGGGCGCGCAGAGAGTGGTTCTGATCAGAGCAGCTAAAATGGTGGGGACACATGACAAAAGTGTGGCATCAGAAAAAGGCAAGATGGCGCAGATGATGTTCACCAAAACGTAACAATTTTCCACAAGTCCAAATGCTCAACCCTTGTGGCTAGATACTTCCATGTTCTGATCCACTTCTTCCTCGCCCTGTATCTCTTTTGCATATATATATATATATATAGCTTTCTCCAAATTGTATGTAGCCAGCAGGTGGGCGAGCCTATGTTGAACAGAGGGAGGTGCCGGCTCTAACCAGGCTGATGGCATACACAATCTAATACACAGCCCTTTCTATGCTTAATAAAGCACCTCCTCCTACCTCTTCGTTCAAGCTAGTTATGCCCAGTAACATTAGCGGGGGATTTACATTAACCTGAAGTTGTAATTTCTCTTTCAAAAATCCATTAATCTCTTTGATCAAGGACCCAAGCTCTATACATCTAGCAAACATGTGAATTATGTCTGCCTTATTTAACGCACATCGTGGGCAGTGCCCTCCTTTCCTCTCGCTCCAATTTAGCTATCTGATACAGTGTATAATAAAGTACTAAACAGGTCTTATACTACTTAGCTTGAAGGTTAGCAGGCATTACAATTGCTTGGGTGTTTAAAAAGGCCCTTTGAAAGGTTGCACCAGTAATATCTACCTTATCCTGCCAGTTGATGGCACATCTGTCCATATCATCTTTCATATATTCATTAAGCAATTTATACACGCTTCCAATCCTGGCAGGAATAGGCAGTATTAGTTTAGCCGCAAATTTGTTCTTCCCAAATCTTTCAAACCCCACCCCCCTTTTTCTGTAGATAATCTCTGATCTGAAGATGTTTTTAAAAAAAACCAATGGGTGAGACCAAATTTCAACATTAGTTCATCATATGCCTTAATACCACTATGGGAGTAAAAACAACATAATTGCTTAATTCCAACATTTATCCAGTTCTTAAAGTGAAGTTCGATAAAAAATATCCGGTACGTTTCCATTCCTCCATACCGGAGTATAATAATTCAACCTCCCCAACCCTACTAGACGCCATGTAGGAGCCCATGTTTTAAAGGCCATACGTAATGTCTTAAAACAAACCCTTTTGTAATATCCAAAATCTAGCTGGTGCCAAAGACACCCCCAGGCATCAGAGCCGATCACTTGTTCCCACGGATGCCTTGTTCTCCCGCTGCTGGTACCGACCCTCAAAAGTGCAGGATACTGTACCAATGAGGCAGCCAAACAGTATAACTTAAGTTTGGGAAGACCCCACCACACACACTAAATGCTAAAAATGTAAACTATCTTCTTGGCCTCGATTATGCCCATATAAATTGTGCAAAAATGCTCTCGGACTTCTTAAACAAGAAATTAAAAATGGCAAGGGTTATTGCTCTAAAAAAACATAATAGTTTTGAAAAAAATACCATTTTAATTAGATTGCTTCTACCAATAATTGTTAAATGTGAGCTAATAGATCAAGTCCATTACATACCAGCATATTAATTCAAGTGCAAAATACAAATATTGCAAGAATGTTACAAACGTCATACAGCTAGGGGTAATTCTCACATAAACGTAATTTGTTATTTCAACCGCCAATTAACATGATATACCCTGTTGTAATGATAGATTTAAAGTGCTATAGTGCTCTTCGTGTCAGAAGGCAGAACTGATGGTGTTAGCAGCATCCAATTCTTTCTTCAATTCCTCGGTTAGGAGCATATTTCCACCCTCTACCTATATTTCCCTCTCACGAACCCGCTCATGCTATTTCAACTTCTAGCAATTAATTCTAGCTTGCAAATATGCGCAATATTAAACAAGTCCCATAACACTGGGACTACCACCCACACTGGCTTTGATATAATTTTCCTTATACAATTCCCTTGCAGCATGGTATAAATACATAACTTCGAAGCTTGGTGCCACTTAAGAGTCCAATTGCTCAACCCAGTTAGCACTTTTCTAGTCTCCTCGGCACGCAGCCCTAGGTTTTCCTTTACCACCCCATCCAGGTCAGAGCTGATCCCTATATAATTTGCTTTCCTAACTACACGATTATCATCAAAGGAAACACATTCATTAGTAACTATCTGGGTCTTATCCTGATTTAAGGCATATCCTGATAAAGCACCATATTTCTGTGCTTCCTCTTCTTTCACTCCCAAAGCCTGTTCAGGATGAGGAGTAACTAAAGCTATATCATCTGCATAAGCCAATACATTATTCATACTCAAACCAAACAAGGGGGGATTCTTATGGGCCAATTCCAGATGTTTTAAAAAGGGGTTCATGTATAGCGCAAAAAGGACTGGTGAGCAGGGACACCCCTGTTGTGTCACTTTCATGATTTTAAAGGGCTCCGTCATTTCCCCATTTATCAGACCCCCCAGGATATTGCTGCATAGATTAGCAAATTTAGCGGCACAAATATGGAGATTTAGCGGCACAAATATGGAAATTTAGCGACATTTTTGTGGCACTTTATTTTCTTCCTAATCATTCATTTTCAGCTTTAAATTGATAAACTGTTTTAGCAGAGTATTCCACTTTGAAATAGGCATGTTTGAAGTGCCTGCAGCTCTTTGGAAGCACAGCTCCAATCCTAGCCTCATGAAAGGGGGTTCTATTTCTCCCTGGGATGTTCTAGCACCCATGTACGCACCCCGGCTGGCCACCACTGCCTCCTGAACCCATGAGGCATGGCACCTCTTCCTTAGGCGCCCTAGGGCACAGGATCCTGGTGGGTGGAAGTGCATTGCCATGGTTAATGTAAGCATGTTAAATATTGCTCTACGCAGAACAGTGGATTTGGGGTGGGTGGAAGCTCTTTCACAATACCCCCACTTCAATGTGACTTACAAGTGCTGTGTGTGCAGTCTACATCCCAAATATGAAACTTTTACCACCACAACTCCTCTGCGAGCAACCCCCCCCAAGGCTGGAACAGAATGTCTTCCAAGTGTCCGGCAATACATTGCCCAAAATCATGACTGAAGACTTTGATTCAAAAACATCACAGACTCCAGAAAAATAGGGTAGAAGTTCTACTTGTTGCGTTGATTCAAAACTCCTCAAATTAAGAGTTAAATCCTCGGTAATCCTGCGGAGAAAGCTAAACCCTCATCTTCAGTATGCTCTTCAATTGTGCATTTGACAGTAGAAACTGAGTGCATCCACTAGCCTGTTTATTGTGGCAAAAAGCACATGACCTTTGATTTCTGTTGATTCTTTAATTTGTGGGTTAGGAAACAAGTCTCTTTGTGACAATTGGCATTCCGGCGAATGTGAGAGAATTACTGCAGCAATTTAAAAAAGATTCTCGAAGAGTGAAAATCCAGGTCAGACAACACCAGCTTGAGGATGAGACAAATCTATTAAAACGTTTTTGTTTGAGATTGACCATGCCTTTCAGGCCTGGTGTCAGGAGCCCCACTGTATCAATACCCCCACACAACAGTTAAAATCTCGCCAGACCCATGAGCTGCTCTGACCCCTCTAATAAGGCAAAGGCTTGTTCGATTACTCACAAGCCACATACACTTCTACTGCTCCTCCAATGCACTCATTCATTACTGCAGTCAAACTAAGATCAAATTAACTACTGCTGCACAGCTAAGAGGCCTTGCTTGCACCGTAGCTCCATCAATTACACTACTGCTGCCTAGCTAATGGGCTTCCACACTACTACTGCTGACATGGGGATCCTTATACGACTGCTGTGCAGATTAAGCTGCACCCCCTACACTGCTGCTGCCTGGTTAGTGACAAATCTCAGACTACTACTGCCCTAGTGGCTCGTCCACTATCGCTTATGTCCATACCTTATTAACAGCTGCCTTACTTGTAAGGCATCAATTACACTGCTGCTGCATCGAGATGGAGACTCCCCTTGTGCCCCTGCTGCCCAGATAAAACCACATGTTTTACTGCCCCCAGCAAAGGAGCCATCCCTGACACTACTACCACCCTTGAAGAAGAATGCCAAATGCGCTAGAGCTGGCGCGCTAAGCATCCTCTTACACTACTCTTTGATTGTTCATTTATTTTACAGTAGAAACTGCCCGCATCCAGTATGTAGTATTCTCTGTGTTGTGCCTTCTAGGCGGTATGTTACTGTTACCACGGATTTTTTAGCACGCAGTACCGTTACCACGGATCCATTACCACGCAGGATCCATTACCACGGATACCTTTACCACGCATTTTTTTACAACACAGGTACTATTACAACGCATACCATTACATCGTACATTTAGGTAAGTTTAAAGGTAAGTATTGGGGTATTGGGTTTGGGTTTTGGGGTACAGGGGTATTTTTAGGTTTTAGGGTTGGGTTTGGGTTTTGAGGTACAGGGGTATTTTTAGGTTTTAGGGCTGGGTTTGGGTTTTGGGGTACAGGGGTATTTTTAGGTTTTAGGGTTGGGTTTGGGTTTTGGGGTACAGGGGTATTTTTAGGTTTTAGGGCTGGGTTTGGGTTTTGGGGTACAGGGGTATTTTTAGGTTTTAGGGTTGGGTTTGGGTTTTGGGGTACAGGGGTATTTTTAGGTTTTAGGGCTGGGTTTGGCTTTTGGGGTACAGGGGTATTTTTAGGTTTTAGGGCTGGGTTTGGGTTTTGGGGTACAGGGGTATTTTTAGGTTTTAGGGCTGGGTTTGGGTTTTGGGGTACAGGGGTATTTTTAGGTTTTAGAGTTGGGTTTGGGTTTTGGGGTACAGGGGTATTTTTAGGTTTTAGGGCTGGGTTTGGGTTTTGGGGTACAGGGGTATTTTTAGGTTTTAGGGCTGGGTTTGGGTTTTGGGGTACAGGGGTATTTTTAGGTTTTAGGGTTGGGTTTGGGTTTTGGGGTACAGGGGTATTTTTAGGTTTTAGGGCTGGGTTTGGGTTTTGGGGTACAGGGGTATTTTTAGGTTTTAGGGCTGGGTTTGGGTTTTGGGGTACAGGGGTATTTTTAGGTTTTAGGGTTGGGTTTGGGTTTTTGGGTACAGGGGTATTTTTAGGTTTTAGGGTTGGGTTTGGGTTTTGGGGTACAGGGGTATTTTTAGGTTTTAGGGTTGGGTTTGGGTTTTGGGGTACAGGGGTATTTTTAGGTTTTAGGGCTGGGTTTGGGTTTTGGGGTACAGGGGTATTTTTAGGTTTTAGGGCTGGGTTTGGGTTTTGGGGTACAGGGGTATTTTTAGGTTTTAGGGTTGGGTTTGGGTTTTTGGGTACAGGGGTATTTTTAGGTTTTAGGGTTGGGTTTGGGTTTTGGGGTACAGGGGTATTTTTAGGTTTTAGGGCTGGGTTTGTGTTTTGGGGTACAGGGGTATTTTTAGGTTTTAGGGCTGGGTTTGGGTTTTGGGGTACAGGGGTATTTTTAGGTTTTAGGGCTGGGTATGGGTTTTGGGGTACGGGGGTATTTTTAATATATATTTAAAAAATTTACAATTAAAAAGAATTTCATTTATATAAATATTTAATGATTAAATAATAAATAATTAAATTAAATATTTAAAAAATAATTATTTTAAATATATTAATGAATTATTACATTAAATATTACAAAAATATTTTTAAATAAAATATATATACTTACCTATACTTACGTTGTAATGGTATACGTTGTAATAGTATGTGCATTGTAGTGTATTGCGTTGTAATGGTATCCGTTGTAACATGACCTGCGTTGTAAAAAATCCGTGGTAATGGTATGCGTGCTAAAAGTATGCGTGGTAACATGGTACATCCCTTCTAGGCACCTGTAGGTAGAACCCTGCTTAGTGTTCATTCTATGCTTTGTGGTAGAATGTTGGTTGTTTGGCAGTTTACCACTGTTTCTTTATTTAACCAACTTTCCGAATATTTCTTCAATCAATACTACACAGTAACCTGTTTACTTGATGCGACAAACCGCACAAGAACTTTGACTTCTGTTGTTTCTTTAATTTCTGGGTTAGGAAGCAAGTATATCTTCGTGGCAATTGGCAACCCGGAGACTGTGACAGAATTACTGCAGCAATTGAAAAAAGATTCTCGACGAGTGAAAATCCATGTCAGACTACACCGGCATGAGGATGAGACAGATATATTTAAACGCTTTTTGTGTGAGATTGACCATGCCTGTCAGGCTCGGTGTGAGGAGCCCCACTGTATAAATACCCCCACTCAGCGTTGAAAATCTGACTGGAGCCATGAGCTGCTCCTACCCCTCTAATCAGGCAAAGGCTTTTTTCAATTACTCACTCCTCCAAATCAGCAAGTAGGGCTGTATGGCACCACGTAGTGACGTGTGCGCTTACAGCCAATCAGAGGCCTTCATTTTGTTTGTTGTCTTTCGAGACCTTTTTTCGCAGCCGAAAAATTAAATATCGTGGTCATTGCGCTACTCTGCAGATTTCGCAATTATTTTGCGAAACGCGAAATCGCAAAATGCTGGAGGGTCTCATTTATAAGAACTCTCGCCTCAGGCTCCTTATATAAAGCTCTTACTGCTCCAATAAACCTCGTCCCTATCCCTTTCCTTTGCATGGTTGCCCAGAGGAACTGCCAGGAGACCCTTTCAAAAGTTTTTTCTGCGTCAAGAAAAATTGCTGCCATAGGGTCTCCTGACACTTGACTAATAACAAATAGGGTAATAACCCTTCTGATGTGCTCAATTGTACCACTACTGGGGATAAAGCCATGCTGTCCCTCGAATACTTTCCTATGAATAACTTGCAATGGGCACATTGCTAGATTTTTTGAATATATTTTTACATCCCCGTTAATAAGGACTATAGGGCGATAGGAGCCCAGTTCACAGAGTGGGTTATTTTTCTTTGGGAAGACTTTGATCTTAGCAAGAGCCCAGAATTTCGACAACACCACTCATTCTGACGTCTGTGAAAACAGAGATGTCATAATTTCTTTTACAACCTCCCCAAAGATCTTCTAAATTCTGTGGGGATTAAGTCTGGTTCTGCCGCTTTACCTCTGGGTACGTTTGACATTCCGTCTATAATTTCATATCAGTATAATGGGTGGTCCAAAATCTTCCTTTCTTCCTGTGACTCTCCGCCATAGATAAATCCATATATTGACGTAATAAATACTCATGTTGGATACCTTGTCCCCCCATCTCTTCAGTGTAAAGAGCCTGGTAAAGCTTATAAAAAGCTACTTGGCTTTCCTTTCATTCCAATACCAGCCCTAGTGTGGGATCCTCACTGCCAAAATCTCACTCCGTGTACGCTCTTGCCTATTTCTTACAGCTAGTAGGTGGCCCACCCTTTCACTACACTCGTACATTTTCTCGTGATAAGCTATTGTTTTATATAGTGCTTTTTTAATAAGCCTTCCCTGAATAACTTTCTTGGCAAGGGCCACTTCAACCTAGGCTTCCTCAACTCTGTCATACTGTCGTAGAGCAGTAACCAAGCCTTCTTCTTCCTCGGACAAATTTTGCTGGTTAAGCCACAGCTGATCCTTTTCCTTTTTTTTATTGAAAATTTTATTGTTTCACTCCGGATAACTGCTTTTAAGGTGTCCTAGACTATATCCAGTGAAGCTGTACCTATATTTTCCACAAAGAATCTGGGATCCACTCCTTCATATATCCCACTTAGGCCTCATCTAGTAATAGGACCCTCTCAAAAGTCAAAGTGGAAGTTTTTTCCAGTGGCCCTCCACCCTCCAATGGTAGTAATAATGGACTTTGGTCCAAGAAAAATCTTGGGAATCGCTCAATTGTATGAAGAATTGTAGCTGATACAAGAAAATTATCCAACCTTACATTATCCTGATTCGGGAAGATTAGTAGGTAAACACGTGCTCTGGCGGTCTCTTTATGGACCATGCATCGCACAGTCCATGTGTCGGACACAGATTACATAGTGATTGGAACACTTTGGGCTTCCTTTTCTCATATTTATGGTCCCGTCCTCAATCACAAGCAAGATTTATGTTAAAATCTCCACATAAAATTATAGGAAGTGGATAGTGTGCTAATTTATTAGATAGATACCCATTATAATAAAGAAGGATCATCCATATTGCTACCATATCGGGAACATAAAGTAAAATTAGGCAACCCTGGGGCTTTGCTACTGGCTATAACCCAAAGTCCTAACACATCTGCGCATACTTGGGTAAATTGTATTGACTTATTACGAGCTAGTATTGCAACCGCCTTGTACAAAATCTCTGGGTCGCACTCCCCACTATGCTATAGCCAAGATATTTTATAAAACTGTCTGTGTGCCCTCTAAGTGGGTTTCTTGCAGGCAGACAATGTCTGCTTGTAATGATTGCAATCCTTGTGACACCATCTGCCTCTTTTTAAAATCATTTAAACCACAAATATTCACCGTAGCTATCCGTAATCTTCCAATTCTCTTCATTTCTTTAGTTTATGACATGTTTTATACCTCAGCTGTACGCATAATGTGCCAACCAACACAAGAAAAACCCCACCAAGACCATTGCCTTCCTTTGTCCTCCCGCACCACCCTCCGTGTGAGCCAACGTATCGTTGCCTCCCTCCCTCCCTGTCCCACACCTCCCAAACACATTGGCAATAAGGCATAGCCTGAGCAATGTGCGACTGACACCCTGCCCCACCACCTCCCTCTTCATACTGATTTTCCCTAATCTGTGTCTGATTGCTCAGCCCTCCTTATAATGGTTACATTCAAAATATATAACGTAGGGATCGCTCTTTCATTTAGGGGGGCCTTTCCCTTCTTCTTTTTTCCTAATTTCTTCCAGGTATTCCTGTGCTTTCACCTCAGATGTAAAGCTGTGTGTTACTTCTAAAAAGTTAATTTGAAGTCTAGCCAGATTCTGAAAGGAGAGAGCAGTTTCGGTAAGCACCAGCGTCTTTTAACTGCTGCATACTCAAAATCTGTTCTGACGAATAATGAAACACTGTTACTGGATTTTGGAGCATTAAGACAGACTTGATCAAACACTAGTTGCCTCACTAAAAAGGTTTGAAAAAGACCAGCATAGCTCTTGGTTTTTCTCTTGATCTTGGGGGGTGTTTTTTCAGGAATAAAGGAAAATGGTGAGCCCTCTGTATTTCAGAATCTCAGTCCCAGTTCGCTTGGTCAGGACATGCGCTTTTCAGAAGGTTCACTGTTAGACTTGGACCATTGGCGTGGGTCTCCTTTCCATTTTTTTGCTGTTGCCTCCTGTGATTTTGCTGGTCTAGCGGCTTTGGGTACTTTGACACTGCTGTTCAGGGTCAAAGTGCAAGTGCTCCCTTTTCTAAATTATTGTTATGGATTAGTGATTCCATGATTGGTTATTTGATGTACTTGTCAGACCCTAGTATAGTGCACTGTGTGTGCTAAGGGCCTGTAAATCAAATGCTGCTGGTGGGTTGCAGCACTGATAGTGCCACCCACAGAAGCAGCTTGGGAAATGTGGCTCTGGCCTGCCATGGCAGAGCCTGAAAAAAGTCTGGGACTGCCATGTGGACTTATCAAGTGCACACACTTGTAAGTTCCCAAACCGTCCCTTTTCTGCATGTTAGTCACCACTCAGGTAGGCCCAAGGTACCACTGTGGGCAGGGTGCATTGTATGTGAAAGATAGGACATGCCCTGATGTGTGTGGCATGTCCTGATAATACTGCCAATTTCATTTTTACTATTGCAAGGCTATCTGTTCCCATAGGCCGGAATGGGCAGTTTGCTTATATTATCTTATAAAGATAACTAACCCTGGGAAGAAGATAGAAAAATAAAGTTTAGTATGCCTGAACTCAGAATGCTAAAGTGCATCTTTTAATGAGGGTGATTTTTGCATTTTGTGTTTGAAAATACCACATTTAGAAATTAGGTATTTTTTTGCCCAAACATTCAGTGTGCCTCTGCTAGGTTTGTGTATTGCATGTCTGGCTTGTGAGTGACAGGGGCTGGAGAAGAGCAGCAGTTCCGACAGTCTGATTAGTCAGGGCTGGCCAGAATGAACCTGTGTTGAATTTAGAGTGAGAGGAGGAGATTTCCTTTCACCTGCCTCAACCAGGTCTTCTTTCGCCAAAGCTGTCTCCACTTCCTGCCAGAAAGCTGCACCAGAGAGGACAGAACTGGTTTGGGCTGGGTACAGTCCCTCTCTGCCTTCAGAGAGCAAAGGATGTGCGTGTTTAAAAAGTGGGACCCAGACCCCAGAACTTTAGATCACTTCTGGGAATCCAGAGGAACCTTTGCCAAGGAGAAGAGCCGGAGAAGCTGAGGAGGAAAACTGTCCCTTTAATGTTTGCTGTGTAGAGTTGGCCTGGAGTGTCTGCTTGCTGCTAAGGAAAGGAGAAAAAGGACTTTGCTATTTGCTTTGTCACCATGCTTGAAGAAAAAGATCTCCAAGGGCTTGAAACTGTGCTTGCCTCCTGGTCTGAAGTCTCATGGACACAAAGACTTCACCACCAGCTCCCCTGAATTTCCTAGCTGGGAATAAAAACCTGCAAACAGGTGCCTGCTGCTGGATAGGACCTCTAGAGTCTGTTTGTTGCTGGGAGATGGAAGATCGACTCGACAAGGAAGAAGCGTGTTGCATCACACCTGCTTCCAACGCATCGCCGATCCATGGAGAAGAAGTGCGTTTCATCCACACAGGGTCTCGATGCATCGTCGAGAAAATAATTGCAGCTCCTGCTGTGTGGCTGCTATAGTTCACGCATCGTAGCAGATCGTTGCATCTCATAGAGCTGCCATTTTGTCGCATCGCCACACATCGTAAATGGAGCGCAGTAAGAAACAGATGCATCTCCTCCTCTCCGGTAAGGAACAGGCGCATCGCCTCCCCTGCGCTGCAGTAAGGAACAGATGCATCGCCCACCCCCATTAGTCACCCCTAAGGTAGGCCCAAGGTACCCCTGTGGGCAGGATGCATTGTATGTGAAAGGTAGAACATGCCCTGATGTGCGTGGCATGTCCTGATAGTAAAATACTGCCAATTTCGTTTTTCACGATTGCAAGGCTATCGGTTCCGATAGGCCAGAATGGGCAGTTTGCTTCTAACATCTTATAAACATAACTGAAACTGGGAACAAGATAGAAAAATAAAGTTTAGTATGCCTGAACTCCGAATGGTAAAGTGCATCTTTTAGTGAGGGTGAATTTTGCATTCTGTGTTTGAAAATACCACTTTTAGAAGGTAGGTATTTTCTTGCCTAACCACCAAGTGTGCCACTGCTAGGTTTGTGCATTGCAGGTCCGGCTTTTGAGTGACAAAAGCTGGAGAAGAGCAGCGGCTCCGGCTGTCTGATGAGTCATGGCCGGGCTGAATGGATCTGGGCTGAATTTAGAGTAGGGGGAGGAGATTTCCTTTCACCTGCCTTGGCCAGGTATGCTTTCAACAATGCTGTCTCCACCTTAGGCCAGGAAGCTGCACAACAGAGGACAGAACTGGTTTGGACTGGGTTCAGACCCTCATTGCCTTCAGAGAACAAATGATTTGTGTGTATGAAAAAAGTGGGACCCAGACCCCAGAACTTTAGATCACTTCTGGGAATCAAGAGGAACCTCTGCCAAGGAGAAGAGCCTGAGAAGCCGTGGAGGAATACTGCCCCTGTACTGTTTGCTGTCTAGGGTTGGCCTGCAGTGGCTGCTTGCTGCCAAGGAAAGGAGAAAAAGGACTTTGCTGTTTGCTTTATCACCTGCTTGAAGAAAAAGATCTCCAAGGGCTTGAAACTGTGCTTGCCTTCTGTTCTGAAGTCTCAGAGACACAAAGTCTTCACCACCAGCTCCCCCCAAATTCCTTGCTGGCTATTCCAACTAGCAAGGAGGTGCGTGCTACTGGTTAAGACCTCTAAAGTCTGTCTGTTGCTGGGAGCTGGTAGATCGACGCAACGAGGAAGAAGCGTGTCGCATTGCACATGTTTCCAACGCATTGCAGAGCCACGGAGAAGAAGCGTGCCGCATCTGCACCTGGTTCCGACGCATCACCGAGTCACGGAGAAGAAGCGCGCAGCATCAACAACGGGACCCGATTCATAGCCGAGAAAATCATCGCAGCACCTGCCTTGCTGCTGCTAAAGTTTACGCATCGTATCAGATCGTTGCATCATTTTGTCACATCGCACTGGATTGCCGCCATGCATCGAGGCACCATCTCGTGGCATCGTAAAAGGAGCACAGTAAGAAACAGACGCAGCCCCTCCTCTCTGGTAAGGAACAGACGCATCACCTCCCCTGTACTGCAGTAGGGAACAAACACATCACCTTCGCTGCACCCCTTTTGTTTGCTTTGCATGACGCATCTAAGATACTTTGTGGGCAAAGTGTCGCATTTACAACTTAGATTGAATTGAACTATTTCTACCATTTAAGAGCCTTATTTTTGATACTGTATTGTGGATTTCTGTCATTTGGTCTTGTCTTGATTTAGATAAAGATGACTTATTTTTCTAAACTGGTGTGGTGTCCATTTGTAGTGTTTTCTCTGTATTACTGTATGTGTTCACAAATGATGTACACACTGCCTCTGAAATAAGCCTGTCTGCTCGTGCCAAGCTACCAAGGAGGTGAGCAGGGGTTATTTTAGGAGTGTATCCCCCTTATCCTGACTAGAAGCAAGGGTGCCTATTTGGACATAGGTACCTACCTCTGCCAACTAGAGACCCCCATTTCTAACATTCACCATATAGCTTCTAGGATTATTGCCTTCCAAGCCTTCCGGAATCCCTAAGAAGTGCAAATTATTTCTTCACTGGCGGTTTTCTTGGTCTTTTAGTTTATCCATAACATTTGTCATAGCCGAACTTTGGCCAGTGCCTTGCAGGTTCCAAGATTCCATGTCAGCTTCCAGTGCCTCAGTCCGTGTTTCAACAGCGGCTAAGCGTTCGACAATTCTCTACATGTTTTATTCAATTTGCGGATCCCTGTTTAAACTTTTTTTGCGGGAAATCTTGCTCTTCGTCCTTCATTCCAATTTTCTTCTTGTACCTTTGTAATAGACATGAAGATAGTCGTCAGGGAGGGCTCCTTATTCATTGCAGTCTCCTCAGTGCCCTTTTCCACTCCCTCCTTCTGGTGCAATATCTGAGTATCTAAGTAATCACACTCTTTCCTTTTTTTCTTTTTACTCGTTGATTTTTTCCTTTATGTTTGTTGATTATCCTCAATTAACTACTGCTGCCGGAATCAGATAGAGCATCATCACTTGAAGGGTTATCCTCTTGCCCAGAGACATTGCTGTATTTTATAACTCAAAAAGCAGCCAGGGGGCCCACTTTGTTACTTACACTAGGACCCTTCACACAATAGACACGCCTCGGTTTGTGTTAAAAAAGTGACAAAAACTTTGCAAAATGGTCATTTTTAATTTACTTCCCAGTGCAGAACAAGTTTTGTGCTGGAAACCCACCTGAAAGTAAGGCAGAGCAGCCCGTTGTGCTGCTTTGCCTTACTTTGCATCAAGGGGTGTTCTATGGGTGGTAGGTACATGGGTGTTCACATTCAACCATCTACTTTTTTTAAAGCAAAATCTTTTCTACGGGCAATAGAAGACTGGGCCTAAAAGGTGATATGCTTTAATTTCTCTAAACTAGTCTGACTTTGCATGTGTGGTGCAATGACCTGCATCAATCCAAAGAAAGAAAAGTTTTCAAGTATGTCTAGGCATAGTTTTTTGCACTGGAACAGTACTGATACAGTTCAAAACTTATGCTAGACATCACACACACACCCTCGCAGTATGGTGGCACAGGTCTGTACATGTCACTAGGAAATTAATTGTTGCATCAGCGCAAAAGGGAAGCCATGGCAGTGCATTGTCTTACTATGCATGGCACTGTCATATTCTCTCACACTGCACCTTAGGGTACTAGGCTGCATTCCCTAACATATTTGTCAATCTGGTCTAAAATCTCCACCTTAGTGCATGGACTGGCAAAAAGAAAGTTCACAAATACAGGGCAGTTATTGCCTTTAAGTGTTTCTGAGCTGTGCTGTCAGCATCACACATTTTAAGTCAGAGATTTTTCTCTTTACTGTGTGTGCTATGGAGTCACATAGGGCAAATAATGCGACCATGATATGGCCAAAAGTGTCCTGTTATGATGCCATACAATGTGAGAGGATGGTATTCATAGAAGCTAGCTATGTCTTTGTGTTTCTCAAAATTGCACTTTCTACAGTGCATTTGTTAACTCAGAAAATCTCAGAGTTAATGTGTGTTCTGCAGAGTCATAAGCAACAACAGCTAACAACTGCTCTGTGTTTTTGAGCTATGCTGTATGCAGCTCATGCACTATATTGGTGTTTTTACATATTCATAAATATGCTCATGAGAGTGCAAATACAGGGACAAATAAAAGCACAAACACCATCAGCCTCTGCAATCCGCCATGAATGGCACCACCATGGCCTCTATTTGTAGCTTAGCTGTTCTGCTATTTTTCAGTAGACTTCTGTGGCTGGGTAAAGTGGTGAGGGTAAAAAATTTGCTTCCCAGTGCATATGTTGCATTTGTGCTGATGTTCATGAAGATCTTTTAGCATGTAGTTAGCGTTAACATGTACAGTCGATAAAATCTGAACCTAGTGATTGTCTTAGGCCTTGGCAATTGCATCATGGTATTGAAAGCAACAGTTACTTACTAATGCATTCACAATGCAGACATTTGATAGAACATCTTGTTCAACATCAGCTATTACATGTCACTGGTTGTCATTATTAGTTCTCGATCAACTACCATATTTTATATTGCCTTTATGTTTTCACAAAATAAGCCACATGTTACTCTTTCTAATTTTCACACTTGATTGCTAGTTTGGACAAATAGTATACAAGGCTAACTTTACTAATGAACTTTGAAACAAAGATATCCACCTTAACGTCCTTTTGTATTAATGCATGAAAGATTCCTTGAAATATGTGCAAATCTAAAGAAAGCAGGGCCAGATGTACAATCCTTTTTAACTGTCACAAACTGGAAATCGGCCCATTTGTGGACACTTAAAAGGTGTGTGGTATTTACACAAACCCTGTTTTGAATGTCAGTAACCTTTTAGCAACTCGGATTTACGAGTCGCTATTAGGAAGAGGAATGCCAAGGGCTTCCCTTCCAAATAGCGAGTCACGCTGGTATATATGATTGGTTTAAGGCCGTACTTCAAGTAGGTGGTAACCAGTCGCAAACTGAAAAGGGTTCACAGGGAAACCCTTCCCCTTTGTGTTCGTCATCAAAAATAGTTTTTAAGAGCAGCCAGTAGTCCCACAGACAATTGCCTACTCAAAAAAAGAAAAGTTTAATTTTTCTTTTTTAAATGAATCCCCTTTTCCTTTAGGGAAAACGGACTGCATTAAAAAAACTGCGTTATTGAAAAAGCAGTCACAGGCATGATGATCTGCTGAACCCAGCCGGCCACCATCCCTGTGAGTGCTGGCTATTCTCATTGGATCACAAATTTGGACCTGCCTCATTAATATTATTGAGGCAGGTCATTTACAACCCATTTGGGAATCGTAAACAGTGTCTCGGAAACTGTTGTACATTCCATTGTGTGAGTCACAAAACATCAGAATTTGCGACTCTCAAAATGGAATGGTCATACATCTGGCCCTAACTCCCTTGGGAATCACCTGCTATGTGTAACCCTAACATGGGCCATAGAGGGCTACCAGTCTAGTCCCATTCTAAGGAGAATTGAAGAATGAGCTCCATATAATCCATGATTCCAAGACCTGGGAAACATTACTGGGAACATGCAGGACTGGGAGAGATTTGGATCCAAGAAAAGCAGTGATGAGGGGCGTTGGTGGCTTTCCCCTGTCAATTATGCAATGGTGTTGCCTCCAGTATAACCACATCCCGTGTGTGTCATGCTGGAGCAATATTAAATGCTAGCATCAATGCTGCATACACTGTATGCCTCATAACAAAACAACATTGGTCTTGCTGGTGTACAAATAGTGTTGGTCCTTGGTCTCAAAAAGCCTTATTATGTTACTCTGAACTTTGAAGTCTTACAGAACTTAGCTAAAAAAACACCAAACTGGTGGCAAGAGCATTCCTTTTGATCTGATATGTACCAGGTCTGCTTGATAGCTCAAGAATCAGAGAAGCATGGCTCTTACTAGGGAGTTAAGGATGCCATATAACTAGGAGGTCCTGACCAACCAATTGTAAAACCTTCAGTGTAAAATCAACAGAAATCAAGAGCTACTGCACTTTAAATGAATCACATTGATGTAGTATCTATCACCCTTTTAGGTGTTCTTGGAGCATGATAGGGAGACGTTCACATGCACTTAATAAAACTAAACACTTTGCATCCATAGAATGTGTCAGATTTTTTAGGTAAACAAATTATAGCTCTGGTCAGATAAAGACCTACTGACATGTCATTGTCTTGTATTGTGTTTTACCAACCTCATCAAGGAAGTGCAACACTGATAAACTAACAGCACCTAAAAAAGCACCCATCTTTTTGCTTTGGCAATCAAGAGTCATATGGAATTCACTGCAGTGGGCCCCTTTAAAAAGCTGGGGGGGCTAATGAAATACCAAAAGCCATATTAACTGGGAGGGAAAAAGCTATTGTTGGGACATTAACGTCCACTGCATGGTATACGGTTGTGTTCTCCTACCCTCCATGTATATCTTGTTTCTAAACTTTTATTTTTTCCTTTGCATCACAATAATCCAAGCATGTGTGTAGAGGAGGAGCACACCAGGTGTTCTCTTTTTGGTTACAGTGGTTGATTGCCCCTTTCCAGGCTATAGCATATAAAGTAGGGGTTTGCACAGACTTACCACCTGGGCCACTGGTGGCAAAAGCTCCCTGGAGCATATGTGTAAAGTTCTGCTATTATGTCTCTGTCCGTCACCTTGCGATTACAGTCCATGTGTGTCAAGTGTGTGTACATGTGTAGTGTGTGAATAGCGTTGACCAGGGGAATTCATTTTGGATTGCCCTGGCTTGATCTAGTCTAGTACATGATGTACTGTGGAGATATTGCTCCCACAAAGTGAAAGTGTACTGCCCCCATTCTTGTTGTTGAAAGGAGGAGACCCAGGCACTGAAGAGAGGAAGGTGGAGACAGTTGAGCACTATTACTTTGTGGCTGGTTGGGGTGAGGGGAGAGATTGGTTACTCTGTTGTGATAGGTTTAGAAGTTTGTAGATGAGCCTTCCCTTTGTCCATCCCTGCACACTACTTCAGTTCAGCTGATGATAGCCAGATGATGAAAAATCACACCTCCTTGTTCCTCTGTTGTGGCCGTTCTAGGTTAGAGACCACCCCAGTGCTACCTGCAATGAAAAACATTATTCTAAATAAAAAAGGCTATGCCTAGAGAGCAGGCTACGGAGTACACTTGAAAGAAGAACAACCTCCACAGGTTCAACAATTTGAGGTAGCAGATATATATCTCCTGCTAAGAGTTCTGTATAAAGGTTGAACGCAACCCCCACCAACTTTGTTCCAGTTCTCAGTCCCTTATGACTAGCGAGTGAATGCTCTGCAAAGTATTCAAATGACTGTGGCACAGCCAGGCCAGGTGTCTGCCTGGCACCCAGTCTCCCAGAGGTGAGAGGACATCCCCTGAAGTTTTAGTTTTCTCTTTCTACTGGAGGAGCTAGGAGTCTGCCTGCTGAGAGAGGGAAGGAGTTTGCGTGTCTCTGCAGGTTGAGAGACTGACCAAGAGGCGAGAGGTTCAGATTATCCATGGTGACTTTGGGTCACCCAGTGAATACTGACTGTATTATTGTCAACTTAAAATCCCTGGTCTCTAATCCTGTTTTTGGCAGCAACAGCAACACTGTGATCATGACTGACCCAGTAGGGACTGTAGCTGTGATTTCCTTAGGCTCAGACAAGGGCTGTATCTGCATATTGGCCATCTGCCCAAATGAGGGCTGAAAGTGCATGACTGCCATCATCCTGTAAAAGGGCTGCCTTTGCCTGATTGCTGGAGGCCGTAGACGGGCTGCATTTACAACCAGTTTGATTGGACCCGTCACCGCTATAATCAATTCACACCTGACCCAGGCTGGTCTTCTTGACCCTGGCAGGACCACATCACAACAATGTCTGAAAACTGTCACTGCCATACCCACATCAGTACCAACCTCAGCTCTCTGCCTACAAAGACTGAGGCTGGGTGGGTAGTCTGATAGATGCAACCTACTTCTGGCCTCCGACACACTCCAGTGGACATTTTCGCTCACCATAGTTCTCTAAGGTTACACAGGATTGCCATTGATAATAGGAGGTGAATAAGGATGCTAAACATGCCACCCATCCTGTAAAGGGGATAGGAAAGATTTAATATGCATTTGATTTGAGTCATAATACTGCACCATAGCTTCATTCATGCTGACTCCTGACTCCTACAAGGGGTGGAACGCCAGAAAGTGAGAGAGAGAGCCACACAAGGAGATAGTGTCATGTTCAATCCTTGCATCTATGGGATGAGCATTAGGCTGAACATTGAGATATTGGTATTAGGCCTGGGCAATGGGCAATATTTTAAACACGCTGGAGTAGCCAGAGTAATTTTTGTAATTTTTTTTTACTCTTATGATGTGAAATTACCAGAAATTCCATGATTATGCCTGTTCTTGCAATTTAGAGGAATTTAGGGCAAACATTCCCACTAAAGAGCACAGGAACAGAGTAAGAGCAACTGCTGGTCTCTTCTATTTGTGGTCTGTTGCATGTAGTACTATTTTGTCATTACAAATGCATCTTCTGGTCCCTTTTGGACACAAGGCTGCATTTTGCTCCATGAAATGTTGGGTTACGCCACTCACATAATTTTGAGTAACCTTGCATAATTTTGCTTTAATTTCTCATAATTACGCTACAGAAAACTCCCCAAGGTATGCCAACTCAGTACCTCCCAGAGAAGCATGTGACTACTCTCTTTCGTAGCCCTGAGAGTCAAGTGTAAAAGGGGCTGTGCTTGACCCAATACATTGCCCAGTTTGCAGTCTGTAGAAAAGGCCGCAGAACATCAGTTCAAATGGCCTCAAACCCAAAAGTTGAGGTCCAGTAGGCACTGGGTGCTCCAGAGTACTGGAACAGGGTTGAACACAGGGGGTGCAAGAATTAGTGTGTTTTGCTTTGAGTCATTGATCTCACATTGGCTCACGGAGGTATGCATTGGGAAGACATAAGCAAAGAGAAAATCCATACTTACAGAGATAGGAGCAGGCCATATTGGTGTGGTTTCACATGAGATTATTGATAGAGAGGTTGGAGACGGGAAGCTGGTCATACTGTTGAGAAAGAAATGATGACTTTGCTACAATTGCTCTGATGTATATATGGAATCTGCCCTTCATAGCTGGCTAGCCGTATGAAACAATACTCCACAGCTCTATTTTTACAGTAATCCTATATCAGGAAAAAGTTATTTAAGAAAAAGATGCAAAGTTCCTTAATCATCTTAACAATCATCAAAGACAGTGGTATAGGGCCAGAGGCATAAGTAACATGAGTCACAGGAGCAAGGGAGGGAGGGTAGGGTAGAGGTGAGAGGAAGGTGGGCAGAGACATGAGGATATGTATTTCAGGATTCTCACAGCTCTAAATATATTTAATGTACAGAATCACAAACACTTACCCAGTAAGATGTTAGTAGGTAGTTAAGTGGTCAACAGTACCAAACAGCATCAACAAAATTACAACAGGTTTGTTTACTATGGTTTCCCTACCTGCCAGAACTTTGCTCTCATTCCATTCCGCCTGAGGTGGGACTTCATCCCCCAGACTTCTTTAAGGCAAAGCGGGCTGGAGCACAATCACTCATAAGCACTAGAGGAGTCCCACAGCACAGAATGCACTCAGAACACTCACTGGCCTGAACCTGGGTGAAGAACAGATCAAGACCGTCAATGGCTGGAAGAGGCTGGCTAGGCCAAGTCTCTTGGTTCATCACACCAGAAGATACAGTGGCTACATTAGCCCGTCCTTTTTTAACAGTTGCTCTCTTACCACAATACAACATTGATTTTTGTCTGTTTTTCTGGTACTGGCGCCCACCACTTTGCACACTTTCATCAGTCAACGATCAACCATCAGCTTCTAATAAATAAGGGGAAAAAGAAGGTTGCCAGTTTCAGACCTGTTGATATAGGGTGACACAGAGACTGGGGTCTGTCTTGGCCTCTACATTGCAGTAGCAGGTCAGCCGATGCTGGGCTACTGGTCTCCTTGCACCTGGTTGGGGCTAGGTACTTAGGTCGGGCCCAGTGTCCCTTGAGTATGATAGTCCAATTTCTGATAGCACTTCTGGCACCGGCAGACATGGGTTACAATTTTGGCTATCTCAGATTTGTCACTTTGTGTACTTGCCCACTGGTAGTGGCAAAACTTTCGCAGTGGCTACCAACATGTTGGTTTGGGCTCCTTCAACTCTTCTGTCCCTGGAGCTGGTTCCAGGGCATCAGCTGACTGATCCTTGGAGTCACTGCTGTAGGTTGGGGTGGCGAGTCAACTTTTCCCTGAGACCGGAACTACATGCACAGCCCAAACTTTGCTAATCCACAGAGCAGCGGGTGCAGCAGGTGCAGGACTCCCAAAGGTGCAGCTTCTCTTTGTGCAATTTCAAGGGCAGCAGGGCTGTGTTTTTTTTCAGTCCTCTGTCGGATTCCAGTGTGATCTGAGGGGCAATGTGCCATATTTATCCCAGGAAGGGTCCCCTTCTGTGTAGTGGCATGTTTTCTGCACTGTGTGGCAGCTGGCCATCCTAGAGAGCCCCAATCGTGCCCCTTTCAAAATGTAGGACCCTTCCTTGGTTGTCACAAGCACAGTAGCCCTCTCTAGAGGTGTGGCTAATTGTGGGCTACACGCACACAGGAAAACCTTTTCGAGGATGGGTTTTACCTCTCTGGCTCTGTCTCCTAATTGTCTGCATGAACCAAAGGCTTGCTGCTCAGGGGTGTTGATGCAGTCGGCCCTTCAAAGGTGGCTTCCCCTTTGAAGCTCGCATTTTGGGATAACCTCCTGAGCGGCCATCCTGGGAGAGGCGGTCACACATCTCTTTGCATCAACTGCCTTTTTACCTTAACGTGGAGTTGTTCACATGTCTACCCAGGTAGGTAAAAAGCATTTTTTGCGCCAGGCCATTGTGAGGCCACTGGACTAACTCAAGTGCATAGTGGCTACTTTCTAAATGTTGCTTACTTTAATTATGACATTAATTTTGACCTGGGTATCAGGTCAGATTTAATGCCACAATCAGTTAAATACCTTGCAGGACCCTGTTAGGTAGTCACATTCAGAGATTAGCCACACCGAAGTACCAGATGGTGACCTTGTGTTAGCCAACGTGGTTACTAATCTTTCCACAGTAAATTGATAATTTGGAAATGTTGCTTTTAAGACATTTGAAAATATTATGTCCTACTTGATAATATATAGCTCTCTACCATATTGCTCCAGAGGCCTTCCTTCGGGGAGAATGTTAGAAATTAAGGTGTCTGGTTGGCAGAGTATACACCCTGTCCAAGCAGGTGCCACAATCCAATTGAGGGTAAGTCAGATACACACCCTAATTTAATCTTTGCTCACCCTCTGGTAGCTTGGCACAGAGCAGTCAGGCTAAACTTAAAAGACAATGTATAAAGTATTTGTGCACACTTTAATTACAGTAACACGGTGAAAATAACACAAAAAGACTACACATCAGTACATAAACATAGAGAATATATATCCGAGTAAAACAAAACCAAATTGATAAAAATCCAATCAGGAGAAGTTAAAATATGAATTTCTAAAGATTAAATCCCCAAAAAAGTACATGAAAGTCCATAGCACTGAAAGATTATTTGAAGTTGGGCAAATACAAAATTGATGCCAACCGCAATGACGGCAGGCCAGCAACAGGACCCATGCAGGGCCCGCTGAAAAAGTACCTTGTAACAAGCACGTGTCAGCATCGAATCCTTCACTGCTTCTGTTCTGATCCATGAAGTCGGGTCGACATGTTGAAGTCGAGCCTCGCAGTCAGTGTCAACATATCGGTGCTGCATTGTTGTTGAACCTCACAGACAGAACCCACATCATTTTCGAATTGGCACTGCTTCTGTGTCGGAGGATAGTGCGTCAGATCCAACTGGCAAAAAGGTGTCACTGCATCAAATTTGAAGAAAACAGCTGCAGAACTTACTTCCTTGGCCCAAGGCTTGAGGGGGCACCTCAGGCAAGGTAGTCCAGCAGTACCAGCAAACTTGCAAGACTTCAAAAAAACAGGGTGCAAACCATCAAGCCCTAGGAGAAACTTGGGTTCAAGGATGTAGTGAACAGGTCCAGCCCCTCTCTCTCCCAGACAAGTAGCAGCAGCAGGCCAACACAGCAGAGCAGGTAGCAACGTTGCAGTCCCTCCTAAAGCAGGCAGCAGGCCAACACAGCAATGTAGGTAGCAAAGTAATAGTCATTCCTACAACACAACACTTCTTCCTTGCAGAATGTGCTTGGTTCCAGCAAAGTTCTCCTCTGGTGGTTTCAGAGGTCCAGAACCTATACCCAAATGTGCCTTTGAAGTGGGAGGGACATCAAAGAGGATTCTCCAGATCATACGATCTCTGTCTTTCCTGCCCTGGCTCCAGGTACAGTACACAGGGTATGCATCTATTTGTGAGGGGACTAGCACAGCCCTACTCAGGTGCAAGTGTCAGCTCCTCCCTCCCAATCTGTCACACCTCAAGTCCCTCTGAGTGACTGTCTAGAGGGAATTAAGAAAGCCAAACTGTCACCCAACCCAGACATGATTTTAGAGACAGACGGAGGCACAGAATGGTTAAAATAAGAAAATGCCAACTTTCTAAAAGTTGCATTTTGATACTTACAATTTAAAATATGACTTCACATTTAGTTGTGATTTTAAATTGAGAATCCAGAGACACCAATCTCCAAGTTTCTATGTGTTCCCTAACTAAAAATTACACTTAAAAGGTGTTTAAGGCAATCCAAATGGTAACCTATGAGGTTAGCAGGCCTTACAATGGTAAAAAAACGAATTTCAATTATTTCACAACCAGGACATGTAAAACTGAAATGTACATGACCTACCCATAAGTCTGCCTAGGGCCTACCCTAGGGCCGACTTATATGTAATGAAAGGGAAGGTTTCAACCTCGCAAAAAGGAAACTTGGCAAATGAAAATGGCAGTTTAAAACTTTACACACAGGCTCTGCAGTAGCAGACATCAGCAATGTTCACGGGCTACTGAAGTGGGTGACACATTCAATGCTGCAGGCCCACTAGTAGCATTAAATTGTGCCATGGCACATGTAGTGCACTTTACTATGGACTTACAAGTGAATTAAATATGGCAATTGCGGAGAAGCCAATGTTACCATGTTTGGATTACAGACCATATGCACTTTAGCACTGGTTAGGAGTTGTAAAGTGCATAGAATCCTAATTACAGCAAATATGAAGTCAGCGGACAGGAGTACAGAAGACAAAAAGTCAGGAGAAAACAACAATAAGGCTGCCAGTTTAACAGAATCTTATGTTTATAATTAAGGCAAGTGGGTGCTTTGCTATTGGCTGTAATGGCAAAGCCGAACTACCAGTGCAAACACTGTTCTTTCAGTCTGCTGTGTCAGGCTGAGGTCCATTTTGTCCTTGTCATGTTCAGGGTGGCACAAACAATGTTGCAGCCCTGAGTGGACTCTCTGTCTTATATGCCCTGGGTACTGTGGGTACTATATACTAGGGGCTTATAATTAAGTCAAAACCTGCCCATTGGGTGTATCCAATTCAACATACCTTTTGTATAATGTTAGAACACTGGCACTGCGGTCTGGTTATCAGACCTCAGTGAACTCTCAGAGTTGATTAACAAGCAGCATCAATCCAAAAATGCAAGGGTGGATATGCAAAAAGAGGCATTACCTTACATGGCCCCTCGCCAGATGAAAGGTGATGAACAACTTAAACCTTATCCTGGAGGTTCTCATCATCTAAGTGGAAGAATCTAGAAAGGCCATTTGCATTGGCATGGTCAGTCCCAGGTCTATGTACCACTGTGAAATCCATACCCTTTAGGGGAATGGAACAATGCAACAGAGTTGGGTTCTCTGCTTTCATCTGCATTAACCATTTGAGAGGCCTGTGATCAGTTTGAACTGTGAAGTGAGTCCCAAACAAGTAAGGACTTAGCTTCTTCAGGGACTAACCACAGCAAAGGCTTCTTTCTCCATGGCACTTTAACGCTGCTCTCTGGGAAGGGGTCGCCTGCTGATAAATACAACTGGTTGATCTTAACCCTGGTCATTCAGCTGTGACATAACTGCCCCAATCCCATGTTCTGAAGCATAAGTTTGGACAACAAACTCTTTACTAAAGTCAGGTGCCTTTAGGACAGCAGCTGAGCACATATTCCTTAAGGGTGTCAAATGTCTTTTTTTTACATAAGTTAGTCCGTATGACTTTCCTTGGTCTTTTATTGGAGAATAACTCTGTTAAGGGCACCAATATGGTATCATATCCTTTTACAAAAAATCGGTAAAAAGGTTGTGACTTGTGTCTGAGTCTATGGAGTTTCCCAGGCTAGAATTGTCTGGATTTTGGGTTCGGTTAGGTTCTAAATGGCTTCCATCTAATTGGTATCCCAAGTGCACTATAGACCCTTGTCCTATTTAACACTTGCTTGCCATGATATTCAGTCCTGTTGAAGGGCTTGAAGCGCTTCCTTGAGGTGTACCAGGTGATCCTCCCAGGTAGAACTAAAGACAACAATATCACCCAGATATTCTTCACTAAAGCATTCGAAGCCTGAAATTACTCTGTTCACCAACCTCTGGAAGGTGGCAGATCCATTTTGCAACCCAAAGGGCATCACCTTGAACTGAAAGTAACCTTCTGGGGTTGGAAAGGCAGACCTCTCCTTGGTTCATTGTATGAAGGCTATCTGCCGATAACCTGAATTCAGCTAAAAGGTGCTCAGATATTTTGCAGCCCCCAACTTATCAATGAGCACATCAGCTCGGGGCATGGAATAAGCATCAGCCTTGGTAATGGTATTTAGACCCCTGTGGTTTTCCCAACTCTTGGACTTGGTTTGTGCACCAGAAAGTCTGGGCTCGCCACAAAACTACTAGAGAGCTCAATCACCCACAGTTCTAGCGAATTTGCAAAGTCTGGTTTAATGCTAGCCGTGACCTGGTCTGACAGTCTATATTTTTTATATATTGACAGGTAATCTGTCACCTGTGTCCACATCATGGGTGCACCATATTGTCAAACCTGGGGCCAAGGAAAACAATTAAGCAAACTGTCCAAGGAAGTTGGAACAGTTTGTTCTATTGCTGACCAGTCAAAGAGGTAAATTACTCCCTCCAATTGAACCATCTATGACATTAGTTGACGTCAGGTCTGAGAGAGGTTCATGTTTTTTCTCTTCTCCGCCATCTGTCACCATGAGCATTGCAATGTCTGGTTTGTCATGATGTAACCTGAGCATATTCACATGTATCACCCCATGAAAGTTCCTTGAGATACCTAAATCCATCAAGCATGTGACTTCTCCCTTAGTTTCCAAGATAGGGTAAGGCCCAGTCCATTCATCCAGGGGGTGTCTTTATGCTACAGACTCCAACACCCAAACCAATTTCTCAGCCTGGTATTCTACCAGGGAAGTCTTTTGTCATACCAGTGTGTGGCAAACTCCTGGCTGCTCTCCAAGTTTCTGTTTGCCTTTTTCATGATTCAGCCATCCTTTTGCAAAGGCTTAGTATATAATCTAAGATGTCCTGTTGGGTTCTTTGAGAGGTCTCTCCCAACCTTCTCTTACCAAACTTAAGGGACTCCTCACATGGTGTCCAAAAAGTATTTCAAAGGTATTGAACGCTACTGCCTTCTGAGGAACCTCCCTATAGGAATATAATAGACATGATCGAAGAATATCCCATCTCCTCCTGAGTTTCTGTGGTAAACCCATAATCATGCCTTTTTATGGTCTTGTTAAATCTTTCGCATCAAAAACAAAAGGAGGAGTGAGACAATGTACTGGGTCTGTCCTCAAAATAAGATTCACAACCAAAAATAAGAACCCAGCTGTACAGAGGAAACTAGCCCTCCATAGGATTAAAACATGTTTTCTTGTAAAACCCTCACCCACCAGAGTTACCCCCTGGTGGCATTCTTAATCCTTGGCTCCATCCCGTTCCACTACACAGTGCGGCATGCTGCGACCAACAGGTTACGTGGGAGCACTTGAATGGTTATACAATTATAAAGGAAATAATATAAAGAAATAGGAGTGGGGGGTTGGGTGGTGGAGTGAAGTGAAGTTTTAAAAATGCCTGGCTAGTAAGTTTTATCTATTTATTCTGACCTCTAGTCGGTATGCTTAAAAAGTGGGATTTAGGAAGGAAGGGTTTAATGCATCTGATTCCTAAAAGGTTGCCATGTTTCTAGCTATACCTCTATTGGGTTTTCATCAGGACCTAGGGAAATAAATTCTATCATGATGTTAACTCCCTGGTACCAGTATTGCTATATCACACTGGACATATAGTCAATGCATGCTATTAGCTGGTGCGTATACTTATACCACCTGGGTGGAGATCATTCACTGTGTTCTGTGGAGATACAAAAGGAGAGTTAGACTTTACAACCTTAGGGCTGAACATGTGCTTCTTTGCATTTAATTACAACAGTTTCGTCTTAGTGAGCACCAACAATCAAGGAAATGAGTAACTTTTCTTACAAACATATATTACAAATGGCACATCTAGTACAAAACTAATGAGCATGTCGGAGAACAAACTACTTTTCTAATAAAATACAAGATACCTACACCCCCTTTCCTCCTGCGGGGGCCCAGCGAAAGTTACCTCCACTGATCAACGGTTCTCAAATTTTAGAACACTTCCTGGCGGAAATTCCTCAATTGAGGCTAATATCACTGCAAGGTATTCTTGATTAAAATTTGGTTCTCCCATAGATCCAGTCCACCCAGCCATTTTAAAGCAACTCTCTGACCCAGTGTTCCCAGTTATTCTGGAACTGACTAATGCCTATTTTCAGACATGACTTGTCCCCCCTGTGGAAACGTGCGATGGTACAAGCGCTACTAAAAAAGCCCAATCTGGACCCACAGGTGTTGGGGAACTTCCGTCCTATATCTTTATTGCCTGGAATTAGTAAGGCTGCAGAGAAATATGTCAATTCAGTTCTCTCTGTATTTCTGGAAAGTCACAATTGTCTTCATCCCTCACAGACCAGATTTAGACATCAACAAGGTACTGAGACCACCCTCTTCGCAGTGGTGGAAGGATCTAGAAAATGTTTAGATGGCAGAGGCTGTGCTGTGATCTTTCTATTGGATCTCAGTGTAGCCTTTGACACTGTGAGAGGGGCCTTCAAAGTGGTTGCAATCCTTTTTGAAGTGCAGGTCCTTTCAGGTTTTTGAAGAAAAAACCTTCTCTGATCATATGCCCCTGAGATGTGGGGTCCCACATGTGTCCTCCCTGAGCCCCACTTTATTCAATGTATATATGAGCCCCCTGGCAAAGATAGTGAACCCGTGTGGAGTCCAGATTGTTACCTACGCCAATGATACACAGTTGATTGTCTCCTTTAACCATCTTGACAATGCAATACTAGGTTTGGCTCTGTGTTTAGAGGAGGTGGCAATCTGGATAAAATGTTCATATTTGAACCTGAATGGGGCCAAGACAGAGCTGATGTTCCTTGGCAAACCCCCAATCTGGAACATAGGAACTTTATGGCCAATCTGCCTTAGCACTGATCCCATCGCCAAGGACTAGAATAAGTGCTTAGGCATTTGGCTCAACCGCAATCTTTACTTTATAGAGCAGGCATGGAAGGTGGAAGCTAGCTGCTATGGTATCCTTAGGATGGTGCGAAAAGTTCTTTTTCTCCTACCTTTCCATTTCAAGACTTCTGGTACAGGCATTTATTCTCTCCCAGCTGAATTACATTCAAATAGGGCCTTGTGGTCAGACAGTCAACATCTTCCGGCAGTCCCGCAATGTGGAGGACGTCTCTTTTCTTACAATGCCGCCAAGTTGTGGAACTCTCTTCCCCTCCAGGTTCGCCTGGAGGCTAACGATCTGAACTTCCGGGAACAAATCAAAACCTTATTGTTCCCCTAATGCCTCTCGTAGTTCTTGACTGTCCTGCTATTAGAGCTGGAAAGCCCACAGGCAGCCATGCGCTTAAGAAATGCCAATTCATTCATTTCATATCCAATAACCCAGGCACTACCCTTGCACTCATCCATTTACCCAGGTACTACACATGTGCTCATCCATTCAATCAGGTACTACCCATGCACTGATGCAATGACCCAGACACTTCCCTTGCACTCATCCAATCACCCAGGCACTACTCTTGCACTCATCCACTCACCTATGTGCTACTCACTCACTCATACAATCAACCAGGCATTACCCAGGCACTAATTCAATCAACCATTCAGTACCCATGCACTCATCCAATAACTCAGACATAGTCTATGCACTCTCCCAATCACCTAGGCACTATGCATGTACTCATCTAATCACCCAGACACTACTTATGCATTCATCCAATCACCCAGGCTCTATTCATGCACTCAACCAGACATTATTCATGCACTTATCCAATCCAAACACCCAGGCAGTATCCTTGCACTCACCCATTTAATGGGCAGTACCCATTCACTCATCCAATCACTCGGGCACTATCCATGCACTCACCCAATCCCCCAGGCACTAGCCTTGCGCTCATGCAATTACCCAGGCACTACCTTGCACTCATACAATCACTCAAGCATTACCCTTGCACTCATCCATTCAATGAGGCAGTATCCATGCACTAATCCAATCACCCAAGCAGTACCCATGCACTCATCCATTGCATTAGGCACTTTCCATTCACTCTCCCATTCAACTAGGCACTATCCATGCACTCATCCAATCACCCAGACACTACCCATGCACTCATCCATTCACTGAGGCACTACCCATGCACTCATCCACTCATGCAGGCACTACTCATTCAATCATCCAGGCAGTACCCCACACTCATCCACTCGCCCAGGCACTGTCCACGCACTCACCCAAACACCGAGACACTATCAATGCACAAATCCAATCACCCAGACACTGTCCTTGAACTAATCTGTTTACTCAGGCACTACACATATGCTCATTCATTCACTCATGCTCTACCCATACACCCATCCAACGACCCAGGCACTATGCTTGCAGCTGTGCATTTCACTAGCACTACCCATGCACCCATCCATTCACTTAGGCACTAACCATGCACATATCGAATAACAAAGCCACTACCCATGCTTTCATCCATTCACTCAGGCTCTATCCATGCACTGATCTATTCATCCAAGCTCTACTCTTGCACACATCTAATCACCCAAGCACTACCCTTGCACTCATCCATTCACTCAGGCACTATGCATGCACTCATCTATTAATTCAGATACTACCCAAGCACTTATCCATTTACCCAGGCACTGTTGTAGCATTCATCATTCACTCATGTACTATTCATGCACTCATCTATTCACCCAGGTACTACCCATGCACTCATCCAAGCACCCCGGCACTACCCATCTCCACATGCATTCACCCAGCCATTATATATGAACTGATCCATTCATGCAAGCACTACCCTTGCACTCATCCATTCACTAAGGCACTACCAATGTACTTTTCTATTCACTCAGGTGCTACTAACCATGCACTCATATATTGACCCAGGAACTACCCATGCTTACTTCCAATCACCCAATCACTACCTTTGCCCTCATCCATTCACCCAGGCAATACCCATCCACATATCCAGTTACCCAGGCACTACCCTTGCTGTCATCCATTTACTCAGGCAATAAGCATGTTCTCATCCTTTCACTAAGGCACTACCCATGCACACATCCAATGACCCAGGCACTATCCTTGCACTCATCCAATTATCCAGGCACTATTCTTGCACTCATCCAGTTACCATGTGCTACCCACTCACTCATACAATCAACCAGGCGCTACCCAAGCACTAATTCTATCTTCCAAGCAGTACCCATGTACTCTTCCATTTACCGAGGCACTGTCTATGCACTCCCCCAATCACCTAGGCACTATCAATGTACTCATGCAATCACCCAGACACTAGTCATGTACTTATCCACTCAACCTTGTAGTACTTCAACCTCGTAGTACTCATACACTCATCCAATCACCCAGGCTCTATCTGTGCAGTCACCCAATTACCAAGACACTATTCATGCACTTATTGAAATACCCATGCAGTATCTTTGCACACATCCATTCAATGAGGCAGTACCCACTCACTCATCCAATCACTCAACCGTTTCTCTTGCACACCTACAGACACCCATGCAGTGCTCATGCACTCATCCAATCACTTGGGCACTATCCATGCACTCACCATTCACCCAGGCACTAGCCTTGCACTCATGCAATTACCAAGGCAATACTTTGAACTCATCCCATCACCCAGACACTACCCATTCACTCATCCATTCACCGAGGCACTACCTATGCACTCATCAACTCTCCCAGGCACTACTCATGCAATCACCCAGGCAGTACAATTGCACTCATACAATCACCCAGGCACTATCTATGCATTCACCCAAACACCCAGACACCCTCAATGTACACATCCAATCACCCAGGCATTATCCTTGGATTCATCCATTCACTCGGACACTATGTATGTGTTCATCCATTCACTTAGGCACTACCCATAGACTCATCCAATGACCCAGGCACTACACTTGTACTTATGCATTCACTTGCACTGCCCATGCACTCATCCATTCACTCAGACATTAACCATTCACACATGGAATCACTCGGTCACTCAACTCATAGCATTTCTCCCTATTGGTCACGTATGTTTTTGCTGCCTTAGATGCTATATATTCCTCTGCCTCCATTCTCAACTTTGCTAGTTTAATTATAGCAGGTTCTAGTACATTCCCATTACTATTGGGTATATTTGCCTGGTTTACTGCACTCTCACTCACTTCTTCCTCGGCTAATAATATCTCCCTTCTTAGAGCTTGATTTCTCTGTTGCTCCTGCTTCCTTTTATTTACACCAAAACTTAGAGTGTCTTCCCTCACTCCAGCATTGAAGCTATCCGAAACCATACCTTCGGATGCTGTGCCCCTATTTATTGTCAGGTATTCCACGATCCATTGCTTCATATGTTGGATATATACCTCATCTTCTAAAAGCGCTCTTTCAAAGGTCCAGACTGAGCCCCCCCTTGCTCATCCTTTCACTCAGGCACTGCCCATGCACACTTCCAATGACCGAGGCATTATCCTTGCACTCATCCAATCCCCCAGGTGCTACTCTTGCTCTCATCCAGTCACCTATGTGCTACCCACTCACTTATTCAATCAACCAGGCACTACCCAGACAGTAATCCCATCACCAAAGCAGCACCCATGCACTCATCTATTCACTCAGGCACTATCTATGCACTCTCTCAATCACCTAGGCACTATCCATGCACTCATTCAATCACTCAGATACTACTCATGTGCTCATCCAATCAACCTTGTAGTACTCATGCACTCATCCAATCACCCAGGCTCTATCTGTGCAGTCACCCAATTACCAAGACACTATTCATGCACTTATTGAAATACCCATGCAGTATCTTTGCACACATCATTCAATGAGGCAGTACCCATTCACTCATCCAATCACTCAACCGTTTCTCTTGCACACCTACAGACACCCATGCAGTGCTCATGCACTCATCCAATCACTTGGGCACTATCCATGCACTCACCATTCACCCAGGCACTAGCCTTGCACTCATGCAATTACCTAGGCAATACCTTGAACTAATCTAATCACTCAGTCATTACCCTTTCACTCATCCATTCAATGAGGCAGTACCCATGCATGATTCCAATCACCCAAGCTGTACCCATGCATTCATACATACTAACAGGCACTATCTATGCACACTCCCAATCACCTAGGTACTATACATGTACTCATCCCATCACCCAGACACTAACCATGCACTCATCCATTCACCGAGGCACTACCTATGCACTCATCAACTCTCCCAGGCACTACTCATGCAATCACCCAGGCAGTACAATTGCACTCATACAATCACCCAGGCACTATCAATGCATTCACCCAAACACCCAGACACCCTCAATGTACATTTCCAATCACCAAGGCACTATCCTTTGATTCGTCCATTCACTCGGACACTATGTATGTGTTCATCCATTCACTCAGGCACTACCCATAAACTCATCTAATGACCCAGGCACTACACTTGTACTTATGCATTCACTTGCACTACCCATGTACTCATCCATTCACTCAGACATTAACCATTCACACATGGAATCACTCAGCCACTACCAATGCTTTCATCCATTCACCTAAGCCCTACCCATGCACTCAGCCATTCACCCAAGCTCTACTCTTGCACACATCCAATCACCCAAGCTCTACCCTTGTGTTCATCTGTTCACAGAGGTGCTACCCATGCACTTATCCACTACCCCAAGCACTACCAATGCACTCATACTTTCACTCACGTACTATGCATGCACTCATCTGTTCACCCAGACACTATCCTTGCACTCATTCAATCATCCAGGCTGAACCTATGACCTCATTCATTTACCCAGTCATTATACATGAACTCATCCTTTCATGCAGGCACTACCCTTGCACTCAACTATTAACTGAGACACTACTTATGTACTTCTCCATTCAATGAGGCACTACTACCCATGCGCTCTTCCAGTGACCCAGGAACTACCCAGGTACACTTCCAATCACCCAATCACTACCTTTGCACTCATCCATTCACTCAGGGAGTACCCTTGCACTCATCCATTTACTCAGGCACTATGCATGTGCTCATCCTTTCACTCAGGCACTGCCCATGCACACTTCCAATGACCGAGGCATTATCCTTGCACTCATCCAATCCCCCAGGTGCTACTCTTGCACTCATCCAGTCACCTATATGCTACCCACTCACTTATTCAATCAACCAGGCACTACCCAGACAGTAATCCCATCACCCAAGCAGCACCCATGCACTCATCTATTCACTCAGGCACTATCTATGCACTCTCTCAATCACCTAGGCACTATCCATGCACTCATTCAATCACTCAGATACTACTCATGTGCTTATCCAATCAACCTTGTAGTACTCATGCACTCATCCAATCACCCAGGCTCTATCTGTGCAGTCACCCAATTACCAAGACACTATTCATGCACTTATTGAAATACCCATGCAGTATCTTTGCACACATCCATTCAATGAGGCAGTACCCATTCACTCATCCAATTACTCAACCATGTCTCTTGCACACCTACAGACACCCATGCAGTGCTCATGCACTCATCCAATCACTTGGGCACTATCCATGCACTCACCATTCACCCAGGCACTAGCCTTGCACTCATGCAATTACCCAGGCAATACCTTGAACTCATCTAATCACTCATTCATTACCCTTTCACTCATCCATTCAATGAGGCTGTACCCATGCACGATTCCAATCACCCAAGCATTCATACATTCTATCAGGTACTATCTATGCACACTCCCAATCACCTAGGTACTATACATGTACTCATGCCATCACCCAGACACTACCCATGCACTCATCCATTCACCAAGGCACTACCTATGCACTCATCAACTCTCCCAGGCACTACTCATGCAATCACCCAGGCAGTACAATTGCACTCATACAATCACCCAGGCACTATCAATGCATTCACCCAAACACCCAGACACCCTCAATGTACATATCCAATCACCCAGGCACTATCCTTGGATTCATCCATTCACTCGGACACTATGTATGTGTTCATCCAATCACCCAGGCACTATCCTTGCACTCATCCATTTACTCAGGCACTATGCATGGAAATGACAGGGGAGTGCTGACTCGGAGCTCATTGACCTCTTAAATAGACTTCGGAACGCTTGGGGGCATTGTACTATCGGCGCTCTCTCTTTGTACACCTATTTAAACAGGACGCTCCAGCTGCAAGCGTAGTCAATTACATCAGCCTCAGCATAACGCAAGTAGCGCTGTTTATACATAGCTGCCGCCATCTTACGCCTGTTGTTGTTGTTGTTAGTGCCCCAGAGACCGGCCCCCACAGCCCGCCCCGCCTCCCTGCTGACCCTCCCTCGCCCCTCCCCCTCCACCATCCATATATGACAGAAGCAATCTCGCGCAGCGGTCAAGCGCAGCGGTCAAGCGCAGCGGTCGCGCCCAGTTCGCACCGAAGGTGCGCCAAAGGTAAGCCCGTCTACGCCCGTCCGCGCCTGGACCGCGCCCAGCGCCAGACCCCCTGGTCCCCGTACCACCCACCCCTCCCGCATTACATACGACGCCACCACCCTCTTAGCCCTAAACCCCGGTCGACTCCCCAACTGCGCCCAAGCCGCTCCTGGACACACCCATGGACCCTTCTCTTGCAACTCCGGCAGGTTCGACGGCACCAAAAACACCTCCTCATCCACGAACACCAAACAGAGACCTGACACCAACCACCTAAAATGCATCCTGCTCAACACCCGCTTGGTCCACAAACACGCCATCGACCTCTGGAATCTACTAGACACCATCTCTCCGGACGTCGCCTTCCTAACAGAAACATGGATGAACGCCTCCTCAGCCCCAGACATCACCATTGCCATCCCGGAAGGCTACAAGATCATCCGAAAGGACCGCTTCAAGCAAACAGGAGGAGGCATCGCCATTGTTCATAAGAATTCCATCCGCATCTCAACCAGCTCAGACGTCAACCTTGCCAGCGCTGAACACCTTCACTTCCAGATCCACACCGACCCCAAGACCACACTCAGAGGCACCCTCCTCTACCGGCCTCCAGGACCCCGTGCACAATTCAGTGATGACGTCACTGACTTTATCACCCCACATGCCCTCCCCTCAGAGGACTACATTCTATTGGGAGACCTCAATTTTCACCTGGAAAAGAGCAATGACAGCAACGCCACCTCCCTTCTGGACAATCTCGCCAACCTCAGACTCAAACAACTCGTCAATACCCCCACCCACAATGCAGGTCACACACTCGACCCTATCTTCACCTCCAGCAAACATGTCTCCTTCAGTCACACCACAGTTCTCCATTGGACGGACCACAGCTGCGTTCACTTCATCTACAATAAGACCACAACCCACAACCATCCTCAACCTACTCTGCGAAGAAACTGGAACAAAATCACCACCGACCAGATCTCCTCATCGCTTCTTCAAAACCCCCCTGCCCACTCATCGAACGCCAACCAAGCAGCCATTAACCTCACTCATTGGCTAACCAACAGCGCCGACATCCTAGAACCGTTGAAAAAACGCCACATCAAACTTGGCAGAAAAAACGCCTCCTGGTTCAACGACGATCTTAAGAAATCTAAGAAACTCTGCGGCTCCCTCGAGAAGGCATGGAAAAAAGACCCGAACACCAGCACCAAGGACGCCTTCAAAAACGCTTCCCGCATTCACCACCAACTAATCCGGTCTGCCAAGAAAGCCGCATTCAAAGACCGACTAGATAACAACGCTCACAACAGCAAGGAATTATTCAACATCGTCAAAGAATTTACCAACCCCTCAGCCAACTCCAACGACATCACCCCCTCTCAAGCCCTTTGCGACTCCCTAGCTTCGTTCTTCCACGACAAAATCGCAGACATCCACAACAGCTTCGACAACCAACCCGGAGACCAACCCACCCAACAGTCTGCCGTACCTTCACCGCCCTTGAACATCCTCAACGACTGGAACCCAATCTCCACTGAGGACACCATCCGCCTGATGAACTCCATCCACTCAGGATCCCCCACAGACCCTTGCCCTCACCACATCTTCAACAAAGCAGACTCCATCATAGCACCACACCTCAGAGACGTCATCAACTGCTCCCTCAACTCCGCCACCTTCCCGGAAAGCTGGAAACACGCAGAACTCAGCGCCCTTCTGAAAAAACCCACAGCTGACCCCACCGAACTCAAAAACTACCGCCCCATCTCGCTCCTTCCATTCCCGGCCAAAGTCATCGAGAAAGCTATCAACATCCAGCTCGCCGCCTTCCTCGAAACCAACAAATCCCTCGACTCTTCACAGTCCGGCCTCCGAGCCAAACACAGCACTGAGACCGCACTCATCGCAGCAACAGACGACATTCGAACTCTACTGGACAATGGAGACACAGTCGCCCTCATCCTCCTTGACCTCTCCGCAGCCTTCGACACAGTCTGTCATAGCACCCTGCTACAACGCCTCAGAAACATCGGAATCCAAGGAAAAGCACTGGAATGGATCACCTTGTTCCTTACAGGAAGAACTCAGAGAGTCCGCCTTCCACCATTCAAATCAGAGGCCACTGAAGTCATTTGCGGCGTGCCACAAGGATCTTCACTAAGCCCCACCCTCTTCAACGTATACATGAGCCCCCTCGCGACCATCGCACGCCAACACAATCTCAACATCATCTCCTACGCTGATGACACTCAACTGATCCTCTCACGCATCAACGACCCGAACACCGCCAAAACCAACCTACATGAAGGAATGAAAGAAGTAGCCGAGTGGATGAAGCAAAGCCGTCTGAAACTGAACTCAGATAAAACAGAAGTCCTTATCCTAGGTACCTCCCCCTCTGCCTGGGACGACTCTTGGTGGCCAGTGGCCCTTGGAAAAGCACCCATCCCGACGGACAACGCACGGAACCTGGGCGTCATCCTGGACTCCTCACTCTCAATGAACAGACAAGCCAACGCCGTTTCATCATCTTGCTTCAACATTCTTCGCATGCTCAAAAAAACATTTCGGTGGATCCCAACCGAAACTAGAAAAAAGGTCACCCACGCACTGGTCACGAGCCGCCTGGACTACGGAAACACCCTATACGCCGGTACAACCGCAAAACTCCAGAAAAAACTCCACCGCATCCAGAACGCTTCAGCCAGCCCCATACTAGACATCCCGCGTAAAGACCACATTTCCGGTCACCTGAAAAACCTCCACTGGCTCCCCGTCAATAAGAGGATTACATTCCGCCTCCTAACCCACGCACACAAAGCACTTTACGAACTTGGACCCGAATGCCTCAACACACGACTTTCCTTCTACACCCCCTCCCGGCAGCTACGATCCTCCAACCAAGCCTTTGCTACTGTACCTCGCATCAACAAAACCACCATGGGAGGAAGATCTTTCTCCTACCTGGCAGCTAAAACCTGGAACTCACTTCCCACTCACCTTCGCCTCACTCAGAACCACCTAGCATTCAGAAAGCAACTTAAAACCTGGATATTCGACAAATAATTCCCCTCCCTTCTTCAAGCGCCTTGAGACCCTCTGGGTATGTAGCGCGCTATATAAATTATTTGACTTGACTTGACTTGACCCAGACAGTAATCCCATCACCCAAGCAGCACCCATGCTCTCATCTATTCACTCAGGCACTATCTATGCACTCTCTCAATCACCTAGGCACTATCCATGTACTCATTCAATCACTCAGATACTACTCATGTGCTTATCCAATCAACCAGTTAGTACTCATGCAGTCATCCAATCAACCAGGCACTATCCGTGCACTCATTCAATCACCCAAACACTATTTATACACGTATCCAAACACCCAGGCAGTATCCTTGCACTCATACATTCAATGAGCCAGTCCCCATTCCCTCATCCAATCACTCAGGTGTTACTCTTGCATACATCCAGACACACAGGCAGTACCCATGCACTCAGCCAATCTCCCAGGCACCACCCTTGCACTCATGCAATTACCCAGGTACTACCTTGCACTATTCCAATCACTCAGCTGTTACCCTTGCACTCATTCATTCAATGAGGTAGTACTCATGCACTAATCCAATCACCCAAGCAGTGTCCATGCATTCATCCACTGAATCAGGCACTATCTATGCACTCTCTCAATCACCTATGCACTATCCATGTACACATCCAATCACCCAGAAACTACTGATGCACTCAACTAATCACCCAGACACTACCCATGCACTCAACCATGCCCTACGGCGCTACCCATGCACTCATCCACTCACTGAGGCACTACTCATCCAATCCCCCAGGTAGTACCCATGCCCTCATCCAATCACCTAGGCACTATCCATGGACTCACCCAATCACCCAGACACTACCCATGCACTCAACCATTTACCAAGGCACTACCGATTCACTCATCCACTCATCGAGTCACTACTCATCCTACCGGGGTCGCGGGAGGCCCCCCGCACACAAAGCGGTGTCCAGCACAATACTTAAAGTCGCAGTACGGAGCCTTTTTGGATTCCTGCTGTTTGGGACTATGAACACTTTGCCACAACTGTGGATTTCAGACCTACTTAGGCACATGAACTATTTTTTCTTTTTGCAGAGCAAGCAGCCGTTTGATTAAAGGATTTTCCGGCAATATAACTCTAATTACCAGAATGCACCATGCAACCACGCCCAGCGGGCGGAACATATAACTGCTGATTGGAGTAACGGTTTTCTGTTCCCTGCATTCACCAAAGTCCTGTGAACAAGGGCGCCGTGACGAGAGCATTATAGATATATATATTCACTGAAAAAAACATAGGTTTCACACATGTTATAGTTAGTTGGATATTTCACTCATACAAAACCATCGAAATTCCCCCGTTATAGTTAGTTCAGCTAACTATAACTCGCAAGCCCGCAATGCACTGCTGATGACGTCATTTTTTATACCATCACTCATGACATGGTCAGTGACATCACTCATGACATCACTGATGACATCTCAAATGACATCTCTTATAACATCACTGATGACATCATCCAGTGAATATGTGTCTTTCTGAAAAATAAATATTTTTTATATATGTATATCTAAAGGTTGATGGAAGAATAAATGGGTAAATAAGTGTCTAAATGTTTTTTTGTTTGTAAAATTGTTGTACAACTGACTTATTAAGTATATCTTAGTGAATACATATATTAGCGAGTAATGTTTAAATATGTAAATATCTGTATCAGTGTCTCACTTTGTGTATAAGTGGCTGCATGGGTTAGTGAGTAGCTACAAGAGTGTCTATATTGGTTAGTTTTTTTTGAGTATCAGAATGAGTGTCTGTATGGTTTGGTGGGGTATTACTTAGCGCACAGATGCATGAATGACTGACTCACTGTTTGTATGTGTTTTGAAGACAGCATGTGTGCAGGACTGTATGGATGGATTAGTGTGTGTATGGGTGTTTTAGTGAGTGAATGAGTGCCTCAATAGTGTCTTTATGAGTAAGTACATATGTTTTAAACTAGTATATGTGAGTATTGATGTATATAAGTAAGGATATATGACAGTGACAGATTGGAAGAGTTCCTGTATAAATAAGTATGTGTTTCTATAACTGATTGTTTAGGAGAGTAAGTATGTGTACGTTACTGTAGAAATAAGTGTAGTGGTGTGTGTAGAGCTGTATATGCAAGTAAATGGATGTTTGATAATTTATTTGAATGTGTGAATTTATGTGTGAATAACTCTATGTATAAGTGTAGGTGTGTAACAGGATGTATAGGTGCATGTGTACATATGATGAGTGAGTACATGTATGAGTGACTATATAGAACTATTGATTAATGAGTGGATGTGGATGTAGATTTTGGAATTACTAAATAGGTTGTTCTAACTGGTATTGGTATCTCAATTTTTTTGAAAATTTTAGGTTCTATTTTTGAATGTGTGTATCAAAGGGTATATTAGGGTGAGAGGAGGTCTGTCACTCTTTCACAAGGATGATGTCATCAGTGATGTCATCAATGATGTCATTGACCATGTCATGAGTGATGTAATATGTGACGTCATCAGCAGTGCATTGCGGGCGTGCAAGTTATAGTTAGCTGAACTAACTTTAACGGGGGAATTTCAATAGTTTTGTATGAGAGAAATGTCCGGCTAACTATAACATGTGTGAAACCTATGTTTTTTTTCTGAGAATTTGCAAGGTTTTTTAAATGCTAATTCCTAACTATAACGTGGCTGAAACCTATGGTTTTTTACGTGAATTTCAAAGGTTTTTTAAATGCTAATTCCTAACTAAAATGTGGCTGAAACCTATGGCTTTTTTCAGTGAATTTCAAAGGTTTTGTAAATGATAATTTTTAAATGTATTAATTGTTATTTTTTTATACTAATTTACTATATTGTTTTAAAGTATTTATTTTTAGATATTTTATTTTTTAAATAACATTACATATTTTTAATATAAATTGAAAAAAATGCTTTTAAAAATATTGAAATTGTAATATTTTTTTTTATTTGATATTTTTTTAATGCATATATATTTTATATAGCAGGCAATGATATCCTATTAAAGGAAATTCAAGGGATCACCCAGTGTGGCAACTTTTACTCCAATACAGGATTCAAGTCATTCAAGGAACTAAAATTAGAATTTGGGCTAAACCAAAAAGATTTTTTTTAATTTTTACAAATTAGGGACTTCTTAATGAAAAAAGGGGGAGACCCATCCAAGTTTAGAAAAAATCGTATAATTGAAATAATGAGTTTAAATACCACTGTAAATATTGGTGTTATATACGATAACCTAACATCCGCACTATCAGACGACATTGAAAAATAAATAGCAAAATGGCATGACAAATTGGATGTGGCGGAAGAAACTTGCGAGAGATAATTCAAGGCATCCCAATTATGGCTAATGTCGGCTAACCTCCAAGCCCAATATTATAAAACTTATTTCCCGTTATATTATACCCCAAACAAGATTGCCAAATAGGGGACGGGTAGAGACATGGAATGCCCACGCTGTATGCAGTAGGAGGCAGACATTGTACACATATTTGCTACATGTGCTACATCGGGCACAGTCCGCAGGAAAATTTCCACCTTTCTGTCTGAAATTCTTAATAGAAAAATTGTAATCACGACGGCAGAATTAATACTTGGTCTAGATGGACATACACGTCCAAAAGAAATCCAAGGGCTCATATTTATCGCCATAGCAGTATTTAGAATATGCCTGGCCACAGCTTGGTTAGACCCCAATCCTCCTGCTTTTCAACAATGGCGGGCAAGACTCTTGGCCACATATAATCTAGAAATTCAAGTTACTATAACTATGGTTAGAATTACTTTTCAGGATCAGTAGTGGGCTGAAAGATGCAGCACTGAGGTCTCTCCTGATAACAAGTGACTAAATCGGAATTCGTAGTTCCGCTGATTTTAGAAGAATTTTTTAAAGTTACAAAACTCCACACTTAGAAAAATGTCCAAGTGAAACTAGTCAATGTTAGCCTATGGAAGAAAATTCAAGTTACTGTAACTACGATTAGAATTACTTTTCAGTATCAGTAGTGGGCTGAAAGATGCAGCACTGAGGTCTCTCCTGATAACAAGTGAGTAAATCGGAATTCGTACTTCGGCTGATTTTAGAGGAATTGTTTTGGGTTCCAAAACTCCACACTTTGAAAAATTTCCAAGTGAAACCAGTAAATGTTAGCCTATGGAAGGAAATTCAAGTTACTGTAACTACGATTAGAATTACTTTTCAGTATCAGTAGTGGGCTGAAAGATGCAGCACTGAGGTCTCTCCTGATAACAAGTGAGTAAATCGGAATTCGTACTTTGGCTGATTTTAGAGGAATTGTTTTGGGTTCCAAAACTCCACACTTTGAAAAATTTCCAAGTGAAACCAGTAAATGTTAGCCTATGGAAGGAAATTCAAGTTACTGTAAGTATGGTTAGAATTACTTTGCACGATCAGTAGTGTGCTCAAAGATGCAGCACTGACGTTTCTTGTGATAACAGGTGAGTAAATTGGAATTCGTAGTTCGGCTGAATTTACAGGTATATTTGGCTCAATAGTGAAGGAAGGGGGCGGGGCCTGAGGTAACATGTGTGCAAACATGCCCTGTAGCACGTTTTAGATTGGGGGATTAATTCCTCTTCAATTCTGAGGTCCCCTGTGAGCCAACTAGCCCACCAGGTACCTCCAGTATGCGCCAGGTAGCTGTGTTGCAGAGAGGTGTTCAGAGGGCACGCCCCCTTTTCACAACACTCTGCAACACAGCTCCGTGGCGCTTACTGGAGATACTTGTAGGGCTAGTTGGCCTCTAGGGGACCTCTGGATTAAAGAGGAATTAATGGCTCACTACAATATTGAAACAGTAGTGTGAGAGTGTTTGGTGAAAGTGTAAAGATACACACTGGGGAATTGAAGGTATAAAAGACATGTTTGCTGCTGTAGACAACAGTGAATGCATAGTCTACAATGATTTGAAGCGGGGGGATGTGGGGGCTTTCCGGAACAGGATCACCCACTAAAAATGGCTGAGTGAAATATACAAGATTTCACTTTGTCACTTTTGAACTCATGCTGCGTCAAAACCCTACACTTGCTCGAAGCAGGTGAAAGGATTGACTCAGCATTGTGAGCATAGAGCCCCTGAGCATTGCTAGAGATGCGTTGCACTTGCAACACAACTTAAGCAATGCGCTGCCTTCACGGCACAGATACATCACATATCTGTACAGTTTTTGCCCCATAGTGCACCACATTCTAAATACGGCACATCCATAGTGATGATGTCACAGTGCACACTAACTGGCATATCCCTGGGGATATGGCAATTATTGTACATCAACCCATTAGTGTTTTAATATAATGAATGGATTACTACACACTGATCAATGAGTCACTACAAATTTATAACAGGAGTGACAGAGTGTTTGCTAGAAGTGTAAGGATAGAGACTGGGGAATTGAACATATAAAAGGCAAGTTTGCAGGTGCATAGAAGACTGCAAGCATAGTCTATAAGAGTTTAAAACAGCCAAAGGCCTAAGGCCTACTTTGCTCTATGACTACTTAGATACTGACTGGATGATTACAGTTGTCCAAGGAGAGTTTCGAGCTAAATGTATAACTGCTTTACTTTTAAAACAGTGTATTGTTAAACACATACTGCTGTATGGCTCACTACAATACTAAAATAGCAGTAGCAGAATGTTTGGAGGAAGTGTAAAAATACAGACTGGGCAATTTAAACTTTAAGAGCCATTTTTGCAGGTGCATAGAAAATGGCATTTATTATTTATTAATCTTCCCAACGCCCGAAGCGCCAGCACACCTTTCCGAGGGTAAGTTTACGATTTACAAATGCTAGCATTTTTTAAATTAAGAAGCATAATAATAACAAATATTAACCCTTTTTTTTTCTTCTAATGATAAAGATAATTTTTTTATGTCTTCTATTTAGATGTTTTTAATCAGGGAAATGCAAAGAACACATTTTATATGAGTAACACTTTTTAAACTCTCCAACGTATGTAGATAATATTACCTTGTACGTGTTACGATCGAAATTGAAACCTTTACAGCATCACAGTTTATAACTTTTCCAAACACATGCAGAAGAAAAACAGTTAAAACGTGAGTATGTGTAAATTGCAAAACGTGACATCTAAATAGGCGGACCCACAGCTTCCTTCCGTAGACTACTAAACAACCAAAAACTATATAAACCACACCTACTGTGCAATTAGATTCGTTTTCGTGAGTTATTTCTGAGTCCTTAATCTATGTTGCAGGTTTCGTTTTCTAGCATCGAATTCTCTTTTTGCGTCAACAGCTGTAAATTGTTTCAATATGGCATAGGCATAGTACTTAGCTATAATTTGTGGATATTTATCAATATTTAAACATTTATATGTAGAAAAAAATGTTATTGCATGTTTTTCGCTTTTTCTCTGTAACGTCAGCAGCTTGTTTTTAGAAACAGATAGATTATAACAAACATTGCTCCTTTTCTGTCTCCTTTCACCTTATATTTAGTGACTTTTTATATTATAATATGGACACTGTACTTAGCTTGAGAGGTGTTGGTGACCCGTCAACGCAAACCCTAAACATTTACAATCAATGCCACCATCTTCCACTTGCTATTGTGTTTTCCCCTAGAGATCACATACTGTTAATATGTTTATTATAACATTAACAGCCTTGGTGATCTTAGTGGAGTTCACAATCTGTTGTCACAAAGAGTAACGATAAGTAAGCAACTATAGCGGCTTGCGGTTTTCAGTCTATTTTCCCCTTGTGATCATGTGCTGTGAGAATATACACATATTATTATTTTCACCGTCATGATCTCAGAGGAGTTTATGACCTGTCTCCAGGAAGATCAAACTTTTTCACCTCCCGGAAAAAAGAAGTTCAGTAAATAATTACCGCTCGAAAGTATTTTATTATGGATGTTCTGTTAAATACATAACTTTATTTTCCTTTTCTTTTTACTGTAACAATGGTATCAATCGTTATATTATAATAGATTGTCCTATTGCTACAGAAGAGAAATGGGAGATATTTCTGCGCCATCTATGATATAACTTTCAAATATTAAAAATTACTTGATCAGATATTTTTTTCAAGAAACATATTTTACAAAACAGCAGAACAAAAAATATAGCTATCATGCATACTTTGTTACTTTAAATATTTAATAAACCCTACATTTCTGAACGTTATTTTCTCATTTCTATTCTTATGTGCGGTTCCTATTCACCTTCTCCTTAAAGAATATATAGGACCTGTACTTTATATTATAAGAGTACCATCCTATAAATTCTACAGTGAATATGTGATTTACTAGCGGAACAGTCTGCGACCTTTAAGCACTACGACAGCACGTTCCTGAATTGTACAGAATACAAATTTGAAAAATAATAATGCATGCATCTCTATGTAATATGAAATCCTTTGTATTTAACTGTTTTTTACTTGTTCTCTTGATCTGAGATAATGTAGTGCGGGATTGTTTGTTGTAGCACTTCTATTCTATTTTATCTAAAAGTAACTGATGCCCTCTTACATCATCAAGACTGTGGGGCAACACTTTTGCAAACTATAGCACAAAAAAGAAGTATATAGCCACGCTTAACTGATATTTTATGAAATTCCATTTTTAATTGTCACCCCTTTCATATATACAGCGACAGTTTCTGAAGAAAGTTTTTTTGTATTTGTTTAATAAAAACTGTTTCAAACCTAGACTGATTTTTTGCTGTACAACCACACCTCCCCATCAGGAAAGTAAACACCACATTATAAGTAAATAGTACTCCTAAGAAGTATGTCACCTACAAACTTGATAAAAAAAACTGCGGAAGAAACTGTCATTTTTCCGCCGTGATTTATACACCACACGGCAATTATATAAATGGCCCTTGAAACATATAAAAAAAATGTTTCCCTCATAATCCCTCTCCACTACCTTATGGGCACTGTGCAGAGTTAATAGTGTTCCTAACCTGCCCTCTACTACTTTCTTTCCACATACCCCTTTGGAAAATACATCACAATATCACTGACAAAGGTGAACCGTTCCCACCCAATATGGAGCAAACTTGTGCTCGCAACACTTTAGCCAATAAAATGTCCATGTTGTTCCACAGACGAGCAAGGAATGACTGCCAAACCTTCTACTTTTAATACTTCACAGCCAATGAACATTAAGCTTTGTAAAGTCCTTCTTGGAGTAAATGTAAATGTTTTTGTACTTGTATAGCGCACAGCTACCCGCAGTGGGTTTCCCGGCACTTGTACAAATACCGCAAGGGAACCCTACCTGGCTTTCCCTGTGAAGTGTCCACTCCTGGGCACCCCCATGGTGCAGACCAGGCATCCCTCGCGTTGTGGAGACTAAGCAAGCTATTGCCAGAGTTGCAGCGTGGGACCCATGATCAGAATAGGCACTGAGGCGAGAATATCCAGTCAGGGAAATTAATGAGCCCAAGACCCACCGGGGCAGGAATCGAACCCTGGTCCCTGGCCAGAGCTCTGCATCGAGGTCTGCCTGCTCTAACCCTTGAGCCATACTTCTCCACGTTACACTAATACTCACCGAACAGGAAGGAATCTCTAACAAAACTTTTCCACTGACTTCTTGTACGACTAAAGGTTTCTATGAAAAAAACAAATATAAATCTCCAGCACAGTAACTATTTCAATTAGCAACATATTGTGGTGAACGTCTAACCTCTGTACTCACGCAGAAAGGTACTGGCTGTACAAAAAAAAGTTATATTTACCCTGGATCCTCTACAAGACAGAAAGGAAAGCAAAATACCACATTTACAACCCCCTTGCACAGTTTTTTTTTAATAAAACGAGGCCCCGGGGGAGTGGGAGGCAGTCCCTGGAACTCCGGGGGGCCATGAGCCCCCCCGCATACATATAGTTAAAGCCCCAGGAGGTAGAGATCCCCGTGCAGGGTGGACCCTTTAGGCCCCCCATTATGAAAAATAAATTGCCCCCGGGATTTAGCCCCCCCCCGGAGGCTAATTAACAATAAAGGGGGCTTCTTGTTTTTTTCTTTTTCGCCCAAAAGTGTACCCCGTGATTTAAAAAATAAATAAATAATTAAACAAATTTCCGCGTGACGTCATGTACGGCGCTCCGTACGCGTACGGCGCGAAAGTTTCTAATTGTTCAAAAACATATATTTATGTATTTAATGTACATATTAAGGGAAGAAATTATCTGGGATAATCAAGAAAATAGTTTTTTTAAACTTTAAAGTATATTACTTTTAAAAGCAATTATGGAAATCGCGGCCGAACGTCGTAAGAGCAAAGATGGTTTGAAGAGTTATACATTTTATAAAACAATATAGTACTGCACACTAAAGGAGAAAAGTCAGCACAATTATTGACCCCTCTCCCAACTTTTAAAAGTCCCCGGGGGAGGTGGTAAATTAATCGAGACTGAATACGTTAGTACAGTCTACTGTGCTTACGCTACCAGGAAAACCCAACAACAGTACAAGGCCCAGATTTCCATTGCAGTGATTTCTTAGTTCCAGGTCTAGGTGTCAGATCAGCACACACACTCCCTCCTGGTTCGTATACAACACCACACCCATCCAGCGCATTCGTCACTACACACGTGACCCTATGTATAAAAAAGACGAAAAGCACGTGTTGTATGCCATTTTAGAGTTGTTCCCAAAGTACCGAACAAGGGGCCCACTACTACATGCGTGGCCTCTTTGGTCACTGAGTTAGTGGTGCCCAAAGCACTGAGCGGGTAAAGAACCTGCAATGATGATGATGGGAGCACGAGTATGCTGTTAGCCATAGAGATATAAAGACTCGGCACCATATATGAGACTTCTTTGTTGGAGATCGGGACTACATCACGCAAAAGGTGTCTTTTCGACGAAAACGTGAGCAGTGAGGCTTGATTACGAATCGGAGGGAGTCAGGGCTGTAGCAGACTAGATACAAAAACGCGACTTAGTATTTTAGACGAACGCACTCCTATATAGTGTATTAATTTACATGTATACATTTTTTTCCCAATAGCAGGAACGTTTTTATAATCGCTGAAATGTCCAGAATATAACCAATACAAACAGTTCATAGACATGTGAGAAGGAACGTGTATAAAAGCGCAATGTTATCTAACTCCAAATTAATATAGTAACAATTACCAATCATAACATCTTTCTTTTAATATCATTTAGATATAGAGCTTCAGGATGTATTATGTGTGGCACCTGGTGAAAAATACTGGTGACAAAAATGTGAGCTGCGAGTATTGTTTTCAATCACTCTCTTATTTCCTCTCTTGTTTCATAAAAAAATTACACACAATGTTAACTTCCTTTTTAACTTACAGGTTGTGTTTTACAAATTGACAACACCCCCCCAAAAGAAACTTACAAAGCTCTACGTTTGTGTATTCTGCGATGATGCATGGCCATTGTAACAAGGACTGAGAAGCCTGCTTCGACAAGTAGTGCTCCCTGTTTGAATGACTGCAATGGCACAAGGTGAGCAAAGAAGCTTGTTTCCAAAAGAACGACAAGTTATCTGTGAAAGGAGCGAATGTGTAGTATGCATCAGGTGCGCAAAACACACATTGGGCTAACGGGGCTTCAGCCTCGATGAGATAGCTTCTTCGGCCCACACACAGTCGCACCAGAGTACTTCACAGGTCTTTTAAATACATTTTGCTAGTTAATGAGGCTTTGATGTCCCCCCCTGCTTACAGAAGTTAAGCCACCCACGAAAAAAAATCCTAGCCCCCCGATATTTTTGACTGTGGTTGCGCCTTTGGCTTTAGGCACTCCCGTAACCCCACCCCCCCGTCGTTTGTGTCTCTCACATGTTTTAATGTCCTTTTTTCTCTCTTTCTCTTTCTTACTCTCTCACATCATTTCTCTTTCTTTTTTAAAGTTTTGGACGCTGCTATCGCCAATCTGCTGTATAGAACCTTATCTGAGTTGAAGTGGTGAACTCTCTTGGTTACAGTGAAGGTTTGTTTGACACGTGGAGCACCCTTTTTCAATCACGCCAATGGTACTAGGTGAGCAAAGAATTTTGTTTCCGAAACAAATTATTTGTGAAAGGAGAGAGTGGGTAGTGTGCAGCAGCTTGACTGTGTAGAAATGTATAATTACCTCAGAGCAGTGACAACAGATAGGTTACAACAGTCTGAGAAAAAGATCTACAAGCTTATTGCACCACTTTTGTGTCGCTTTTAACATGGGAAAAGTGGCGCAAGGAGCTTGTAAATCTGCGTCTGACTTTTCAAGAAAAAATCTCAACTCCAGACTCTGCGAGGCAACAGTCTAGGGACGCAATATTAAGAACTCACATTAAAATTCCTTTTTGTCAGGCGTTTCGCAACTCAGTTTACTTTTCTTTGCTTCATCAAACATCCTTCAGAACCAATCACGGCATATATACCATTATTGATGTTTTCTGTAATATTCACTTAAAAATACAGTTTTGCAGCACTTCATAGAGACAAATGTTCTCAAGATGATGACTTCTATTTGGATAATATGTATCCAACATATTTGTTTTCACAATATCCGTACTTTCTGGCTCTTTTTCAGCTAAATGTTCAATTTCTTGTACAGATTGAAGTACTCAATTTCGTGTTGCAGCAAGACCTAGACTCACCTAAATGATTCTTCTAGATTTGGAGTATAGACTTGCAGATGATAAGCAATCCAAACATTCATACGCTCCAATTTCTCGATGAGATAACATCTTCAAACTGTAACTATATAATTTCTTACTTAGACTCTTCTCGTGGTAAATCTCTTTGCACATTTCTTCCAATTCCGTCTTTTCTGATTTTGTTATGTAGGATGTTACATATCGAGCAAGTTGAGGGTGCACTCTGAAGCAGCACATCCGTGGACACACAATGGAGGCAAAAGGTGAGCTATGAGTATTTTCTCCTGTATTAACTGCTCCATCTATAACTTTCTCTCACAGTTTTAATGTTGTTTTCTCTCTCTTTCTCTCTCTCACTCTCTGTGACGTCATTTCTCTTTCTCTTTTAAAGTTATAGACACTGCTGTCTACTTTGACGTGTAGAAGTAAAGTTAAATTGAAGGTGTGAACTCTGGTGGCCACAGTGTTTATACAAGGTAAGCACAGCAGCCTAGATATACAATGCATCCATTGCAATGCATTTGAAATAAATCGGCGTATTTACAATCCCGCGGTGCCACTTTTGTGTCAGTAATGCAGTAGGCACTTCCATATAGACACCACTTGAATGCGGGATTATAACAGAAGTGAAATGTACTAGGTACACCACACACGTAAAATCGTAGTGTTACCTTCACTTGTAATGCTTCACCTTATTTAGTCACATCTACATTACTTTAAACTCTAATTTTCTTTTTTGTTTTGCAGATTACCTATCCTACGTCTTTTGGAGTCCACATCACAATTTGTTTATAATACTGTTTTATTAAAGTTATTTTTCTTGTTTTTTATTATATTATATTTAAGTTATGTTTACAGTTATTGTTGTTTTAATAAAAGTTAATTAAAAAAACGATATACTTGTTTTTTTGGGGGGTGACGGTCCACAACAAAATTTTTTATAATTTGAAGTACTATAGTAAGATGTTTGACAGTAGGGTTGAAAAGTACTGGCTGTATTTTCTCTGAATGGACTACAACATAGAAAGGAAATCAAAGTAAAACAAAACAATGTGTACCACATTTACAAACCTCTTGCGACATTTTTGCGTGCAAACCTAGCCCCCTATAAAATTAACTGTGTGGGCCTCAATGACGCCCCTCAAGCCACGAAAAAAACAACCACCCCCCGGAGATTTCTATATTGTGTGAGGGAGGCTGCGTGGCCCACCGCCTGATGCCTTGGAGTCCGCCACGACCAGACCCGGTTCCTGCAGTGTCCTGGGGGGAAACAGCCATTACAACACAGTCATAACCACACGTGACCGTCACCACAAATTCATTAGTACGCATATGGTTTTACCACGCGTGCTTGGAAACGAGGCTGCGCACGCATAGTGAGTACAACTGGTGCAGAAAAAAAAACCTAAAAGTTTTACATACTATCATAGAAATATAGCTCTTTTTTTGACCAGTAAAGTTAGTTCTGAAAAGAACTGGTTTTTATGAGCCCCAAAGCCCCCACGGCCCCAGCCGGCTCCCCCATACAGAAAAGTACTCACAAAGGCCAATAAACGCACATGGACAATCCAACAAATCATAAACTGTAAAAGTGAATATGCCATATATATCATTGAGTGCCCATGTGCCTTGGAATATGTGGGCAGCACAAAGTCCGAGCTTAAAAAACGAATCCTGGAGCATGTGAGAGCTACGGTGAATAATGACCGCAGTAATGCGGTGGCAAAACACATGGAAAAGACACATGGAGGAAATTGGAAAGGTGTGAAGTTTTATGCAGTGGAAACAGTGGGTATCAATCCACGCAGCGGTGATCGCGAAAAAATTTTCAGACAGAAAGAGTCCAAGCACATCCTGAACTTTCAGTCATTAACCCCGCATGGACTTAACCAGGATGAGGAACTGCATTACCACCTGTAAACCACTCACTATGAACCAGTTTAACCCCGACTACAAAAGGAACTTTTTTTTGGCCTCCCTGGGAACTGTATTGACTTTTTAACTTTTTGTATAAATTTTTCCCTTTTGTTAATTTTGTTTAAATTTCAGTTGGGAGAATGTGGCGCTCATAGACAGAAAACAAGAATAGCAATTCTCAGGAGTGTAGAGGTCTGATTTAGAAATTATGTCCCACTAGAGGGAACATATTAGTGAGAAAAACAATCCAGTTTAAAATTACAAAGACCCACTAGAGGGTAGAAATGACGAAAGTGGACTAAATCTAATCATATGGATTGATTAAAAAAATTATGTAACATGCCTAACGTAATGAAATTGCAATGTAAATAGTGTGTCAAATAACATTACTACAAGTACCAGAATGCCTTGCTGCTACCCACTAACGAAATGATATCACTTTTTTTAAAAATTATTTTTTCACTTTATTTAAAAATGGCAACATGTTTGAACAGTTGAAACTAGTCTCGTGAACAAGGTCTCTTCGAGACCGAAATGCGTGTAGAAATTTGGCAGGGAAAAGCTGTTATGGATCAAAATAACGCATATCGTATGGAGTTGTTGACCGTCATTTGAGAGGGCCGAGAGTGCGCGAGTAATTGTCCTGGTAAACAGGAAAGTGAGTAACTGCAGTGAGGCACCGCCCAAGAACGCTCGAGAGTCCTAACTGGGGCCACGTTGGAATAATATATATACATATATATATATATATATACACTAACACACACATATTAGATATATATATATATATATATATATATATATATATATATATATATATATATATATATATATATATACATATACATATATATATATATATATATATATATATATATATATATATATATATATATATATATATACATACAATTTATAAATGTTAGATGTCACGAAGGAACATAATTATTTTATGACAATATGACTTTACACACATTCTTAGATGTAGTTCTATATATAGCAATGAAAAATAATATAGCTTTTACATTTTGTTTTAAATGGTATGATTTTTTTAACATGCATTGTTGCCTTGCATCATGAGTGTGCTACCCTTGTGTTGCAGCCACACTCAAAATACATATTGCTATTTTCAAAGCCTTGTCAGTTATAATATGCCTGGGTTTGTGTGTGATGTTAACACAAAAGTACTACAGCACAACTTACACGACTGCCTGGCTTTACCTTGTGTCTGGGGATAGAGACATGGATTTAGCAAACATGTTTGCATTCATACACACGTGTTTATTGTAACCAATTGAATGTTCATTAAAGCATAAGTACATTGCTTGGATTAAAACAAAATTGTACCTAGCTGAGAATTGCCTTAAGGGTATCTTTAGTTCTAATATTTAAATAATTGGTGCTGGTATGCTTCATTATGCAGCACGCATATATGAATGAAGATGGTACTCTACTACATTTTGCGAGCATTAAAGGTATCGATTGCTGGCCCAAAATGTGAAAGGCAAATCTGGACACTTGTATAGCTGTCATTGAAAGTGCAGGTCATCCAACTGACCCTTATATCAATTGCAGTGTCCTTGGTAAAAGTAGAGCAGGGTCACTATAGAAACCAAGCCTAACAACACACAGAATGAATATTGTATAGAGCAAAGGAGGGTCTGTGCTGCCACTATGTCTAGTAGTATCAAGGTTTTCTGCTATCTGCACGTCCCCGGGGATTTAAGACAGAGCACTGTTCACTTTATTTTACTTTTCCTCTGCAAGGCACTTTTTTTTAGGTCATTACACTGTGAACCCTGTGATAATATTTCCAATGAAAGCTCGCATCTCGTTGTGCTCTTTGCACATTATATTCAGTTCCATGTTGCATAAATCTGCGACTTATTCTTTGCCAGGCAAATATTAGATATTATAAATTAGCAATGTCTTTTTTGCAGAGATTAGAAACGTCTGATGTTCGTCATGCAGTTTTAAATTTCATTAGAAGTGCAATTATACTGAGGAAGCAGACTGAATCAAGTTTATTGTCCATATAAGGATAAACTTACCAGAATTTATTGCAGCTAAGATTGAAGTCTTTTATCATTAATACTTTTTTTCTCCTGTATTTTAGCTTAATTTAGACAAATTGTTGAATCTGTTGTGTTTTAACATAATTGTATTTATTGATTTTTATGAAACATATGATAAGTTGATGTAATGTACTTGTGCAATTGTTAAACGTTGTCCTTTTATGTCTAATTATAGATGAACAACTATTTATTGACTAACTGAAAATTTAAAATTGTTTTATACCCAACATAGAAGTGAATGTTACCACCAAGATGTGTGGATATGGCACTGAACATCTGCTCCCTAATGCTCATAACATGTTCTTAGGCAACCTATCTTCATAGATGTCATATTGTGCAAAAGTGCCTGGATTATGGATAGGATTGTTTCTGTGCCAGAAGAAATACCTTTCTGCAAAAAAGTAACATTTGAGGCATAATATTCTTTGTATGTGTAGTGCAGAATGCAGGACACTTTGAATGAGGAAATACGGTTACAAAAACTAAAGCTATTTCTTCTTTTTCATTCATCTCTAGAGTAGGCCCACAGTTGTGGGAGAAACCCATGGTGCATTCACTACCTGTTGAAAATATGCATTTGTATCCACATAAAGTTGTGGTTTCAAGTGAACAGCTATGCTCCACCTATTTAACACCTACCTTACACAATAATGCAATGCACCACAATGTACTGCATTGTGTTCCTTTCTTTAAAAAAACTTCACAAGACACAGCAAATTTGCCCTTGCACAGCTTTGTAAATGTAAACTAGCATTTTGCATTGTAGGGTGCCAAAACCTCTGCACAACGAAACAAGAAAATGTTTGTAAATATGGGCCACAATTCAACAATATCATTGATCAGAAATAAATCCAGTGTTTTCCCATTTCATCATGTAGCCTGCCAGCAATGACATATATAATAAACTAGTAGTTTTAAGGACATGTGTATTTTTTATAATGGACATTATAATAATTTGAAAAATAAGGCACAATGCCCTATGGGCACGAATGCATCTTCATGATGAGTGATTCTGAAAAAGTATTTAGAGATAACGATTTAGGTTGGCTAAATTTAACCTCTTAAGTGCTGCGCCTATACCAACGGCCGACGGCACCACTACCTCTGGAGAGCTGCCGTCGGCCGTTGGACGTTCCAGCTGCATCTGCGCAATGGAACGTTCAGCACTGGAGCTGGACGTTCCAAATCAGCTAAGGTGTTAATAATAAGATAAAACATTTAAACGTCACATTATTTTAATGTATGTTCCAAATATAAATATTTATTTTTAAATGTATTTACAACATAGAAAAATAGAAAGCATGCAGTGTCATGAATTAAAATAGTAACTAGTAATACCATAATGTTCAATAGAAAAACATTTTACAATCTAACATGTCACAAAATAATTCTCATTAAATACAAAATAATGACTACAATACTTTTTTATGACTTCAGTCTTCTAAGGAATAAACGTTTTTTTCCAGTTCCAAAATATATAAGATTCTTCATCTCCCGACACCGCAGCCTCAATTGCTCTTGTATGTATGACTTGATTAATATATTATTCAGAGGAGTCCAAACCAAAATCATGTTGCACACCATAAGTGGCCTATAAAGCCTTCCTTTTCCCTTCTGATTGATACAGATATCAGAATCATATTCCTTGTTTTTTAAGTGACTTGTTAAATCTCTTCTGAATTTCACCCTGTGGTTTTGCAAAAGGCATCACAGGTGATTAGTAAGCTATACTCATAGACATAAAGTAACATAACATAAGTAGCATCACATAGACCTGAAGACCATACCCTTAATAACCTAATAAATATATAAAACTTTTAAGTAACAGACATAAATTTAACACAATAGATTATTACAAAACAGTAACACATTAAACCCTATAAATTAATATTTTGAATGTAAAATGCTACGTAAATAAAAGCTATGTATAAATAAATCTAAACATGTGAATTTAGGGTACTCTGATATTTTGGTACAATGGCAGATTCATGGAGGCATGTCTACACCTATATTTTTGAAATGTAGTATGCGTAAAAAGCCACATAAGTCAGAAAAATGTCCTTCCAAAAGAGACTTTAATAACACTGAACAAAAAAAGTACTTCCATTATGTGAAATTGACATTAAAAATATTTTTTTAAATGTTGTACCGCTATTAAGGCAAATATTTAATCGCACTTAGCACTCTTTTTGTGGCACAGCCATGATGCAAAATGGATTGTGGAGTTTACTAAGCCCCACAAGGTGCAATTTGATGGGATTCAGTGGGTTCGGTAAAAATAAAAGCTTGCCTTTCTCTGTGTTATATCACTCTGTATAACAGAGCCCTAACGTGGGTGGAGCATGGCCTTGACTGTGCATCAATGCATGTATTTGGACTCAACTTACTAAAGTCAGCAATGCTGCACCTACCCCACAATGGTGTGACAAAGATAAATATCTTCATTTGTCACTACTTCCGTTAGACATGTCTACTGCATTGTATAACATCATTACAAGGAGGAATAGTACACCTGCAAGATTTTCGGAGCTGTACGTTATCTGTTCCTAGACAAATAAATATTCTAAGTACAAAACAGGCACTGTTGGACTTGGCCCTTTTGGCAAGTTCACCCTGAAACTTTTAGCATTTTCCTAGCCTGTTTCTGTAACCTGGTGTTGGTGATTTTAGGCCTCTGCGCACTTTTTCACTGTGGCCCAGTGTAAAGTGCGTGCGCTCTCTGCGTATGTGTGGTGAGAGTGGCCTGCCCTCCCATAGGAATGCATGGGGAATATATGTGTTCATGGTAGTTCCTGATGTGTGGGGGGTGCAGGGGAGAGTTTAGTATGTGCGAACTCGTGAGATGAAATGCTGCGCAATGATGTGCGCGAATTTATTGTGTCTAGTGGAGAAGTACCACTTTTAGAAGTTGGCATGTCTGTGCAGTGAATGTGATTGGCTGGAGCTGGCTGGTGTGCCTGGCTCCAGGAGTCAGGATGGGTCTGCCCCATCGTGAATGGGGAGATCTGAATGTTGATGGCAGGGAGGAGTTGTACCTGGGACCTGAATAGGGCTAGGACTTCCCTCCACAATGCTGGCTCCACCCCCTGTGGTGTGTCTGATGTCCCTGACCCACCCTGTGAATTGGCAGAGGGGCTGAGCAAAACAAAGTGCTCCAGAACCAGTTGCATCTGGTTCGCCCTTGCCTGCACCTTTGGAAACAAAGGATATGTGTGTATAAAAGAGGGGCTGTGACCCCATGAAAATGTTCTTGTGCTCAACTTGAAACAACTAGGGGGTGCTGCTGCTAAGGCCCAGGGGAAGGCTTGCCTCTCTGGGCCCTGCCCAGCCCCTGGATGCCTGGGAGACCTTGTTTCTCTGGGACCCTGCTGCCCTCCTCATCTGGGAGAACCCTTGTGGCTGTATGTCCTCATTTAGGGACCTTGGGGACTTTAGGCTTTGTCCCTTGCCTCAGGACTTTGGTAGCCTCTAGCGCTGCTGGATGCGCTATCCCTTGACGACCCATCGGAGGAGAAGCATGGGCTGCGCAGCGCGATGCTGCAGCCCCTTTGACGAGTGACTCCCCAGCGTAGGGATTCCCCCGAAATTGCTTCTTTGCTTGTACCCACCCCGCTTATTTAGTTATTTTTGATCACGGGTGCCCACCCTGTTCATAGGAGCACAAGCGGGTGCCCACCCCTCCTCTACTTTTATTTTGACCTCGAGGGAGCCTACCCCTCTTTTTGCCCCTTAAAAGCTCACCGCTGCGGCCGGGAGGAAGTCAGGCAATGTTTTGCCTGACGGTGGGCGGGACTTCCGGTTGCCCGAAGGAAGTCCTGCGCACACGGCCTGTGCAGGAGACGTGAGGGAGACTCCAGCCGGAAGCCCACCCCAAGCTGGACTGTGCCAGGCAGGGGGAGAGAGTTTGGACGGTCAACGGGGCTCCCGTGAGCTTGAGGGAGCCCCGTGTGTAACAACATTGTGGCTGGACTCCGGGCGGGGCTCTCAGGACCAGGGAGAGCCCAGTTTATGGAAGACCCAGGAGGGGGCCCGGGTGAAGAGGAGGCGGCCGGAGCAGGCTGCGACCCAGTAATGTGCCTGCTGGACCCCCTTATTGAAAAGAGAGTCCGGCGGGCAGCCCCAGCTCCAGGCCACCAGAGGAGAGCGGAGTTCCCCACAGCAGAGAGGAGCAGCACCGTGACCCACGAGGAGCCGGTGAGTGGGGCTCCATTGTGGTGCTGGTGCAAGGCCCCGAGTCTGAGTGGCCCCATCTAGCAGCGGGTCGCTCCAACGCCTGAGGGCAGTTTCTTCATATGTGCAGTGTTGGCCTGATTTCCACAGCGGCGCAGCAGTTGAGGCCGCTACAACATTATGGGCCTAATTGTTTCCTGGGCCAGAGGGGCCCGTTGTTGCTCCTGTTGTGGGCATATTCATTTTAAGAGCCAGAGGGCTCCAGCGCGTAGGGGCATGTTTTGTTTGAGCCTGTGGGCTCCGACGTCAGGCCATACCTGTTTACCTGGGCCCAGAGGGGCCAATGCTCCAGTGTGCTCCATGAGACCTATTTATTTTCAGAGCCCCGTGGCTCCAACATTTGGCGCAGTTGTATGAAAGGCCACTGAGAGTCCATGCCTTTACTCCTTTACAGCTGCCCAGCAAGTAGTGGGCAGCTGCACCGTTTAGGCACAATCTTTGAATGAGAATCCCTGAGAGGGACAGAAGTGGCACAGAGGTGCCAGGCCTTCCACAGCTGCACAGCACTTAGTGCCAGCTGCAGCATTTAGGCCCCAGGTTGTTGTTCCCAGCTACCCAGCAAGTAGTGGGCAGCTGCAATGTTTAGGTTTGCGCAGATGGCGCACCCCTGACTGGTGCTGCATTGGCAGCGCACCCTGATATTCTAGACACAGGGCATTTGAGCCCCTTTGGAGATGGCCAGTTGGCCAGAGGGACTAGTAGATGTATAGGGTGCAAGGCCCCAATGTGATTTATGTGTAATGTGCAATGCCTTTAGGCCTGTGATACCTCTAACTGTGTTTTAATGCTTAGGAGGTTGTTTTGCCTAGTATAGTTTATGCTAGTCAGTTTATGTTTCCCTACCTGACCTATGCCTATGGGGATTAGTATTGCGTAGTGTGTACCTACCTTTTACCAGTGGTTACTGGTTGTATTCTACAATTGTTTTTTGTGCTACAAATATTCTATGTTCTTGAAGTGCTATTTCTACTAAGTGCTGATTCTGACAGTGGCCCACGTGGCCCTGTCTGGTGTAAATAATCCCCTGTGGATACTGCCCAGTGCCAGTTTGCACAGTGTAATTGTGTGATTATGATCTCATGTTTTTATGGTAATACAAAGGCTATTTTTATGTATAACCTTGTGTGGAGTTCCATTTTGTGGTGTGCCTAGTGTGTTGCTGCTGTGTGTGTGTGTGTGTGTGTGTGTGTGTTGCGCAAACGCTTTACACATTGCCACCGGGATAAGTCTGACTGCTCTTGCCAAGCTACCAAGGGGGTAAGCAGGGGTTATCTTAGGCGTGTAACTCCCTTGCCCTGACTAGAGTGGTGGTTTCTGCCTGGCTTTGGCTTAAGCCTTAGCCAACCAGAAATCCCAGTTCTAACAGGCACCTTTGCTTCATGGTGCTAAGGTACCTCCGTTGGTGCATGGCAGATGCAAGTTGGCCATTGCAAGGACAGAGCAGAAGCGCAACCTATGGTACAATCAATCAATCAAAACTTTATTTAAGTCGGCACAGAAATTGCCATAAAAGAAACAAGAATAAGCATTCAACAGTAAAATATCAATAAAATATACAAAACAACAGATAGGAGTAAGGCAGGATCAGAATGTAGCAGCCTGCACATATATCTCTAAAACTTGCCCAAACACAGCATCTGCAGTAGCCAGTAGTATCAATCCAACAGACAATGCCCCCACAGTAAAATCTGATTCACCTCCTAGCCCTCCATTGTTCTCCCCAATCTCACTGATACATTAGGAAATGCGCAGGACCCTTGGCAAACATCATGAGTGCCTACAAGTTGAAGATAAAACAGTACACCCCTACATTTCCTAAATCCCAAATGTTTTAAAAACAATGCAATAAATAATTTAAAATATAACATGAAAAAAGTGCAAAAGAACATAAAGTGCATCAGAGTTTGTTCTGAGTAACCATCACAATGGCAAGCCACCTCTGATGACACCCACAGAAGCTTAAAATACCTGACCACTTTGCAAGCTCTAAAGCCATTAAGAAGACATGACAATTCTATTGTAAAATACAACACAGGAACCTTGAATTCATGCAAGCTAAGATACATTTTTATAGTCCTCTTGCTCATTTCACCTTTAAAACTCTGGGAATGGCAGGAATATAAAAACAATGTGACAATCATCAAAAAGGAATGGACACTTGTGACTACTTAATTTTGGAAAAGGTGATGGACACTAAGTGTGGGAGGGTATACTCAGACGTGAGTCCCTAGCTCATTGCACCATCAGGATTCAAGCAAGCCGGGCCGATGACGGTTGAAATGCCAGAAACCGGTCCCCGGTAGCTTGTCTCCTTTCTGGTGAAGAATTGGCTTGGTAGTTTGGTCTGCCCTGTTCCCATCATGCACTGGGACAGGAACAGACTAATTTGCATGTAGCCAGGTTCTGAGCTGGGATGGTGCAGTGAGCTAAAAAACGGTGATGGATCAAGCCCTGATCTCTTGACCGGGTAGGAGTATTCTGCATCATTCAGAAACTCTGTCCATCACCTTTTCCAAAATTCACTTGTGACTACTTAACCATTGGTTAAGATGGAACACCCTCATAAACGCAGTGTTTAGCGTGCGGTATATATCTTTCATCCGCCCCACACTCGCGTTAAGGCATTTATCATTGAGTGTTCCAAAGACGTGCTATATGCCAGCCTCACCCAGAGGCAACCTCTGGCTATAGTAGTAGTGTCCAGAGATAAAAATTAACTTCAGTAAGGCACCCTAGAAAAAATGTAAAAAAACAATAACTGCACCAGTGTAAGTGTTTAATAAAAAAGGTGAAGTTATGTTGTTAAAAAGAAATTTTGGGTATCACTACAGGTCAAGTTATTGGATCTCACTATACCTTAATATCTACATAGTCAACATGTTTCTGCTCCATATTGCCCAGCCGGGTCTACGGAGCATTCGTCAGGACAGAACAACACTTATAACAGTACTTTTACTTACACGATTTGTGTAGTAATATTATTTCAATTTTTAGCTTTTGTCGGAATTCTATGGGAAAAAGCAGAAAGAGATATATTTTCATATTTTGTATATTAGGGGTGCTTGTATAGCACTGTCAAAATTTCTCATATTGGGAGAATTAACACTAACACAAATTGTGTGTATATAATAAACAGTGATTAAATCAAGAGGACAACTGAATATCAAACTACACATTTACTGACAAATGAAAATCTGGTTTGTCTATCTTAGTATGTATGGTAGTCATATAGACTATGAACAGGCAACTAGGAATATCTTATTATGGAACTAGGATGTAGGAGTTTCAAAAATGCGGTCCCTCTAAGTTGTAAAACGAGGGTGTCCAATCACATTGCGCAGCCTCACTGTGTTATCGGTATTTTCCGGGCCTTATGGAGTGTTTTTTAAAAGAGTTATTCTTTACAATTGAGATTTCCTCCGTGGCAGTTGCCGGGGAGCGTATTAAAAAGTGAATTCCAAAAATGCCAGGTCGGCATGAGAATAACATCGGCATGTTTGTTATGGTTCTTACCTCTAATCACAAAAGCTTGGGCTTCAACATGTGGCAATTGGACTCTCTGGTCCTAGGCTGAGGTAAGAGTGAAACAAACAGCTATGAAATCCCGGTCTTAACTTTTTAGTAGAACGCTATGCAAAGCGCTTGCACGCCCTTCTTACGAGCACGTCGGGAGTTCCCACGACTTGTGCTGTCTCTGCCCCTGGATGCCGGGAGCTCGCTTCCTGTTGCTATTTCTTAGTGAAGCAAAGCGTGGATAGAGCTAGAAAGGGGACTATGCACAATTGTTGGTGTAGGGGAGTTCTGCTTTCAATAGAAACGGGAAAGAGACTTACTATTGGGACATTCTTAAGTTGCCACTTATGAAAACAAAATGAAAACAAAATATTTTAAGGAATTCGAAAAATAAGTGTGAAGTTCACAATGAATACCCAATAAAGATCTACAAAAAAGGGGCTTCGTGTTGATCTCTAAGTAAGTCGGATAGTGTGTCTGAATGTCGGTGTAATGACAAGAACGACTTCATTCTCTGGGATCATATTTTACAAATATTGTACAGATTATATTTGCAGATGATTTAAATATTCTGATATAAGATCCCACATCTCTCTATGTATATGCATAGGAACCAAATACAGAAATTGGTAGAATATCATATTGCATATGTGACTCATGTGAATTGATGCCACGGAATATTGTCATTTAAACCCATGTTATGGGTCTTTAAGCGGTCCACCCATCTCTGCTCCTTTTCAAACAGGATTTTTTCTGCGTTTCGGGTCTTGTCTGTAAGTTTTTCAAGGACTGTCCACCTTAATTCTTCACAGTCGTGGCCGAATTCGACAAAGTGAGAACACAACTTGGTATTATTTTTCTTGAGTCTAATGTTGCTTTTGTTTTCCCCAATGCGGGTTTTGACTTTTCTACACGTCATTCCGATGTATTTTTTCTCGCATGGGCACCAAATCATGTATACTACGTGAGTAGAGTTACAGTTCGTATGTTGTTTTTGGGTCCAGCTGAGGGAGTCCGTGAGTTGATGAGTTTTTGTTGTGGTTGTCAGTTTGCATACTAGGCAGGTGCCGCAAGGGTGGTGACCAGTGACAGGTATCATGTCAATGGTTCTCATGTTCGTGGACCTATGTCTTGATTGTACAGGACGTGTATGTACTAATAAATCTTTGAGATTTTTTGTACGTTTGTTCGCAAATCTCGGTTTTGGCCAATCGTATTGTCCAGTGCCTAAAATGCACCAGTTCTTGTTAATCAATTTTTGAATTTCATATGTCGCTGGGCAAAAAGTGGTGACACACGTGACAAGATCTGGATTAGGTTCTTTTCTGTTAGTTTGTAGAAGGCATTCTCTGGGATGGTTCTTTGCTCTTTTTCGACATTTGGAGATGGTTAAAGGAGTGTAGTCTCTAGCTTTCAGCTTTTTGCTTAGTTCCTGTGCTTGGACCTCATAGTCTGTGATTTTACTACAATTTCGCTTAAGCCTTAAAAACTGGCTGTAAGGTAAATTGTCCCGTAGAGCCTTAGGGTGGTAACTTTTATAGGATAAGAGACTATTTTTTGCTGTAGGTTTTGTGTACGTCTTTGTCTCTAGTTTGCCATTCTCTATAAAAATTGTGAGGTCAAGGAAGTCCAAACGGGTGTTGTTTGAGGTATAAGTGAATTTGAGCCACTTATCTCTTCCATTCAGCCATTCAATGAATAGACTGAGATCCTTTTCTGTGTGCCAGATTAATAGGATATCGTCTATGTATCGTTTCCAGTACAAAATACTGGAAACGAACGGGTTGGTCTCATTCAGAACAAAATGGTTCTCGAATTGGCTGACATAGAGACCCGCCACTGATGGAGCAAAAGCACTCCCCATGGATGTGCCATGGCATTGTAGGTACAGGTCGCCATTGTATTCAAAGTAATTTTCTGTTAGTGCTAGACGACAACACTCAAACACAAAATGTCTGGGGGTATTATGGGTCCATTCTTCCATGAATAACAGATCTTCCAAAATGTGAAGGGTCTCTTGTTGTGGGAGGCTGGTGTAGAGTGATTCTACATCTAAGCCTACGAGTAGCATAGTGTTTGAATCGAATGTTTTATCTGATATTTGAATCAATAAATCTCTTGTGTCCTTCAGATAGGTGGGAGTTTTCTGTACCATTGGTTTCAAGTACTCATCTGCAAATTTAGATAGTGGTTCCAATAATGAACCAATCCCCGAAACTATCGGGCGCCCTGGTGGAGGGTGTCTGTTTTTGTGTCTGCAACCGGATAAGGACCCCACTCTTGTGTCAAATTATCGTCCTATATCTTTAATTAATCAAGATTTTAAATGATATGCTAAAATACTTGCTTCAAGATTATCCCGTGTTAGATTCTAATATTCACCCAGATCAATCTGTTTTTTTGAAGAATGGATAGTCTGCAAACAATACAAGAACTTTGGTACATGCTTTTTAGGCAAGGTTCTACTTTCACTATACCTTCTGGAATTCTCGCATAAGACGCTGAGAAAGCATTTGATAAAATTCATTGGCAATTCTTATTTCATAAGTTATTATCATTTAATTTTGGTGACACATTTATCCGTATGATTTCTGCTCTATATTTTGATCATACTTCTCATTTATTTATCAATCGCCAAGTTACGGATCAATTTTCAATTTTTAGAGGTACAAGACAAGGTTACCCCTTTTCCCCGCTTTTGTTTCTAATTGGTATTGAAGCTTTCCTTACTGCTATAAAAAAAATTGATAATATTAAAATAATCAATATTAATTACGTTATTATTAAAACCTATGCTGATGATGTACTTTTATTTATTAGTGATCCTATATCCTCATTTCCTTCCCTATTAGAGATTATTTCAAAGTATTCCACAGTTTCTGGATATAAATTAAATACTAACAAAACTGAATTTTTTCTCTTAAACATGTATTGTACTCCTAATAAGATACCTATGAATGTAATTATTTGGAAAAGGATGAAATATCTTGGTATTTTATTTTCTTCATCCATAAAATCTATATTAACTTTGAACTGTAACTGTATCTTAAATGATATTAAAGATAAAATGTCCAAATCGTTCATGGAGGGGTAGAATGGATTCTATTCAAAGGACCATTGCTCCTAAAATCTTTTACACCCTTGCTATGATTCCATTCTCAATTTTCATTAAAGTTTCACAAGGATGTTGATAAACTTCTTTCCAACTTTCTTTGGAATAACAAGGCGCCTCGTATTAGTTATAAAAAAGGAAAAATGCCCAAATGTAATGCTGGTTTGGATTACCTGCCTTTTTTCTTTATTATAAAGCTTTTATTTTAAAACAAAGTTACATATGGTTAACCATTCCTTTTTAAATAACCCACTAATTTGGCTTCTTATTGAGAAATCAATAGTAAATCCATTTCCACTACCCACTTTGTTAACCATGTCTAATAAATTATAATTTTTCCATAAATCTATTATTCTTAAATCCACTAAAATTATTTTTAATGATTTAGATTCAATTTTACTATCTCCCATGTTTATTACAGAAGACTTGTCATTATGGCATAGCAATGCCATTAAGTTGAATAGAAATATCAATTTCTGGCATTCATGGATTAGTGCTGGTATTTTTATCTTAAAGATGTCTATTCCAACAATGCTATCATATCATTTGAGGCTTTACAAACAAAATTTAGTTTACCTCAATCTGACTTTTCCAAATATGAATATTTGTGTAATTCGATCATAGATTCCTTTCCTAATGTTATTCCTTCTAATAGTAAAGCTGATTTATCAATTTATATTCAAACTGTCTCCAAATCATCTCATGGTGTTTCTATTTTACATAAAAAATTATCTAATGCTCTAGGAAACAACATAAATATGATTTTAGTATTCTGGAATAATGAACTTTCAGGTTCCTTGTCTATGGATGCATGGAAATATATTTGGCTAAGTAGTATCTCTGGGTGGTTAACTGTGTCGCTTTATCAAACTAATTCTTATATTTTATTTAATTGTTTATGGACTCCATCATGTTTATTTCAAGTTAAACTTCTTCAATCTGCAACTTATTGGTATTGTAAATGACTTCTGGGTATGTTACAATATATGCTTTTTGATTGTCCTTTAGTTTTTAAATTCTGGACTGAAGTTTGGGACATTATAAAAATATATTAAATATTCATGATGATATTTCATTCAAAATGTTAATATGCAAATCAACTGTTCTTACGCAAAATTTAAATGACTGAGAAGGTAAACTTTTTTATTTCCTCATTTCAGCTGCTTTAAAATCCATTACATTCTTTTGGAAAGATGTTTCGCTATTATCAGTTCATGCTTGGTGGTCATGAGTTATTTTTACAAGAAGAGGAGCTCAGTTGTCCTTGACTGGAATTAATCATAATTCTAATTCTTATCACTCTTTTTGGAAACCTGTTGATGTATATTTATCTTCTTAGTTATATATTTATTGCTAGTTTTTGTTTTATTGATATTATATTACACTCATTATCTATGCTATAGTAGCTCTATTTATAGTTAATGCAATAGTTTTTATAGCTGTTTCCTTCCCCTCCTCTCCTTTTTATTTTTCAATGAATATTTGCAATTTTCATTACCTACTGTAATTCATTGGATGGTCTTGTAATTTTAAATAGTGATTAGGTATTTTCGCTCAATAATATTTTTTCTGTATTGTCTTTGTTTATTGTTTAATATGAAAATTCAATCAAATATTTTGAACTCTAAGAGGGGGTTTGGTGGTGCTTCCCTTTGTTAAATCCTGTTCACCATTTCCCATAAGTTCATACTATTCTTGGACGATTATTCAAGTCCCAAGCTCTACAAATCAAATCTTTCTTCAATAACCCAAGGGCATATGTGTATGCTTTACGGGCTTCCTGCACCACAAAGGGAGCATTGGGTTATTCGAGAGGGTCTTGCGTAACCTACGTCTAGCTACAGAGCAGCAGATATCAAATCAGCAAAGCAAAGCCTGACAGCTCGTTAGCACCTGTAGCAATATCTGCCTAATGCTCAGATAAAAAAAAATGATTAAACATTGCAGCACCTATCTCATCAGAAAATAATTACATAAAGGTCACAAGGTGAGACTTCAAAAAAGAGTCTTATGTTGTCCCAAGATCTTTTAAATACCACACAAGCCCTAGGCCTTCACTGTTAGGCTGAATAGCACAGGCAAGGCTGTTTTGTGCACTGGGAAGTATCCTTCAACATGTCAATGGCCCTGCTCTCTGCCATCTTTAGGAACCACAGACTCAACATTGTCTCTTATGCTGACGACACCCAGCTGATTCTCTCCCTCACCAGCATGTAACCTCTAAGGAGGTGTGCAGTCTAGGGCCCACCCAAAGCACCTCTGTGGTGTGCCTTTATGTGCCTTTACCCATGTGCGCTAAACCTTTATGTGGAAAAGCTCATGGAGCAGCTCTTTCAGCATGCTGGTGGTCTCAATGTTATTCCCAGCGCTGACTACTTTATGTCTCATGTAAACCATGGTGTGCTGTTTACTTTATTCCACAAGTTAACTGTGTATTTTGTGTTTTTATGCAAAATGAACCCAGTCTTGTTTTGCATATTTTTCTCTTTTTTTTTGGACCTTTCAAGTTTTTATTTATGATTTATGTTGAATATGATTTATGTAAACACTAATGTGTTTATTCTTCGATGGTCATGACGGTCTTCACTGCAGGTTTTATTTATTATAGGAGTTTGTAATCTGTGTAGACTACATGTCTCACATTGCCCGGTGGGGGACATCTTGTGTATGGCAAACGCCATAAACCCGGCCACACCCTAACTGCAGTGCTCACTATTCCTCAGGAGGGCTCTGGGGTCGGAGCGTGTTTCATGTCTTTCTGTTTTCAGCCACAGACATTTGCTTGCTGGTTTACCCCCGGCCTGGGGATACTTCTTGCTTCGGCTTGAAGTGTATTCTGCACATTTCGGCCGGCTCCTGCTCATTCCTGGATTCCGATATTCCCCAATTTTGTCTTTGTGTCATGTGCACACTTTTCAGAGTAGGTCGTACTCTGCTAGGTAAGTGGAACGAAAGAGAGTGTGATTCGAGTGACTGCTGTGCTTTTACAATATAATACTTATCGCAGCGAGTTAACATACAGCTGTGTGTTTAAACAGTGATTCATGTCTTAAGAATTGGCAGACATCTCGTCAGCATAATTGAAAACTTAAGTGCTCATTATCTTTGCTACTGGATCTGGTTTCTACGAGCACAATTTCATTGATACTGGTTTACATTGTATAAGCAACATGTCAGAATTGCTCTACAATCTTGCAATTAATTATTTTAGTGAGAAGTGTATTTCTGCTGTGTTATTCCTCATGATGAAATGAGCCTTATTGAAGGTCAGCAGATATTATCTAGTAGCAGATATTAATGGCATTGTGTATTGTTGGCATTGTTAATGCATCAATTCCATTAGCAATTAATTGTAGTGGTATTTTATTCAGAGACATAAAAGTCTTTTGCAAGTTATTGTTTATGTTTGCTTTTGTGACTAACTTTTCCTTTACAGATCTTTTTCCCTGCTGTTCCCTTCCCTCACCCTTCCCCCACAGGGCTGCTCTAATACTTTGTGTTATTACAACGTTCAGAGTTGACACTGCCAAGAGGTGGCCTTGTACCAGCGCGTCCAGACACTGAGAAAGAACGGCCACTCTGACATAACAAACCCACAGTCGCCAAGACCAACTTCCACGATGGGATGAAAGCTGTCACCAACTGGATGAAGAACACTTGCCTCAAGCTCAACTCAGCGAAGACCGAAGACTCATCATGGGCTCCAATCCCAACTCCTGGGACAACTCCTGGTGGCCCGCAGCACTTGTAACCATCCCACACCCACAAACCATGCACAAAACCTAGGTGTTATCCTAGACTTCTCACACACCATGAACTGCCAGATCAGCTCTGTTTTCTCGTCCTACTTCCACATGCTATAGAAGCTCCAAATGATTTTTAAGTGGATCCCCACCGAGTCCAGAAAGACAGTCACCCATGCACTCATCAGCAGCAGAATCGACTACAGCAATGCACTCTATGTCTGCATTACCCAGAAACTCTACAAGAAAGTGCATAACATTCAGAATGCCTCCACCAGACTCATACTTAACATACCCTGCAGCAGCCACATCACAGGCCACCTGAGAGACCTCCACTGGCTCTTATCCAAAAAATCAATCACCTTCAAGCTCTTCACACATGCCTACAAAGCTATATTCGACATGGGACCTGAATACCTTAATCACTGACTCGCATTCCATGCACCCACCAGAGACTTCCGCTCCGCCCAACTGGCCCTGGCTAGCATCCCATGCATCCACAAGACCACGGCCGGGGGAAAATCCTTCTCCTACCTCGCAGCCGACCGGGAACAACCTGCCTTTCCCCCTCAGGCAATCACCGCCATTGCCTCAATTCAGGAAGGACCTTAAGACTTGATTCTTCTACTGACCCATAGCGCCTCTGGCGGACCTGCTGTCCCCCCCCCCCCCCCCAGCACCTTGAGTCCCTTAAGGGTGAGTAGTCAAGATTTATAAGTAGCCTTATTGATCAACTGATTGATCCCTTGAGATATAGGACATTATGGTTGCTCCATTTGATAGCAACAACCACTCCCTGCGAGAACCATGATGCACGGTTACATGTTGAAAAAAAATGTTAGCTATAACTGAAGCCCATCCAAACCCCCTGAAAGAGGGAAGCAAAGTGATATCTACACAAAGCATTTCTACTAAATTCACAAGGTCATGTATGATCAAAAAACTCAACAGTTCCTACCCTCTAAGTTCACGCCTCCCTGCTGTGAAAGTAGAGGGTCCAATCACCGAATCTTATAATTAATCTCCAGTTCTGCATTAAAATCCCTGCAAAGGTGGTAATTAGATTGTTTCAGTTCACTGGGTCCCATAGGCTTTAAATCGGCTACAAAAACAAACTAATGTTTAAAATGACTACTAACAGGATTTAGAAAATCATCAGTGTAAAAATTGATTAAGTAAAAATAAATACTACCAAGTTCATCCCTAATAAGTAAGGCCATGAATGCCGGGTGTCCAGTCTCCAATTATGACACTTTCACCTTCAAGTTAATTTCAATCCAAATAGAAAGACCAACCGCGGGTCTACCACAAGAGGAGGATACAGCTGGACAAGAGTAACCTACAAATCCAGGATAGGAGTTCTCGGTTGTCCACATGTTTCATGAAATGCAGCACACTCATGACTAGCATTTAAGTCTGGCCAGGTAGGATCGTTAACCTATCTTTAAGTCAGCAATGTTCCAGCCCAGCAACTTGAGTAAAAACCCCCAAAACTGGTGCCCTTGGAGGTCTTCAAGAGAAATGTTAGCCCAGGCGGCCCTTGATCATCCTTGCCGGATGACGGGTGATTTGGAGAGGGATCTAGAGTCCTTGCAAGCATGGTTAATGGATAGGCTGAACGATCTAGCCCCTGAGATGGCCCCCCGACTAACATCTAAGCGGGTCTCTGCCCCTTGGTTCATTGAGTGAATATGGAAGGGCAACTGCACTCGTTAGTATCAGTTTCAAGGCGTTAATTCGATATGTGTGCTGTGTTGGTATGTAGCCTGCAAACTACGACGTGTGAAGTATGTGAGGCCTGGTTGAGAACCAGGACACCAGCACGCACTACTCAATTTGTGATTTAGTCGTTAATACATTTATTGCAAATTTCATCAATGAGTTGACTTAAATTAACATAACATTAGTATCCATGTTACATTTAATTAAAGTGCTTTGAATTAGTCAGCATATACATAACTGTCATTTACTGAACATTTATACATCACAATGACAATACATTTAATTCCACCCAATGCATTTCGGGGCATGGGCCCCTTCGTCAGGGGTCGCAAACTAGATGGAAAAGAAATGCAAGTTACATTTCTGGATGAAGACCAAGAAAAGTCTGTGTACTTGGTTTAACAGAGTCTTATGTATACTGACTTGAACATAAGGGACCTGTGAGTCCTAGGAGTGGTGCTTCAGACTCAACGGGTGCTCGACATAGTGAAAAGACCGAAATAGAGTGCAGGAGAGTCCCGTCTCGGCGTCTTCACTAACGTGTTTTTTTTTTTTTTTTTTTTTTTTTTTTTTTTGTGATTTAGTCGTTAATACATTTATTGCAAATTTCATCAATGAGTTGACTTAAATTAACATAACATTAGTATCCATGTTACATTTAATTAAAGTGCTTTGAATTAGTCAGCATATACATAACTGTCATTTACTGAACATTTATACATCACAATGACAATACATTTAATTCCACCCAATGCATTTCGGGGCATGGGCCCCTTCGTCAGGGGTCTGCGAATGTAAAAGAGAAAAGAAAATGAAATAAAGGAATCTTGTTACTAGTGATGCACTATCATCAATAAGAATGAGTGATTAGGTGGCTTAAGTTTCTTACCGCAAACTAGATGGAAAAGAAATGCAAGTTACATTTCTGGATGAAGACCAAGAAAAGTCTGTAGATGAAGAAAAATTGCGTGTGAATGTGGTGATGTATTGTGTACAATTTGATGCGTTCGTGAGCAGAGAATAGGGGGTAGAAATTACCTGTGTACTTGGTTTAACAGAGTCTGCGAAAATAGTGAAAAAGCGGGGTTAGGAGTGAACAAAACGGGCTCTATACATAATAGCAACACGGAATGAAAATGGTCATGAAATTAATAGTTGCATGAACGGTCTTACCTTATGTATACTGACTTGAACATAAGGGACCTGAGTGAAAATAAAATAAGATTCCAAGGTCGGCACATATGTAAAAAAGATGGCGAAAAAACGAGAACTCCAAGTTATGTAGGAGTTTACCTGTGAGTCCTAGGAGTGGTGCTTCAGACTCAACGGGTGCTCGACATAGTGAACAGACCTGCCAAGAAAGACGACGAAAGTATATGTTAAGATCCAGGCCAGCGTGTGAGCTGATAGGATCGCATAGTAAATGACAAGCTGAGCGCGAAGTTTGAAACCGAGCCTTACCGAAATAGAGTGCAGGAGAGTCCCGTCTCGGCGTCTTCACTAACGTGTGCAATAGAACGAACAGTCCTTCTTTTAATAGGAAGTCGGGCTGCATGAAAATAGATGATGGACTCATCGCGGAAAGGCGACCGATCGGGAGTAAATTGTTTACGATGTACTGTGGGCTACGATGTAGCTATTTGTGTAATAAAATACGTGCCAAGAAACTAACGGCTAGATGATGAACAACATTATGGCAGGGAATTCCATCAGATAACGTATATAGCGTTTGTATATTAAAAGCCATTGCGCTTACATGCAACGCCATCTTGGAGTGGTGTCTTGTGAGACATCGTCAACAGTTTAAGTGCTCGTGATCTCATTGAAAAAATGGAAGGAAGCGATATATATTTGAAGGTGGGGAATGGTGTGCATTAAATATAGAGCACATGAATAAAGGAGCGAGTATAAAGATTCTAGGTGATCAGTGCTTCCTATTTAAACATATAGTTATCTTGTATAGCTTGGTTCATGATGGCTACTATTAATAAAAGATGGTGTGTAACCAATGTCACCTGCTTATTTGCATTCTACAATAGAGAAACATTCTTCGTGTAAATACTTAGTTTCGTTAGTGAAGACGCCGAGACGGGACTCTCCTGCACTCTATTTCGGTCTTTTCACTATGTCGAGCACCCGTTGAGTCTGAAGCACCACTCCTAGGACTCACAGGTCCCTTATGTTCAAGTCAGTATACATAAGACTCTGTTAAACCAAGTACACAGACTTTTCTTGGTCTTCATCCAGAAATGTAACTTGCATTTCTTTTCCATCTAGTTTGCGACCCCTGACGAAGGGGCCCATGCCCCGAAATGCATTGGGTGGAATTAAATGTATTGTCATTGTGATGTATAAATGTTCAGTAAATGACAGTTATGTATATGCTGACTAATTCAAAGCACTTTAATTAAATGTAACATGGATACTAATGTTATGTTAATTTAAGTCAACTCATTGATGAAATTTGCAATAAATGTATTAACGACTAAATCACAAATTGAGTAGTGCGTGCTGGTGTCCTGGTTCTCAACCAGGCCTCACATACTCCTTGGTTCATTGAGGCACTATCGGCCTCTCGACGGCAGTGCAAGGTGGCGGAAAGGGCATGGCGGTCTCAATATGATCCCAGGGCCAGGCTTGCCTATAGGACAGCGGTAAAAGCAGACCATCGGGACATTCTCCTTGGAAAGAAAGATTACTTGGCAAGGAGGATAGAGGCCGCTTCAAATTCCTGTAAAGAAATCTTTACGATCGTCAGGGAGTTCACTGCCCCTCGATCCAATTGAATCCAGGCTACTCCCTCTGAGCCGTGGGATTCTGCCCTTGCCGATTTTTTTACCACCAAGATTAAACTGATTCAGGATTCTTTTCCCTTGAAGGTGGTTGAAGTACCTCCTAGTTTTGAGGATGGTGCTGCTTTGGCGGCCCTGGTGGGTCCAGTTCTGGCGGATTTTCCGCCTATTTCAGCTATATCTTCATTGGCACTTATAGCCAATCTTAAATCTGGGTCCCCTCTTGACCCTTGTCCGGCCAAATTTTTGGCTAAAATGGCCGAAGTGGTGAATCCGCTGGCAAACCCACTTTGGAATCTTTCCTTGAGTCGGGGGGTGCTACCACAGGTCTGGAAACAGGCGAATGTTATCCCTCTCCTTAAGAAACCTGGTCTCGATCCTGAGGTTCTGGCCAACTACAGGCCGATTTCTCTTCTTCCTGCGCTGGCCAAAATTTTGGAGACGCATGTGCACACCGTGCTCTCCAATTTTCTGGAATCGTACAATCTGCTGCACCCCACTCAATCTGGCTTCCGCCCCAATTTAAGCATTGAGACGGCGCTCTTGGAGGTGTCTGAAGCCATTATAGAGGCACTGGACTTGGGAGGCAAGGCTATGCTTGTAATGCTAGACCTATCGGCGGCGTTTGACACCGTCCCCCATGAGGGTCTCCTCGCCGAACTTCATGAGATCGGTCTGAGGGGGACTGTGCTCAGCTGGTTTAAATCTTTTTTGGCTGACCGTCGACAAACGGTCTGGGTCCCACCTAGCTCTGCCATAATGCCGCCTTTGGGAGTCGGAGTTCCGCAGGGCTCTGTGTTGAGCCCGACTCTTTTTAACATCTTTATGACCCCTCTGGCGGCACTGGCTGAGTCTTTTGGGGCCCAGATCGTTTCCTACGCCGACGATACCCAGCTCCTCTTCACGTGCAGCAAAGGAGAAGATTTTGATGGAGAGAGTATCCCTGAGTGCCTTGGGGCTGTTTTTGAATGGTTCCAGCTTAACTGCCTCAAGTGCAACTCAGATAAATCTAAGGTACTCTTCTTCGGTTGTTCATCTGATCCAGATTGGCAGGAATGGTGGCCGGTCAACATGTTTCCTCCAGCGGGCTCGTCCCAGCTGGCAAAGAACTTGGGGGTCAAGATTGAAAATGGTCTTACAGGAACATGCTTTGGCCTCCTCAGGATGCTCCGTAAGTTCCTTCCGCTGCTCTCTGAGGAGCACAGGAAGATGATGGTGCAGGCCTTAATAGGCTTAAGACTGGATTATTCCAACGTCCTGTATCTTGGCCTGCCGGAATATCTCTTACAGCGTCTGCAGGTGGTCCAGAACTCGGCGCAGGTGCCATTTTTGGTCTGCACAGGCGAGCCAAAGCTTCTGGTCTTCTGCAGACGCTGCATTGGCTGCCTATCCATAAGCGGATAGCTTTCAAGGCTTTGACCCTGGCCCATAAGGCGCTTTATGCCTCGGGAGCCAAATATCTCCAGAAGAGGCTTGCCTTTTACCATCCGGCCAGATCCTTGAGGTCTGAAGCATTGTTCCTCGCTGTGGTCTCACAAGTAAAAAGGGGCCGGATTGGAGGTTGCTCTTTCAAGCTGTTGGCGCCACAGCTTTGGAATACTCTGCCCCTAGCATTACGTAGTACCTCCAATCTGTTGATCTTCAGGAAGGGCCTTAAAACTTGGCTTTTCGCCCTTTAGGTCGCTCTTTCCTCTTTCTGCCTGGTCTGTTATTTTACTGTGTTGTGTTTTTCTCTTTTGTTACTGGTTCGTTAATAAAAGCACCGGGACTCTCCATGGAGTAGCCGTGCGCTATATAAAAAACCAAAATAACATAACATAACATAACATAACATCTTTCAACTGTGGGTTTACCAATACTATGGAATGTACGTAACAATAAATGAACACAAGAATCAGTGCCTTCCAAAAGTCAATCCACATTTCAAAGAATGTCCAAGCATTTCGAAAGGGGTATGGGAGCCAGATCCCTTGAGCGGAGCTGGGGAGCAGGAGGATACACAATTGATGAAACTGCATTAGAAACACACAAATATCCCTCCCCTCACCCCCATATTTATATTTTGGGGGATAGTAGCAGACTGACAATGACAAAATTGATGAGGCGAAGTGGGGGGTGCAAGCAAAAAAACATGCAGTATCACTGTGACACTGCTCCTTACTGAAGTGGTACTAAAAGAACCGAACAGGAGGCTCTGCACTAATGATGGAGCGTTAGAATTTATAATGAGCCAGTCTCCACATCAAACACATGTCCAATCCATCCAACCCTCCTCGTCATCAGAATGTCCTTGACTCATGTGAAAGAAAATCCATTGTTGCTGGCCAAACAGTCTAAGACTTTATTACCAAACTCTTTGCTGGTCTCCCCCTGCCCACTGCAGAGCAGGGGGACTCCAATAAGAATTGCAACATACAGGGCAGGCAGTAGATTAATTGTAGGCTGGGCCATGTGCAACTTGACGGAGATACAGCCTCTCCAGGCAGTGGTTTGTTAGTGATCTACCCCTATTTGTGTGTGAGGTGGTCTCAGGATGAAGGCATGCCATGATTACATTTTACTTCCATGCCCAGCAGCAGAAGCTGGAACCTTGGGCTGGCTCAGTAACACTTTTCAGTCGATCTTATAAAGCCTGAGTCTGGCTGGGGGAGAATTGAAGATCAGCCTGACTTTAATTTGGGACTGATTAATTCAGCGTGGATGTGTTGTCGGGAGAATCTCTCAATTATCCATCCATTTTGGTAAGCCGCTCAAAAAGCAGGGAAAGTTCAGGACTAAGTAGTTGCCTGATTGTTCCACAACTGATATCACAGAATTGGTCATTGCTGCGTTGGTCCAATAAAGTAGTCCCTAAGGCCCCTCCCAAGAGTATGGAAAAAGAGGGGGTGCACATTACAGAAGTGACTGACTCTACCGGCAAAGTTGGTGCTGTCTGCGTTGCCTGAGATTTCTTGCTTGTTGGGCATTTATATCTACTCCGCAAACCTCGCTTATGTTTTTAAGAGGCCGGAGGAGGCTGGTCATGTGTCAGACTAGGCCTGGCGATTGATACATTGAGGGTGTCTGTGCTATTAGTAGGCTCCCAAGGGAAAGTTTAAGGGGAGCTTAATGCAGTGTGCTTATCAAGGACAGAAACCGCAGGCTCCTCATTAAGAAGAACTGGGGCCACCTTACTCATGAACAGCAAGAGCCTTCTCACAGTGAGTGCAATTTCAGTACTGCTACCCTCCAGAGCCATCACCAACATACAATTGATGGAAGTACTTTTTGGGAGGGTGTAGGAGCGAATCAGCACCTAGCAGTTTTTTCTTCCCCATAACATCCAATAAAAGGCGCTTTTAAAAGATCAACAAAACAACTGATTAGAAATTAGCCCATTGCTGAAGAAGTTCAGGAAGGTGAAAGACTGGCAAGCACAGAAGCACACAGAATTCAAAGTATCTTGGATATGGTTCCAGGAGGCATGGGCCAGCCCAGCCTCCACCAGGCTCTGATGGGTGTGGACGGACCCGCCCTTGGCCCTGGTTTCATCTGGGCGTGTCCTGCGCATGTCCCATGCAGCAATATCAAAGTTGCACTTTATTGCGCTTCAGGGCTTTGATGACTGCGCCCCCTTCTCCTTCTGTGTTTTCCTGGTACAGATAGTCCTCTCCTGCCAGTGTTACTAAATTGTGTTTATTTTTTCTGTCTTCATTTTATTTAATGCAGCCAAGTTCTGTGCTGCATTGCATTATATGAAATATTTAAAATATGTAACTATTTCATGAAATTTTAACACACATATTTAAATCATATAGGTGTAAAATTGAATGCAAAAATAAAATTGATAACAATGAATAACAAATGGTAGGACATTGACAGTAATGAAAAGTAAAAATATTCAAAAAAATATAAACATTTACAAAACATAATTCAAGCACGTGGAAATTATTGACATAACTTAATCCTACCTCCTAGAGGGGAGTTTATTTATAAACCATCCCTACAACTCCGATTTACTGTGCAGTGTGAATATGTAGTTATTGTATGCACATCCAAGATACTTGGCTAGCACATTGATATATTCTCCTTTACTGTTTACAATACCCTGCCTAATAATTGAATAGGTATGCTTCCTATTTCTTTACATGCGTGCTGTTGCAGCAAGCAGAACCAATTGCACATGGGCGTCGGCAATAGCTCCAAGAACATGGGGAACTGTGCAATCTCATAGAAAGCTTGCTTGATGGTGGCATCCAGAACAGGTTTCAAAATTGAATGAAAACAGCCTGGGAAATACCTGCCAACATGGTAGAAGTGCTCTGCCAGTTCCCAGATACCAGATGCGATACTGCCATTAGTTTCCATTTGGTGTATTAGCACATGAAGGACCGGTCGAGGCTTGGAAAGTTGGACCAATAATTCTGATATGTTCTCCTTCTTCAATCAGTACACTTTGATGACCCCCTCCTTCCTTAGATCAATGAGGGTGATCCTCAACTTTCCCCTTCTCTGTAGCTGGCATAGACACAAAGTTGACTCACTCATAGAATAACAACCTCCATGGCTGGAAAGATTTCTATGTCCACACCACTTATATAATAATGTAATTGTGTCACTTGTTGTCCCGCTAGGGCCATGCGTAGCATTCTAATGCATTTCTAGCCTTGTTGTACATTGCATGACATTGCTTCATACAGTGTCTGTTTTGTAAAAAAATAACTCTGGATCGATCTGGCATTAGCATTTGCATTGGGACACACACTATCATAACAGAAGTTTGTGCAACACAGTACTTGCATCATGCAACCCAACAAAAGTGACTGTATACTTTCGAAAGTATTATTTAAGTGTTTGTGCAAGCACTTAGTAAATCTTGTCCTAGGCTTTTATGAGGAGGGCGCTTCTCTGTAAATTTAGGGGCTGGGGCATCATGGATTTGAGTGAAGAGGTGGGCCTTGCTTCTTGGGTAGGAAGTGATTGGGGGCACCAGGAAATTCTTACAGCTGCCATGGGCAAAGCAGAGTTCCTGCAAGGGAGCCTACCATGATTTATTACTCTAGCAGACTTTTACCTGCTATTGGCTGTATGATGGAGTGGGAGGGTACCCTGACATAGTGCCATCCCTAAGGGTTCCTCGAGGATGGTAAGTAGTTCGTAAGAAATGTTCCCCTGGTGGGGAGTGCAAGAAAAAGAGTCCATGGTCACCATATATTATATATATTACTACTAAGGCTTTGGTAATTTATAGATTGTTTGGTTTATGGTTAACAGAAAGAAATAACTCTGTAATGAAAATCAAATGGCCAACTGATTTCTACTTTATTTGGTCTATGCAAATCGGTAATAAAACTTGGGCTAAAGTACACTCCACTGCTCATTCTGCCAGTTTGACTTAAACCTTTTGTCCCGCAGTTTCCACTGATCAGTAGCATTTGTGGATTACATAGAACTTGGAATGGTGCCAGAGTGATTCCATGCACCCCACAGGATATATTGTCCCGCAGATCAGCTTGCTCACACTGCCACCATAAGCCCCCCTAAATCTAGGCAAGGAGCAAACAGTTCTGGCAACCACTGACCATGACAAACCTGTTCCCTCAGGAGGCATGGTGACAGACCTACAACCTTTCACTCATACACTTGTGCTCTTGTTTGCCCAGAGAACATACAAGGAATACACATAGGGATATTTTAAATTGTTATTGAGCTGAAATGATTCTTGTATAGAAAATATGTGCTGCAGTGATCAATAGGCAGAAGCAGATGAAAGTTATAATAATGTCAGGAGAGTGAACAGAATAAAAAGTTCCACCATCATGCTCAGGCAGCATATATATTCCAGCATATGAAAATATAACAAACTGGTATACTCCTATTATGCAAAAGCCTAACCTACGTGTCTAGGGTGTATGTGTATATTCTGCCAAGAAACCACCTACTGGATGATCTAACCCTATTAACTGGTAGGTAAGAATGTAGGATCCCATCTTGGTTATAAGATGGACACCCCTCACAGAGATGTCAGTCAGCTGCTGGGCAAAAGCTTCAGCATGTAGGGGCTTCTCAAAGTCAGCAGAAGTGCATCCTCTAACTATACTCGGAAACAGATGTTTATATACAGGAAAAGGGCAGAGATTGTGATCAGGCTGCAATTGTTTGTATTCTACAGATCGCTGTATCGACGTAAATATCAAACACATTGCGCAACGTACATGTAGGCCTTGTACACAATGGCAAGGCATATGATAGTGTTCTTGCAAAGTTGATTTGTGAAAGCAAGGTCAGTGTTTCGAGAAAACTAACCCAAAGTGCCACAAATGTAAATCTGTGTGAAATGTCGATGCGAAAAGTGAAGCCAACTTTAGAAAGATCTGTGTACATGTAATAATGGCAACATTTCCTACCAGCCCTAACTGGGATGCATGACACCCACTCCTAGGACATAAGTCGGCTAGGAAAACGGATGCTGGATTCCCAACACTGAATGTAGGGAATCCAGCATGCGTATTAAGCTGGAGAACAGTTTGACCCGTTCTGCGTAATCTGGAATTAATGTTCTGCCAAAATTTAGTAATCCTAATATGGATTGAAGTCCTTTAATAGTCATTGGAGGTTGGACCAGTGCACATTTTTCTAAAAAATGAGTTGCCATGTTTTCTCCCTCACTTGATCATTCATATCCCGAAAATAGGACACTGAGGAGAGGTATTTTAGATTTTTTAAAATTCAATCTACAGCCCATGTGAGTAAACCCCAGGATTATGCGGTCAAGTCTGGTCAAGTTTTCAATAAGGTCATAGTCCGTCAAATGTATGTCATGGACATAGGACAACGCCTGACCATCAACGTTTTCAAGTAGTTCTGTAACTCTGGCTGTGAACAGCCCAGGTCTATTCTTAAACTGATGTGGGAAAGAGCAGAATTGTTTCTGAGAACCTAGCACAGTGAAGGATGTTAAATATCTGCTTCCAGGCACTATATTTTTGCACAAAAAATCCATTTGAGATATCTTATGTTGTTTTGTATTTCTTCTGCACAATGTTATTCATTAGTGCGGCACTGTGTGTGTTTTGTACTGCAAATGTATGAGTAGCAATGTTCAAATGTCTGTATTCTAATACTAGACAATATGAATGATCTTGTTTCATTACCGTAAAAAAGGATCATTCATTGAAGAGATGTAAGTTTCCGTTACACCTTTGTATTGAAGTTGTTCTAGTATTTCCTTAACTTGTTTTTTTTAATCATTTTTTACTGGACTTTGTCTATGAGTTGTGGGCTTTTCCTCAATGGAATGTCATGTTATGTTATGTTGTGTTATGTTATGTTAATCTAATTTTCTAGTGCGCACAGCTTCCCAACAAGGGTTTCCCAGTGCAGATCCTGAAAGAAATTCTGAAAACCTAAATTAGGATTATTGGTTAAAAAGCCATGTTTTTAATTGCTTGCGAAAGTTGGAGTACAAGTTCTCTTTCCGCATCATGTCAGGTAAGGAGTTCCACAGGGTTGGACCGAGAAAAGAGAAGGAGCGCCCTCACATTTTCATCATTTTGAACCTGGGAATTTCAAATTTCTCTTCTGTGGAATAGGGTAGCAGGCGGGCGGGGTGGTATGGATCCACCAGGTCTTGTAAATATTTGGGTGCGGAGCCATGCTTGATTATGAATATATTACACAGAGCTTTGAATTTATCACAGCTTTCCACCCTGAGCCAATGAAGTTCTCTCAGGGCATTAGACGTACTAGCCATTCGAGGGAGTCTACACAGCAATCTGGCTGCCGAGTTCTGCACCACCTGAAGCTTGCGCAGCACGCCCCTGTTAGCACCCAGAAACAATATGTTTCCATAGTCCAGGCGAGATGTTACAAGTGTCTGAACTACTGTCTTCTGGGAATCAACAGGGAGCATCCAAATGATTTTCTTTAACCATTTGAGGATGGTAAAGGAGGTGGCAGCAGTTTGTACTGCCTGACAATTTATTGTCGATAAAGAAGCCAAGATTGCGCACCTGGGGGGAGGGCATAGGTAAAGGCCCCATTTCGTCAGGCCAATGTTCAGGGCACCAGTGTTCTAAATTTTTACCGAAAATGAGCACCTCCATCTTTTCCCCATTAAGTTTGAGCAAGTTAGATTGCATCCACAATATAATACTACGCAAGCCCACTTTCTTGTCAGCCGATAAGGAGAAGATGATCTGAGTGTCATCAGCGTACGAGATAATCGCCAGCCCTGCTTTTTCAGCAATCGCTGCCAAAGGTTGCACATAGATGTTAAAAAAGAGCAGACTCAAAATTGAGCCCTGAGGTACGGGAAGGTAAAAGACTTAGAAGGGGCCCTAGAAGAGGAAACCTGAAATGGTCGCTCGGATAGAAAGGAGAACAGCCAGTCAAATGCCGATCCAGAAATGCCCATGGCATGTAGGGACTCTATTAATACGGTATGAGAAACCGTAACAAATGCGGCACTTAGATCTAACAATATAAGGGTCACCATCTCCCCTGCATCCAAATGCTGGTGCAACATTTCTGTAACACCCAACAGGGTAGTCTCAGTAGAGAACCCTGCTCTAAAGCCCGACTGGGAGGGGTGCAAGAAGTTAGAGGATTCCACAAGCGTAGATAGTTGGGCGTTCACGTGTTTTTTCAAAACTTTGGAAAACACCGGAAGCAGGTAAATAGGTCTAAAATTATTCAGCTGAGAGGGGTCCGCATTTGACTTTTCTAGTAATGGCACGACCATCGCATGCTTCCAGACCGATGGTACCACTGCCTCACTAAGAAAGGCATTAAGTAACTCCATAACAACTCTCAAAGCGGGCTGTTCCATTTGAAGGAACACCGAGGCCGGGAGAGGATCACAGGGAGAGCCTGATTTAATACTCGCCAGGATGCTTCTAAACGAAACCATGATAAGGTGGACCGTCATCCCGCCCCACATGGTTGCAGTATAACACTGCAGCTATCACTACAGCCCTCTCCTTGGCGTATGATTTCTTAACTGACTTTGGAACGAGGTCTGAAAAGGCTGATAAAATCACTGCTTCCCTGTTTGGGCAATCCATTACCAAATCAGGAGGCCAATCCTTTTCGGCCAGAACAATATTGTACCCTTCAGTACGTTCTCCCAAAAGAGGACATTAATCAACCTGGGCTTGTCCCCCTCCAACCGTAGTTAGACTTCGTATAAACAATGAGCAATGCTTACCCTGTATCTGGTGCTTTCACTGTGATCTACTCACTCAGCGCTACCTACTAGAGAATCCTTGAGGTTCTTGCAAACTATTGTGCCTTCTACTGTGCTGCCCCGCATTTTCAAAGCCTGTTCAAAAGTGGAGTCCTCAATATATGGGACATTCCTGACCTTAAGCCTGGCTAGCTTCTTCTTTTTAAATTGAGGTTTAGATATTTTAGCCTTTTTTTCTTGCTTAATAATGTAGTCAAACGAGTGTTTTGAGTCCTTCCTTGGTTTCAAGTGCCCTGCTGATCTGTGCTCTGACTGTCCTCCTCTCTCCGAACGTTTATCGGATAAATCCTGGAAGGAACCAGAGTAACGCTATCATGGTTCTGCAAGTTATAACATTTCTCAGTAGTTTTCTGAGCAGGAGACCCACCAGGTGAATTGTTTTATCCTTGTTTTTCCTAATTTTCACCTTCTTTGTTGAGGAGTCGGATGATTGCTTAGAAGTAACCTTTTCATAATTACTCTTCAATTGTGGTTTACCAGGTCAGGCCTCCAAATTATCTCTACCCAGCTTAGCATAGGTTGCTTCAATAATGTTAGGTAATTTGTGCTCCTGCTGTGCGGGAGTCATATCCCTTAGCCGCTTGCATATAGCTAACACTGCTGCTTCCCTTTTAATGTTGCTCAACATTAAGATGGATACTGTGGCAAAGCTGCCCATCAGTTGTATCCCTAGGTCCAGGGCAAGAGCTGCCCAATACTCTTTCTTGACATGTTTTAATACTTCAGGTAGAACAGCCAAGGAAGAGGTGTCATGAGTTCTGGTATATACTGCAGCAAAGTTGCACAGTCCTCTACAGTAGGAGCCATCCCTATTGGCAAGGAAATAGTCAATATTCTGTGGTTTTCCTGTGAGCCCATATGGGGAAATACTGCTTCAATCTGATTTGTTTTTTGTGCAATCCAAAACAGAATTTCTTCCCTCTTGGTGGGAACCTTACCTATAACTCCATTCAGTGTATGTGGACTAATGCCTGGTGTGTTGGTGCAGCTTCAACAGCCCACACAGATGTAAGTGTTACTTTTCGCATCAAAAACTGTGAAAGGTATCTGTAAATTGGTACTAGATTGTTATATTATCCCCGCAGCTGGGCTGCGGTCAATTTGTTGATGCAGAGTGTATCTGGCTAATACTGGCCATGTGGCCCCCCTCATTGCTGAGTGGGCCCAGACCCACATTTTCTGTTGCCTGTCTATTGCATGTGTGAGGAACGTGTCTCATGTATAGTGTATTCAGCTGGTATTTTATCCTAGGTTTATGTGTGAAATATTTGTATTACATCATCTGCAGCCAGCAATGTAACCCAAGAATAAAACATATCTCTTCGACATGCCTCTACCACGAAGAGAACATCCCCATTATCTAGTATGAGACCATTTTGTAGAAATTTCAGGGTGACTGCATATCTGCAGTTCTCAGAAATATTTTGCGCCAAGTATGCATAAATGAAGTACAGAGTAGGCTAACACAGTGGGAATTAGTTCCTTTCAAGCTTCGATTACAAACTGAGGAGGGCATTTCCCACCACTCTCTGGTTTTCTGGGAAGGCATGATTAAACTACTCAGTTGATCCATGCAAAATAAGAACCAAACCAAAGTTGGTGGCGTGATGCTGTGTAGTTTCCTTTGATCAGTAGGAACTGCGCATTTGTGGATGACATAAACTTTGGAATGGTGCCACACAGATTTCGTGCACCCCCGCAGGATATGTTGTCCTTTAGACATGCTAGCTCACAGTGCCACTATAAGCCCCCCTTAATCTAGGCAGGGAGCGAACAGTTCTGGCAACCACTGAACATGATAACCCTGTTCCCTCAAGAAGCATGGTGACAGACCTAGCACCTTTCACTTAAACGCTTGTGCTCTCGTTTGTTCAGAGAAATATACAAAGAATACACAAAGGGACATTTTCAATGTTTATAAAACTGAAGTGATTCTTGTACAGACAATATGTGCTGCCATTATCAATATCCAGAAGCAGATGAAAGGTATATGTGTCAGGACAGTTAATAGAACAAAATGTCCCCCCACCCTGCTTAGACAGTGTACATCTTCAAGCATATTTAATAATACAACAATCTGGTGTACTCCTACTATGCAAAACCATAACCTATGTGTCTAGGGTATATGTGTATATTCTGCCAAGAAACCCCCTACTGAATGATAAAACCCCATTATCTTGTGGGTACGACTGTAGGACCCTGTTTTATTCACAAGCTGGACACCCATCAAAGAGATGTCACTCAGCTGCTGGGTGAATGCTTCAGTATGTAGGGGACTCTTGAAGTCAGCAGAAGTGCCTCCTCAGATTATACAAGGAAACAGATGTTTATATTTAGAAAAATGCATCCTTGCCTTGGGCAGAGATTGTGATCAGGCTGCCATTGTTTGTATCCCACAGATAGCTGTGTTGCCATTTGGACATAAATAACAAACACATTTGCACAACAAATGTGTAGGCCTTATATACCGTGCCAATGCAATATGATGATTTTTGCGAAGCTGATTTGTGTATGCAAGGTCGGTGTTTCCAGGAAACTACCCGAAAGTGTCACAAATGCAAACGTTTGTCAAACATAGATGTGAAAAGTGAAGGCAACTTTAGGAAAGATCTGTGTAAATGTAAAAATGTCAATGTTTCCTACTCGGCCTAACTGAGACACATGACAATTAAATGGTTTTGCAGTAGGATATGTTACACCCATGTTTCTTTATTTAATTTTGGATTAACTACTCAGAATACTTGTTGGAGGTGTAATATTAATGTTGGTTCATATATGCACATGTTTTTGTTGGGTAAAAGTGCTTATAACTTTTGGCAGGAGGTCTGGTTCAAAATCAACCAATGTATTACTTTCTTGCCTATCTTAGTTCATTGAAAAATTGCTTTTAGGAGCTTTACATAGTATGTGGTTTCATAATGTTCTAGCGAGCAAATTAATTGATACATTTTTAGCAATAGCTTTGCAGGTGACAACCTTTAATTTGAAACTTAGTGATCACATATTTATTTAGTTGTGGAGACATTTAGTATGACACAATCACAGATTAGATAGATTAAAACTCAATTTCATGGAAATGACTGTTAAATGTGATCATCTGTGGTTACCCATCACTAATCCCTTGCCTAAGCATGCAGTCAATCTTAACTCTGATCACTTCTAAGCTAATGTTATTATTGATTCACACATATATATATATATATATATATATATATATATATATATATATATATATATATATATATATATATATATATATTCACAGAAAAAACCATAGGTTATAGTGGATATATAGTTAGGAATTTGCATTTACAAAACCTTGAAAATTCAATGAAAAAACCATTGGTTTTAGGCCATATATAGTTAGGAATTAGCATTTACAAAACCTTATTTTACTCGCATAAAACCATTGAAATTCCATATATAGTTAGAAGCGCTAACTATATATCGCGCACCCGCAATCCACTGCTGATGATGTCACATATTACATCATTCATGACATGGTCAGTGACATCACTGATGACATCACTGATGACATCTCAAATGACATCACTGATGACATCACTGATCACAACATCCAGTGATTGTATGTGTCTGTAAAGTTTAAATATGTTTCACATATTGAAGAATGAGTGGATGTATAAGTGTCTGGCTGAAGAATTTAGTAGGTGCATGACTGACTGTATGAGTGAGTGATTAAATGTGTCTCACTGAGTGCATGGGTTAGTGACTAAACTGTCTTAATTTGTGCATCAGTATGTTTGTTGTTGTGTAAGCTGCTGCATGTGTTGATCAGTAGCTATAAGAGTGGCCATATGGGTTATTGATTGGTTGCCCAAGTATTTGAATGGGAGGCTGAGTGTGTGTGTGGGTGGCTGGGAGGTGCGTGACTCTGTGCATAGATGTGTAAGCAGTTGATTCACTAGGAGTATGAGTTCAAGAGTGCATGTGGAAACAGCTATATGGGCGGTTGACTATGCATGGGTGTGTTGGTGAGTGAATGGATTTCTCATTGCTACATGTGCAAGTAAGTACGTATGTAAAACACAATACATGTGAGAGTTGAGATATATAAATAACTGAACATAAGAGCCAGTGAATGTGTGAGTGGCTGTATCGATCACTGTGAGCTTGTATCAGGGATTATATAAGAGAATAAATATGTGTTATTATATGTTTGAATAAGTAAGATGTGTATAACTGTATAGTTGAGGAAATGGAGGTGGGATTGATTCTTTGCATGACTGACTAGGTGTGTGAGTAACTCCATGGATGAGTGACAGTCTGTGAGTGTCTGTTTATACTGAGTGTATGTAAGGTTATATTAGAGTCTGAAGAGGTTCATTGTATTATCACATGAGTGATGTGATCAGTGATGACAAATGAGATGTCATCAGTGATGTCATTTGAGTTGTCATCAGTGATGTCATCAGTGATGTCATTTGAGATGTCATCAGTGATGTCATTTGAGTTGTCATCAGTGATGTCATTTGAGATGTCATCAGTGATGTCATCAGTGATGTCACTGACCATGTCATGAATGATGTAATATGTGACATCATCAGCAGTGGATTGCGGGTGCGCGATATATAGTTAGCGCTTCTAACTATATATGGAATTTCAATGCTTTTATGCGAGTAAAATAAGGTTTTGTAAATGCTAATTCCTAACTATATATGGCCTAAAACCAATGGTTTTTTCATTGAATTTTCAAGGTTTTGTAAATGCAAATTCCTAACTATATATCCACTATAACCTATGGTTTTTTCTGTGAATTTCATTGGTTTTTTAATAGCAAATATGAAAAGCTTTAAAATGTCAAGTACGTGATAGATAAAAACATTTTCGTATTTATGCACGCTGATGTGCTTTGAACGCTGCACCCCCCCCCCCTCCCCTCTTTTGTCTTAGTAGTACTCTCTCTTTGCAGATACTGAAGGGTAGTTAACGCAGGCCTTTACCCCCGTTGTAATCCGTCGTGCCTCCTTGTCTCTCCATTTGATTGATTGTTGTCCAAGCATTTACTGTTTTAGAATTGGTTCTCTTTGGATCATTCTCTATTTACAAACAAGCACAAAGTCGCAATACTCTGTTTAGTCTTTGCAGATAGTGAAAAATCTTGTAAAAAAATAAAAGTAATCGAGCAAAATCAGTAGGCCACTAATTGGATCTCTTTTTGACCTCGCTAAAATAGAAATATTAGGAACAACCCTTCATGAGAAATACGAAAATAGTGAGATGAACTGAGCTCCACACCATGAGGGCTGCAAGACAGCTCGGCTCCATCACCCATCCCGCACAAAATAACGACAAACCCTATGCAAATATTAAAAATATAGACAACACACCAGCAAAGAAACAGGGTAAAACATTTTATTAAAAAACTATTTACATAACGTTGGTTTATAAGATGATGTCAGTAGTGGACCGATGTGTGAATAGATCGAAAACAGCACAAGGCTCCAAGATCCGGATGGCAAGCTCCTGGATGTTGGGTGCCATAGTTTAGAGTTCTGAATTTCAGCCTTTTTCAATGCCTGTGCTTTGTTGAATCAAAATGGCGGCTTGACACAAAGCTGACTCAAGCGTTGCTACTGATGCTATGCAGACCAAAACTGGTTTTCAGTTTGTACATTTTTCTAGATTTTTCAATCCAAGTTTGGTTGACTTTGTAGAACGATGGCTTCAGATTTTCAACATACGGTGTGGTGGCGCTGACTGGGAGGGGGCGCTTCGCTCCTGCCCCCTCCCCAAGTAAGATTTTCATACGTGAAAGTACGTTAATGGTTTTGGTCCCTGAGATGCTTCGATGTCACTACCATTCTCAAATAGCATAAGTTCTGGATGTTGGGTGCCATAGTTAAGAGTTCTGAGCAGTGCTTGTAACACTGTCTGAAGCTTATTTCCACCTACTGCAGCTTCACTATTCTCAAAGTAAGTGAGTGTCGTTTGTGGACCTGACTGCATTAGAAAACAATGTGATATGTTACCTTCCTAAACAGCTTGACGGAGGCCCCTGAGGGGCGGTGTGATGGCCATGGACTCGGAGAAGACGCTTGGCTCCGACACCCTCCCCAAGTCTTATAGCACTGGTGTAGCCTGAGATCGCCCCCGACATAGGCGGCCGGCTCCCGGGGTCCGGCGGAACTTTTTGCCTTTTGATGACTCTTCAATTCTGGACCTTGTCCCACAATCCGTTTGACCTGAAGACAAGCTGTAGTGGGGCGCCCCTTTATCGTTTTAGTTGCCATTCCGCCCGCTTTTGCTACACTGTGCCTCTTCCGCCATTCAGCTGTTTACCGCCCGCTCTTGCGACTACAGCGTCTCGCTCACCATGTAGTTGAGATGCGCCCGCTCTTGCGGTGCAGCGATAGGCGGCTGCCACAGGACTCTCAAAATGGCGGCCGGCTCTTCGGTTTTGGGCCTGGTCCACTAAAATGGCCCTGGGACACCTTGGAACTCGGACGCTTGTCTGCTAGGGCTTGGGTCCCATTCTCGAAAAGCGTCCCCTCAGCCGTGAAGATTCTACAAAAGTCTTGGGGGCCTCCGACTCCCGCAGGCTTCTGGTGGGGAGCGGCTGCCATGATTGCTCCTGACGAGGCCTCCCCCCGCACCACCCGGGACGCCCCACGCTGTTTTTCTGTGCTGCATTGTAGGATCCCTAAACCAGTGCGGCACCCAGGCGACATCACCTGGGTGCCGTCCAGAACTCTGCACGTTGTGCTGCCTTGGGACTATTCGCACAACAGACCGCTACTGACGAGGCCTCCCCCCGCCCCACCCGGGACGCCCCACGCCAATTTTCGGAGCAGCATTGTAGGATCCCTAAACCAGTGCGGCACCCAGGCGACATCACCTGGGTGCCGTCCAGAACTCTGCACGTTGTGCTGCCTTGGGACTATTCGCACAAAAGACAGCTTCTAACCATTGTTGCTTTTTGTGTTGAGAAATGTTTAAATGTTTTTAGTTTTTGTTCCGTTCGTTAAAGTTAGTAGTTAATAAAGTTTTATAACCTTACTTTGTTGGAGTGTTATCTATTTTTTTAAAAACGGGTGAATGGGGCCTTGAATCGGGTTATTGTCATGTGTGGGCTTTGGAAGTGTGCTGCTGCAGGATCGGACATTTCAAACTCAAATGCACGTTCTTTTTCTTACCTTTCCGAAGCATGGAGCGCAATAGCAGGCAGAGAAAGGGTGATGCACGTGTTGAACACTACCTGACCTGGCAAGTTGCTGGCAGTGCCCCCCCGCCCGCTCCTGAAAGAGGGCACACACACACCGCCGCCCCGAGTACTTCACAAATCTTTAAAAGACCATGCGCTTGTTCATGAGGCTTAAATGGTTTATCACCTCTTCTAGAACCCCTGCATCGACCCTCTGACGTTTCATGGAAAAATTACCATGTAACACAATACCAAGCCCTGTCAGCTGAAACCCCAAGGAATCGTGGGGCATATTATCAAGGGGGTTTATCTCCGCTTTTTTGGCTTTAAAAGCCATGAAAGCGGAGATAAAATTATTTCCCTATTACCAAGCTGTCGCTAACACCAGTTAGTGACAGCTAAAAGGAGATAGCGACCATCTTGGGCCCCGCTTTGCATGTCAGTGATACTTATCACTAATGACATGCAAAGTGGCGTGCCAAGATGTTAGCGACTGGAAACAGTCCCTAACATCGCTACCTTCTATTACCAACTTTTGGAGATATTCGCGCTAAGCGCGAATATCTCCAAAATCTAACACCTGCCCTGAGCAGTTCTTAGCCATGTTATCCAATGGGAGGTGGATAACATGGCTAAGAGCATTAGGTCGATAATACATGAATATCGCTGACTTTTCTGCGATAATAGCAAGGTTTATCTGCGATAAAAATCGCCGATGTGCGGCGATAATTTTTGTCTCTAAACAAGTTAGAGACAAAAATTATCGCTAGTTGTTCGTAATATGCCCCCGGGTTTTTGCTTGCAGAAATCGGGAGGCGGGAGACTAGCACTGAAATCAGTAGTCACACGCCTGAATCAGGAGGATTGGCATGTCTGAATTCTCTACAGCTGGGGCCATAAACTACATCCGCAGGGTTAGGTGATAGCCTGGGACCAGCCTGGCATCTAAAATGGCTGCCGTGCACGACAAAATTGTGGCATTCGAAAAAAGGCAAGATGGCGCAGCCGCTGGAAGAGATGTATCAACATATATCAGCCTCCTCAGCCACCCTCAGGAAACATAGGGGATTAGGATACGTCTCCCGCACCCCCTTATACCTAGTACTTTAATTAACGAAGCACAAAATGGCGAATTCCCGTTTCGCTACCAGTTTGCGGCCCAGTTCGCGGCCCGTGAAGCGCTTCTACCGTGAAAAATCATTTTTTTTTTATTTTCCCCACGGGACCCTTTAATAACCCCAACAACATTCCTAGGGGGTCAAGAGGGGGATACCTTGCCCCCTTTCATTAAATTCCCCCTTAGTTTTTCACCTTTTCTTCTCTCTCGATCCTACCGAGAGACAAGATGGCGGCCGCTCCGGACTGTCACGCAGCAAAAAAAAAAAAAAAGCTCACGCACAGCCGCTGGAAGAGATGTATCAACATATATCAGCCTCCTCAGCCACCCTCAGGAAACATAGGGGATTAGGATACGTCTCCCGCACCCACTTATAACTAGTAATTTAATTAACGAAGCACAAAATGGCGAATTCCCGTTTCGCTACCAGTTCGCGGCCGCGCTTCTACCGTGAAAAATCATTTTTTTTTTATTTTCCCCACGGGACCCTTTAATAACCCCAACAACATTCCTAGGGGGTCAAGAGGGGGATACCTTGCCCCCTTTCATTAAATTCCCCTTTCGTTTTCCACCTCTTCTTCTCTCTCGATCCTACCGAGAGACAAGATGGCGTCCGCTCCGGACTGTTTAGAATGTTGACAGACACCGGAGAGCCAATCAGCTTTCTGCGCGCAAAGTTCCGATAAGCGAAAAGTAAGCGGACCGGATCGCTGCCCAGAGCGCTGTTACAGATATATATCTTGGTTTGAACGTTAATTTCTCAAAAACTACTGGAGCACATATATTGAGACCTAGCAAAGGCACATCGGGCTAACAGTCCCTACAATTTTGCCAAGTTTCGTGCAAATCCATTCAGCCGTTCGAGCTAAAAGTGAGTCCAACCGCCCTATGGAAATTAACATGGGAAAAACGCGTTTTGGGACCCCCCTTTTTTCTCGGCCCCCCCTTGCCGAAACCCCCCCAAATTTTTAGGGGCTCCTCAGAAACAAAATGTGCCATTTTCCTGAAAATTTCAGCCGATTCCGTCCACAAACGCCAAAGTTATTAGACATAGAATTTTCAAAAGTCCCATAGAGAAAAAATTCTAACTATATATACCTACTGGCTATCGCCAGTAGGTAATATATATATATATATATATATATATATATATATATATATATATATATATATATATATATATATATATATATATATATATATATACATATATATATATATATATATATATATATATATATATATATATATACATATATATTGGGAGGAGCAGGTCCTAATGGGCGAACACATGGAAACTATGCAACATAAGGTTATGCTCTACCTGAGATACATTGATGACCTGTTTTTTATTTGGAGGGGCACACATGATGAGGCTACTGAATTTGCGAACTTATTGAATGTAAATGATCTGAACCTGAAATTTACATCACACATCGACAAGGAAAAGGTCACTTTCCTTGATGTGGAGGTGTTTATCAAAGAGGGAGCATTACACACCAGATTGCATAGGAAGGCGACTGCCGGAAATACGGTTCTACATGCCAGCAGTCAGCATCCCCAACATTTAATACGCAGCATCCCCTACGGGGAGATGCTAAGACTGCGTAGAATTTGCAGTTCAGATTTGGAGTGCAATCTGGCCCAACAAGCTAGCAAAGCGAGATTCCTACAGAGAGGATATAGCAGTACTCTGATAGAAGGAGCCATCAGACGTACCAGGGATATCTCGAGAATAGATGCACTTATGCCCAAAACTAAACCCAATGCGGAAGGGGACAACAATGAGCGCATTACATCTAGAGCCATTGTGACCTACAGCAACCAGCACTCCCAGATTAGGAAGATCCTGAACAAAAATTGGAACCTGGTTAAGGGTGACCCTATTATAGGGGACCTGGTACCGGACAAACCAAGTATAACGTTTCGCAAATCCCCTAGCCTTGCTAGTGCACTAGTCAACAACATGTTAGAACCCACTAAGTCCTGGATAGACAACATCACTGGCTTCAAAAAGTGTCTTACATGTAAGGCCTGTCGCCACGGGATTAACAAAACCCAGGTCCAACGTCCTTTCTCGGATAAACCCTTCATCATAAGCAAAAGATTAACCTGCAAGACAGAATATGTTGTTTATGTCTTGCAATGCCCTTGTGGTTTGCAATATGTTGGAAGTACTCGCCCACCTGCACACAAGCGCATTTTACAGCATTTAAGGGCAATTTCCGGGAAGGATCAGGCCTACCCTGTGGCTAGACACTTTGAGGCTGTACATGGAAGTGATCCCAGTAGCCTACAGTACTTCTTGGTTGATACAGTGTTGCCTCTGAAGAGAGGGGGTAACCGGGACGCAAAACTGCGCCTCCTGGAAACCAGATTCATTCTTGAATTCAACACCAAAAGCCCGGGAGGTCTTAATAATAGCGAGGACCTTTACACCTGCCTCTAACTAATTGTAATACAATTTTCCCTTTAAGAAGACATATACTCAAGGTTGTCTGGATGTAAATAGAAATTTCCCCCTGTACCAATTCTTGGTTTTCTTTTAACTGACACTGCTACCTGCTGTTAACTGTAGCATGTTCTTAACCATTAGTATTGATTCACTAATTTCACTACATAAACATTTTTCCTGCTATACAGTAACTAAAAGAGGTTGTTATAAAGTGCATGCTTTCAATTCAAACACCTTGTGAGATTGCTTTGATTATGCCCACTTGGGCAGAATTTCTTTTATATATTCTTTTATAGTAATGAGGACGGACTTACCTAGTGATAATGAATGAGGGTTCTTCAAACTGAATGTGCTGTATATACTGAAATAATTATGTGGATGTATATATATGAAAATATGGTCGTTTGAGTTTGCCATTTTTGGCTTTCAAGAAACTTTTTTTCTTAGTTATTGTGTACATATATGAAAATTTTTTGAGGCCATAATATTATATTTATAGCCCAATGAAAATCTATTTTTGTAGCCTTGTATATATGTATATATAATACAATTTATTTATATTTGTATAATAATTATGACCATTTTAAAACATTGCGTTTTTGCACACTTGAACCCCTTGGGCACTGTGCCCTTTATTCGAGTTTACAAACATGAAGTTTGTCTTCACTTTCTATGAATTGTCAGGACCGAGAAAAAAATGCAGTTTGCACAGGTGTGATTAATTATGTATATGCACTTTAAAAACCCTCGTTTATGTTCATGACACTTTGTGTGAGCAAGCCTCTTTACGAGGTGAAACGCGTCATGGCGATATTGCAGGCTTGGATTTTTTGCACTGAATAAACCACGCTGAGAAACCGCACTTACTTTGTGGTCTTTGCTTCCTTCGTTGTTCTGCGGAAAGCAGGATTGTGACTACGACCTTTGGACATATATATATATATATATATATATGCCACGAACTTCGCCAAATCCCCCAAGTCAGACTCAAAAGGAAATAACGAAAACCGGACCCAAGTGGATATTTTGCAAGTTGGTTTATTTCATCCTTAGTGCACGGAACACGCCGCCATGACGCGTTTCGGGACCTCAGCCCCTTGATCATATATATATAACCTTTTCCCTCTGTATTACTTGTTTGTGTTTTCTCTTCATATTCTTCCCTTTCTGACTGCTTCTTGTTCCATCCTTTACTTTTTCTTATTCTGTTTCCTTTCAAATAATTTGACTACACTGATGAGTATGATATTCTCAAATCTATGTTTGACTAATTACGTTGTTATATCAAAAGTGTTATGTTCCTTTTTATTGGTAAAGTTATTTATGGTATATTCACTACTAATGGCATATTCTTCCAATTAACTATTCTACTGTTTAACAAAAATGTTAGACTAACCATCAAATAAAGTGCATATAAATAAAAAAGCGACATTTAAAGTTGAACATTTTAAACATTCAGTAAAAAATTTTTTTTTTTTAAATAGGAGGCTAAAAATTAAGGGCCTCACTTACAACAACATGAATGCAGAGTGGTGCAGCAGTCCCTTTTTCTTAACCTAGCTGCATCATTTCAATAGCAAAGGGATGCGTCATATTTACAACAATATGACCCATCCCTGATACCCCTGCGCTGATGCACAATTGGCTGCCATGCAGCAATGCAGGCACCCTTGCACCATGGTGCAGGGGTGCCTGCTTTGTGGGGCTGATTGGTTTTGTGCAGGTATGTGCACCTTTTTGCACAAAATTAATCATTGATGGTATTTTGCTCTGTCTATGTGTGCTGCAGAGTTCAGAACCCAAAGAACGAAGAAACAACAAGGAGAAATAAAAGTATTTCTCCTTGTTCCCCCTCCTTACGCCTCCTCTGGGGAGGTGTAGGATTCTGACATATTCCCAGGTTTACTAAATGTTGTAAATCTTGGAATGCAGAGAGATCTATGGGTTTTGCATGGGAACACCCACAGCAACACCCATGACATGTCCCTTTCACGCAAAGTGATCCATGAAAAGTTGCTGTATTTACAAGGCCATGAAAATGAGCACAAAAAGAGAGGTAAGGGCCCAAGGGGATGTTTTAGGACCTAGCACCGCTACAACCCCCACCATACACAGTTAAATTAACAAAATGTAGCAGTGGGTCACACATGCAAATTGACTGACTAAGTATCTGAAAAAGCAGGATAGACAACAAAAATGAGTGATAAACCTATTGTGTGACTAAGTGATATATACACTAATCAAATGGGTACACCTTCTATGTGAAAAAATACCCATCAGTTGTCGATCGTTACCGCCCTGTTCATCATCTGGGATCCTTCACACCAGGAAGGTAAAGTTTTTGTACCCAGAGAGATGTGTGCAACTCATCTAACCAGCGAGGCCCAGTGAAAACTATGGTATACCTGGGTGTAAAGTAACAACTGTAGAGCAGTGCACAAAAAATGTGAAATAAGTGAAAGAAAAAGTGCTAAAATAAATTGGATAGTAAAGAGGGTAAAACCCTTTAATAAACACCTCTTCCCTCCCAAATCAATAAAAGAGTGCGACAATAGTAGTCTCAACAAATAACTACTACTTAGTGTGTGCGGTCAACATGTTTCTGCAGACTAAGTGGACCCCAAAAGGTATCCTCCCCGAGACAGCCCAGAAGGACGTCAGGAGTACCGACCGGAAGAGCGGTGCTCCAATTACCTGCGCTGTGGCCAGGTGAGGTGGAGTTTTTCTCTCCTGCCATCTAGCCAGGAGAATGATGACCTACATGATATCCAGGTGATAAAAAATCTTTTTTATTTTTCACCAGAACATTGAGCAGTAGCGATGATGGTCCTGATGAAAGCAGCAGGATACCTTTACTATCCAATTTTAGTCATTCTAGCACTTTTTCTTTCACTTATTTCATGTTTTTTGTGAGCAGAGGAGAACCAGAGGGAGAGACAAAAACGAAGAACTGTAGATATATGAGAAGCATCTGATTAATTGTTACATATGCGCAAATGTTCGTGGAGAGGACAGCACCTGAAGAGGACAGCACAGTTAAATTACAGGTACAGCAAATAAATGACGGAACAGGATTACGGGAAAATCTTGTTTGCAATTATAAAACAAATCAGACTGGTAAGGGAGTATCAAAAAAATCTATATTCATGCAGCTGACCAAGGTCGTAGGCCTATGGGGAGAGCACTGTGTTGGCAGACGCAGGTGGCTGGTCTATTGGGAGGGGGTCGGTGTCATCTACCCCACATGTAGAGGCTTCAAACTAAGAGTCCCAGTGCTATACATGGGATATTTACAGAGACCTCATAATTCCAGAAGTGTAGGGATGCCCTTTTCACCATTGCCCATGCCTCCAGTGACCGGCCCCATGCAAGGGGCCAAGGGGCATCCCTTATTTCCAGTAATGTGCATTATTCGAATGTTGACAAGCTAATATGGTAACCGCTGATGTACCATCATTTTGGACAATGCATTGTGTCCTGTGACAGTGGCTTCCAGAATGCTTCTTTCCCAAGGAGAGAGGAGCACTGCCGCATCATGGTGGATCTAGATGCCCAGGTAGTGGACCACTTCAGGCAGGGGAGGGCAGGGTCAACCACTGCGGTAGATAGCAGGAAGAGGCAGGACTTGCCCCTGTTGACTCGCAGATCTGATACATCAGTCAAGGAGGTAAGCAGATGCTCAATAATAGACAAGGGCTCAGCAATGTCCTGCGCGCAAAGAAGCATGTCGTCGGTGTAGAGCAAGACCGGTTGCAGGCCTTCTCCCAATGGAATTTCCCCTGTCCTGTCCCTGCTTCCCCAGTTTATACACTGACAGCTCCATAGCCAGGAAAAAGAGAAGGGGGTGAGAGGGTAGCACTAACAAGTGTCTCAGCCTATATGGATATGATCAGAGATGTACCTACCAGTCCTAACTTGAGTCAGTTGCTCCGGGTTAAGTACTTTAATGAGCCCCAGTATGCGGGCCTAGACTGAATTTGATCAACACCACAAAGAGGTGGACCTATTCCAACAATTCAATGGACTTCTCCAGGTCTACCACCAGGGAAACAGATCATGGCCAGTGGCCGGGTACCTGCTCCAGAATCCAGATGAGGCAGTGACAGTTCAGGGAGATGCAACATCCCAGTATATTAATAGTGGAATCAATGGCGCCAGCCTGTCCACTAGGATTTTACCAGTGTTTTCTTGTCCGCATTGTGCAAAACTAAGGCTCGGTATGAACTAAGGTTGGATTGGTCACACTCTGGTTTTGGTACTGATACAATGAGGATTCCCAAAGCAATTGGGGGAGACAATAGTGCAACTCCTATAAAGCTTTAAGGTGAGGGGTCATCAGCGTATCATAAGTTTTGGGCTCATTTTTTCCAGACACCAGCAATTGGATGTCTTCACAGATTTTAAACGGGTGATTGTTTGGTTAAGTTCCAGTGCTAAAGCAGGTGGGACCCTGGGAAGCTCCATGTCCAACAAGTAAGCATTGATTTCCATAGGAGCGACCCCCACCATCAATTCATAGAGGTATGTATAATATTGCATAAGTGGCAGCAGACCAGAGGTGTCCCATCATTGGAGTCCTAATACCAATAAAAACAGGTTCAGCAAGAAAAGGCAAATATCCGGGGGAGACACTGCAAAATAGGGTCAGGTCCAACAACGAGAAATGTATAATCATTTATAAGAGATTTGGTCTATTACTAATACTCAGATTTACAGTCATGTTTTATAATGATTCCATCTCCCTAGTGATAATGCCCAAATAGTAGGCTTTTTCTGCACCTCTTTTTCAGGTCTGCTAAGGATGAAGCACATCATTTAGATGGTTGGCTCATAAGGTGTATTTGCCTAAGAATGGCAGATGCTTCATATCTACCAACCCTATGCTTTCCTTGCTTCAATAAGCAGTACCAGTGAAACCTCATCTAGCTCTACAACCAGAATCATTTGACCCAGCAGCCAGTCTACAACAGGGTCGATAAGTGACAGTGTCAGTCAGTCATCCTGCTTCGCACATGAGGACCATTGATGTTTTTGTTTTCTCACACAAGCCGTCACTTTGGTTCAGTATAGCAAAAAAATTTGCCGGGCAGTGCTAAGAAAACTTGGAGTCCACTTGACAAAATGCTCTGCCTGTTGTGTATTTACTTCAGTAGCAGATGCACTAAAGGCTTTGAAATATTTATTATTTTATTTTAACTATTTATTATTTTATTTTAACCACTATCCGAAAAACCAAAGTGCGCTTTCTTTCAGGAGAGAATAGAGAAAGCCGGATGCTCTAGTAAGGAATCATTTGCCATCCTTAAAGAACTTATAAAAACCCCAGAACAGGGACTGGGACACCCCTCCGATCCTAAAGCCGATCAGGAGAAATGCCATCAACTGGCTAATTTCTTCCATGATAAAATCATCATTCCATGATAAAATCCAAATAATCCTGGCTTCAATTCCTCCCTCGAGTCCGTGCGAAGAAATCGCTCTTTCATACCCTACGTCACCTACTTGTCTTTCTTCGTGGGACCAAGTTACAACAGAAGAAGTAGGAAATACGCTCAAATCCATGAAGAGCGGATCCCCTAGGGACCCCGCCCCTCTACGGATCCTCAAGGAGGTAGCCTCCACGATCATTCCCCCCCTTACCAATCTGATCAACGCCTCACTCCAACAGGGAGTCGTACCCCCGAGCTGGAAGACGGCTGTCGTAAAAGCCATATTAAAGAAACCATCCCTCGACCCTGAAAATCTGGCTAATTACAGACCCATCTCTCTACTCCCAGGAGTCAGCAAAATTGCGGAGAAATTGGTCAATAGGAAACTCTCCCAGTTTCTGGAGGTCAATAACAAGCTAAAAAGTTCCCAGACGGGCTTTCGACCAGGACAGGGCACGGACATCGCCCTCCTGGCAGCGGTAGAGGAAGCCAGAGCGCTATTGGATGGGGGAGGATCGACTCCTCATCAAAAGACTCAAAAGAGTTGGTGTGGAAGGCTCAGCCCTATCCTGGCTTTCATCCTTTTTAGCCCAACGGACCTACCAGGTCTGGGAGAAGAACGCCCGCTCCTCCGAAATGCCCCTCCAATGTGGTGTACCTCAGGGCTCCTCCCTGAGCCCTACATTATTCAATATCTATATGTCCACATTGGAGGAGGTTATCACCCCATTCGGAGTGAGCGTCGTCAGCTATGCTGACGACACACAACTGGTGGTGTCTCTGTCCCACCCTAGACAACAAACAGCTGACCTATTCAACTGCCTCACGCAGGTCCACTGCTGGATGAATAGGTCAGCCCTAAAACTGAATGGGACAAAAACGGAAGTCCTTCTTCTTGGCCCAAAAGGAATTTCACTCTCCCCGAACATCTGGCCAGCCTGTCTGGGTCCCCTCCCCTGATCCAAAAGCAGAGGTAAAAAGTTTGGGTGTGTGGATCGACACTGACCTCTCATTTACTATACAGGCAAAGAAAGTAGCCGGGACCTGCTTTGGGTTCCTGAAATCTTTGAGGAAAGTCCTGCCCCTGGTACCCTTCAATTCCCAAAAACTGTTAATACAAGGCCTAATAATATCGAGGCTTGATTACAGTAATGTTATCTATCTAGGCGCTCCTGAAGCGACCCTCAACAAGCTTCAGAGAATCCAGAATACTGCTGCCCGGATTATAACAAATACCCCTGCCAGAACCTCCGCTAAACCTGCACTTAAACTCCTTCATTGGCTCCCCATAAGGGAGCGAGTCAAATTCAAGGCCTTATGCATAGTCCGGAAATCACGGCAAAATCAAGGCCCCCCAGTCCTCAGTAAATTCATCACTCCCTATAAAGCTACAAGATCCCTCCGTTCAGATACAGAAAATCTCATTATCATCCCCAGATTCAGGAAAGTCCGATCAGGAGGAAGACGTTTTTCAGTCCAAGCTGCCCGCCTCTGGAACGCGCTCCCCCGCGACTTGCGACTTGAATCTCAATACATGCGCCTCAGAAAGCAGCTTAAGACTCATCTTTTTCCCTAGTTTTTATACCTTCCCCTTATCCTGAGTCTTGTTTTCCTCCCCCCCTCCCCCCCTGTTCCCCCCCCGTTTTGCCCCTGGCCCGCTGTACTGTAGAGTTAGGGTTCCTAGCGCTGGGATACTTCAGGGTGACTATGCGCTCTACAAAAATAAATAATAATAATAATAATAATAATAACATTTGTACGGCGCAACTAATCATCCCCAGGGGGATCTCTCGGAGCCCAAAATCCCTTCTAAGCACACATGGATCCCTAATAATGACAAGCAGTCCACTGCAGTAGAGCAGGGGACAGAGCCTCTGCTGACCTGGTGAGCTACGGATCACCCACCATAGCTACTGATGCCCTAAAAGCCTTTTTTGGAGTTAGGTAGTAATGGAAAATCTTCGAAAGACATCTGTGAATTTTTGCAGTTAACCATCCTGGGAATGGACTATTTACTTCTAATTGGTCATATGGCAAATTCATTTTTTTGACTGGGAGAAGGAAAGCTCTAGTGAAGCTTCACCCATTATGTGGAACACCGTCCATGTTCACTTTCCCCATTTGTTTACCTTTTATTTATTGTGGACAACAGGGGAAGTGTGATTTCTAGTAGTGCTGCCAGGAAAAACATTCTTGGAATTTAGTTTTGGGGACATAGCCTTTGTGATGTCCCTTCTGGATTTTGGGTGCCTTTACAAAAGTCATTTATGGTTTTCTGAGGTGACTTCTTCGTAAAAGGGGTTGCATGATAGGTTTACAACGACTTTACACTTGCAAGCCATTTTTCACATTGTGACAACTGTTGCTTATATTTCTAAGTTTATGTTCTTTCTAAGTGTGTATTTCGTCTTCTGATAGTGCGCTTTCATTTCATATAATTATGCAAATATGTAGTGTTTTAACAAAGGATGAATAGAATTTATGATTATTCTTGTCAGAGAGCTCCAAAGGGTTTCTTCCGGGATGGCGTCACTAATAATGGTGACATCTTCTCACGATGACTCCAAGAATCACTATAAACGTCATGTGTATAACTCTCTTTGGGACAGAGGACTCTTTTCAACTTAATTCGAAATTCTTTCTCCATCTAATTTGCTGACTAAGACCACGTTGAATTTTCATAGACAGAGGTTGACCTTGCTGGATCCAGGCTTGCTGTCTTCAGCTTCAGGAATATGATAAATGTACTGCATCTCTCATACATGTGTATATATGTATGTATGTAGTACTTACATAGCATAATGTAATACTTTTTCATATTGTTAATTGCTTTTTCATACATAATCACTACACTTCTTTTGAGATCTGCAATACTCTTTTGCTTAACTTCTGCACTACAGTTCGCTCAGCTTTAAAAATAGGGGAGCAACTTGTGGATAGCAAAAGTTCATTTGTATGTAAAAAGAGTTTAGCCATCTTGAATGTAGGGCTTCTGTACATTTCTGTTGTAAATTAAAATGGAAATGATGTTAAATAATGTGGCTACATTTCAAGAAAAATATTAGGATAGGACGGTGGGGATTCTTGAGTTACTGGTATGGGTAAAACTGGCATTTCACTTCTACTTCCTCATAACAGTGCTAGACATGCAATGATAATATGCTGATTGTCACATGAACGTCCATCATCACGTAATATGTGTAAACCTTGTTATTCTCATGAGATTTAAACATATTCTCTCCCTCTAAAACCTGCAAGGATTGACCAAAACGAAATACTGATGATGAGCTCTAACATGTTTTTATCTACATCAATTATGATACCTTCTAATTAAAGAGTTTTCAAGTCCATCTGTTTTGCGGCAGAAGAAAAACAGTTGTTAAAGACAAGTATATACGGCCTCCTAAAGATAAATGGTTGAAAACTCACAAGTTCAAGATTGGTAAACTCAGGCATAAAATACAACGGGCAAATGGTCAGGATTTAAAGAAAATGTTGCACATGGACTGGACTTTCCTGAATTTGATCAGCCGCGGTCGGTAGTGGGATGACCTGCAGGGCGGTGACGTGGGGAGGGGGAGGGGCAGGGTGTGGGGTAGTAATGTTTGGATTACAGAGTTTTACAGGTAAGTAAACATATAAATAAATTAAACGAATTTCGGTGCGCGCACTGCATCGCGTTTGGTTATGCAGTGCGCGCAACAAAATTCGTTTTAGTTATTTATATGTTTACTTACCTGTAAAACTCCATATTTCATACATTACTACCCCCCACCCTGCCCCTCCCTCTCCCCACGTCACCGCCCTGCAGGTCATCCCACTACCAACGGCAGCTGATTTTGATTGCCATGCCAAGCAGAAACATAGAAATAGAATTCCCACTCAATAAACCAGGCTGTCCTACTCATGAGCTGCACGTCCAGCAGCAGTTGACGTTTCTGACAGCAGTGAAATCTAAGGTGGGGGTCCCAAAACCTGTTGTTTTTAGGTCTCACTTGCAAGAGATATTATATACAAGAGGCGTCTTGGAGCCTGCTCATTGCTTACCATTCGTTGGCTTCATTGTCACTCTTATTGTGTGTGTCCTGGTTGAGCAGCACACGCTGGGTTCACTTCCTCTTCTTTCCTTGGCAGCATGGACCAATTACAGATTGCTTCTAACTGATTATGGTCCTTTTGGTGCTGGTGCTTGTCGCGTTGTGGGCCCTAGGCCCACATGCTAGTAATAAGTTGGACACAGACACCAGTTAGGTAGTGGGTTAGTGAGCCACGAGCACGTGCGCTCGGCTCCTTTTATTGACTGATGTCACGTGCCTCGTGACATCAGTGGTGGGTGGATGTTTAGTGTAGGCTTACAGTTTTAACCCTTAGACTGTGTCTGCTAGGACACAACATTCCTCCCAAAAATTAATAAAAATTAAGGAAAGACAAAAGTCCGAACCTGTGGGAGGAAGTACAGAAATATACAGTAATTATAAATTTACATTGAGTCTCTTCAGCTGCTTGCTTGATGACGGTGATGGAAATTGCTGCTGAAACGTTATTTCTTCTTGGCTTGACGTCCTGGTTATCGGTGGGTGTGTTCTTCGCTTTCGCCGTGGACATGTGTTGGTCAGTCCACTGAGATCTGGCTTTTGAGGATGACGTCAAACAAGATGACCAGATGTTAGACTAGGATGACGTTGTCTTCTGCTGGTCCGCCGGTTTCTTCACTGTCAGCAATTTGGCTTCACATTGCAAGGGTAGAGTTTGAAGGACATTCTTCTTACTAGGATGCCCCTCTCGCGGGTATTCTCCTGCCACGATATATACCGGAGGCCCTTTGTGTCAGGTTTCCGCTAGGCCAGGTATTATTCCACAGCGTTGCTCCAACTCCACAGTCTGTGTGTGAATAGAGGAGATGATGAGGGTACTACCTCACAAAGTCCGTAGCTCCACCTGAAGGGTAGTTGTTGACTCCTTCCTTTGCGCACAAGTTCCTCTTCTCCCCGGGATGTGCAGGTGAGACGGCGATGGATCCATCTCTCGTGTCGAGACCCTCTGCCACCGGTGTCCCTGAGGCCTTTGCCCCTTGGATCTCCACAGACTGGTGGGGATTGGTCAGTTCTCCTTTTCAGGCCATCTGAGCTCCCTCCGCTTCAAGACTTCCGTTCAATCCCAAAGGTGGGTGTTGCCAATGGTCCGGCCTGTGCTCTCCTACCGTCCACCGGTCGTCGGGATCTTGTGAATGGGTAGCTGTTCTGTTCTTGGTGCTCTCAGTGTTCTCCTGGACGTGTGGGTCACTGTACACGATGTTGTGGTGTGTGTCACCTCTTCTTCTTCTTGTAGGTGTGTGGACTTGTTACACCTCTCTTCACCTTTTCCAAATGTTCCTGATGGCGACGTGCCACATGACTTCTTCCTTCAGTTCTTTTCTTCATGGCATTGTGCCACTCATTTTCTCTTCTCCTTTTCGTGACACGGTGCGGTCACCTTTCTTCCTTTGTCTTGCTGACCAGGCTTCTTCAAGCAGCGTGCACTCCACCTGTTTCCGTCTGGTCTTGTCCTGTCATTAGGACACGGTCTTCTCTCCACTCTTCGGTGACTGGACCGGTCATTACGATCTTCTCTCTTGCCTCCTATTACTTCTTTTCCTTCAAGGGCGATCGTCTTGGTGATCGGCTTTTGTTTGGGCGCTCCTCTGGTTTGTCGGATCATCCTTTTCTTCTTGGGCGATCTTCTTTGCTACCAGATGGGGTGGACAGCTTGCTCTTCATGAGTCTTCTTGCTATCCGCGATCATTGGGATCGCCATGTGCTTCTGCTGCAGTGCTTTTCGTTGGCGCAGTTTCGCCTGCGCTCTTCGTGTGCTCTGCTTTTTCCGGAGGGTTACTTCACCGCTCCATGGACCTTCTCCAGTGGATGCACTTCTCGTACTCGCTTCCGACGAGGCTCTTTAGCTTCTTGGGGCGTTGACCGTGCCTGGTTGCTTCGCCTCCTTTTGGCTGCGGGGTAACTTTGCGTTACTCTTCCGTTGCACGTCAGTGTGCATTGCAGTGGCAAGTTCTGGCTTCACTTGGTACCGTCGTGATACATCTTCAGTGTAGCTTTGTTCCTTGCACTTTTAGTTTCTTTGGCGTTGTCGCTCTTCCACTTGCGTGTCGCACTTTTCTTCTTCACACTTGGGTACTTGCCTCGCACGTCTTCTGGTGCTTCGGGTGTGGCTTCCTGTCTGTTAGGCACTGTCCTGTACTGTCTGCGTCCGGGGTATACTTGCGCTCTTCCATCGGTTGCCTTTGTATCTTGCTGCTTGCGGTAGACGTTTTGACTCTTCCTCTCCGTCCAGAGTGAGGTTGTCTTCTGCGATTGCGGCGAGCACCTGTGGCCACAGGCGTCACTTCAGCAGGGGTGATGAGTCTCCGTCCGCGTCGCTGTAGGCTTGTTCTCCCTGTAGGCTGTCCCTTGTGCTTACTTGTGCTTGATTTATTCTTGTGGCTTCTTTTGGTGCACTGCTCACCAAAGTCCACTAGATGGCAGTGTAGCCTGGGCTTTTCTTCAGTAGCAGACTTTCTTTCCTTCCTGAAAATTTATTTTGCTGCCCCAGCTTGCAGGACCTGCTTCGTGGATATGCCGGAGGGAGGGGTGCTGGAGCCACTGCTGATTCAGGTAATTCTCAACTAATTATGCCGATTAGCTTGGTGGCAGTAGGGCAGAAAAACACCTCGAGGGAGCTGCAGAGGGAGGAGGGATCTTGTCCGTGGCCAGTAGCATGCATTGCTGCATTTGCAGTTTGTTTTATTTCTTTTTGTTTTTGTTTGCATATTGGCAGTGAGGCACCAGTATTTCTGTACTTGTGGTGCGAAGGGGGGGGTGGGGTCAGGGCTCACGCTGCTCGGCACTGCTTTCCTTTTAAAACTCAGCAGCTCTCCACACGCTGCAGGCGCTCTCTGTTCCTCAGTTTCTTCACCCCCGCCACCTCACTGCATACCCGCTGTGCGGCTGGGAACGTTTCAGGCAGGCCGCGGGTGGGCTCTGCCAACCTCACCTTATCGTGGGCAATGTTCATTAATAGCGGGTGGGCTCCGCTGATGCTCGGTGTATCGCGGGTGGGCTCCGCCGTAGTTCACAGCGCTCCTCACTTTCTTTCACGCTGGGCGGGGGACAGGGGACACTCCTACTGGCAGGCCGCGGGTGGGCTCCGCAGGCTCTGCTTCTCCTTCCATGTCTTTCACCCTCGCCGCGGCCGCCTCTCTTCACACGCGCGGCGCGGCGGGGGAGAACAGACGCTGCAGGCAGGCCGCGGGTGGGCTCCGCTGGCGCTGCTTTAATTAAAGTTTATTTGCGGCCCCCTTTAACGCCCGGCGGGGCGCCTGACCATGCGGGTAGGCTCCGCGTCAGTGTTCCATACGGGGGTCACTTCGTGCAGGTCGCAGGTGGGCTCCGCTGGTACTGTGTTATACAAAGTTTTTTGTCGGCCGCATTGCACGCGGCAAGGCACCATGGCCATGTGGGTGGGCACCGCAGATCTGCCGTTTTGAGAGGGGGTCGCTCCTGGCATGCGCGCCACCCCGGGGTCATTCACAGCCCCTGGGCTCACCTCCGGCCTACGGGCCTTTTCTTCCTCCTGTGGCCGTGGCGAGTGGGCTCTGCCCGGCCAGCACTCTTCTCCAGTGGGGGTCACTGCTGCTGCGGCCGACTCGGGTGGGCTCCGATCGGTCCGCTTGGGGCATAGTCGCGGCCGGTGCAGGTGGGCTCTGTCCGGTCCGCTTTTCGGCGATGATTCGGCCCGGGGCACGGCACACGCCCCACAGGCCTCTCGCTGAAGGTCACTTGCTGTTGGGGGAGGAATTGCTCATGGCACGAGCAGCATTCTCCTTCTTTTTCCCCTCAACGTTTATGCTGGTGCACGCATGGGCACCGGCTCAGCCTCGTCGCCATTGTCGCGTCGTGGGCCCTAGGCCCACATGCTAGTAATAAGTTGGACACAGACACCAGTTAGGTAGTGGGTTAGTGAGCCATGAGCACGTGCGCTCGGCTCCTTTTATTGACTGATGTCACGTGCCTCGTGACATCAGTGGTGGGTGGGTGTTTAGTGTAGGCTTACAGTTTTAACCCTTAGACTGTGTCTGCTAGGACACAACAGTGCTCCGAACAAGGTACTATTTTTCATATCTTTCTTTCTGACATGGTGCTTCTTTTTCATTATCTTCTTACCATAGCGTTGCTTTGTGGTGTTTCTTCCCCCATGCCCTTGTTGATGTTGCTAATTTCCTCGCACCCTAAAGTACCCTTGTCCAGTTTGCTTCTGCCCACCCACCCACCCCTCAAACTCGTTATTCAAGTTGCTTCTTCCCTCCTTCCCCATCCTCCTTTTGTCCATGTAGCTTCTTCCCTCCCACTCCCGTTGTCCGTGTTGCCACTTCCGAAACAATCCTCCCATCTTCCTGCTGTCCATGAGGCCTTTTTTTGTCCCACCCCTAACTTCCTATTGTCCCTGTTGCCTCTTCCCTCCCATACACATTTTATAGTGTTTTTCTTCTGTAACTTTTTACTATGCTCCAGAGCAGCCTCACTGCTCTATACCATGGCTAAAAGGCATTGGCAAGCTATTGTCTCTCACATAGGTAAAACCCACTTGCGTGTCCAATGCGTGTTTGGAAAATGTCCCAAAACTAAATTCCTCTAAAATACCCACACCCACTCCTGTCTTAAGTTAAGGGAATTGTCAGTGGCCCTGGAATTGGCAATTAAAACATAAATCCTGTGGATGAACACAATTTCCTGCAGAGTTGAGTAGAGCACATTCGCTATTATGCAATGTACCTAAGTTCTGCATTTGAGCAAAATGAAAGGAATAATGTAAATATAACATATTATGCATTAATAAGGCTTTATACATATATTAATGCACCCTAAACAAGCATTATAGTTTAGTTCTTTTGTTTGAATTATGAGGTAAAAATATTCATAACATCACATTATAGTCTCAATTTGCTATTAAATTCAGAATCAAAGATAAATTATGCACAAAACCTCCATAAAATCATAAATTATATTCATTCATACCTCTAAAATGATTCTGGAGTTGATACGTTTGATATAAAATAGAAAAGCAGTGGGAGTTATAAGAATAAAGTGAATTTTCAAGCGGAATAATATGGAAGAATTAAAATAATACAGAAATTGCTTCTGACGTGAAAGTATATCATTAAAACAATTAAGGTAGTTTGCAGATTAAAAGTTGGAGAGCTTGATTTTAAGGTACCTGAATCAGTATGTTATCTGATGGTGACCGATTGCTGCGATTTCAGTTGATTGAATATAGCTGTTTGAAACATCATACAGTCAAGAATAAACAGGCACCATTTTTCTGCTTCTTGTTGTATGCATAAACATGTTTCAACAAGAGAAGCATGAATTAAATACATAGCACTAAATCGTTGGTACTGCCATACTATATTCGTACTATTAAATAATTAGTTTTTTGACTGATAACAAGCGTTGGCAACAAAAATAGGATTACAGGTGGTTGTGTTTAACTGCATCTTGTATTCCGTAATCCCACATTTGTTTACTGGGACTGTTGGACCTGACATCCTTTGTGTGGTTCTCCCCCAAATTTGTACCTTCTAGTCTCTTGTTTTTGCTGACATTGCTTTTACTGGCTTTAGAAATCTGCACACATTATCACTGCTAACAAGAACTAAAGTGTTTTTGCTCTCTCCTTTAAACAGTGAAGTGTTAGCCTACACCAAATTATTTACTTGTAAGTCCCTAGTAAAGTGGTCCTATGTGTACCCAGGGCCGATCACTTAAAGGCTACCAGTAGGCCTGAAACACTCATTGTGCAACTCACTTAGGTAGCCCTTTAAACATTTCTCAGGCCTGCCATTGCAGGCTGTGTGTGTAATTCAAAACTGATGTTTTACCCCGGCAAAATAATCCTTTTGCCAGGCTTAAACCTCCCTTTTCAATACATATATGTCCACCCTAGGGTAGGCCCTAAACAGCCCATGTGGCAGGGTGCTCTGTATTTGAAAATTTGGCAAACACAAGGCGATGATGGACAGAGCGCTGAAACTTTTCAGACACTCACCCCCAGTCACAGATCTGGGTTGAAACTATCATCGCTCTTTAGCTCAATTCGCCACCACAGTTCAGACATAGCTATAATAGCTGTATGCAAATCAGTCTTGACACTGTGCCTCATGGGAACAGTCCAGCCCAAACTGCCAAGCCATGTCTTCCCTGGACCGGAAACAAGCATCCTAGGACCGGTTTCGGGCTAACAGCCCTCATCAGCCATGTGAGCTTGAATCCAGTGGCAAAGTGAGCAAGGGACCTACGTCTGGGCATACCCTGCCAATTTAGGGCAAACAAAGCAAACACAAGGAGATGATGGATAGAGTGCTGAAACTTTTCAGACACTCAACCCCAGTCACAGATCTGGGTTGAATTCATCATAGTTCTTTAGTTCACTTCACCACCCCAGTTCAGATACAGCTATATGCAAATCAGTGTTGACCCTGTGCCTCATGGGAACAGTCCAGCCTGGACTGCCAAGCCATGTCTTACCTGGACTGGAAACAAACATCCTAGGACTGGTTTTGGTCTAACAGCCTGAGGAAAGAGGTTCAAAAGTAACTGTACCGTGCCAAAGGTACTGGCGCATAGTAGGGGAAGGGAAGAGGATGATGGTTGTAGTACTCATGTTTAACGATCGCCGCAGAGAGCGTGCGACCTACCCGTATGCTCTGCTCTGCTCGAGTATGGGCTGTCTGGTATGCCAGATTCAAGTAGCGTACGTGGGGCGGGCTGTTGGTGAAACTGGAGCAGGTTCATTATCTCTTGGTGGAGCATAATGGCAGCCATATTGAGTGTAGCGGATATGTTGACAAAGTGGCCATTTTGAAGTAGTAAAGAGGCCAAAAAGGTGGGGGTCATCTTGGAACTTAGCATTAGCTTCACTATTTCAAAGTGACAGTCCATACTTTAGATGAGCCGAGCATATGGGTAGATTGCACGCTCTCTGTGGTACAGTAGTTACTATTGAACCTCTTTCCTCAGGCGGAAGGGCTCTTTAGCCCTATTCCACATCGGCTCATTGGAGCCTTCCAACCGACCACCACCGTAAGACTCTGCCAGTGACTATTTCTCGCACCATGCATGAGACTCTACATTCTCTTTTTAAATACCCTTTCTTACCCACACAGTTGCTCCAGTACGTTAATTACTTTGTCACTCCATGCCACAGCCGATCCTATCACCAATAGGTATGTATGACACCAACCATCTTTAACGATCTACTTCAAGGAGAAATGTGTATGTTATCCATTGTGGCAATCACCATAAACCGATATTTAAGTGCAATCCTATTTCCATTTTGAATGGCATCATGTTTTTACATAAACAACAAAATCTGGTGGTCAAAGCAAAGAGTAAAGGCGCAACAGCTGATTTCTTAGCCCGCAACTAGTGTATGTCAACAAATAACAACTCACCCATTAGGTTAGACTAATATATGAGAGAGTGACTACTATGAACATAGTCGGATTTCCATCAACTTCCCTTCGTGGCCAGTGTCATCATCTGGATATCTTTCTTTCCTACCACAGCACCTCTTATTCACAGAGGGGAATCATGTGGATCGGATTTCATACCAGTCACTGAAATCTCGGCAGAAAAAAGGCTAGTGAAACCTAATGACCCACTTGTTTAATAGCTTACAAAACGTAAACCTAAGATATATATTTGAGCAGCTGATGGATAGTGTTGGTGCAGTGCAAAAAATGTGAAGATTTAAAAAGGATGTGGAAGAAAGAAACCTTTTTATTATAATATCTGTCCGAAACCTATTAAAAAAATTGCAGAAGCGGCATGTAACAAATACGCCGCTGATCTTTATTGGTCGACTAGTTTCATCCAAATGGGCCTTTTATCCTGGCTTTCTTCAGGACTTAAGCTTTATATAGCTACTGCATACGTGAAAACATGCCATTGTGCAATGTAATTATCCAATAAAATGCCTCAATGCAGGCAGGGTGATCTTCACACCTGAAAGAGAAAGTGACATAGCCAATTGTTGTGAGTACATAACCCAGTCTGACATATTAGCCCCTACTGTGCAACATACAAGTTGCTCTATATTGATGTGATGAACAGATACACTCACCTGTCCTGTACGAGGTATTAGCCTCACCTCACCTGGTAACCACTCAGGTTTCTGAGACATCATGTTTTGCCAGAGAGAGCTCTTTAATGTTATGTAGGTGGACATGTGACAATGCTAGATTGATATGATTCACCATGTAGCACCTGTTGTGTCTCAGAGTCACTAATCCACTATGACCATAATTCTTGATTAGTAATGCAGATGCTTAACTAGACCAGCCAGGCATTTTATTGAAGCATGGGTCCATTACGGCATGTTTACCCAGTGAGGCACAGATACTGTTACTACATCTTTTTTGTATTATTACTGGGGTTTTTCATCCCTTTCTCCCCCAATTCCCCTTATTCTCCCCCTTCTAGGTCGGCAACTCTGTTGTATGCATTAAGGTATACTATATATCTTTCTTGCACAGGGGATAATACAGAAATTAGTTAGACATGTGTACGTATCTGTCCCTCAATGAGTAGTTTAGTACACTTCCTACATGAAATGAAATGAAATGAAATTTGATTTATAAAGCGCACGGCTGCCCGGGAGCGTGCCAGCGCTATAGAACAGAGGACCACTGAGAAAGGGCCTAGGTCTTACACATCCTGAGGAAAGAGAAACGTTTCAAGGAGCCTTAGGAATTTCAAGTAACTTGGTTCGGTTAGCAGCCTAACCGGGAGGGCATTCCACAGGGTCGCCGTATTGACCGAGAATCGACGCCCTCCAGTCCGAACCTTCTTGACTCTTTGAACTATGGTCAAATTTCCATGGTCCGAACGCAAGGCCCTGATAGCCTTATACGGGTGGACCAAGCTCCCTAGAATAGGGGTCTCCTTGTTCTGAAGAGTTTTATGGGCAATGCACAGGGACTTGAATTTAATCCTTTCCCTCATTGGCAGCCAGTGGAGGGCTTTGAGTGCAGGTTTGGCCGATACTCTAAGAGATGTGCCAGTAAGCAGCCTAGCCGCCGAGTTCTGAACGCGTTGAAGGGTGTTAATGGTCGATTCTGGCGCGGCCAAAAACAGGGCATTGCTATAGTCTACTCTAGACAGAATTAGCCCTTGAATAAGCAACTTCCTAGACTGAGCTGGTAATAAAGGGAGGATCTTATGGGCTGACCGGAGCAGGCCCACGCAAATACCAGCTGTCTTTTTAGCTTGTGTCCTAAAAGAAAGGTCTTGCTCAAGCCGTACTCCCAAGCTTTTAAGTTCGTTCTTAGGAGTGGGGGGAGCCCCCAAACATGAGGGCCAAATTGAATCCGGAAGTGATGTTACCTGATGGCCTAGAAGCATAACCTCTGTTTTTGCGCCATTCAATGTAAGACATAGCCCTGACGAACTGTCTTGATCTCCCCAGACTTTCTAGGCAAGAAACATGTTGACCACCATTTACACCTAGAGCTAACGTGGACCATTTTATCCACCCAAACTCATACCTGTTTTGAATATAACCTAGGGCTCAACACATTAAAGACCTCATTAACGAACCCTTGAAGTTATTTTTAACACTTCACTGCACTCTCCTCACACTAGACACCCTCACTATTTACACCTACACTTCACAGAGGCAGCTCAAAAGACCTCCGGCAAAGAGCCCCGCAGCGGGGCCCGTTGGGCATTGCAGCACTGGACCAACGAGAAGCTGCCCAATGATGAAGCGTGACATGTGTGAGGGCTCTTGCTCCTAAAGGATCAGATCCCAGGGACTTGATCACTCAGGACTCTTCCGACCTACTCCACAGAGGAACTGCACACTTTTGTTTTTCTGTCTGACCCAGGGGCGTGTGTGCTGGACCTCGGATAAGACCTTTGTCCCTCCTTGTCTATTTGATAATTAGAATTTTACCCAGGCCTACTCAAAAGTAAATATAAAATCCAGAGCAATCTGGTGTTGCTTTTTACATAGTAATGTCTGTGCTTTTTTTAACATGTAACATGTATCTTAAACATGGTTACCTCATGACCTAGTAAAAATATTTGATATTGTGGACCACCCATCCCTCTGAATTAATACTATCACTAGAGTTGCCAGAGTTGAAATAATATTGTTTGCCTCCCTTTTGTCCCAGCCTTCTTTTACTTTTTCCTAATGTAACTATTTTATCGCCACCAACAAACATTGGCTGTGGGATACCCTAAAGTCACAATGGCCTGTCTAAAAATGTGAAGTACTCTAATAAGGATAACCTAACAGTAGCAACTTTGATATCAGTTGTTAAAAAGCAGGTTCTGACCTTCAGTTCACAATCTCCCTAGTTTTTGATTTTGGTTAACTTGGTTTTGTATCTCTGAAGTAAGTGAAACACCAATGGACATAATCAAATTTAAGGTAGAGGCACACCACAAACATGATTGACAAAAACACATCCATTTTGACTGGTGGGGAGAGAGAAACGCTTGTGTTTTCAGCACCAGTCAGCTTGTCATTTTGGGGCTAATCGAGCAAAATCTCACATGCAGTAAATTCCTAATGGTGGTCTACAGATGTAGAGTAATATACCCCGCGCTTGAAGAATCAAAGGATACAATTGAACTGGGCTTTTAGGCGCCTATTAGGATGTTCGTACGCCACCTCCGAGGTGGAGGGACCGTCTGCAGGGGCAGCGGCGGTCCCTCCGGTGGAATTAGGATGTGACCACCACCCTGGCGGTCACATCCCCTATATTTAACATTGCGGCGGGTGCTGCTTTAAGCAGCACCCACCGCAAAGTTAAAATATGCATGCTGTGCATTTGCATGCACATAGCGGCAGGCACCGCGCGGTGCCTGCCGCATTGTGCATGCAAATGCAGGGGGGTTCCATAGGCACCCCCTATGTGCACCACCCACCAACCCTTCACCCTGGGGGCCCGCAACGGGCCCCCAAAGAAAAGACCGTATGCCTTTCCGTGGCGGCATTGCTGCAACGGAAAGGCATGTCCTGCAGCACATCCTAATATGGCTGGCGGTGTCTGATAGACACCGCCACCATATTAGAGCTTTTCCGCCACGGTCGGAAGCCGACCACAGCAGAAAAGCACCAGACATTCTTCTAGTAAATGTATCTTGAGGATAGAAGTGTGATTTGGCATTTCTGGATTTGGTAGGGGCACCCACCTTCTAGAACTGTCCACCCACAAACTGCTTCACAGAGCAGAGACTTGGAGAAGAATGGATATCAGAGGAGAAGGACTTACCAGCTCGCCAATGACCCCCTGTCTGGAACGGATGCTGACAGATTTGGTGTCCAATGCCTTCATACTAGAGGTTGACCATGTTGTACACACTGATATATATGGTTTCTTGGGGCATCTGTAGAATGTTACCCTGGAATAGGTTGTACTTGATTCTGCTGAATACATTGGTCCCTTTCAAGAAGCCTAGAGGGTTTGGCAACTAGTGAGTCCAGGCAGAAAGTTAGTTTTGCTTTGAGAGTCATGGGGTGCTGCTGCAGGAAGGCACCAGACTAAGGAGACTCCCAGGAGGTAGCACAACAGAGCAAGTCTTGGGCTTTTCACATATACTTTCTGCTATCAGCAGTGTCCAAGAGCTAGAAAAAAAGAATCTCAGATTCTCCCCATTACTCACAGCATGCAATGTGCGTCAGCAAAGGAGGCATCAGGGCCTGCCTTGAGTGGCCCAGAAGACAAATGGTTTCCTTGGACTCAAACTAGCCCAAGAGACAGAAGCAATTGAGAGAAGGTTCTGCCTTACCAACTGGCACCCAGAGGCAGTGTGCCAGAAGGACAGAGCCCGGACTGATCATCTGAACCTCGGGGCTACCATGCAGTGTGAGCAGAGATGCTCACACTGCTCAGATGCATGTGAGACAGGATCACCTATTTTAGGAAAACAAACACCCAAGCAAGCACATAAAAAACAATGAAAAGGAAAGCGTTTTTTTCTACTGCTGCTTCAAAGCAGGAACTGACGGCAAGAAGAATTGCCTAAGACGCCTACTAGGTTAGGCCTATTGGGCCAGAAAAAGAGCCCCCAGAAGGGATTTCTTCATTATTCAATTACTCCTGGAGCTCTAGCTTTAGCTTAGAGGCTCTGGGATGCCAGAACATTTATTCTTAGGTTTTCGATGGTTGTTAGGTGATATTGATAAAAGACAATAAAACTCTGGAAACAAATGTTCACCTTTTTAATATTTATTATAGAAAGTTACATTCAGACCATATATTAATATATTTAATGTGACATCAGAACTGCTTTCTAATGTTCAAATTTGTTTTGAAAACCTCTCTGGTCATAAGCAGTCAATTAATGCAACATAAATTAACAATGATAATATCAATGGTATCAAGGTTCAGAATTAGTTTGCGTACTCACAATTAGCGATTCCTTAATTGCGAAATCGCAAATAAAGAATCGCAAAAAAAGAGAATCTGCAATTCAGGTGCAGCTTGATGAAATCACACCAAGGAAGTGTGACTGCCCATGCTGTTTCTGATTGCCTGAGGCTGTGTGAGAGGCTGGGAGGAGAAGCAAACCACTTTGTACTGCAACTCAAACAAATTCAAATGGATCCTCAGGAGAAAGAGAAGGATAAGGAGGAGGCTGGGAAGAAAAGGAAGCAAGGGGCAGATGTATCAAGATTCCATTTTGCGATTTATAAATACCGATTTTTAGGGAATCGTTATTTAGAAATCGCAAAATGGGTTGTATGTAAAAAATTGCTATTTTTTAGCGATTTCTTAATCTTCCTTATTTGCGAATTCGCAATTTGCGAATTCGTAATTAAGGAATAATTTCCAATTCATCCCTATGGGCCAGGAGGCCCATAGGAATGATTGTGAAATTAATCTCAATTTGCGATTCGCGATTTGCTAATCGCAAATTGAGAATAATTTCAAGGGTGCAGGGGTGTCTCAAGGACACCCTGCTGCACCCCTGAAATGTACATGTGTGTGCATATGGCGCACTTACATTCTCTATGGGAATGTGTGTGCGTCACATGCCACCTTCAAAAATGCCAAATTGTGCATTTTTAAAAGAATTCGCAAATTACCATCAACTACAAGTTGGTGTTAATTTGCGATTTCTTAACCAAAATTCGCAATTGAAAAATGCTACATACATAGCATTTAAGGAATTTTTTTAAATGCTAATTCCTAACTATAACTGGTGTGAAACCTTTGGTTTTTTCAGTGAATTTCAAAGGTTTTTTAATAGCAAATTTCTATAGCTATGAAATGTAATATTTTTTATAATGAATCCTATAATGTATATTTATGTAATACTATTTTTTTTATGTATATTGTTCATGGTTTTTTATTTTTTTATTTTTTTGCCCTGGAGCGCGTCCCGGTGAGCGCACCGGAAAGCGCAGTCTTGCGGCACGCCCCAGGGCGCGTACCGGTGAGCGTCCCGTTAGCGCTTTTGCCGAGAACAAAAACATCATTGTGATGTATCGCGTAGCCATGTCCGCATGATATGCACGGCGTAAACGCACCCGGAAGCACTCGAGCGCATACGATCGCGCAACGTAAGCATCCAACGCGCTTACGCGACGGGGGCGCGTAGCGTAAGCGCGTCGGGTCATGTGACCTAAAAATAACACTTTTTATTGGTTCAGGACAGTTTTGGTTTCCAAATGATGAAAGCCCTGGTCATATGACCTGAAATTAACACTTTTCATTGGTTCAGGACAGTTTTTTTTTCCTAATGATGAAAGCCCCCACCTTTTTTCCTCATTCTCACTTTGTACTTTGAGTGAAGAAGACCTGTTGAAAGACCTCTCTGTACTTTTTTGGACTGAAAAATGGCTTCAGTAGCAGCAGCAGCAGGAGCATCTCAGCCACCACCACCAAGAGGACCACCACAACACCACACTGGTGGAGATGAATAAGAGGAAGAGGAGGAGGAGGAAGAGGAGGGGAGGAGGACATTCCTGCCAGAAGACAATACCCCATATAGGCCAAAGCTACACATTGTATGGGAGTTTTTTTCCATCCCAAGTGGCCAAAAAAAGGTGAATGCACCAAAGGTGACTTGCCTAATCTGTAACATGGAACTTTCAAGGGGGAACCCTAACAAAAAATACTCATTTGGCAATAACACCATGATTCGCCACATGCAGCGCAGGCATCCCAACAACTATGCTGTGGCAGAGGTCCGAGAACTGGCCACAAACCCTCCCCAATCTTCACCCAGCACCTCCAAAAGAAAGCAACCAACTCCATCGGGACCAGAGACAAGGGAGATGGTCCCAAACATACAACCCCAGTTTGGGCAATACAAAATCACTTGTATTTTTTTGTGGTAAGACCATCACCTATGGTGAGCAAAGCATAAAGCTCATCAACCATGCTGGTGACAACCACAATTGCCCCAAAAAAGAATAATTTTTTCCGGATTTTTTTTGCTCCAGTTGAGCCGTTTACAATTCCCTGTTTTTTGTTTTTCCCCATAAAAATAACAAAAAAAATATAAAATTGTTCATAAAAGCCAAAAAAAGTACAAAATGTTCAAAAAAACATTTAAAAAAATATAAAACAACAAAAAGAAGAAAAAAAACAGTTATTTTCAGAACTACCTCCAATTTATAAAAAAAAGGCTACATTTTTTAAAAACTCTGTCCTTCTTTTTCCCCCATGGTACGCTCCCCAGTGCGCGTACCAGGCGCTCCCCCCGCGCCCTTTTATGGCCCCCACATCAAACCTAGGGGTCAGGGGGGGTCTACTCTGCCCCCTTTTGGTCATTTCCCCCTTTGTTTTTGCCACCTCTTGTGTCTCGATCCTACCGAGACACAAGATGGCGGCTGCTCCGGACTGTTTGGAATGTTGACAGACACCCGAGAGCCAATCAGGTTTCCACAAGCGAACTCGCGTAGCGCGCTGGTTCGCGCCCCGGTGCGCGTACCGGAGAGCGCTTATAGATATGTATTTTTTTTAACCTAAATTACTCAAAATCCACTGGAGCACATATCTTGAGACATAGCAAAGGCACATCGGGCTACCAGTCCCTACAATTTTGCCAAGTTTGGTGGAAATCCATTCAGCCGTTCGGGCTAAAAGTGAGGTCGACCGCCCTATGGAAATTAACATGGGGAAAACATGTTTTGGGACCCCCCTTTTTTCTCGGCCCTCGCTTAACGAATCCCCCCTAAACTTTCAGGGAAGGACCGGAGCGCCGCCAGGCAAATTTGAGGTAATTCTAAGGCAGATTCCTCAACCGGCGCCAAAGTAATACACAATAGAATGTTGCGATTTCCCTATTCAAAATAATCCTAACTATAATTACCTACTGGCGACCGCCAGTAGGTAATATACACACATATATATATATATATATATATATATATATATATATATATATATATATATATATATATATATATATATATATATATATATATATATATATATATTACCTACTGGCGGTCGCCAGTAGGTATATATAGTTAGGATTTTTTCCCTATGGGATTTCTGAAAATTCTATGCCTAATAACTTTGGCGTTTGTGGACGGAATCGGCTGAAATTTTCAGGAAAATGGCACATTTTGTTTCTGAGCAGCCCCTGACAATTTGGGGGGGTTTCATCAAGGGGGGGCCGAGAAAAAAGGGGGGTCCCAAAACGCGTTTTTTGCATTGAGTTTTCCATAGGGCGGTTGGACTCACTTTTAGCTCGAACGGCTGAATGGATTTGCACGAAACTTGGCAAAATTGTAGGGACTGTTAGCCCGATGTGCCTTTGCTAGGTCTCAATATATGTGCTTCAGTGGATTTTGAGAAATTAACGTTTAAATCAAGATATATATCTGTAACAGCGCTCCGGGCAGCGATCCGGTCCGCTTACTTTTCGCTTATCGGAACTTTGCGCGCAGAAAGCTGATTGGCTCTCCGGTGTCTGTCAACATTCTAAACAGTCCGGAGCGGCCGCCATCTTGTCTCTCGGTAGGATCGAGAGAGAAGAAGAGGTGAAAAACGAAAGGGGAATTTAATGAAAGGGGGCAAGGTATCCCCCTCTTGACCCCCTAGGAATGTTGTTGGGGTTATTAAAGGGTCCCGTGGGGAAAATAAAAATAAAAATGATTTTTCACGGTAGAAGCGCTTCACGGGCCGCGAACTGGGCCGCAAACTGGTAGCGGCCGCCATCTTGTCTCTCGGTAGGATCGAGAGAGAAGAAAAGGTGAAAAACTAAGGGGGAATTTAATGAAAGGGGGCAAGGTATCCTCCTCTTGACCCCCTAGGAATGTTGTTGGGGTTATTAAAGGGTCCCGTGGGGAAAATAAAAAAAAAAATGATTTTTCACGGTAGAAGCGCTTCACGGGCCGCGAACTGGGCCGCAAACTGGTAGCGAAACGGGAATTCGCCATTTTGTGCTTCGTTTTAATTGTTTAGAGACAAAAATTATCGCCGCACATCGGCCACAATGCATGAATATCGCTGAAAAGTCAGCGATATTCATGCATTATCCTGCAAATGCTCTTAGCCATGTTATCCACCTTCCATTGGATAACATGGCTAAAAACTGCTCTGTGCGTGAGCTTTTTTGTGTTTCAAAATTTAATAACATTTCTAACATTTAACTAGTTTATGAATTACATATAAAAATGATGAAAGACTCAAACAATTTTTTAATATTACATACAATTTTATTTTTCGGATTGTTTTTCAAAATTTAATACAACGTCTAGCATTTCACTGTCTGATATGTGTTCTTGTTCAGTGAACATAAGTTCCAACATTTGACCGTCATCATAATGATGTAAATGATCCACAGATTCTACACATTGAACTAATTCATGGTCCCGTGATTCATCCATGAAATCTGAGTCATCATTGTCCTCAATAACTTTTTCTGTGTTGTTCTCCAGAACAATTTCGAAGGAAACATTCTGCTCACCTTCCATTTTATTGCTGTAATTTGCATAAAAAATAAATATATCAGTAGAGATAGGGCACTGTTGGGTTTAAGTTCAGACAGGCACTTGTGAGTTTATAACAGAGAAGTAATCTATGGGCACTGTATGGTTTCAGGCGTGAAGTAGTACTATTAAAAAGTGCCTGTGAAGATGCCTAAGTAAATTCATAATTATACCACAGAAACCTAAATCAGTCCATAATTATAATAAAGAAGCCTTTCTCAATGTCTAACTCTTACAGAGGGATAGTATATAACTATCTGAAAAAGTTTACCATATTTACTTATAGTGCACAATATACTTCAGTTTTAAAAATAACAACTTACCTTTAGAATCAAGTTGATGTTATTAGTGATATTCTAAATGATATATACAACAACAAGTAGTAGTCAAAATGGCTGTGTTTCCTTCTCTTCCTTTATATATATTCAGGTATATAACCAATCAAATGTCAGGTAATAAAAGTAGAAAATGAAAGTAACATTTTCATTGGTTGTCAATTCCAACACTTCAGATGTGTTTTGTGAAGTAATTTACCTCACGGTACTTGGAGAGGTCTACAGGCTAAATGGCTAAATGAAATTTCAATGAAATTTGTGAGAATGGAAGGGATTGTTATGTAGTATGAGCTAATCTATATTTGGTGAGAGTGTCTCTAGTCGTTTTTCTGTAAATTACTTTCCCACCTTTTTTTTGGACCGCTTTCCGGGAAGCGGCCCAGTTAGCGAACCTTAAGCGTCACGGGAGTCCACCATTTTGTGTTTCGGTCGCATTAAGATACAAGATGGAGGGCAAATAATGTTTAGAATGGGTAGAAGGGGTCATGGTAGACTTATCTTGACCCTCTAGGTTTTCTGAGGGTGGCTGAGGAGGCTTACATGTGCGGAAAAAAACATTTTTTTAAAAAAAATTCCGCGAGGTTAGCTTTCGGTTCGCGAACCGGGTAGCGCTCTTTGAGCGTATTTTGTGGAAAATTAATGAAAAAAATTAGAAAAAAATAATAATTGTGAGTGATCAGATGAAGGGTAGCTCTGAGAAGAGCTTTTGGGTTTATGGTACATTTAGGTACTTATAAGTAGGTACCAATGCACAGTCTTAAATTCAGAATGAAAATTCTGTTGCCCTCATCTGAGAAGTGAACTCCATCTCCTCTGTAGATATCTTGCATGTAGTAACGCAAGTTATTGTTGTACAGAGAGCCCATTCCATGGTCTCTCATGAAAGCTGAAACAGATTTGTTTACATGCTTCCTCGCTTTCTCAATTTGTGGACAAAATTGGTTGGACCACTTCCATTTCTGTCTTTGGCATATATTGGAATATACCAAGGCAGTTTGAGGAAAAAGTGCCATTAATTGCTCAAAGGTGTCCTTTAAAAGCATTTCCAGACCTACCCCTGTCAAAGTGCCCAAATCATTACCTCCACAGTGCACAATTAACAGGTCAGGTTTTGGCAAATGCATAAAGGTTTTCACCAATGGAATCAATTGGTGACATTTTAATCCTCTTTGGCCCAACCACTTAATTTCCACATCTTGTAAATTGAGGTTAGGTAAATTTCTGTTCTCAGCATACCTTTGAGCCCAGTGGATGTAACTATGTCCAACAATCCAGACGTTAAACATGGTGGGAGAAGGTTGTTCTGCAGTCAGATGAAGTGTGGTAATGAAAGGGCAGTTGAAACAGTAGGAGTTTCTAAAGAAAAAAAACTGTGGATTTACAATGCTAATGAATCATTAGCAGTGATTGGTGCATTTCCATTTCTGATAACAGAAAGTTGGGGTGCATGGATGTGTTCTTTGAAACATGTAATTTGAATGGTCAAGGAAGAAACATTTAATGAAAGATTGCACTGGATACGCAGGTGCACTGAGAGTTCAGAGTTCAATTGAAACATTGTTGTGTGAACTTGCAAACATGAGAGGTCTTCCAGGAGGTGGTTGCTATGGAAACAAGGCAGACAGGGCAGAGGGGGGAAGGGTTTTGATTTGAAAAAAGTGAGGGAAGAGGTATGATTGGCTACTATGAGAGATATGTGAAAGGAATATCTGTATTTCTGTGCTTTCAATAGCTGCAGCCTTTGGAGTGCATCCTTTTTCTTCTGCTGAAGACAATTTGGTGTATTTCTTTGACTGTTTTCAAAACTCAAAATATTTGCTAAGGTGAGAAAAGATTTATTTAATTTAGATAGAGAATAGTATGATTTAAGGAGAAAATGATGAAGAAAGCTGTGTTTTTAAAATGTGGTTTTGTCTCTAGTGATATAGTAATAGAATTAGTTTCATAGGTTGTTTGGGGTCATATTTAGAAGGCATTTTAGTGTCTTTGATGTTATTTTTCCCTTTTTAAATGGAAAGCGTTCCTCATGGGGCCCTGAGCAGTTCTTAGCCATGTTATTTAATAGGAAGTGGATAACATGGCTAAGAGCATTTGCTGGAAAATGCATGAATATCGCTGACTTTTCTGTGATGTTATGTTTACCTTTTTAAATGGAAAGTGTTCCTCTTGGGGCAAGTGTCTTGTAAATACGCTCCCACTTGCGCTTGGCAAATCTAGATTTTGATTATGGGAGTTACCTAGCCATGTTAATAGTGTCCCAAAAATGGTGCTAGGGCATTCCAGAAAACACTTTCATGTGTCTCAAGGACATTTTTAGTCATTTCTTTATGAATGCAGGTATACAATTGATTTATATGCTGTGTTTAAAAACGAATTTTGAAATCAAATAAATTTCAGGATATGCACTGTTAGAGCTTCATAGGTTGTTTGGGGTCATATTTAGAAGGCATTTTAGTGTTTTTGATGTTATTTTTCCCTTTGTAAATGGAAAGCGTTCCTCATGGGACCCTGAGCAGTTCTTAGCCATGTTATTTAATAGGAAGTGGATAACATGGCTAAGAGCATTTGCTGGAAAATGCATGAATATCGCTGATTTTTCTGCGATATTCATGCATTGCGGCCGTTTATTTTCACATTTGCAAGCACTTCTTAGCCATGTTATGCAATGGGAGGTGGATAACATGGCTATGAGCATTTGCTTCAAAGGTTGTTTGGGGTTATACACCATTTTTGGGAAATTATTAACATGCCTATCTAACTCCCATAATCAAAATCTAAATTTGCCAACCGCAGGTGGGTGCGTATTTACAATAAATTTGCACCATGAAGAACGTAAAATAGCATACTAGACACTCAAATGCTATGTTAAATAATTAGTACGGCATTAAGTTTTAGATGACTGTTATTTATTTACTGTTTGGTAATAGTGGTTAATAACATTTTATATTATATTTTTCCACAGATTCAACTGCAGATTCTTTCATAGTTTGTAAAATGCCTTCGAAAAGTAGAGTAAGAAAGGCTAGAAAACGTCAAAGACAGCAGGATGATGTTTTATTGCAGCAGTCCTCTTCCCCAAATACTTGTCAAAACACCAAGAAAGGTCCGGGTAAGAGCACAAAATCATTCTTAAGAAATATTTGTAGTAAAAAAAGTTTTGCTCAAAAAAATGTTTCAGTTCACAAAAAGAAAAGTAATTTAAATGGAAAGGAGAGACCCATCACAAATGTTACTGGTAGAGGAAGAGATAACTCTGTGCATGATAGTAGAAGGAAACAACAGTTTAGGGACATTCGAAATCGAATGTTCCGTAATAGGATATTAGTTAATTTATTGAAAAATATTAAAAAGAAAGGCCAGCAGAAAGCGGCATTTTATAAGAAGAAGAAAAATGTAGAGAAAATTATTGATCATGCTTTTGAAATTAAGCGAAAGTTGTTTATTTTGGTAATCAATAGAATTAGGAAACTAAGCAAGGTAATTTCTGATTTCAAAACAAAAAGTAGATGGAAGAGAGTAGTAAATCGTACTAACTTTTGTGAAGTTTTTTCCGGAGAATGGATGCATAGTTCAAGTTCTGAGGCATTTTTTAATGAGGAGACTTATTTTCAGGATAATGATTTGGTGCATGCAGTTGACATCAGTGGTCGAGCTTATGAAGTGAAGGATGGTTGTCCAGTTGAAAAAGAACAACTTGTGACAACAGAGACAGAAGAGGCGCTAAGTGATGAGGTTTTAGGAAGACGTCCTAAGGGTCCTGTGTACATTTGGAAGTGTAGTTCTATTTGCAGTGTGCGACAGGTTTCCATCAATTTTCTTTGTGATTTTATACGGACATTTAATAAGAAAAGTTTGAAGCAGAAAATGAAGTTGTTGCAAGATTTAGATCCTTGCAGAGTGAGACAAATGACAGGTTTGCGTGGTCATTCACTGGCTTGTCTTTCTAGGAGAGTATGCCAGAGTGTTTTTCATCATTTCAGGATGCTAGCAGTGCATCATAATAAAGTGAGAAAATTAGTGAGAATGTTGTATTATGCTAAGAGTCCAGCAATTATGCTTAAACAATTATGTGCTGCTCTTTTGCATGGTTCTGAAATAGATGTGAAGAATATTTGTGAAGAAATTGAGTTTTGTTACTTTGGTAGTAAAGATGAGAATGTTCAAATTGACCCAGAAGTAGAGGGTAATGTGGAAGATAATGTACAGGTTTCCAGTACTGATAATTTTCAGAAGGAAATTGCCACGTTTCAGATGAAATCAAGTGAGAGGCCTAATTTCACTTGTGTATGTTGTCGACGCACTTATTATAAGAATCAGACTAAGGTAGTGGATTTATATGCAAAAAGTGAAAGGGAAAATAATAGTGAATGGAAGGATTTTGCCACATACTTGATGGTAGAAAATTATTTTGATTTGGGATTGGATCAACGTGTGTGTACTTATTGTTGTAATAAATTAAACCAAAACCAGATGCCTGCTAGGGCAGTTCATAATATTCTGGAATTGGTTGAGATTCCTTCTGAATTGAAGGATTTAAATACTTATGAATCTATTTTGATTCAAAGTATCCATCCCTTTCAGGCTATTGTAAGAATGGAGCCAAAGACAGGGAAGTTGCCTCCAGCAGATTTACAGAGAGGATTAAAGGGAAGAGTTGTTTATTTGCCTCTAGATTTGAACAAAAACATTAACACAATTGGAATAGAAGAAGTGGAAGAGGAACCTCTGGTTATCTTGGTTAATGGGGTTCCGACAAAGAATAAGAAAATATGGCAAGATTTAGTGGATGTTAGGAAAGTCAAAAAGGCAACAGTGTATTTGAAGAAAAATAATAAGTACTATAAGAATGTATATGTTGCAGAAGAGGAAGTAAGTGATGAAGAGGATAGCGATTTGTGTGCTGGCCAAATTGAGAAAGTAGAGGCCTCTAAAAGTGAAGAAATATATGAACATTATAGTGTTCATCCTTTGCATTCCAAGGAAGTCATGGGGAATGCTATTGAGTTGTTTCAAATGAAACAAGCCAAAGGGAGTCCCATTAGTGTTTGGGAGGAAAGTTTGGAAGCTCGGTGTTTCCCACAGCTATTTCCCACAGGTCAAGGAGGAAGATATGATGAGCGACCTCATCAAATTCCTGCGTCTGAATACCGGACTTTACGATTGTATGCAGCAGATCCTAGGTTTCGGCAATGCATTCCCTATTTGTTTCATCTCCTGTTTGAAAGCGATCTGTCTGGACTGTCATATGCAGTGAACCACATCTTAAAAAGTGGTATACAGATGCAAAACATCTCGGCAAGTGACTTTATGGATAAAGTCAATGTCCAAGACAGTATTTTGGATTCTCACTTAATTAATCTCATGGCGTGTCAGCGTGGTACTAATGAGTACTGGTACCGTCGTCATGGTGATTTAAAATGTATGCTGAGGAACTTAGGAACTCCAACATGGTTCCTCACTCTGAGCTGTGCCGAGTATGGCTGGGAAGACTTACTTGAATTTCTACGAGAGGCAAATGGAAATATTGAAAACATTGAATTCAAGACACCTGGAGAACTGTGTTCTTTGGATCCAGTGAATGTATGCAGGTACTTCAATCATAGATTTGAAGCTATGATGTCTTTCATCACAAATAAAAAGAATCCACCTCTTGGAGAGGTGTTGGATTTCTTCTGGAGAAAGGAGTACCAAGCAAGAGGTGCCCCTCATATACATATGTTGTTGTGGATCAAGGATGCACCTAAATTTGGAACAGATCCGGATGACTTAGTGATGAATTTCATCGAACAGTATTCTACGTGTGCTGTTCCAAACGCAACGGAGAAGAAAAGTCTAAGAGAACAAGTTCTACGTTTCCAAAGCCATCGTTGTGGAAAGTACTGTCGTCGTAAATTCAGAAACAAGGACAAGTTCTACACCAAATGTCGTTTCAACTTTCCACGACCGGTGATTTCTAAAGGAAGAGTGAACAGTTTGATGTCTTCGCTGCGACATAATGTGACGAGGAAATCACCCAAGAATACATACAATTTGAAAAGGAACGAAGAGTCCAAGTACATCAATGACTACAACCCAGTGATTTTGTCCATGTGGAATGCTAACATGGATATACAGTTTGTGGCTGACAACTGTATGGCTGTGGCTCGGTATGTGACATCTTACATCACCAAAAAAGAAAAGACCGAACTGAAGGATATGTGGGAGGATATTTCTCATGAAAAGAGCCTCAGCAAGAAGTTGTACAGTTTCAGTCTGAAGATGTTGTCGCATCGAGAAATCGGAGCTTACGAATGTTCTGACCGGTTGTCTTCAGCAAGTCTCTATGCCAAATCCAGGAGTCTAGTTTGGGCGAGTCTTGGTCTTGCTGCAACGCGAAATCGAGTTCTAAAACCTGTCCGGGAAATTGAGTATTTGGCAGAAAAGGAACCAAACAGTACCGACATTTTGAAGACCAACATGTTGGATACATATTATCCAAATCGAAGCAGTCACCTTGAGAATGTTTGTCTATATGAGGTTCTCCAAAATTATATATTCAAGAGGAACATCAAAGAAGATATTGAGAAAGGAGTGTATGCTGTAATTGGAAGTGAGGGATGCCTGGTCAAGCAAAGAAAATGCCAATTAGTAAACCATCGAAAATTGAGTGGTGAATCTCCAGAAAAAAAGGAGTTTTTTTATTTAGCACTTTTGCAACTTTTCAAGCCTTGGCGTGCAGAAGAGGAACTGCTTGGAGATTTCCTCTGTTACGAAGACTCTTTCAATGCAGCCAAGGAGTCCATAGAATGTCCTGCTTTTTCTAAATATCAAGAAATGCTAACTTTGGAAATTGAGCAGGAAGCAACGATTGCAGCCGAGATTGCCAGAGACAGTTCTCAGGACAGTCAGAGTTCTGTTTCATTGAGTCAAGATCCACTTGGAGGACCTTTTATCGAAAATGAAGCTGCCACTGCTATGAATGAAGTGGAAAGAGCCATGGCACATGCTCAGGAGGATTCAGTTAACTTAGAAGACTTGGAAAAACAACTCAACGTTGAGCAGAGGAAAATATATGATGAAGTTACCACGGAAATTGAGCACGGATTAAGTCATGAGAAGAACAAGTGCTCATGTACATCGTTGAAGCCTGTCCGACTGTACGTGAGTGGAGAAGCGGGAACTGGAAAAAGTTTCCTCATTAAAGCAATCTCTTGTTATTTGAAGGAAAGGACTGAGTCATCGCTGTCTTGTGTTGTCACCGCTCCTACTGGACTGGCAGCACATAACATTAAAGGTATTACTTTGCATCGTCTACTGATGCTGCCGGTGGAGCATGACAACAAATTACAATACAACAAGTTATCTGGAGATGCTTGCTGTGAAGTTTCAAGAGTCTTGAGGAAAATGAAACTACTTATCATTGACGAAGTAAGCATGGTTTCCAATGTCATGCTTGCCTTTGTGCATTTGAGAATGCAAGAAGTACTTAAAACTGAATATGATGTGTTATTTGGTGGGAAACACATCATTGTTTTCGGAGATCTTCTGCAGCTGACACCAGTAAAAGGTCAACCTGTGTTCAAAATACTCACGCATGAAGATACCAGGAAGTGCCTAGGGAGCATTGGCAACGTCAATATATGGTTAAACTTCAATTATGCAGAACTGCATCAAAATATGCGTCAGGCAAAGGATGAAGATTACAAGAATATTCTACAAGATATTAGAATTGGAAAAGTGACTGAGCATGGGAAAGAAGCTTTAAATGCACGATTACTGTCAAATTTATATCCCAAACAAGAGATTGTGCCTGAGAATATTTTTCAGAAAATTACTGAGAAGAAATCCGGGATATGTCTCATGCCAACTCTTGCAGAATGTGCCATCTTCAACAACAAAATGTTGAATTTAGAAAAGCAAGAGATTGTGAAACTTGAAGCTATCGACAAATTAGAGCATATGGGATCAACAATTATTTTGTCAGACAATTTGAAATCAAAATTGGATTCATTAGAGAAGACTATATCTAAAACAGCGGGTTTTGAAAAGACTTTGAATGTGTGTTTAAATTGCCAAATTATTTTGAGAAGGAATTTACATGTAGAAAGAGGTCTGGTAAATGGATCAATGGGTAATGTTGTTGATTTTGAGAAATACAGAAATAGAGATGGAATAGAATTTTTAAGAATTAAATTTGATGGCATTGAGGAAGTACAGCAAATTGGTCGTTGTTCTGCTAGGTTTTTGCTTGTTAAAGATTTATATGTTCGCCGTAAACAGTTTCCTGTTTGCTTGGCATATGCGGTGACAATCCATAAATCGCAAGGTTTAAGTGTAGACTGTGCATTGGTGAATATTGGCAGTTCTGTGTTCAAGGAGGGTATGGCATATGTGGCATTGTCACGAGTTAGAACTTTATCGGGATTGTACTTGATTGACTGTGATGTCACAAACATTTGTGCGGATCTAGATTGTGTTAAGGAATACAATAGGTTAAGAAGAGAGTATGCGCCACATTTGCCTCAATATCCTTTGTTTGAGAAACGTGTGGTAGGCCGCAAACGTAGAAATAGCAGTAATAGTAGGGAGGTTGTTGCAAAAAGACTAAAAGTCAATGAACCGAAAATTGTTAGCAGAAAGAAAGTGGATTCTGTTGAAGATGTTGTCGGTTTTCAATTTGAAAACAGTTCTGGTGTCAACTGCTATGCAAATGTAGTGGTTAATGTTCTCTTTTCACTAGAGAGTTTAAAAGAACAGATTCTGTTGAATTCTGAACAAATTTTATGCTGTTTGTTGAATTCTGTTTTCGAGAAATGTAGCACTGATCGAACAAAAGTAGAAAGTGTGTCTGAAGTTCGTTATCTGTTAGATGAATGTTCAGGTCAAACAGACTTCTCTGAAAATAATCAGCAAGATTGTCAGGAGTTTTTAATGTATATGCTTGATATATTGCAAGTTGAGGGTGTAGATGTAGATCACCTGTTTGGGCTTTCTTATCAATGGCAGCATGACTGCGAGAATTGTATGGTATCAAGTACTACTAGTGTAGACTCAGAAAGATTTATATATTTAACTTTGCCAGACAGTAAATCAGTCTCCTTTAATAAGCTAGTAAATGCAGCGGATCACAACATGGAGTGTAGCCAATGTAAATCTGAAATGATGTCAACATTACTTATACGTAGTTTTGGACAGTATGTCATTTTAATGATCCAACGATGTAGGCCTGATGGATCAAAATTGTCAACTTTAATAAAAAAATTTGTGGCTTCTCAGCTTTCAATATCAGGAAGGACTTTTGTAACTGTAGCAATTATCTATCACGATGGTCCTTCAACAACTTCAGGACATTATACAGCTTATTTAAAGTCTCGAAACGGCTGGTCATTCTGCAATGATTCTGTTGTAAGTTTCAAAAAAAAATTGCCGTTTGACCTTAAAAATTCTTACCTGGTGTTTTTAAAACCAAAATTTTAAAGAAAGAATCTCGAGATTTCCTGTGAAGAATTGGAAAAGGTTCATCAAGTTGAGGGAATGTAAGTCTGCAATGCTGTCTAGATTATTGGTCCAAAACTTTTAATTATAATGTTATTTTGTAAAATCCGACTATATAAACCTGATGCAAGTAAGTCTGCTTCATAGTAAGCAGTATCAGTGTCATAGGAAAAGGAGAACATGAGTGACAAAGAAGAGTAAGATATTAGTAGTCCAGGATTGTGAAAATAATCTCAAATGTTTTCTTTTTGCAAGTTGCGAAAATAGAAAATGTCGGGATTTGATTGGAAGAATTACAAGACTTGCGAATCGCGGCAACATGATTTGGCCTAGTGGAAACATGTGATAGAATGAGAGAAGTCTTTTTTTCTATGTAACATATTTTTCGTATCGATGGAGGTTTTCTTTCAGAAAGTGGCGGGCTGAAAATATTAATAGCACAACAGAGTGGATGCTGTTCATAGGAGATCCTTTGACGTCATTGAAAGTAAGTTAATTTTAAGGAGTTTTGAAATCAGATTTCTTAGGTTGTATGGGTTTTTTAAACACAGTCATTTTGATTGTGTTTTTTTTTCCCCGCTGTTACATGATGAATATCTTCAAGTCACTGATTTAAGTGAAATTTGATACATTCTGAGAACAGCAAAAATAAACCATTTAACATGTATAATTAATGTTCTTCTGTTTGTACTTATGATATACATTTAGAAATGTGAGGTAGATATGGAAAAACTGATTCTTTTGTAAGTGTCAATTTTAATGCTTATAGTGCTGTATTTCCGGGTACTGTTTTTTTTAAAAGGAATAGGCCTCACCTCAAAGAAAGCTCTTCAAAGCAGACATCTTATTTGCATCCTAAAACTATCATTTAAAATATTAGAGACAATTTTATGATGGCTTTACATCTTCAACATCAAGATACAGTTTTTTGTAAAATATATATATTTAGGATTGTGTAGGGGACGTAGAGAAGCAGAGACTTCTGTAAATGTCAAAGTTGTTGATAAACTGTTTGTTCTTGAACCTTTTCCCTTGTCTTTTCTAATTTTTAAGTACATGTTTTAATATTTTTGGAAATGTTTGTTCTCTGTTTTACAGATTGAAAGTATGAAAAAATATTTTAAAAAGGTAACAAGAATTATAAGGTAAATGTTTTCTACTCTTTTTACCCGCAATGCACTGCTGATGATGTCACTGACACTATCTCTCATTTACTCTCTATAGCTGTCTTTCTTTTTACATTATTCTCTGTTTACTTCCCTTATACTAACTCTTCTTTTTTTAAAAAAATATTTTTTTTAGTTCGCTTAAAGTTCGCGAACCGGTCAGCGAACTTGAAGCGAACCAAAAGAAATAGAGTTTGCCAGAGTGATAAACATTCTAGCAATTTTATTTGAAAGGGGAGGTAGTTCTGAAAAGAACTTTTTTTTTTGTTTTTGTTGTTTTATATATTTTTTTTTTTTTCTGAACATTTTTTGATTTTTTTGTATTTTTAGAACAGTTTTATGTTTTTTTTGTGTTTTTTATGGAGGGGAAACAACAAAAAAACAGGCATTGAAAACGGCTCAACAGGAGCAAAAAAAAAATTACTTCTTGGGTGCATTAGGGCACTTATGGTTTTCGAACACCATATTAATCAAATTGATGCTCATGTTCCCATACGACAACATTGCACCGCAATATATACAAGTCAACCTCATATGTTGGAAATTTGGTTGAATATTTGGCACAGTTTCCTGTGTCTGTCTTCCTGACAAAGACATTGATGAGGTAGATCTGGCCACAGGAGTTGTCGGGGGATTGTCTTGTAGGTCCCTTAACTCAGCCCGGCTGTAGTTCAAGGGATGCCACCTGGTCATATGTCGATGCATAGTATAGTTGCCCATACTATATTTCTTCTCTGTGCCTCTTGACAATCTGTAATCACAGATGAGGCAGGTGACATATTTCGCATTCACCTTCTTCTCCCCTGGAGGGATGGAAAAAAACTGCCAGATGAAACTAGTTTTTCTCTTTGAAACACGGGGCAACTCTGGGATAAATTGTTGTTGATGTGGATCCTCTTCTTCTTCTTCCTCCTCTTCCTGCTCTCTGTTGGAGGTAAATTGACTTGGTGGTCCTGTCTTCTTATGAGGAGGTGGAGGTGGTGGTGGGGGTGTACCAGCTGCAGCAAGAATGGAAGCCATTGTTGAACTTCACGTAAATGGTCTTTCTCTCACCAAGATGAAAGTCAGAGTGAGGAAAGAAGGAGGGGTTTACATGATTTGGGAAAAGCAAAAGTTCTGAACCAATGAAAAGTGTTATTTTTAGGTCACATGACCTAGTATTACATCATTAGGAAACCAAAAGTGAAATGAACTAATGAAAAGTGTTATTATCGAGTCACATGACCTGCTGTCTTTACGTTTCGCGCTTTGCGCCACTATCCAATCCGCTTCCGGGTCCGCTAACTTGGCGCGTCGGATAACGTATTACGCGACAACGCAAAACGTCATGATAACGTAACAGTTACGCTTAAGGAACGATTACCGGCTCGCGCACCAAGTCGCGGCTTTGAATTCAGCTAACGGGAAGCTGACCAGTTCGCGGACTAGGAGCGGAACAAATTTTTTTTTTTAAAAAATGTATAAAAAACATGTACAATATATTTTATGATTTAAAGAAGAATACATTTTACAGATACAAATATTAGCTTTCAAAAAACCATTGAAATTCAATGAAAAAACCATAGGTTATAGTCCATATATAGTTAGGAATTAGCATTTACAAAACCTTATTTTACTCGCATAAAACCATTGAAATTCCATATATAGTTAGATGCGCTAACTATATATCGCGCACCCGCAATCCACTGCTGATGATGTCACATATTACATCATTCATGACATGGTCAGTGACATCACTGATGACATCACTGATCACAACATCCAGTGACTGTATGTTTCTGTAAAGTTAAAATATGTCTTACATATTGAAGAATGAGTGGATGTATAAATGTCTGGATGAAGGATTTAGTAGGTGCATGACTGATTGTATGAGGGAGTGATTAAATGTGTTTCACTGAGTGCATGGGTTAGTGAATAAACTATATTAGTTTGTGCATCATTATATCTGTTGTTCTGTAAACTGCTGCATGTGTTGATCAGTAGCTATATGAATAACTTTATGGGTTATTGATTGGTTGCTCAAGTATTTGTATGGGAGACTGAGTATATGTGTGAGTGGCTGGGAGGTGTGTGACTCTGTGCATAGATGTGTGAGCAGTTGATTCACTAGATGTATGGTTTCAAAAGTGCATGTGGAAACAGCTGTATGGGCGGTTGACTGTGTGCATGAGTGTATTGGTGAGTGAATGGATATCTCAGTGCTACATGTCAAAGTAAGTACATATGTAAAACACTGTACATGTGAGAGTTAACATATATAAATAACTGTGCATTAGAGCCAGTGAATGTGTGAATGGCTGTATGGATCATTGTGAACTTTTATTAGGGATTATATAAGAGAGTAAATATGTGTTAGAATATGCTTCAATAAGTAAGGTGTGTATAACTGTATAGTTGAGGAATTGGAGGTGTGATTGATTCTTTGCATGACTGTCTAGGTGTATGAGTAACTCCATGGATGAGTGACAATTTGTGAGTGTCTGTTTTCACTGAGTGTATCTAAGGATATATCAGAGTCTGTAGAGGTTCATCTTATTAACACATGAATGATGTCATCTGTGATGTTGTCAGTGATGTCATTTGAGTTGTCATCAGTGATGTCATCAGTGATGTCATTTGAGATGTCATCGGTGATGTCATTTGAGTTATCATCAGTGATGTCATCAGTGATGTCATTTGAGATGTCATCAGTGATGTCATTTGAGTTGTCATCAGTGATGTCATCAGTGATGTCACTGACCATGTCATGAATGATGTAATATGTGACATCATCAGCAGTGGATTGCGGGTGCGCGATATATAGTTAGCGCATCTAACTATATATGGAATTTCAATGGTTTTATGCGAGTAAAATAAGGTTTTGTAAATGCTAATTCCTAACTATATATGGACTATAACCTATGGTTTTTTCATTGAATATATATATATATATATATATATATATATATATAGATATATATATATATATATTACCTACTGCCAGTAGGTATATATAGTTAGGATTTTTTCTCTATGGAACTTTTGAAAATTCTATGCCTAATAACTTTGGCGTTTGTGGACGGTATTGGCTGAAATTTTCAGGAAAATGGCACATTTTGTTTCTGAGCAGCTCCTGGAAATTTGGGGGGTGCGTTAACCGGGCAGCTAACCGGCAGCGTAACAGGAGTCCGACATATTGTGTTTTTTGAACGTTTGTGATATGTGCACGTGTGGATTTTGTCTAATTAAGGTTAAAAAAATATATATATATCTTTAAGCGTGTTCTGGCGCGCTTACGTTTTGGGTTTGGTTTGCGCTGCAGAGACGATACGTCACGGTTATGCGATGCATCATGAGGCGTCTCACGGGCTACGTGATACGTCACTTAATAAAGAATATATTTTACAGCTATAGATATTAGCTTTTAAAAAACCAATGAAATTCACAGAAAAAACCATAGGTTATAGACCATATATAGTTAGGAATTTGCATTTACAAAACCTTGAAAATTCACTGAAAAAACCATAGGTTATAGACCATATATAGTTAGGGATTAGCATTTAAAAAACCTTATTTTATTTGCACAAAACCATTGAAATTCCATATATAGTTAGTTGCACTAACTATATATCGCGGACCTGCAATCCACTGCTAATGATGTCACATATTACATCATTCATGACATGGTCAGTGACATCACTGATGACATCACTGATGACATCTCAAATGACATCACTGATGACATCACTGATGACATCTCAAATGACATCACTGATGACATCACTGACATCTCATTTGACATTACTGATTACATCACTGATGATATCATTTATGTGATAATACATCTTCCGACTCTAATATAACCTTAGATACACTCAGTGTAAACAGGCACTCACAGACTGTCACACATCCATGGAGTTACTCACACACCTAGTCAGTCATGCAAAGAATCAATCACATCTCCATTTCCTCAACTATACAGTTATACACACCTTACTTATTCAAACATATAGTAACACATATTTACTCTCTTATACAATCCTTGATACAAGTTCACAATGATTCATACAGCCACTCACACATTCACTGGCTCTTATGTTCAGTTATTTATATATGTCAACTCTCACATGGAGTGTGTTTTACATATGTACTTACTTTGACATGTAGCACTGAGATATCCATTCACTCACCAATATACTCATGCACACAGTCAACTGTCCATACAGCTGTTTCTACATGCACTTTTGAACCCATACACCTAGGGAATCAACTGCTCACACATCTATGCACAGAGTTATACACCTCCCAGCCACCCACACACATACTCAGTCTCCCATACAAATACTTGGGCAACCATTCAATAACCCATATAGTTACTGATATAGCTACTGATTTAAACATGCAGCAGTTTACAGAACAACATAAATAATGATTGCCAAATTAAGACACTTTAATCACTAACCCATACACTCAGTGAGACACATTTAATCATTCTCTCATACAGTCAGTCATGCACCTACTAAATCCTTCATCCAGACACTTATACATCCACTCATTCTTCAATATGTAAGACATATTTTAACTTTACAGAAACATACAGTCACTGGGTGTTGTCATCAGTGATGTCATCAGTGATGTCATCAGTGATGTCATTTGAGATGTCATCAGTGATGTCATCAGTGATGTCACTGACCATGTCATGAATGATGTAATATGTGGCATCATTAGCAGTGGATTGCGGGTCCGCGATATATAGTTAGTGCAACTAACTATATATGGAATTTCAATGGTTTTGTGCAAATAAAATAAGGTTTTTTAAATGCTAATCCCTAACTATATATGGTCTATAACCTATGGTTTTTTCAGTGAATTTTCAAGGTTTTGTAAATGCAAATTCCTAACTATATATGGTCTATAACCTATGGTTTTTTCTGTGAATATATATATATATATATATATATTACCTACTGGCAGTCGCCAGTAGGTAATTATAGTTAGGATTATATATATGTATACACATATACATATATATATATATATATATATATATATATATATATATATATATATATATATATATATATATATATATATATATATATATAGCACTCCAGTACTATGATAATAATTCTCTGACCTGAGCACAAAGCTTCAGAAGAGATTGCTATAGCAAGGAAGGAAGGGGACACCCAAATACTTTACCAGATCAGCCAAATGTTATCTAGTGATCAATTGGGGAGTTATAGATGCCACAACCATATTCCCTCAATGCCACTTGGCATTATGTACTCACGTGACGCAATAGCACTAAATAGATAAGGTCCCTTAAAGGTATAGAAAGTGCACCTGTTGTGTGTTCTGACATTTATGTATGTGTACGTTTGTCAGTAACCCCGTCACGCCAAAGCGTCCCCTGCATTGTTTGTCAACACCCATATGGTGGGAATATCAATCATATTGCAGTGTTCCTACAATACGCACTTTGCCCAATGTTTGTTTTTTCTTTAATGTATTTGCTTTTGCCAACGTTTTTTTTTATGGCCCATGCCAATGCTTGTTAGATATCTGAGGATCTGGGGACACAGGTGCATCTGCTTGCAGTGGGTTTAACACATGATCTGTAACTGTACCGAGCACATGGATTGAACACGCCCAGCAACACCCAGGATCTCGGTTATAAAAAGCCTCGATCTACAGCTGTTTCCTGCCACAGGAATTCCCTGGAGCCTCATGTTGGAGTTTCAGTTGAAGAGAAGGATTTCACCTTGTGACCTCTGCCAGCAGAAATCCTACCTGTCTTTGTGCCAGCTCTGGACTGAGATAAGAACATTTCTGGACTCATTTTAAAAGTGCTTCAGAGCTAAGTGTTCAATTGAAGCTTTACATTTGTTGTTTGTTGTTGTTATTGTAAATGATCAAGAGCTAAGTGTTCAATTGAAGCTTTACATTTTTTTGTTTTGCTATTGTTAATGATCACTAGTGCTATTTAAGTGAAGAACTTGGCGTTTAAACTAATGGTATTACTTTTCAATGCAATTTGGAAAACTGCCTGATATTGTTGCACATGCATTTGATTGTAAAATGGGCAACTATTCTTCCTGGTGTTTTTGAAGCTTTCTGATGCTTGATGCATACGTTTTCTGGTTGTTTTTGGACAACAACTCTCCTTGTATTTTGAAATTGACTGATTTTGGTTGTGCACTTCTTTGGCAGTAGTAAGGGGACATTTGATTACATAGTAAAGCGCCAAGGTCTATATGTAAAGAGCACCTTTTCTGATATTGTTGTGCGCAATTGTGTTTTAGTGCGCCGTTCTTAAAGTTGCTGGATATTTTGGGCAGTATTCTAAGGCACAGTTGCTTATTGTGTTTTAAAAAAGACTTGGATTGAACTCTGGAAATATATATGAAACGTCTTTGGAAAAGTCTTGTGCATAATCAGGTGAGAACATAAGGTATTACAAAAGAACAAATATATTATGTGAATTCACAACATATAATACACAGTCTAATACAAATTCCTGTTTAATGTTCATAGAAACCTGTAAATACATTTCTTAATTGCTTATTGAGAGACAAACTGTTTGAAGCGCCATCACGCCTAAAAGGTACTCAGAAGTAGTAGAAGGCGTAATGTTGGTATTGATAGTAGTCTAAAGAGTTTTTAGGGCATTCTCTGCTTATCTACCTCTGTATATTTTTGGAAAAGTTGTGAGTAGTTCGCCGAGTCAAATTCCGGAACCTGGCTGGCCCAGACGGCACACACCCTCTTCTTGGCAAAGCATGAAGAGTAGCAGTCTCACTTTCTTGTCTTTCATCCCAAATCCCCTTCCCAATTCGGGCACCTGCCAGGGCTTCTGTTTTTAGTCAACTGCACTGAGAGGTGTTCAGGGGGGGTTGAGGAACTGTCATCGTCCCTGCAGACGGACCTGGTTTTCAGGTGAGTGGCTGGACTCACATATAATAACGTTAACGTTTTTCCTTTTCAAAAACATTTGGGCTGCTGATCTTAATCTGGTATAGGTTTAGATTGTAAGGGGGTATGTTTAGTTGCATCTAATGCAGTGCATTTACCAGGGATTAGTGAGAATGAAACATATGTGAGTTTAATGCTTTCTTTATAAATTCCAGCCAGTTGTCAATTTTGCTTAGAATTACATGTATTATTTATTGTGCCACATAGTGGAGTATGCAAAAGACAGACAAGTGATGGACGGAATGCAGAACAAATCAAAACAATCACCCCCAGTCAAGAGATATGGGTGAAATCCATCATTCTTTGCTCACCATGCCACCCCACAGTACAGCACGATTTAGCTTGATTCATTATTAAAGAATTCATTTATTGGATTATATTTAGGCTGTACCACTATTATGCATTTAAGAGGAAATGTTATGTTAGCACAATAGTGGCCCTTAATGTGCAATCAAAGCATTTAACATTAACTTAAACATTTTTTTTCTGCATGTTTATCTTCTCTGCAGGTGCAGACCGAATGCATTAGTTAGTCAGTGAAAAGCACATTGTATTTTGGAGATAGAGAGGTGAGGAAGAGCTGGCAAGGTATAATGATTTTAATGAAGAACAAACGGAGTGTTACCACATGGAATTATCAGAGGAAGGGAGGAACCAAGGATACTTTGGAAGTGGAAATTGGAATATGTAGTATTGTTCAAAGTGCCAAGCACTTTCTGGGAACTGGAAAACATATTATGATATGTATGAGGTCATGTTTTTTTAATGTACATTGTGCTTTTTAATTAGTGAACCCACTTTGGGTTTAGATAGATTCCCTTTAGACTTGGAGAGGTGTGGACCTTTCTTGTTATCTCTGATTTTGTGACTTTATGCTATATATGACTCCTTACCTATAGAACTTCTACAGAGGTTCTGATCCTGACACCTTTCTTGCTTTCTTGATTCAATAGGGTTACCCCTATTCTTAGGTTAATGTAAGGTTTAGTTGATGCTGCAAATCTTTTCAATGCATGGGAAGAAGGATCAAAACCATTTGACGTCATCAAATCCTTTTCCTTATTTTTTGTATCATGGCTACTGTGATCCTTATATGTTCTTTGCTACTGAGGACCAATATTGTAAGACACTTTGGTCTCCCTTTGGATTTTTTAATACTTTTATACTATGTTTATGAGATGATTTATATTAGTATAGCTTTGAATTTGTAATAAACGTTTTTAATGTAAAGTTACTGAATCAGACTTTTATTTTGTCTAATAATCACACTGTATTTTGGGTTTAAAATTGTTGTTAACCTCTCTTGATCTCAGGCTACTACAATTGTCTATTGACCACAGTCAGAGTTGAATTGGAAAATATGGTAGCATACCAAGGATGGTTAGTACCTGAAGTATATGAGTTAGAAAAATGTTACTTTAAATTAGTCTAAATTCAATCACAGTCCATAATGCCCATTGTTTTGATTTGGAGAATCGATGTCAGTGCTGTTCCAGTCATCTGAGAGTGAGTTGTGGGAGCGGATAAGTGAGTAGCAAAAGGGTTGTATGTAAACAGCTTATGCTTAGTCATTAGTGTTTGTGCAATTGTGTGGTGTCTTGCGGAGATTGAGAATATGATGGGATAATGTTTTAGATGATTGTGTGAGTGTAGTTTATGTTGTGTCCAAGTTGTTATCAGATTTGACATGAAAAGTGAAGAAAACCCTGTATTGTAATTGCCTGCTGAGGTTTGTTGTGAGACATCTTTGACAGCCCATTCGAGTTTTTCTTTCGTGTGAAAATAAGGTACCATTAGTGTGGCACACTCTGGGACAGGTCAGTTGGTGTTAAGCCACGCTATTATTGTCTGTCTATGCCACGAAGTGCTGAGCTGTTATTGGTTAATGATTTGGGATGAGACTTTAAGTTAACTTATGATTTTGTGCTGAAACAAACAATTGTTAATTGAGAATTACGTTTTAACGTTGGACGCATGTTGTTTAGATAACCCCTAGAGGGAGGGAAGAAGCCCCACCCAAAGACACTGCAGTTTATTATACAGCAAAAAATGTAGGGTTACACACATGTATTTGACTAGGAAAATAGCACAAGATCAAGGAGAAAGATTGTGCCCTGGCGTTTCCACGTTATGGTACATTTACATTGAAAATTATTAAACATTTGAGAAGAATTTTACATTAGATGAAATCACAACCTAGACCTAAATAATTCAAAATGCTTATTGCTTGGGTGCTTGTGGCTCATGCGAGAGAAAGAGAAAGATCTCAATGACGGCTGAAAAAGGCAGTGCGTACCTTTGCAGATGCAAGGTGGGATGCAAAACAGAAAAGGTGGAGAACTGATATGATAAAAGGAGCAAAATTCTACCCATTATTGAGAATAGAGAAGTGGAAAGAGGGACCAAAAAGGGAAAGAAGCCTAAAACCTGGAGAGAAAGATGAAAAAGGTGATAGCGATACTAGTGATAGTCTTTCAGAGATAGTAATGTCAGAGTGACCACCTCAGTACAATGAGATTCAAATAGAGGGAGGTAGGAGCAATGCTACAGTAGGGAATACAGGATTGCCTACAGCACCAGTAGGTACGAGTCCTGGTATGATAGGAATTTCTCCTGTGCAGAATGACCAGAGCGTGATGGGGACTATTAAAGTGAATCAAAACATGATAGGAGGAAATGCAGGGATTTGTGTTCCTGGGTCATCCTCTGTTTGTACAGCCTCAGATGTCCTTACAGTTCCTGTTACCATTGGACCAGTGTTTCTGTATATTAACCTGGTTCGGAGGGAAATGGTATTAAAAACTCAGCTGTTCCCCCTAAACAACAGCAAAAAGAACAGGTTATGGATGCAAAGCTGAACAATGCAAACGTTCACCATGAGTCACAGATCTGGGTTTAATGCATTGTTTTTTTCGCTCACCAAGCAACCCCAGTATGAACACAGCCATATGCAAATCAGTCTTGATTCTGTTCCACATGGGACCAGTCCAGCTCAAAGTGTCAAACTAGTTCCTCACTAGACCGGAAACAAGCATTCTGGGACCTGTTTCGGGTAAGAACCTAAGGAGACAATTCATGCATAATATTGGAGATTTTTACAGCCATACAAACAGTATAGTGGAATGTAAACACTAGAACCTAAAGATAGGATACATATTCTGTCCAGCTTTGTGACAGGATAGAGGTCTGAGATTAGTATGATGATTCAACAGCATCCACTTTGTTGGCAAAATAAGTCGGTTGATGAGATTTTGTGATATGCCAAATGCTGCAACAATGAGATTTAAGTGAGGTAGCAAAGATAAAGGAAAAATGTATAGTGGTGCAAATGAAGGCTGCTCAGAGAGGAATTAAAAATCCACTTTGTGTGGGGAGTGCCCCTCCAATGCAGGGAGTGTGTCAACAGGGAGCTCCGGCGATGCAGAGTGCAAGTGAATTTCAGTCACAAGGTAAAGGTTGGGGTGTCCATATTTAACCAAGTACTGGAATTGATGTAGCGACATTGAAGAAGTCTAATCCATGTCACTACTGCAGTAGCTTGGGGTGCTGGAAGTGGCAATGTCATCTTAATTCTCCAAATCAGGGTCAAAATCTAGGGTATGTACCACCTCAGAACAATAATTCCATGCAGCAACAGAATGTACCTCGACCTAGACCTCAGAATTCTATTGTGCCACAAGCCCCAGTGATGCCGGTTCCTGAACCTCGAATGTCACAGCAACTTACCCTTTAAAGCCAGAGGAGAGATATGAGATATGTGAAGGTATCAACGATGGGTGAACAACTCCTGTTTCCATACTGACTGATTACGTTGTTGTGAAATATTTCAGGAACCAACATGATCCATTTCTAGAAGGAATTACATTTGGGCACCAACCTTTATATTTATCGTAAAAAAATATGAGTCTTTCAAAATGAGATGTGAATAACCTTTAAATGGGATATACATGATCCCTGGTAAAGTTCAAAAGAGATGTTTTGAATGAAACTCATTGGCTGGATGATTTATATACACCTATGGATTTCTTGTGAAGGAGAAAATAAGAAATAAAAAGGACTTTTTTTTTATAAATATTGCTTGTCACTCTTATTTGGATGAGAACACTTTTCCCAGTGCACCTTTCCATTTGGTGTATTACTATTTTTATGCTGGACAGTGGTAACAAACAACGGCGTGTAAAGGTACTGCAGTGCACAGGACTTTGATTTGTTGAAACATGGAGTGAGGTGCAATACTTATAGTCGGTCCGCTGTTGTTGTTTTGAATTTTATGATATATATTTATTTACCAGGAAAATATTTCTCAAAATTGAGAAAATAGATTAAAAAAACTTTACATTCCCGAGTGGTGCTTCCTTTCATGATTGCAGAACTGGACTGGCTGTACAATCTGATATTAGGAACATAGCAACATGTACAGACAATAATGTGTAAAGTCAGATGTTTTGAATGTATAGCCCATGAGAAGCTTTTCCTAACTACAAATATGACCCTCACATTTATTGGGTGCTTAACAATTTACCCTACTATGGCCCTTGTAATATGGCTCTTATCAAAGTCAGACATCAATACTGCACAATTACCATTACAATTTGGAGTAGGTAGCCCATAAGCCTACGACTGATTATTTGTTAACTATTAGTACCAGGGCTTTTTGACCTACTTGTCACTATTTAGTATTCACTAGTCATCTATTTCCAGTATCCTAAACTTTCCACTACTGCCAGCCTCTCACTTCAGGGTGGAGTTCCATCTGAAGGCCTTTGTGTAACCATCCTGACGTGTTCTACTCTCAAGCCATGTAAGGAAGTTTTGGAAACAGCAGTATTCTATTTTATAGGCAGATACCCACCTCAGGCATGATCACTGAAATCCAGTTGTTATGTCCTTACCTTTATCATGAATAGTCCTGATTGTTTACGATAAGTAATAAAAGTGCAAGTCCCAAAATAAAAAATAACTGGAAGATATACCCATGCCTTTCTGGCATCACTTTAAAGGTTTATTTGAAAGTGCAAATATTCACTTAATAAATGGAATAACATACCATCAAATAAACACTGAAAACATATCACAAGTCCGTCTGGCACCCTTGCGGCATTGTACAGTGACGGAACTACTTGGTGGCTTGCAACATCCTTGCAATGTGCATGCAGTTGGTGGTACATGATCCCAATTAGGATTGTCTTTTGTTATCACTCAAGTAATCCGGAGAAGGTGTCCCACTTCTACAATATATAAAAAGACCCGTGCCCTAAACCGAGTAGTAAAAAATATATGACAAACAAAAACAAAATTCTTACCAGCTTTTTTTAAATGCGAGGCGAAATGCCTCTATTTTCTTGATATCCTTACTTAGTAGAAAATGATAACATTTAGTAGAGAACAGTTACCCTCTTATCTCGCGCTGTCCCTTGCTGCTTCCACCTTTCTCCCATTACCCCTTCCAGGCAATCTTTCTAGCCACCCCCCACCCCCACCCCCTCAAACTATACCTCCTTTTCACTCTACAGAATCGCATTGCTTTCTAGCTCGGTTTGGGCCCTATAAAATCATGGGGCATATTACCAAGCAATAGCGATAATTATCGCTATTGCTTGGTTAGAGACAAAAATTTACCGCTGAGCTGCGGCGATTTTTACCGCAAATAAACCTTGGTATTACCAAGGTTTATCGCAAATGCGATAAAAATCGCCGCAATGCATGAATATCGCTGAAAAGTCAGCGATATTCATGCATTACCGAGCTAATGCTCTTAGCCATGTTATCCACCTCCCATTGGATTACATTGCTAAGAACTGCTCAGGGCAGGTGTTAGCTTTTGGAGATATTCGCGCTAAGCGCGAATATCTCCAAAAGTTGGTAATAGGAGATGGCGATGTTAGCGACTGTTTTCAGTCGCTAACATCTTGGCACGCCCACTTTGCATGTCATTAGTGATAAATATCACTGACATGCAAAGTGGGGCCCAAGAAGGTCGCTATCTCCTTCTAGCTGTCGCTAACTGGTGTTAGCGACAGCTAGGTAATAGGGAGATAATTTTATCTCCGCTTTCTTGGCTTTTAAAGCCAAAAAAGAGGAGATAAACCCCCTTGATAATATGCCCCCTTGTGTTTAAACAAAGTTCAAATAATAGTTCTAAAAATGTAGCATATCTTTGAATGCAACACACTGCAACAAATAGTTGCTTTGAAACTAAATGCTTTTTATTTTCTTTGTTTTAGCAACAGGTCGCTCGGAAAGTGCTTGGTTCTATTTGTCTGTGTGTCTGATTCCTCCTCTGTAATGGCGCCTAGCCTCACTAGCTATAATGGAATCTGGAAATAGGCGGAGGACGGTTCTCTCTTGTGTCAGTGAGTTATTTGTTAATCAGTCAGCTACCACAGTACAACAATACCAGGTCAATTGTAAACCAATTAGCTCTATCTACGAAGAGTCTCAACAAAATGCAGTGTCTCCCCTTCAGCCCTTTTGGCAAATGTTGCTGGTCATTACTGTTTGAGGGAGAAAAGACAGATCACAGTCACGGCTTTCGTCTTTTCCTCTGCCCTTGCGTTCAGTGTGACCTTGGACACATTTCCAAAGTCTAGGTCACGGCTAGCACTGCTTTGCATAACAAGAATTGATGGTGTTTAGAATTGCTTGGGAAGCTCGATATCAATGTACATGTGGGTCTTTTTTCAAAATGTTGAGTTAGTTTTCCACATATAGCTGTGTAAACTGTTCACCTTTAAGACTCACATAAAAGTTAATTTAATTCATGCACGGCCCATTAGATAAAACACAAGATAATAGCATAAGATAGTAATTCTTTTAGTTAGGATGGAGGTCGTCATCTCTCTTTTAAATGTATAAAATAAGATGTGCACGTGTTTGCTGTGTCCCTTTGGCAGGTTTTGGAAGGCGCTCAATGACAGTAGATCCTTGAGCAGAGCTTTGAACATCCAGAGGTAAGAGTCCATGTAGTGTGTTTTTTTTTATCTTGCACTCTCTATCCGGGTGCATCTGAAAGGTCAGTGCTTGGCATTTCAATTTCATGAGGAGAGTGAGATGACTGTCATAACCAGCCATTTAAATTTTATTGCATTCCTTTAGTGGTCAAAATGTGAGAGTTTGACACGGCATTATGCGGAATGACTTGTAGGTAGAGTTCTCTCCTTTATCAAACCATTACTTTAGAAGCCAGCCTCTTTAATTTAGTTGCGTTTATTCTTTATATGTACATTGTGTCAGCAATTCATGGCTTAGCGCAAATGTGGTAATAATTACATAAAACTTTAAATAGATCTAACGTGACATGCACACATTGAAAGTAACTAAATTCCTCAAGTAAAATTTAAAATGATTCCTAAATGCAATGTAACAAAAAGAAATGAAAATGAAAAATAAAATGGAAATTTTCAAATGGATGAGTGGCAAGTTGGATAAAAATGTTAATGGAAGTTCATCACTTGTGCTCCTTTGTATTTCATGGATAAAACATTTGTTTAAATGAGTTTGAAGTTAAAGCTATTACAAGTCTACTAACAATATGCATTGCGTGACAGTCGGTGATGTAACAAGTAGAGATTTCGATGTTTAAAGGCATTCTTGTGTGCAGTGGTGGTCAATGCAAAATTTAAGAGGGGGGCGTGGGAGAGGGGGACAGGACGAAGGAAATAATTAAAATAAAATTTAAATTACCTGTGCCGACTCTGCCAGCCGCCTCGGTGCTCCTCTTCTTCCTGATGGTGTCCCAGCAGTTCCTGGGACATTAGCAAAGGCTCCCCACCCAATCCAGGCGCTGCTCTCAGTAACATAAGAAAAGTACAAGGATTGGCCTGGGCGGCTTGCTTTGCTGCTCAGACAGTACCTGGAAGTCTGTGCTGTTTCTCCAACCCGGCTGTGCAAGACAGCTGGGTTGGAGAAACCTAAGAGCGCATTGGTGGTTTGGCCAGCCTAAGACAGCTGGCCAAATCGTCATGCACATTCAGGTTGTGTGTCTGTAACGACAGCCATGCCCCACCCGACCAGACTTTGCTGTCTCTAGAGCGAAACGAGAACAATTAAAATGATAATAAAACCAATTTATCGATTTTATTTTTCCAGTCTCCCTCAGCTGGCTCTCAGCAGGGGGGTGGCACTCCTCCAACATAGCGGAGGAGCCGCTGCTGCTTATATGACTATTTGTTTTAATTTAGGAAATCATTTCTTCCTGCCACTGGACACATGATGCATTGTTTAAGATTCGCAATTAGAAATTAATGCCCTCTACTTGGGATATTAATAATAGATAATGTCCAATGCAGCAGCCTTTTTCTGCTAATTGCCAGTACAGAGTTATGGACCCTGCTTGCACCACCGTATCTGGTTCCTCATATAATTAGGCACTTGCAGCCTTATTCATGAAGGCTAAATCGGCTCGCAAAGGGCCGGATTCTGAGAATCCGGCCCTTTGCGAGTGCGATTTTTGCTTTTGGGATTCAGCATCCCAAAAGCAAAAATCGCTAATAGCGATGTCGCAAATGTGCGAGGAAATGACATTTAAGGAATCTCTATTTGAGATTCCTTAAATGCTATTCAACAACCTATTACAATTTGCGATTTCGCTATTTCTAGGCGCAATTTACCGCGAGGTCAGACCTCGCGGTAAATTGCGAAAACTCAGAAAAATGCATTTAAATGCATTTTTCTGAGTTGCATGTTACACACACACATGTCCTTTGGACATGTGTGTGTGCAACACCTGTGCCACAGATCATTTGAGGGGTGCTACAGGGTGTCCTGTGGACACCCCTGGCACCCTTCAAATCGCAATCTTATTTGCGATTAGCTAATTGCTAATCGCAAATAAGGAATACTCCCCATTCATTCCTATGGGCCTTTTGGCCCATAGGAATGAATGGCGAGTTATTCCTTATTTGCGATTAGCAATTTGCTAATCGCAAATAAGGAATCAGTAGGAATCGCATTTTATTATGCGATTCCTACATGATTACCGTTTTGCGAGTCCTTAATAGCGAATCGCTATGATTCGCTATTAGGGGCTCGCAAAACGGCCCCTTCATGAATAAGGCTGTAACAGCCAAACTCGCAAAACGGTAATCATGTAGGAATCGCATAATAAAATGCGATTCCTACTGATTCCTTATTTGCGATTAGCAAATTGCTAATCGCAAATAAGGAATAACTCGCCATTCATTCCTATGGGCCAAAAGGCCCATAGGAATGAATGGGGAGTATTCCTTATTTGCGATTAGCAATTAGCTAATCGCAAATAAGATTGCGATTTGAAGGGTGCCAGGGGTGTCCACAGGACACCCTGTAGCACCCCTCAAATGATCTGTGGCACAGGTGTTGCACACACACATGTCCAAAGGACATGTGTGTGTGTAACATGCAACTCAGAAAAATGCATTTAAATGCATTTTTCTGAGTTTTCGCAATTTACCGCGAGGTCTGACCTTGAAGAAGTTATAGAGGTGGACTACTATATACTCCTTTCCCTTAAATAGTTTTCAGATAAAGGATCAAATACAATTTAACCATTCCCCCCCACCCCCGAAATAGTTATACGGGAGATTCTTTTTCCTTTAGTGTCTACACCTCTGTCTCTCAATGGTACCGAAACATATATTAAAGGTCAAATCCCTGTTCATAAAGAAATAGGTGCAAGATATTGTTTTGCAGTAAAAAGTTAATGATATCAATGCAAATCACAACAAATGAGATATAAGAGACAACTAATATATAAGAGATGCAGTTTATTCAGAGGTTAATACAGACTTGCAAATCCATGCATATGTAATGTAATGTAAAATGAAATGTAATGTAAAAGTGTTTTTATATAGCGCAGCTATCACTCCAGGGAGCATCTTGGCGCTGAGAGAAAATATCAGATTGATGAAAAAACACTGGTCAACTGCTCTTGTCAGTAGGGCCATATATTCAATTTAAGCTTTACACCGTGTGTCGGAAAGGCTATAGATCCAGATCTTAAGTGTTTTCCTAAAGACTGATTCAGAAGTGGTTTGGCGGAGCAGAAGGGGAAGTTGATTTCAAGCCTTAGATCCTATAATTGCCAAAGATTTCCCTCACTCTGTGATCAGTCTAAAGGTGGGAAGGGTCAGTACGTTTGCATTCGAGGATCTTAGGTTACGTGATGGAAGGTATCGCATAAAGCTCTTTTGAAGATATTTGGGCCCTCGTTAGTGAAAGGCCCTAAAAGTGATAACTAGGACCTTAAACAACACACACTTGTGAATCGGTAGCCAGTGGAGGGTGTCCAATGCAGCTGAGGCAGAGGATTTCCTGGGCCATCTCAGCACCAGTCGGGCAGCTGCATGCTGGACCATCTGCAGCTTGTGTATAACTGCTTTGTTTGTTCCTGCATACAAACTGCTGCAGTAGTCCAGCCAAGATGTTATAAGGGCAACAGCCACCATTTGTCTGGCCAAGAGTGGTAATAGGTCAAAGAATTTTCTCAGACTTTTAAAGATATTAAGAAGCTAGAATACCCCTGCACACTCTAGAAAATATATACAGTCATGTTAGTGTTGACATTAGAAAGCAAGAACAAAGCCTATCAGCTGGTCATGAATAATTGATGTCTCTTAGAATCATACGTTGGTAAGTGGTATCTTTAATGTTCGTAACAAGAAAACCAGCTGACACGTGTTTTGTCGCGTGTGGGACAATCTTCCTGCGACTCCTCAGGGCTGTTGGCGCTGTAGAGAAGTAGTAGAAGTCGTTCTGTCGGTGATAATTCTGACCCGACAGGGCCCTAGACTCGTAGGTGGATGTGGAGAAGTCGGTATGTAAATCTTGCCAGTGGGGCTATAGTGCCGAAATCGTAGGCGAGTACAACTGTGGGACACTCTCGGATGCATCGAGTAGTTGCTGTATTACCAAGTTGTGGAAAAACGTGTAGTCCGTTCGGCCACACAGAGCGATCGTAGAAAGGTCCTGAGATAACGTAATAGATTTAAGCTCGAAACTGGAGATGCGGGTGGGCACGTTGTCGCGTAATGGACTAATATTTCCGGAATACTGCATGAAAATCTTATTTCTATCCGACGTGTGCATCCATAGCAGTAAGTCACTCTGTGCACCCGGTAGTGGTATCTCAGGACCTTTCTACGATCGCGATTTCGGCACCATAGCCCCACTGGCAAGAGTTACATACCAACTTCTCTACATCCACCTACGAATCCAGGGCCCTGTCGGGTCGGAATTATCACTGACAGAGCAACTTCCATTACTTCTCCACAGCGTCAATAGCCCTGAGGAGTCGCAGGAAGATTGTCCCACAAGCGACAAAACACGTGTTGGCTGGTTTTCTTGTTACGAACATTAAAGACACCACTTACCAACGAATGATTCTAAGAGACATCGAGTATTCATGTCCAGCTGATAGTCTTTGTCCTTGCTTTCTAATATCCAGCCATGGCCCGTGGAGGGAGTCACGGTGGGGCGGAGAGGCGGGGGGTGCTAAAAACTGGAGTATAGATAATTGAAGGTAAGTAAACAATTTAATTAATAAAACAAATTCCGTAGCGCGCCCTGCATCGCAAAATGCGATGCAGGGTGTGCTACGAAATTCATTTTATTTATTAAATTGTTTACTTACCTTCAATTATCCATCCTCAAGTTTTTAGCACCCCCCGCCCCGCCTCTCCGCCCCACCGAAACTCCCTCCACGGGCCGTGGCTGCTAATATCAACACTATCATGACTGTATATATTTTCTAGCATGTGCAGGGGTATTCTAGCTTCTTTCGTACGCAGTGCCGGCCTCGCTCGACACTACCTGGAGGGGTTCTAGGGCTTTCTCCTCACCCTTTTTTGTTGCACCTCACATCAAACAGAGAGTTAACTGATACTATTGCGCAAATCCCTAAGCAGTGCGCCCTTTTTCGAAAAAAACCTTTCTAAGCCAATTTATACTTTAATGATATTAAAGCAGGTGCCAACCTCGGCCAAGGCCTGCTGCTTGAAAGACAGAGTAGCATCAAACTTGATTCCCAAATTCCTAGCTACATTAATTGTGTTAGGGGCGCAATGGCATCTTCCGGCCACCACTGCTTTGGAATGAAGTGATTTTGTTGCCCAAAAGGCAAAATTTCAGTTTTTCCTGAGTTACACCTCAGGTGGTTGTTGCTCATCCATTCAAAGGTGGCTGAGAGGCATTTTTTAAGATTTTCTTCTGCCTCCGTTGTGTCATTGTCCAGAACCAGTATAAGCTGTGTATCGTCCGCGTAGGAGATGGTGTTGATCTTAAAGGATGATATTAGTTTTATCAGGAGGGCCATATATACATTGAAAAGCGTCAGGTTCAGGCTGGATCCCTGAGGGACCCCTGACGTAAGCGCTTTTTCTTCTGAGCTAAACTGCCCTAGCGTGATCACTTGCCGCCTGTTCTTCAGAAAGTTCTTAATCCATTCCAATATGTTTCCTGCCATGCCAGATGTAACTAAACGGTCTATCAGGATGGCATGTAAAACCGTATCGAAGGCCGTGGACAGGTCTAAGAGTACCAGAAAAGCCTTCTTGCCCTGATCCATAGCAGAGCGTAGGGTTTCCGCAGTAAAAAGGAGTGCTGACTCTGTAGAGTGTTGGTCTCTAAAACTCGATTGATTGGGGTGGCAAGCATTGTTGTCCTCCAGGAAGGTTGTAAGTTGCCTATTCACAAATATTTCAGTTTGCTTGCAGAGGGCGAGTAGAAGCGAAATAGGCCGTAGGTTTGAAAGGGTTGTGGGATCTGCCAATTGCTTCTTCTGGAGAGGCTTCACGCAGCAAGTTTCTACTCTACATTGCCAAACATAGTGAGGAGTTTATTATATTATTAATAATGGGATTGACAATGTCCGCAAGGGCCTGTAGTACCATGGGGGGGCAGGGATCAAGAGGAGAACCCGACTTAATAGACAATATAGCCTGGCGAGTTTTCTCCAAGTTGATGGGCCGAAAAGTGTTCATTCAGGCAGTGTTGGAGCCTGCAGAGATCCCCTCATCTAGACTCGGTGGTATCGGGTGAGGAAAATCTTTCATAGGAGTCTGCACTTTTTCTTCAAAAAAGTCAGCTATGGTGTTACAGAGACTCTGAGAATGGGAGATTTCTTGCAGCAAGATTTTAGGATTCCTGAAAGTGTTTACTATCTTATAAATCTCTTTCTGTTTCTTATCAGTGTTTTTTATGGCTTCCGTATAAAAGTTTGTTTTAGCAGTCTTGATCAGGGCATGATATTGTCTCTGTGAAGATTTATAGATGCTAAGGTTCATATCACTGTTGACGTTTGAGTGCTCACATTGTATTGCCATACATTGCCACCAGGGGATTTTCACAATTGGTAAAAATGTGTCAATCACTGATTTAGTCACTAGATGAGGCACCAAACATGTGCTGAAGCAAGAGAGAGTAGAAATATGCATAGCTGACACAAATCCAGAGCCTTGCGTGTGTGTGTGGTGCTTTCATAAGTAAAGCTGGTTTCCAAATGGATGTAGCCAGGATTTGCTGTGGTGAGTGAACAAGAGGATGGAGCTCAGAGAACCAGAAGACACACATGAAGGTGCTATGACTGTCAAGGTCAAAATTCAACAAATATGCTGCTTCTATATTAAGCAAATGAAACCTTCACTTGCACTGTGTTTCTGTGGCATGTGTTGCAGATATGGTGCTAAGATAGACCTCTGCTGCAGAGTATTGATTTCAACATGCAGCCTTTGTCTTAAAGGAAGCTGCTGGGTAAATGAGATTGCTGTCTGGGGTGCCTCACTCAGAACAAATTAGGTGTCCATAATGCACAAACTGAGCATTTCATTGTCTCCATTTCATGATGACAGTTCATGGGGTGCACGTGAAAGCAGCATGAGCGAAACAGCTCCATTGCACCATACAACAAAATAGCTCACTCATAAAGAGGTAACCTTGTCCAATATTCTCAAAGCCATGTGTACATGGCTTCCAAAATTTTGTGAAATCCAATCCAGCCACCCAGCAGTGAAAGGAGGAGCATGGGCCCCCTAAACAAAAGTAGAAAGTGGAGCAGACTCTTCAGTGACCAAATTGAATACTGTCTAAACCCCATTCAGATTGACCAACCACTGGTGCCTGAGACACATGAAGAAAACTCAGCCACTTATGTTCAGTGCTTCATTGTTCCCTTTCAGCAGTGTCCTGGGTTCTAGGCACTTTAAAGCTTCAAAACAAAAAAAAGACAGCACAATTGTTGCAGGCCCTGAAGGATCGTCCCATAAGTTACTGGGGCGTATTATCATTTGCATAATACTTGAATGGTGCCCAAGAGGACTAAGGTCACTATTTGAAGCAACTTGAGACAGATGATTTGTATGGACAAGTGAAATTAAGTAAGTAAGTATTCTAAATATAACTCAATAAATTGATAAACATGTAAAAAAAAATTTATATTTGACACCAAATCACTCAACAGAAAGCCTTATGACAGTCTTTCTCTCTCTCTTCCTTCATCTCTCTTTCCCTCTCGCTCTTATCCTGCTGATTTTGTATCTAGGATGCGACTTGATTGTTATCGCAGGGTATATTGTGAAAAATCCAAGTGATGGTACAGGTATGGATCCATGCCCTCCAAGATTGGATGTATTTCCTGTTCATGTGGTGAAGCACCAATTCTTCTGATCAGTGAGAGAGGGGGAGTGTTTTACTAAACTACAATATATACTTGCTCTTAGACAAGTAAACATACCTACAAATTGTGTAACCTCAGGGGCTCCAGTCCAAATGCCATGATTCTGGATATTCAGTATTTTTTTCCTCAACATCACATGCGATGTTGAATCCTCATCCACATAATGTGAAATATTGCTTCATAGAGTTCACTTGACCTACATCTGGTGCATCCTGACGTGTGGTCCTTAAAACTTTTCATGGATAGTAGTTAATGTGTCTCCTTTTAGTGAGCTTCCTCCCTCACTTTTGCTGCATGCACATTGTCTCCCATGTTTTAGTGTTAGTCTTTCCCCTGATAATATCCTATTTCCTTGTGTTGGGGTCTAAGGTAAAAGGATGTGATGTTATTACAACGATAATTTAAATCAGACCTCCACAAAATTTAAACCTAGAGGGTCTAGTATTGAACATATTGGTGTCTACATGGTCTGTACTTAAAATTAATTGAATTTGGACCAGGTGCTTTCATCAGGATAAGCAGTTCGCATTTTTGGGAATATTGCAGGCCTGGTAATGCTTTTGCAGTATTGCATTATTCTTCCTGAATCAAATGACTCAACCTGGGAGTATTAAAGTTCAAATATATTTACACATGACTGCTCAACCAATATGTGCCACCAATAATCCTGTAGACCATTTTTTGAACTTGAAAGTAATCTTGAGCAGCCTCATGACTTTAATAAAGTCATGTATCTGTTGCCAGTGCCTGCACAAAGACATGCAAACACATGCGTAACTCAGCCACAGCAATGGTTTTCTACAGAAATATCAAAATATGATTATCAACCTGCTTGGCACCAACACCTCGGTGTAATACACAAAAAGTTACTCTTGTAGAAATTGCACAAATAATGCATTACCTCATGGATGGAACTTTATAAACATGTTCTAGACCATAGGGCTTTTTACTCTTTCTTCTTCAATGAGGCTAGTAGGCATGAAATATGTGTCACTCCCCCTTCGTCTGACTAAGCATTAATTATTACAATTACAATTATTACCTTCTTGAAGGTACACAATCACTAACTTTGATGGTACCTTCTACCACCGACCTCTCTCTACAAAACCAAGCACAGCCGTGTATGCCTTTTATCTGAGGTGTCATAGAACCTGCTATTATCCTGGCAGCACCATTTTGAGGTAAATGTACAGCCTACCACACCAATGTAGCCATGAGATTAATGACAGGGCCTTTGGGATTCCCTTTTTGATAATACGTTTTGAAACAGATTTGTTGTTGTATCACTCCTATGCAAATGATCAGGAACTGACAAATCCAGAACTCTGCCAAACACCCCCACCATGAAGCCCTGGTGACCACCGCGCCCTTACCCCAATACAAGGACACATTCCAGCACCAGCAAGGAGATCTCAAGGGCACACAACATTCCTATCTCGGACAAGGCTTCCCAACCCATTAGATACGACTACCTGTAAAGGTCCAGGGTCATGACGCCCTTGTCCAAAGGTGATTCAGGTCATACCACTCCTCATGGGGAGTGTAAGAAATGTGGTTACTGGTTGAGGGGAGTGAAACCACACTCACGCAGAAACCACAATCCTTGTCAAGGTAAGGACACATGCAAACCATACATTAACCTGTGCTCAACCCTGTGGTAGCTTGGCACAGAAAAGTCAGGATTAATTTAGAGGCAATGTGTAAATAATTTGTGTAAAACTTAAAAACAGTAACATAGTGAAAATATACAACAAAAAGATCCCACACCAGTTTAGAAAAAAGAGTATTTTTTTTTTAAACAAAACAAGGTAAAAATGAAAAGAATCGTATCAATAGCATCAGAAATATGCAGGCTCAGTGAAAATAGCAGAAAAAAGCACAAAGCACTAACAGTGGATATCTGATTGCACCAGACCGGGGCAAAATCACAAGTTCAGGCAGACTGCGATGTAGCATGGGCCTGCTCCAGGGACCTAGTTAGGCCTGCACAACAAGAGTCCTGGTTGCAGAGCATCGGGAGGTACCACCCTGAGGTTGCATTGCGCAGCTGAGGTGATGCAACGGTTCGGAGGTTATATGGAAATGAGACACAAAGTCATGTTTCATTCTCAAGATCCTGTTGATGAGGGTTGGCGAAGCACAGTTCGTTATCAATGATGCATTGCGCAGTCGAGGCGTTGCGTCGGTTATGAGGAGCTGTGAGGCTGCGATGCAAGGTCCTATGTCATATTGAGGCTCCTGTTGATGATGGACTTGCAATGCGAGGGACTGTGTTGGGAAAGCTTCACCCAGGCAGCCATGCTGGTGTGGGCTGTGAGGTAGATGTGGAGTTCTTGCATCGGGTGAACTTCGCAGCAGAGGCGATGCATTAGTACCGCTCTGGGTTGCGCCGCAGAGCAAAGGAGATGCGTCAGTCATGTTAAATCCGCATGTTCCAACTTCGTGACCAGTGCTCTGCCACATGGTTTTTCTAACTAAAGCAACTATTCCACCACCAGAATGCAAGCGGTTCACCTGGAGATAAATTCTACCCTTCTGCAATCAAACATCAAGGAGATATCAGAGCAGATGAAGAAATCGGCACCTCCGGGCTCGTCTGTCCTGAGAAAGCAGAGCTGTTAAAGTGCAACACCTTCGCGCAAAGAGACAGCAGCGGCCCTCCAAGAGTGACACAGTGGAGGCGCAGTGAGAATCCTGCCAGTACGAAGGGGGCGCGCACGACATGAGGAGGAGATATCACTGATCCCATGAGGATCCTGCACGCCATTGCCGACACTCACCATGAGACAAAAGATGGTGAGCGGGGACATTGTTGACATTGCGGGGAGCACTGGGAGTCCTGGTGGTGAGCTTGTTTAGGGCAACAGATTTAGTTCTATTCGATACCCTATTTTTTAATATGCCTGACCTCAAATTGGCGCCTGCAAAAGATCGTCACCTGGGGCCAAACAAGCAGCACCCAATGGATGCCCCCTATTGCACCTACAGTGTAGTGGCCACAAAATAGATGGTAATAGCATCAACAGCTCCGGCCTCTAGGGAAGACTATGATCAGCTTTATGATCAACTGAGAGAGACACCGGAGGCACCCCGCCTGATCCTTTGGCGATCATCTCTCCCCTTGGCAGCCATAACTCCGGAACTCCCCAGGAAGCAAGAGGACACTGGCTCTGCCCTCAAGCTGCTCCACTGCACAACAAAGTCCCCCCCTTGTTGAGTGAAATATAAACATGGGGAACGACTGAATGTAACACCAAGGTCAAAACCCCTTGCCTGACCCTAAGATTGCTGCCACAGTGGTCCCTTCCACGTTGTGCTACTACTATGGTACAAAAAAAACTTGACATCAACCAGACCTCGAACCTTTACCCCATCTGGCCTTCCCATCAGGACATTGAATCTGTGAATTTACCCCGAACCGTGGGGACCTAGCTTTCTGGCTGATGCCCAGTGGAGCTACCTGAAAGCTAAAGAGGCGATGGGTTGTGGACTTCCCCCCTCAGCCGTCACCTGCCCAGCTTAGGCAGACTTTCCTTCATCTCTCCATCGTATTCTCCCTCCTACCCCTTTACCCTACCCTATTATCCCTCTACGCTCCATTTATTTTTTCCTCTATGTTCTTTAAATGTTTTCCTGTTGGGACCTAGCTATTTGGTTGATGCCAGTTGGAGCTACCTGATAGCTATAGAGGAGATAGGTTTTGGACTTCCCCCTCGACTATCACCTACCCATCTGGACTTTGGCCAGACTTTCCTTCATCTCTCCATCGTATCTCCCTCCTAGCGCTTTACCCTTACCCCCCTTGTAATGTTTTTCTAGCAACTGATGTAACTTGTAACTCATGTAATTTTGTGGAACCTCATGTAAAGTGCTCTGATACCTCCGGGTATAGACAGCGCTATATAAATCTCTTCAAATAAATTAAATAAATAAAGGTGGACTGGCAGAGCACCTTGAGGCCCAGTTCCAGGTGTGCAGGACTAGGGTGGCACCGCTCATCAGGTTTGGATTCTCAAAGGACTGAGTCCAGGTGCTGGGTTAAAGGATGTTGGGGCCTTCTGACCCATAGGCTCTAGTCAGGAGATCAGCCAACTAGCCTTTAGCGATAGTTTGGAGTACAGGCCTAACGGCTAGGGCGTTCGACCTCGGACCTGGGGATCTGGGTTTGAGTCTCGGTAACAACGCCAGAACCTCCTGTGTTTCTGGGCAAATCACTTAATCTCCCCGTGCCTAAAATGAATGTGTGTCCTCATGTAACGTAACTGGTGCTATGTAAAGCACTCTGATACCCAATTCGGTTTGGGTCTAGTTTGCGCTATATAAAAAACTCTGCAACAGATGCTGGTCCAGTCCTTCTCACCCAGGCAAGAGGGCAGCAGGTCACCTTAGAAGAGCAGCAGTCCAAAAAGGCGGTAGTCCAGCAGGGCAGCAATCCAGCAGAGTGGCAATCCTTTCAGCAGCACAGCATTCTTTCTTCCTGGCAGACTGGCCACAGTTCCAGAAGTGTACTGAGAGGCTGTATCTGAAGTCCAAACATTTTACCTGGTGCCCTTCCTCTGAAAGGTGGGAGAAGTTTTAGAAATTGTCTCTGAAGTGCGGAGACAATGCATTCCCTGGCTCCGGGTGAACTACAGGGGGTATGCAGTCCTATAGGTGGAGGCCGGACACAGCCTATTCAAGTTTAAGTAGGGCTGTGCCCAACTCTGCCCTCCCATCCTACCAGTGATGGCCCATTCAGGCACACCTAAGCTCTGTATTGTGTGTGGCTGTCTAGGAGGAATACACAAAGACCAACTGTCAGCTAAACCCAGTCATGTGACACAGAGACAGGCTCCAGGCACTAAATGGCTAGGACAAGGATATGCACACATTCTTAAATTGGCATTTTCAAAATTGTAATGTAGAATCCGACTTCACCATGAGAGAGAATTTTTCAGTACAATTCCAAAGACACCATACATGAACTGGTCACCTGCTTCCATTTGGAAATTATCACGTATTTAACGTAATGAGGCAACTCCATTGTAAGTATATGGCAGAGGTGGGCCTTGCAACTGTGAAAAACAAATTTAAGGGGTTTTCACTACCAGGATACCAGAACCTGGATATGTGTAACATTTTAAATACCCTGCACCCTGCCCTCTGAACTGTCCAGGGCATTACCTAAGGGTGACCTACATGTATTAAAAAGGAAAGTTTGGGCCTGGCAAAAGGTTTATTTTGCCAGGTTGAAATGATAGTTTAAAACCTCTCACATAGGCTGTGATGGCAGACCTGAGACATGTTTAAAGGGCTACTCCAGTGAGTGGTCCAATCAGTGCTGCAGGCCTACTAGTGGTATTTAATTTACAGGCCCGTGGTACTTGCAGTACCACTTTACTTGGGACCTACAAGTACATTTAATATGCCAATTGGGAATAAACCACTGTTACCATGCTTTAAAGAGTGAGCACATGCACTTTAACACTGGTTAGCAGTGATAAAGTGTGCAGAGTCCTAATGCCAGCAAAAACAAGATCAGCAAAATTAAGAGGAGGAAGGCAAAACGTTTGGGGGAAGAGCTCCCTAAGGCTGACAGGTCTAACAGGGAGTTTGTATGCTGTGGCCCCACAATGTGCCCACATGTTGTGTCGCTCGACAAGCAGACCACTAACTACCCTGGTAGCTCTACATCATCTCTTATTCTGGTAGGAGCCTGAGTCCCAGGTATCTAAAGATTTGCTAATCTAACTTCACTACCAAAAAGATTTGCACACTCACAAGATACAGGCGGCCATCTTGTGTGTAGTTTTTATTTAAACTACAGTAAATGGAACGTCCAATGCTTGGAATCATAGATTACACTATGGAGGTCTTACCTGCTGCTGCTACAACTCATCATCTCTGAAATCCCATTTCTGGTCATGTTGCAGAGAAGGTATTTAGAGTTAGTACATTTAAATAAAAATTGTGGACATGCGACCTACAATTTGTGTGTCAGGCCCACACTGTAATCAGTACATTTTTATTTAACTAACTCAGGGGGAGATTTACTAAGATGTTGCACTGTGCTTGAATAAAAAAAGTGACGCAAATGGCGCAACATCATTTTTTCCTAATTTACTTTCCAGGGCTAAACATGTTTATCACTAGAAATAATGTAAAAGTACTGTTTCGCAATACTTAGCGCCATGGGGGTGTACCAAGGGTGGTGCATGGGTGTTCCCATGCAACCACCCATGGTTCCTCACCCTAAACCGAATTTACTAAATACAGTAGATTGGGTTTAGCGTGAGAAAGCTGTGTCCTTTTAAGCTAGGCGCAAGAAGGAGAAATTCTTTAGTTTCTCCTTCCTTTTCCGACTTTACATGCATGCTGCACTGTGCAGCACGCATGCAAAATGGGAAAAGCTTTCCCTTGTGTCTAGGCATAGTATTTTGTACAGGAAGGCTATGCTAGACTCACACACACATCGTAGCGCTATGGTGCTGAGGTGTAAGCGTGGCGCAGGGCAGCTGTAATCAGCGCCGGTGCAAGGGAAAGAGGAGGAGAGAGCCACATCACTGAAGATATGGCGCTCTCCTGCTCCTTCCCTTTCGCGCAATACAGCGCAGCCTCGCGGGAGGCTGAGCTGCGTTGCATGCAGGTTTGGTAAATCTCCCCCTCAGCGTACTGAAGATCTGGGTTTAGGGATAAACAAGAGACTGCTATACAGAGCTATTTCATTGACCTCAAAGTCTCCCAAGATCAGAAATGTAGTGTAGAGGAGAGGCATTTTATTATAAATGTTCATGCTGTAAGACATGCAAACCTATCCATGTCAGTGATCGGTAAATGCCTTGCACACTGATCGTTGTCGTGCGTTGAATAGTTTCTCCAACTAGAAGTCTGTGTTTATTGCTAATTATTTTAAACGTGGATTTTGTTGAAAGCTTGAGTTCTGGAAAACAATGTATCCATGGGCGAGTGAATCGAGCATGTCTGTGCCTTCGCTCCTGAAAATATCATCGCTGTTTATCGTCCCTTACATGATTACATGCCCAATTCCTCCACCTCAAGTAATTTTAGAAGCAGCCAGCTGTAGCAGGCTGACATTTCACAAAGGGTGATGACATTAACTGGGCTGAGTTTTGCAGTATGTTTTCACAATAAATCTGAAACATCCATCTCATCCTTTATAGGCGTTCTGCTCAATCTCTGCTAGGCTAGTTAGCGTCTCCTGGACTGTGGAATATGTATGTAAGACGTGAATTTGAAAGCGCGCATGCCTAAGTGTATAATGTGCAGGATTACACATATTTGTATTATTTTCATTTTGCTATCTATCTATCTATCTATCTATCTATCTATCTATCTATCTATCTATCTATCTATCTATCTATCTATCTATCTATCTATCTATCTATCTATCTATCTATCTATCTATCTATCTATCTATCTATCTGTCTGTCTGTCTGTCTGTCTGTCTGTCTGTCTGTCTGTCTGTCTGTCTGTCTGTCTGTCTGTCTGTCTGTCTGTCTGTCAGTCTGTCTGTCTGTCTGTCTGTCTGTCTGTCTGTCTGTCTATCTATCTATCTATCTATCTATCTATCTATCTATCTATCTATCTATCTATCTATCTATCTACCTATCTATCTATCTACTATCCTTCTCTCTCTCTGTCTGTCTGTCATATTAAATATGCCAATTGGGGATAAAACAAAACCAAAAGTAATAAATGAGGGTGGAGTTCCCCCTGCAGCCCTCAAGGATTATAATGATGTGAGTTGGGCACCAGGGCACCCCGTATATAAAAATATTGGCTACTACACAAGCGACCCCAAGAAATGGGGCTGCTTACAGAGAGCCAGCAGGGCCATGGGTGCCCTGGGGCTCATCACGCAGCACCAAGAATAATGGCCTGTGTCCTCAAGCGATCGACCGTACATAACCTACGGACTACTTTTGCTGTGCTACACCATTTGGACCCCGAGCTCCCATCTGTCGCAGTACTTCTGGATGTAGCGAAAGTTTCTGATTTATTACAATTGGGGTACATGTTCATTCATCTTGCAAAGAATGGGAACACTGCCGTTCTTCTTGAAGTGGGTGTGACTTCTGTATGCAGGCCCAGTCGCGAGGTTGCCCGTTAATGGGTGGGTATCTGGTACATTCTCAATATGCAGGGGCAGTAGGCAGGGCTGCCCCCTCTCCACAACACTCTTTTCTTTGGAGCTTGAGTCGTTAGCGTGAAAGATATGTCAAAAGCATGCTGATGCCGCTCTGGCCTTCTGGCAGCGTCTGCTGGCTAACTCGCTTTATGCAGATTATATGATCCTATATGTCCGTGAGCTGGCCATGCATCTAGCATCACTACTACTGGAATATGTTCTGTTTGAGAGACATTCGGCGTTGAGAATAAATTGGGCAAAATATACGGTCTTCCCATTGATGGACTCCACTTGGAGTACCCGCCCTGATGGTCAATGGACCCTGTGAAGTACCTGGGGATCTGGGTGCACAGTGCTCAGTATGAAATATGGTACAAAAGGGGGTGGTGATGGACGGAGCATCTGAATCAATCAAACACTCACACCCAGTCAAAAAATCTGGGTTTAATCCATCACCGTTCTTTAGCCCACTCTGCCACCCCAGTTCCGACATGGCTATATGCAAATCAGTCGGGAACAGTCCAGCCCGAACTGCCAAGCCATGTCTTCCCTGGACCGGAAACAAGCTTCCGAGGACCGGTTTCTGGCATTCCAGCCATCTTCAGCCTGGCTTGCTTGAATGAAGTGGCAAAGTGAGCAAGGGACTCATGTCTGAGCATACCCTGCCACACTTATGGTGGCCAAAAGCGGTACAAAAGGGGGTGGTGATGGACGGAGCATCTGAATCAATCAAACACTCACACCCAGTCAAAAGATCTGGGTTTAATCATCACCGTTCTTTAGCCCACTCTGCCACCCCAGTTCCGACATAGTTATATGCAAATCAGTCTGACCCTGTGCCTCATGGGAACAGTCAGACTGATTTGCATATAGCCATGTCTGAACTGGGGTGGCAGAGTGGGCTAAAGAACGGTGATGGATTAAACCCAGATCTTTTGACTGGGTGTGAGTGTTTGATTGATTCAGATGCTCCCTCCATCACCACCCCCTTTTGTACCGCTTTTGTCCGCCATAAGTGTGGCAGGGTATGCTCAGATGTGAGTCCCTTGCTCACTTTGCCACTGGATTCATGCAAGCCGGGCTGAAGACGGCTGGAATGCCAGAAACCGGTCCTCTGAAGCTTGTTTCCGGTCCAGGGAAGACATGGCTTGGCAGTTCGGGCTGGACTGTCCCCATGAGGCACAGGGTCAGACTGATTTGCATATAGCCATGTCTGAACTGGGGTGGCAGAGTGGGTTAAAGAACGGTGATGGATTAAACCCAGATCTTTTGACTGGGTGTGAGTGTTTGATTGATTCAAATGCTCCCTCCATCACCACCCCCTTTTGTACCGCTTTTGTCCGCCATAAGTGTGGCAGGGTATGCTCAGATGTGAGTCCCTTGCTCACTTTGCCACTGGATTCAAGCAAGCCGGGCTGAAGACGTCTGGAATGCCAGAAACCAGTCTAGGAAGCTTGTTTCCGGTCCAGGGAAGCCATGGCTTGTCAGTTCGGGCTGGACTATTCCCTTGAGGCACAGGGTGAGACTGATTTGCATATAGCCATGTCTGAACTGGGGTGGCAGAGTGGGCTAAAGAACGGTGATGGATTAAACCCAGATCTTTTGACTGGGTGTGAGTGTTTGATTGATTCAGATGCTCCCTCCATCACCACCCCCTTTTGTACAGTATGAAATATGGGCATGTCCTTACAAAAATTACTGAACAAGTCTCCTGTTGGACCCGCCTTCCACTGTCATTGGCAGATAGAATTGTTGTAGTGAAGATGACTATTCTTCCAAAACTACTCTATTTATTTGTGAATATTCCAATAATGTTGAATGTAGCACTTTTTAAAACCTTGTATATCTGCCTGCTGGCATTGGTGTGGGATGGCAAGCAGCCTAGATGCAGCTTGAACACTCTGGTACTGCCATTTTGAGCATCGGGGTTTGAGGCGCCTTGTATTACCTGTGGTCGCAGTCACAATTTGCACACTATTGGCATTTCCCACATCAATATTTACTGTATTAAGCTTTGGAGGTGGACACTGCATTTCTAACACCGGTAGCCGCTCTGATCCTGCATGGCGGTGAGGTTGCACCAGGAAGAAGTTTAATCCTGTCAGGTGCCCTGTCTGGGTGTGGAAGGCCCTTGCTACTTGTGCCGGGAGGGACTATATATATGCGCCAGACATGCTGATTTCTGTACACCCGCGCATATCTGCGACACAAGAGCTTGGGCCCTTGAATGTCCTGCAAAATGCAGGTGTTACTAAACTTGGGGACATGTGTCTGAATAGGTCATTTTTTTCCTTGGATGATTTTCTGGCCAGTCAAACGTACAAATCAATGCACAATTTCACGTACACTAGATTGCGCTTGGAAGTGCGTACTCTATACCCTGAGTTCCCTCTGGAGCCCAGAGTGCTGAACGGAGGGGAAAGTAAAGGACTGATCACCAGATTATTTAATGCTTCCCAAAGGGAAAATGACAGGTATATCCCGGGAAAACTGGGAGGTTTGCTGTAACTTGATTGGGTTTCTGACTGCCAAGTGTAATCTTCGCATTATGCACTTTCAGTATCTGCATCAGCTGTATTACACTCCTGCGCAACGGTTGAAATTTGGACAGCGGGAGGATGTGAGATGTACTAGATGTGGGCAGGATGGGGGTAATTTTATGCACGAGGCGTGGGGTTGTGTTGCTATACATAGTTTTTGGCAGTGTGTTGTGAAGGTACTCACCAACATGACACTAGATAAAATTGAATGCTCACCAGAACTGTGTCTGCTAGGGCTGCTGAAGAAGATTAAGCTATGCATTAGACGTATTGTTGCCATCTCTACTTGGTTTGCGAAAAATGCTGTTGAAATGCATTGAGGTGGTAGAACAGTGCCCACTTTGGTGAAATGGATTGGAGATCCTGTGTATTGCAAATTACAAATGCAGGCACATGCTGAGGAACTTCCAATGTCTTCTAGGTCTAAGGACTTTTAGGCTCCACTGACTACGTACCTGGTGTCTTAATCACCTGTAGATAATCTGTCTACATGGGTTCTATGGTTTTTGTAAGATCTATTACTCTATACTGCTCTTAACTGTGTTCCAAATATGCTATCTTGCTTTGCACAATCTGACTTTTGTTTTGTGGGTTTGGATTGGGGGATGAGAGGGGGTAAAATGACTGTATCCTACTTGTCATTCTATTGATGTGCAACATGGGCTCCTTTGCACGCTGCCGGATGTATCTTGTAGTATAATAAATAAAGCAATAAAAAAAAAGTTTACAAAAAAAGAATCATGGCCTGGGATGCCCCGCGCGGGCAAAGGAGCACCCCATAAATAAAGAAATACACTGGGTCTTGTGTGGTACCATAGGTCTGCTTGCAAGGAATGGGCAGCACTGCAGGGGCCCTAGGGCTCCCTTTGTTGCACACTATATAAAAAAAGAAAACAGTGGGTTTCTTGGGTGAGACCAGGACACTCAGAAAATAAATTTGAATGCGAAATGAGCAGCCACAGCCGCTCATTTATTGTTCACTGAACATGGATCAATTCCATCCCCTCCTTTCTATGCACACCCTTAACATGGCTGATGACCTTGATGCAGCCGATAAAGCTTTAGCTGACTGGATTTGGTGGCCTCTTGACGCACTTATCCCTGCTAAGTGGTCTAAGAGTCGCAATAGTAAACCCAGTCAATGGTATAACAGTAAGCTTTCTACCATACGGAAAGCATGCAAAAGGTTGGAACAGGCATGGAGACGGGATTATGACCCAGTCCTGAAGGGGCATTATCAGGTAGCCATCAAGAACAACCACAGGGCCATCCAGAAGGAAAGGGAGGCCTACTTTGAGGACAAAATCAGGAGTAGCAGCAATCCAGCTAAAAGTATTTTTTCTATACCTAATGATCTTAAAGAGCCAGCGCCTTTGATTTCGTCTGACCAGCAATGTGAGGATCTTGACACATTTTTTATCAAGAATGTAGAGAGCATTATAGGACCTTCCCCCTCACTTCGATGAGTTCAGGTCCTGTTCATAGACCCCTCGCCACCTGCACTCTCGCTGTCTTCCCTTCGATCTCCCAGGGTAAGGGGTGGATGTTATGTAGTAGGGTTAAATCCGGTTTTCCAGCCGATGCACTTAAGCCTGAGCAATTTTGTAAATCCCTGTCTTCACTCCTTACACCTTTGCGTCAGTTGATTACCATGTCCCTGTCCATGGCCGTCATTTCTAGGCCTTGGAAATAAGCCAGGGTGGTCCCTCTTTTAAAGAAACCTACATCGGATACTGCCAAACTGTAGAATTTTTACCCCATTTCTCACCTGCCGTCGGTGTCCAAGATTGCTGAGACTCAAATCAATTCCATTCTGAAAGGATTCCTGGAAAGAAACAGCACGCATGATGCTTCTCAGAATGGTTTCCACCCGGGTCACAGCATGAAGTCTGCTCTCCTACCTGTGACCGAACATCTGAGGGTAGCCTTAGATGCCGGTCGCATTTCAGCGCTGACTGTATTAGACCTCAGCGCCACGTTCGACACAGTATCACATCAGATCTTGCTGCAACAGTAGGAGGAGTCAGGCATCGAGAGCCCGGCCCTGGGATGGTTCACCTCTATCCTTGCTGAGAGAACCTTCCAGGTGGCAGCCCATTTTTTCGCTTCCCTGATAAATACTGTTAAACAAGGGTTTCCACAGGGCTCAGCATTGAGACCTATGCTATTTATTCTGTATGTCCAACCGTTAGTAGCAGTAGGCAGGAGCAGAGGACTAACGGTAGTATCATGTGCTGATGATACTCAGTTGGTAGTAGCACTCTCTGACCACTCCACGCCGGATGCTCTCAAGTTCTGGAACGATTTTGCAGCTGTCACAGAGTGGATGACTGCCAACGGTCTCTAGCTTAATGCCAGCAAATCTGAGGTTTTGCTGGTAGGGAGAGACTCTGAGATGTGGAGCGGGAGCTGGTGGCCGGTGAACTTGTTCCACGACTAATGCCATTCGCTGACTACATTGGTTGCCGGTGTCAAGGCCTGTCAAATTCAAGTCCATCTGCATCGCCTGCAAAGTTATGAATCTCTTCTCTCCAGGTATTCAGGCTAACGTGCTCGTACCCTATACACCCACTTGCCAACTTCGATCTATGGACCAGCATCTGGTGGTTGTTCCCTGGGTGAGGAGGGTGCCCGCAGGAGAATGTTCCTTCTGCACCCTGGCTGCTAAACTTTGGAACTCTCTTCCTGTGCACATCCGCAATATGGACAACTAAATGGCATTCCGCGAGGCCATTAAAACTCACCTTTTCCCTTTGATTTATGCTCTGCCTTCTGTCACAAGACTGGAGGCTACATTATGCATTATCCTTTAATAGCAACTCACACAGCTGCACTACATCATAAAGGATAAAGTTCTAGAGTTATCAACAGTGAACAAAGGATGTATCCAGGAGATGATCTGCCTCTTTTAAAAGCGGCTCGCCAGCAGATAAGTCACTACTACTTGCTTCTCCTTCATTTTAAGGTTTTGGCTTGTACCTTTATTTATTATTTAGCTTATGTTGTGCTGATTTTGATGTATTACACGGCTTATATTAGCTTGTACCTTTATTTAATATTTAGCTTATGTTGTGCGGATTTTGATGTATTACATGGCTTATATTAGCTTACATGCTGATTTTAATGTTACCATGCACTTTATATTAACTTATGCCTTCTTGCCGATCTTTTGATAATTTTAAATGTTCTTTGCCTTTTCTGGTCGCTATTCTGATCGTTATTTACATGTGGGTGGCGCTGGCTTCCCCATTCCACCCCCCCCCCATGGACTTCCAATTTATGGTCGTCCCCCCTCTCACCTTCTTTAGGAGCCTTTTCTTCTCCTTTTCCCCCGTTCGCGCGTCCGCGCTGCTCCTTTCACTAACTCTCCCATTTACCCGAGCTGCTTTCGCTGTTTCTACACGGAGCCTCTAAATTAAAGGAAAGATCATTGGCAACACCCGCGTTGCGTGCCTCCTTTCCAAAGCGACTTTCCTCTTCTCCGGCAGCTGGGCTCGAGCGTTCGTCTTTTGACCTGTCAGTTGCTCTTCCTCAGCCGTCGGAGATACCTTACTTTGCTCGTTTGCTCACTATCTTTAACCTAAAAACGACCTAATCCCGATTACATTTCGGGCTGGCTCATTAGCGTACTTGCTCATTAGCTTACTCCTCCACTAGGAGAGTATATTAATTCCACCCTTCAAGCTAGGAAAGTATATTAATTTCTCCCTATACTTTCCTCGACCTACCTTACATATAAAAAAAAAAAAAGAGGAGCTTTTGGATTATTTTGAATTTCGATATTTAATATATAAGAAAAAAAAAAAAAGAGGACAGTGAGGAGTGATTTAAATACTTACCTTTTACTTTTAACTTTGTTTCATCCCCTTGATTTAAATCGCTTTATACCCCCGGGACATTTTATTCACCATGTCCGACATGGATTCGGATGAGGCTACCGCAAGCTCTCCTGCGCGTTTTGGCAATTCACTTTAGAAATTCCTTCAACAGGAGATTAAATCCTGTATGTTGTCGTCCCTAAAAGAAGTCATGTCCTCTAAGAGATCCTCTGATTTACAAGACCTGCCTATTCACACTAAGAGGTCCAAAAAAACAAAACGTTGTGAAAGCACTACAGGCCCTAGCGCCTCTCATAGTTCGGGAGGTCCTAGCACCTCACTTTGGATGGGAGGCCACTGCGCCTCACTTGAACGTGATGTCTCTCGGGACACTCCCTTGATCGGTGTCCATGGTGCCACGAATATGAACGGTGTCCCTCGCGACACACTTTGCAGTAGTGCTAACCAAAAAAAGAATGTTGGTTTTGACTCCTCTTTCTCCTCCTATGATGGCGACTCCTCCAGAGATCCCTCAGACGAATTCGTCTTTGACCTAGATGAGGTCCAGCATGACTTTAATTCTCAACCTGATTCGGAGCCCGCCTCTAAAAATACCATCCTTAACCCTATAGGAGAGGAAATGTTCTCTCCCCTTAATATCTCTCGCCCTAATAGCTCGAAGGGGTTCCCGCAGGAACATGTTTCCTAGTTCGTCACACGTTGTTTAAGGAACCTTCTAGATAGAGATACTAGAAACACAATGAGATCTGAATCTCCCAGACCCTCTATTGATGAGAAGGTCTGTCAGACTCCAAACTTAGATCTAGATCTTATTAAATTCCTATTTAAATTAGGCAGAGACCCTAGAAAGGGCCTGGAGAGAGCTCTTAAGGGATGCCAAGACAGATTTTTGGATGTCTTAGGTCCACTTGTTAGAATATTGGACATGGCGGAACAGTCCCACCTCTCCTCTACCCCTTTGGATGTCGATCTCATTCGAGGGTGGAGCCAAAGAGCCGTTGTTCTACTCGGCAAGGCTAATTCAAGTTTAAACGTTGAAAGGAGGAGATCCATTCTGAATAAAATTAACCCCAAATTAGGAGACATAGCAGAGAGAGAACCTTCTCAAAACCCTAAGGGCCTCCTTTTCGGGGAAGATATTATCAAGGAGATTGGTAAATATGTCTCTACCTTCACTGCTCTCGATAGGGCTCAAAATAACCTAAGACGGGTATTTAACACCAACCTTTTTGGTCAGGCCGGCAGAAGGGGTCGCTCTTCCGGCCGAGGCAACCAACGACCCTACTCATCATTCAGAGGAACTGGAAGAGGCTTCTACCCCCCTAGACAACCCTTCTTTCCCCAAAGAGGAAGGGGTCCAGGAAACGTGGTTCCAGAGGTTGTGGTACTCCCAACACCTCCAATTCTACCAGTAAGTACTACTCCTTCTCCTTTTCCTCCCATAGTAGGGGGCAGACTAAAACAGTTTTATCATGTTTGGAATTCAATCACCCAAGATCAATGGGTTCTAGAAACCGTTATGGGCTTCAAGATAGACTTTTTACAGATCCCCTTCCAATCACGCTTACCCCAACCCTTTGTCCTTTCACAGGATCAGGAAAAGATCGTGGAGGAAGAAATTATTTCTATGCTCAAAAAGGGCGCAATAGTGGAGGTTCCCTGGTCCGATGCAAGATTCATAAGCACACTTTTTCATGTTCAGAAAAAGGACAAAGGGTGGAGACCGGTAATAAACCTTCGAGAAGTCAACAAATTTCTGGTTTATCGCCATTTCAAAATGGAAGGTATCCACCTTCTAAGGGATCTCCTTCTCGAAGGAGATTGGATGGTCAAGTTAGACCTGAAGGATGCTTTCTTCACCATCCCTATGTACAAGGAACATCAAGCTTTCCTTCAATTTGCTTGGAAAGAACGTCTTTACCAATTTCAAGCTCTTCCATTCGGCTCCTCTTCTGCCCCTTGGTGTTTTACCAAGATCATGAAGTGTATTGTTACAATTCTAAGAGAAAGGGGTATCCATCTCATCATCTACCTGGACGATATTCTTATCATGTCCCAATCCCATTCAGACCTCCTAAGAGATCTAAAAACTTCCATGAACTTAATAGAGTCTAGGATTCATCATCAACAGAGAGAAATCCATTCTCTCTCCCTGCAAGACCATAGATTTCCTTGGCTTCACTCTGGACACCGTGAAATGTCTTCTCCCAAGATTTCTGCTGTGGCCTATATCAATCGTCTTGGAGGAACGAGATCTGCAGATCTCTCCAATCTTGCCAGGAAACTTTGGATGTTCTGTCTGGAGCACAAAATTTCCCTCAGGGTGGAATATCTTCCAGGGAAATCGAACATTTCTGCAGACTGGAATTCAAGATTCCTTCTAGACTTCTCAGACTGGAAACTCGATGTGAACATCTTCAATACCCTCTTCCACTTTTGGGGTCCCATAGACGTGGACTTATTCACCAGCAGGCTTACCTTCTAGCTTCCCAACTACTTCAGTTGGATGCCAGACCCGGGCGCTCTTGCTGTGAACGCCTTTCTCCAACCATGGTCTCACTTCCTGGGCTATGTCTTCCCTCCTTTCGCCATGATTCAGAGGGTCCTTCAGAAAGTCGGGTTGGAACAATGCCTTCTGATCCTAATTACTCCTTTTTGGCCGTCCCAAGCTTGGTTCCCAACAGCCCTGGAACTAGCATGCGACATTCCCTTTCTGATCCCAGCGTCTCCAGGCCTGGTCTCAAACGCAGACGTGGAAGATCATCATCTTATTCTCGAGGGGAATTTGAACCTTCTTGCTTGGAAAGTGTCAGGCAATCTAACGAATTGTCTGGACTTTCGTCGACAGCTCTCTCTCTTCTCGGAGAATCTTGGGCACCCGGAACACACCTTAGGTATAACAACATTTGGAAGAAATGGTTTCATTGGTGCCTGGAAAGGAGTCTTGATCCCGTGGAGGCTCCTGTCGTCAATATCGTAAATGTTCTGGTCGAACAATTTGACAGAGGCTTATCCTATTGTTCTATTAATTGCTTTAGATCCGCAATCTCTGCGGGCCATTCCCCTATCAACGGTAAATCGGTAGGTAAAAATCCTATTATTTGTAGAGTCCTCAAGAGTATAAGGCTAAGAAGACCTCCTAGACCTAAGTATCAGACCCTTTGGGATGTCAAGTGTATTTTAGACCTTTTTTGTTCTTGGCCAGATAACTCTTCCCTTAATAGAAAATTTCTCTCCTTCAAACTCGCCACTCTCTTGTGTTTAGTCTCCTGTAGGAGAGTATCTGACATCAAAAGCTTAGACATTTCTAATAGATGTTATGATATTTTTGGTGTCAAGTTTGAATTACTAAGAAGAACTAAAACCATGTCAGATTTTATCTTTAATCCTCGTTTTGACACTTTCCCTAAACTTTGTGTGGTTGCTTGTATGAAAGAATATGACGCTAGGATGTCTCTCCTTCGCCCTAGAGATGCAAATCAAATTTTAGTTTCTTTTGTGAAACCTTTTAAACCTGTTTCATCCACCTCCATAGCTAGATGGGTTAAGTCTACCATGAGCCTTGCTGGTATCGACCTCTCTAAGTTTCAAGCACATTCTATCAGAGGAGCTATGGCCAGTAAATCCTTCTGGTCAGGTGGTAAGTTGGATGATATCCTGCAAGCTGCTGACTGGTCAAATGCTAACACCTTTGCTCGTCATTATTGCAAACCTATCAAGCATATGTCTGATGTTGTCCTTCGGGGCTACGAACATGCATAATGCAGCCTCCGGTCTTGTAATGAAATTGCGATTCTCCTATTAACAGGACCAGAGAATCTGGATTTCATTAAAGACACGGAGGCTGACATTATCCCTCCCTCCTCCCTTTTACAACTTTTGATATGTGTTTATGATATCTTTTATGAACTTATTGATTGCTTCAATTGTTGTTAATCTATTATTATGCCTATGCTTCTGTTATCTTTCTGATTGTGATGAGGTCTTTAGCTCTCTAGGCTCTTGATTCTTAATCATTTCTTTCTTTCAGGCAATTCCGTTTAACGGGCTGTCCATTGAGATACTGAAGTTTGCTCCACAATGTTTTTCAAGCTCTTCTTGGATCTCTCTGTTTATGAAGTTCTTTCCTGCTGCGATTCTTTTAAAAGAGGCAGATCATCTCCTGGATACATCCTTTGCTCACTGTTGATAACTCTAGAACTTTATCCTTTATGATGTAGTGCGGCTGTGTGAGTTGCTATTAAAGGATAATGCATAATGTCAGCCTCTGTGTCTTTAATGAAATCTAGATTCTCTGGTCCTGTTAATAGGAGAATCGCAATTCCTGCAGGTCAGTGCTGGGACGCCCCTTTGCTGGGCAGCTATGTGCTATACAAAACCCATAACATAACATACCACTGGTCCTGCAAGGAGTGCCCCATAATGCCATGGCAGGGCTATTTACATATATTTTGTTTTTGGAGATGTCCATAGAAGGAGCAGGCATGTCATAATTTTTTTAATGTTGTAGGGGTGCTTCAGCGAACTCTACTGCCTCCCAACAACACAAAAAAAAACGTTAAGTCTGCTGGGTCATTGAAACCATGACCCTAGGAGAACTTGCAATTTTTTTTAAAGCATTTCCCATGCTGGATCTTTTGTTCAACAGCTGAGACTGCAGTGCCATCTAGGGGCTAGTTGTGTGGATGCATTTTATGTGATACAGTGTATCACATAAAACACAAGGCCTTTACGTGGTTATTTTTATATTTTGCTTTTTAAGGACGTAAAATATTAAAAAGCAGACATGTTTGTTTTATTTCATTTCATTACAAACAAATATAATGTATCTCTGACTATTAATTTTTACATTTTTCACCACCAAAATGCAATAATAAAAGCTATGTAAAAAGAAAGAGTTACATATATGTAGATGCATGAAACTCTATTAAATATTTTTTAAGTAATCAATAGCAAGTAACATTGCATTTTGGGCATTATTGAAATGTAAATTTTAATTACAAGTGTTGGTAGTTTTTGGAGAAAGATAATAGAGCTGCTATATCCAGGGTGTTGGATGCTCAGGGAGGTGTGCCATGGGGCTAGGCAGCAGGCCAGGTCTGTGGCCAAGTCTCCACCATGCACAGCTAACTGCTGTGCACAACGTGGGGTTGACTGCCTGCGGGGAACTGGTTGCAGGACCTGGCTGCAGGCCAGGCTGTACACAGCTGAATGGCATGCACCGCAGGAGGTTGGCTGTACAAATGGTAACAAGAAAATACTTTATGTTAAAACAAAATGCACTGCAAATTACTCCACATACTACATTACTCCTGACATCTTCTATGAGATCATTGATAATATTACTGCAACATTTGAAATGAAATTATTGATGAGAAAACTGCTCATGGCAGCAGCATGTGTTATGGTTCCTTGAGTTATCTAGAACTACAACTGGTGAATTCCTATGGTTATAAGAGTTGAAAATGTTGTTACAGAACATTTCCCTTAACTATAATGTCACTTTAACCTTTTTTTTTCAGTGAATATATCCATGAATATGGGGAACATCCTTTACCAGGCAATGCTTTTACCCTACTTCCACACAAATGCTGGTACCACGCATATACGTTTACCACAAATTTCTTTACCACACATGCCTTTACCATGCACAATGGTATGTATATGTGTTTGGTTTTGGAATTTTTTTAAAGTAGCATATTTTACGTTTTTTTCTACATTTCCATTAAATAGATTAATTAAAGTGTTTTATATATATATATATAGAGGCAGCTGAACCTAGTAACTTACCTGGTGTGCGGTGCATGCTGGGATCTGCAGTCCGCCTACGCAAATACAGGTCCATTTGTAACTATGGTTCAGCCCATCTGGATGGCCACCAATGGCGGACCGACTGGGATTATATGTATGAACTGGTGGGAGTGTCCTGTTGAAGCCGGCATCTGAGGAAGACATTGTTCGAAACGCGTCATGCCACAGCTTTTTACTGAAAATAAATTCTCTCCTCAGTTCCCCGCTGTGTCCCTCCCGTTCTGTTTCACTGCATGAACCTTACTGGCATATTTTCGCGCTGGCCCCGGGCGTGCTGGAGGAGACCCGTCTACACAAGAGGTCTGAGTCAGCTTCAGCAACTTTTTTTTGGAACAAGGTATTGGATTGACTCAGAACCCACCACACCCACGCCTAGCTGATGTGCCGCTGCGCTTCGCAGTCTGTGACTTCACGGAGGAATCTGGAGCACTGTTTCCCCGTTTTTCTGGCCGCTACTATCGTGGCTTGTGGTTGCAGGCATTTGGGGACCCGGGAGAGAAATTTAATTTTCGTCAGCAGGGCTCAACTACAGTTCAGAGCAGCGCTCCATTACCACTTCCAGAACCCCAAAGGGATAGAGGCAGCTGAACCTAGTAACTTACCTGGTGTGCGGTTCATGCTGGGATCTGCAGTCCACCTACGCAACTACAGGTCCGTTTGTAACTATGGTTCAGCCCATCTGGATGGCCACCAATGGCGGACTGACTGGGATTATATGTATGAACTGGCGGGAGTGTCCTGTTGAAGCCGGCATCTGAGGAAGACATTGTTCGAAACGCGCCATGCCACAGCTTTTTACTGAAAATAAATTCTCTCCTGAGTTCCCCGCTGTGTCCCTCCCATTCTGTTTCACTGCATGAACTTTACTGACATATATATATATATATATATTTTTTTTTTTTCTTAAAGGAATATATGGGTAATGGATGAGGTAATATATATTTATTCTCAGGTGTCAGCTGTGATACCTGAGTTTTACATATGTAATATAAAGATAAACAATGTTAATATTTGTAAAAACAAATTCATTGGAATTAATTAAAAAATATCAAACTAAAGTTTTAGGAGCTGGATGTAAAGGATATAGGGGTAATGGGTAGGGAAGTGTATTAAGATTCAGGTATCGACTGTGATACCCAATTACTGGGAATTTAATTTAGTTCGAAATAATTTTAATGTTTTTAGAATAATTTATGTGAATTATTTTTGAAGTATCAAAATAAAGAGATAGGAGTGAGATGTAAGGGATATATGGGTAATGGGTGGGCAAGTGTGTTAATACTCAAACATCAACAGTGCTGCCTCAGTTTTCATTTCAAATACTAAGAAAAACAAAACATAAAAATGGTGACTAATAATAGTTAAAACTAGTACAAAAAGTAAATTATTATTTTAAAATGAAAATCAAAAAACATTTCTATTATTTAAATAAGAATTAAAAAAACTATTTTATCTGTAATAAATATTTTCTTTTAATTTTCCACTTTTATTCAAAATAGTCATACAATGTAATACATTATAATAAAATGTAATTTGATGAATTAAGGTTTGCCACACTTTTCCACTGATTTCAATGGAAGAAATTGTCTTTTTTTAGATTTTATTGATCCAGCATCAGATAAAGGGTTCCACGTCTGTTTCTACAGTTGGCGGAGTGTTGTGGTCAACATTGGATGTGGGAAGGAACTGCAGTCATGTAGTAACAACCGAATTTACTTTTTAAGACATATTAGTACCTACATTCATTGTGAGGAGAGATGGTGGGAGGTAAATAGATAATATTTATAAACAACATGTATGTACCTTGTGTTTTCACAAGTATTACAACCCAATTCAGGTTGGTTTCTTATGTGAATGTCAGGACAGTTGGTTTGAAAGTGGAGGAAAAATCATGTTAACAACTTTTTTACAGCTATTTGAACTAAAAGAACCATTTTGATTTTTGTTGCATAATTCTTTCCTATCACTTTTTAATTTTGAAAGAGGTAACGTTTTAGAAGACATAAATCTGGAATATTTGATTGCTTTTCTGTTTCTCTGTTCATTTTGAAAATATTTGTTAATTTAATTTTTAAACTATATTGGGTAACCTGTTTTTTTTAGATTGAGTTATTTGTGGATTGTCTAAGAATGCAATGTCGAACATTTATTTTATTTCAGTAGTGTTTTTGGGATAGGTTATTCGGAATTAATTTGTGGCAGAGATTACTTAAGTCTCTTGGTGAGAGGCTTCTTAAAATATCACCAAAGTTTGAAGAAAGAAGACATCTACATATAGAAAATGAAAGAGCTGGTCCAATATAAAAAGCGATCTAAATAATGCAAATTAAATTGGTTTATGTAGTCAAAACAGGAGAGTAAATTTAGAAGGCATTAGTTCTCTTTAGTAGTGTAAAGTGTATGCAATATTGACAAGGTAGTCGGAAGCTCCCATCAATGGAAATGGATGAATTTTTGGCAACAGTTTTTCTGACAAATCTTAAATTTTGTTTTTGATATACCAGGATTCATACTTCCTGACATTGATTGCACCATTCTCATTTAATGGAAACATTGTAATTTGTTTTATAATTTCCAGGAAATTTTAGAGGTTGAGGTGACTTTTCCTATTGAGTTGTTGAAAGAATTATGCCAACCCTCGATGGCATTATTGGTTTTTACACCTCCTTCTAAGCAGGTCGAGTACCAGTTCCACCATTCAAATTGAAATCTTGATTTCCTTCTGTGACCTGACCTGTTTAGATCTATGCATGTATCTTTGATGTAATTTAGAAGTTGAGACAATTTTTACTTGTTTATGAAAAATATTTTGATTGTATAATTGAAACTTACAAGTCATCCACACATTAAGGAGGTAGAAAACATAATGTAGATATTTTTTTTAATTCACACTGCAGTTTACTAGTTGACATATAATCCTCAGCTAAGGATGTTTTTGAATTGGTTCACCAATATGCCTAAGAGAAGAAAAAAAACAAAATACTTGAATTTGTTTGTTTGGATACATTTTGGTAATTGTGTTATTCATTTGCAATTCAAAGTCAATTATTATTTTCCTTGTAATTCTATTTATTGTTTTAGATTTTATAATGGATAAAAATTCAATGTAAGTTGAGGATTGTTTGTCAGGAGGTAAACCATAAACTAATGGGATGGTTGTGTTGTTAATGTTAGCATAAACAGTATAAATGTGGGTGAATGGGTGGAGTGTAGATTTAAAAGTGCCATCCGTCATCCAAATGTAACTATTCTCTAGGGTTACTGTCTTATATATTGCATTAAATGTTAGTATTCTCCATAACATGTCTGCCTTTGCAATAGGATAGGAAATATTCAACACATCTCCAAAGACTCCAGGGCTCAGTTAATCTCTTTTTATAATAAATATAACCTCCATATTTTCAAAGTTTGTTACTGTGTTTTGAGTTATTGTAATTTGTTTGTCTTGCATTTTTCACTTTTAAATGGCCTACAAAATAAAAAAAGAAAATAAATATATGATTATGATGTTTAGTATTTTTTGCTTCTTTATGACTCGTCATCCTGAATCAATAAATTGATAGGGATAATTTTCTGTTGAAACTGTGGAAAATTAGGGGAATATTTACAAGCCCCTATCGCCACCACAACTTCACTTTTTCTGATGTGTGCAGGCGATAGGGGCTTCACCTACATTACAAAACGGCATTAAGCCACTTAACGTGGCTTAATGCCGCCTTGTAAATAAGGCATCCTTTCAAGCTATAGTTAGTGTGAAAGGGGTGGCAATGTATGTTGTGGTGGTTGTTCCACAACAACATCCATTGATTTTGACTCATATTTAGAAGGGTGGCATAAAGATGGGGCAGTCCCAAAATTAAGACCTGGGTAAACCTGGTCTTATCCTGACGCAACAAGGAGAAATGTTTAATTTCTCCTCGTTTTGCTGTTTCCTGCGTTGTGCAGCACAGACACATTGAGACAGCAAAAGGCCACTGATTGTTTAACTCCTTGGACGCTCATGACGAGCTCAGCTCGTCATGATGTACACCTCCATACACTCATGACGAGCTGAGCTCGTCATGAACAATGGGAATCAAGAAATATCAGCACAGGAGGAAAATAACACTAGCATCGATGTGGTTAAGTGCAGGAAGGTGCATTTTCCTGCACATAAGCAATCATCAAAACAAATTAACTTTTGCAACTTCTATGTGTGCTGCATTAAGCATCACACATAGAAGTTACAAAATGCCTTATTTATGTGCAGGCAGGGACACCCTCCTGCATACAAACAATCTTCCCCTGCAATGCAGGCACCTTTGCATTATGGTGCAACGGTGACTGTGTTGGTGCTAGGCAGCTAAAGCAGCGCTACTGCAGGAGAACATGCAGGGATGCAACATTTCCTTGTAAATGCAGTGCAGCCCTGCATTTCTGAAGTGTCGGAGAATGACATTAGGCCAAGGAGGTTAACAGCATGTTCCGCCACTCTCATAAATATGCCCCCCAGCGTGTTAGCTTCCTATTCTCAAAAAAGAATGCCATTAATATTGTTCTGTTATATTATATGTTAAAACTGTTATCTTTTGATTTGTTCTTTGATTTTTTGTCATTAGGGTTGCATCTTGGTTTGGTAGGGGGTCCATATCTATTGTACCTAAGATTGGAAAAAAGGTAAGGGTTATTTACTGATTTGTATGCATTTCTGAATTGTCTCTGTTTACATCAGATTTTTAAATTGTTTCCCTTTCTTATGGTGCTTTTCTTTCCATATAGTTTGCTGACTTGAGAACACTTTTTGTGTTGTTTGGTTTTGTGATCTACAAAAGGAACCTCATATGCACATTTGACACTGTGCAGCTTCCCTGAACTAACACTTGGCAGAGATGAAATGACAAACCTGTCCCAGTCACCGTCCAACATCTTCCATGAGGTAACACTTTGCTGAGGTAGGATAGTAAATCTGCCACCCTAGCTACCATCCAGCACCTTCCCTGATGTGACAAAGGAGGGAGTTGCAATAGTAAATCTGCCCCTAGCCACTGTCCAGCACCTTCCATCAGGTATAACTTGGCGGAGTTGGAATAGTAAATGTGACCCCTAGCCCCTGTCCAGCATCTTCCCTGAGGTAATTCTGGGCAGAGTTGGAATAGTGAGTCTGTCCCCCTTCCCAGTCGCCGTCCAGCACCTTTCCTGATGTAGCACTTGGTGGAGTTGAAATAGTAAATTTGCCCCCTCCAGTTACTGTACAGCAACTTCCCTGAGGTAACACTTGGCGGAGTTTGAATAGTAAATTCCCCCCCCTAGCAATTGTTCAGCACCTTCTGTGAGGTGACACTTGGCGGAGTTGCAATCGTAAATTCGCCCTGCCTCTGTCCAGTGCGTTTCCAGTGTATAGTGTAGTTCATCTAATGCTCTGACAATGGTATAAATAAATAAAAAATGATTTACTAACTTATATTGAACCTTTGGCACATGCTCAACATGCCCATGGCCAGGACTGGGGGATCCCACTGAGCGATGGTCTACAATTTATATCACTGCATGCTGATGATCTCCTTTTGTATCTCGGGTATCTCCATTTTATCCTGTACACAGTGACTCTGACCCTTACCCAGTTTGCTTCATTGTGGGGACTCAACTGGGTTGAATCTTGCCTCCTCCAAACTGATGCTATGATATTGACCCTATATTTCGTCTTAATGGTGTCCGTATGACATGGAAAGAAGCTGTGTTCCCCTATCTGGGCATACACATTTATCATACACCTACTGGCTTGGGTCAGGGAGTCAAATGCAGTTTGGCATGCCTCTGTCCGAATCACATTTACGGGCTGCTTCCTAAAAGTCAGCTGGGTCAAGGGGGCAACAATGGTGCCATATCCCTTGACAAACCTCCTGTAGTACCAAGTGATGACCAAGAATACTCTAATATCAGTCTGGGTTTTTGGGGTCTCCCAGGCCATGATCATCTCTATCTTGGTGTAGAGGGCTGCACCTTGCCCCTGCCCACCAGGTGTCCCAAGTACACAACAGACCCCGCCCTATCTGGCACTTACTGACCTTGATAGTGAGGCCTGCCTGTTGAACATCCTGAAGCACTTTCTTGAGGAAAAAAAGGTGGTCTTTCAAATTGCGACAGAAGACAGCTTTGTTATCTAGATAGGCAGCTGAGAAGGCCTCGATACCAACAAGTACTTGGTTGACAAACCTCTGGAAGATGGTAGTGGCATTCTTGAGTGCAAAGGACATCACCCGAAAATGGTATTGACCCTTTGAAGTGGAGAAGGCTGACCTCTCCTTGGCGCCTTCTCTTAGGGCGATCTACTATTATCCTGATGTAAGATCAAAGGTACTTAAGTAATGATCAGCACCTAACCGGTTTATCAGCTTTTCAATCAGGGGGATGGGATTGGATGGGCATTAGTCTTTGTCACAAAATGTAGCCCTCTATGTTATACACAGAACCTCAGTTTGGACATGGTACCTGCTGAGGCAGATTTTGATATAAGAACCACAGGACTGGGCCTGGGGCTGCCAGATGTTTCTATCTCTCCCCAATTCCAACATTTTATAGACTTCTCACTTAATTCTGGCCCTCACCCTATCCAACAACCTGTAAGACTTATTTTTAACAGGGAGGCTGAGCCCTGTGTCTACATCATGGGCACACAGGTGGGTAGTCCAAGGAGTAAGGGAGAAAAGAGAGTAGTACTGCTGCAACACTTGGCAACATTCCCTCTGCTGATAAGGAGTTAGAGTGGGGGAAAGAATCACTCCTTCCACAGACCCATCCTTCTCCTTGGAATCCAAGAGGTAGCGTAGAAGTTCACTCTCCCTTCCTCTTCTCCATCTGTCACCAACAGCATGGTGATCTCAATGTGGGGTTGAGGAAAATGATGTGAAGCACCTAGTGGGGTTGCCTGGGGGTCTTAGGTCCACCAGGTAAGTAGCCTTACCTTTCTTTTCAATCACCTCATAGGGCCCAGTCCAATGGTTTCGAAGGGTTCCATCACACACATTTTAAAGGCAAGCGTCGAATTTGGAACCAGACATCTCCAAAAATTGAGCCGCAAATAAAAGAAAATTCCTCGTTTTGGATTTCTGGAAACCTGATTAGCAACAGACAAGGTTCTGCACTAACACTTCCTATTTAGCAAAAATTAAACGATTGTCTCCTGGAATATAGCCCATATCCTTGAAAAGTCCCCATTGATTCTTTTGCTACAAGAAACTTGGTCCTCTGACACTTTTATTCATTCAAATGACTTTGTGTTCGACATTGCAGCTGAGGCCACAAAAAGAGGTCATGCAAAAGGAGGCCTTGCAATTCTCATAAAAGAAGAAATCTATTGGGATTTAGAAATTATTGACCAATGTATCCAAAAAGCTCAGTGCATCAAGATTAAACATCAAACTAAAAGTCTGAATATCATCCAAGATCTGTTAATCTTCAACGTCTACATACCGCGGGGACATCGCTATGACCCTTTATTAGAAAAAAATATTTTAAAAGATCGAAATGGCAATGGTCCATAAAGGCTATCCACCAGTGTTAACTGTTGGAGATTTTAACGGGAAAGTCTCTAACACTCCATAGGCTAAAGAGGGAAAATGCGAAAAAGAGGAAACTGACTTTATTCCAAAGCCACTATTTCCAACAGCGATAAAAGCTAATAAGCGAAGGAAACTACTACTCTGTCATGTTAATGCAACAAATGAAGTAATTCTAAATGGTAGAGTAGAAGGGGACATTCTGCCCGCTTATACTAGATCGGGCAATAATAGGTAATCCATTTTAGGCTACGTAATCTGTAGTATGGACCTCTTTCAGACAGTGCAATCATTGAATGTGCAGGGTGCATATGAAAGTGATCACGCCTTTCTGTCTCTTGAAATAGAACTCTTATTTCAATCTACTACCCGGTGGTCACTGGGCTTCTGGAATGGTCTAGCTAATGTAGATCATAAAAATGGGAGGATCATCTAAAACTCAAAAGCAATTGAGGGAATGAATGCTGCTATCTCAGCTACCATTTTAAACCCGCTCATAAAAGAAACAAACCGGATAATGAGTTACGAAGAGACAGTGTCCATGGTTGCAGCATCGTTCCAGGAACACTCAAACAGACATGAGAAGATAAGGAGCCATCAAAAAAGAAAGCATGAAGATTACAAATCAGTAAAATTAAATAGCGTGATCCGACTGCAGTTTTCAAACTTCTCTCGGTTAAGATAGAAATAAATAAAAAAAGGTTTAAAAACTACGACAACGGAAAAAAATTAAAAATCTGCGAGAGGAAAAGGATAAGAACTGTATAGACATTGAATTGGCAGTAAACAGTAAAAACAGCAAAACATTCTGGAGTCTAGTAGCCAAACAAATGGGTATTAGGAAAATACCACAAGCACTCCCAGTGTCAGCATCGACCAGGGAAACACATATTCATAACTTATATAAACCTAATACACAGAAAGTGGAAAAATGGAAACAGCTGTCTGCAGGAAAGTATTTGTCAAGTGCTGATGCGATAGTCTTAACAGATAAACAAATAGCCTGTTTTATAAAGGCCGCAAGATCCACAGCAGTGATGTGACTGGATAAGATACTGATTAAGGTGCTACAATCAAACCCAGAGGAGTGTTGCAAATTTCTATCCCCCCTATTTCTCTACTGCTTTGCAACAGGAGATATCCCAAAATCATGGAGGAGCATTGTGGTCCCTATTTTTAAAAAAGGATCCAGAACTGATCCAAAGAATTATCTACAAATAGCACTACTCGACGCAACTGGAAAAATCTTTGCAGCCTGTGTTTTGCACCATTTTAAAGAATAGGCCTTTTCCAGCGGCAAAATCCCTATGACCCAAGCAGGATTCCGTCCAAAATGCTCAGTGATAGACAATATTGCAATTTTACAAACGATTCTTGACAAATATGTTGTCTCAAAATTGCAAACTGTATACTGTGCTTTTATTGATTTTAATACAGCTTTTGATGGGGTAGATAGGCCACACTCTGGTAGAAACTGGTGAGGTTGGGAATCCCACAAGATTTACTTACAATTATTATATCCCTCCACACATAAACATGGTGCAGAGTCAAAATGGGGGGATTAAACGGTCTAAAAAAGGGGTATCTTCTTGCCCCCTTGCTATTCTCTCTTTATTTAAGCTACTTACCTTAGCACTTTATACATGTAAAAAGCTTTCAGCCAAAATTAGCACTGACTGACATATATTTTAATGTACGATGACAACATCATGATTTTAGACCTTACCCCAATAGGACTACAAAGAAACTTAAATGCATTAAGCGGTTACGCAGAAGGATCCATTTTCAGTTCCAAACATTTTGAAAACTAAAATCTTACCTTTTAGCGGACAAAAGTGATGACAACCCTTTAACTGGACATTGGGGGGAAAACCACTAGAGTCAGTCAAAAATACACGTATTTAGGTCGGGTTTTTTACCAAACCCTGCAGAAAACCTCCTATTTACAGTATGTAGTCCAAAAGGCGGATTCCCACGTAGGAGCACTGCTGAGGCTATACTTTTCTTCTGGTAATAGACATTTCCAACTTATGTTAGAGGTCTATCGCATGACAATCCCTCCTATCTTAACCTATGGTTTAGAATATATATACATAAAAACCTGGAAATCTGCAAAAACTAGAGAAGGAAACTCTATACGGAGATTGATAAGAGTAAATCAAGCTGTCTCGGCCCAAGCACTACGCCTCAAATTCTCCTTAGTTAGCATATATGCAAGGGCTATCTCGAACTTAATAAGATGGACATACCATCTTTTAATCGCTGACTTTGGTACCTTTAAGCATATTTTAAAATTGGAAACTTTTATCAAAGAGTTGTTGCATTATACTTTTAATAAGAATCTTAATATAGCATTTAGCCTGTCTTACTGCAGAGTAGCACTTATAGAAACTTGGACACCAGCACTTTTGAAGCTCTTTTCAAAATTGAGGTTTGACCTGATCGTAGAGCACTGTATTCAATTAAAACACTACATAGAATATGACAAAACTATAGTGTATAAATCCCCAGAGAAGTATACATATGTTCAACTAGATCACAGGATTCTCCGCTGTATTCTTTTACTGAGGCTCGATATCCTCCCTTTGAATACACATACAGCAAAGTGGAATAATTCTGAAAACACAACAGGACTCTGTGATTTGTGTAAGGGAGGAATGCAAGATCTAACTCATATATTAGTTGTCTGCCCTAACCCAGCTCTAGTAGAAGCCAGGCTGAGGTATTTAAGACCTATCAGAATCAGATAAAATGCATCTTCTGTACAAAGTCCAATCAGCCTCTGTAAATTACCAACGGATTAAGTTGTTTTTCACCAACTGTATAAATTGTTAAAGATTCTTTTAATGCTGTTTTAAATTTTATGTTAATGATTTAAAACTTCTAAACATCCAAAGCTGACTTTGCGGCCAACTACAACAGATACAATCTTATTTTCCCATTTTAAGTTTTGAAAAATAACCACTGGATGAACTCAAATGCTATAATGTGGTATACATTTTAAAAGAGATTTAAGTTAAAGCTAAAGTTAACTTTATAAGTATCATGTCAAATTTTTTTAAAACTGTATTTGTATATGTGTTGACCTTAGTTGAGGCCTATATCAAATGTAAGAAATAAACTAAACTCACACACACTTTCTGCCTGGGCTGTAATTACACAGTACTAAAATTTTGGTCATGCCACTCTTTGATCGCAGCCTAACTGGCTTCCAAGTTGGAGGTAGTAAAGAGTGGAGAACTTGAAGATTAACCGAAACTCCTTCCACACTGACTGCATGTATGCAGACATTATGTTTGTGCTCCTATCGGACACAAGTTTCTTTGGGAAACCCACTCAGGAAAAAATACCCATCAGGACTTTTACTGCTGCAGGTGCAGTCATGGTCCTCAGAGCAATTGTCTCTGAGTACTTAGTGGCATGATCCACCAGAACCATGATAAACCTTTTGCCTGGTCCAGTCTGGGTATCCATAGGCCTGACAATGCTGATGCCCACCCTCCCAAATGGAGTGCCAAAATGACAGACAAGGGAGTACGGGGGTTTTATGCTTCTGCGCTGTCTTCCCACTGGTCTGGGACGTTACACAAGTCCTGCAGAATGCATCCAAGGGAATCATGATCCTGGGCCAATAAAAGTGTGGGACAAGCCTGGCAAAGGTCTTGTCTTAGCCAAGATGTCCTTCAATGAGAATCTCATGCGCCAGGTCCAGTAAACAGGCCATGTAGCATTGGGGAACCATCAGGATCCTGTTCTGCCCCATGCAGAGGAGACTTAAGCTCACTGTAAAGGAGGTTTTCCTCAAAGTAAAAGTGATAACTACCAGAGACATCACCTGCTTTTGGGAATCAGGCTGTTTTCTCATGCCCTCAAGGGTTGGACACTGTGCTCTACAGAACTCCTCCTTGGTGGGTCCACCTTCTACAACAAGTTTAGGCAGGTCACCAAAGGTAGCAGTGCCCTCCTAAATGGGCTCCTGGGCAGCGACCGGAGGTGCCCCATCCACCTCACTGGGAGGACAATCAGGAGCTGGTTTCCTATGCGCTCTGCCTTTTTCCTTTTTAGCACCTGGCTGGGCCATTGTTCCAGGCTCCAGTCCTCTGTGACTCCAATCCTGGGCAGCCATGGATCTTGCAGTTCCACAGATCTAATCAGATAACCCCAACATCTCCACATGAGCCTCGAGCTCCACTTCCTTCCAGAAAGTGAGCTCAAGGTCATTAGCCAACACACAGGCATGGCAGGGCCCATACCAACTTTCAGAAGACCTGTAACACCCCCACACAAAGGGGTGTGGATAGTGTCCATCTCTGTTGTCAGCCACCACAACTTGGTGGAATACATTTGGAACACCTGCTCTAGTGACACCGACTGACCCTTTATCATAGTCATGCTGGCTCCTGTATCCCTCAGAGCCACAACACCTGGCTCATTGATGGTGACTCATTGCTTATACTTTGTAGTATTTGATGGCACATGGATCTTAGGAGCCATCTCACTGTCACCCAGGGAAACTAGGGTAATCCCTGTAAACTCCCCCCATTAACTTGGACAAGCTCCTTCCCCAGCAGTACACTGGCCACCCCTGGATTCCTACACCCAGCGGGTGGTGGTGCTATTCCTGCACACTTGGAATCCCCTTATAGTGCCCATAGTCATAGCACTTGATGGGCTTGGGCTGCTGACCTTTGTCAGAGTCATTTTTCTTCTGGTAGCCAGATTTGGAATGAGACCCCGACTCTTTACTGTGTGAGTTGTTTTGGGGATTTTGAGAGAACTAATTTTTTTTATCTCTCCCTCCTTCTTCTGGTTAGAGCCCTAACCCCCCCCCCCCCCACCCCCACTACCCCAAGATGCCTTCTTGGACACTGGTGCTGACCCAGATGTCTGCCGCTTCTGCAAGTGTCCCGGGGTAAGTTAACTTGCTATCAACTAGCAATTGGTACAGCTCTGGAAAACAGAAATTAAGCAAGTGTTCCTTCAAAATCTTCAAAACATTTTACAGCCCTGAATAACTATCAACCATGATGCCCCTCACTCAGCCCTTCATTGCTTTGCTGGCATAAATCAAGAAATCCTCCTACGTTTGTGATGAGATCTTGTGGCTGCCCCTGAAGGGAACCATCCATTACAATGCAGTCATTATATCACACTGCTTTTACAGCTCAACTGTTATAATGAAACTGCATTTACATCGCATGCGATTGAAAAGCATGCCTTTACAACGCATGTCACAACAGCACATGCCATTACAATGCATACCATTACAACATATGCCATTACAAAGCATTATAGGGTAAGTAATGGAGATTTTTTAGTTTTAAGTTGGGTATGGGTTTTGGACTAGATGGGAATATTAATTTGTACCCCTACACTATCCAACACTTTCCTAATTTTACACTCACTGGAGTGGGAATAGTGATTTTTACCCCTACACTATCCAACACTTATCCTACTGTTGCCCTAAAAGTATTATGCATTGTAATGGCATGCGTTGTAATGGTATGAGTTGTAATGGGAGTTTTTAAAAATGCATTGTAATGCCATGTGTTGTAAAATCATGCAATGTAATGGTAGTTGTGATGGAAAAAACTTGTTGTAAAAGCATGAGTTGTAATTGTTTGCGTTGTAACATCATATATTCCCCCTGAACCCGAGCCTATTCCTCTCAGATATCACACCAAGCCTGCTGACTACGATAGCCTTCATTGCAGCGTAGCATGTCTGGTCCTCTACCTCAAGTGTATGGAATGCGTCCCTCCACATCATGGGCATATACCTCAACAAAACTACCACTCCAGAATTCTCATACCCATGGCAAACCATTTGTCTAAGTCATCCCCCACCACATAACTGGGTACCAAATTCTTTGGGATTCTGACTCTGGACTCACTAGTGGATACTGTAGGAATGCTGCCACCATTGCTGTTGTTGGACCCCACATGTAGGGCTCCAAAGTCCAGCTCCCTGAGTTTGAGCTCATGGATAAGTTCCCTCTCCTTAATGGCCAGCCTCCTGTCTTTATGTGCCAGCTCCAACCTTGCAAGCTTGAATTTTAGTTTCCTTTACTCGCTCCTGTCCGTCAGCTCCTCTGGAGACCGGCTCCTGGAGGAGACACTGCTCCCTGTTCTGAGAACCACTACGGCTCCTGGAAAGTTTTTAGCCCCTTCCATAGGCAGTTCCCGAGCCATTTCAGACTCCAAAATCAGGGCACCCTCCTTCTCAGAAATCTCCTCGCCTTTGATGTCATCCGCTGCATGCTGGGTCTCTGCCCAGGCTCTCAAACCCCTATGTAGCTCCTCCTTCTTGGTAAAGCCCCCTGTAGACACTTGAAAGTCCTTGCAGAAATATTTCAGCTGCTGCACAGAGGAAGGTTCTAACCTGGTCAGCTCAAACTCAATTCCTGCTGGTGGAAATGAGCGTCTTCTCCAGAGTGAAATATAATTTAGCCGAAAAGACAAATGGCCAATCAGGGAGAATTGAAAAAGGCTTGAATTGGTATTAGGTATAGAGATGTAGTGAACAGTGAATTACTATATGGTACCGCACACCCACAAGTCCCATCCACACTGCTAATCACCAGCGTGAAATTGGGGGCCTCATGTATGAAACTTCTTTCATGGAATTGGGCCAATTGTGACAAGAAAAAAGCATTTTTCAATGTACAAAGGCCCATTTTTCAATTCAGTAACCTATTACCGAATTGTAAAACAGGTTCTCAATTCTGTATTAGAAAGGGGCATGTTAAGGGCATCCCTTCCTACTTGCCCTCAGCAGGACAGGAATCAGCAGTCAGCAGGGCAGCTCAGCACAGCAGTAAAGCAGTTCCTTAGAACAGACAGTCAAGCAGAGTGGTCATCCTTGTAGCACAGCAGTCCTTACTCCTGGCAGAGTTCCAGTAGTGTACTGTCTTGGTAGGTTCAAACCATCAGTACTTATATCCAAATGTGCCCTTGAAGCTGAGGTCTATTTAAAGCAGCTTCTGGAAAGGCACAGGTCTCCTTTCATCCCAGCCCTGTCTGAAGGCTACCTGTGTGGGGCAATCATTCCTTTGTGTAGGACACTAGACACTGCCTTTTCAGATGAGTCAGCTCCCACTTCCCCTTCCTACCCAGGAAGGCTATCAGAATGCAGATGAATGCAGATCCCTCAGCACCACTCTTTTCAACATCTACATGACCCGCCTTGCAGGTGTCATCAGATCCCACTCCCCTCACCATCTTCCAACCCGAGGCATCAACAGACCCAGACCAGACCATCCAGAAAGTCATCATCTGGATCACCGACAGCACCAAAAGAGTCACCCCACTGAAAGCTACAAAATATAACAAGACCTGTAAACATGCCAGCTAATACAACCCAGAAATGTTGGTCTTGGTAATTTCTGTAAAGCCATACTTGGTTCTATAGAATTCCATAAAAAGGATATCAAAATAGTGTTAATCTAATGAAAGAACTTAGCTTGAATGGATGTTGGTATATTGGATAAGAGGCATAAAATTATAGGAGTGAGCATCTTTTTAATTGTGTCTAAATAACCCTACCAAGCAAGGTGAAGGGGGTGCCATTTAGCAGAAAATGCTTTGAGTTTATCAGTGCACTGTCTAGATTCAGAGAGATAGATGTTTTTTTAGAGGGAGAGGACCATAGACCAAGGTATTTAATGTGCTTAGGGCTCCAAGTGAAATTAGAGATCTTAAAGTCGTCTTTAAAGGTATATCTCACACTTTCCGCTGTTCAATTTGTAGCCCGACACCAATCCATAAGCTTCAATCTCTCCCATGAATGCTGTGAGTGAAGACTGTGGTTGTCATCAGCGTATGTCGCTAATTTAATCTGCTTGGAGCCAGAAGCAAACCCTGTTATAACATGATTCTGTCGAAATCTAGAGAGGAAAGGTTCTAAAGTTGAAAAGAAAGGGGGATAGACTAGAGGGCAACCCTGGCATACTCCACGTTGAAGGTTAAAGCAAGATTGTTCTTTGCCAAGTCGTTGTGGAAGATGAGGTTCCAATCTTAGGGCTAGAGCTTTAACCCCTTCGGTGGTCATGGTGGAGTGGTTCCGTCATGAGCGCCGGTTGAGCTGTGCCAATGACGGAACCACTCTGTCATGGCCCCGCCGGCACAATAGAACCTTCAGCACAGCGCGAAAATTCGCGCCGCACTGAAGAGGTTAAATAAAAATTGTAATCCGCATTTACTAGGGATATAGGCCTATAATTCTTACAAACTCGTAAGTCCTTATCATCTTTTGGTATCAAACATTATCAGAGCTTTGGAAATGGAGCCTGTGGAATTGCTGGAAGTAATGAAATAAGAGTGTATAAATGCGTAAGAAGTAAGTGGGCAAAGTGTATATAGAATTCCACTGTAAAGCCTTCTGGGCCTGGGGCTTTATCCTTTTTAAGAATGTTCAGAGCATTTAGCAATTCTGTCTGCGTAATATCATTTTCTAAAAGATCAAAATTCATTTGGGAGTTAGTTTGTTTCTGGACTGTAGAGAAATGTTGGTATATATCCTCCTTTGAAGGTACTTTTTATGGTGTGTAGGGAGATTTATAGAAGTTTGCCAATTATTTGAGTATTTCAGGGTCCTTGTAATGTGGTTGTTGGTTATCATCTATAATAGAGTCAATATGAATGTTAAGCTGCTTAATCTTTAAATAGTTAGCTAGTAGCTTGCCTGACTTGTGCTGGTCCGCACAGTACTACACAGAGGATTTTAATAAGTATAGGGAGGCCTGTTCAAGCAAGTACTTTTATTAACCGTTCAAGTATTTAAAATCTTTACAGTTAAATAGGCATAAAAGAGAGCAGCATTCCCCCCTCTCCCGAGTCCTCAGGTCTCTTAGCAGCGTGAGAATCGTTATTCGTGCGAGATCACAAATTGTTTAGTTCCTTCCTTTCCAATAATCAGGCATAATTTATGTTGCACAGCAATTCCTAAAAAACAATAAAAAATATGTGAGGTCAGAGCTCTTGCAGATTTGCACCGGAAGCCTATAAATAGTTCCTTAACGGGCGCCATTGGATGTGAGAGTATCCCTAGTTCACAGCCTTTGGCACGGCCCATGGAATGTTCAAGTGCAAGTGGTCAAGGATGAAATTCTGTTTCCTCCCACCTCCTTGCTGCTCTGGTACCTTGGCTGCCTAATGTGATTGCCCAAGGTGCTAGAGCTTTAAAGGTGTGAACTTTTCAACTGCTAGGCCCTGTTACATTATTCAATGATGGCTCTTTGTTGCCGGGAGACGAGTCCAATGCCTCTGTGTTGATGTTGAAACTAAATGAGGCCTGATCCTTTCAATACGAGATGTCCTGGGCCTAGAGCTTCACTGAATTTGACCAGGCAGATATTGGGATCTCGGGTAAAGGCAGGCTCTCTGCTTGGACCTTCAAATTTCCAATTGCTTGGCTCATCTTGGAATACGAGGGAGAGTCCACTTCCTTGAGGATGGATCCCAATTCATGTTTAAGGGTGTTATGCTTGATTAAATTCCACTGTAATGCCAGACCGGGTCTACCAAGGCTGAATTCCAGCTGTAGTTTGGTTTTCCTGACTTGTCTTGGGGCCATATGTAGGTAATTTACGTCTAGAAGGCCCATGGGAATGAATGGGAAGACATTCCCACTTTGCGATTCTCAATTAAAAAATCGCAACTTGAGAATGCAATTTCTGGGTTGTGAGGGTGTCAATAGAACACCCTTTTGCACCCCTGAAATTAACATGTGTGCACATGTGGCGCACATACATGTCCCAAGGGCATGTATGTGACCCACATGGCATTTGAAAAATGCCAAAAAGTGCATTTTTCAAAGAAATCGCAAAATACCACCAACTTGAAGTTGGTGGTATTTTACGATTCCTTAAGCCAAAATTCGCACAACTTGGGTACTTCCTACATTGCATTTAAGGAATCGCAATTTGCGATTCCTTAAATGCAATAGCAAAATAAGAAATCGCAAATTTTGTGATTCCTTAATTTGCATGTGGCTTTTTGTGTGCTACATAGCACACTGCCCTAATTGCGATTGCAAATGCTGAAATTCTGCAAATTTCAGCATTTGGGAGTGCAATAAGGCTTCCTACATATGGCCCCTGGTGCTTACAGCACTGCCTTAAAAGGCTTTTACCTGGGCTGCCACTGTGAATTGGTCCCGGGCTCCTGGGAAATCCAGGTGGCCATAGTTGATGGCTGCTATTAGCTTTGCCTTAAGGACTGTCAGCATTGGCTCAGTTATTGGACTTGTTAAGTGCTGGCTTAGTCACATCAATGTGAAGATTACTCTGTTGGCCTTTGAGCTTATATGTTTTTTTATGAGTCCCAAGGGTGGCCCTCTCTGAGAGCCAAACCCCAAGGTAGTTATAGGCAGGTGTTGTCCCTATTTGATGATCTCCCAGTTGCCAGATTACTTGCCTTTTATGAGGGTATTTAGAAAATGCAACAATCTTGGTTTTGTTCTGTTTGACTAACTGACTGTTTTCCTTGTTATCATTTTGAAGTTCGTTTAGGGCTTTCTGGAGGCCCACCCTAGTATTACCCATTACTACTATATCGTCCGCATACTGGAGGGTTGGGAGCCTCACTTTGCCTAATCTCGGGACCACTAAGCCAGTTTCTTTCAAGGCGTTCTCCAAGTCCGCAATGTAGGGATTGAAAAGTAGGGTGGCCAAAACACAGTGCTATTTGAGGCCATTGTTGGTTTTGCCTCTTGATGTAACTGCTGTTGAGCTAATTTTACTTGAACCCATGTCCCATCATAAAGAGTTGTTAATGCTTTCAACAGCTTAGAGGGGATCCCCCAGGCTGTCAGTTTTTCCCAGAGCCTGCATCAGTCCGCCCTGTCAAAGTCCGTGCTATAATTTATGAAGCAGCAAAACAATGGTGGATGCTTTTCTTTGACCTATTGTTTGGAAAGACAAGCGAGCGCAATGAAGTTGTCCATGGTTACGCTGTTTGCCTTAAATCCTGACTGATGGAGTCAGAGGATTCCATTTTTTTTACCTATTCCTCCAAGTCCTTCAGTATAATTTAGGTGTAGGCCTTAGCTTCTAGATCAAGCAAAGCAACAAGCCTATAACTAGCAGGGTTTCAATGGTCACCTTTCCTATGGATGGGGGATAAGATGGATCCTCTCCATGATTGCTGTGTTGTTGCTGTCGTAAATGCATGATTAAAAAGTGGGGTCAGGATTGGGACAAAGAATGCCTGAGCTAGTTTGTGTACCAGGGCGGGAATGCCATTGGGCCCTGGCGCTCCATCATTTCTCATTTCCATGATGTTCTTGGTTATCTTGCCTTCAGGAAATGAAGTGCCTTGGGTGGTCTTTGAGCCTGCTTCCTGGGGGCACTTAATGGGGGGGGCTCAGTATTTTGGCCTGCGTTCAAAGCATTCTTAGCGGTGGGCCCGTCATCTGGGCAATCTTTTGTGTACAATCCTATCACATGCTTCTCCCAACATTTCCTACTATGCTGTTCTCTTTTGTCAGGCTTTAAGTGTCAAACTGATTAATGTATCTCCATGGTTTAGAGTGGTTCTTTTCTTTCATCAAAGAGAACACTTTTTGCCATTTCCCTTCAATGTACTTTCTTCTGCACTATATGTGAAAAACAAGGACCCCCTGAATAGAAAATGGTACAATTCCTAGGACAGGGAAAACAAATTGTGTGTATCAAATCCTAGGCAATCACAACGTTAGCATAAGGAACAAGTGTAGACAGGAGGACATTAAGGAACATACTCTATAATAAAACCATATACTGTTTAATGAACAATTATATTAAAATACTAATAAGATCATAAATCATATTAAACACAGTACATACATAAATAAATACACAGTGGGAATGGAACCATAGTGTTAAAATAAAAGATACAAAAAATTCAATTAAAACACACACAGTTAATATCAAAAGTGGCAATTAATGTAGTCGACGCGCGTTTCGGCGTTTAAAAAATGCCTTCTTCAGGAGCCACTTAAATTTCTGAAATACATAATAAATAACAAAGAAAAAATAAATGACAATTCATTATCTAATACGTGCACAAATTAAAACACAAAAAACAGCATTTCATAAAATACATTTAAATCTCATTTTTCATTATAAAAAATGCCCTCCTTGAATATGAGCCTTGTCCCTAATTGCATGATTAATTAATACATAATGAACGTATAACTGAACATCAAGATGAAAAATCAAAGCATTCGCATTCAAATTCGGTTTCAGTAAGACTGACACAAAGGGAGATCAAGTGGGAAAGAAGAAACTCCCTGTGCAGCAATGTATGACTAAATGGCGATTCAAAAGCCAATAACAACAAGGTACGTTCAAATATCACCAACTACTGTATAACATTGTTTACGGACATAACCGTGTATGATTCCGGTTAACTGAATTTGGTCTAAAAATGTAGGATTCACATTATTAACGATTGATGCCTTACTTAAAAAGGGGGGCGAATCCCAGGTCTCTTATATGTGCATATAAGACCATTAGACCAAGCGAACTACTCAGGGGAAATTCTATGTGATCCTATACTCCCTCAATCGTTTACCTGAATGTAGAATAAAAATGTTGTCAAAGCGCATTATTGGTTGTTACAATTAGGGCCTATGATGAAACTCGAAAATAACGAGTTAAGCATATCAAGTAGACCTAACTGCCTCACCTTTCTAATAAGGACTACAATTATTAAAATAAAAAATCCTCCAGGCAAATAGTCAGAAGATAACAGTCTGTATGCTTCACAGGCAAGCGTGCTTCACGATGATGCAATGATTATGTCTAAAAGAGAGGAAGCATAGTACAGGATATTAAGTATAAACATGCATTTGTTGTGAGCGGGAAACTTCCTAACCTATTAGAAAAAAATAGATACCAGTCACCGAAAGACTATCAAAATAACGTCCACATGGGATTAAAGAATTTAGATTTTTCGGAAAAAAATGCTCGTTCAGAATACGAGTATCAGGACTCAAGATATACGAGTCTGAAAATAAAGGAGAGACGGACCGGCTGATGTTATATCGTTAAAGATTCATTCTAGGATATTGTTGTAATAACTTAAAGACTTCTGTTAAGGCACCACAACGTAGGCTTCTTATCGGAAATCAAAATCTGAAGTGCAAACAACTTACCGAGATAACGGCTGTTTGTATAACGAAGGGACGCTCAAGCAGAAGATGGCTGTTAGCGTCTCACGACGGTTCAAGGTAATCGCAACAGAACCACACCCGGCGGGGTTTTAAACACTCTGCGGATGCAAGTCATGTGATAAACTACCTGTGTGTCTTAAAGGCACAACGACCGAATCATGGAGACTTTCACGATCGTGACATTAAGCCCTTAAAAGAGCCAGAAAAGAACCTGCCTACATTCATTATGAGCCTCGTGACAGTTCTCAGATCATAACATTACAATAATGTAACTAATTTGGAATCGTCTGGGATCAGGCAATAGTAGCCTCTGAACAAAACAACATGATTCAGATAGTCATAAAGGCTCAACTGTCATGGAAACCTAGTATCATAACAATGAAGTGTGTGGTGCGTGAAAAGTTCACTTCTAAAGACATTTTTTAACCACACATTAAATACACATCTAAAAGTGAGATGAAAAAGACAGTCAGAAAAGGCAACAGTATTACGATCCTCAATTATCAGTTTGAAAGCCTATTTACTATAGGATGCTTACTATGTACTAATAATTTCATAAAATAATAGAGGAATCTAATATACAGAAAATGGACTGTTATTAGTAATTCGAATATCGCATTCTCCCAACAGATTTCGCTGTTCAATCCCTTAGAAAAAGTATTCAGAACAAAAATCCAATATACTTCCTTCTTTTTACGAACAGCACATCCACCCTTACTATCGGGTGTCCTAATATTTTACAGAATACCCCATTGGAATTCATCTGGTTTGTGGTTCTTTTCTAAAAAATGTTTGACTAAAGGTGCTGCAAGTTTGCCTGTTCTGATGGCGGATCTGTGTTCAGTAAGGCGAACCTGGATGGATCTGGAGGTTTCGCCAACATAACCATTTGCTGTCTTGTAATTCCAAATATCACATGCTTTAATGGAAAAACCATTGTGGGCGAAATGTTCACCCCCTAGGATGTTTAAACATGATTTACAGGAGGAACATTTAACTGTCCCTCGTACTTGAAGGTTGTTCAATAAGGATCTCTGACTAGGTCCATTGGGGGCCAATTTCTTGTCAAATCTAGAGTGAACAATAAAGTCCTTAATGTTCCTGTTCCTTTTATGTGCAAATAAAGGTTTCGCTAAAATATTCTTAGAGGTAGGATTACAGTTGAGAATATGCCAGTTGGCATTAATGATCTGTTTAATTCGATCATTTAGAGTAGAGTGTCTCGTCACACAGACAAGTTGGTCATTGGTATTCAGGTCTTTAGATCTCAATAGAGCGTCACGATCGTAAAATCGCGCTCTTTTGTAGGAGTCCCTAACTAATCTCTGCGGGTAGCCTCTGTCCATAAATTCCTTTCTCATCACTGAGGACTGTTTATCAAAGTCACTGAGACTCGTGCAGTTCCTGCGGACCCTCAGGAACTGTGAAAAGGGAATACTTTGTTGTTGAATCCTAGGGTGGAAGCTATTAAAGTGGAGTAACGTATTCCATGCCGTGGGTTTCACGTACAGGTCAACTTCCAATTTGTTGTTCTGATTTTTTATCAGTAAATCAAGGAACTCAACTTGATCTGTATTATACTGTGCAGTGAATTTTAAATTGACGTCAGTCATATTAATCCATTCAAGAAACTCAAGTAAGGAGTCTTTCCCATTAGTCCAGATAAAAAAGATGTCATCTATGTATCTGGACCAATGGGAAATAGACTAAAAAAGGGGGCAATTTCATTGTAAATAAATTTGCTCTCGAAAGCCGACATATAGATATTCACTATTGATGGTGCAACTGATGCACCCATGCTTACTCCCCTTATCTGACGATAGAGTGAGTCTCCGAATTCAAAAATATTCTCCGTTAGGACAATGAAAATACAATCAATAAGGAATCTTTTGGGACAGATTATATTATGTTTGTCAATGAACCAATCAGTTGCCAAAATTGCTTCATTCAGAGGGATATTACTATACAGGGACTCAATGTCCATAGTTACTAGAATATCCCTATTTGACACAAAATTCAAGTTCTCAACTTTTGTAATCATGTGACCTGTATCTTTAATATAAGATTTAATCTTAGGTATATGGGGTCTTAAATAATGGTCTACAAATTTGGATAAAGGCTCCGTTATGGTTCCTATTATAGACACAATAGGTCTATAAGGGGGATTGTTTACGTTTTTATGTATCTTGGGTAGGCCCTAGATTCACGCTGTCTTACCTTTGTTGAAGTTTAAAAAGTCATATTCCTTTGAGCTAATATCTCCATTAGATAGGGCCTCGCTTGTCAGATGTTGAATCTTTTTAAAGATTATGTTAGAGGGGTTGGAGTTTATTTTCTGGTAAGTAGCAGTATCATCTAAAATAGTAGTCATGTTACGTTCATAGTTATCAGAATCAATCACAACAATACCTCCACCTTTATCGCATCCCTTGATTACAAGACTTTTATTATTAGATAATTCTTTCAAGGCTAGTGATTCATCTTTACTGAGATTATAGAAGGGTTTAGGTATAAACCGAAGAGTCCTTTCAAGTTTTTGAAGGACTACCAGTTCAAATGCAGCGACTTCTGGGCCCACTTGATCCAGGAAGTGGCTCAACGTAGATGGTAATGCTAGTTTCCTGTTAATATTAAATTCAGTATACATTAATTTGGAAAAACTTTTTTAACCTTATTTTCCTAAAGAAGGAAATAATATCCTGGTGCAGTTCAAAGGTATTTACATGTGCATGAGGCACATATGAAAGACCCTTGGAGAGCAGGGTCTCACTGCGGCAGTCCAGGATAGTTGATGATAAATTGAAAATAGGGATTACATCCCTCGACCCCAGTATTGCCGATTGCGGGTATCCCTGATAAACTGAGGCTCTTGTTGCTGATGTTGTTGATGGTTCTGTTGAAAGTTCCCCCTGTTCTGTCCCTGAAATCTCACTCTGGGGCGTCCACGACGGGGCCCACGATTGGATAAAAAAGGCTGTTGGGGCGGGAACCTGAGTAGGAATTGAAAGCTCCTTCTGGTTCATAATAGTTATTAGAGCCTTCCCCTTCAGAGTCTGATGTCTCTGAAAAGTTATTGACCCTTTGAGGCGCAGTCCTAGTGTAATCCACATAGTGGTTTTGTTTATAGAACTCTATCCCCAAGTAGGGGTAGGCTATTTCATCAGTATAAAACCTTTTATTTTTGGATAACTTATTGGTTTTCCGTTTGTTAAGATAGTTACTAAAGGATTCAAGTTCTTTATCATATTCCTCTATTTTCTTCATAGCTTCTTCTACTCCTTTCATCTCTTTGAGTTTAATCTCCAATTCATCAATTTCAACTTTAATAGCAGCTGCTAATTCTTTTGCCGTCTCTACAATTAAAATCATTAAATCTCGGGAGCACCTACTCGCTATCATACTCCATCTCTCGAGAAAGGGTCTGTGATGTACAAACAACCCTGGTATGTTACGTACTCGTAGCCTTGTTGGGATAATACCCGATATTAAATAAGCTAACATGAATTCACCATGTGCCTCCATACGAATGAGTTTTTTCTTGAGATCTAATAATTTCCTACTTTCATCATTACCTCTATTGTTGGAACTAGTACTGCTAAATGAAGCTGTGGTGCCTACCAACAAGGCAAATTCCTCATTGGTAAACCCAAAAGTTTTTAACTGGGCCATGATAAGAAGGAATAGATGGTCAGAAAGAGAGAGTGGACACAAAAAAAGAGAATGCTTAGATATTCAACAATTACAATGATAACAAAGGTACTGAAAGAACGGCCCTGCACAGACAAGCTGTGGGTAATAATATGTGAAAAACAAGGACCCCCTGAATAGAAAATGGTACAATTCCTTTCTTCTGCACTCCCATACTTTCTTCCTATGTGCTGTCCTCATGGCAGCTATAGAATTAGCCTCCTTAATTATACCCCTTTTCTTTTTTGCCTGAGCAACTTCCTGAGGGATCATTTGCATTGAGTTAGGCCCTTCTGTGCTTATGGCCCATGAGGTGATTATTGTAGTCTAGGTCTCTTGTTTTTACAATGGATCTCCCCCAGATTCTGCTGTAGTTCTGCTGTGAGGGCTTCCCACCGGCTCATTACCTTAGATAGAGATCCTGTCCCTGGGTATGCTTCCCTCTTTATTGTCCCCTCCAACAGTTTGGGTCCGAGGTTGGCAGTTCATTTTATTTTTGGGAGGAGCTGCAGGTTGCGATACTAGTTTAAGAGGGGCCTTCAGTAGCCCATGATTGCTTTCTCTTCTGTCCTCCACTGCAAGTCACCCAGCTCGTAGGCCAGCCTCTCGTTGAATAAGATGTAATCTATTGTAGTTACATTTTTAAAGGTCGGTTGGGGGAGCCACGAAGGGGAGCATTTTTTTATGTAGTGAGTTGATCATAGCTTGGAATTTTGAAGAAAAGAGAGAAGGGGCCCGCCTTGTCCACATGTCTGAGCAAATCTGGTGTCTTATCCAAGCCTCTCCTGTTGAAGTCTCTGGCAATGGTCCCATAATAATGTATCCCTTGGACCATACCAATCTCCTAAGGTGTCCTTGCCGTGTGGGGTCCCCCAAGGCTCGTCCCTAAGTCCGACGCTCTTCAACATATACGTGTCGGACCTTGCTAGTGTCATCAAAGCATTTGGGATGAGCCTGACCTCCTACGCCGACGACACCCAACTGGTACTGGCCATTAAAGGGGATGGGGATGAAGTGGCCAAGTTATTCACCAGGGGAATGGTGGCCATAGGTGACTGGATGGCCACGAATTGTCTCAAACTTAATTCAGATAAAACTGAAGTGGTCATCTTCGGTCACCTTTCTCCGGCCTGGTCACCAGAATGGTGGCCAACATCGTTTGGAACTCCTCCCAGCCCAGCTCTTAAAGTCAGAAATCTGGGTATCACCTTTGATGCAGGTCTAAATTTCATGGCACACGCTAACAAGACTGCGGCGACTGCTCATATGAAACTCAGAATGATCAGGAAATTACTACCATACCTACCGGACACTGCTGGGAGAACTCTGGTCAGCTCACTAGTCCTGTCCGCACTGGACTATTGTAATGCTCTATTCCTAAATGCACAATCCCGGGTGACTAACAAGATGCAGTCCATTCAAAATGCTGCCGCCCGGATGCTGGCGGGACTTCCCAAGTTTGCATCGGTCTCAAACACCATCAGGGAACTTCACTGGCTTCCGATACGTAGCCGTATCAAATTTAAATCATTGTGTATTCTTTACAAGGCACTCAATAACCAAGGCCCCCACTTCCTTAAACATAATCTTCATCACTATACCCCAACCCGTTCCCTTCGCTCCTCTCACCACAATCACCTAGTAGTGCCTCGTACCAGAACAGTCACTTGGGGTGACAGGCGCTTTCTGGTTGCCGCCCCCAAACTCTGGAACACCCTTCCTCTACACATTAGGACCAGCCCTTCCCTGTTCATATTTCGCAAACAACTCAAGACTTGGTTATTTGACCAATAGCTCCACTTTTTGTTAGGTCTTCTAAAATACTGATCCATCCCTTACGCCAGCGCCGAGACGCCTACGGGTATTCGCCGCGCTCAATAAATGTCAATAAATAAAATAATGGTGTTCAAATTTGATTAATACCTCTTCCAGTGTACTCGTGAAGATTTCCATGAAAGCTTTTGATTGATTTGCTCTTGATTAATATAACAGTTTATTAACAGCAGGCAGAAAGGGCCCCTTAATTATCAAGGCTTGCAGCTCAGAAGATTTGACACTTATTTTTATAGTTTTAAATTTATGAGCATGATTTAGGAAGACTGAGAGACCTCCTGACGGGCGTCCAAAGGTGTTCTGTTTTGTAGCGGCTGCATGATGTTTGTAAAAGCCAACTAATGGTGTAGTTGGCATTGCCCAGGTTTCCTGGAAGCACACTATGCCTACCTTTTTGAGATAAAACTGTATTTCCTTATCCCTGGTGATTTTGCTTAGCCCTGCAATGTTCCAGGAGATTAGTGTTAGTTGTTGTTGGTGATCTCAGAGCTCTCCCAGTTTCGGCTCTTCGAAGATGAGTCTTTGTCTGTTGTTAGGAAAACTGCTGCCTGGGTTCCTCTGTAATTGCCTTTTCGATCTGGCACATTTGCGCCCCACACTGGTTGTTTCTATCTGGGAGGCAGATGTTTGTCGGGGTACTTAAATGTGCTTGGTTATTACTGCCTCCTTTTCTGTGATTATTTGTTGCTTGCAGAATTGAGGGGGCCCCCTTCTCCTCATGGTAGGGTATAAGAACATATGGGAATTTCGTTGGGCTGGTTGGTTGTACATCTATGCCCCAGCTGACTAACTATTGTGTTTTCCCTAGGACAGCCAGTTGAAGTCGCTTTTGACAGAATCCTACTAGGCAGGAGTCACCATGCGGATCACCTTGTAGCTTTCTGAATTTTACCCATTATAAGATTTCCGATGTAATATGTGCCAGGGTAGCAATATGACTAAATAACCAAATGATATTGAACCTTTTCAATACTTCATAAGGGCCCTTGATGTGGTACCAGGGGGTGTACACTACCTCATGAGTCCATTGAGCATCTATCCTTCACCAGTGAGGAGGTTTGGGGGCCTGAATGTAAAGGAAGATTGTCAGTGTCAGTAAATCTATAATGCGGTCGGCCAGCTGCCCCACCTGAAGTGCTAGATAGACTTTCTGTATTGTACCCTTTCCCACCCAATCTGCATCTCGGGTCTTGCTAGTTTAGATGGCCAGATCTGTGTGCCAGGGTCCGCCTTCTCAGGCCTTGCCGCTGGTGCTTCTTCCAGTCTGAAGGCTGATGTGGTTGTTGGTGAGCCTGAGGCTTGCTTTGACACAGTGTGGCCTTGCTCCTTTGGGAATTTCCTTCCATTGATTGCTGTGGCGTGTTCTGCTGTTTGATGTTAAAGATGGGGTAGAATGGACTTGGATTGCCACTCTCCTCAGAGCTGCGACTGTGCAATGTTGACGGCATGGTTGGTCTTCTTTTAGCTTTTGTACTTTTAGTTATTTTTTTCAACTTCATCTTGGCCCTCCTAGAAAGGAGGGCTCTGTCAGAGCACCTTCCGTCGCTCCTGCTGCCCCCTTGATGTTATTATTGAGCACTTCCCCTTTGCATGTGCCAACCACGAGTGGGCTGGTGGTTGCTTCTATCCCTTCCCTGCTTTTATGGTTTCCCTGGATGTTATTGCTTCTTTGCCCTGCCTTTAACGCCTTTAATTCTGGGCTAGAAGCTAAGCTGTCTTTGCCTTTTAAGTCAGGTGGGATTTCTTTCCCTAATGTTGGTCTGGGAAATCCACTAGTTGCAGTCAGTGGTTCCCCCTTTCCCCTGGATAACGCTACCATATCCCATAGTATCTCTGGCAGCTCTGCCCACTTATCTATGATGGCTGCACATGAGCATGAACAGGCTTTCGTGGCCTGGTTGTTAAGAATGGTTACTTCCATCTTTGCCAGCCTATTACACTGATTCGCAAGGCACTGGGCAATTATTTGCAGGCGATCGATTTGAAACTCCATTTTTGTTGGCTGCCATATCGGAGCCCTGCCTAGTGTGTTTTGAGCTTCTCTGATGGCTTTCAAATGTAGGTCTTCCTGGTCTATAGTTGGCCGGATCTCGGTGTGGGGTTACTTTGCTTCTTCGGCTTCCCAAATATTTTTGGGATGAGTTCCAGGGCTCTCTCAATTGTTAATTTTAATGTTTGTAAAAAGGAAGCAGTGAGGTCTTCTGCCTCTGAGGTGTCGGCTTTTTGGCTGTTTGTGGTGAGGTAGTTAAAGCAGACTTCGGGTGGATGGCATTAGGTCCTTACCCTCAGGGTCTCGCTCACATCACCAGTGAATTTAAGTTTTAGTGGATGGGGGACCATTTACCTTGTTTGGTGTCACCGTGGTGTTCTGTGTGTTCAGTGAGATCCTCCTGGGCGCTGTCTCTTGGTGCCTTATTTTGCCTTTTTTCAGGTATTGCCCTTGTTTGCCTCTTGGTGCCCCCTAAGTGGGACCTGAACATGCGCTTCCCATTTCCAGTCCCTGGTACATGAGTGTGATCTGTGCTTGGAGAGGGGACTACTAAGGAAAGGTGAGTCTGCCATACATTGGATAGATCTTAGCCTTGAGATTTCATAGATTGTCACATCTTCTGCTTGTTACGATGGACTGGATTGTTACTGGACTACCAAGTGCTTGGAAGTATTATGTTAAAAGCCCTTATTGGGGTGCATTCACTGGGGGTTGTTCTTGCTTAAATGACAGGGTCATACTTCTTGTGACCCTTGCTTGTGTTGGCCCAATGAGTTCGTTCCCACCTTTATCGATCCCTAGATGTCGAAAGGGCTTCTTTTTAAGTGCCATGCTTGGTGCTCCTATGGAAGAGTCTTTGCTTCTCTGCCCCCACCTCCTTTCTTCTTCACTTCTTCCTACCTTCACCCCCCCCCCCGGCCTATACAGCGGAAGAGACCCTTCGTGATGGCTGCAGTGGCTTCTGCTTCATAGCTTGTGCCTTATTTTAGGGGCATTTTCCTCGACAAGACGGGTGAGCAGATCTTCCAGTTCCAGTGAAGGGACTAAACGCTCCCTCCAGTGTTTCAGTTTTTTCTGGCTGATCCAGCTGCCCCTTTAGGATGGGCTGAAGCAAATGAGGGTGAGATGCATGAGGGAGCAAAGCAGGGCACCCTGGGGCACACAAGCCGCATCCAGACTGTCTGGGCCACCTCTGTGGAGCTTACCCAGGGCACACACTCAGTGGTAGTGTTCTAAGACCGCCACGCTCACTCAGCCCCTGTCACTCCACCACCTGATATTGGTCCCAGAGGGGTCCCATGAAGATCCGCCACCACCGAGCAACCAGATATCTCCCTTGGGGTTCATGCTGAACTCTCCCACACTGGAACCTGAATTGCCTGTTTCCCATTCCAAACCCGCTCCTTTCATGAACCGGGCCAGGACTGGGTTGGGCCCTAAGTCGGGTGTACTCGGTTGTCCGCCGACCCCTAGGATACCCTCAAGAAACCAAAGGCAAATGGGCAGTCACGTTAGAGGAGCCAGTGGGGCAGAGGCCGGGAGCCGGGTGCAGGGGACAGAGAGGCGATGAGCGGGGAAGCTGCAAACTGCTGCTGTACGCTCTTCCTTCTCTGCTGCATGCTTTCAGGTATGTTTAGGAAAACTCCTTACTCTAAACTTGATTCGTATCACATTCACATTTACATATGTGAGTAGCTGTGAGAGGAGGAGAGAGTATAAAAATGTGTGTGTGTATATATATATATATTTTTTTTTTTATCAACCGCGCTAACTCCGCGGATCCCCCGAAATTACATAGGGGGGCACGTTGAGCTTTACGAGGAATCCTCAGATTCCGTACACAATTCAAAAAATACATTTGGGGTATATTTGTTGCAGGGATTCTGCAGTATCACAGGACTATGCTTGAGAATATGGAACCTTACTAGGCAGGGATTAAGTCATCCTACCACCTGATTACCCAGAAGCCCGAGACTAACCAGCTATAGTGTCTCACTTGCCCTTCTATGCACTTAAAGAGGAACAAGTGGTTAGACACAGCACTCCCAAACCTCTCAGGAATCGCAGTTGCAGGGCACACACTTTCATTCTCACACTCGTACTAGTCCACAATGCGTTCTGGCAGAGACACAAGGAAAGTTTAAAATGTTTATTTTAACTACAGGGGTCTAGTATGCGGTGTACATACCACAACAAGCAGGAAAATGCCTAACACAAATACAGTTAGCATAGTAAGTAAATCACAAATGATGTTGTCATTATATATAACAGATATTGTAACCAGAAGCAATAGATAAAATCTCAATAATGTAAAACATACATGTTATCACTACTTTTTAACAGGGGAAATATACCTTTTTGTTTACTCTGCTGTAATTTTTGTTTCCGTTGCTGGTTTTGTAATATAGGTGGGGTCGCGGTACCTTCAGCAAAACCGTTCTAACATTCCTAATTGCATACCGCCCCTCCTCCTCAAAGAACAACGTGCCAACATGGTATTGGCCAATGCATGCAGCTTTTCTGAGGTGGTGGAGAAATGAGTCTGCTGCCTATCGGAAGGGACCAGACCACTGGAATCCTGAAAGTCAGTGGACTAGTCAATTGGTGTTAATAGCTAGTTACAATGGCAATACACTGGAATATCAACTTCAGATGACACACATGTTCACAAGTTGTGGTTGCAGAATGCTCCTGCAGGACTAGGGGACTTCATAAGTGGGCAGCTCGATTACAGTTTGTCATCGAAAGATATAATCACTAGATACAAATGTGAGGTGATGTTCTTTAGCCACCTGGAGCCTCAGGACAGGAGCTGAAGTTGAGGTAGTCCTCAAAATATTAGGAAACATGTAGATGGCACAAACAGGCTCCTTGCTGCACAAGGGTCTAGGATTTCACAGGCTCACTCTCAAAATAGTAGAGGCCACAAGTCCCAAGGACTCAATGCTCAGCACAGATGATGGTGTTGGGTGACTTCAACTTTTTAGTAGGAAAAACTCAGGGGGATATGTACAATGAAGTGGCGGAGCTTGTCATTAGCCTCCTGAGCTTAACGACACACTCTGCCACTTCGGAAATGCAAGGCTGGACCATATTTACAAGAATGTGGTGCAGCCTTGCATTTCCCCCTGCGATGGTGCTATGTTTAACAACTTAGGGGCATAACCTCAAGGAGTTATCAGCAAAATATAGGCACTTTATCGCAGCCAAAGTCGTGATAAATTCATCACCCCACTCACAAGCTGGTGCTAACAGCCCTTAGCACCACTTTACCTGCAATAGCAGCCGCAAAAAACATCGCCACAGATGTCCCTCGCAACTATTGCTAATGAGATGCAGAGTAGGCATTCCCGTACAAAAAGCAGTGACAACACCACGTCGCAACATTCTCAATGACCAGCCAGATCGGCGATAAGACCACAAAACATGTGATAAGGCGCGTTAGCAGCAGGAAATTAACACCTGCTCTGACCTGGTGTAAAGTCGGACCACAGCCTGCACCAGAAAAGGGAGCCCAGCCCAGAGCTACACCTGAAGGGAAACAGATGCCATGGAGCCACTGATCATACAGCCTGGACACCCAAGAGGGCCACAACACCCACATCCACCACCCCCAGGCTCCCTACTCCCTAGTCAAAGACATGCCACATCAACTACACAGAATCGTGTACCAAATAATCCACCGGATGTCGCACAATCACATTTGGTGACATGCATTCACCTTTGAATTAACAAATGAAAATGTATATTTAGTGCACCCCAGCCCCTTCCGCCGCCCTCATGCCTATATTAACATCACACTGATGCACCCAGATAGAGAGTGGAAATGGCATTGAGCATGTGCGCCTGACCCTTTTTATTGGCAGGGTCACATGTCCTGTGATGCGTGTGCTGGATGGGTGTGGTGTGGTTGTAAACCAGCCATGAGGGAGTGGCTGAGGCATGCTGACAACTGGACCTGTGATCAGTAGATTACTACTGTGAAGACCTGGGACATGTAGCGTTGCCGTCCCCCCCTGTGAGCATAAGCAGAGTGGGCTGGCCGGGCGTATGCCAGTCCAGCATAGGGGTTTGTAAATGACCCCAGGAGGGCCAGCCAGAGTCCTTCAGGGAATGACAAGTCCAAAGGAAGTGGAAGAGTTCAGTCCGCAGTCAGATTGCTGTGTCATTGGCGATCAAACAGCATATGGCAGTCCATGTCGAGGTCCAGGGTGAGTGTCGCAGAGTGCATCGGGGGACAGTGGACGGTGATGATGCAGAGGGCAGAACCAAGCTGAAGCCGGCTCTACGGCAGACATGCATGCTACTGCGTCCTTCTTACCATGAGGGCGGATTCATCTGCATCTTCATCCTCTGTTGTTTCATGTGCCTCACGTGTGAATGGTGGTGTTCTGTCTCCAGCACTGTGTGGCAGTGATACATCAGTGGCCGGAGGTGGAAGGTCTGCTGCACTGTGTGGCACTGAATCTTTAGGGGCCGGAGATGTGGATATAGTGATAGCAGCAGCATGTATCATCGCCAAGCCTTGTGGCAGCAATGCCATGAGGAAGGTCCTGAGGTCATTGAGGAACCCAGCTACAGTCGCTGGTGTGCAGCCGTGGCAGTCTCTCGTTCCGCATTTGCCCGCTCCAGGGTCTCCATTAACCACTGCATGTTTCCCAACTCCCGTGTGACATCACTAGAGCCACTCTGACTGGACAGTTGTTCTATTCTCTGAGCCAGTGCTCTAGCGATGTCAGCCATGGTCTGTTAGAGAGCATGGAGCGGACTGGGGGTATCCGTTAGGGACCGTGAGTGGTCCCCGATGGGAATTACACACCCACATTCCATGCGGTCGAAACCCACCCGCATGTGTTCAGCCAGATTCTCCTGGCATCCCAACACACAGCGTTGGAAGGTCATGTGCTCTTTTTGGGGGTCCTGGGAGGCAGCCGTGGTGGTGGGTGTTGCCTGCTGTGTTGTCTATGCAGGGGGTGGGGTCACCTCGTAGCTGCTGGGCTGGCCAGCTCCTTAAGTGGGCTGCGTAGGCTGTCCACGAGCTGTTGGAGTACGTTGGAGTCGAAGCTGTGGTGGTCCTCTTTGTCATCAGAGAAGAGAGGGTTGGCTGCTCTGCAGGAAGTGTTGTTTCTCCCTCTGCAAAGTGAAGGGGAGATGCAGTTTAACAATGTGTCCACATGTATGTTGTCACATTGTACATGTTTTCATACAGACAGCATGACTGGGTACATTGTGGCTGCTGTCTATTTGATGGGGGACAGTGGACATTTTGACAACAGACATGTGTGTGTGTGTTTGTACTTGTTCATTATCAACTCATATTTCCCTGCAACCAAATGTGACTGGCCAGTGTCTGCACCCAAGCGGCACCAGTTGTGTCCTGTGTTCTGTTGTAGGCGTTTTGCGGTGTGTACATTATTGTTGTCAGTGTTGGTATGCTCTGCATGTTATGTGTGTGTGCTGCATTTTTGGGGAGTCGCCCCTGCAGCTCTGATTTTGCTGCCCCTTATCCCTTACATGTGGTGTGCCTTTGACTTTGTGCTTGTACAGTGCTAACATATAGTATACTAGGGTACATTGGACTCTTGGTGGTCGAGGGCATAGTTTGTTCGCAGATGTGCTCTACTTCATTGTGCAAGTGTGCCATTGTGCCCATTGTGAGAATTTGGCCTGGTATACACTGACCACTAATTATAGTGGGCCCTTTGTACCAGTCCAAACAACCCTTATTGATGATTAGGTTAAAGACAACCTTTAACCCTTTCGCTGCGGCGGCAATTCCGCCGCAGCACTAGGGGGTGGGAGGGCCGCGCGGCGCTCCCACGCTGGTGACGGAACCGCTCCGTCACGAGCCTCGGGTGTGCTGTGCTTGTGACGGAGTGGTTCCGTCATGACCCGCCTGATCAATAGAACGTGTAGCACAGGCGCGAAATCGCTGCCGCGCAGGCGTTCCGAGCGGGCCGTGACGGAACCGCTCCGTCACCAGCACAGCCCACCCGAGGCTCGTGATGGAGCGGTTCTGTCACCAGCGTGGGAGGTGTTAATGAAAGCTATCCTTCAGGCTAAGTCTCGAATGGATATAAAGCAGCTTTTTTTACCAGATCAGAACCTCCTGGATGACCAAATGAAAGGAGAACCACACAAGGAATATATAAAATGTATGTATTTATTACTAAACACTCTCTACTAACCTCTTTCTGAGAATAGAGAACAAAGCACACAATATTAAATCACTAGAACGACAGTAAATAGCACAATACACAGCCAGCTCCAGGGGGGGACCGAACCATATACTAAGAAAGTGGTATAACAACCATGACTTGACTAGACACAGTGCCTAGAGCAAGTAGAATCGCTGGGACCCAAAGTAACTACCCAAGGTAGTGACACAGAGGACCCTGGAGAATAGGTTCATAAGTCTGCAGAGGGGCTCTGCTCATGCATGGGCACCCTCTCTCATGAAACCCAGCACGCTGCCTTCAGGATTGATGAGGCCTGCCATTGGGGTGACTGGTAGCTTTATATGTGCAGTGATATAAGGTACATATAGTTAACCTATTTCTAAGTCAGGGGTGCATGCACCAGCTTATACAGGTCGCAGTAGCAGACCTGTGGTGTCAGTTTGAGTGGTCTCTCAGGGGTGGCACAATATATGCTGCAGCCCATGGGAGGCCCCCGGGGTTCTGATGCCCTAGGTACATAGTATACCATATACTAGGGACTTATAATGGTACCCCAGAATCCAATCTGGAGTGTACCTAAAGTACATGTAATCAATTAGGAAGAAAGCAGATAAACTGGGGTCCTACTTAGCAGGATCCAAGTCAGACTAGTCGAAAACCAGCAAAGCACCAGGAAAAAAGTGGGGGTAACCATGCAGTCAGATTCCATCTTCCTACATAACCTCCCCCCCCCCAAATGAAAGGAGATATGGTTAACCTTGTCCAGTTGAGACTTTTTTGACTAAGTGGCCATATAAGGAAGATCCTGCACTAGCATGGATACCCCCTGGCTTATGGTCCACTAAGGAGTCCCTATGCTTAAGGGTATTGGATTTACTCCAAAAGTTGGGATTACTACCTGTAGTGTGAGTTGGCAAATTAAATGGCTGGTGGGGTGTCTGAGTAGAGAAGTGAGGCCCAACAAAGTTGGTCTCAGAGCACTGGTCACTATGGAGGACTTTCTTTCCATGTTTGAGTTGTATCTGGCTCTAAGGGTCAACCTCTGCCTGGGCGTTGGGTCCCTTTGGTTAGAACACTGGAGGGACGTAGTAGGTGGGGAACCATTTGGTCCCAGATTTGCCTTGCCCAACAGAGTCCATCTGGGGAGGTCCCTACCCAAGGGTAAGAGGGATCCCTCAGTGTGCTGAGGAATTTTCACCTGGCTAGGGCTGCTAGACTAGGTGCCCCTATTCTGTGGATGAAGGGGTTCTTCTGGACAGTGGGCCCTTAGGGGTCCACTGACCACCCTGACCTCTGCAGCTCTAGGCTGATTGAGGTTGGGTAAAGAGGGGCAGGTTACCTGCTCCAGACTGGGTACCACCTCGAAAGGGTCCCCTGCCATCAGGGATGCTGCCAGGCCAGGCCTGACCACCTCTGGAGCAGTTCCTTCACAAGGGGTAGGATAAGTTCCCTGAGGAAGCTGACCCTTACCTAAAGTCTGGTGGGAGGAAGACTCTTCTTCAACCCTTCTGTTCTCTGGTGGAGTAGAGTGGGCCATTCGTTAAGGCACCACCACTCCAAAATTTACCTGGATTTGGGTTAAGGCCCTATGGGTCCCACCAACTTTCTCAGGGAGGGCTAACATTCTTAAATGGGTCTGGTTTTCAACTTCAGCCCAGGCTGAAATTTATAGATCATTGCCCAACAGGCAATCTACAGGCAAGTTTGGGAACACTACCACTCTCTTTGGGCCAGTGACCCCTCCCCAGCTGAGATTGACTATGGCCATGGGATGATCTGTCCGGATACCATCAATGTTGGTCACCTGGTACTTAAACTCAGGTAAAAGCTGTTGAGATGGTACTAGGTTCCCTGTCACTGTGGTGACACTAGACCCTGTGTCCCTAAAGGCCACAGCTTTCTGACCATTTATTAGCTCCTTTCTGTACTTGCCCAAATAACTAGGACTGACAGTAAAAGTGGCAAATCCCATGCCACCATCACAGGCTGAGGATGCCTGTGAGGGGGACCTTTCTAAAGCATGGTCCACCTCAGTTCTCCATGAGAACCCACCTAACTTTTTGGGTGAACTACTGCCACCTGGGGGATTACTACTTGTAGTACCAGGAGGAGTGGTAGTATTGCTGGGAGGAACATTTTCCTTATTGCTGACCTTAGAGCAAAGGGGGTCATTTTTCCAGTGACCAGGCTTCTTACAGACATGACAATAGGGTTTCTTGGTAGGGGAGGAAGTAGTTTGGGACCCACCCCAGAAGAGGATTGTTGGATCCCTGTAGTGGATTTATCTTTGGATTTATCCCCACCTTTCTCTTGATTCTTGGACGAATCTTTCTCCTGGTCACCACCCTGATTCTTTGGCTTTACTCTGGTTCTGACCCATTTATCTACCATTTTGCCCAATTCTTGGGGAGAAGTCAGATCTGAGTCCACCAGGTACTGGTGTAAAAACGAGTTTTGACAATTATTAAGGATCTACTCCCTCATAATCAAATTGTACAATCCTAAAAAGTCATGGACCTTGCTGCCATGTATCCAACCTTCCAGAGCCTTAGTAGCACAATCTACAAAGTTAACCCACTCTTACATCTGTGCCTTCTGAGTGTATCTGAATTTAAACCTGTATTGTTCAGTGGTTAAGCCAAACCCATCAATCAGAGCACTCTTCGAGACTTTGTAATTATCAGCATCCTCTTCTCTAAAAGTGAGGAGCTTGTCTCTACCTTTGTCTGCAAAGGAGAGCCCCAAGATAGCTGCCCACTGCTCGGGAGGGACCCTCTGTACTTTAAAGGCCCTCTCTAGTACCGTTATCCATTTGTGTATGTCATAGTCCCTCCCCACTCTGATAGGGAGTGACTATCTTGTTCAGGTTCCTATGGTCATGAGTATTTTCTCTACCTCTAGGGAAACTCAAGCAGTTGCCACTTCTTCTCATAAGAGGATTCTCTTTTGTGAGAAGCAGAGGTCCCTACATAAATACCAGCATGATTAGATTCCAGAGAATGAGATCCTGATCTTCTAGGTAAACTGTATACTCTCCATGGTGGAGTAAAGAGAGGGCCACTGGGGCCTTCTCCCCCACCTGAAGGAAGAGTTGGATTTTCCAGGTTAGAATCATTTTGATCGTCCTGGCCAGGGTTTGAGTCCAGATCATAGAAGTGTTCACTTCCTATTCTGTCCTCATCTCCTGTTCCACACAACCTATCAGTTTCATTAGACCCTGAAGTCTTTCTAAGGTCATCTAGAAGTAGTATCTCTATGAGACATGGAGTGCTAGCACTTCTCCCTGTCCTCAGTTTCCTAGATGCACACATATTTCTCAATTCCTGAAATAAGAGTCAGTCATACTTAGTTGGCAAGGAGCCACTGTCTTCAAGCCTAGAAGACATACTAGAGTTATGTGGTGTGGCCACCTTCCTAACCTAGTGGTAACTGAAACTCTCTTGAGTTGGAGCTTACTTATTCTAGTCTTGATTTATATGTGCCTAATACCTTTAGTTGTTTTCAGTTAATCACTCAATGAGATTTATCTGGTAAAACAATAGCAAGCTTGAATCCCAACTGCTGCACACCAATGTGAGAAGTTGGCCTGATATATTATGACCAGTAATTATAAAGGGCACCTCCTATCAGTCCATACAACCCTTATTGATGATTAGGTTAAAGACAACCTTTATTGAAAGCTATCCTAGTGGTAGCTATGGAGAGCAGCCTTCAGGCCAAGTCTCAAAGGAATGTAAAGCAGCTTGTTTTACCAGATCAGAACCTCCTGAATGACCAAATGAAAGGAGAACCACACAAGGAATATATATAAAGTATATGTATTTATTACTAAACACTCTCTACTAACCTCTTTATGAGATTAGAGAACAAAGTCTAAATGTGGCAGACCTATTGCATCATAGGTCTCTCACCCTTGGCACTGCTGTAGTGGCTGAATCGCATTCAGCAAAAATTCATACGAAAAATTCTTGACTTAGTCCAAATTAATTTTTTAGTTCATGTATTAACTTCATGATTTTAATCCATGTGCGTTTCCATCACACTTTAAGTTCCTTATTTAAAACAGCAGATAAACTGGGGTCCTGATTAACAGGATCCCAGTCAGACTAGTTGTAAACCAGCAAAACGCCAGATTCCACCTTCCTAGACCCATCTCCTCCGGCCCCCCAGTCCCTGGTCGTTACTCACCCTGGTGCTGTTCTGTTTGGTCATGTTGAGCAGTGTCCGGTCCCTCGGCTCCTGCCACCGTATCCCCACTGATGACTGTGGACACCATTTTCTCCATGTCGTCCAGCTCCTCCTCTGGTGCAGGACTCCCACCTCCAGTCTGCATTGCTGCCTTCCGGTTGTTGGAGAGTTTCAGCTTGGTTTTGCACTTGACATCATTCCAGCGCCTCTTGACCTCTTCCATTGTCCTCTTCAGCACTGTGACTGCATTCACCTTGTCTACTATGGACTGCCATAGTCCATTTTTTGTTGCTAATGACACAGTGGAGGTAACAAACAGTTGTTGATGGTGTTCTACCATCTCCGTTATCAGGATCCTGGTTTCCTGTCAACTGAACCACTTCTTCCTACTCTTCTTCTCCTTGCCCTTCCCTGACCCCGAGGTCCAAGGCTGGTCCTCAAGGGGGCTTGTGGGGTTCTGGTTCTCCTCCCCACTTGCTCCGGCAACGTCCATAATGCTTCGCTGTTGTTTGGCATTTGGTTGTCTGTTTTTTTCTACTTTTTGGTGATTGTTCCCACCTGACGCTTGTGAATTGCGGGCCTGTCACTGGTTTTCGCTGATTCTGTAATGAGATTGGCCTCATCGCAGATTTTTTTGCATTTGTGTTTCGTATTTTTGCGGCATGGTGTTAATTTTAAAGCGGTCATTTGACACGTTATCTGGAGACTATCGCATGGTACCACCGTGTTGTGAATACTTGGTTAACACGGCGTAATATTCTCGCAATAGACTACGATGTTGTGTGTTGCGTTAAGTTACTTTTGCGATCATTATCACACGTTCTTGAGAATGTCCCCCTTAGAGCCAACGCAGGCACCCTTGCACCAGAGTGCAAGGGTGTCTGAGTGCAGGGTAGGATTAGTTATGTGTAGGAGCTGTCCCTTCCTGCACATAAACAATTCTAAAATGCCATTTTGTAACTTTCATGTGTGCTGCTTCATGCAGCACACATGAAAGTTATAAAATGTCATTTTTTAAAGAGGTTTGTTTAAGTACAGGAAAGATCACCTTCCTGCACATAAACAAACTATGGCATTTTGCTTTTTCCATGTGTGCTGCACAAGGCACAAGCAAAGATGAGGAGAAATAATGCATTTCTCCTTGTTTTGCCAACTTAAGACCAAGATTTTCCTGGTCTTAATCTTGGCGCTGCCTCCTATGTACGCCACCCTTGTACATAGGAGGCAGCGTCAAATACAATGTGTGTTACGGTGGTACGCCCACCACAACACCCACTACATGCCCCTTTCAAGCTAAACATAGTGTGAAAGGGTGCCTTATGTAAAAGGCAGCGTTAAGCCACGTTAAGTGACTTAGCGCTGCCTTGTACAAAAGGCAAGGCCCCTGTTGTCATGGGAATGTCACAAAAAGTGACGTTCCCTTGGGGCCAGGGGCTTGTACATATGCACCTCAATATCTTGGAGCAGGTGTTGTCCAACAACACCACTCATAGGTGCTTTTAGTCAGCTACATGTGTAACTTCCTGGAAGGTAGCTGTCCCTTGATTCCCAAAATATTCATTCAGTATCTTCTTTCCAGATAGGGAAGGTTTTATCTTTTCTGGTCAGTTACAGCGACACTTTTCTCAGCATCTTGGCTTGGTTCTTCCCATGACTGGAAGGAAGAAAGCAATTAGCTGAGTTTTATCTCTCAAATGCAATGCTGTCAGAAAAACTGGTTTGCAACTTCATTGTCATATTTTTAGTCGGTTTCAACCATTCAACACTTCTAACCTTTTCGAAATAGGCGATTCCCTCTATTCGTTGAAGGCAGTGGGCATTGTGCAGTTAGTAATGGCACAGTAGTGTTTCTCCTGAGCAGTTCAGGCCTGGTTCAGGAGGAATGCTTATCGTTCCCAGACGGCAGGGAGAACCTCTGCAAACTAGAAAGAACTTCAAATACCTACTTTATATGTGACATCAGACACACTAAACTTAAGGTATATATTTATTTATTTTATTTGCGGGTTTATAACTCTCTTGAATCGACTCCTTTCGGAGTATCTCTGCGCCCAAAAAAACACCAGAAGCGTGGTCAAGCAGTCACTCGATAGCAAATTAATTCTGAAACAAAAATGTTTTGAGCTTCTTTCTGTATCTCAAATGTTGAGAACATTGCCTCAGATTAATGAAATGAAATGAAATGAAAAAAGATTCTTAATAAAGCGCACTGTGACCAAGCGGCTTCCTGGCGCTAGAGGTAAAAAACTGAGGGAGATGGGAGAAGCAGAACTGTTTAGCAGGAATAAGAAATAGAAAACAAATGCATTTTTTAGGGCCTTGCGGAATTGGGAATAAACAGTGATGGATGTGATTGATAGGGGGAGACTGTTCCAGAAAGAGGGACCCAAAACAGAGAATCTGGTGCCTCCGGTTTTGGATCTACGGAACCGAGGTACATTGGAGAGGAACTGATTAGAGGAACGGAGGGAACGGTTAGGGGTATAGGGAGTGATAAGAGAGTTAATAAAGGCTGGGCCGATGCGGGCTCGAGCCGTGAAAACCAGACAGCCCATCTTAAAGAGGAATCTCTGAGAGATGGGAAGCCAATGAAGTGCTTTCAAAATGGGGGTAATATGGGAAGACTTTGGAATGTGAAGGATAAGGCGGGCGGCCTGATTCTGAACAGCCTGTAGGAGGCGAAGTTCATACGCTTGAATGCCCACGTACAGGCTGTTCCCGTAATCGAGACGGGAAAGAATCATTGCCAGGATAATAAGCTTAAGGGCGTCAGGAGAAAAAAAACTGGACACCTTTCGGATGATTCGGAGAGAAAGTAAACAGGAGGAGACAACCAAGCTAATCTGGGCATGCATAGAGAGGTCCCGACTAACTCTAATGCCCAGGGTCTTTGCCGAGGCCGCTGGTGAAGGTGGGGGACCAGAGATGGAGGGCCAAAAGGCGGTCGACCAAGGGGAAGAGGGAGAGCCAGTCAGGACCAACTCTGTCTTGTCCAGATTGAGCTTCAGTTGGTTCCGATTCATCCAATCTGAAATAAAGACCAAGGTGGAGTGGAATTTGGGTAGGGAGTGCAAGGGAGAGGAAAGATCAAAAACAAGCTGGAGGTCATCCGCGTAGTTATACACCTAGACCCCCATATCAAGAAGGGAAAGAATAAGAGGGCGGATATAAAGGTTGAAAAGAAGAGGGGACAGGGAGGAGCCTTGGGGAACTCAACAGGGGACCAAGCGGGAGGGGGCGGAGTAACAGGAGAGATGAACCGCCTGAGTCCGATCTTTAAGAAAGGAAGCGAGCCAAGAGAGGGCAGTGCCCCGAACGCCCGCTGCGCTGACACGGTCGAGAAGGAAGGCATGGTCGACCGTGTCAAATGCAGCGGACAGATCAAGGAGCACCAAGGCTTGGGGCAAGTTAGAATCTGCCTTGCTCTTTAGCTCGTCCAAGACGGACAGGACAACTGACTCGGTGGAGTGAGGCGGTCGGAAGCCCGCTTGGTGGGAGGCCAGGAGATGGTTGTCCTCGATGTAGGAAGAGAGACAAGAGGTGATGTAGCTCTCCAAGATTTTTCCGAGGTAGGGGTGAAGGGAGATAGGCCTAAAGTTAGAGGGGAGGGAAGGGTCTAAACCAGGTTTTTTTAAGATAGGACGAACTATAGCGGATTTGAAATACTTGGGGACTGAACCAGCGGAAATAGAAAAATTAAGAAGAGAAAGAGGAGGGTCAGGGCAATGGGTGAAGAGTACTTTCAAAATGCGAGCTGGCGCACAGTCAGCTGGGGAACCAGACTTCACTTTCTGAAGTAGAGCCAAGAACACATCCAAAGAGATAGGGGGAAACTGGTTAAGAGGGATAGAGGACAGAGAGGGGGCAGAGGAAGGGGGGGACGGAGAGACAGAGGGAATATTAGATTTGATCTTGGCAATCTTCTCAAGGAAGAAGTTGTTAAGAGAAAGGCAAAGGTCTTGGGAGGGACTAATATTCAAGTTGGCTCTGTCGGATGCAACAAGGTTGCGAACTATAGAGAAAATCTCCTTAGGTTTATTGGCTGAAAGGGATATTCTTTCCGAGAAATAAATGGTTTTGGCAGGCGGTATGGCTTTTTTATAGCTCGCCAAAAGCATTTTGTATTTAGCTCGCAGAACAGGGCAGTATTTACGCCTCCAATGACGTTCGGAGCGTCTAAGGTCCAGTTTGCGGATCTTTAGCTCATCTGAAAACCATTTTTGGGCGTCATGGGGGCGACAAGTCTTGACTTTCCTAAGCGGGGCAACTAAATCGCAGGAAGAAGACAGACAGTGATTCACAACATCTATTTGATGGTCAATAGGGAGGTTGCATAGGTCAGGGCCAGAGGAAGCAAGGGAGACACGCAAAGAGTCAAGGTCCACCCGGTTCCAATTTCGGGCCAAGATGTTTTTAGGTAGGGGGGGCCTCTCTTGCGTTCCGAGCTCAATGGAAAAAGAGATCAGTGAATGATCAGACCAGGTGCAGGGTTGAACGATGGGGGGAAGAATGGGACAATTAGCTGACCAAATTTGGTCCAAGACATGACCGTGGATATGAGTGGGGGAGTGAATATGTGAGGAAAAATTAAGAGACTGAAGGGTGGCAGAAAAATCCTTAGAAGACGAGTCTTCTCTGGGATCGCCCGGCAAATAATTAAAATCCTCCAGAAGGAGCACAGAGGAATTATTGACAACGAGCGTGGCCAGAAGTTCCTGCAGAGCAGGAACAAAGGAGGACATGTACTGTGGACGGCGATAAAAAAGGGCACGGTAAGAGGGGCCCTAAGATTGACTGAACGGGCAACTAGGGAATCTACTCCACACATGGGAGGATAGGAAAGAGACTGAAACTGGAGACTGGAACGGATGATCATCGCCACTCCCCCCCCCCCCCCCGAGTTTACCGGTGGGACGATCCGCCCGAAGAGCATAGTAAGAATCAGGGAGGGCGGAGAGAAGATCAGGAAGGGAATCAGCAGAAAACCAAGTTTCCGTAAGGAAAAGAAAATCAGGGGTGTCAGTGTCCAATAAGTTAAAGATCTCCAGCTGATGTCTGCCTGCAGATCTAGTATTGAGCAGGTAGGCAGTGGCCATGCTAGAAGAGGAAAGGGGAGAAGGGACCGGGATGGGACAAGAGTGGGACGAGGGGGAAGATGGCATAAGTAAGGGTAGTGGAACTAATGGGGATACAATGTCCAGAGCGATAATGCGCTGAAGTAGAAGAGGGTCAATATGCTGACCGGTGTTGAAGGACAGTGGTTGAGCTGGGGTATAGGTTAAGGAGAGGGCAGGGTCCATGGCCCCTAGTCCCTGCCGGTCGCGGACGGGCGCAGACGGGCTTACCTTTGGCACGCCTTTGGCGCGCTGACGGCGCGCCCGCTGCGCCCGTCCGCTGTGCGGCCGGGGGAAACACATTGTATATGGAGGGGATGAGTGGAAGGGGCGTGGCCTGTAGATGGTGGGCGTGGCCTGTGGCCTCTGGGAGATGACGGCGAAAGGGTGGTGGCCTGCAGCAGCGCTCGATTCAGCTGCGCAGGAGTGCCCAGAGCATGAGGGTCAAAAGAAACAAGTGCCCAGAGCCAAGTAAATCAGTGAGTACAAAAACAATTCTGCAACCAAAGAAGTTAGAAACGAGTAGTGGCGTTCTCCCGGCTGTGCCTTAGGAGATAGTATAACCTCTGGCAGACGCTTGCACTCAGCGTGGTTAAGTGCCTTCGGTTGAGGGCGTGGCTAGCGGGAGGGGGCGTGGCCCATGGCCTTCGGGGATCGCCCAACAAACAGATGCCCAGCGAGGACAGCACAGTTAAAAACAAAGAATAAGCACACAATTTTAAAAACAAAATTCAGTTTTAACAGAACGTTCTCCCGGCTGCGCCTCAGGAGGTGTAGAAGCCTCTGGCAAGCGCTCGTTGTCAGCGCTGGTAAATGCCTTCGGCGGGGGGCGTGGCTAGCAAAAGTGGGCGTGGCCAATAGCTCAAAGGGATCAAGCAACAACACAAATGCCCAAGGTGGGCGGCACAGTTAAAAGCATAAAGAATAACCACACAATTTTAAAAGCAAAAGTTCAGATTAACAAAACGTTCTCCTGACTGCGCCTCAGGAAATAGATAAGCCTCTGGCAGGCGCTCGTAATCAGCGCCGTTAAGTGCCTTTGGCGAGGGGGCGTGGCCTGTAGGTGGTGGGCGTGGCCTGTGGCCTCTGGGGGATGACGGCGAAAGGGTGGTGGCCCGCAGCAGCGCTCGATTCAGCTGCGCGGGAGTGCCCAGAGCATGAGGGTCTAAAGAAACAAGTGCCCAGAGCCAAGTAAATCAGTGAGTACAAAAACAATTCTGCAACCAAAGATGTTAGAAACGAGTAGTGGCGTTCTCCCGGCTGTGCCTCAGGAAATAGTATAACCTCTGGCAGACGCTTGCACCCAGCGTGGTTAAGTGCCTTCGGTTGGGGGCGTGGCTAGCGGGAGGGGGCGTGGCCCATGGCCTTCGGGGATCGCCCAACAAACAGATGCCCAGCGAGGACAGCACAGTTAAAAACAAAGAATAAGCACACAATTTTAAAAACAAAATTCAGTTTTAACAGAACGTTCTCCCGGCTGCGCCTCAGGAGGTGTAGAAGCCTCTGGCAAGCGCTCGTTGTCAGCGCTGGTAAATGCCTTCGGCGGGGGGCGTGGCTAGCAAAAGTGGGCGTGGCCAATAGCTCAAAGGGATCAAGCAACAACACAAATGCCCAAGGTGGGCGGCACAGTTAAAAGCATAAAGAATAACCACACAATTTTAAAAGCAAAAGTTCAGATTAACAAAACGTTCTCCCGGCTGCGCCTCAGGAGATAGATAAGCCTCTGGCAGGCGCTCGTAATCAGCGCCGTTAAGTGCCTTCGGCGAGGGGACGTGGCCTGTAGGTGGTGGGCGTGGCCTGTGGCCTCTGGGGGATGACGGCGAAAGGGTGGTGGCCCGCAGCAGTGCTCAATTCAGCTGCGCGGGAGTGCCCAGAGCATGAGGGTCAAAAGAAACAAGTGCCCAGAGCCAAGTAAATCAGTGAGTACAAAAACAATTCTGCAACCAAAGATGTTAGAAACGAGTAGTGGCGTTCTCCCGGCTGTGCCTCAGGAGATAGTATAACCTATTAAGGGGAAGCTTGTTCCACAAAGTGGGACCAACTACAGATAAGGCCTTGCCACCCTGTCTGGCCCTTCTCACAGCTGGCACTCTAAGGAGAAGCTGGTTACTGGACCTAAGGAACCGAACCGGGTTTTATGGAATGAATTTATCCCTCCAGTGCAATGGCCCTAGTCCATTTAGGCTCTTGTGTATTAAACAGCAGATCTTAAATTTTACCCTATTATGGATGAGAGCCAATGCAATTTCTCCAAGAGGGGTTTAGACGGTGTCCTAGGGGGGGCATTTAGTACCAGCCTGGCAGCAGTATTTTGAATCATCTGGAGTTTGGCCAATACTCCATCATCGGCCGATAGCAAGAGGCCATTACAATAGTCGAAACGACTAAGTATCAGAGCTTGCACCAAAGTTTTCCTGGTGAAGTCCGGTAGCAGGGGAAATACCTTTCCCAACAAGCCAATGAAATGGAAAAAGGAACCCACAGTGATGTTACAATGCTGCTTAAAAGAGAGTTCACAATCCAAGCGCACTCCTAAATTTTTCACAACCAATTTAGGGTCTGGGACCGGGCCAAGGTCTTGCGGCCACCAGTCCGGGGTCCACAGGATCGTTGCTTCCCCAAAGATCACAACCTCCGTTTTACCTACGTTGCATTGGAGGCAATTAGATGTCATCCAATTTGCTACCGCCTTCATGCCATTGGAAAATGATGTTTTCACCTCGTTGGTAAGAGTTTAAAAAGGAAACAGGAGCTGGGTATCATCCACGTATGATACCGGGATGAAACCGAACTTTCTCACGATTCTAGCCAGGGGGGGCCACGTAGATGTTGAAAAGAGTTGGGCTCAAACAGGAGCCCTGTGGCACCCCCTTGGTAATCTCAGTCTCCACCTAACGAAATGCGCCCATACTAACCGATTGAGTCCGGTTAGATAGGAAACTTCTTAACCAGGCCAATGCTGTGCTCACGAGACCGATCTTCGCAAGCCGTTCGAGAGAATATTATGGGATATAGTGTCGAACGCTGCTGACAAGTCTAACAGTACCAGGACTACCGAAAGACCCCTGTCCTGGTACATGTGTAGATCATCCGCTGCCACTCTTGGTTTGACTGACCAGGCATTGCACCTCTTCCAGAGAGATAGGAGGGAATGCACTAAGAGTAGATGAGCATGTTTCTTCTTCAACCAGTGGCGATGGTAAATCTCCTATAGAAGACCGGTTGGCATTAATGATGGTATGATAGATCTTGTCTATCTTACTTTTTGCGATATTTCGTCGCATAGCTGTTGTGAGGAATGTTCAACACTCTCACAAGCCACTGGTTTCACAAAAGATTGTAGAATTTGGTACAGTGCCCTGGGAGCATTACCTGCGGCCGAAAGAAGGGATGCAATGTGATTCTTGCGTGCGATCTGGATGGCCTTGTGATAGAGAGTGAGAGCTGACCAATAGTCGTTCCTATCATCCTCTCTATGTGATGTTCTCCAGACCTTTTCCCGCTTTCTGGCGGCCTGTTTTAGGGAGCGTAAATGTCCCGAAAACCACACTTCCTGTTTATGTGCAGGACGTGGATTGAACACTTTCATAGGGGCAATAATATCTACCGCAATGCGAATAGCTTGATCATATTTGGCCAACGCCGTTTCAACTCCCACAGTAGGATAAAAGGAGGGCTCAGCAAACTTCTCCTGAAAAATTTCAGGTGTCACCTTATGCCATTGCCTCCGTCTATTGGGCAGTATCAACACAAATTATATTTGAAAGCTTAATCACTTGAGAAACACCGAGCTGTTTCACAATAACCTAACCATAGAAAGGAGGGTTGCATTCAGAACCAAGATGACAACCACAAATCTCGAACAATCCAAAGATTGAACCTTTTGTTTTATTGATTTCACTTTTCTAATCCTAGTGAAGACAAATGCACATTCATAAAGGTGGTAGTTCTTGGGTGTGTTATATCCTGGGAAAATTCTTAAAAAGCAATTGACACCTGAGCCTTTTATTTATTTGTGGGGTCTTGATTGGAGGATGAGGCTCAGATGACTGTCATGTGGTGCAAGCTGCTGCACATAGATGATACTGTTCGCGGATACTTCATCATTTTAAACGCTGTTAATTAGTTGGTCATGGCCTGATCTTTTCTTGGTGAAGTCTAAGCTGAATCATTGCAAAATGTCTTCAGCGGCTGAATTAACACCACACTGTTCAGAAAAGCATTTATTTTCGGAGAAATAGAGCTGCTGAGGCTTCTTCTATTGCTATGCATGGCTACTGTTGGAAGCCTCTGTCGTTTTCACCTGATTCTAAATCTGGTAACAGGCTGCTATATTGAAAATGTTGATAACAAAGGGGCATATTATCAAGAATGGCGATAAAATTTATGCCCTTGTGAATTCTCATATAAGCCCAGGTTCTGGTGTTGCTACGCCATGAAGGTCTTCCAGGCCAGGCTGACAGGGCTCCAAGAGCCTTTCAGCAAAGCACTGCATGTCTGCTTTGACTGAAAACAAAAAAGCACAGCTGCAAAATAAGAAAGAAAGGCAGGGCAGGTTGTGGGAATTGGCTAAGGGTAGCAGGTATATATTTATTTCACATTTGGATACTGGAGAAAAGGTTATGGTCAGGGTGTGGGTACTATCTGAAGCTGTGTTAGCACTTTATGTATATTTTAGAGCAACTGTGATTTTTACTATTCTTTAAAAAAAAAATCTAAAAAAACAAATACATGTTTTCAAATCAGTTGTTTTTTTGCATTGTTTATTTAGAAGTGCTCCAAGTAGGAACATGGCCGGCAGGTATCCAGCAACATGACTGCCCCCCACTGGAGTGAAACTGGCCTCCACCCTGCCAGTCCACCGAAACACCTGTTAGTCAGTCCGACTCTGGTCATGTTATGTATGGCTTCCCCATTATTCCTCTGCCCCTGATTAGAGCAAATTATAGATGGGTAAACAAAAAAAATACCGGTTTGTTTACCATCTCAGAGATCTGAGTGACATCATAGATACCTCAGGCTTCACTCTCATTGTTTATTTGATGTCACCCAGAACCATGAGGTGAAACGCAGCCTCTTTAATTCACTCTTACACATATATGCTGCATAAGTAATACATTATGTTACCGTGGAGAATACCATTTTACCCTCTCATGTTCATTCCCTCATTACTTAATGGAGACATTTTTCAATATTTTTCCAAAGTTTTCAACTTGGAAATCATGGTTCATGCAGACGGAGTCATTTATAAGTTTAGGGGTAAGCTTACAATATAAAGCAAACCAGGTAAATACAAATACAGCGACATCTTGAATAATCATGCTTGATATTATTCCATTATTTCTCAATAGGAAGGATGTTGTTCCCTTGAAAAAATAGGTGGATTTAAATCGCTCATGACGTATTTGCTGCTCGCCCAGACTTAATACTGTCTTTTTGTAGACTCATATTTTTCCTGCTATTGGAGTAATCGATTGCCATAAAAATTGTTCAAAAAGAGATATTAATGTGGCTAATAAGACAAGCAACGAGCCACGGGAGGCCTTAGACTGAACCAATAACTTTTTTAATGATCGTTTTTATTGCTGCAATTTTCTGCTAGCACAAGAAAATAAGTGCATTACTCTGCCTCCAATAAATACATGGTCCAGCTGTAGAGCAATTTAAGGTCAATGAAAATGTATTGGGTATAATACAAAATCTTGACAGAGCAGGGTGTATTGCAACACTGTGATTAGTAAAAAATTAGATTTAGAACACGACTGTCTTTGAGGTATGCACTTATTTCTATACACAATTGGTGTGAAAATGATTGATTTAAAAGACACAACTGAAACAAAGTTATATCAACAAAAAGAGAAACACAGCTGAAGCAACGTTATATGAACAAAAAGAGAAGTTTAACAATACTTATAATTTTAGATTACAGCAAATTCCATAGTACATGTGCGAGGCGGTAAACATCACTTTCAACGCAAGCATTACAACGCACTACCATTACATCGCAACCATTACAACGCAAACCATTACAACGCATTGTGCTGGGGGGCGCTCTAGGATTGGGAATATATTTAATTTACTATCCAACACCTTCCCTACTATCCACGGGGACTGGAGTTGGAATAGTAAATTAAATAATTCACTATCCAGCGCCTAAAAGCACTATGCGTTGTAATGGTATGCGATGTAAAAACCGCGTTGTAACAGCAGGCGTTGTAATAGCCTGCGTTGTAACGTCATAGATCCGTGCGAGGCAACATTCACAAAACCATGCCGTCGGATTTCCCTCCTGCTGTAGTTCAAAACGAACTTGTCCCCTTTACATCTGCACAAGCTGTTGCTGTATGCTGTTTAAAATCTGTTCTCATATAATAAATGAACAGGTTTTATATTTGGACTCAATCTGTAATCATGTACTCAGGGGTGGAATATATAACAAGAATTGCTGCACTATCCATTAGAAGGAAGTTTTCAAAGCACAACTGACGCAGATTTCAGGGTTGTGCTTCTTTTGTGGCAGAAGGGTGGCTATGGATCCAGGCGAATGCATTGTTCAAGTATCGTGTGTCTTGTGTGCAGCAAATGTGTCTGAGATGCTCTCTGGAGGTTGCCTGGCACACATCTACATAATTCAACTGGCGCAGAATCTTTCTGTAGAATGCCCTGAGCCTCCTGTGAGTCTTGGTGAACAGGCAGACACATAATATCAGACCAGTGTCTTTTTCACATTTTAACATTCAGCCTAGCGAAATGTGTCAGCAAAAAAGGGCCACTGCGAGTGCATGTCAGTGGTATTGGCAACAGAGGCCATTTGGCAGCATTTACATACTTTTGAAGGATATGAAGGATATGAATTGTATGTGTCTTGCTAACACTGACAACTCAATTGCCACTGCTGTTCCATTCATCACTTTGAATAGCCAGTGTAAGTGTGAAAGTATCAGCAGCAGCATAAAACAAGAATGTATTGAATTCTGTCCAATAATAATTTCAGAGGATTACTGACAGTCAATGAAGATGCTTCGAGGTTTGGCTTGAGGGGTAAATGAAGCCATAAGCATCACATTATCGTGTACAAAAGAAGTAGCTGAGAGTGCAGACATATCAGGACATTGGACCCTGCAACGACTGTGAGAAATTTGACTTGGTGATTGACTGGGTGTTAGCCCTGGTCAAGCAACAGCTACAATCCCTGGTAAGGTGAACCGTGAAAAGTCACTAAATTAACCTGTGCTTGACCCTACGTCGCTTGGCACACAAAGAAGTCAGCCTTAAGTTAGAGGCAGCGAGTAAAGTATTTATGCAGCCGTAATGTAGGGAAAATACAACACTCGAAAAATCCCACCTCAAAGTAGGAACATAGAGTACATTTTAATCAATTATTTGACACTAATATGGCAAAAATCCAATAAGTACAACAGGGGCAAAAGGGAGACTACCGGGAGGGCTTAGTATATGGGTGGGAGTACACCTAGGCTGTACGGGCAAACAGATTGACACAGCTTCTGAGAATATCTTGTGTGTCATTCTGTATTTCCCTTCAAAGATCTCTATAGTTATTCTAAACGTGTTCTCTAGACCAGTCAGGTAGGGTAAGGAGTCAAAAACATTGGAAGATCTAACTATTTTTCTAGCCACCCTTGCAGATGAACATATGGTGATTCTAGGAGGGGATTTCAATTGTCAGTTCGAGCCACTTGAGGGAATGCTCTACGATAGCCTTTACGATGAGGATAAATATTGGGCTATCCTGGACACTAGTGTAGTGTAGTTCCTATATTCCCAATAGGCTCTGCGAATTGGAATCATATATCCTATAGATGTGAGGTAGGACTTATGTCTACTAGGTTGCTATCGAATATATTAGATTTTAATTGTGAGTGCCAGCTAGCTCAGTGGTCACTAGAAACTTTCTCGAATTCACAAGAAAGGATTTAGTTTCTGACAACCGTATAAACATGACAACTTTGTTTCCCCACGATAAAACTGATCTTCAGAGTCGTGGAAACAATAGATAGATATTTTACCCAGTCATTCGTGCATGATAAAATCGAGACCATCCCATAGCAGAATATATACACTGTTTTTATTTTCTTGATAAGCTCAATATTTTTTCTAGGAAGTATTCAAAGAATTCTTGTTCTCTAAGAATAGTTCTACTTTAAGCAGATTGCTTTGTGCCAAAGTTCATTTTTGGAAAAAAGTCAAATCAAATAGAGGAAAAATAGAGTTTCAAAGTTAGAAGTTTTTGTTTTGAAAAAGCGAAGGTCGAATTTCAGAGTTGAAAGAACGCTTTGTGCTAATTTCAAAAGTTATTCTCAGTGTCAGGAGAAAACATTAAATCATCTACGCTGGCAAAGAAATCATCTACCACAGTAGATGAAAGTTGAACCACTTCATTAACCCCTTCGCTACTCATGACGAGCTCAGCTCGTCATGAGGCACAGTGGAGCTGTGCTTATGACGAGCTGAGCTCGTCATGAACAATGAGATTCTAGTAGAATTAGCACAGGAGGGGAAAACCATTAGCAGCCAAGGTGTTAAGTAGACCAATCGTACACAGATGAGAAGCATTGCCGTCAGCGTCAGTCGCATTAGCAATGTTCGCACCACTAAAGAACGCTCCCAGCAGACCCGGCAGCAAGAAAACCCCCTGGTTCACCGACGAACTCAAGGACTCCAAGAAGAACTGCCGCACCCTTGAGAAATCCTGGCGGCACGACCAGACCACAGACAACAAGACCGCCCTCAAGCACGCCACCCGCAAACACCACCAGCTGATCCGCCCCACTAAGAAGACAGCACACAAAGAACGACTGGACAACAACGCCCACGACAGCAAGGAACTCTTCAGCATCGTCAAAGAGTTCTCCAACCCCAGCGCCGGAAACAACGACATCACTCCCTCGCAAGACCTCTGCAACTCACTCGCCTTGTTCTTTCACCGCAAGATAACCGACATACACAACAGCTTTGACGCACAGACCACACACCCTACCGCCGAACCAATGCCTGCCACCTCCACCCTCTGCAACTGGACCCCGATCAGCACCGAAGACACCACCCGCACGATGAACACCATCCACTCCGGAGCCCCCACCGACTCCTGCCCCCACCACATCTTCAACAAGGCCGACGCCAACATCGCATCCCATCTCCGGGACATCATCAACACCTCCTTCCACCCCGCCACCTTCCCGGAGAGCTGGAAGCACGCCAAACTCAGCGCCCTCCTGAAGAAACCAACAGCGGACCCCACCGACCTCAAGAACTTCCGCCCCATCTCGCTCCTCCCTTTTCCTGCCAAAGTCATTGGGAAGACCGTCAACAGACAGCTCGCCGCCTTCCTCGAGACGAACGGATCCCTCGACCCCTCACAGTCCAGTTTTCGAGCCAACCACAGCACCAAGACCGTCCTGATCGCAGCCACCGATGACATCAGATTTCTGCTCGACAATGGGGAAACAGCGGCCCTCATCCTCCTGGACCTCTCTGCAGCGTTCGACACTGTCTGCCACCGCACCCTAGTACAGGGCCTCAGCAACATTGGAATCCAAGAGAAGGCACTGGAGTGGATCATCTCGTTCCTCACCGGAAGGACCCAGAGAGTCCGCCTCCCCCGTTCAGATCCAAGGCCACCGAAGTCATCTGCAGCGTACCACAAGGATCCTCACTCAGCCCAACCCTCTTCAATGTCTACATGAGCCCCCTCGCAGCCATTGCACGCCAGTACAACCTCAACATCATCTCCTACGCCGACGACACCCAGCTGATCCTCTCCCTCACCAGTGACCCCGCCACCGCCAGAGCCAGCCTGCACGAAGAGATGAAAGACGTCGCCCAGTGAATGAAGAACAGCCGCCTGAAACTGAACTCAGACAAGACGGAAGTCCTCATCTTGGGATCATCGCCCTCCGCCTGGGACGACTCCTGGTGGCCCCCTGCCCTGGGCACCGCTCCCAAGCCAACGGACCACGCACGCAACCTGGGCTTCATCCTGGACTCCTCCCTCTCGATGACCAGACAAGTCAACGCCGTCTCCTCATCATGCTTCAACACCCTGCGCATGCTCCGCAAGATCTTCCGATGGATCCCCACCGAAACCAGGAAGACCGTCACCCAGGCACTCGTCACCAGCCGACTGGACTACGGGAACACCCTCTATGCCGGAACCACAGCCAAACTTCAAAAAAGACTCCAACGCATCCAGAACGCCTCCGCACGACTCATCCTGGGCATCCCCTGACACAGCCACATCTCCAGCCACCTTAGAGACCTGCACTGGCTCCCCGTCAGCAAGAGAATCACCTTCAGGCTCCTCACCCACACACACAAGGCTCTCCACGACCTGGGCCCCAAGTACCTCAATGACCGCCTGACCTTCTACACGCCCACCCGCCAGCTACGATCGACCAGCCACGCCCTCGCCGCCGTACCACGCATCAGCAGAGCCAGCGCCGGAGGAAGATCCTTCTCCTACCTGGCAGCCAAGACTTGGAACTCCCTCCCCATCCACCTTCGGCTGACCCAAGACCATCTCTCCTTCAGGAAGCAGCTCAAGACCTGGCTGTTCGAGCAGTAACGTACCCCTTCCCCCCCAGCGCCTTGAGACCCTTCTGGGTGAGTAGCGCGCTATACAAATGCCATGATTGATTGATTGATTGATGGTACCTGTGTGCCTGTTGGCCCGTGTATCTCACCCTCATCTGGAATTGTCGGTGAGATCTCAATGAATGCCGTCATCAGGATTGATAGCCGTTGGGGACAACACAATGCATGAGCTGTTACCGGACCCAGTAAAGCGTCAACTGCCGTTGGCATAGCTGATGGAAGTGTTAGGCAGATATCCAATATGCATTCTTCTCCACAAAGTAGGCATCGTAGACAAGGTAAGATGCAGTCTTGCCAGATTGGTCTGAATGACAGGAACCATGTGGTCTCTCAAACGAGCCAAGCCAAGAATCTGTGTTATGCGTTCACGATACTGCATTGCCAGAAGAGCGTTCTCCATGGTAATCTGGGTATTGCTGGTGACTGGACTTGCCATAACGGAGCAGGAGGAATAAAAATAGTATCCCTGCTACGAGTCCCAAGACGAGAATCAGGCAGCTGAACACAGAGTGCACAAAGTTAGGAAAAATGCCCAGGACTGCTTCAAAGGGTGCTAACAGTCCCGAAAAAATCGGCTTAAATACATGTACAATACTACTGGTATCAGACATGTTTAAGATACGACCTAACATTTCTACGAAATGTATGGGGCAGTTTGTTGATAACAAGGCATGTACCTCCACAGAGGACCTTGCAACTTGCAGATCATACGTCTCTCTTAACGAGGTCAGTGGCACAGATTTTTGTAAAAGAATGGCTTCCATTCTGCTTAAAGTATCAATTCGTATAGTAGAGATGTTCAGTGAAGGCCATAGTGGCGACTCCCCATCTGTCTTAGTTTTCGGAAACAATACTTGCATACAACAAGTGACTCTGGCTGACACACTAACGAGATAGGCTATTCCTGGCATCATTACACAACAGCTGTGATCATTCAGCATTATGTAGCTTCCATTGGAAAGCTTCCTAAAAATTGGATCTATCACTGCTGCTGGGGAACCCTGGCATGATAAGTTGTTTGAAGAACCATCACAGGCTCCATGTAAATTAATGCCTTGACAAAGAAGTATACCGCTCAATGTTGTTTTACAGTTTTTACCACTAAGAAATACCTCCTTTTCCCCACTCCAACATTTGCGTGTGTATGGTAAATCCCAGGTCGACTTTATGTACTCTTTACCCAACCTTTCATACAGGCTTGCTGGTATGTGTTTTAAGCAATACTGAAAACTAGAAAATCATCACTGGTATTGTGATGGTGCCATGTATTATCCATTCAACGGCTGGTTTCTCAGAAACGGTTAATGGTAATCTTTCCAGTTTTTCTATGCTCAGCACCGTATAGTCTGCTCCCCTCTGTGCCAAAAAGATTTGTTTATCTGTAATGTTAAATACAGTAAACAATGACGTGGTGTTGATTAGGCACCAAGGCACATAGCCAGAACGAAGGTTTTATAACGTCCAGCCTAGCAGCATTATAGAACGCAATTGAGACTGGCCATGTTGTAACATTAGCAAGTCCTGTTCCATGATGTCTATGGCAGAGGATACAATGCTGTCCAAAGAATAAATTCCGGACGACAGAGTTGTTAACCCATTGCCAACTACAGAGAGATCTTTCTCTAAACTAAGATGATCAATTTCTCGTATTCGTTCTGCAGTTTCCATTTGTGTGACTTTCCATGCTTCATTATAAGCAGTGTATATACCGGCGTACATGAAACGTTTATGATGTTGTTGGCGAGGTCCAAGTAAGAATTCTCTCAAACCAATGCCAACTTTAAGTAAAGTTAAGTGTTGTTTTATATCTGGGATTGTGGATATTGTAGGTTTTCCTACACTGTAAGTTGTTATTGTCCCTGGATGTTGTCTCTGGACATATCTCGGATCTGGCCTAGTTACTTTAAATCCTTGTGTCTTATTCAGGAATCTATCTTGACAGTTATTCATGTCTGTGGGCCAGATTAACCATTTTTTCCATTCAGGATTACTTCTGTTTTGTTGTAAAATATAATTTATGTCTACCTCCTCATCTGTAGTTCTATTACTATCAGGTGGGGGTTTTGGTATAGACGGTTTGTTTAAATCTTTTATCTTAGCCAGGCCAAGACAAGATGTCTGTTGATCAGTTTCATTTGAGAACAATATTTGCTCTGGTATGATGCAGGCTCTGAATAATGCTTCTAAACCTTGTACCTGCCAGTCTTTTGTGTCCCAGACAGTTTTTGTCTCAATGTTGTCTTTCCAAAAGTTAAAGCCTAATGTGGACAATTGAGCATAAAAGGCCGCAGAATAAATTTGCTTAGTATTAGTCAGCATACTTTTCATGCCTGTGATATTAACATTCTTAAAATAAAAGGTTTCTGGATTTGTGACATTAAAACCTGTAAAGTATGGACATTTTTCATAAAATGTTTTCGAGCTACCTTTTGGTGGCGTTGGACAATGCTCTCAATGATTATAAGTTAAAACATTTCTGGGGTTTGCAGATTTGTGCAAATAATGATAACCAAAATGATTAAAACAATACATTTCTTCATAATTTGATGAACCATCTAAGTATTCATGTTTTGCAAATTTTGCTGACATTTCTAAGTCTGCCATCATGTTACTAACAGTTTAAAAAGTCCCAATCATCAGGAAATGTACTGGGTGACACCAAATCACTCAAGGAAACCTTAAATTGGTGTGGAATCTTCAGCAGCTCGACAGGGGCATAAATGTCATAATCAGTTCTATCCCAAGCTATACCACCAGGTAGAGGAATGCCTGTGATGTTCACTAATTACAGGTCTCTCAGCTCATGATGAGATGACTTGTGTTTTTTCAGGAGCAAGTTGATTTTCTTACTTGCTGTGTCCATTTTACTATATTTTTCATCTATTACCTTCCCCAAACTTAAAACAAGAATGAGCCATAGTAGGAGAAAAGGTGTACCCAACACAATCCAAAGTTCAACCCATGGTGAAACCAGATATGTATTTGCAAGCTGGTGAAAACGTTTTTTTACTTGTTCCTTGAAAGTTTTGTTTCTTGGCGTTGTTTGAGGCTCACAGGGATCCTCAGAAAATGTATAGAAGTTGATGAAATAGCCAGAAGCAGTTATGTCCATGGTTGGTATTGCATTCAGATTATTTGAAATCGCTTGAGCTGCTTGTTCCCTTGACATGTTAGTATAGTCAGATGCTACATCATGGTAGACGGGAGTTTCTTGACTAACTGTTATTTGGGTTTCAAGAGGCACAAGTTCCATGGCTTTGTTGCATAGTCCTTTTTTTCACACTTCAGATTCTTCAAAGGTGATGAGTCTTTCAGTTTGAACCTCATGGATGGTAGCAAGATTTGGTCACCTGCTACATCTTTGGAGTCCACTGGGTCTACTACTAATTATCAACCACATGGTGTGGTTTTACCAGGTCAATTGATACGGACCGGTTCTCCTTTTTTCCAGAAAGGGGCGGCAGTAACACTGTTCTTGATCCATGGACTGCTAGTACAGGTACTGGTTTTCAGTAAGAAGACCCAAATTCCTTCTTATACGCTATTTTCTCTCTGACCAGATCGCCAATCTTTGGAATCCAGACAGGCCTTGCTAGGACAGGTGGTTTTTCTTCAGTGGTCGTTGGCTTTTGTATTGTGTCGCTTAGACTTCTTCTTGTTCCATTTACGTCCTGTAAAACAGCCAAACGGTCTTTGATATCAAATGGTTTTGGTTCTACCACTGAAGTATGACGATCGAGGTCTTCGACCATCATTCTAGTACCAAAAAGGATTTCATATGGAGTGATTCCACCCATAGAATTTCTTGGCAGAATATTAAGACTACGTTGGGCACTTATTAGATGTTTGACCCACCCGTCACCCGAACCTAATACCCTAGCTGTTATAGATTGCTTTATGTCACAGTTTTTTTCCACAACCTAATTTCCCTCAGGATGGAATGGACTTGAGAACCGCACTGCAACGCCCAAGCTGGCCATAGCCTCTTTGTAAGCCCGAGAGCTAAACGCAGGAACCTGGTCAGAATGTAGCTTGCCTATTGCGTATGTGCCGATAAAGACTCGCAAATCTTTTATAAAAGTTCGGGCTCAGCCGAGCGCTGAGGCCACATCCAAATGAATCTTGTCCTAATAGTTGTGGGACCGCTTTTGTCCATATGGACGTCTGAGCGTTGATAGTCTAATGCTGTCTAACAATGGTGTCGGCACTGGGCTGGCTACACTGTAGTCAGGAATCTGGTGGTGCTCCAAGCTGTGATCTTCTTAACATACATCGCAATTAATTCCGAATTCGTAAATGTGGGCATTCATCCCTGGCCAGTAGTACATCCCTTTTAGCTCTAGTAGAGATTTTGATATCCCTTGATGTATCAGACCCTCTCCAATATCTGCTTCTTGAATCAAAGCACCTCTCCGATTCCTGTTTGGAATTACCCTATCCCCCACTCCATGGTTTCGAGCAAAGGGAACGGAGTTGGCATCAATTATGTATGAATATTCGAGTGGATAGTTTAGAGGTAACGCAGCTCCACTGCCTTTGCTTGTGGCATTGACAACTAGCATTGTTTCACTGTCTATTTTTGTTTTTGAACGAGTGATTGCAGCTACGGAAGCCATTTGCACAGCTGCCTTCATGGTTTCATCAGCCAATTAATTCCCTTCAACGTGAACGCCATCACACTGATGACTCAGTGTATGGATCACGTGAGTCTTTTGTAGTTCTTTCTGTCATGGAAATACTTGTTCCCAAAGCATTTTATGCTTGATTGTGCCACCTTTTACGTCTTTAAACCCATTTGGAACCCAATTCTGCAAGTATTCATTGTACTACTGGACGCAGTAATACGAATTGCACACTATGTGGGGAATTCGCGATCAGTATTTTCAAGCACCATCTTGAAAGAGTTGAGTTCAGCCCACTGAGCTGTAGAGTCTCCGAGAGATTGAGTTTTAGTGACAATAGGTCTGAATTTCCCATCGTGCCAGCGAGCTTTAACAATCGCACACGCAGCACTGTAAGCTTGTTTTTCCCCAATTGCGGGCTGTGCTGATCCGTCTGTATAAATTATACATCCATAAAGGTCTAGAGGCAGAATCTCAGTGGGCAGAGGACATTCTTGTTCGTATTGGAGAAATTCTTGAGTCTTCAAATAGGGGTCAAAACGTATTCAACCTCTCTTGCAGCAAGAGAATTAACCCATTGTATCCATCTTGGATGTAGAGCTTTCGAATTCGGAATGCTTGCATTTATCACTGCCTCTAAGGCAGGTACAGGAGTAACGACTTTTATGCGTTTACCCTGTGAGAGGGCTCTCTCTCTTGCTACTGCAGTTTGAACCGCTGTCAGGATTTTTTCTGTTCAAGTGAATTACATTTGAGCTTGTGTGTACAAGTGTGATTTGAAAGCTATTGGTACCTTTTCACCTTCATTAAAGGTTAGGTACGTGAATCCACATCTCCCTGGGATGATTCGGATTACAAGGATGCGTTCATTTACGGGTGTCTGTAAATGGGTTGTTGCTCACATGTCTGTTTGCACTAAACGCAAAATTTCTGTGTGTTTTTGAGTCCAATTAGTAGGTTTGAAATCAGGTTTGATTAATTCGTAGAGAGGTTTAACCCTTTCTGCATAATTTAGAATGTATGTTCTTCCGAAATTCAGGAATCCTAGAATGGCTGTAAGTTTTTCAGCGTTTTTGGAGGTTGCAGCAGCGCACATTTCTCTAAAAGATTTGCTGCCAGGCTTTTGCCTACACTTGAAAGTTCGTATCTTAAGAAGAGGATGTTGAGGTGGGCAATTCTTGATTTTTTACAGTAGAATTTATACCCTTCAGAAGCGAATCCGAGTATTATGGTGTTCACCCTGGTCAAGTGCCTGTCCAAGTCATCATCTGTAGGATAGATGTCATAGACATAAGATAATGCCTCATCATCATACGTTTGCAGTAATTCTGTTACTCTGGCTGAAAATAACCCAGGACTGTTCTTGAATCCCAGTGGGAGACGACAGAAGTGACACTGCCCCCATAATTGAGAAAGCGGTCAAGTACCTGCTTTCAGGTGCGATATTTTGACAGAAGAAACCGTTTGAAATATCTAATGTGGTTTTATATTTTTTGCGCACAATGTTATTCATCAGTGCTGCACTGTGTGTCTTTTGTACTGCAAAGGTTTTGCAACAAGAATTTAAATGTCTGTAGTCCAAAACTAGACGTTAAGTATTGTCTGGTTTGGAGACAGGAAACAAAGGATTGTTCATGGACGAGGTGCATGTTTCAATCACCCCTTGGTATTCAAGTTGATCTAGGATCTCCCTGACCTGTTTTTTAGATTCTTGTTTAACCGGATACTGCTTCTGAGCACTTGGTTGATTTTTTAACTGAGTCTTATGGTGAGAAGAATCCTCATCCCATCCCACATGATTTTATATAATGCTGGAGCCTGGGCCACAGCCCATTTTCTGGCATAGGTGTATTTTTTATGAATAGGAATATGATTTGAGAAGGCTGGCATAATGATCTCTTCGCCATGTGGGCACTCCCTGACAAATTCAGGTGGCCAGTCTTTTTCAGCCAGAAGGATGTCATAACCCTTAGATAGTTTTTCCCAAAACAGTGCTTTTATTTTCGTAGTTTTGTCCCCCTCTATTCAGAGTGTTACTTCATATAACTTATATGGTACACTAACCCTGGTATCTGCAGTTTCAACCTGAATGTATTCATTCAGGTCCACTGTCTCCAGATGATCCTTCAGAATCCTGCAAGCTATGGTAACCTCTGCTGCACTGTCCAGCCTTGCCTGGGCCCACTCCCCGTTCTTGAGTTGTGTCTTCAAGATTCTCGGCATGTCTGATTTTAAGACTTGCTACCTTCATTTTGGTAAATTGAGTTTTCTTATTTTTCAGAACGTGTTGATCGTATTTGGACTTCACACGTTCTTCCTTGTGTTTTGATCGGCTTCTTCTTTCAGATTTCTGCGAGGAAGTCTGAAAGGTACAAGAGGAACATGTATCAGTAGCTTGATATCTATCAGGTTTTCTCAAATGTTCCCTTTTTCTGAAGTTATACCTCTGTTCAGAGGGCTCCTTTTGAGAAAACCTTCCTCTTGATTGAGAACGCTTCTCCTTAGGAAGTGTCTGTCTAGTATTTTCCCACTTCTTTTTTAGGAGAAGTGAGATTGTTTTTAATAAAAACTTTTTCAGGATTTTCTGTTAGTTCTGGCTTTACTGGTTTCCCTCCCAAACTATCTCTTCCTCTCTCTTCATAGGATTTTTCTATTATTCTGGTCAGTTCATATGGTTGCTAAGTTACATCAAGTTGTTTTAGTTTTTGGCGGATTGCCACGGATGCTGCTTCACCTTTAATATTTGCTAATATTATAGCTGAGACCTGTTTGAAACCTTTCAGTAATTTTATACCGAGATTTAAAGCAGGGTCCGCCCGTATTCATTTTGAATCTGTTTCAGAACGTCTGGTATTACCGCCATGGATGGAACACCATGTGTTTTTGTGTAGATTGCAGCAAAGACTGTACCCAAAGTGTTGCAGTCCTCCAGGTGTGGTGCGATCCACATTGGTAAACAGATTGTAAGAATCCTGTGTTTCTCATGAGGTGTACTATTGGGAAAAACTGCCTCGATCTGAGTAATTCTTTGAGCTAACCAGAATGGAATTTGCTCCCTTTTTGTGGGTAATTTACCAGTGACTGATTGTATAGTCTGTGGTGTAATTTTGTTTGTGTTCCCTTGATGAAGGGTTTGCTGTGGAATTCTTATAACAGGTTGGACTATTAGTGTCCATATGACAAAATGTACCAAGTGTCTATGTATTTTGATTAATTATTTTAGCTGAGCTTACAGTTCTGGTCCCTGTCATTTGTTCTATGGCAGTATGTGGTGTATAGCTGGCTAGTACTTGGCCATTTTGCTCCTGGTCTACCTAGTGGACCGAGCCTAGTAATGTGATTTTGATGTTGTAGGGCGCCTTTAAACCAGAGCTGATGCTCTTGGTAAGTTAGTGGAATGTCAATGTCCTCGAAAGGAATGTATTCCACTGGATGTTCCTCTATCTTATAAAAGTGGAACACATGTGTTGTTGGATTTGCTTGTGGAAAGATAATCCATGAATAGAATACCTCTGTCTGCCGATATTCATGTGCCTCTATGACAAATATTACCCTACCACCTCTCGGTGATAGGCCATTTTCCATGAGCTTTATAGCTATTGTTTTCCTTACATTTTCCGGGATGAATATACCATCCGGGTCATCTTGTTGGAAACGTCTAAACCTGGTTGAGCATTATTTCCTGCAGATCTACCGTTCTCTTTGACGGTATCCGACATTTTGTTGAAAGTTTTGCAGAACAAGTTTCAAGGAAACAAAGATAAGGTACACAATATTTTGGAACACTGTATCCTTCAATGTTGAATAAAACTAAAAACTAATACATAGGATTTTCTTCCTACTCAGTTATGGCGGATATTTTATCCTTTCACCCACTCCAGACCCCTATTGGAGTATTTTACGGGAAAAAGGTGTCTCTTTAAAAAGCACGACTGAGTTACTGTATTATCTAGTGTTAAATTAGTACCTTGTGGAGAAGTGTGGCTCAATGGTTAGAAGCGGCAGACCTTGATGCGGAGCTCTGGCCCGGGACCAGGGTTCGATTCCCGCCTCGGCGGGTCTCGTGCTCAAAAAAACTCCTTGGACCGGATATTCTCGCCTCAGTGCCTATTCTAATCATGGGTCCCACGCTGCAACTCTGGGCAATAGCTTGCTTAATCTCCACGTCGGCCCCAGCAGCGCAGGGGATGCCTGGCTTCACCTTGGGGGTGCCCAGGAGTGGACACTTCACCTGGAAAGCCAGGAAGGGTTCCTCTGCGGTATGAATACAGCGCTACGAGGCCTGAGGGTAGAAGTGCGCTATATAAATACAATTCATTTAATTTAATTTCATTTATCAAACGTTGGGCGCCATGTAGTGTAGTTCCTAAATTCCCAATACGCTCTGCGCATTGGAATTATATATCCTATAGATGTGACGTAGGACTTATGTCTACTAGGTTGCTATCGAATATATTAGACTTCATAGTGAGTGCCAGCTAGCTCAGAAGTCACTAGAGACTTTCTCGAATTCACAAGAAGGGATTTAGTTTCTGACAACCGCATAAACATGACAACTTTGTTTCCCCAAAATAAAACTGATCTTCAGAGTCGTAGAAACAATAGATAGATATTTTACTCAGTCATTTGTGCATGCTTCGTTTCACCAGCGGTGCAGAGAAATAGAGAGACATGCGTTTTTAATAAAAGTATTTATTGAACAGTCTTCTTTCTCATGCAGAAGAAATGAACTGCTACAATTGTAGGACTTGTTGCAAAGTATAATGCGTACATTAAGAAGAGTAGGATAAAATAATACTGTAAAAGCATTGTATTGTTCCTAGACCATAGATAAATACATAAATAAATAACAAAGGTTAAAAAGAACTCAACTGGTGCTTCTAAAATACTCCTACCCCGATGTACCTAACCTAAGTCTAGTACGAGGGAAGAAGTAAGTGTGGTGTAGCACAAGTTTAGTATTCTTTTGCCAAGAATCTATCCAAGATTTCTCTTAGAGTCAAATCAGCTCCGTACCTTTGTTTAGAATGATGGAGGTCAGTCTCAGGACTCGATTTCCCAATAACGTGCAAGGGTAGCTTGGCAACACTGAAGCTGGATTTCTCGGCCAGAAAAAAGACAGTGTCTCCCTCAGTGCGTCTGCTGGAGGGTCGGCTTCCTTCGGCACTTGCTGTAGCAGGATGCGTCGGGCAAGTAGATAGTCGAACTGCTCCAAACCACCGTGTGATGGCTAAGGCAAGTGTAGGCATATTTATACCTTGAAGGTGCCGAGTTTGACATAAAGGTGGACATATTAACATCATCAAAGAGTCTCAGTTCTTTGAAAACTCCATGAGTTCTTGTATAAATCAATATTCAAGCAAGGGGAAGTCCCTAGCTGCTGAAGCCGAGTTTTCCAAGAAATCGTTGTGGATTTTCGGACCTAGTGGAAGTAGCCATGCCGTATTTGGACTGCATGAGCTATGTCTATATATGGTTATGATTTCTATGCCTATATAAGGATATGGTGATTTATACCTATATAAGGGCATGAATCGAGAAAATTACACTAGGGTCCTAAAATGCTATACAACACTAGGTGTTCACCGGTTAAAAAACTGGTACCCTGTCTTTTCCTGAAACACTCCCTAAGAGTTTGCAATCGCAGAACACCATCTGATTCTTCCTGCAATAATACCTTCCATATAAACGATTGAGGTTCTTTATTGGATTCTATTTTAATTGACTCTAAATCCTGGCACAGGCTAATCGATTTCAAAGTTATATCACGGTTTGATAGTGACCCCAATGCCCTAGTACTTGAACTTAATGAGCTTAACCCTGGAAGTGTCACACGCACTTGTAACCCCATCGTGATAGGCTGACACTCTAAAACTGCAGGAGAAGAGTACGCTGGTCGGATAATAGTCAGTCACAAGCCAAACTTAGCGCCCTCTATGAAGCGATGATTGCGGTGCTTCTGACTGCATCTAACTCAATTTACCTCAATGGGGATAGAATCAATCCCCAGATGGCCGCCACAAACCATGTCAAACTAGAAGTGACATTAGACTTTTTTTCCCCAAAAAAATCAACAGGTCAAACCGGAAGATCCCCCATCCGTGGTATAACGAGCATTGCCGCAATTCCAAAAGAACCTTGGTACTGTCTATTAAGGCCAATGACCGTCCCCTAATCAAATCATCAAGAACAGTCTAAAAGGCCACAGTTACCGAGGCCAAAAAAGCATGGGAATCTGATAAGTGGGACACTCTAAGAAGTTCCCTAGGTTCTAGGGACATGAGGACCTTCTGGAAAGCTGTTTACATAGGTAGCTCTGGTGCTAAACCACCAACAGAGCCGAATATGGATGCAGAGGTCTGGCGGGATCACTTTGAAGCTCTTTATTCAAGGGGAGAGACACTGGAAGAAGGGGCAATTAAGGGATGCTCTGTGGGGTCTGATCATTCGACCCGAATGGAGCTCTCCAATGATTACCATGGTGAAATCCCCAGTATAACTCTAAACGAAATTAGCAGCGCTCTTTCTAAAATAGCCCCAGGCAAAGCCCCTGGACTAGACAAGATCCCTTGGGACTTGTTTCGTTGCAAGCTGACTATAAGGGCACTGTACCTCTGGGTGTTATTCAACACCATATTCCAAGGCATGAAGATCCCTGCCAGTGGGCTGGGGCAGAAATAATCCCCATCCACAAAAAGGGTTTACCGCTGCTGCCAACCAATTATAGGCCAATTAGCCTCATTGACATTATGCAAAAAATGTTTGCACGGGTGTTGCTGCTTAGGCTGCCTAGCTGGATGGAGGAACAGAAGATACTCACACCCCACCAGGCAGGGTTTCAAGAAAAAATGTCCACATTGGACCAAATCCTCAGGCTACAAATATTACACTGGAAGACCGTATGTTTGTAGGGTGGCAGCCTCTACTTAATATTTGTAGACCTGAGGTCAGCTTTTGATTTGGTCCCTAGAGAAAAGCTGTAGGCAGTTCTTCATGAGTTGGGGGTTCCACCATACATATCCCAAGTTATAAAGCTAATCCACGAGGACAATTACGCCCAAATCAGGTTTGGCAAGAAGGGAAAGCTAACAGCCCCATCCCGATAAACCGTGGCATTGGATAGGGTTGTGTGCTTGCCCCCACTTTTTTCAGCCTCTATATTAATGGTCTAGTAGACTTTCTGCTTGCAGAGAAAGATCTTGAAGCCCCTAAGTTGGCATCAGGCAAAATCCCTGCAATGACTTTATTAGTCTCCAAATCACCTATGGGGATCCAGAGGGTACTCAATAGATTTGAAGCATTCTGTAGTGACAGAGGATTAGAAATGAATCTACAGAAAACCAAATTTATGGCATTTAGCATCACTAAATGTACCCAAACAAATCCTACTTTAAACGGTATACCCCTTGAGAGAGTTTCCTCTTTCGATTATCTCGGCAATACCATTACAGAGACCATGGATTGGGGGCGCAAATTAAAAAATCAACTCTGAAATTGGCACAATTGTCAGGCGGCCTAATGAAGGTTTTCTGCAAGTCCAGCCACAAACCGGTGGACCCTGCTATCGAAATACATAAGGTCCAAGCAAAGGGAGGGGCGTTATATGGTGCTGAATTATGGGGTCACTGTAGCTCTGAGAGTCTCACCCGGATAGAAAACAACTTTCTTAGACAGTTGTTCAACCTCCCACTGAGCACTCCTCTCACCCGCTCCGATTAGATCTGGGTGTAAGGGCAATCGCTTAAGAATCTAATCTCAGACCTCTCTTATACTGGCGGCGCCTGTGGGTCACTCCAGAACTTGCAGCATACAGGAAGGAACTAAAAGAGGTGATTAACCTAAGGGGCGGGTAAACTCCTGTGGCTTGCGTACATACAGCACATGACAGCTAGTTTGGGGCAGGATGATCTCTGGGGTGACCCAGAGCTTGCCTGCTCCTCATTTTCAAGGAAATCATTAAAGGTCCACTACGGGGAGTCCAATCTAGCACAGCTCCACCGTAACCCCCTAATAGGCAAGTTGACCTAAGCTTTTGTAGAAATTAAAGATAGATATAGCTTTGAGCAGGCCTCAAATTATATCAATCCGGCAGCTGCAAGAAAGCTTTTTCTACAATTTAGATATGGGACCCTGCCTCTTCGTTCCTTTACACACAAATAGGGGAAGCTGCAAGCTTTGAAATGCCCGGCATGTGACTGCCCCGCGGAGACAGTCTTCCACATGTTTTTTAGTTGCCCCGGATATCATAAGGCAAGAAAGTGCTGGTTGGTTCAGATTTGCAGAACCTTGAGAACCAGGAGCTGCTCTGAGGCCTTCAGGATTCTGAAACATGACTGTAGCATCCCAATAGTATATTCAGTAGCAGGATTCCTTTTTTCCATGTGGTGTACCCGCAGAGCACTTTTAAAATGATCTTAAATAGTAAAGACCATGGCTCAGCACAAAGGGGTTTCTCATTAGGACCCCTCTATTTTATCGGTCATCTGTAAAAAGTACGCAAATATGGACCCATTCTGTACCCAGGCCCTATTGTTCAATGACTAGCTGTACCTGAGTTACGTATTCAGTGTTTGACATCACGCCTCTGGAGAAACTGACTTTTTAATCAATCATTTGTTTTAACTATTTATCTACCATGCATTATGCACTTCTAAATGCCAGTACTGTTTTTCGCCCTGATTAATTTATTGTCATACTAGATGTGAAAATTCCTTGGTGAAATAACCCGAAATGAGGGCACCTCAGAATTGTCGCAGGCAATACTTTTTTATAAACATCTGCCACACATATTGCCCATAAATGTTTTCATTATATGTAGTATCTGAGACTATGTTCTAAGATAAATTGATCTTTTAAATTATTTATTCATTTCGCACTATGCACTTTCAAATGAGAGCACTGCCTCCTGTCCTGACCAATCTACTGCCATACTCAAAGCGATCATTTTTTCTGGTGAAGTAAACTGACTAGAGGACATCCTAAAACTCTGTTAGGCAATCTCTATCGACAAATATGTGTGCCAAGTTATGCCTATTCCTGTTTAATCAACTGTCTTTTACTTCAACATTTTTCTTCTTTTTTTTTAGCTCTGATAACATTTGTATGTATTGTTTTTTGCACTTTTAAGGTCATACTGACTGAAATAAAGTTTTATTGAATTGAATTGAAATAGCATAGCCCCCCAACCCCTAAATTGTGTGCTTTGATTGATGCAAATAAGCACCTTGTGCAAGTAAGTACACCCCTGCACACTAAAGCATCTGTAAATACTGGCGAAACTCAAATGAACGCCCAGGAGTTTGGATCTCTAAAGCTCCATACTGCCACCTAGTGGCTTTTACTGAAGGCTACCTGCTGTCTATTTGAAGTGACCGAGTATCGAGTAAAACAAGCATAGGCATAGCCAATGTGTCTCGCCTTTGGAACCTGCTGCATAACTAAATACTTATAAGGTCCCAAAAGCAAGACCTATTGGCTATGCCAATGCTTGTTTACACCTGGTGCCTTCTTTGTAGTAGGAGAATTTTCTAACCTTGTCTCTGAAGTGCTTGGAATGTCCTTACTCCCCTGCCTTACCTTCAAGTTGACTACAAGTTGACAATGCAGTGGTGACAACAAGACATTTATGTGAAGGCAGAGCATACCATATGCAGTTGCAAGATGAGCTGTACCCAGCTCCCCATCATGACAGCAGATGGCCCATTCAGGCATACCTAAACCATCTACTGTGTGACTGTCTGGGAGGAATTCACAAAGTCCAACTGACAACTGTTCCCAGTCATGTGACCTAGGACAGACTGCAGGCACTGAATAGCAAAGGACAGGAAAATGGCAACTTTCTAAAACTGTTTATAAGAAGTAGTTGGGCCCTTATATACTAGCTAGTTTGGGCCTCTTTTTTGTAAAAAAATATGTGACTACAATCTATTTGTGATAGAGGCCCTCAAACAGATTCCTTACAAGACGTAGTGGCAAACTGATAAACAAAAATGCTGTTGGCTGCAATGCTGTAACTATGAACATCTACTGGTCTTTAATCTGATTGCCAGCAAATCATTTGGAATAAAGTAATCCCCATGAACTAAAAGATTTGAGTTTAAAGAAAATCATAGTTTGCACAACTTTCAGTCAGTAACAAAGATGTTTACACACACACATTCCAACCTTGAATAATTACATAGTTAACTTATCGTTTCAGATACCTGTGCTGTAAATGAGCAGTCTGACTTGAACTATAAAAGGCATCAGCCATGAAACAGAGGAGGTACTTTAGTTAATTAATCTTATTTGTTAAGTAGAAAGACCATTCATCACAGTGAGTGATAATAAAACATTATTTATTATTATTTTCTAAACTAAGTCAATGCAGCCATCCTCTTGAGTATTGGATCACCAAGAATTTTACCAATCCCTGAATATTAGTTATTGATTATCTCTGGTTGTGCTAAAAAAGGTTGACTGTTTTTTTGAGTATCTGTACAAGTTTTGTATTAATGAGTGCACATGTATGTAATTGTTATTTAACATGTTATTATGATTTGTGTTTAAATATGTTGTCACCATCCTGATGATGCTAACGCTTTGAGCTCACTGTCCTTGCATAGATAATAATCAGTGTTTCATGCTAAAAGGTGGCCTTTTGATCACCTAAAAGAAAAGCAGTAACATAGAGAAAAATGATTTTCATATAATACGAATAAACCAAGGGCTAAGCTAATTCAGTTTCTTGTACCGCCCCTTTCTGTGTCAAGTCACTCGCAATTGAAAAAACACAAATAGATGCACTTGTTTTTTATAAACTTTCTAAAAGTGGCAATTTCAAAATTGTATTTTAAAATTTGACTTTTAGATTAAAGAGGATTTTTAACTACAATGTCATAGATACCAAACATGATATGCTCATCTGTTCCTAACTAAAAGTTTGACTTATTAAATGTAATAAAGCAACCCAATGTTATCCTATACAACAGGTAGGCCTCACAGTAGTGTAAAACAGATTTAGGAGTATTTCACTACCAGGACAAGTAAAACTTGAAATTACACTTCCAACCTTTTCTTTAAAATGCACCCTGTCCTATAGCCTACCCTGGTGAGGACTGATATGTAATAAAAGGGGAGGTTAAGACTTGGCATGCAGAATATATTGCCATGTCGAATTGGCAGTTTAAAACTGCATTCAGGCTGCAGTGTTTTATGGTGCTACTTAAGTGGGTGTCACTATAAGTACTGCAGGCACACTTGTAGCATTTAATTTGCAGGCCCTGGGTACATGGTATACCATTCTACAAGAAACTTATATGTAAATTAAATTTGCCAGTCACGTGTAAGCCAATTCTTCCATGTTTAGGGGTGTGAGAACAAGCACTTTCCCACTGGTAAGCAGTAGTAAAGTGCACAGAGTCCTAAGGCCAACAAAAACAAATTCAGCAAAAATTGAGGATAAAGGCGACGTCTTTGGGGGTGACCATGCAGAGAAGGCAAGATCCAACAAAGACCTCATCATTATAACCCTTTTTATTATTTGAAAAGAGGCTGTAAGGCAGCAGCTTTAAAGCATTAATCCTTTAGTAGTCTCAGGCCTAATACCTAAAGTGTAAACAATTGGTTTGTGGGGGTTGATTCATTTCACTGAAAAGTTGCTATGTACTCTTGGCAAAATGACTTCCTCTTCCCTGACAGACCAGGCACGGAAGCTCCATTTGTACAAACTGCTGTCTGAACTAGCAAACAATGTAGAGTCCCCAAATACTTTCTTCACACACATAATACACAATAGACTATTGTACACATTTTCTATCAATAGCTGTCTGTTTAATTTCTAGGTCCTCATTCTATAGGTCCTTGAGAAGCCACAGGGACTACTTCCCATTCAGGAAAGCGTTTAAAACGTATCTCTTTCCTAGAAATGTTTGAGCAGTGAAAAGTGTGACCGCCCGAAGTTCAAGCGCCAGGATGCCCTTTGGGTGACAGGACCGCGCTCTATAAGTACACCTACATACATACATACATACATACATACATATTCTGCTAATGATGCACATTCTGTTTCATAAATTTGCTCAGCGTAGCGCTGATGAAATGGATGTCCTATAGAATTTTATATTGAAGCTTTACATAGACAAAGTGCCTTGGTAATTAAATGTATGAAACAATTCATAAGTAGTCTGGACCTTTAAGACTGTGAGTTGAAAGGTGGCATTAGTAATACAGTGAACTCTCATATCAACACATAGTCACTGAGCTAGTTTACAGTTCCACCTTCTCAATGATGTCTTCTTTTGTGGCCTCAAACTTCCCATTGCAGACAACCTAACACTGAAGAAGATCTACAGTTTAGCCGCAGCAAGTACAGAAGATGGACTATAATTAGTTGGTAAAGTTCCAGATCCACCCTTCTGACAGCACTCACCAATGCTCAAAAAGATACACCAAGGAATAGCAGATAAGTTGAGTATTTGATACCATCTGTGGGACATAATGCTACTCTAAACAGTACCCATCAACACATTAAACACTCATCAATAAAGAAATAGCTACGGGTCATAAATCCCCACATTATCATCCAAAGACTTTTCTGCTGCACAAAGATATACTCCCTTAAAGTACGCTCTCAGAAAATCATTGATGGAAAAAGGAGAAGGGTCCTCCCCCGACGAGTGTTACGAATGTTAGAGCAAAAAAGGGTGTGCGCCATAAGCATACAGGAGGATGGGGTGAGGTTATGAAGACCTTTTCTTGGGATGAGAACCCTCACTCAACCAAGGGTGACATGCTTCATCATAGGGTTCCCAACTCACACCAGGGCTTCAAGATCCATGGTGTGGCTACAACTCTTCTGGGCTGGAAGAGGGGCTGAGGTGTTTTATATGGCGAAGAGACCGGAGATGGGGAGAGTGAGGGGCATAGTGCAGAAACAAACTTTTGGGAATAAAACTGGCTCTGGGGGACCTGTGTCTTTATTATGTGGTCTCCCAGGACAGGGTTAGAAGGAAAGAGGACTGAGGGTATAAGCAAATATACCCCTAAGTTTCTGCCTATTTATGACCCCAGCCAGGGTTTAGAGCCATGCTTCGGGACCAAGTGGATTAGTCACTCTGCAATCCAATTATTAAGATAGTATTAAACAATGTGTATCAGTGTATACTGGCCATAACAGAACAGTCACCAGTCTTTGTGAGCGATGGCGCCAGGCTGGTTGTTACCAGGGTACACTGTTGCATATGAAAAACACAAAAACACAAAAGAAGGGAGAGAAAAAGGGGGACCATTTTATAGATAAGAAACATAAAATCACAAAGAAAGGTCTCATCAATACACATTTAGATTGTATACACAGTTCAGAATTACCTGGGGGACGATTTCCAATACCAGTCTTCAGCCTAATGGATACCCCACTCTGGAAACGGCTGAAAGGAAGACATAAAGATAAAAATATAGGAAAGAGTAATGGAAAGGTGCACTCAGCTCATATCAAGCATAAGTAAATGAAAGAGATGCCTGGTAAATGGTAGTAGTAATTGTATTATAAAAAACAACATTGGTATAGTGTGATACAAACACTATACCACATGTGCACACAAGCAGAGTTCATTGCTTCAGAAAGGGCCAGCAATGAACTCTGCTTGTGTACACAGGTGCACCTGCTCCCCCATGTGTCATTGCTCTCTATGTTACCCTACATAACCGTTCCTTCAACTGCCAACAGCTTCTCACTAAAAACCATCTTATTCCTTAGAAGAGGGGACTTCCTCTTCGAATTGAGTCCCCATCCCATTATCAGGTATACTTAGTCCACTGCTTGCCCATGGTTGAACCTCAGATGTGATAGTGTAGCCTATTCAGACTTGCCTTCATCATGCCTTCTCTTGATCCCGTCGAGGATTGCTTCTCCAAATATGGTGTCACTTCTTATGCAATAACCTGCTTAAGCTCCATAACGTCAAAACTGGAGAGAACACTATCAAATTGAATGTCCTCATTCCACATTCAGGAACTTTAATCAGTGATAACTGCTTCAGGCCCACTTTTTGAGAAATCATCACAGACCTCCTTTTAATTTTGCCTAACATCAAACTATGGCTGAGCATCGCAAAGCAGGTGCTCCCCTCGTTCCCCATCTCCATTATCCTAGAATGGAAGACCTTTATCTCCATCACATTAAATGCTTCTCATTCTACTTTTACCATAAACTTGCACAATAGAAAGGTAATGATCCAAGTCCGCCAATCTAGTCAAAATCATTTTGAATCAGTCCACCTCAAGCTAAAAAACATAGTCATGATCATCTGGTTTTCAATGACAACCTCTCCCCAAGCACCATCTCAGGTTGCAGCAACTCATTCTCTCCTCCTACTTAGCCCTCTAGTTCGATACGTGCCCCCATCTCCACTCTCCTCCCCAACCCTCTTGATCTCCCATCATTTCCAGCTAATGCTCCAGGATCTGCCTTCCTTATTGGGGCTGCTATAAAAAAAGAATTGACCACAATATTGATTATCAAATTCTCAACCAGTCCCACCATTTAAAGACATCACCAAGATTTGGGTGAACAAACTCCTCAATGCCCAGCTGTTAGACATATGATTTTTGACAGGCTAGGGCATGTGTCAAAGCCAGGCAGAAACCACCACTTCAGTCAGGATAAGGGAGTTACACTCCTAAAATAACCCCTGCTCGCCCCTTGGTAGCTTGGCACGAGCATTTTAGAGGCAGTGTGTAAAGCATTTGCACATAACCAACAGTAATACAGTGTCAGCACTACAAAAGGACACCACACCAGTTTAGAAAACTAGCCAACATTGTTATATACAAGACCAAAAAAGAGAAGAATCCACAATACAGTACTTAAAAATCTACAGTTACCAAAATACGCTTTAAAAACAGTTCCTTGATGTCAATAGCTCCGTCTGGGGCTATCACAGCGTCGTGAAGAAACAAATCCAAACAGTTCATGCTGGTCGCGGCATCGCGGACCAGCTACAGTGTGGGGAAGACCCGCAAACAGTACCTGTTAGAGATGCAGGGCACCGAGGCCCTTGAAGTCACTCGAGTTGCAGGTCGAACTCCTTTCCGTTGGGATCAGGAGCACTGGCGTCAGCAGGCGTCGGGTGCTCCAGTTCAAAGTGCAGCAGTGCGGCATGCAGTGCCCTCAGGTCACGGTGCAAGCAGCGGCTCGGTAGCGGCATCTGATGGCGTCGTCGGTGAGACCAGGGTCGCGGTGCATGGTGAAGGCGGTGCTTGTCACGGTGCTGGCAGGTCATGGTGCAAACAGTGGCGTAGTTGTTGCTGAAGCGATATCATCGGCTGACGAACAGGAGTTGATGGTGCCAGTATCGGTAGGCCAAGGCTGTGGTGTGGGATGAGGGAGGTGCGTCATGTAACTTTACGAGCGGTGACCTCGAACCATGGTGCAAGCAGCGGCGTTGATTTTGGCGTGGAGCACCGGAGGCGGGGAGGCCAAGGCGTTGTCGTGAAGCGAGGTGGTGCGGAGCGTGTTGCCCACAGGTCGCAGCGCGAGCAACGGCTCGGTGGCGGCGTCAGTAGGTGTCGTAGGTGAGACCAGAATCGCGGTGCGATGTTGCGGCGGTGCCCTCTGTGGTACCCTCAGGACACGGAATCGGCAGTGGCGTCATAGACGTTGTTGAGTTGCTTTCCTTCTGTAGCAGCACAAAACACACACCGCCCGATTCATCAAACAAAATTGCGCTCGCAAAGGGCCAGATTCTGAGAATCTGGCCCTTTGCGAGTGCGATTTTTGCATTTGGGATTCAGCATCCCAAATGCAAAAATCGCTAATTGCGATCTCGCAATTTTGCGAGGAATTACATTTAAGGAATCTCTATTTGAGATTCCTTAAATGCAATTCATCATCCAAATTTTATTTGCGAATTCGCAATTTCTGGCCGCAATTTACCGCAAGGTCAGACCTCGTGGTAAATTGCGAAAACTCAGAAAAATGCATTTAAATGCATTTTTCTGAGTTGCATGTTACACACACACATGTCCTTTGGACATGTGTGTGTGCAACACCTGTGTAAAATTTCATTTGAGGGGTGCTACAGGGTGTCCTTTGGGCACTCTGGCACCCTTCAAATCGCTATCTTATTTGCGATTAGCAAATTGCTAATCGCAAATAAGGAATACTCCCCATTCATTCCTATGGGCCTTTTGGCCCATAGGAATGAATGGCGAGTTATTCCTTATTTGCGATTAGCAATTTGCTAATCGCAAATAAGGAATATGTAGGAATCGCATTTCTTTATGCAATTCCTACATGAATCCCGTTTTGCGAGTCCTTAATAGCGATTCGCTATGAATCGCTATTAGGGTCTCGCAAAACGGGAGAATGATGAATCAGGCTGACAGTCCCCAGTGCTGAGGGCAGGAGAGCGTGAAGTCTGCTGTTCCTGGGACTTCTTGAACAGGGGGAAAGCTCTACCTCAAGCCCTTGGAGAAACTCACAAACGTAGATTGCAGAAAGTTCAGTCCAGTCCTTTCACTGCCCAAGACAGAAGCAGCCACTGTAGGCCAACACAGCAAAGCATACAGAAAAGTAGTAGTCCATCCTCATAGCTTCTCCAGCTCTTCTTCTTGGCAGTCTTCTTGATCCAAAAGAGTTCTAAAGTTCAGGAGTCTGAGCCCCAGTATTTGTATCCAAAAATACTTTGATCCGCTAGACAGAGGGTGTCTGAGCCCAGCCAGAACCAGTTTTGCCTTCTCTGGTGTGATTTCCCGGCAGCGAGTGGAGACGGCATTGGCAGACCAGGCCCTTTGAGGTGCAAGGAAATCTCCTCCCTCTTCCCTCATCGCCAATCGGGAGCCACCCTTGCTTCCCGGCCATCTGTCGTCCAAAACCCAGACAGGCAATCCACATTCCAGCAGAGGCACACAGGATGACTGAGCAAGAAAATACCTACTTCCTAAAAGGGGTATTTCCAAATACAGAATGTAAAAATCACCTTTACTAAAAGATGCAATGTTTAGATTCTGAGTTCAGGCATACTAAATTGTATTTTCCCAGCCAGTTCCCAGGGACAGCTATGCTGATAAGATATTGTAAACACACTTCCCATTCTGTCCTATGGGGAACAGGTAGCTTTGCAATAGTGAAAAACGAAATGGGCTGTAATTCATTATCAGGACATGCCAGACACACCAAGGCATGTCCTACCTTTCACATACACTGCACCCTGTCCACAAAGGTACCTTGGGCCTATCTTAGGGGTGCCTGACATGTAAGAAAATGGAAAGTTAGGGACTGGCAAGTGTGTCACTGGCCAAGTATACATGGCAGTTACCAACTGCGTGCAGACTCTGCAATGGCAGGGCTGAGTTACCTTTTTAAGGCTACTCACGTGGGTGGCACAATCATTGCTGCAGGCCCACTAGTAGCATTTCATTTACAGGCCCTGGCACACTCAGTGCAGTTTACTAGGGGCTAACAAGTAAATCAAATATCCAATCATGGAAACATTAATCCATACCACAATTTACCCAGAGAGCATATGCACTTTAGCACTGATTAGCAGTGGTAACGTGCCCAGAGTCCTAAAACCAGCAACAGCAGGTCAGGAAAAAAAAGGAGGAAGAAGCAAAAAGTTTGGGGATAACTCTGCAAAAAGGGCCATTTTCAACACCCGCATAAATAATCTGTTCTCTCCAAACTACCATATTTTCATCTATAATAGGGGGCGCAGAAGTAGAGGCAGTGTTGCTGTAATCCATCCCTCCTCAATTTCAATATAGCTGTCATATGGCTCCTCCTTTATTTACCACCAACTTTCAAAGGTGTCACCAATCCCCCTACATCTCATCGGGCTGTGTGTCTCTATGATGGGGAATTACAAATGGTTTCCCTCTGAATAGGGAACAGAATGCTTATCCAGCAATACTGGATCAATTTCTGCATATTTTCCTCTTCCAGGGTAATTGAAGGGCCCAATCTGCAAACATTTGCCTCCTGCTTGAAGCAGATAATTAATGTTGCTGTGGCTTTTTTTCTGTGTGGAGAGTGGAAGGTGTGTTGGGGCCATGGGAAGGCAGGTTAAATTCAACTTCAGCAGGAAAAAAAATCCTGCTTACCACATCTGAAGGATGTTTGCAAGTTGGGCCAGACATTGCAGCTCTGCAGGAAGGTTCTAGACAACTGTCTCCAGGCCTGAAATGATCAGGTCTAAAATTTGCAGACCTGATAAATTTGGGCCTAAACACATCAGGAAAGATGGGGTTGAACAGTGTGGATCAAACCCTTCCTCATGTTCCCACTCCTGGCAATTCGTATAGGCATCCTATGCCCTGCTTAAGAGGTTATTGGCAATGGGTTACAATCTCCTCTAATTGTATTTCTTTCCAAGACTGTGCAGGACCAGTATCATTTGAGCCAGTGGTTTCAGGTGCCAGCACCAGGACTTTGTTGTCAACACCGGAACTTATGACAGTCTGACACACGGTGCAGATGTCTGTCTAATTTAGAAATGAGCTCAACAATGATCATTTATTAATTCAATATATATTGTAAAGGACTAATATCTGCAGCTCAATCCATTAGTATAGTGTTGGGTGCCTGAAATAGTCTGAATTGTCACACTTGTGGGAGTGTGAATGTTAGTATTTGTGTTGGTACTGTCATTGGCAGTGCTGGCATGGGCAATTAATGTTACACGCTGAAGTGGCCTCATAACCAGGGCCTGCCACTTATGTGTTTTACAAATGAAGCACTGCAGATGATCCTGTTTCCCTGCAGGTGAACAAAAACTGGAAACGATCAATGTGCTGAAAGACATATTGCAGACTTCTGATACACACAGGAAGAGCTAAACGCTTGATTCAAATCTTCTACATTTTCGTGATTCACAAATAACTGATGGCCTCATTTAGAGTCTGGCAGCCAGGTTGGTCCTACATGTTCACCAAAGGGACCGTTTCCCTACACTATTTATTTTGGAAAACTATTATATTTTCACTTGAAGAACCCTTTCACCATCAACCCATAGTCTTAGGGCTGAAAGTGTAAGTTCCTAGCACACTCCTCCCTATTTAGGGACATTGTCTGGCTTACTGTTTTCCTGTCTGTGCCTGCTAAGAAAAGCCTGGCAGTCCCTGATGGAGGAAAACAAAAAATGAACAAAAAGGTTTGCTAAGTGCCTGCATGAAACATAGCAGCCACTCACAATCTTTCAATGCTTCAGAGGAGCTGCCTTTTGATTTTGCCTAACATCAAACTATGGCTGAGCATCGCAAAGCAGGTGCTCCCCTCGTTCCCCATCTCCATTATCCTAGAATGGAAGACCTTTATCTCCATCACATTAAATGCTTCTCATTCTACTTTTACCATAAACTTGCACAATAGAAAGGTAATGATCCAAGTCCGCCAATCTAGTCAAAATCATTTTGAATCAGTCCACCTCAAGCTAAAAAACATAGTCATGATCATCTGGTTTTCAATGACAACCTCTCCCCAAGCACCATCTCAGGTTGCAGCAACTCATTCTCTCCTCCTACTTAGCCCTCTAGTTCGATACGTGCCCCCATCTCCACTCTCCTCCCCAACCCTCTTGATCTCCCATCATTTCCAGCTAATGCTCCAGGATCTGCCTTCCTTATTGGGGCTGCTATAAAAAAAGAATTGACCACAATATTGATTATCAAATTCTCAACCAGTCCCACCATTTAAAGACATCACCAAGATTTGGGTGAACAAACTCCTCAATGCCCAGCTGTTAGACATATGATTTTTGACAGGCTAGGGCATGTGTCAAAGCCAGGCAGAAACCACCACTTCAGTCAGGATAAGGGAGTTACACTCCTAAAATAACCCCTGCTCGCCCCTTGGTAGCTTGGCACGAGCATTTTAGAGGCAGTGTGTAAAGCATTTGCACATAACCAACAGTAATACAGTGTCAGCACTACAAAAGGACACCACACCAGTTTAGAAAACTAGCCAACATTGTTATATACAAGACCAAAAAAGAGAAGAATCCACAATACAGTACTTAAAAATCTACAGTTACCAAAATACGCTTTAAAAACAGTTCCTTGATGTCAATAGCTCCGTCTGGGGCTATCACAGCGTCGTGAAGAAACAAATCCAAACAGTTCATGCTGGTCGCGGCATCGCGGACCAGCTACAGTGTGGGGAAGACCCGCAAACAGTACCTGTTAGAGATGCAGGGCACCGAGGCCCTTGAAGTCACTCGAGTTGCAGGTCGAACTCCTTTCCGTTGGGATCAGGAGCACTGGCGTCAGCAGGCGTCGGGTGCTCCAGTTCAAAGTGCAGCAGTGCGGCATGCAGTGCCCTCAGGTCACGGTGCAAGCAGCGGCTCGGTAGCGGCATCTGATGGCGTCGTCGGTGAGACCAGGGTCGCGGTGCATGGTGAAGGCGGTGCTTGTCACGGTGCTGGCAGGTCATGGTGCAAACAGTGGCGTAGTCGTTGCTGAAGCGATATCATCGGCTGACGAACAGGAGTTGATGGTGCCAGTATCGGTAGGCCAAGGCTGTGGTGTGGGATGAGGGAGGTGCGTCATGTAACTTTACGAGCGGTGACCTCGAACCATGGTGCAAGCAGCGGCGTTGATTTTGGCGTGGAGCACCGGAGGCGGGGAGGCCAAGGCGTTGTCGTGAAGCGAGGCGGTGCAGAGTGCGTTGCCCACAGGTCGCAGCGCGAGCAACGGCTCGGTGGCGGCGTCAGTAGGTGTCGTAGGTGAGACCAGAATCGCGGTGCGATGTTGCGGCGGTGCCCTCTGTGGTACCCTCAGGACACGGAATCGGCAGTGGCGTCATAGACGTTGTTGAGTTGCTTTCCTTCTGTAGCAGCACAAAACACACACCGCCCGATTCATCAAACAAAATTGCGCTCGCAAAGGGCCAGATTCTGAAAATCTGGCCCTTTGCGAGTGCGATTTTTGCATTTGGGATTCAGCATCCCAAATGCAAAAATCGCTAATTGCGATCTCGCAATTTTGCGAGGAATTACATTTAAGGAATCTCTATTTGAGATTCCTTAAATGCAATTCATCATCCAAATTTTATTTGCGAATTCGCAATTTCTGGCCGCAATTTACCGCAAGGTCAGACCTCGTGGTAAATTGCGAAAACTCAGAAAAATGCATTTAAATGCATTTTTCTGAGTTGCATGTTACACACACACATGTCCTTTGGACATGTGTGTGTGCAACACCTGTGTAAAATTTCATTTGAGGGGTGCTACAGGGTGTCCTTTGGGCACTCTGGCACCCTTCAAATCGCTATCTTATTTGCGATTAGCAAATTGCTAATCGCAAATAAGGAATACTCCCCATTCATTCCTATGGGCCTTTTGGCCCATAGGAATGAATGGCGAGTTATTCCTTATTTGCGATTAGCAATTTGCTAATCGCAAATAAGGAATATGTAGGAATCGCATTTCTTTATGCAATTCCTACATGAATCCCGTTTTGCGAGTCCTTAATAGCGATTCGCTATGAATCGCTATTAGGGTCTCGCAAAACGGGAGAATGATGAATCAGGCTGACAGTCCCCAGTGCTGAGGGCAGGAGAGCGTGAAGTCTGCTGTTCCTGGGACTTCTTGAACAGGGGGAAAGCTCTACCTCAAGCCCTTGGAGAAACTCACAAACGTAGATTGCAGAAAGTTCAGTCCAGTCCTTTCACTGCCCAAGACAGAAGCAGCCACTGTAGGCCAACACAGCAAAGCATACAGAAAAGTAGTAGTCCCTCCTCATAGCTTCTCCAGCTCTTCTTCTTGGCAGTCTTCTTGATCCAAAAGAGTTCTAAAGTTCAGGAGTCTGAGCCCCAGTATTTGTATCCAAAAATACTTTGATCCGCTAGACAGAGGGTGTCTGAGCCCAGCCAGAACCAGTTTTGCCTTCTCTGGTGTGATTTCCCGGCAGCGAGTGGAGACGGCATTGGCAGACCAGGCCCTTTGAGGTGCAAGGAAATCTCCTCCCTCTTCCCTCATCGCCAATCGGGAGCCACCCTTGCTTCCCGGCCATCTGTCGTCCAAAACCCAGACAGGCAATCCACATTCCAGCAGAGGCACACAGGATGACTGAGCAAGAAAATACCTACTTCCTAAAAGGGGTATTTCCAAATACAGAATGTAAAAATCACCTTTACTAAAAGATGCAATGTTTAGATTCTGAGTTCAGGCATACTAAATTGTATTTTCCCAGCCAGTTCCCAGGGACAGCTATGCTGATAAGATATTGTAAACACACTTCCCATTCTGTCCTATGGGGAACAGGTAGCTTTGCAATAGTGAAAAACGAAATGGGCTGTAATTCATTATCAGGACATGCCAGACACACCAAGGCATGTCCTACCTTTCACATACACTGCACCCTGTCCACAAAGGTACCTTGGGCCTATCTTAGGGGTGCCTGACATGTAAGAAAATGGAAAGTTAGGGACTGGCAAGTGTGTCACTGGCCAAGTATACATGGCAGTTACCAACTGCGTGCAGACTCTGCAATGGCAGGGCTGAGTTACCTTTTTAAGGCTACTCACGTGGGTGGCACAATCATTGCTGCAGGCCCACTAGTAGCATTTCATTTACAGGCCCTGGCACACTCAGTGCAGTTTACTAGGGGCTAACAAGTAAATCAAATATCCAATCATGGAAACAATTAATCCATACCACAATTTACCCAGAGAGCATATGCACTTTAGCACTGATTAGCAGTGGTAACGTGCCCAGAGTCCTAAAACCAGCAACAGCAGGTCAGGAAAAAAAGGAGGAAGAAGCAAAAAGTTTGGGGATAACTCTGCAAAAAGGGCCATTTTCAACACCCGCATAAATAATCTGTTCTCTCCAAACTACCATATTTTCATCTATAATAGGGGGCGCAGAAGTAGAGGCAGTGTTGCTGTAATCCATCCCTCCTCAATTTCAATATAGCTGTCATATGGCTCCTCCTTTATTTACCACCAACTTTCAAAGGTGTCACCAATCCCCCTACATCTCATCGGGCTGTGTGTCTCTATGAGGGGGAATTACAAATGGTTTCCCTCTGAATAGGGAACAGCATGCTTATCCAGCAATACTGGATCAATTTCTGCATATTTTCCTCTTCCAGGGTAATTGAAGGGCCCAATCTGCAAACATTTTCCTCCTGCTTGGACAGATAATAAATGTTGCTGTGGCTTTTTTTTCTGTGTGGAGAGTGGAAGGTGTGTTGGGGCCATGGGAAGGCAGGTTAAATTCAAGTTCAGCTGGAAAAAAAATTCCTGCTTGCCACATCTGAAGGATGTTTGCAAGTTGGGCCAGACATTGCAGCTCTGCAGGAAGGTTCTAGACAACTGTCTCCAGACCTGAAATGATCCGGTCTGGAATTTGCAGACCTGATAAGTTTGGGCCCAGACACATCAAGAAAGATGGGGTTGAACACTGTGAATCAAACCCTTCCTCGTGTAACCACTGCTTTCAATTCGTATTGGCATCCTATGCCCTGCTTATGAGGTCATTGGCAATGGGTTACAATCTCCTCTAATTGTATTTCTTTCCAAGACTGTGCAGGACCAATTTCATTTGAGCCAGTGGTTTCAGGTGCCAGCACCAGGACTTTGTTGTCTACAACGGAACTTATGACAGTCTGACACATGGTGCAGATGTGTGTCTAATTTAGAAATTAGCTCAACAATGATCATTTATTAATTCAATATACATTGTAAAGGACTAATATCTGCTGCCCAATCCATTTGTATAGTGTTGTGTCCCTCTGAATTGTCACACTTGTGGGAGTGTGATGGTTAGTATGTGTGTTGGTACTGTCATTGGCAGTGCTGGCATGGGCACCTAATGTTACAAGCTGAAGTGGCCTCCTAACCAGGGCCTGCCACTTATGTGTTTTACAAATGAAGCACTGCAGATGATCCTGCTTCCCTGAAGGTGACAAAAAACTGGAAAAGATCAATATGCTGAAAGACATATTGCAGACTGCTGATACACACAGGAAGAGCTAAACACTTGATTTAAATTGTCTACATTTTCGTGATTCACAAATAACTGATGGCCTCATTTAGAGTCTTGCAGCCAGGTTGGTCCTACATGTTCACCAAAGGGACAGTTCCCCTACACTATTTATTTTGGAAAACTATTATATTTTCACTTGAAGATTCCTTTCACCATCACCCCATAGTCTTAGGGCTGTAAGTGTAAGTTCCTAGCACACTCCTCCCTATTTAGGGAAATTGTCTGGTGATGTAATCCACTTAGGCAGATAGGTTGCTTGAAAGAAGTTTATTGATGGGGGACAGCTTAGACAACCACCTCCAACAGATACTTAGTGTAAACAGCACATAGTCAAACATACAGAATGTTGGAGCAGGAATGAACCATAACAATTCTAATGGAACAGAGAGATAAGAATGCTACACACCTTCCCCCCTAAAAAAAAACAAAAAAAACTCAATGAAAATAATCACGCAACTTTACAGGAGTATGTTTGACCTGGACACTTTTCCTTAAAATGAGATCTTCAGAAACATCAGTATTTTGTATGACAACATTGTCAACATTTTCATTGTTAACAACTCTTGTAACATCATCTCGAGTGCAATTATCAATCACAGGAACAGAACCATCCAAATTTTGATTCTCACACCCAAAAGTATCTAGCATGGCCGAGTAAGAAACATCATCTTTCTTGACAGAACTTTTTAACTTGCTGTCAGAATGATTCACAATGGAATCATTATTAGCCGTAAGTAAACCAGAACGTGAATCTACTTCCAAATTCAAACCTTTAAATAAAGAAATCCTTCTAAAATTCCGTATTTTACCCCCCTCAACTCTAACTGCTTTGTCGAATACTTCTGTAACTTTACACGGATCACACCACTTGTTCCATTTATTGCCAAAAGCCCTACCAAACTTGACTCGCACAAAATCTCCAACTTTGACCTTCCTACCACGATTGTTTAATGACAAATAGCTGCTTTTCATCTTATCTTGATATTTCAAAACCCTGTCCCTTACCTTGGAAGGATCCAATGAAGACTCACAAGGAAACTTAACCTTCATCCACCAGGGAAGAAGCTTTGAACCAGATTTCCTACCTCTAAGCATCTCAAACGGGGATAAACCCGTAACAGAATTAGGAGAGGTACGATAAGACAATAATGTGGCACGCAAAGGTTTCCTCCAATCCAAGTTACTTTTAATAGCCAACTGAATGGATTCTTTAATAACCCTATTGAAACGTTCCGTTTGACCATTGGCCTGGGGGTTATAATTTGACACCCTTTTGTGCACAATACCACACCTTTCAAGAAAAAACAAAAATTCCTTACTAATGAACTGCGGACCATTGTCCGACACAATTTCTGCCTGAATGCCTTCCCTACAGAAAACCTCATCTAAAAATGTAATCACCTGAGTAGAACCAACCTTGTCAACAATCTTCAGCTCTGGCCATTTCGAAAAGTAATCAATCAATACTAATGCAAACACATCCTTGGGAGTGGATAGATCAAGAGGACCAATGATGTCAATCCCCAACTTCTTCCAGGGACATGTGACAAACTCAATAGGAGAAACATCCACAGCCAATGGTTTGACAGTTTTGTCACTTTTAGCACAAGGAGAACATGAACTGACCCATTTATCAACCATTTGAACAATTCCAGGCCACCAGTAGAACTCACAAATACGTCTCTTAGTACTAGACATACCCATATGGCCTTCATGGGCCATAGAAATAATTTTCTCTCTCAAAGCAACCGGAGGAACAATCTTAAGACCCCGCAGTAGGGCATGAATCAGCCTACGTTCCTGGGGTCCAAACGTCAACACCCCCTCTTCCGTTCCTACCCATCAACAACAGATCATTTTTGGCTGTGTTAGATTGTAATGGGATAGGAATATTCAATTGTATGAAATGCTTGAATGGCAATGTATGTATGTCAGTGTGGTACTTAATTCTAAATGTACATGAGACCACTTGTAATTTATTTTGAAACTTATCTAAATTTCTGCACTACCCTGATCACCTCACCTGTCCTTCTTTCCCACGCCCCTCCTCCTTTGGGCAATAAGAATACGTTTTTTACTTTGTTTGTTAAATGTACTGGCAACTGATCTGCAATTGAGGATGTGTATTAAATAACATCTCTCATAGTAATTTTTCCAGAAAGTTCTTTACATATATATTTTTTCATGTGAACTGTGATTCTGTGCTCTTAACATTGTTTCAACTGGGACCCCTTTATATGTAACATTGACAACCCAGGTCCCAGTTCCGTTGGGTCAACCCTTATTCCATAACATTAACTTTAAAGCCAGCTGCGGGCCTTGTCCTATCCTTCTATTAGTCCTTTTAGCCAGTTTTGTATTCTTTGTCTAGCTTGTAGCTTGTTTTTTCAGGGTGAAGGCACATCAGTAAAATCTAGTTTATCGTATTGTTTTTATTTCAGGCAGGGCTTTTTAAGTTAAGTTTTGAGTGACATTTTCACACTGGTGCATCTTGTACTGTACTATTCGCTTTTTTTATTGTATACCACCGATATCAGTTGCCCCTTGTCCAAGTTTACTCACTGTTTGTTTTTTTTATTGTTTTTCACCTTGGGCACTATACTTATAAAAGAGAGGTCTCTGAAATCATCTTTTTGAAATGGGAAAACGAAAGTGTACCGAAAAGCACTCAGGTTAACCTACCGATAAAGAGCTCCTGATCATTCCTCACGGAACTGTACCCTGCAAGATACTGACAATCTCATTGTATACTGGCTGGCACTTTTGCCACTTGCGCCGCAGGAGTGTCACATTTTGTGATGTTCCCGTGGCGCAAATCTTTAAATTGTATCTGTGAGGCCATGTAACGCCACTTTGTGTGGCTTTGAATAGCCTCATAGATATGGACTAAGGAAAGACAGCACACCTCGCTGCATTACCTTATTCCACACTCGGGAGGCGTCCCATGGGGGTTGCAGTGAGTGTTCCCGCAACTCTTACGGATTTTGACGCTTCCCAGATTTACAAGCGCTTGTAAACTTGTGGCAGCGCTAAAACCATACGCTCTCCAAGGTGAGGCGTAATGAGTAGAAATAACGTTATTTCTCTTTTCATGTGTGCTGCATTCTTATGCACACATATAAATAGGAAAAAGGCTCTCAGAATTGCTTTTTTGCATGAATGTCCGCCTTCCTGTACAAAAACAATCCGGCTGACATGCCAGGCACCCTTCACCCTGGTGAAAGGGCGCCTGCATTGGTGCTAGACTGCTGAAACAGTGCAAGTGCTGGTAAAAAGGACATGAATGCACCATATTAGATAAATAAGGTGCATTCCTGCCCTTTCACTTTGACTTAGGGCACCACAGCAAGGTGACTTGATGTGATGCCCTATGTCAAAACGCCATAAATGAGGCCCTAGGTGCTAAACTGAAAAGGCATCCAGTAGGCCCTCTATTTAACAAAATAGCCAGTAATTCCAAACCTCCAACCCCTTTAACCACCATCCCTAAAGAAACAGAGCAGGTTGGCCATTTAGGAACTAAACCAAGCACCCAGTCTAATTTACCAGTCCCCCTAGAACCCACAATAGTATGTGCCAATCATTTCCTTCCCTTGGCCCCTAGTACCCATCCCACTAACGACCCTGATGTGGATACAACCGCTGCTCCTCAGCTGACAGATGCTGAGAGGATGAGTGCACAGATAAAAGAATTATTGGGAGTTATTAACTTCTTGAGGGCAGAAATGACAGATTTAAGGGGAAAGGTACAGGTACTGATGGAACCGCACCTCCTGTGTCCATGCAACCAGGGGTTTTTTACTTATTCTACTTCTCCTCCCAAATTGTTATCAAACTGACCATTTAGCAATGTTCCACCGAGCACTCCATATGGCCCTAGGACTTTCAGCCAGCAACCTCCATCTTCTGTACCTGCAACTATGCTCAATCATCCCCTTACGGCCAAAGTGAATATTCAAACCATTCATAAAAGTTTCATTAAGGAGGGAGACCCGAGAGCAATTCCGCCCAAACCGAACCCCTGATTCAGTTAATTCACTTCTTCCATAGTTGCAACCGATAATTCTGCCTCTTCACATTCATCTGAGCCTTATCTGTCTAATTCTCTATAGACTTACACCAATCATGACACCTTCTCCCACATCAGAACAATCTATATGACAGGAGTCACTCAGCTTCGCCCACAAGCCAGAGAAGACAAGGCTTCTCTAACTAACAAAGTAGTTCATTGGATTAGGGATGTTAAGAAGTGCTATAGTGTTATTCGTTCTGATGTCACCAGGGCAACTAGTTTACCATCCCCAGACAACAACTTAGATTACATTGAGCTACAATCTCCCCACCCTTCTATTGTAAATTGTCTACTCTCTCCGCAACCGTGAATGGTTATTTCCACTAACTCTGAGCTTCAGTTCAAAACCATAACTCCTCCCATGCGGAAGGCAAACCAAATCCAAGTTTCTTCATTGCTATCACAAATTGACTGACTGGAGACCACTAGGAACCCTATCCAGGGTAGTATGTTTGGTCTTACACATTACCTATCCCAAGGTTTTACTATTTTTGCTACTTCAATCTTTACCAACCCTTGCTCAATTTATTCTACTCACATTCAAACTATCAGATTGGTAGCTCAGGCATCCTCCGTTGACACCACATTGAGTCCTTCTTCTGGTGAGCTTCCCATGCTATTCTTGGCCTACTTGACCACTCCCTCAACCAACACCAACAACATTTTAATGCTGGTCAAGAGGCCTGGGAGCAAGATTTCCCAAGAGGATTGGGGGGGCTTGGCTTTTATTTCCAAGGTCGATATAAATATGTTTCAAGAAACTTGGGAAACTGTACCATCCCATGTGCAAGGCTTCAGGACTTCTTATGTCCCAGTTGTAAGTCCACCTCTAGGAGACCACCAGCAGACCTTGCATTTGGTTTTATACTTCCTTAGGCTGTCATGTGAAACAAATAACCATTGATTCTTCAGATGTACTTGGTCTTGAAGTTTCGTCCCAGAACAAGGAGAAACTCTTTTTCTTCATTGTCTATAGTAGGAGCGTTCCAGAATCTGCTAAGTCCCCTGTACTATATCTGCTGGGAGATGCTATGTTTAAAGTTGGCAAGGATGCTGTTGTGATCATGGGTGCAGATTTCAGTGTGATCTTCGAAGCGCTATTAAGGGAAATTACAGGTGAGGAAGATCAACGTTTTGGACATACTCCAACTCTTAGGTCTCTGTTTAACGACCCTCCCTAAGGTTGCTCTTCAAATGCTGGATCTCTGCCATTTGAGAGCTAGTAATGGCAGAACATCGTTTGATGCAGAGACATCCTACTTTCATAAAGAACTCTTATCGGAGTCACATCGACTACATTTTTCTAGATCTACATTCAAGCAAAAAACTTATCAATATTGAAGTTCTATCCCAGTGACCACTTTCCTTAGCTTCTTACTTTCTGAGGCAACTTGGATAAGATGAGTCAGAATCAACGCCTGCCTCAAAGCGATTTAATAATTACCAACAACTGGAGGAAGGTAAGATGGAAAAGGGTTACATATAATGAGGTTATACTTGCCCAACTGTATCAGGGTCTGGTTCTGTTCCTGCTCACCGTAGCAAAGTCTGAATCTGACCCCCATAAAATAATGGACGTTCATGCTGCGTATTTTAAGGAATTGAGACACCAGTTTTTTGCCAAATCCCATTCTAAAAGAGGCCTGTGACCGGTTGCAAACCCCTCTTAGTATGATAGGGATTTGTAGGGAAGCAAAGTGCCACCTTAGAAGACAGTTCTCCCTAAGATATCAAGTCTGCTCGAGCCTCATATAAACTTTTCCAAAAAGAAAGCAAAAGTATCATGAAGCACTGCTATTTGGAATTACATTTTTAATGCTGCTCGATCAGAATACTTGGCAGCTTTCTGGCATATTATATCCGAAGGTGCCAAGACATCCAGAATGAGGCATGAGTCTAACATCCTCCCCCAAGAATGGGTTAATCCCTTTCAACCCTTTACAGTGATTCTTCAACTTCCCCCTCTCCTTTATTTCTTGGACCAAGTTAAGTTGGGCTCTGTTCCTTTAATAACATCCTGTTCGATTCCTCAGAACCTCGAACCAACTTAAACTATAAACTTTTTTACTTTGGCAGAAAATACATCTGCCATTCTATCGCAGAAGGTAAGTAAGGCCCCAGGGACATATGGTATTCCAGTGGATTTACTTATATCAGAACCTATCATTTGGGTCCCTTATTTAAATTGCGTTGCTAATACCATCGTGGCGGGCGCTGAATGCCCTACAACTTGGAGAGTCGCAGATATTATCCCCATTTTCAATAAAGTTCTTAAATCTGGCCCAGCGAACTGTCGCTCAATAAGTCTTATTGATTCCAGTCAAAAAATATTCAGCAAGCTAACCTGGACTGTGGATAACAATATCATGTTACAGTTTCAGGCTAGATTAAAACTAGATTAAAACTAGTACTGTTTATCAGGTTTCTACATTTGAAATGATCAGGTGGAAAGTGGTAGATATTAAAGGGGGTAGCCTCAATATCAGGGTTGTCGACCTAAAAGTGGCATTTGATATGGTCACAAGAGAAAAATCTTGTCGTACCCTTAGGAATTAGGACTCCCAGTCCTCTTCTAGACGTCATAGTTTAACTCCATCATGATCATTTTGCCCAAATTTAGTGCGGAGTTATTAGGGAAATCACCAACCACTTCAAGGTTGACAAGGGGTTTAGGCAAGGCTGTGTCTTTGCCCCCACATTGTTCCTTCTGTTCATCGGAGGCTGTGTTTGCTACCTTATGAACTGCGACTCCCCAGTACTTGGGGATACGAAAGTACCCACTTTACTGTTCGAATATGATGCCCTGTTATTCTCCAAAACAAATCCAGACCCTATTGTTAAGGTCTAAATTATTTTGTTCCAATCACAGTTTGGCCAGTAACACTAACAAAATGAAATTTATGGCACTGCTCCTGCATAGGAGACTTAGAGGGGCTCTAACTCTGAAGGGGGTGGCGCTGGAGACAGTGCTTGCCTTTTATTATCTTGGAATTGCCTATCCAGCTCCAACTCATGGGCCAGTCAGTTTACAAAAAGCATGCATATACTGACCCATAGGGCAGCTACCATTTTAAGATTTGCAAATAAGACCTCTTTCCATCCAGTCTCCCCCTTCTTGAAGTCCGGGAAGCTCAGGCAGGTGCAGCTGCAGTTTATGAGGCCGAACTCAAGGGCTACAGTAATATAGACACCCAGAGGGTAGCCACAAATACATTTTTGAGGACACCCCTTAAACTCCCCCAAACTACCCCTCCTAACCTTCAAACAAGATCTAGGCATCTAGTCTGTAGTGTGTCTTAAATCAATATCATACTGACTTAGAATTTGATCTACCCCTTATAGGTTAGGCATCAGAGATATATTGGGCAGAACAAAGGCGGGAGGGGGGTGGCATTACTCTGGTTGCAGTATGGGAAGCTGGTCCTAGATCATCTGGGCTTGTCAGGGTGTTGGATGGACCCAACAGTTATCTAATCTTTCTCCTCTAAAAAGATGAAGTCACTCTTTTGGGGGTACGAGGAGATGGCACTCAAAACAGCAATGCAAGTTGATCTTAACTAAAAGATTTTTAGAGCTAAAGCTCTCCCCCATCTTCGAGTCGAGATTCATCCCCCTTCACAAAAGCCCTGTACATCAGGTTCAGGCTGGATGTTCTCCCTCATGCTACCTTTAATGCTAACTGGACGGGATGTTTTTGGGGGGGGGGGCAGCAAACTATGTCCACCTTGTAGAGGAAGTGAAAAAGTGATGACTGTTTACTGTCTTTTCACTCAAGCTACCTTAAGCGCAAGCATTGCTTTTTTTACTTTGTGCCGTTCCTTAGGAATCCGTTAGCTCAAGTTAGCCCTGAGAATTTGCAGGTCAAATACCACTCACTTCTATCGTTTTTTCAAATGCTAAATACCTAGCGTCCATCTGGTCAATATGGTGCAAAATTCTCTTTTTCCTGGTCGCCACAGAGTAAGGCCAGTTTCAACCAATTTCTGCACAGGAATCTGGTCTGCTAGACTCCACCTGAAAGAAACCAAAAGCCAAGTTCGAAGGAACCAGTAATACCCATCACGGCAGTTATTTCCTAAGCACTTCCTGATTCGAAGGTTTTGTACTTAGGGTATCAACCATTTTCAGTTTCCATTATGAGTCCTATATCTGTAAGTCGTATGCACATTTTAAGCTTTACATTAATGTGGACATTTATCGGTCATCCATCAATTTTCCATATGTGGAGAAGTGTGGGTCAGACCCGGGACCAGGGTTCAATTCCCGACGCGGCAGGGTCTTGAGCTCAAATGTCCAATGGACTCGATAATTCTCGCTTTGGTGCCTGACCTAATCATGGGTTCACACTCTGCAACTCTGGGCATTAAGCTTGCTTAATCTCCACAATGGCCCCCGCGGCGGGATGCCTGGCTTTCACCTTGGGGATGCCCTGTAGGGGCTATCTCACAGGGAAAAAGCCAGGACGGGTTCCCAAGGCAAGCGCCGAGATACCCCTTCGGGGGTTGATTCAGGCGCTATATAAGAAACATAATAATAATAATATGGTTATTGACCATGAAAAAATATTGTGCCGCTCAATGTGTAGATTTATAAAGCGTATTTTTAGTAAATTGTTTTTAATACTTGTCGAGCGGTTATGTAGGCTTTAATAGTGTACTATGATTTTGAAACTTTTATGATTAAACGAAATAAAATACTAAATGAAATTAAAAAATAAAAATGAATAGACCTGCCTCAGGGTGTTTGTGAGGCTGCTGAAGAAGTAATTCCATTACTGTGGATTGGACAGGATTCCCATGCCAAACTCCTGGTTGCATAGCAAAACTCCTTGCAAATCATGGGTTTCTGTACCACAGTAAGTAGGGTGCTGGCCTTCCAGCCTACCATCTATGGATGTGATTGGTTAATTATTATGATAGGTCGGGCCAGGCCCTCTGGCCTTTCACTGTGCCTGCTGTGCACAGTCGAAGCCATATGCAGTATAGTTGGCTGCCTTCAACACTATAGGCCCTGCAAGCCAATCTCTGGAGTGTATGGCAAAAGGTCACGCAATGCCTGGGTTGGTCATCCATAATAGGTTGGGCGCATGGCACGGTCGAAGTTTAGGCCACGCATTTAACCTCTGTTGCACATGGCCACCTGTGTTCACCTGGCAGCACATTTTATCGATGCCATAGCAACATTTGGTGAAGGCTTTTGCTAATACTATGGCAGGGTCTAAGGGGGATGTTTTGTCCAAACCATACGTGTATAATAATGGGCGTGGAAAGATGTCCATTTTTTGGCAGAGGTTCCACAATTCCCCAAACTCTAGGTAACCCCTAAAGTATCTCCAATATAGGCAGACCCCAAGTTAGTTTTGCATAAACGTTTACCTATGGTCTTATCAGGTAATAAATGGTAGTGTCTGAATAGATCGCAGCCAGCTATACCAAATGGTTCTGTGCATATTCATACATAGTCAGATTGCGTCTGATAGCACCACCCATCGCCCTTGACATCGCTGCCAAAACAACTAACCATCTCTCTCACATGTAAATGCGATAGTTTAGATTATTCTAGGTACCCAAAGCTAAAGGAAGGGCTGGGGAGGTAGGTGTTAGCAATTTTTTATGCATATTGTAATCCTAAACAACTGTTGTTCTGCTCATCTCTAAATTAGATGAGCAGCGCCACCATGTTGCAGACTGCTGGAAGTATGGTGTTGACAATTAGTGCCGGTGCTGAGCACCAGAAACCAATTATGGGCAGGTGCTGAGCACCGTAAAGCACCAGCTCAAATTAAGCACTGCCCATGACAGAGCATACCATGCCTTTTCTCATTGATCCGAGGGACCTAACACCCCTGGTGAGGAGCAGGTAACTGAATGGCACTGATATCCTTCCTACAGCCTCACCACATGTTAACCCTTTTCATGCTGGTGGACCCAACAATCATATCGGAGACCATCCCATATGAAGGGGACTGGCAGATGATTATGGAGGCCAGTAGGAGGCTGGATTTTCGCAACAGCTGGCTGATGTGAGGCAGGACATTTGTGCCCTAGAGGCTACTCTTTGTTACATTTTAGTCTCCCTACAGGGAATACAGTAAATCCATCAGATGAGTGACAGCCATACCTGTGTGTTGGACAGAATTGAGCAATCTTGCCAAGACATGACAGGAAGACAAAATGACACCAAATCAATCTATAGGGAAGAGAATTGCCTTGGTTATGAAGATGATGGAGGGCATGTTAAAGCATTACCAAAATCGTCCTTCATGGTCAATACAGGGAGTGGGGACCCAACACACCTACCTGTACCACACACCACACACCCATCTGAACGACAACTTGCACAGACACCCCCCTATGTACACAGGCACCAGACTCCTGCACAGGTCCCTCCTGCCCACTCATGACCCCCTACCTGGTCACATCCCCACCTACAGGCACCCTCACACCCTGTACAGGCACCCTCACCCCATGGGGCAGGCACCTCACCCCACCTATACAGACACACTCACCCCACCTGTACAGACAATCTCACCCCTGTACAGTTACATCCACCGACAGTACAAGCAGATACACCACACCCACCCACAGATCAGCACCCAAACAATAAACGCACTTACAAAGATCCTCACCACCTCAACTGTGAAATTGCAAGAGTGATCCCCTATGATCACTGTAAAATATGAATACTCACAATATAAGTAAATAAAAAGTTATTTTTCTCAAGTAAATACTGAGTTGCATAATAGTTGATGATGGTCAATAAGTTACTCTGGTGGTAGGTCAAATATGTGTCGATAAATGTGGTTGTGGAGTTTACACTCTCGGAGTGGAGACTCAGCACCCGGGGCGGAGACTCTGCATCCCGAGCACAGATTACACAGTCAAGCCAGGAAACAAAGATGTTATACAGAAAATGGCATACAGGAAAAAAAAGCAGGAAGTTAAATAAAGGAAGCTGCAGGCAGCCATTTGATGGTCATTCTGAGCCATCCTCACCTCTAAGCAAGATCCTCTGCCATCCTGCTTCTCTGTTGAACTAACCTGTACCCAGCAAACACAACAAGTTGATGGGCAAAGGGCTGAAGCCTTACAAACACCAGTCAAGAGATCTGGATTAAATCCATTGTTCTTTTGCTCACTATGCCACCCCAGTTTAGACCCAGCCATATGCAAATCAGTCCTGACATTGCTCCCCATGGAAACAGTCCAGCGCAAACTGCCAGGCCATGTCCTCCCTAGACTGGATACAAGCATCCAGGGACTTCTTTTTGGGGTATCACCGCTCAACAGCCAGGCTAGCTTGAATACAGTGGCACAGTGAGCAAGGGACCCACGTCTGGGCATACCCTAGGCTGGGGGTGAATGTTTGCATTGTTAAAATTCCGTCCATCATCTGTTCTTTTAACTAACCTGCACCTAACATGGCTGAGAGACTTGAGGACAAGGCTCCCTCATTCAGAGAAACTATTTTGATCCTACTGAGTGGGTGCTTGATAACTACCCTCAGTTTTATGGGGGACCAGAGGACCCCTGAGCAATGCAGTGTGCAACCAAATCTGGAGCGTTCTCACTGCAGTGCAAAGTCTGTGTACCTGCGGCAGCCGACTTCGTGAGGTGAGCACTGAGAGTATGTGTTATTACAAAAATAATGGCCCAGACAGTGCCAGCCAGCCCTTGACAAATATTTCACATGGTACCTGAAAGCTTTCGGTAGACAGTGATGTATAATAATAGGCGGACATTAAAACTAATTGGATGCATGAAGGAGTCTGTTTCTGAGCATTTTATTTATTTATTTAAAGAGTTGTATATAGCGCTGGCTAGACCCGTAGGTATCGGAGCGCTTTACATGAGAATCAACAATGTTACAGAAAAAGTTTGCCATCTTACACAATGAATCACAAAATAGCCAATACAATTAGGAGAGAAGAGAAAGGAAAGAGAAAAGTGGAGGGCGCAGGGGAGGTGAGAAAGGGAGATAAATGAAGAGACAAACAAGGAGAGACTAAAAGGAAGTCTGTCTAAAGGCCGACTGGGTAGGTGACGACTGTGGCGGGAATCCACTTTCCATCTCCCCTATAGCTAAACCAGTTAGCTCCATCGGGCATCAGACAAAATAGTTCAGTCTCAATACATTGAGAGAGACGAGAAGGAGAGACATAAATAGAGGGAGGATGCGGAAAGAGACGACAGGAGAGACAAAAGGAAGTCTGTCTAAAGTCCGACTGGGTAGGTGACGTCCAAGGAGGGAATCCCAGGCCTTTCTCCCCTATAGCTAAATCAGGTAGTTTCATCGGGCATCAGACAAAATAGCTAGACCTCAATTGACGCGGGAAAATTCACAGTTAGACAGGGTGGGAACTAAGGGCCAGGAAAGGTGAGGGCACAGGTCAATAGCAGGAAAGTGGAGTAGAGAGGGGTAAGGGGTAGGGAGAAAAGGTCAGGAGAGATGCAGGAGTGTTTGTTGTGGACATCATTTTTGGTAGGCACAGGCAGTATTTCAGGAGCAGTCACAGGGTGGGGTGACTACATCGCAGCTTTTCTGTCTCTCGTTTCCCTGTAGGCTCAGAGAACTTACTGCATACCACTGTTATTTGGGCTTGGCCATGCTTCTATTAGACAATCCGCATGTTGGTCGCTTTTGGGCAACCAGGGTATCGATGCACGTGTTAATTTTGGTTACAACAGAGGTGAGGCTGGACTGTATTACGAGCAGGAGGGTGCCATATTCACTGCCAGGCAAGGACGAAGCACAGAAAGCTTGCAGAGGGCTGAGATAGTTTTGCACCCTGTTAGGCCGACCCCACTCTGAGACCCTTATGTGCGATTCCTCTGATGTCGTGTAGGAAGGGGAGGTCGAGCTCAAGAGGTGTTCAACAAGTGAATTGATCAGGAGCGGTTGGGGAGAGTAGCTTGAAGGACCCCTGAGATGGCGGTCGGTTCATTCTCTCAGTGAGACCATGGCCACTCTCGAAAGAATAAGATGAGAGTCCCAATGAGTGCAGGAGATTCAACAGTTCCGGGTCCAACATGGAGGTGAATGAAAGCAGGGACCTCATGATCGGCTGGTATACAATGCCCGGACTCACAAAGTGGCCGCCATTTTAAGGTCAGGCGGCAACGTGGAGAAGCGCAGTTGTGCTGTTTGCCCCGGTAAATTTCTGCTTTGCAGTCTCGTTTGTGGTAGAACATGGCACCAGAAAGCGCTGTCCAAGTAATTAAAAAGACTCTCTAAGTGCAGGTTGAGGCTTTTCGCAGTATTCCGTCAAACGGCCACCATCTTAAGGTCAGGCTGCAACGACAACTTCCCTCGCAACTTCAGGGATTGTTCGAAATACTACAAACAGGATTTTTCCTTAACAGAGGTAAGTTTTAGAAACATTTTACCTTATTTCTTGGAGACCCATTTGAAAAGGATAGCTCGATCATGCAGACACGGCGTCACGGATTTGTGTAATCAGGCTGCGGTAGGAGCGGGAGTAGCGTTGTAAAGGTCCGGATCCGGATGATTTCACTCTCGTCGGGGCTGCAGAAGGTCGATTTCCGCGATCCGCGGGTGAACTCACACCATGGGTACAATGCGGACCGCCCCCCCCCCCCCCAGGAACAGGAGCAGTAGCGGTTTGGCTTCTGTGTGCGGTGAAACCAGCGGAGCGCTGCTCTTCAGGCAGGTAAGCACCAGTGCCGAGTCACATGGCACTTAGCTTGGGGGGCGGGATGTGAGTGAGTTATTAGAGTAGGCTCAGCAGGAAAAGTCACAGCAGTTGACAAAGGCATGCGCCAGCCATTTTAGCCCTGATGGTGTTGCTCTCAAAGAGGTCCTGTCAAGGACAAGGTCCAGTCCAGTCCAGTCCTGTCAAGTTTCCAAGGTCCATGCATGATGTGCTACTCCAGTGCAGGATTTTTTTCCATAGTAAAACAGGACTACAAGTCCAAAAATTCTAAGAAAAAAAGAACTTACCTGCAGTGGTACATCATGCATGGACTAGAGAAACATGGCAGCCATGAGAATACACAATCCATGTCAATATAGAGGTCAACTTGAAAAATGGTGTATGCATGACAGACATATGGCCACACAGCCACATGAGTTGCAGCACACACAAACACAAGGGGTCTGATTCACAATGGACCTCTGCACCGTGGCAGAGGCGTTGCAGTCGTGGGGGAGTCTCTGCACTCCTGTCAGAATCTCGGCAGTGACCTCTGCACCCCTGGCGAAGGTGTTGCAGTCGTGGGGGAGTCTCCAAACTCATGGAGGAATCTTGGCAATAAGAACTCCTATTGCTGAGATTCTGCTCCAAGTGCGGAGACTTCCCCACGATTGCAGGGCCTCTGCCATGAGTGTGGATGCCCTTTGTGAATTAGGCTCATGATATTTTCAATACCTGTACATTCATGTTTCAAATTATGAACCCTAAACTCAACTTCACAAAGATGTTTACAATTGTGCATTCAATAATGTTGGATTACATCACATATGCCACATGGAGACAGAGTGTGTAGTAATATTACTGTGGTATATTGCTAACCAGGATGATGCAACATGGGTAAAGAGTAGATCACAAGCAAAGATGTTTTGAACATTACTATGCGTACTATGTCAGCACCATAACTTCTGTGTCTCAGAGACCAACATTAAATTCCTATTGAAATATGTGTATGGTGGTCTCACACATGCAAAGACATTTAGGGCCATATGTTGGTAGTTTGAAAATACAGATTCCTAAACACCGAATTTTACCGATTCGGTATTTAGAAATCGGTATTTCCGATGTACGTAAAAAATCGGTAATTATTACCGATTCGGTAAAAATCAGAAAAAGTTTACCGAATTCTCAATACCCATCGGTAAATACTGAATGGGTAAATATTACAGATTCAGAAAATACCAAATCGGTAAATACCGAATCGGAAATTCAAAACACCAGCAATTGAGGAATCAGCCAATCCTGTGCATCCACCACCCCTCCCAACCAGAAAGTGGCCACACCCATGCAGGTGCACTTAATCAGAACCTTCTGCAGAGGCTGGGAGTGCAGAGGAGATCAATTGAGCCACTGGGTGAACTTTTGCTGCAGAACGTGCGCAATGGCTAGCCAGGACACAGAAAGAGACGAGGTGAAAGGAAGAGGATGCTAAAATTCAGCGCAAGGGAGCAGCAGGTGCTGGTAGAGGAGGTGGTAAAACAGCATACCAAGTTGTTTGGGAAGCAGTCCTTGCAAGTGGCTGAGTCAGAAAAACTGAAGAGCTGGCTGGGAATTCAGGCACAGGTGAATGCCATAGGAGTGACCCCCCCAGGACATCGAAGTGCTCAAGAAAAGGTGGTGTGACCTCAGGAGCATCACCAAAAATAAGATGGCGGACATAAAAAAACAAGTCAGCCAGACAAGAGGAGGAAGAAACAGGGCACCTGCCCTGACTGAACTTGAGCAGCTTGTGGAGTCCACAATAGAGCCAGAAAGTGTCTGAGGAATCGGGGATGCAGACAGCTCAGCCAGAGCTGCTACCAAACAAGGTAAGAAGCAAACACAGCTTTGTACACCCTCCCTTCCCTATCCCCAATCCCCAATTAGGCTGTGTGAGTCCCACTCCAGTACAGGTTTTGCAAAGACCAGCAATGCATTATGGGAGATGTAGTAAGTAAAACCCCTGTCATAATACTGCGATTTATTAAGCGCGACAGCTACCCCAACACAGGGGTGTCCCGGCGCTAAAAAACATAAGGTGATAGAGCGACAAAAGGAGTAGTACGCTTATTGATCCTTCATAACAGCTGCCCTGAAGAGCGACATCTTCAGGGTCTTTTTAAAACAGGATTCTGACTTGGCATTCCGTAAAAAGACTGGTAGGGCATTCCACAAAGCGGCTGTTATGACCGTGAATGCTCTCCCACCGCGAACGCTGAGGAGAGCAACAGCCTGACGCCGCCGTGAGGGAAATGGCCCCAGGTCAGCCAGTGCCCTACACCGCACGGAGCAGTCCCGTCCAGCGGACTACAGCTCCCAGCGGGCTAAGGGAGGAGGTGACGCCACAGCACGCGCCCGGAGGCGCCATAAGCACAGGGAGCGCCGAGCGCTCTTGGGGGTGATACCGCGAACGCTGAGGAGAGCAACAGCCTGACGCCGCCGTGAGGGAAACGGCCCCAGGTCAGCCAGTGCCCTACACCGCACGGAGCAGTCCCGTCCAGCGGACTACAGCTCCCAGCGGGCTAAGGGAGGAGGTGACGCCACAGCACGCGCCTGTCGGCGCCATAAGCACAGGGAGCGCCGAGCGCTCTTGGGGGTGATACCGCGAACTCTGAGGAGAGCATCAGCCTGACGCCGCCGTGAGGGAAACGGCCCCAGGTCAGCCAGTGCCCTACACCGCACGGAGCAGTCCCGTCCAGCGGACTACAGCTCCCAGCAGGCTAAGGGAGGAGGTGACGCCACAGCACGCGCCCGGAGGCGCCATAAGCACAGTGAACGCCTCTCGCCTCGCGAGTCGCGTGCGGGAGAAGCCCGGGACAAGGGCGGGACAGTCTATGACAGTCATAGACAGGAAGAGGCAGGGCAGGACCATATTCCCTGGCCAAATCCTGCATAACTCCCCTCGGACTGCTGAAAACTAGTAAAGTCGGTAAAGTGTTCTCCGATTATTGGATTTTTAGCCTTGGATGCTCTGCACTGTTCTTGGTTGATTGTGGGTGCTGTAATACTAGGTTTAGGACTGATCATGCCAAGTAACAAAGAGAAATTTACATCTGGGTCGGGGCCAATTCATAATTACCTGGTAAAAATGGTTAGCAAAATTAATAGTGACAGAAGGGCCTCCTTGGGTAGGGATACTCTTTTAAACAGTTTACAAGTTCCCCCAAACCCCGCAGAGAACACCCCAGAGTCGGTCACCACAGACTCGGATACTATAATGCTCACTACAGTCACTGCCCAGGTTCACGGGGCTCCACTAGAGGTAGAAAGACCTAGCGAAAGTGAAGAAAGTGAGGAAGTACTGCCTGTCGACAGACCAGTACGTAACTGCAGGAAACACCTAATTAAAAGGGGAGGTAATCACACTAAAAAAAAAGTAGATATCCCCCCTCAACCGCGACCGCAGTCCAACTCTGAAGTGCTCAGAAATGAGCGGGTGGAAAGTTCAGACCTTAATGGCTCCCTAAGTCCTGACCAATTTTCCCATTTGCTTCACTCCCTGGAAACACTGCTCAAAGTTAAACTTGATCAGCTTGTCCAACCTCTATTGCGAAAGCTTGACAGTGTTTCTGCTGAAGTTAAGAGTTTGGGAGGGCTGCTCGCCAAGCACCTGACAGGGGCTGATAGTCCCAAAGAGGTGTCGAAGGCTCTAGGAGGCTCTGAGCAGAAAGCCAGAGGGGTAATCCAGCAGCAAGATAAAGAGCACCCTATCAATACTGACCTTTTAGTAATAGCTCCTAGTATAGCAGACAGGGGAGTTGGTGAAACAACAACAGGTCCTGCTAGCTCATCCAGTAACAGCTCGGTTAAGAGAAGTTTAACAATGAACCTTCCCCCAGCATGTGCCCCTTATGTGGTAGTGTTAACAAATGTACCACCGCTGGATATACAATTACCACTCTCTTATGAGGAATCGCATGAAACACTTAAAAATAAGACCATGTCTTGGTTAACCAGGAACTGTGGTTTCCCCAGTACATTTGCCCAGGATATTCTATCTACGAGAAGGGCAAATTGGATAGGGTCTTCCAAGAAGACCTGTAAAGGGGAGTGTATAATTATTAATTTTAGACACCCACAACACGCAGCCACAGTTCTACTAAGGGCTGCCTCTTTGTCGCAAGATGCCAACAGTATCTGGGTGCGTCCTCTAGGGTTCTTCTACAATCATCTAGCGGGTAATACGCCACCTAGGGCAGGAAGGCGCCCTTACACTCCGGTTATGGCTCAGACATTGTATTCTGCTCCGGGTTTCCGTGGTCAGAACTTATTTAACCCAGGCATGGGAAGGAACCCCTGTACTCCCGCTTTGGCACAGACACCAGTTTTATTTCAGGGCTTTGGTGGGGAAAAGTATTTTAACTATGGGCCTAACATTCCTACCCATAATAGATTTGAATTGTTTTCATCTTTGGAGTTATGCGATTGACGGGAGGTTGAATTGGAAGGTGTGGAAGAGCCATATATAGATTCTGTCTCTTTAGCACAGGACCATTCTGGTTTGACCACCCCCGTTATTCACTGTAATCCTGTGTTGCCAAGTAATGCGAAAGGGGTAACGGTAAAGTTGCTAAGTTGGAACATTGCCGGCCTGCGTTCAAAGAGAGATGATGTCAACTGGTTAAATTTAGTGAAACAGTAAGACATTGTGGCTCTCCAAGAGACCTGGGACAGAGATTGTGATTTCTGGGTGGATGGTTTTACCTCTTACTTTGTCCCGGCAGTAAAATCATTGGCGGGGAGAGACAAAGGGGACTTATGTTATTGGTTTATGTGAATGTGAGAGGATCAGTCAGTATGTTAGACTGTGTATCTAATAATAACTTTTTGATTCTGGAATTGAAACTTACCAATAACACTAAAGTAATCCTAGTAAATTGCTATAACTCCCAATGTGGGGACCTCCCAAATGTTCATTTGTTATGGCTGTCAGAATTTTTAAATGTTTATAATGCAAAGCAAACCACTTTATGCCAACTTATTCTGTTGGGTGATTTTAATGTCCACTTATGTAATCAAAATTGTTCATTAGATGATATCGATGGACCAGATTTCACAACCCCTCAACATTTTGAGCACTCTAACAAGGGGTAAGCACTAGAGAAACTCTTAATAAACCATGACCTGTTTGAAGCAGAGTTTTTTGATAAAAATTCACGTATCCCCACATACACAGGGAGGGACTGTGAAACCATAATTGATTATATCTTTCTTTCTTCTGGACTTTTAAAGTATGTTGTTTTTTATAATGCCATACCTTCCTGTTTTAGTGATCATAACCCGGTAGTAATTGAAATGGTAAATGGTTTTTCGCTTCCGAACGTAACCACCCCAACTGTGGTGGTGGCAGAAGTAAAAGTAAAAGACCAGGGAAGAAGGTTAAATTGGAGTAAGGTGGTGCCTGAGGAGTTCTTTAATAGCATTACTGCTAAGGCCGCTCAGGATTTAATCATTTGTGGAGATCCCCAGTCAAGGGGGGAGCAAGTAATTTCTTCCTATGAAGTTATTTGCTCCTTAGTGGCCAAAGAACTCACCTCCAAAAGTCGTCCAGCTAAAACTAAAGAGGATGCAGGTTGGTTTGACCATTCATGCACTAAATCCCACAGTCAATTGAAAAAAGCTCTCCAGGAGCGACCTAGAAATAAAGCTTTGGTGGCCCAGCTTAGAAGCGAGTATTCTAGAGTGGTACTGGAAAGGAAAAATAAAATTAAACATGATGCGTGGGTGGAGATTATGGACTCAGCAACCTTAAAAGACAGTGCTAAATTTTGGTCCATTATTAACAAGCCCTTGTTTTCAGATAGTAAAAATGAAGCTCTAGAAGTAAACATTGCTGAGGAGGATTGGTTAAGCCATTTTGAGCAAATCTATGGCAGTCATCTGGATTTAGAAATTTTTGTGGCCCCAGACTCAGATCCTTCTATTTTGCCAGTGAGGTTTTTTGTGTATGAAGTTGTAAAGACAATCGAAGAATCTGCAAGTCGAAAAGCCCCGGGGCCAGATGGAGTTCCCTCAGACATGTACAAAGCAAACCCACTGTACTGGGCTAACATCCTGACCAACGTTTTTAATACCTCGGCCCAGGTTGGTTCTCCCAAATCTTGGTCCCGATCAAAAATAATCCCAGTTTTTAAGAAGGGCCAAAGGTCTGACCCTAGATGCTACAGGCCTATTTCCTTGCTAGATTCCTCAATTAAAATTCTTGGGAAGGTAATTCTGGCAAGGATAACAGGGTGGGCCTCAGAAAATAACATTCTGTCTGACGCCCAATATGGCTTTAGAGCTGGGAGGGGCACGGAGGACCAATGTTTAAATTTACATTTAATCACAGCTAAGTACACCAAGGCCGCTAGGGGCTCCATCTATCTGGGTTTTATGGACTTGTCCACAGCTTTTGACCTAGTTAATAGGTCAAAGCTGTGGACTTTGCTCCTGGAACTAGGACTTGATCGCTCCCTTGTGTACTTTTTGGCCGAGATGCACAGGGATCTTAACGCCTCAATAAGGATGACTACGGAGGGGAAATGTACGTCCAGTTTTAAATCAGGCAGAGGGGTGCGGCAGGGCTGCATTTTGGCCCCCATGTTATATGGCTGAGATACCCGCCACCCCCTCTCAACACAATCCCCAAGGATGGGAAACCGGAATCAGTTCTGAACTTTTGGAAGACGGGAGGGAGTGACCCTCCCGGCCGTATTTATTAAAATATGAAACAAAATTAAAACATTAAAATAACAGTTTCATATTATGTACAATTTCATTACCACATTGCGATGTTTGGCTAACCTTAACATACTCTCTAATACAAAGGTTCTCGTAGCCGAACTAACATCCTACCAAATATTAACTTGCAATTTGAAATTGTACATCCTAACGTTTAAGGGCCAACGGCAAGGTCGTAACCGGTGTCAAGATCCCTAAACCAGAAATATCCCCCTCACTTGTGAGGGGCGACCGCACAGAGGTGTACCTCAAGTGCAACTACCAATTTCCCTTGACTTGACGGGGGCCCCACTAAACTCGACGCCACTTAAAGGTCGTCCGAGGACTCGTGTGAGGTATCTAGAAGGTAGCGTAGACCCCTCCCCAAACCCCACACAACTTACCACATCTGCCGTCGCAGATGTCCTGGCCCCGGGAAATTCCCCAGGAGAGGGCTGTAGCCCCTCCTACCCAGGAAGGGGCCTTGACCGCCTTTCCTTTCCTTGCGGCGGCCCATCCTTAGAAGGGACCGCCTCCCCGTTGAGGGGCCAATGGCCACCTCCCTCGAGCGCTCCCATCCGTAATGGGTGACGCCCACTCATAGGGATCTTCCAATTAGTGCTCACCGATCATGACCTTCCCGCCCGACCAAAATAAATACGACAATTCTAAACTAAATGACTAACCTAAAAAGAAAAAGAAGAACAGTAACAACGATCACTTTATTAAAGCATGCTTACTGATCAACACTAAAGCAGGATTACTTTATTCACAAAACATACCACAAAACGACCATTCTATATTGCATTTTCAAAATTATCATGACAATAATCCCAATCTACAAACAAAATTAGAGTTACCACATCAAAACTTTATTCAAAAACCACTTGCTGTCCTCAGGGGCTGGTGGGTGGGTCAAAATTGGCTCTTCGTTCCGTCTCGAGCTCACGTGCAGCGAGGAGGTGCAGCTTCAGAGCACAGGAACAAGAGGATGCTTTCCTGGCTTGTTGCTCCTTTTATCCGTCTTCAGGGCGGGCGTAAACCCGCCCCGGCCTGCCTCCCGGGCGTGGCCGGCCGCGTCAGTGTCTAGGCCAGCCCACTCCAGGGCGGGAACAAGTCGCGCCCCGGCTACGCCGCTTCGGGCATACCAGCCGAGGCCCGCCTCCCGCCCAAGATGGCTTCCCGGGGGGATCGTGGTACTCCACCATACGTTCGGGGGGACCGAATGGTCGCCCCTTTCCATATGGCTGAGATACCCGCCACCCCCTCTCAACACAATCCCCAAGGATGGGAAACCGGAATCAGTTCTGAACTTTTGGAAGACGGGAGGGAGTGACCCTCCCGGCCGTATTTATTAAAATATGAAACAAAATTAAAACATTAAAATAACAGTTTCATATTATGTACAATTTCATTACCACATTGCGATGTTTGGCTAACCTTAACATACTCTCTAATACAAAGGTTCTCGTAGCCGAACTAACATCCTACCAAATATTAACTTGCAATTTGAAATTGTACATCCTAACGTTTAAGGGCCAACGGCAAGGTCGTAACCGGTGTCAAGATCCCTAAACCAGAAATATCCCCCTCACTTGTGAGGGGCGACCGCACAGAGGTGTACCTCAAGTGCAACTACCAATTTCCCTTGACTTGACGGGGGCCCCACTAAACTCGACGCCACTTAAAGGTCGTCCGAGGACTCGTGTGAGGTATCTAGAAGGTAGCGTAGACCCCTCCCCAAACCCCACACAACTTACCACATCTGCCGTCGCAGATGTCCTGGCCCCGGGAAATTCCCCAGGAGAGGGCTGTAGCCCCTCCTACCCAGGAAGGGGCCTTGACCGCCTTTCCTTTCCTTGCGGCGGCCCATCCTTAGAAGGGACCGCCTCCCCGTTGAGGGGCCAATGGCCACCTCCCTCGAGCGCTCCCATCCGTAATGGGTGACGCCCACTCATAGGGATCTTCCAATTAGTGCTCACCGATCATGACCTTACCGCCACAGGCCGGATAGTTGACCGGCTATCCGGACCCCCCACAAAACTCCTACCTAAAGGTCATGTCTTAAAGTCTTCAGCCAAGCCATCAAGTCTCCTATGAGTAACTCGTTCCCCACCCGGGACAAGTGAACACCATCCCCCAAATACATACTGTCACTAGTAATACAACCATGCGAAATCGAATGCAATGTATTGGAACGGAACAATCTACTCACTTTGTTATTGATTTTCCTCACTGAATGATTCAGAGCAGAAACAGAAATAGCCCCCCGCCAAACTTTTCGTGGGATCATATGAGACCATGCAATTGTGCACCCTGGAACTCTCCTCGCTAGCCAACTTACAGTGGAAAGCATCGCCTCAAGAAGAAGTCGTCTACCAGTGGTGACCAAATCATTGCCCCCAAGATGTACTATGACAATAGACGGCGGTGACCTCGTCCGCCCTAGCAAACCCTCAAAAAATGATCGAAACTGGTCAATACAGAGTCCGCCCCTTCCGTAGAAGGACACCCTGTACCCGTATTCCCCAGCCACGTGAATCATATCACCTGCTTTGAATACGTCCGCAGCACGCCTCACGTATGAGTGGCCCACGACCCACACCTCCTCTTTCACAGCCGGTGATGTTTGACCGCTGGCCCGGTGTTGGGTCGACTGCATAGTCCGCCCCGCCTCGTAGGCTTGCGCAACTGAAACCAAACAAACACAAGAAGCGTGAGTACATCATTACAGCTTCACAACATGTGCAACCGCACATACCTTTTATAACAGTTGGAGGACCAACGCCCCACACGTTTAACTTGTTCGACATTCAGACCCCTGGCTGTAGCCTCTGTAGCAGCCCCTATCCGAAAGGAATGGGTCCCAAACTCGCCCGGGTTCAAGCCCGCAGCGGCAATCGACATCGCAAGCACCCGCTGAAACTGAAACCTCGTCAGTGGGGTGGCGTCAGCGTGTCTCAACAAAGTCCCCCCCCATGATGCCACCCTTTGTGCTAAATACTCCTCCACACAACTCACCGGGCACATGGAGGACCCGGGAATCCCTTGTATAATTATGCAGTCACCCATCGCACCCTGATCGGACTTGGACCTGATGAACGAGACAGTCATTGTCCCCCCTCTGACCTGAACGTGCTCTCGGCACAGTCCCCCCATCACATCCTGTTTGTTCCTTGCCACTAGTTCGCTTACCCGCATAGCCCCATGGAATGCCAGCGTAAAAGCGGCTCGGAATAACACTGTTTCATATTGGGATGAACACGTTGCAGGGAGTATGGATAATAACAAGGCCAACCTCTCCAGACCTATCGGGCGCCTTTCATCTACTCTGCGACCCTCAAGGCGTTGCCACCCACGTAGCGCTTTCTGCACAACAAAAGACGCAGTCGGGTCCTGGATCCCATGAGCCCTTGCCATGAAGGAAATGGCGGCTCGATGCCTCTGGGCCGTAGCCACTGATTTGCCTGCCTGATGTAAAGACAGCAGATATGTTACTACTAGCTCTTCCTGTCCCCAAAGCTCTCCCCTAGCAGTCCCCAAAAAGGCCCAATAGGCTCGGAACGCCCCTTCATATGCCTTTCTTGTCCGGGGTGCTAAACTCTCTCCCACGAGGTTCTGTAATTCGGGGCACCGAGAGACCAGAGAGCTTCGGGAAAGGGTGCCGCCACCGGGTGCGCTGTGGGCAGAAAACCCCAGAAGGCCTGCATACGAAAACGAGAAAGTGCATCAGCCGCCTGATTCATCACCCCCGGCACATGTCTCGCCCTAAATAACACGTTTAATTGTAAACACAATAACACAATTTCTTTGAGCAATCTCAGCATCCATTTGCATCGTGCTGCCTGGCTATTGATACACTCAACCACGGTCATGTTATCGGACCAAAACACCACAGAGTGATCTCTGAATCCCTCAGGCCAAGTTTTCAGGGCCACCAAAATGGGAAAAAGTTCAAGAAAGGCAATGTTACTGGTCAGCCCACACTCATGCCACCCTAACGGCCATTTTTGGGCCGACCATTGTGTGCCGAATATGGCACCAAAACCAATGCTCCCAGACGAATCTGTCCACAGCCCCAGCTCTTCGGAGGACACCGCTGGTTTATTCCAGACAATTCGACCATTGAACTCCGCCAGAAATGCCAACCAAATGCGCATGTCCTGGCGAACCTCAGCCGAGAGCCTCGTGCGATGATGACCCTCCTTCAGGCCGACCATGGCTTGAGCGATCGAACGGGAGAAGGGGCGGGCCATCGGTATTACTCTTAGGGCAAAATTCAACTGTCCCACCAATTGTTGTAACTGATGTAGCTTAACCTTAGACTCACTTATACACGTTTGCAGGCATGCCCTGAATTTTAACACTTTATCAGCTGGTAAACGAAAACAACCTTCCTCAGAGTCGAGCTCGATCCCCAGAAACTCGAGGCAAGTCGAGGGACCCACCGTCTTACCTGGTGCCAATGGCACGCCAAACTGTTTCATCAAGACACGAAATTCAGTCAAGGCCTGTCCACATGCCTGATCCCCGGCTGCCCCCATAAACAAAAAGTCATCGAGATAATGCATAACATGTCGAAACCCCGTCTTCTTTGTGAAGACCCATTGCAGAAAACAACTGAACTTTTCAAAATAGGCACAAGATATAGAGCACCCCATCGGCATACACCGATCCATGTAATAGTGACCCTGAAACATGAAACCAAGAAGACGCTGGTCATCTGGATGTACCGGGAGCAACCGGAACGCTGACTCGATATCAGATTTTGCCATCAGCGCGCCCGGCCCCAGGCGATTCAATATGGCTACGGCCTCATCGAAGGATGCGTACCGCACCGAACATACTTCCGGGTCTATTGCATCATTTACGGAACGACCACGTGGGGCTGATAGATTATGTATCAACCTAAACTCACCCGGGTCCTTCTTGGGGACCACCCCTAAAGGTGAACAAACAAAGTTAGCAACTGGTGGCACATTAAATGGACCGGCAACTCGACCTCGAGTAACCTCTTTCCCGATCTTCTCTTGTACCACGGACGTATGTTGCAATACCGAAATTTGGTTTTTACATTTCGCTATACCCTGAAACTCCCCCACAGGAATGCGGAAACCATATGAAAACCCGTCCCGCAACACCCCAGCGGAAGCGTGATCCGGGTATTCGCTGAGCCAAGGAATCATTGCCATGGTATCAATCGGAGTAGGTAAAGGCGCCCCTCGGACTATCTCAGACCTGTTTGGCGCCTCCTCTGCCCCCGTTATCACCCGTTTTGGCTCTGCACATGGACTCCGGATGGGATGCTTGCCCACAACCACCACATTCGTGCCTAAATTTGCAAGACCCTTGGGGCCTCGTACATTTACCCCTGTTAAAGTTCCAACAAATCCCCCTTTTACCTGTGTTGCCGCTCGGCCTCGAGTGGTTGTCGTAACTCGTACCTGATCGAAAGGGCGTCCCAGCATATTGGCGGGAGGACTCACCCACGCTACCCCCCACCAACGGCAACTTCAACATACCATTATCTTCCATTTTGGACCAAGACACAGAATCATAACAATCCCAAGTTAATGTTTTATCATGTTCCTTCGCTTTTCTGAAAATATTATCGTAACAAAACCATTGATTGCCTTCGTGTGAAACAGAGTACCCCATGATCCGTGTCTGATAAATCGGCAATTCGGACAGCAATTCGGGCCTACGTTCACCCATGATGGATGTAAAAATCCCCCATGCTCTGCCCCAAGTGCCGATGTTTTCGTTTACCTTAAAGGCGGCCATCTTTGCGCGCCAAACACTCGGATGCATGAGCTCCTTCTGGCTCCTAACATGCTCCATCTCATAATGATCGGTAAGCAACGAGAAGATGTTTATATACTCTTCTGCCCATATCTTCTCTTTAATAGCCAGAGGGACATGCTGACCCAACTTTTCCCTTCGAGAGGGTGCAGACTCATCCCTTGCAATCGGCAATGGTCGCTTACCTGAACCGGAAGCTGTATCTGTGACTGGACCTGTTCCAGGTGGCTTCACTACTGCCGCAGCCGCTTCCCTTGTTTCACGCAGTTGCTTCATCAATACCTGCGCGTCGTCAGCCGTGGCGCCCTTGCTACCTTTACCCAACCACGCTGCTACTTGTGCTGCCAGCTCGGGCGGCATATCCTCCCCGGACACGGGGGTGACCACTACGGGAATCGGATTCCCCTCTTCCGGCAACGGAGTTGGTTTCTCGAGTGGAGCAGAGGGAACCGGGATGTCTCCCCCCGCTGCTCCCCTTCTGGGTCTCTTGCCTTTTCCTCCCGGAGCTGCTCCTGCCAAAGGGCGTTTCGGTCCCCCTTCCTCATCTTTATCCGCCATTCGCCTCTTTAGGTCGGTCACCTCTTTCATAAGAACACGCAGCATCTGTTCGGTAGTCATTCGCTTTCCCGCCTTCTTGGGCATTCTCCAAACCGAGTATCTGCAAAACAAACAAAAAGATTACAACGCTCAAAATTGGCTCTTCGTTCCGTCTCGAGCTCACGTGCAGCGAGGAGGTGCAGCTTCAGAGCACAGGAACAAGAGGATGCTTTCCTGGCTTGTTGCTCCTTTTATCCGTCTTCAGGGCGGGCGTAAACCCGCCCCGGCCTGCCTCCCGGGCGTGGCCGGCCGCGTCAGTGTCTAGGCCAGCCCACTCCAGGGCGGGAACAAGTCGCGCCCCGGCTACGCCGCTTCGGGCATACCAGCCGAGGCCCGCCTCCCGCCCAAGATGGCTTCCCGGGGGGATCGTGGTACTCCACCATACGTTCGGGGGGACCGAATGGTCGCCCCTTTCCATTTACACTGTACGTTAATGCACTGGAGGTAAACCTGTCTATTGCGACCCCTGATATCCCGCGTATGGGAGGGATACCGGTTCCGGTACTCCTATACGCTGACGATGCCTTATTGATAGCCAGGACACCATTGGGCCTGCAAAGACTACTGGACTCATTTGGAGCATTTATGAAAAATCTGGACCTGGTAGTTAACAACTGCAAATCACACGTCATGTCTCTGGGGCCTCTGAAGAACAAAGTTAAGACCTTCTTTTGTGGGGGAGAGGAAATCTCCAGAGTGAAGGTATTTACCTACCTGGGAGTGGTCTTCGATGATAAGGGCTCTTGGTCCCCTCAACTCTCATTGAAGGTAAATTCAGTGAGAAACTCGGGAGTGGCAGTGTTAGGCTTTGCTAAAAGGCTGGGGGGAAAACCTTGTGAGGCAATTTAAAAAATCTACAAAGCCAAGACGATCTCCATCGCTAGGTATGGGGCCTCAATTTGGGGTTATACTACACCTGAAGCTATACAAATTGAAGAAAATTAATTTTTAAGGTCTCTCCTTGGCCTCCCTCAATCCACGGCCACCCACTCTGTTCACTTAGAACTGGGGATTGGTTATTTAGCAGACATAATTAAACTTGCCCCAATGCTGCAATGTATCAAAATCTGGCTAAACCCGAACCTCTCCCTAAATCACAAGATTTTAAAGGACTGCATTAAGCTCGATAACATGTATAAAATCCAGTGGTTATCGTATATAAAGAAGGTAGCAAGGTCGGTGGGGCGACCAGATATCTTTTTCCATCCGGAATCTCTTGGTAAAGCAGACCTTGAGTGGGTAAAAACCAACTTCATAAAATTAAGGGAGGCAGAACGGGAAGGGGTAGAAATGTGTAAACCTCTGGTTAGGGCCATGTTTTGGTTACCCAGTCAACAGCAATGCCACTGTATTTGTCTATTGTGACAAACTCTTTTCATAGATGGCTATTGACGAAACTTCGGTTTAACCAGATACACACATTACTCTGTGATGTGGAGGGATGGAGTAGACATGAAGACGCTGCCCCATGTAAATGTGATGAATTTTCCCAGCAAGCACTATGCACTTTATGATTTTCTGCCCCCTGTACCAAGACGCCAGGAAAAAGTTTATTCTTCCATTGCTGAAAAATTTGAATTATATACAGTGTAAACCTGCCTTATTGTTTTTAAAATTGCTAGAATTCCCTCTAACTATGTTTTGTGTTGCCAGCTTTCTTGCAGCCTCGGTTAGAAGCAAGAGAGCTAGACTGAAAGTTACTCCAGACCCTGATCCCTTTTAATACCCAGTCAATGTATTTTTATTAATTCTGCCTGATTATGGGAATGTTGATGAATGTTTTAATGTATTTTTGTATTATATTTTATAAATAATGTAAATAATGTATTTTGAACGTTTTGGCATTTGTATAGCATACTTTTCTGATTTTAAGTAATCGAATAAAGTGATTTTGACTGACTGGCTCTCCCACCTAGCCGAGATTTCTTAAAATGTGGAGTCTGGAGCAAGTTAAGAGAGTTTGAGCGCAGCACCCGGTTTTGCTTGTAGGGGCATAATCTTTCCTTCAGATAACTCGGGCAGTTTCCATTCAAAGCCCGATAGGCCATTGTCGTAGCCTTGAATATGATTCTTTTCTCCACTGGAAGCCTGTGGAGTTTATGTAAATGCGGATAGACATGGTGTCGGAATGGTAAATGGCAAACCAGTCTCACAGCCGCATTTTGAATCATCTGAAGGCGTTGAATTGCATATTTAGGTAGGCCAAGATACAGAGCATTGACATAATCTAGCCTAGATGTTACTATAGCATGTACTACTGTTTTGAGGCAATCTTCTGGTAAAAAACTGCAAGACTTTCCAGAGATTTTTTAATTTGCTGAAACAAGTCAGAGATACCTGTTGTATTTGAGCTGAGAAGGCGAGATTCGCTTCCCATTTCACTCCTAAGTTGCGAATAGAGGTGGCCGGGGATGGTGGAGCACCCATTTCTGAAGGCCACCATAGTGCTGACTCTGGCACACTTCCCTGCCCAAAAAAAAGAACCTGTTTTATCTGCATTTAACTTTAATTTATTAGAATTCATCCAAATAGCTATATCGCGTAGGCATCCCTTGAAATTCTTAAAGCCATCCACCGTCTGCTCCTTGAAAGAGAAAACCAACTGGGTGTCATCAGTGTACGAGATTGCTTTCACTCCCCAGTTGGCAATCAAGGAAAACAAAGGAGCTTGGTAAAGGTTAAAGAATAGCGGACTCAGAGCTGAGCCCTGGGGCACCCCACACCATAGCTGTTTCGGTTAAGATTCATATGGCTTAAGGGTGACTTTCTGAGTGCGTCCCCTCCGATAGGAAATCAGCCAAGTGAGTACTTTACCCTCAAAGCCCACTTCTTTTAGGCGCTCAACCAAAATAGTATGGTCAACAGTGTAGAATGCCGCAGAACGATCCAGGAGCATCAGCAATGCTGGGGTTCCTGAATCCAGCGACCACGTTATTGACTCTGCCACTTCCAGGAGAGCAGTCTCTGTACTAAATCCTGCTTGAAATCCTGATTGCGTGTCATGCAGAGCTCCATTCTGCTCAATAAATCTGGTCAATTGACGTTGAACTAATTTTTCCAACATTTCTCCAGGAGCAGGTAATAGAGAGATTTTTTAGATCAGCCTGGTCTCCATTTTATTTCTTTTTCAGCTGTGACAGTAATCACACTGAACAACAAGGCATGTGACACACATCAGTGATAAGCAAGCAAAGGACATTGAGATAGTGTGCCAGAAATGTAGATTTATTATGGCTATGCAGGGCTGCTGGACTACTGAGCTAATGTACAATTTCTGTCCACAGGCGAGACATCTCGAAGGGCTGATCAGAACGAGGCAGGAAGGGGACCCCAGTAGGAAAGAGCAGAGGAGGCCAGTGCAAGTGCAGGGCACACCACACCACCACCACCGGCATCACCACCACTGCCAGCCTCGCTACCACTGCCAGCCGTGCCGCCGCTGCCAGCGTCACCACCACTGCCAGCCCCAGCATCACCACTACTGCTAGACTCACCACCACTGCCACCGTCACCACTACTGCTAGCCTCACCACTACTGCTAGCCTCACCAGCAGCAACACCACCTGCAGTGGTAAGACTAAGCACATCAACAACAGCATGGGGAACATTGAGAAGGGCATCACTAATATGACCTCCACGCTGGCTGAGGACAAGACGGGGATGGCTGAGGGCATGCGGGACATGTCCCAGTTGTGACGCTGCTGTGCAACAAACTGGATGAGGACAGGGTAGCACGGCGCAGGTAGAGGCAAATAACGGAACACCATACAAAGGCAGTTGACCGCCTAGCAACTGCCACTTCACAGCTCTGCAGGTGCTCCATGGCCATGCAGGAGGGGCTGGCACACTGCAGCCGTGACGTCTCTAGAGGGCTGGTCAAGGTTACTACTGCACTAGAAGTGCTGCTGACAACTCAGTCTTCCACAACAGGTTCTGTAGATGTGGGGGACAGCAAGGAAACAACCAGCAGTAGCAGCATTACCCCCCTGTCACAGACACCCGGAGGAGCAGCAGGAGGCATGTAGCTGGCACTGGATCCACAGCCAGTGAAGACAGTCAGCTGATGGCATCCAGGAGTGTTGGTCTTGGCCGCAGACGCTGATGCATCCCACACTTTTTGCAATTATTCGGGTGAAGTAACCCATGACATCCTCTTGGGGTTGTCACAATTTGAACTGGCTGTTTGAGCCCTTTGTGTAGTGGTGTAGTGCCGTATTATTAAAACTACGTCATTTACACATAACAACTGGCTGTGTCTCCTTACTTACTTAAAAATAGTTGCGTGTGATCTCTGCACGTCTTAGTCTCCCATCTGGTGTTGGCGCCACTCCTGCTGCGTTGGGCTCTGGCTATGCAAATTCATCATCATCGTCCTCAGAGTCAGTCAATTCAACTTCTGTTGCTTTCTTAGTGGCAAGGTTGTGGAGCAAAGCACACGTTGCAATGATTGTGCAGTATATGATGGGTGTGTACTGATGGGCGCCTCTGCTTTTGTGGAGGCAGTGGAACCTGCTTTTCAATAGTCCAAACGTGCGCTCCACAACGTTGAGTGTTTATTTGTATGCCACATTGTATCGTCTCTCACTCTGGGTTGATGGGTTTAGGTAGGGTGTAAGTATAAATGACTGCACGGCATATGTGCTATCGCCTAGGTGAGAAAGAGAGTGCCATTAAATACATATACCAAAACACATTCATCTGCAGTATCTATCAGGGTGTGTCACAGTGATTTACCTAGCAGGTACTCTTCTCCAAATTCTCCCGCAGCCAGGCGTGTGTAGATCCAACTGTTCTGGAAGAAGTATGAGGCGTGGGTGCTCCTAGGAAATTTGGCCACGATGTCCGTGATTATGTAGGCAGCATCGTAAAGAACCTGCACATTTATGGAGTGGGTGGACTTTCTGTTCCTGTAGATATACTCAGTGGCTGCAGGTGGGCAGATTAGAATGTGTGTGCCATCAATACACCCTATGACAAGCGGGAACTGTGCCATGCGGTAAAAGTCTGTCTTGGTTTTCAGCAGTTCCGCAAGTGTGTTTGCGAAGCTAATGTAGTGATGCATTCTCTGCATCATGGCATCCAGGAACTTCCTAAAGAAACGGGACAGGCAACTCTGAAACACCCCGCCTACCGCAGCTATCAAACCCTGGTAACTGCCAGATGCAAGTAGTTGTAGGCAAGAGAGAGCACCTGCACATGTGGTGGTATGGTGTGGGCCCTTGGTGTTGGGAGCTCCAGGAGTGGGTGCAGGTCTCTTGGATGGTGTGGGGGTGTAGCCCGTACCTTTCATGGATCTCAGTCAGTTGGAAGAGTGTGATGCACTGTCTGTGAATAGGCTCCTCCCATCTCAAGATCCTCACTCCTGCTGCTTGTAGCCGTAGCCACCTTGCAATCACAAAGAAAGCCGCCATAGTGATCAGACTGTTGCATTTTGGGACTGCGTATATGCACTGCAGCTGATTACCATCTGCTTTCAGTCAGTGTTAATTACCGACTCCTAAATACCGAATTTCATGAAATTCGGGATTACCGATTTCACCTACATCTCTTTTATTGTTTTTACCGTTTCTTATTTACCGATTCAGTAAATTATGAATCGGTAATTCCGATTCGGTAATTTAGAAATCAGTAATAAGGTTCGGTATTTACAGATTCCTAATTACCGATTCCTTCCCTACATCGCGCATGCCTATTTACCTATCGGTAACGGTGAAATTTACAGAATTTCACAGTTTCCAACCGGTATTTGGCCCACCTACATATGGCCCTAAATCTCCTAAACCAATGGAGTCTTTTGAGATGTCCACACTAATCACCGACATGTGCATGAAATGTGTTGCATGGGCAATCTTTTGACTCTTTACAACAGCTGGTGTTTATATACATCAAGTATGGCTTACATAGTAGTCTTGGGATGGGATTTATGGACAGAGTGTTAAATGTCCAGCAATCATCATTGACAACAGCTTGTGAAACCACATAAGGGGTGTAACTCAACTGGTTGCTCAAAAGATAAAAAATCAACCAGCTGGTCACACACATGTGTATTGTGCCCTCTATATTGTACAATGGCCCGGTCACCTAGGTGAGGGTCGCAAGGTATGTGTAAACCATGATTTTCTTCAATGTTGTGCAAGACACAACAGGCTTCTATTATCTTGCACACGACTTCAGGGGAGTACGACAGCACGCCCTCTGTACAGTCAAGACATCTGAATTGCGAGTTTAGGAAACTAAAAGTACTTTCTATGCTGGCTTTTGAATGTATGCGTGCCCTATTGTGCCTACACTGAGGTACAGTGGCTGCACATCTGTATGATGTGAGGAGATGAGGGGAGCGTGCATATGCAGCATCACCTGCTAAATAACATAAGGAAATAGTTGTACATGTCCCTCCTGCAGTTTTGGCTGCACATCTGTATGATGGGAGGAGATGAGGGGAGAGTGCATATGCAGCATCACCTACTGAATAAAATACGGAAATATTTGTACATGTCCCTCCTGCAATCAATCAATCAATCAATCATAGACATTTATAGAGCGCTCTACTTACCCGGAGGGTCTCAAGGCGCTAAGGGGGTGGGGGTGCTGCTACTACCCGAACAGCCAGGTCTTGAGCTTCTTCCTGAAGGCGAGGTGGTCTTGGGTCAGGCGCAGGTCGGTCGGGAGGGAGTTCCAGGTCTTGGCGGCCAGGTAGGAGAAGGACCTTCCTCCTGTTGTCGCTCTTCGGAGGCGGGGGACGGCGGCGAGGGCGTGACTGGCTGATCGGTGGTGTCGTTTGGGAGCGTAGAAGTTGATGCGGTTGTTGAGGTAGCTCGGGCCTTGATCGTGAAGGGCTTTGTGTGCGTGGGTGAGGAGACGGAAGGTGATTCTCTTGTTGACCGGGAGCTAATTAGGAGCTATTAGTATATGCAGTGTCTGTTGGGGTTGTGTATGTGGCATATAGACAAGTTGTTTATAATGGTTGTGGATATTAAAATATCAGTTTTATATATCAAACTTGTTTGGTGCTTAAGTACTTTCCCAGAAGCCACATGTTGTCAAATTCTCCAACTGTCAGCCCCCAAGCAAAAGGTGAACTGCAGAATATGTAGATGTCAAGTGTACTGACTGGGAATACAGCATGCACACACATAAAGCAGACACTGGCATCACACACACCCTGCAAGTTGATCGAGTGGCAGCAATGTCTGTTGAGGAAGATGCATACATTGTGTTGAGGTGGTTGAAAAGCCACATCAGTGCAATTAATTGCACCTACCACATGTGGAAAGTGGGAATAGTGGTAGCAATCCATAGCAACCATTTATCTTTGGGCCAGTGCAAGAGATATGCATATGTGGAGATGCACTCTCCTCTTGATGCAACTCAGTACCTGACACAAGCATCGGGAGTGGCTTGCCTGAGAGATGCCAGGATCATGACCTGGTCTGGGATGGCATGGGAGCGGCATGTCTCAGAGTCAAGATTCTGCTCCCAATCACAAACCATCTTGAAGATGGCATCAGGGGGAAAATGGTATCTGGACATGACAGCTTGGCAGGACATCCCAAAGCGGTTGATCCTTTGTCAAAAGATCTCTCCTCCTGTTCCTCAAATCATTCTGTCGCATGACAAGGGGCAGACTGACAAACACATTCTGCAACATGTTCAAAGGTCTAATAAGGTTATCTTGCGGCAGCTCTGGGTTTATGTATGCAGCTGGGCTGGGATTGACTGTTGGGCTTATGACCTTCAGCTGCAGCAGGCTGGGGGGATGGTGGGCACTGACACAGGTGTCTGGATGAAAGTGAACATACTCGGCCCCATGATGAGAGTTTCCCCCATGAGTGCGGAGATTCCGCTCTGACTGCAGAGATTTCTCCCAGAGTACAGAAACAGCTGTAAAGATACTACTCATAAGTCCCTTTGTGAATACCGAAAGTTATAAAGTTAGACAATTTGTCTAAGTTTACAGGTGGGAATCGGGCCCTTTGTGTATGCCAAAAGTGATTATTGTATCTGTTCAAGGCAGTTCCTCCCACTGTCAAGATTAGAATGGGTAGCCAAGGGATATGGGGAAATGAAATTAATGACCATAGCACATTATAAGAAGCACTGGAAACTATAATGCTTCCTGACATAAATCTATGAAATGTTATCAACTAGGGGTGGTTTGAGCTCACGGAGTACTATTCCACGGAGTTACCTAAGAACTCAGTGGGATTACACAGAGTTCTGTGAATGACGGAATAGACTGCCTTAAACACAACCATCATAAGTGCTGTATCAGAGGCTCTGCAAGGAAGAGGGTCTGAGGGCAGTAAATACATCTGTGACTGCAGAAGATCAGCCCTGTCACCAAAGACTGGTAAAAGGTGCAGTGAAATTCTGCCAGCAGCACAAGTGCTGTGACTCACACGTGGTGACCTAGGATGAGCAGAGATCTGCCAAGTGCAACAAGGATCATATACTAACAACACAAACATGCGAGCCAGGCAGTACCCTTCTAGTACACAGGGCCTTACATGTGAAATGCTGCTCTTTGAGTCTGTACTATGTAGCAGGCCTCCTTTGTTAGAACTCACAAAAACCCGAGGGGGAAAGAGTCCCAGCTCCACCGGGAACAAGAGAGCACTACGACACGTGGCAGTGTTCACTACTTCCCAGGGCACTGGGTACTCGGTCTGCAGTGCATCATTGGCTTCCTCTGTTAGTACAGGTGATAATGAGGCAGAAAGAATCCTGGCTTATCCCTGGGGCATAAGACCGAACTACGGCCATTGCCGGTATTCACCACCAACCAGTGTACTTGGAACTTAGCCTACAGTGTATTCCTGCCTCCCAGGATCTCTTGCACACTTAGGGGCAGATTTATGTAAACTGGCGCATCCCCAGGGATGCGCCAGTTAACATGTGCCACAGTGCGCCACTGCTCCGCCACCCATGGTGCGCCGCATTTATGATGCGGCGCACCATGGGGCAAGTTAGTGAAGATGCGTGACGCATCTCTCGGCGTACGGGAGGCGCATTGCAGGAGTCATGTCGCAAGTGCGACATGACGCCTGCAATGCACAGGAGCCACCTCTTCAATGCATGGTGCGTCACCCTTACGCCTGCTTCAAGCAGGCGTAAGGAATTGACGTAGAAAGTGACTGAGTGAAATCTCATAGATTTCACTCAGCCACTTTTAGGAGGCGTTCCTGCGCAGGAACGCCCCCCTGCGCAGGAACGCCTGCTCATGGCGCAGGGCTTTCCAACGTGACGCATCTCCTTGATGCGTCACGTTGTAAATAGGGCGCATTGTTTGCGCTGCCGTTGCGTCACATTAAGTGACGCAATTGCGGCGCAAGGAGGCGCAAGGGCCTCATAAATATGCCCCTTAGAGCCTGACTCGGGTGGTAAAACACAATTACTAAAGGTGCAAAAAGTCAGCAGAAAACTAGAGTTGTGGGTACATAACAGCAGGATAATATCGCTAAGAGTAAATGTATTTAAAGTATCAATGGGACTTACTAACAGGCAGTACTCAAAACACAATGTAACAGTAATGCAACAATATAAAGGCTACATGTGCCTCCTGTCAGCCATCACTAGCTAGTGTTCATGGGCACTGAGTTATCACAGACAATGCCAAGAACATGACAGAAGCGCAGTCACAAGAAGGTGATGCTGGTTCGGCAACATTCACACCTGGGTGGGCTGTGTTCTTCTGTGGAGAGATGCGTGGGCTTCGCATGAGAGAGGTCCGTGCATCCTCAAGGTGACTCCGGTGGCTCATGCTACGCAACTGGTGCACCAGTTTGACCCAAGTTAGGCATGTCTCGTAGTGTAGGTTATGCATAAGTGCAAGCAGTATTAACAGTGCGCAGAACACATACAACAGCTCAATCATTGAATTTCAGCATTCTATCTTTACAGCACACTGCAGCATGGAAGAGAAAACCTGCATGTTTTCATTTTCACATCCTCTGACTAACACCTCTGCCTTCCTGGAGAAGGTCATCTCTCACAGAGAGGCAGCATGCACAAGTGCACTGTGGTCAACAACACACTGCGTAGATTGCACTCAGAAAAACAAAGTCAAGAACCCCTTATACTTGTCTTAAATCTTTAGGGTTTCTACCAATAAATAGCAGTCAACAAGGCATTGCGCTCCGATTCTACCTAACAACTGTCACTTCCCAACTCTTCAAACACAAGGAGATGATGAATGGAGCACCAAAACTTTTTAGACACTCACCCCCAGTCACAGATCTGGATTGAATCCATCATCATTCTTTTTTCACTTTGTCACCTCAGTTCAGACCCATCTATATGCAAATCAGTCTTGACCCTCTGACTCATGGGAACCGTCCAGCCCGAACTGCCAAGCCAGGGCTTCCCTGAAGCGGAAACAAGCATCCTGGGACCGGTTTCGGGGTAACACCCCTCATCAGCTAGTCGTGCTTGAATACAGTGGCAAAGTGAGCAAGGGACCCACGTCTGGGCATAACCTGCCAACTTAGGGTGAACAAAGAAAACACAAGAAAATGATGGACACAGCGCCGAAACCTTTCAGACACTCATCCCCAGTCACAGATCTGGGTTGAATCCATAATAATTCTTTAGCTCATTTTGCCACCTAAATTCCAGATCCAGCTATACGCAAATCAGTCTTGACCCCCGCCTCATGGGAACAGTCCAGCCTGAACTGCCAAATCAGGTCTGCCCTGAACTTGAAACAAGCATCCTGGGACCGGTTATGGGGTAACACCCCTCATCAGCCAGGCTTGCTTGAATCCAGTGATAAAGTGAGCAAGGGACCCACGTTTGGGCATACCCTGCCAACTTAGGGTGAACAAAGCCAACACAAGGAGATGATAGACAGAGCGCCAAAAGTTTGTAGACACTCACCCCCAGTCACAGATCAGGGTTGAATCCATCATTGTACTTTAGCTCACTTCACAAGCTAATTTTACACCCAGTTCTATGCAAATCAGTCTTGACCCTGCACCTCATGGGAACAGTCCATCCCGAACTGCCCAGCCAGGACTTCCCTGAAACGGAAAAAAGCATCCTTGGACCAGTTTTGGGGTAACACCCCTCATCAGCCAAAATAGCTAGAATCCAGTGGAGAAAAGGGAGCAAGTGACCCACTTCGGGGCATACCCTACCACCTAAGGGTGAACAAAGACAACACAAGGAGATGATGGATGGAGTTCTGAGACCTTTCAAACACTCACCCCCAGTCCCAGATCTGTTTTGAATCCATCATTGTTCTTTAACTCACTTTGCCAACTCAGTTCAGACCCAGCTATATGCAATTCAGTCTTGGCCCTGTGCCTCATGGGAACAGTTCAGCTCGAATTGCCAAACCAGGTCTTCCCTGAACCAGAAACAAGCATCCTGGGACCGGTTACGGGGAAGCACCCCTTATCAGCTAGGCTAGCTTGAATTTACTGGCAAAGTGAGCAAGGGACTTGTGTCTGGACATGCCTTGCCTACGTAGGGCAAACAAAGCAAACAGAAGGAGATGATGGACGGATTTCTGAGACTTTTCAGACACTCACCCTCAGTCCCAGAACTGTGTTAAATCCATCATTGTTCTTTAACTCACTTGGCCACCTCAGTTCACACCCAGCTATGTGAAAATCAGTCTTGACCCTGTGCCTCATGGGAACAGCCCAGCCCGAATTGCCAAGCCAGGTCCTCCCTGAACCAGAAACAAGCATCATGGGACCGGCTATGGGGTAACTTTATTATATTGTTTTTTTTTTATTGTGAAGTTTATAAAGCGCGCGGCTACCTCCGGCGGGGGTGTCCCGGCGCTAGGACTACTTATTTTCCCAGAGAGGGTTGCCTAGTTCATATCCATCTGTCTGAGAGCAAAGCTGCAAAAATCTTGCTGGTTAGTGCTTAGAAAACAGCCATGTTTTCAGTTTGCGGCGAAAGAGTTGTTCAGATTCAGAGAACCTAAGGTCCGCTGGCAGGCTATTCCAAAGCTTGGCGGCCGTCACGGTGAAAGTTCTGCCGCCAGTGCGCGTGAGCCTGAATCTGGGGACGATCAAAAGGTGAAGACTGTTGGATCTCAGATGCCTTACTGAAGAGGATATCCTAAGCCTTTTGCTCAAATAGCCAGGGCCAGTGCCATTAATTGCCCTGAAGGCCAGGATCAAAACCTTGAAGTCAATACGACGGGCAATGGGAAGCCAATGCAGCTCTTCCCGGTAAGCTCTGACCGAGTTACGGGGAGGGATGTTACCTATAAGCCTTGCTGCCGCGTTTTGGATAATTTGAAGACGGTCAATAAGGTATTGGGGGGCACCGGCATAAAGGCTGTTGGCATAATCAAGGTGTGCCGTGATAAGTGCCTGGACCACAGTTTTTCGAGATGACTGAGGGAGATAGGGAAAGATCTTCCTGATCATATGCAGTTTAGTAAAACAGGCAGCCGCAACTTTATTGACCTGGATTTTCCCGGATAAGGTGTTGTCAAATATGAAGCCAAGGTTGCGGGCAGATTGCACTGGTATGGGTGGTGGGTTAAGGACGGTGGGCCACCATAAAGTTGCTGGGGGAGTAGATTTCTGACTGAAAAAGAGAACCTCTGTTTTATCAGTGTTGAGGGCAAGATGGTTCGCCGCCATCCAGGTACAGATGTTGCCGAGGCAGTTTCGAAAGTTGGAGAAGAGGGAGTCAGAATGGTCTCTAAATGAAAAAACAAGCTGTGTATCATCAGCATAAGAGACCACCCTGACTCCACAAGCCTCAACTACCTCGGCAAGGGGGGCCAAATAAACATTAAATAATAAAGGGCTCAAGGCTGAACCCTGAGGCACACCACACAGGAGGGGTTTGTCTTCAGATTGGTATGGGTGAAGCAAAACCCTTTGAGTCCGTCCGGACAGAAAGGATTTGATCCATGCAAGGACAGTGCCATCGATCCCCAGTTGTTGCAGTCGAGCTGTAAGAATGACATGGGAGACCGTGTCGAATGCAGCGGATAGGTCAAGGAGGACCAACATGGCCTCCTCACCCCTATCCACTGATTCCCTGATTGTCTCGGAGACTTCCAGCAGCGCAGTCTCTGTGCTGTAACCGGTACGAAAGCCGGATTGAGAGTCATGAAGCAGTTTGTTTGTCTCCAAAAACTGGGCCAGTTGTTGCTGAACCACTTTCTCCAGCACCTTGGCGGGTTTAGGTAAGAGCGAGATGGGACGGTAGCTGCAGAATTGGGAGGGGTCAGCATTGGGTTTCTTCAGGATGGGAAGTAGCCTGGCGTGTTTCCAAACTGAAGGAAATAGGCCCTGGGTCAGGGAGGAATTCCAGATGGAAAGGAGGGGATCAATAAGAACGGGGGCGAGATTGCCCATCACTTTAGCTGGTACTGGGTCCAAAGGTGAGCCAGACTTGACTTTGTGAAGTAGTGATAGGGCTGAATCAAATGTTAACTCGCTAAAGGAGTTCAAGGAGCAGTGTGTGGGGCGAGAAGCAACTGACGATGGGTGGGGGGAGACAGAGACAAAAGAGGAGGCGAGTTTAACGATTTTGTCCTGAAAGAAGTCGGAGAGTCCATTGCATAGGTCTTGGGTGGGAATGCATTGTGTTTTAGTGGCCGTAGGGGTAGCAAAATCCTTTACAATACTGAAGAGGGTTTTGGAAGAGTTCTGAGACTTTTGAATGAGGTTTGAAAAATAGGTTCTCATTGCGGAGCGTTTGAGTGTTTGGAATTTGTTAAGAGCGGATTTATATGCCAGTTTTGCCACTGGATCATAGTTCTGGCGCCATTTGCGTTCCATCCTTTTGCATTTACTCTTTTCCTCCCATAGTAGAGGGGAGAACCAAGGGGCCGAAGGACGAGATCTGGCAGACGCTAGAGGAGTGAGAGGGGCAATGGCGTCCAGCGCAGAGGTGAGGGCCGAATTGTATCTTGCTGTTTCCTTGTCCAGATCTTCCGACTGATTAAATTTATACTGGAATTGGGAATTAATGGCCTCACAGGTAACCTTGGGCCATTTACGACCACTATCTCTATTAAGGGAGGAGGAAGGGGGAAGGGGAGGCATGGTGATCAGAAAGGGGATGAGGAAATGGTCAGACCATGTTAGGGGAAGCGAAGGAAGGACAGAGATGCCAGGGTGATTAGAAAAAATCAGATCAAGTGTATGACCTGCCTTGTGCGTGGGGCCTTTGACTAATTGGGACAAGGTAAGACCTTGAAGAGTTTCCAGTAGCGAGGAGGCTTGAGCACAGGAGGAGTTATCAATATGGAGGTTAAAATCTCCCAACACTGTATAGTGAGAGTGTTTGAGAGAGTAGTTTGCAATGGAGTGCATCAGGGCTTTAAGGGAGGATGCAGAAACGGGGGGGGGGGGGTTATATACCAGGATACCAGCAAAGATAGTACTTGCGGAGTCCTTAATTGAGAAGTGCATGGCCTCGATAATTCCAAGGTTAGCAATTTTAGTGACACTCAGAGTAAGGTGGGATTTCACAATTATCGCAAGACCACAGCCAGGTTTAGTGTTATCTCGATTTATACCTAGTAATCGGAAGCCTGGGGGAATGGCCAAATTAATGTCTGGCATGGACGAGTCTTTGAGCCAGGTTTCCGTAAGGAATACTATGTCCCATTTATGCGAGTCTAACAACAGCCAGATATCCGAGGTGTGTGCAGGAAGGGATCTGCAATTAATTAAGGCAGCATGTAGGGCAGCCGGGCGAGAGCATTGAGCGGCAATGTTGGAAGGCGGAAACCGTTTGATAAATGCAGGAATGCGGTAGTTACAGCAAACGCACGAGTAAGAAATGGTTTCCAAACTATGAGGGTCACAACAATTTAGTGAATTGCAGGCACTATGGCGTAGATGAACAAGTTGCTCAGACGACCAAGTGATCAAAGGGGTGTGAGAGGCAGGGGGACTGGCGCTCGGCGCGGGCCCGGCGCGGACGGGCGCAGACGGGCTTGCCTTAGGCGCGCCTTCGGCACGCCATCGGCGCGCCCGCTGCGCCCGCCCGCTGCGCGGACGGGAAAACCCCTTCCTTTTGTCCATGTCCTGCTAGGGGTGGGAGGAGGGTGGGAGGCGTCCAGGAGCTGGAGCGCTACCCTGCCTCCCCCCAAGATGGCGGTTCCGCGTTTCCCAGCCGGCGAGAGCGCTGTGCTCGGCTGCGCCGGTGGAGAGAAGAAGATCGGGACCCCTGTGACGATGGAGTCTCGTCAGAACAGGCAGGCGGTCAGTGTCCGATTTAAAAGTCCACAATTAAAATATCTACAAGTTTTAAAAGTGTCAGACAGTGCGTCTGTACGCTAGTCTTCAATCACCACACATACAGTATTCAATTGTACAATTCACACGCACTCTGGTAAATATTCCGCTTTAAAGAATGGAGATAAGGAAATGCCCCCGGCTTCCGCCTCAGGGGAAAAGCAAGTAATCTGTCTAAAGGATAGGCCGAGGCTCCTTATGTAGTGAGGGAGGGCGGGAGGCGTCCAGGAGCTGGAGCGCTACCCTGCCTCCCCCCAAGATGGCGGTTCCGCGTTTCCCAGCCGGCGAGAGCGCTGTGCTCGGCTGCGCCGGTGGAGAGAAGAAGATCGGGACCCCTTTCCAACTCTTCTTCAATTAATACCTTCCATTCTGGGGAGACCGTCTAGGCTCTGTATCCACCTGCTGCTGTCTGTGCCAACCTGGATGCTGCAAAGTGAGCAACGAGGGAATTCTCACTAGTGCAGGCCCCTGAACAAGGGCAGGCCCAGGGACTCTCTAAGGCTCCGCATAGTGCCATCTCTCGCCGACTGGAGAGAAAGTGATCAGGCCTGGGTGGGCGGTGGTGCTGCCTGTGGGTTCTATCACCACCCAAAGCAGTGATCCCATATCCACCTCAAGGAACCCACCAGCAAGCCCGCAGCCTGATATTGCTGCTCTTGCACATTCCTTTTCACACAGCTTCTGCTGGGGAAGCCCTGTCAGTCATTGCTTGGGAGTTTCTGCTTGTGCTAACGTCATCTGGGCTCCAGGGTGTGCCGCTTGACCATGTTTAATGCCTCGGTTACACTGCTTGACGTATGCCATAACGCCATCTGCTGAACGCAGAGGGGATTTCTCTTAGCGGAAGTTGTTGATTATATTTCAGCTTTTCTCTATACCTTCCATACCACCAGCCTGAGCGGTGGTATACTCCACCAGGTGGAGCAGACAGAGAATTGGCTGAACTCCAGAGTATCGTAACTCCGTGAACTTCACCCCGATCTACTATCAACCCTAACTTAGAAGGGTTGAAAAATAGATGGAAACTAAATCTTGAGGCAGACTTGTCAGAACAAGAATGGCAGCCAAAGTCATACATGTTGTTTAGGTGAACTCAAACTTAATTTACTATATGTATCAGACTGATCCGACATCTAAATAAAAAATAACTGAGATATGGAAGCAAACCTGCATCTAATACCATGCTTAGTGAATGGTGTTCTTCCATAAGTGAATTTTGGCCTTCAAGAGTAATGTGAGTGAAGTGGTGTCTATCCTTGAGATGTGGCATATATAACTCTAAATGTCCTTTTAGTGTATCAAATCTGAGATGGCTAAATTTCACTGTCAGTTTGTAGACCTTACACTACTCTTTCAGAATTAAATCCACTAGCGATCTACTAAAGAGACAGGGCCTAGATTTATCATGTAATGCAGGCACTGTTTCACACTTAGTGCACCAGTGCAAGGAGAGAGGACAAGTGCGCCATATCTTTGTAAATATGGATCATTTCTGATCTCTCCCTTTCACAGAATGCAGTACAGCAACTCTACTAGCTGCTCTGCGTTGTGTAAAATATTAGCCCCCTTGTGCCCATCAAATCATCTGAAATGGGTAACATTTGAGAAATTAGTTAGCCTTTGCTGAAGAGAAAGACTGATGCTGGTGACGCTTGACTTCAACTTCTTTTATGGATCACCAATGGAATATAAGTCACCTACCCCACCTGCTACTTGTAGTTCAAACTGCCAGAAATCTGCCAGCCCTCACTTTTTAAATCTCAGAGATGCGCAGCAGTGGTGACGCAAGATGGCTGCTCCCTGAGACGCTCTGTAGCATCGAGCTCCGCTTGTTAAAAATGTTTTCTTTTCCAGACAGCAGAACTGTACCAAATGCATGTTTTCAAGCATCAGAAGTGGTGAGGCACATAGAGGCAAGTTTTTTGGACCTAGAAATGGTCCCTTTCACTATTTTCCCTTCATGGACACTTCGCCTCAGTAACCTCGCATGCTGCAGCCGCCATTTTGTGCGCTGGCTGTCAAAAGATTTTTTTTTCACAGTCTTGTTTAAAAGTGCGCTTTTCTGAGTTGAAGTTCATTGCTCTCTACTAATTTGTTTCCTATGGCATTTAGGCATCAATATGGTCTAGCCCCTTCTGCACATTGGAGTATTTTGTGAAGCTGCATAATGTTTGAGGGTAGGCACATCATAATAACGGCAATTTACTGCATATGTTTTTTACTCACCCTAACGCTCTTTTGCTCATTCTGCATCTAATTTTTGATCAGACTCTCCTGGTTTGTTCAGTGCAGTTTCAGTCATTGTATTTGGCTGTTCCAATCTTTTCCACATACGAGAATTGTTAACTTTCTTCATTTTGGATCCTGTTGTCCTTTATTTCCATAACATGGATTCCTCTACTTTTAATAAGTCCTTGGGAGCATCCGGTTCTACTGTGTCTGGTCGGAAAGACTCTGGCAATGTTAATAAACGTGCCAAGAAAGACCCATCTTCTCCGACAAAATCTCTTCTTCCGCTGACTTTGGAGGATATTAGGGATGAACTTCGCAATATTCATCCTTTTTTGTCAGAAACCACTGGGACACTTCAACGAATTGAAGAGAAATGGTCTGGTGTAGACTTGAGGCTCTCGGATGGCGAGCAAAGGATTAGTGATGCGCAAGATGTTGCTGCCAAGGTGGTTACTCTTTCCTGTGAGGTTGAACAGCTGAATAAAACCACTGAGGATTTAGAAAACTGAATAGACACAACAACCTTTGTGTTTATGGTATTCAGGAGGGTTCTGAGGGTGTAGACATGATCTCCTTCTTGAAGATTCATATCCCTCAGATTGCCGGTTTACCGAAATCTACAGATCTTAATATTCAACGGGACCACAGGATTGGCCCCCATCTTTCCACCTTCTGTAATAAACCAAGAGGAATTATTGCCTATTTTCTCCTATACTCTGATCTTATTGTGACTCTCAACACAGCAAGACAACACAAACGGATGCTCTGGTCTGGTCATACGGTTTTTTCAGTCAAGATGTATCTAAACTCACCGCTATCCGTCTCAAGGAGTTTCTCGACCTTAGACCATAATTGCACTCCATGAATGCTCACTACAGTTGTATTTACCCATGTTTCTTTAAGGTGACCTACAACAACAGAACCTACTCCTTTGATGATCCAGCTGCTCCTAAGAAATGTATTCATTCTCACAGGGAGGATGGCATGGAATTGAGTAAAGTGTGACTGTTCTCCTTTACGGTTATAATCCATAGGCTTTCTCTCTGATTTACGTTGGATGTTGCCACTGACCCTTGTACTGTTTAATTGCTCTGTTTAGTATGTTTCATTGTGCACGTAATATTGCCTTTTTCATGCATGTTTCTTTATGGTTATTTACCCAGACTGCCCTTAGTATTCATATTTAACTTCTCAGGGTAGAGGCTGTAACATTCAGCACAACTTGTATTGGTTGCTTACACTTTCTACTTTTTCTTCACAGGCTCCACCCTTGTGTCTTGTTGGGTGATGCTGTGGTGTTTCCCTACTAGTCATTTATTTTGTTCTGTTGACTCCATTTGTTGTGTTATCCCCTTCATTGTTCGGTAAGTTCCCTTATCTTTTGTATGTTTTCTTTATATTCATAGTTTTTAGGAATACTTTTGTTGTGATTATATTTATTCTTCTTGGTGTCCCTCTTGGGGTAGCCTCTGTACTCCTCGCCCCCACCCACGTCGATATTCTTCTTTTTGTGGTCATTGTGACTGAAGTCCTATGGCTTCCTGTAATCTCCTCTTCGATTATCCCTTTGGGGAGACTAGGGGGCATATTACCAAGCAATAGCGATAATTATCGCTAATGCTTGGTTAGAGACAAAAATTTACCGCTGAGCTGCGGTGATTTTTACCGCAAATAAACCTTGGTATTACCAAGGTTTATCGCAAATGCGATAAAAATCGCCGCTATGCATGAATATCATGCATTACCGAGCTAATGCTCTTAGCCATGTTATCCACCTCCCATTGGATAACATGGCTAAGAACTGCTCAGGGCAGGTGTTAGCTTTTGGAGATATTCGCGCTTAGCGCACATATCTCCAAAAGTTGATAATAGGAGATAGCGATGTTAGGGACTGTTTTCAGTCGCTAACATCTTGGCAAGCCCACTTTGCATGTCATTAGTGATAAATATCACTGACATGCAAAGTGGGGCCCAAGATGGTCGCTATCTCCTACTAGCTGTCGCTAACTGGTGTTAGCAACAGCTGGGTAATAGGGAGATAATTTTATCTCCGCTTTCCTGGCTTTTAAAGCCAAAAAAGCGGAGATAAACCCCCTTGATAATATGCCCCTATGTTCTCCTCCCACATTTCTTCTCTTCTTATTATTTCCTTCCTTTCCTTTTACATTTTTTGCTCTACTCTTTGTTGCAGCTTTTTTTGTGGCATTTTGTCTCTTCCGCTTCTGTGGTTAGTGTTTATTCTTTCTCCGATAAATCTATTTGGTTCCTTCAGTCTTGCTTTTCATTCTCATTCACACTTTCAGCTCTCATTTTAAAAAAAATGGTATTCACTAATGGCCTGTTTTTCTTCCTCTCCTTTTCATATCCTTTCTCATTCAATATTTGTATTTCTCACCATTATTCTGCTGTTCCTTTCTTTTTTATTTCTCTCCCTCTTAATTTTTCTTATCTTACTCAACTTACCTTGGACTAAGTTTTTTTTATGACTGGTTTACGCATAATTTCTTGAAATGTTAAAGGTATTTCTAATCCAATTAAAAACCAGCGTGTCTTGTCTCATCTTGCTAAATTGAAATGTCAAGTAGCGTTATTGCAAGAAATTGCATCGTTCTCCTCATTACACAGGTTTCCAGTTCAATCATACAGAAAATATCTTTACTGCTTATGCAGATGACAGTTTACTATATGTCTCCAATCCACACAACTTCTTTGCCGACCTTCTTTTCTATTTTAAAAGAATATCCTTTTGTTTCTGGTTACTAACTCAATCTTGATAAATCTGAGGTTATGCCACTAAACAAACGCTGCTTTTTACAATTTTTTACATAACACTGGTTTTAAATGGAGCCCTAAACATATTAAATGTCTTGGTGACCTCTACACTAACAATATTAAAGAAATGATCAAAATCAATCTTGCGGATATCCATAAAAAACTCTCAGCTCTCACTGATAGCTGGTCTCCACTTTTCTTGTCCTGGTGGGGCAGATTGACTACGATTAAAATGATGTTATTTCCGATTATTAACTTTATCTTTCCATGCTGTCAGTTACTCTCCCACTCTCCTTTTTTAACCTCATTAACCGTTCTCTGACCAAATTCTTTTGGCGTAATCGTAAACCTAGGGCTCTACCTATGCTCAACTTCAACAACCTAAAGATTTAGGAGGGGTTTATTTTCCTAATATCAGGCGTCATCATTCTGCCTTTACCCTTGAACAGTTCCTCCCTAACTCTTCATATACACCTGTCATGGCTTAGAGTTCATTGGAACAGTCTCAATGTGCCCCTTTTCCATTTCCTGTGTTTACTCATTTACCTCAACCTCCCAGACGTTTCATATCGTCTATTCTCACACACTCTATTTCTGTTGTAAATTCCCTGCTTAAAATTCATCCTACTCACTCTAATATTTTTTACTTACTCCTATTCGGTACAATAAATATTTAATGATTAATATTCGAGCCCTCGTCTGGAAAGAAAGAATCGACAAAGGCATTTTTATTTTTGAACATCTCTTGTGCGATGGATCCTTCATGACTTTCACAGAGGTTAAATATAAATATAACTTATCTCCTTCCCATTCTTCTCATTATTCTTCACTCCTATCAGCCCTTGCTCATATCCAATCCCAACACTCTTCCTCTTTCACAAATTCTCAGCCCTCCTCCACATCCATGGATTTCTCCACTCAATGTAAGGCTTCACACATTTACAAGATGTTGTTCCATTCACTCGCTCCTAGGTCCAAATTCAGTGTTGAACTATTATGGGAAGAAAATCTTTCACAAGAATTTTCACTTTCAACTAGTACTATGCAGAACCTTTATTATTTTGACAATAGGCTTTTCCTCACTCCCACAGAACTGCATAAGTTCAAATTATTAGATACTCCAAAATGTTGGACTTGCCCTCACACTACCAGTGATTTTTTTTCATGTTTTTCTATGTCCTAGGGTTAAGACTTTTTGGTCTCTCATTCGAAGGAAGTTGATGGAGATTTTATCTTCTAATTTTCCTTTTGATGTTCACGTATTTTTGGGCAGCCCTTCCACTGTTTGGGATGGTACACAGTCAAAATGTCGAATCTTAAATTTCGACCTACACTTATATCGATTTGCATATATCGATGGGACATAATATCGTTATCAAGAATATCGTTGGACAGAATATCAACATTAAGGTAAGTAATATCGAAATTATTTATATCGATAGCATATATATCGATGTAAGTAATTTCGATGTCACTAATATGAGTTATATATTTTTGTTAAGTATTTAAAGTAATATTTATAATATGTGTATAATTTTAATAAAATAATAAATATATTTATAAGTAAATTATATGTTTTACTACCGGAGCGGGTTGTGTGTTTATAGGGGAATAGGGTGGGAAGTAATTTAATTGTAATTAATTAAATATTTTATTTATGTATAATTTATTTAGTAATTAAATATTAATTGACAATTAATTTTGTTAATTGATAAATTAATTATTTAATTGGTAATTAATATATATTAATAAGTCAATTATGTGTTTTACTACTGGAGCGGGTTGTGGGTTTATAGGGGAATAGGGTGGGAAGTAATTAAATTGTAAATAATTAATTAAATATTTATGTATGTTTTATTTTGTAATTAAATATTATTTGATAATTAAATATTGTAATTAATAAATTAATTATTTAATTTGTTATTAATGTAATTTTTACTTAAATGTTATGATATTAGTACCGTACCGGGTTGTGGGTTTATAGGGGAATAGGGTGGGAAGTAATTTAATAGCTAATAATAAAATATATTTTTATGTATATTTACATTTTTAATTAAATATTAATTGGTAATTAATTATTTTAATTGAAAAATTAATTATTTAATTGGTAAATAATGTTAATTTTAATTAAATGAGCGGGTTGTGAGTTTATAGAGGAATAGGGTGGGGTGGGAATAGTAATTTTTACCCACCCGCTATCCAACGCTTTCCCTACTGTGGCACCCTCTGGAGTTGTAATAGTAATTTTTACCCTTACGCTATCCTACACATTCCCTACTGTTGCACCCTCTGGAGTGGGAATAGTAATTTTTACCCCTACACTATCCAACACTTTCCCTACTGTTGCACCCTCTGGAGTGGGAATAGTAATTTTTACCCACCCGCTATCCAATACTTTCCCTACTGTTGCACCCTCTGGAGTGGGAATAGTAATTTAACGCCCTACTCTATCCAACTCTTTCCCTACTGTTGCACCCTCTGGAGTGGGAATAGTAATTTTTCCCCCTACGCTATCCAACACTTTCCCTACTGTGGCACCCTCTGGAGTGGGAATAGTAATTTAACCCCCTACGCTATCCAACGCTTTTCCTAGTGTTGCACCCTCTGGAGTGGGAATAGTAATTTTTACCCCTACGCTATCCTACACATTCCCTACTGTTGCACCCTCTGGAGTGGGAATAGTAATTTAACACCCTACGCTATACAACGCTTTCCCTACTGTTGCACCCTCTGGAGTGGGAATAGTAATTTAACCCCCTACGCTATCCAACGCTTTCCCTACTGTGGCACCCTCTGGAGTGGGAATAGTAATTTAGCCCCCTACGCTATCCAACGCTTTCCCTAGTGTTGCACCCTCTGGAGTGGGAATAGTAATTTTTACCCCTACGCTATCCTACACATTCCCTACTGTTGCACCCTCTGGAGTGGGAATAGTAATTTAACACCCTACGCTATCCAACGCTTTCCCTACTGTGGCACCCTCTGGAGTGGGAATAATAATTTAACCCCCTACGCTATCCAACGCTTTCCATACTGTTGCACCCTTTGGAGTGGGAATAGTAATTCTTACCCCTACGCTATCCAACGCTTTCCCTACTGTTGCACCCTTTGGAGTTGGAATAGTAATTTTTACCCCTACGCTATCCAACACTTTCCCTACTGTTTCACTCTCTGGAGTGGGAATAGTAATTTTTACTCTTGCGCAATCCAACGCTTTCCCTACGGTTGCCCTGTCTGGAGTGGGAATTTTAATTTTGACCCTTACACTATTTTACGTTTTCACTATTGTTTAATTTTCTGGAGTAGGAATTGGAATGTTACGTTCTACACTATCCAATGGTTTTATTACTAGAGTTATTTTTGTACTTTAAATAGTAGTTTTAATTAATTATTTATTTTATATTTTTTGTATTTTTTTAAATAATGTTGTATTTAATTTCCTTTAAAAATATTAAATTATTTAAATATTATGTATTAAATATAATTTTTTTAAATTCATTTTATTATTTTATGTGTGTAGATGTATTTGTAATTTAAAGTACTTGTAAAAAAAAATTAAATAATTGAAATAATTAACATAAAATATTGATAAGTAAGTCTATATTATATATGTTTTGTTTTATTTTAAATAAAGATTACATATTAAATATGTATTATTTATTAATTTTAAATATTATTAAATATGTTTAAATATATTTAATTAATTTATAAGTATGATTTACTTTTTTTTACTTGGTTTTTGTAAAAGAAAAAAAAAACGATATATTTAACAAAGATATTTTTAACATCGATATTATTTTTTCGATATTTTGGTACTTACCTTGTTGTACATAGGGGGTCGATATTCTTGCCATCGATATTATTGCGTCGATATTAGTGTAGGTGGAAATCCTGACTGTCGAAATTCTGTCAGTGATTCGTTTGGGATGATCAGAGAAACGTTGGGAAATTAATTGATTTATTTATAGCCATTACTTTTCAGATTATTACCAACAATTGGAAAGACACTTCAAAAATTTTGTATCAAGCATGGTGGAACCTGCTATGTCATCATCACAGACTGGATCGTGCATTCACTACTTCTACATTCCTACTGATTTAAAAAGACATACTTTGGTCACCACTTACTAGTTATCTTTCCAGGTTGTTTATTTGATTTTCCTTTTACTCATACTGTTAGGAACTATTTTAATAACATTATGTTCTATTTTTGCATATTGTAATTTTCTTTCTATCATTATTTTGATGCCTTTTCTTCTTCATTTCCCTCTTTCCTTCTTTCCTCTTTTTCTCTCTCTCCTTACCCTTTTTACAAACCCTTACAATTGCATTTCTCTAGGTATTAGCTTTAATAGTATATTTTGTTATAATTTTTACACTTCGATCATTGTATTTTTGTCCTTCTAGTTACTCAAATATTTTCTGATTATGTTATCCTTTGACCTCTGCTGTTGTATGATATTTTGTTCCTTATACCTTGTATTTCAATTTAATAAAGCATTTTAAACTAAACAAAAAAATCTTTCTCTGTGTGTTGCCTGCATCTCTCTGCTATCCTTGCAATCCCTTTCCAAGTCACCTTGCACCATAAATGTAAATTGATACTTGTATAGTGCACTACTCACCCGCAAGGGTCTCAAGGCGCTTGTACTTGCACCATCACCTGTCCCTTCAAGCACTCTCATTTCACATTCTCAAATCTCCTTCTCCTGCTGTCCTTTTTCTCCACTCACACATGACCTTTCATAGTTCCATGTCCCTATCTCAACTTCGTCATTTTCAACACCCTCTTCTTCATGTCATCACACCCACAGTTTTTCTATCCCTCTGCCTCTCCTTCACTTTACCATTCCGTCTCTCACCTCACCTGGGCCGAGCACTTATTTTATATTTTTATAATTTAAGCACTGAGCTAATACAAACATAGATGCTAAATGTATGGGTGCGGGGAGGGGTGCTGCAGCATGCCGAGATATAAACATTCTGGAGAGCAGAAGGCAAATGAGCAATAAAGATTTCTTTAAGTGTTCGTTTTTTCTGGTCACATTTGCTGCCCAATATAGACAAAGGTCATTTGTCAGGCTATTTCTTCTAAAAATGTTTGCATAGTTGGAAACTGGTATTTATTTTTATTTCCCTAACTGCCATGTGAGAAGATTTTGTAAAAGTGACCTAGGTGAAAATCTTGCTGAAGTACAGGCAGTGAAAGGTATGGCTGTTGGATGTCAGTTTTTTCTGACCCCCAACATTTAAATACCTGTAAATTAACTATAGGAATAATAAAAAAATATCAGCCAATTGTAAAGCACAAAGAGATCACATTTGTTTTGTAATTCTCAAATGTGATGGAAACAAAGATTTTAATAGGTTCTAAGGACACTTTACTTGATGATGAGCACATTTTAGGTATTTACTATAACCTGATTTTCACACATTATTGTTTCTGTGCTATATACTATTAACAGTAAAACTGTATATCTATGCAAAGTTAGTGAATTGAGAAAAATTGGGACCCCTTGCAAAGAATACTAAACCCTAGGGCAGGTCAAATACATTTGAGAAAAAGAAACCTAGGCAATTAACTGGTCATCTATTGACCTATACTAGGCACATTGATATGAATAGTGACTCAGTGTACTCAACGTTTATATTAAAAATCTAATTTTATTGCTATAAATCTATATATATAAAAACGAAAGTATGTCTGTTTGTCCTTTATGCATTACTACACGATTCATCCAATCGCCATGAAACTTTGGGAAGTTGTTGAGTACACTCCCGCGAAGGATTCTGACAAAAAAAAAATGTGTTAAAAGTTGTTGAGTACACTCCCGCAAAGGTTTCTGGCAAAAAAAATTGTTAAATATCAGCCCCCTGGCCCACCAGGGCCCTCATAATCTTTCCAATACTGAAAGTTTACAGTTTACTGTGCAACTCGCTTTTGCAATGACCACCAACAAAGCACAAGGACGATCGCTGCAAGTGTGTGGACTACATTTGTAGAATCAGTGCTTCTCACATGGACAACTGTATGTGGCCAGCTCACGCGTCGGAAAACTTTCTGATTTACTTGTGTACGCACCAGACGGAAAAACAAAAAATACTGTGTAACCACAAGCACTCGAATAAGTAAACAGATTTAAAACAACACTTTAAAATGTTTTCCATATTAAAATGAATAAGTTTCAATAAAAATGACACAATGTTAATTGAATGGTATCATAACAAGTTTCCTTAAATCTCCTTTCTTCTGAGATCGCAGCAACGTGCGATGGGTAAGCTAGTCTATATATATAAAAACGAAAGTATGTCTGTCTGTTTGTCCTTTATGCATTACTACATCATTCATCCGATCGACATTAAACTTTTAGAAGTTGTTGAGTACACTCCCGCGAAGGTTTCTGGCAAAAAAAAAAGAAACATTTGTTAACTATTTACCCCCGGACCCCCAGGGTCCTCATGATCTTTCCAATACTGAACGTTTACAGTTTCCGGTGCGACTCGCTTTTGCAATGACCATCAATAAAGCACAAGGACAATCGCTGCAAGTGTTAGGACTAGATTTGGAGAATCCGTGCTTCTCACATGGACAACTGTATGTGGCCAGCTCACGCGTCGGACAACCTTTTGATTAATCTTCCCAATACTGAAATAGAAAGCGAATTTCCGAGCATCGTCGACAGTTATAACCCCCAAACGGAAATCGATTGGTCAATCTACATCAGAAGCACAAAAGCAAAAGGCATTACGAGCTTCAGAAACAGACGAGCAACAGGAAGCAAGATTAGAAGCTGTTCGAATACAAACTGCTCAAGCCCGTAATTCTCAAACGAACGAGCAACGAGAATCAAGATTGGAAGCCGATCGAGTACGCACTGCTCAAGCCTGTTCTTCTCAAACGAACAAGCAACGAGAATCAAGATTGGAAACAGATCAATTACGCACTGCTCAAGCTCGCTCGAATGAAACAGGAGAGCAACGAGAATAAAGATTGAAAAACGATCAATCACGCACTGCTCAAGCCCGATCGAATGATTGGAAACCAATCGAGGACGAACTGCTCAAGCCACACTTAGAAATGTTTTCCATATTAAAATGAATACGTTTCAATAACAATGACACAATGTAAATTGAATGTTATCATAACGAGTTTCTTTGAATTTCCTTTCTTCTGAGATCGCAGCAACGCGCGAAGGGTAAGCTAGTTAATGATAAAGAAAGGTTTTTTTTGAGACAAACAAAACATAATATACTTAACAGCATAACATAGACATATGTGCATAATTCAGACAAATATAAAACAGTTAAATCCAAGTAATTCAAAGGTTAATACAAAAAACAAAACATAGGTATAAGGGTTTGTTTCATGTTAAAATGAAGTGACTTAGTAATGGAACAATTCTTTGTTTCTCTCCGCCGTTTAGGTGTGCTAAGCGCCTTGTTCAGGACCTGTTACATACATAACCAGTTAATTGCCTAGATTTCTTTTTATGCAAATTTAGTGTCCATTTAAACATAAATGTGCTTCCCATAAATGACAATGTACTATCTCATCAGTCATCCAAAATGCGACACTGGCTATACACCAGACCCTTAACACTTTCTTGCTAGATGGGCGTGGCACATTTATTGCACTTATGTTATGTGTACTTCTGGGATTTTACACAGTCCCTATGACTTCAGTGATATAATATTAATGACAGCATCCCCACTTGAACAATAGTCTCAGCACCAGTGAATACAAAAGTATAATGGAATAAGCAAAATGTAAAACCCTTGAGCTAGTCATCCATTTTATAAAAGGCAACTGTCATTATAGCTTAGTTCTGCGTGTCACGTAATGACGTCAGAAATTCCGTCACAGAATCTGATAGTAAGAACAAAAGTCCACATCGCTCAAAAGCAACAAGCTTTCCAAATAGTGAATCTTCTTAGAAACAGGTGTCCTAAATGTATACCCCTCTGAAAACTCTGTAATGAGGATGGATAGTTTATGACAAATATATGATGGCTTAACAGTTTATTTTGTGTTTAATTGCATTGTGAAATCAATGCATATTAAGACTCCTGGGCATATTTATGAAAATAGTGGTGCGGTGCAGCACAGCAAGTCATTTTGCTGCGCTGCACTTCGTCACTGGGAAAGGGCAAGTACGCACTGTCTTTAGACAATATGTTGTATTCCTGTCCTTTCCCTCTGCAATCGCACCATTTCAGCATCCTAGCGCCAATGCAGGCACCCTTGCACCACGGTGTAAGGGTGATAGTGTTGGAAGTAGGATTGTTTTTTTGCAGGAAGTTGTACCTTCCTAGACAAAAACAATCCATATCGGCTTCTTCTTCTTTGTATGTGTGCTGCTGAATGTAACACACACATAATGAGGAAAAGTTAGGAGAAATCAAGATATTTCTACTCGTTAGTCCTCACCTGGAGAGGCATATATTTTTGGCACATTCCCAGGTTTACCAGGTTTGTTAATATGAGAATGCATCAAAATCCATGGGATTTGGTTGAGAACATCCATCGCAACTTCCATGGAACGCCTCCCTTGCGCAGAGTAATGCAATGCAGCGATTTGTGCCTCGATGAATTACTCCATGTTTATTAAGCCTTTCAAAGCCACCAAAGCGGCTTTGCATGAATTCATAAATATGACTTAGAGCTTTCGACTATGCATGTACTACTTTGCATGGCGCAAGCATGGCGCAAAGCTCTCATATTAATTACAAAAGGGTACCAGAGGGTCAAAAGTAAGACAGGCTAATTAGCAGAGACAGAGACGGTGTAGCGCTCCCACTAGCCATATGACTGAGAGAGGAGTGATAAAAAACATGCCAGATCAAGAACGGTGTCTGGTCTCTGGCTCCCATCAGTCACCACTCGGAACCGCCCTTCATCATTTGGGGCTCCGAGGACCAACACTATACTGGATCTTGGTTTTACAACAGAAAGGGATGAACCTTCCTGTTGATAAGTAAGTGTTGGTGTTCTGGTAGAGACCATATGTGTTGGTGAAGTAACTGACAGGTATAAAAAAAGTGTGGTGTGCAGTGCAAGGAAAACCAGGAAGAGTAAGAGGGAGTGAATAAAATTGGTTTTAAGGAGCAAAAAGATAATTTAATAGGGTGTAGCTCCTTGCACCAATATTAAAAAATAGCCAAGACAGGGTAAAGCTATGACCTGTCTAGTGGTGTAACGTGGTCGACATGTTTCAGCAAATACTGGCCAATAGCCTTGCTTTCTTCAGGACAACGAATATACGGCTACTGCAAACAAGACACCAAATGTGACAGATGAGTGAAAAAGTTAAAATGAAGGAACGACACAGAAAAGTCACCTGAACCTCCAGGTGTGTCTGTTCCGGATCTTCTCACATAATCAGCAGTGGGCTGATTAGTAAGAAGTATATACCCCACCCCGCCTGGCTACGGCTCAGGACTGGTGAAGCACCGCTCTATCCGTCGGTACTTCCTAGCGGCATCTGTGCCGTCTGGGGAGGTCTTGATCTGGCATGTTTTTTATCACTCCTCTCTCAGTCATATGGCTAGTGGGAGCGCTACACCGTCTCTGTCTCTGCTAATTAGCCTGTCTTACTTTTGACCCTCTGGTACCCTTTTGTAATTAATGTTAGGTGGGCATGTACTCAGAGCTGGTCATTAAATTGCCCATGGGTCCCCTTTACTGTGTGTGGTTTGCAAAGCTCTCATAAACATGTCCCTCAATTTGTTTTGAGAACCAAATACAATTTCCTTAGCAGTTTTCTCTCAGATCCTTAAATATGAAATCTATCTAAACTAACAGTGTATTTTCCTTAATGTGTACTATAGTGGTCAAAAAGAATATAAAGACATGTTAACTAAAGTTATTTATCTTGGCAACAAAAACAACAATGCTTCTCTAAAACAGCATGGGCATGGACAAATCCCAACTCACCTTCATCATATAATATTTATAAAAGTTGAAGTATCTGATTTCATGGCTTCTGACCTTTACTAAGCTTGTCAGTAAACAAAGATTTAGTAATGCGTGAAGAAGATCTCAGTCTAAATTCCCCAGGGCATTCTTCAGTTATGCCGCAGTTTCACATTCAGAGAACCTGCTGTACATTCAGAAGACGCATAATGCACATATGCAGAAAAACTAAAAAAAATACCTAAAAACACACACATATAGAGGAACATTTTATTTCATGCGACACAGCAAATATAAATGCAAAGCAGTGTATAGGGGTAATTGTGCTGAAAAAGGACACATTTCTAGCACATAATACCATTTGCACTAGAAAGTATGGGCCATATTTATCAAAGAGTTGCGTCAGCTTTGGCACGACCCAATAGAGTGCAAGTACGATGCAACTCTTACTTTAAAGTTATCAAGCCACATTGCATGGCTTAATAAATCCAGAGAAAAGCAATGCAGAACAAAAAATGCTATGTTGCGTTGCTCTGCCCCAGTGAGGTGTTCCATGTTTGGTGTGTGGGTGTTCCCATGCAACATTCTGCAGCACACATAGAAATAGGAATATTCTTCAGGGGATTGCTTTTGAGCAGTAAGGTGTCCCTTCCGGCACAAAAATAATCCTGCTTAAAACACAGGCACCCTTGCATCCTGCTAAGCAGCAAATTGGGTGCCAGCACTGGGAAAAGCAGGAATGCATAGTTTTATGGTAAACACGGAGCATTCCTGTCCCTTCTCTGCCGCGCATTAAAGTAGCTTACTGCGCTGCATCACATAATGAAACATGCCCCCAAATACCAATGCATCACTTTGCAGTGCTTGGTGTCACTTTGCTACCTTGCCATTAAGGAGAAATATTTGGAAAGGTTGAGTACTTCTGTGCCCAAATGTACTCATTCACACAAAACCAAACACACACACACACAACAGTGTTATAGTTATAGAGACAAATGAATGAAAAACCTTTTTTTCTGATTCACTGATTGTCAAGCAGCACTTTGCCAATTAGACTTGAGTACATAGTTGCTATAAGAGAAACCTTTGAAAATATCTATTGAATGATTTACTGGACAACTCGGACTGTTAAATAGGCCCTGAGGAAGCAATTTCCACTGTGAAACATGAGTTAGCCTATTTCTGCTTGGGCAATGCATTTATTAAGAAAATATCATCCTTTTTGCCCCTCGCAATACTTTCTGAGTTTGAAATAGTTACCTTTGGTCCTGAGTTATAGTTACTAGAGATAACTACAACTGGTGAACTTCAGTTTTTTTTTTTGTTTAAACCATTACATTGTGGCCATGTCTGAACTGGGGTGGTGTGGAGTGCAAAAAACGATGGATTTAGACCCAGATCTCTGTACTGGGGTGAATGTATGACATTGTTCTGCATTCTGTCCATCAACTGTGGTTTTTGCATAAACCAATACATTGACCTTTGTTTTTTTCAGATAAAAATTATGATACATATATATAGAGGACAGCACTCGCTCTATGATTGCTGAATAAATTCTTTACCACTGCTGACACGATTTTGGTGTGATGGCGTCTTACTGAGATTTTGGATTTGTTTGTGGGGGAAAGAGGTCTGCGCCTGCTGAAGTCCGCGTGGATCGTGGACAGGACTGTTTTCGATATATATATATACATTTGTTTTGTTTTGTACATTCACTGAGATAGTCTGTTTTCCCTTTCATGGTGGTCACATGACCTTTCAAGGAGGAGGGCTACAGGCGGGGCACTTTAGCACTTCAAAAGCACTGTAAAATTCACTAATGCCTTGCATGTGAACAAGGGCTGCAAAGCCCGAAACGCGTCGTGGTTGGTTGGTTAAGGGAAAAACTGGAAAAATAAAAAAACTTACCTGAAAGCTGTGGTCTGTCTCCTGCTTCGCCGGTCCTGTTGGATTGGAGGTGGTGTTACAGAGTTACTGTCGATATGTATATATATATATATATATATATATATATATATATATATATATATATATATATATATATATATATATATATATATATATATATATATATATATATATACATACATATATATATATTCACTAAAAAACATAGGTTTTAGGGGTGTTTTAGTTAGTTGAACATTTCACTTGTACAAAACCATTGAAATTCCTCCATTATAGTTAGTTTTACTAACTGTAACTCACGCGCCCCCAATCCCCTGCTGATGTCACATATTACATCATTCATGACATGGTCAGTGACATCACTGATGACATCTCATATGACATCACTGATGACATCATCCAGTGAATGTGGTTTGGTTCAATATTTAAATAAGTACATGTCCAAGAAAGTAGAAATATAAAAGGCAGTGTATGTGACAGTTGTTGTAGATAAGTAAGTATACATAAGACTCAGTGATTGTATGAGTGACTGTATCAAAAACTGTATACTTGTAATAGTGATTTTATAACACACTATGGGGTGGATTCGGATTCGGGAAAACCACTCCGAATAGCCGTTCAGAGCATTTTTCCCATACGATTCGTACCCTGCCACGTCCCCCGCATGTATGACGAAGTACGATTCGTACCGGGAGCAGGACTCCGTACGAATCGTACAGAGACCGTACGATTCAAATCTCCACACGATTCTCCCTCGAAACCCGCTGTACGCGACATCCGTACGGTTCGCGGCTGGTTTTTCTGACCCAGCAAGTACGATTTGTGTCGGGTACGCACCATACGACCCTTTTCCTACAACAGCCGAAAACAGCCGTAAAAGCAGAGTTCGCCTTGAAACAGGTACGGAACGTTCCCCCCCTGGGTACGTTGCCTACCCCCTATGATCGCAGGGGTACGGTACGTACCCCTGCAATCATGGGGGGTACGCACCGTACCCTGCGATCATGGTGCGTACGGACTGTACCCCATGTTCGCAGGGTGTACGGTGCGTGCACCCTGTGATCACAGGGGTATGATGCGTACACCCCATGATTGCAGGGTTACGCACCGTACCCCGCGATCATGGGGCGTACGGACCGTACAGTGTGTATTTGATTGTGTGCTTTTCTGTATGAATCGCCCTTACCTGACGTGGACCGTACAAATCGTGTCCTCATAACCCGTTCCGGATCGTACTCGTCGGGTCGTACGGCATGTGTACGAGTCGTACGGTTCACGGTTTCAGCCTTGCAATACATACGGATCGCGACGATTCGGACGGATTGACAAAATACTGATCGTACTACGTGACGCAGACGGACGGGTACGATTCGTACGGAGCAGGCTCCGGATGCGAATCGTACGGACGTTTTTTCTCCCGAATCGGAATCGACCCCTATGTATGAGTTACTGTCTATATTAATAAATAAAGTGGTGTTTGTATAATTGTGTAGCTTAGTAAATGTAAGTATGATCAATTGTTGGCATAAGTGAGTAGGATGACTGCATAAGTGAATAGGATGTGTACTGGTGTGTAATATCGATGTAGGTGTACAAGTATATTTAATAGTGTTCTATTGATCTTTGTTAGCATGTATGAGTGAATCTATAAGTAAGTGTTTAGATGTGTGTGTAGATGTAGGAATCACTGAGTGGGTTTTTAGAAACTTGTATTGGTGTGTCAATACTAAGCATAGGCGGAAAATCCGTTGCGATCGCGGATTTTGCGGATTTTCGGTAAATTCGCAATCCACGAACGCTCGTGAATTTACCGAAAAGCCGCAAATTCGCACTCAGCAGATTTTTTTTTCTTGGTGATACAATTTTGCGGCGCGCGGCGTTTACTTACCGTCATTCAGCGTTTGCCGAGTTGTTTTTCTCGATATTTTGCGAGTGCTGCGCCATTTTAGATCTTGCTGCGGGATCCCGCGGGAATTTGGCGAGCGCGATTACGTCATCGCGGCTTGCCAACTTGCACAACGAGAGTTTGTCAACGCGAGTACGCCGTGATCACGTATCGTGGGACTTCGCAATTGCGAGCTTGTAGATGCGGCGAGCAGCAACAATCTCGCACTCGCGAAAATACAAAATTTGCAATTCTGCACAAGAAATCCACCAGCAAGCAGCATAAACCTTCTGGAAATGATGATTTTTATCTGAATAACTCCTCAGGTTGACATTTGCCTGCACTTTTTTTGCGAGGAGTCCATTTTGGGGAGGGGGGGGTGGGAGGAAGGAAGTGACCCACAGTCTTCAACTTCCTGTTCCTGTCCAGCAGGCTCCTCCCAGTGCTTTGTCCATCTCCTGATCACTTTTAATTTGGATCTGGAGCTGGAAGGATTACTTTTTGTGGATGCTGCTGGATATTTGGATTTGAGGCCTTTTTGACTTTCTTTGGATCACTTTTGGATTAGAAATTTCACAAGTAAGTTTGTTTGGGGCATTACAGTTGCTGCAACTACAATTTTGGAATTTTCGATTTTTGGGCTGTTTTGGGGCCTTTTGCCCAGGGGTACTCAGTGGTGGGTGCACTGAGTCTTACTGTGGAGTGTTTTCAATTTAAACATCATGGAGGGGCTGGATGGCTTGGGATTGTGCTGATTTGTCTGTGATTTTTGTTTTTTTGGACTGTTGTTGTGGCCTTTTCACCAGGGGTAGTGAGTGTTGCATGGGCCTAGTCTTTCTGTGGGGTGTCTTGAATTTAAACATCATGGAGGGCCTGGATGGTTTGGGATTGTGCTGATTTTTCTGTGTTTTTCGATTTTTTGGGGTGTTCATGGGGACAGGCCATGTGGGTGGGGGCCATTTTGAGTGCTGGTACAGGCAGGCCATGTGCTGGGAGGCAAGTGGCCATTTTGAATGCAGGCAGTGTTGTTAGGCCTGCAACCATTTTGCCTAGTTTTCAACCTTTATGCCCAGGGGTAGTGAGGTTTGCATGGGCCTAGTATTTCCGTGGGGTGTCTTGAATTTAAACATCATGGAGGGCCTGGATGGTTTGGGATTGTGCTGATTTTTCTGTGATTTTCGTTTTTTTGGCCTGTTGTTGTGGCCTTTTCACCAGGGGTAGTGAGTGTTGCATGGGCCTAGTCTTTCTGTGGGGTGTCTTGAATTTAAACATCATGGAGGGCCTGGATGGTTTGGGATTGTGCTGATTTTTCTGTGATTTTCGTTTTTTTGGCCTGCTGTTGTGGCCTTTTCACCAGGTGTAGTGAGTGTTGCATGGGCCTAGTCTTTCTGTGGGGTGTCTTGAATTTAAACATCATGGAGGGCCTGGATGGTTTGGGATTGTGCTGATTTTTCTGTGATTTTCGTTTTTTTGGCCTGTTGTTGTGGCCTTTTCACCAGGGGTAGTGAGTGTTGCATGGGCCTAGTCTTTCTGTGGGGTGTCTTGAATTTAAACATCATGGAGGGGCTGGATGGCTTGAGATTGTGCTGATTTTTCTGTGATTTTCGTTTTTTTGGCCTGTTGTTGTGGCCTTTTCACCAGGGGTAGTGAGTGTTGCATGGGCCTAGTCTTTCTGTGGGGTGTCTTGAATTTAAAAATCATGGAGGGGCTGGATGTCTTGGGATTGTGCTGATGTTTCTGTGATTTTCGTTTTTTTGGCCTGTTGTTGTGGCCTTTTCACCAGGGGTAGTGAGTGTTGCATGGGCCTAGTCTTTCTGTGGGGTGTCTTGAATTTAAACATCATGGAGGGCCTGGATGGTTTCGGATTGTGCTGATTTTTCTGTGTTTTTCGATTTTTTGGGGTGTTCATGGGGACAGGCCATGTGGGTGGGGGCCATTTTGAGTGCTTGTACAGGCAGGCCATGTGCTGGGAGGCAAGTGGCCATTTTGAATGCAGGCAGTGTTGTTAGGCCTGCAACCATTTTGCCTAGTTTTCAACCTTTATGCCCAGGGGTAGTGAGTGATGCATGGGCCTAGTCTTTCTGTGGGGTGTCTTGAATTTAAACATCATGGAGGGCATGGAGGGCATGGGATTGTGCTGATTTTTCTGTGTTTTTGCGATTTTTTTGGGGTGTATAACTGAACTGATGTTCCTCTGTCTTCCATTGCACAAGACTCAAGAGAACCACCAGTGCCAGGAAGAAGTCCTGCAGCGGTGTGTGTGTGCAGCATAACGTCACGCGACGTCACGTCTGGCCACAGACAACTCTGCAACTCGTGCTGTTCTGACCTGCTCTGAAGAAGATGGCCCCAAAAAAAGTTACCCGTAGCTCCTCTAGCAAGAAAGTTGCCAGTAAGGAGCAGAAGAAGCAAGTTACCAAGGAGGCTGGTGAGCCGTCCGCCGCGTTTTTTGGGAGTAAAAAAAAAAGTACGCCTGCAGCAGCAGCGGGATCTGCTAGGGACCAAGCTGGGAGCAGCACCCCCGCACCATTGGGCTCAGTGCCGCCACCACCACCACCACACCAATTTAAGTCCAAGCCCTTGAGTGCTGCAGAGGCAGTCAGTGTACTTCTTCAATCACCATCGACCAGTGATGTTGGCTCATCGCAAGAAAGTAGCAGCAATGTCCCTGAATCAACACAGGTTGTTGTAACTCATCTGACAAGTGTTGAACAACCACAGTCGCAACAACAACCACATGTGCAAGTACAAGCCCAAGTACATGTGGAAGGAGAGGCAGCGCAAGGAGATGCGCAAGCAGAGGTGCATGGAGGGTCACAAGTGCCCACAATAGTTGTTCCTCCCGAAGTAGGGGCACATCAGGAAATCGACAATCAAGCCGAGGTATCATTTGAGGAAGCCACTCCTCCTGATGATCATTCATTGTCTTCCACATCCCTAGCAAGGAAAAGATCAAGGGGGGTGTCTACATCTTCTTCAAGCCCACCTCCTTCTGATGAACTGGATGAAAATTGGGAACCACCACGGCCGTCTGAGAGTGAGGCACATCATGATCTGACAAAGGTACTTAAGCGTAAAAGGAAGGTCGTCGAAAGACTTGTAGTTATGGAGTGTGATGAGGCTCAACAAGAAGTGGTGGATACTCCTGCTGATGAAGTCTCTCACCACGATGACGCAGTCATCATAAAGGTCACTGCAGCCCCAGCGGGCATGCAGCAAAAAGACATTTTGACCCTAGCCCGAGAAGCTGCTGAGCGTGATGATGTTGTCGACGAGGAGGCAATGGAAGAAACACCACAATCATTGGAGTTAACTAGTACACCAACACCTACCGCTTCCATATTTCTTAGTCGCCAGAAGGGACCTCCATCCACCTCGACCTCAATTAGTGGTGGTGAAAGTGCAAAACGTACTGAAGTTCGGCAATCCACATCCTCCACTTTATCTGGCATTAGCAGCAGGACCACCACCACCAGTATCGCCACCTCCTCCGGCCCCCAAAGACATTTCAAGTCCGCAGTTTGGGACTTCTTTAGTGTTTGCCCAAAAAAGGAAAACTTTGCCATTTGTAGCATTTGTAAGTTGGCAGTTAGTCGTGGTAAGTTTGGTTCCATCTATGGTACCAGAGGCCAGAGAGGTCATCTTGAAAGAAAGCACGCTGTCAAATGGTTTGCGCACCTACAGGCGATCAAGAAAGCCCGAATTGCATGTAATGCTGTTTCATCTGATGATGACGAGGAGGAAGAAGACGTGTCAAACACTTCACTTACACCCAGTACTCCTGTCAGCAGCACACCCCATGTGAGCCACACTAAGAGTGTGAGAGAGAGTGAGACACCAATGCGAAAAAGTTCATCAGCGAGCGTAACTGGGTCGAAGATATCATCATCATCATCATCCCGTAAATGCTTGGTCCAGGGCAACATTAAAAAGATGTTGTTTACAGAAGCGCAATATGAACGCAACCACCCACTGACGCATCTGTATAACACTAAGCTGGCTAAAATGCTAGCTCTGGACCTTCTCCCTTTTTCTTTTGTAGAAGGTGTTGGTTTTCTAGAATTAGTGGCAGCGCTCTGCCCTTAATGGAAGGTTCCTAGCCGGTTCTATTTTGCCAGAGTTGCGGTTCCAGCACTACATGAAGATGTGCTGGAGATAATTGGGGCAGCTTTGCAGAAGAGTGCTGTTCACACTATACATCTGACAACAGACATGTGGACCAGTGGCGCAGGCGCTGATTACATGTGCATCACTGCACACTGGGTCTCTTTTTCAGGGGTTAAAGCAAAGCTAAACGCAGGTGTTGACCCGGACCAAGTTTTTAAAGCTGCTCGGAAACATGCAACACTAGCCATGTTTGGTTTGGAGAAACGTCACACAGCACAAAACATTTTGGGTGAGTTTAACACAAAGGTCCTTGACTGGCTGTCCCCAAAAAAACGCCAGATTGGTTATGTTTCCACGGATAATGGCGCCAATGTAGTTAAGGCCATGGAGCTGGGTCAGTATTTCAGAGTGCCGTGTTTGGCGCACTGTATAAACCTGGTTGTCAAAAAATTCTTGAGTGATAAAGACAGTCAAGCGTACGAGGTAGTGGACACCTGCCGAAAAATGTGCAACCATTTTAGCCATTCTTTTAAGGCCCGGAAGCATCTGAGGAGCCTGCTACATGAACGTCGAATGCCAGCAAGGAGGACTGTAATTTGGGAAAAGCTATCCCATTGTTGTACATGCTGGAGCACCAACTGAAGGAGGTGTCTTCTGTGTTTCAAAAAGATGAAAAAAACAAAGACCCTTTTGTTTTGGTGGAGAAATTATTAGAGCGCCTACAAGGTGAGGAACGTCTTAAAATGATCCACTCAGACCAGCATTACATTTGTGCTACTATTCTGGATCCACGCTACAAAAAGGCGCTGGCAGGCCGAGCATTCTTTCCTTTTGCTGATGAAGATGTTACAAAGTACAAACGTTGGCTAGCCTTGTCAGCCAAGAGGTTTGAAAGAGAACGGCAGAAAATTGATGGAAAAGGCAGTACATCAGCATCAGCAGGCCATCCCCAGTCAAAACAATCCACTTCTGCACCTGTGGCTGTGGCACAAGTGACCTCTCAGTAAGCATGAGCGAATTTTGCGGATCTCGCGTTCGCGAATTTGCGGATTTTTGAACTCGCAATCCGCAAAATCCGCGAATTCTTGCGAATTTGCGGATTTTTTTTTTTTTTTGTGTTCGCAAGGATTTCTGCAAGTTCGCGAGGGTTTCGTACCAGTTCGCAATTGCGAACTTACATTTCGTCGCGCAACGGTCGCGAATTATGTTGTTTCTACGTCTGGTTCATCATCACAGGTTCCCAGCACCCTCTGTTTCACCACTGCAACCCTCTGTTACATCAATGCCACCCTCTGGTTCATCATTACTGTAGATTATGGGGGGGAAAAGCAAGCACACCATCCCTGCTTCAACTCAGATGAATTAATTTGGGGTTAGTTTATTAATGTGTCACTGTTTTAAAATTCCAGTCTGGCACCTGCTTCCTTATCTGTAATTTTGCTTTCTGTTGCAGTGCATTTTTTTTCCCCAGGACCTTCTTTGTGGCCTACTTGTAGCTATTGTATGAGCCTGCTGTGAGGGTCAGAGCAGGGTCATACAATTGTTGCAACTAGCAACTGAATTCTGGAGGGGCCCCAGTCAGGAAGCACTACCGGGAATTGGTACTAATGATGAGTTTGAACTCTTGCCCCTGCCGAGTGCTTTCACTTTTGAAAAACTCGTTTTTCTGCAATTTCGCGGGGTTCGCGGGGTGCGAACACGCGCAAGATCGGATTCGGAAGCCGCAAATTCGTGCGAATATGCAATTTGTTTTTTTTGCGGCGTGTTAGTTGGCAAGGTTTTGTGCGTTTTTGCGAGCCGCTCGTAGCGCAAGACGCGAAGTTACCCTCGCGGTCGTTCAAGGGCGCAGCCATCTTGTTTGCCTGACGTATTTCCGTTTCCGGGCGCGAAGTGTAATCTCGCAAAGTCCGCGGTTTGCCAGTACAGTCTCGCGCGTGTTCGCAAGGAAAATCTCGCGCGAACTTACCCGCGCGGTCGTGAACGGGCGCGGCCATCTTGTTTCTCATTCATTGCTATGGTTCTGGGCATGGTCTTTGTATCCTCTGTCAATCTCTGCCATCCTTTGCTTGTTTGAAGTTTTTTTTTATCTATTTTACTTATTATCTATCCCTCTATTTTTCTAGCCCTATATTTTTGTGTTTACTGCTACTTTTGGTTAATTTTAAACTACTTTTGTAAACTCTTTTCTTTTCTTCTCTTCCCTATTCTATTTTCTTTATTCCTTTCCGCCCAGACCATGGTGAAGGGAGCCGGGAAGCATCCCGAGAAGGGGAAGGGTCCCGCACCCCGTGTCCGGCTCCCGTGCGGGCGTTTGAGGGGGGAGCTAGTGATGCCACGGGAGATCTTTACCCCGGAGGAGGTGGCCCAACTCATTTTTTATGTTCAGCGCCGCCTCCCCAGGACCATCATGGGAGGCGGCAAGATCAGTGCCGGGTACGGGGCCCGGGAGCGCCGGAAGCGGTGGGAGAAGGTGTGCCAGGCCATTTACCACCACTCTCGGGTCTGGCGCACCTACAACCAGGCCACCCACCGCTGGACGGATGTCCTGACCCGTGAGCGAGATCTGCTCGACCTCCTTGGCCTTGAGATCCCCGGGCTTGGTGAGTAGTAGTAGCTATGTCTTTACTACTATGTTTTCTCCTGCTGTGTTATTATATTGCAAATTTTTGTTTTTTACCAAGAGCAATAATGCTGCTCATTACATTGTAGGTACATTTTATTTCAAAATCTTCTGTGCATTTCAGGTACACTGCTCTCCTTCTCAGTAGTGTTGCTACTATGCTTATTTGTTTTAGATTTTGTGTTCATTTCATTGGCCTGTGAAATTATGTATGAGTGTAGTTGAAAGAACTGCGCAATGCTACACACTAAGGTTCAGATTTTTAATTACCGGCGCATCCCTGCAAAGTTGCAGGGATGCGCCAGTAATTGTGCGTCACGCCACCATCACCCATGGTGCGCCGTATTACAATGCGGCGCGCCATGGGCCCAAAACGTCACCAAAGCGTTACGCATCTGTGCCGTAAAGGTGGCGCATTGCTGGATTTGCGTCGCAACGATGGTGCAGCTCCATCAATTCTCTGGGGTGCCCTATCTCCCCAATGCTGCGTCAAGCCGTACGTCTGCTTCAAGCAGGCGCAGGGTTTGAGTCACGCATCATTGTCCTCAAAGTGACTGATTGAAATCTTGTAGATTTCCCTCAGCCACTTTTAGGATGCGTTCCTGCGCAGGAACGCCCTCCCTTGCGCCGGAACACCCCTATTGGCGCAGGGCTTTACAACGTGATGCATCTCCCAGATGCGTCACGTTGTTAATATACGCCGCACCATTGCGCCTCTTTTGTGCTGTCGCTGCGTCACAAAAGTCACGCAACAATGGAGCAAAAGAGCCGCAAGGGCCTTATAAATCAGCCCCTACAGACTCAAGTCCAGTCCTTCCTTTGTACACATGGCGATAAGAAGAAATAGTGGTGGTGGATTAATAGTTTGAGTATTTTAATGACTGTTGAATGTAGTAGGAAACTTTAGTGTTGTCGCTGATCTTCAATCACGATGGACTTTGGCTGTCACTTTGCGTGCTGCGGACTGCTGCCTGCCAATCCTAGGCAAACCTTTTTAGTACTTTGTTTAGTGAGTTACATAGGGTAGTTTCCAATTCGACGGTCCGCAAATCAAGCAATACTAAAGTAATGACGTAGTCGACCACATGAGATTGGTCAATAATATATCCCGTGGAGTCGTTCCCTATTTGCTATTTCGCAAAAATATTTTGTTACTTTGTTAGTTCTTTTTTAAATGTTTGATTTGGTTGAGAAATAAATATCATCCATGTTTTCTGTTTTTCTTTCTTTCATGTTGTACATCAGCTTCCCCCAGGGGCAAGAGGAGGACACAGGAGGAGGAGGAGGAGGGTGCTGTTGTCGATGCAGGCCAGGACCGGGCAGTCGAGGGCTCCTTTGCTGGCCCCAGTAAGTTTTAATTTTAATATAGAGTACTTATTTTTTCCTAGCGTTCCTCATTCGATTTTTTCTAAATCGTCTTTGATCTTCTTGTAGACAGGATCTAAATTCTTATCCCTATGACTCCGTGTGGTATTACTAGATTATTCTTATTAGTCTGTCTGTGTAGCTAACTAAGATTGCACATTTGGCATTTCCATTGGACTCCCATTCTAGTCAGCAATAGCTCTATGCACTGAGTGTAGTCCTCTGGGATTGTCCATAATGTCTTTTCAAGTATTCTAAATGTTTATGCTTTGACCATTGCCAACAATAAAAAGGTGAATGACCACCACCAAGAAATAATAAGATACTACTTTACTTTTGGTTTGGATAGGACAATCCATTCTACTACTGTTGCAGGGACAAATCTGCACAAACAGAACTATGGACACTAAATAATGCATCGCTTAGCTTATCAATTATAATAGGTGCTGTAACTGTTAGACTTTCCACATACCTCAGTGATAACAGACTTTGTAGTTGAACCCCCAATCTCCTTACTGACTAGATAGTGTGGCAGAGTCATTTCGCTCCCAAAGTCACCGATGGCAGAGGCACGGACTCATGCTTGCAAAAATTCGAAAACCTTTAGCTCATCCACTCTAGTCTGGAGGACCAAAAACCACAGAGTCTATTTAAGTTTAAAAGCTTTATTAAAAGTAAACACATTTATTAAATTCAAGTTTGTCATAAAAGTGAACGTGTAACTGAAAATGGAAAAGTGCTTAGTGCTGACGATTAATTGGACACATTTCTTGTGGTCGAGCCGAGCTCTCACCTGGTTTGAACTTGATCCTGCTCGTGTTCTTAGAAGTCAAGGTTCTGTCTGTTAGGAGAAAAAGTGGTGCGTGTTAAAAAGTAAAAAGCAAACATTCATCAGTTGTGCCAAAAAGTGCAGCAAGACAACAGCCTTCCCTGGAAAAAGGGACATTTTTACTCTAGAGTACACAGTCAAAAATTATTAAATTGTACACTTTTTTTCACATTTCTTTCTTCCTCCTAGACCAAATATTATATAGTAGTGAGTGGTGTATTCTAACATTATTAAATGTACTTTGTAGGTGGAACATCTGGAGACGGGGCCAGCGCGGAGGTGGTGGCATTGGACGAGGAGGACAACTCTGGGGAGGAGGCGGTGCAAGTGCCGGAAAAGGACATGCCTGTGAGGGTTCACACGGTGGTGGCGGGCAGAGGTAAGCTATACATTCCTTAGTCATTGAGATTGAAGACTGCAGAGTGTGCTTTCTGCACGGGTGTATTATAAAAAAAGCAGGTAGTAGCCTCCTCTAAATGTACTTCGACTTAGCTGTGAAGTTTTTGGCGAGAAGAATCCCAATCAGATCTGAGGTGAACTTGATGGATGGGATGAACGAAAAGCGAAAGAAGGGTGTAAGTAAGTGTGGAAGCACGAGAAATGTAATGATGACTGGCAAAGAAGAATGATATGTGTTTGCTTGGTCCCCGAGGTGGCTGGGAAGGTAAGAAAATGGTATGGTGCATGGCTGGGTGAATGATGAAGCAAGGATGGGTGGAAGGAGAACAGCCTGGGTGGGTGAGACAGAAACTGTATGTCTGCAATATACTTTGAATGGATGGATGCCTGGATCATTCATGGTACTATCTGACTCTTAGATAGCATATGTGAATCTAGAGAGAGTAGACGGTCACTGGATGAACTAAGTGTTACTTTGAAGAGCATGTAACACCGCACCCGCACGTCCGTTCCAGTGTAGGAAAGGCAAGGAAAAGAAGTTGTAACGTTGTCCAAAGACTACCATGAATAGTAGCAGTAGTTTGTATTGCAACTGCAAGCACAGCATATATCCAGTTATTACGGTGGGCACTCCCTACCTCCCTTAATAACTTTAGTTTAGTAGTAGTACGTCATTCATGTGTGGGGGTATCACTGTTCACTCAATAATAAGCAAAGCACCTAAAGTCATCCCATATGTCATCAAATACATCCCATGTGAAGTGATAGATAATCAGATAATTTAGCTTCTTCATTTTCCTTTTCTAATACTCATTTGCACTGTAGGGTGAAAGCTAAATTAATTAAGCAGTAGCCCTTTTAACAGAGTATTCTCAGTGCCACCCGTAATAGAAAAGTAAGAGCTTCACCACCTGCATGTACTGGACCGGTACAGTAACGCAAGTCTGTCTCACTCACCATGGTGTGCGTCTGTTTTTCTCGGGTGCAAGTTCACTGCGCTGGCATTATGCCGGCTTGCATAAGATAACGTACCAATTTTCCTAAACAAGAGAGAAGAAGAAGAATAAGAGTGGTGTACTGTCATAGTCGACTGTAATAGAAGTCCATAGTGCTCGTAGAATTTGTTCCTTAAACTCCCACTAATGTTAGAGCAAGGATGAAGAAGTCGGAGGTTACATAGATACTGTCCTCAATAGTTATGCACTGTGCTTTCAATTTGCTACTTGTACTGTGACAACTTTCTGCTCAATCATTTTGTGTTAATCTTAAGGAGCATTGGTTACAGACTATGTCTTTCTTTTTTCATGTAGTTGCTCCTTCCAAATCCAAGACACCATCAAGGAGGAAGGAGCAGGCTCGAATGGCCCGGCAACGGAGGCTGGATGCCACTGTTGCTGAATATCGGCGGCTGGTGGCCCTGGAGGAGGAGGAGACGCAGTCTGGAACAACAACAACGTCCACTGGGACAGCTGCCTCCTCCTCCGTGCGGGCTGCCAGCCAGCGCAGTGCTCCAGCGGTACGGAGCCGGGCTACCAAAGCCAAACGCCACCGCCCAGCAGCAAAGAAAGCAGCTGCCCCTCACAGGATTTGCAAGGCACACCGGCGCCGCTTATCCCTCAGACTGTCCTACCTGGAGCAGGAGGTCCATAATTATAAGAACGTGGTGGAGGGCCTCCGCTTCGAACTTGCCACCCTCCGCAAGGAGCATGATGCCCTGGCTGCTAATTCCAACAGCACCCTGCCATAGTGTCCCTTGCCCCTTTTTTAGAGACTTTTGGGGGGTGGGAATTGGGAGTTGTGATTTTTGGGGACTTTTGAAGGACAATCGTTGGGGTTAGGGAGGGTCTTGCGGGAGATTCTTTTGTTAGGGCTATAAAAATATACTTTTTGAAACTTTATCTGACCATACCTGTTTTTTACTGCTTTTGAGTCTGGTGGGTGGGGGTTTAACATAACAGTAAGTTTGTTTTCCTGAATAGTCCTAGGACTTTAGTAGTACTACCGTCAATCAAATCTCTCGTCTCTCCTAATACTCCATTATACTACCTCCAACCAAACGCCTATCTTACCTGTAATTTCTGTTTGCAAGTAGGGCTAGGCCCAGGGCTGGCTCCACGGGAAACAGCAAATAAGGTTGGCAATCCTGGGCGGATAAAATTTCCTCATAGCGGTGGTACTAGTGGTGTGACACAGTGGCAGTTGCTTGCCTATGAAAAAAAGAAAATGAAATCTGGTTTGTCCTCCTGAGCAATACAAAGGTACAATACAGAATATAGCAGGTGACAGAAGTACACTAGAACAGTGCCACGTTGTAGCCTAACAAATGTTAAAGTATAACTAATTCGGTTGAAGTTCTTTGACATTAGCCATGGGTCTTTGTCAAGCAGAGTAAGAATATATCCTCGGATTTCTTCACCAGCCTGTTGCTATCACCTTATCCTCCCCAGCAAGTGTGTGGATTTATTGCTGTAATTTAGTCACACATCAATCAAAACCACACAGCCCGGGGGAAGAGGGTTAGGGTTTGAAAAATGGATGGGTACGGGGGTTTTTGGGAAAGGTTTTGGGAGACAAGAAAAAGTAGCACAGCATGGACGAACAATTGTGAACATAAACAAATCTTTGGGTACAAACCTATCCATCAATCTTTGAAAGTGCATACACTACTGTAACTGCATGCATGTCAGTTAAAAGTAATTAGTACTTTCGACAACTGTGGAAGAAAGAATGCGACAGTACAGGGCGTGGGTGGAAATATTGATAACTATATTCAACATAAGGTCTCTGTAGCCAGATACCTGAGAGCCTTGCTGGTCACTATAAATCCATTCACAACAACACTCAATGGGGTTGGTCTGGAAGGTGTCAGGTTTACTCCCCGTGATCCAGTCGATGCAAATATGGTTCCACTTCCAAATGTCACCAACACCCAGAAGTGTAAACACAGGGTGTTCGAGGCATTAGGCGGGGGAGAAAAATAACAAACTAAAATAAAAAATGTGGGATGGGTAAAGGTAGGGTCAGCAGGGAAAGGATACCTGTAACAGAAGACAAGACAGGCATCAGTGAAGTGCTGTCCTAACATACAAGGGTACTCTCATATAGTCTCACTAAATAGTCTGCAAGTCTCCCGCCTACTCATGGGAAATGTAGTTTCATAGTACGGTAGGCGCTTAGGGGCTGCGTAACCTGACAGAAGGTATAGTAGATAGAAAAGGAGAAATTGCTTTTTTTCTAGGTGTCCCCTCACTCACCAGGGTTGCCCCTTGGTGACATGCTTCATCATTGGGGCCATCCCAGTCCTCTACGGCCTGGGGCGTGCTGCGACTTGCGAATTACGTAGGAGCACTTACAAATGACTATGTGTGGTGCAGATGTGATAGTGGAGTGGACTAAGTGATGTGTTAAGGGATCAATGTAGAAGCAGAGAGAGAGCCAAGAAATGCAGTCACAGTCAGAGAAAAAGGCAAGGGATACTGTATCTATGTGGTTGTAGTGGTCCTGTTGGAAGTGGTAAGTAAGTTGCCCGCAGAAAAAAAATCCTCCTATTAGCGGCACTCCTCCATTGCAGCCGACGCTTCGTCCATCGATGTTGGTCACCAGAAGACACCCTGTCCACTGCCTGCCTGATGCTGAATTGTGGCTCGCTACTGTGAAGCCTGACTCCATCCTTTTTTCCCCATTGCAGAGACTGAAACCCGGCCTGTAATTATTCAACGAAAAACAGGAAGTGATATAATATTACAACACCACTGATAAATAAATATAAGGTATGTAGGCTGTGGAGTGCAAAAAGTCACAATTTGTTTTTCCTAGTAGACAGTACAATGTTTTTGAAAGTGCGTACTCTGAGTCACCTTTTGAAGGATAAATAAGTATGGGCAAATTAATGTATCGGATCTTGCCCCTCAAGCTAGGTGTACTGTAAACTGTGTTTTAGAACAAAATTAGATCTTCCTAGCAGTGCTCCCACCCAGACCCTTACTAAAGCCAGTCGCAAAAATGTAGAAGACCCCCAATCAAATCTCAAAAAACGAGGCCTAGCAGAAAACTGGTGACAAAACTTACTTTGAAAGTAAAAGTAGGCCGAAGTACCCTAATTACCCATTACCCACCGTGGATTGCATTCAAACCACTTGCAAGCAACCAAGCAAAAGTAGCCATAGCCAGCATCGCTCCAAGACTCGAAATCCCCCCCACTCAAACACATGCAATAGAAATACTGCTAACCCTAACGAACCCTAAGTTAAGAATAGTGGCAAAGGCTTTCTTTAACTATGCCAAATCCCCCCTTTCCCACCATGGATTTTCTTCAAATGACTTGCAACCAAAATTACACATTCTCACGAGTGCTCTAAGACCCCAGAACTCAGTTTGAAAAATCTAGAACACCCCGAAACACATGCAATCCTGCTGCTAGGGCTAACCCTAACGAACCCTAAGTTACAAAAAGTGCCAAAACTAAAGGCTTTTCCGCGCGGATTTTGTCCCAACCACTTCTACCCGGTATTAGACCTTCCCAGGAATGCCCCAAGACCCGGCAACCCACCCGCCAAGAAGCGTAACACCCCCAAACAGGCCAAAAGCAAAATCTCATACTTGCAATATTTCTGGGCCTTCGGTCCAAACGCGCTGCGTAGCTAGGCCATAAGTCGGGGTTGGCACGACGGATTTCCTGAAAAGCAAATGCAATCAAGATTAGAGTGTCCCAGCAGTGCTCCCAGACCACGAAACTCACCCGCAAACAGACGGAACCCCCCCTAAGAGCACCTCAAAGGCAAGCAAGTCATCAAAAACACAAAAAAAATTCCGCCTGGGATTTGGTCCAAAACACTTTTATCCGGTATTAGAGCTTCCCAGCAATGGCCCCAGAGCCGTCAACCCAGGAGAAAACGAGTAGAAGACCCCCAAACAGCCAAAGAGCAAAAGTACAAAAATGGGGACTTAGTCACTTTTTCACAAATTTCCCAAATCACTCCGCGCGCGCTCTGCAGCTAGGCCCTAAGTCCCCTCAGCCACCATGGATTTGCTTCAAACCTCTTGCAAAGTAAAGTATATATAGCCAGCAGTGCTCCCACACCACGAAACTCACCCACAAACACCAGGAAGCCCCCCAAACAGGCCCCCGAAAACGCTACATAGAGCAAAATGTCAGAAATAGCCCAAAAAAAAATCGGCCTGGATTTTGTCCCAACCACTTCTACCCGGTATTAGACCTTCCCAGGAATGCCCCAAGACCCGGCAACCCACCCGCCAAGAAGCATAACACCCCCAAACAGGCCAAAAGCAAAATCTCATACTTGCAATATTTCTGGGCCTTCGGTCCAAACGCGCTGCGTAGCTAGGCCATAAGTCGGGGTTGGCACGACGGATTTCCTGAAAAGCAAATGCAATCAAGATTAGAGTGTCCCAGCAGTGCTCCCAGACCACGAAACTCACCCGCAAACACCAGGAAGCCCCCCAAACAGGCCCCCGAAAACGCTACATAGAGCAAAATGTCAGAAATAGCCCAAAAAAAAATCGGCCTGGATTTTGTCCCAACCACTTCTACCCGGTATTAGACCTTCTCAGGAATGCCCCAAGACCCGGCAACCCACCCGCCAAGAAGCATAACACCCCCAAACAGGCCAAAAGCAAAATCTCATACTTGCAATATTTCTGGGCCTTCGGTCCAAACGCGCTGCGTAGCTAGGCCATAAGTCGGGGTTGGCACGACGGATTTCCTGAAAAGCAAATGCAATCAAGATTAGAGTGTCCCAGCAGTGCTCCCAGACCACGAAACTCACCCGCAAACACCAGGAAGCCCCCCAAACAGGCCCCCGAAAACGCTACATAGAGCAAAATGTCAGAAATAGCCCAAAAAAAAATCGGCCTGGATTTTGTCCCAACCACTTCTACCCGGTATTAGACCTTCCCAGGAATGCCCCAAGACCCGGCAACCCACCCGCCAAGAAGCATAACACCCCCAAACAGGCCAAAAGCAAAATCTCATACTTGCAATATTTCTGGGCCTTCGGTCCAAACGCGCTGCGTAGCTAGGCCATAAGTCGGGGTTGGCACGACGGATTTCCTGAAAAGCAAATGCAATCAAGATTAGAGTGTCCCAGCAGTGCTCCCAGACCACGAAACTCACCCGCAAACACCAGGAAGCCCCCCAAACAGGCCCCCGAAAACGCTACATAGAGCAAAATGTCAGAAATAGCCCAAAAAAAAATCGGCCTGGATTTTGTCCCAACCACTTCTACCCGGTATTAGACCTTCCCAGGAATGCCCCAAGACCCGGCAACTCACCCGCCAAGAAGCATAACACCCCCAAACAGGCCAAAAGCAAAATCTCATACTTGCAATATTTCTGGGCCTTCGGTCCAAACGCGCTGCGTAGCTAGGCCATAAGTCGGGGTTGGCACGACGGATTTCCTGAAAAGCAAATGCAATCAAGATTAGAGTGTCCCAGCAGTGCTCCCAGACCACGAAACTCACCCGCAAACACCAGGAAGCCCCCCAAACAGGCCCCCGAAAACGCTACATAGAGCAAAATGTCAGAAATAGCCCAAAAAAAAATCGGCCTGGATTTTGTCCCAACCACTTCTACCCGGTATTAGACCTTCCCAGGAATGCCCCAAGACCCGGCAACCCACCCGCCAAGAAGCATAACACCCCCAAACAGGCCAAAAGCAAAATCTCATACTTGCAATATTTCTGGGCCTTCGGTCCAAACGCGCTGCGTAGCTAGGCCATAAGTCGGGGTTGGCACGACGGATTTCCTGAAAAGCAAATGCAATCAAGATTAGAGTGTCCCAGCAGTGCTCCCAGACCACGAAACTCACCCGCAAACACCAGGAAGCCCCCCAAACAGGCCCCCGAAAACGCTACATAGAGCAAAATGTCAGAAATAGCCCAAAAAAAAATCGGCCTGGATTTTGTCCCAACCACTTCTACCCGGTATTAGACCTTCCCAGGAATGCCCCAAGACCCGGCAACCCACCCGCCAAGAAGCATAACACCCCCAAACAGGCCAAAAGCAAAATCTCATACTTGCAATATTTCTGGGCCTTCGGTCCAAACGCGCTGCGTAGCTAGGCCATAAGTCGGGGTTGGCACGACGGATTTCCTGAAAAGCAAATGCAATCAAGATTAGAGTGTCCCAGCAATGCTCTCAGACCACGAAACTCACCCACAAACAGACGGAACCCCCCCTAAGAGCACCTCAAAGGCAAGCAAGTCATCAAAAACACAAAAAAATTTCCGCCTCGGATTTGGCACAAACCACTTTTAGTGCTTCCCAGCAATGGCCCCAGACCCGTCAACTCACCTGCAAAGAGGTAGAACAACACCCCCACAAGTGCTGAGTCTTTCTTCATTGGGCGTAAACCAGCCCTCTGCTTTGATGGAAATAGGAGTCTGGAGGAGGAGGATAGAGGACCATGTTCTTCTGAACTTGTGAACCTGAGGAATGCAGACTGCGGCACCTTCTAATAAATTAGCAAACAAGTGAAGACAGTTCTGCTGATGGGCTTGTTTTTGTGATTATCTGATTAAAGTTTGAATTATATTAACTGTGCACAACAAAGAAAGACAGACACACAGGAATAAAAGTGAATAAGGATGAAAAAGAAAGTTATTGATTCGTTGTCTCATTTTCAGGGCTCGAAGTCGGTATCACGGTCCAGGAATAAGAATAAGGCTTCGTCATCATACTCTGCGAATTCAGCCAGGGTGAGGTCAGTCACAGTGCCACCTGACAGAGTAGAAATTCCCTCATCTATGGTGCTGGCCACCTCCTCTTCATCCGGCACGCTCTCTCGTACTCTTATATCTGGTGGTATGAGGTGCTGATTCATCTTGATCATTGTTAACCTCTCCACATTTTTGGGCGAGAGGCGGCTCCGTTTGGGAGTTACAATCCCACCAGCCGCACTGAAAACCCGTTCAGAAGACACACTTGTGAGTGGGCAAGACAAGTAGTTTAAAGCCAGGTTGGTGAGCTGTGGCCACAATTCTTTTTTCCCATGCCAATACGCCAATGGGTCAGAATTAACATAGACCTCTGTGGAGTCATTCAGATAGTCCTTCACCATCGACTCAAGGTCCTCCTCCAAGGTTCCTCCACTTTGCGTAGCTCTTGCTGTGCCTCTGACCTTTTGAGAACCAAACCCACGCAGAGCTAGCCAATCCTCTTCAGCCTCCAATGTTTCTGTTGTCTTTCGTGCAGATGATCCGGTTGCCGGTGTCTTTAACGGCTGAGAGGTCACTTGTGCCAAAGCCACAGGTGCAGAAGTGGATTGTTTTGACTGGGGATGGCCTGCTGATGTACTGCCATTTCCTTCAATTTCCAGCCGTTCTGTTTCAAACTTCTTGGCTGACAAGGCTAGCCAACGTTTGTACTTTGTAACATCTTCATCAGCAAAAGGAAAGAATGCTCTGCCTGCCAGCGCCTTTTTGTAGCGTGGATCCAGAATAGTAGCACAAATGTAATGCTGTTCTGAGTGGATCTTTTGAAGACGTTCATCACCTTGTAGGAGCTCTAATAATTTCTCAGCCAGAAGCAAAGAGTCTTTCTTTTTGTCATCTTTTCGAAACACAGAACACACCTCCTTCAGTTGGTCCTCCAGCATGTACAACAATGGGATAGCTTTTCCCAAATTAGAGTCCTCCTTGCTGACTGCACGTGTGAAGACCTCAAAAGGACGAAGCATGCGTGTTAGGCTTTCAACTATGTTCCATTGCGGCCCACCCATCCTCAGCTCCTCTATACCCTCTTTCAAGAAATATTGATCGAGTTGCGTATACTGCTCATACAGACGCTCAAGCATGTAGAAGGTTGAGTTCCAACGTGTTACCACCTCCTGGATGAGTGCTTTCACTGGCATTTGACATTGATATAGCATGCTCCTCAGCTGCTTGCGGGCCTTAAAAGAATGCCTGAAATGCTTGCAAATTTTTCGGCAGTTCTCCAATACACTGTACGCTGCACTGCGTTTATTACCCAAGAATTTTTGGACAACCAGGTTTATACAGTGCGCCAAACACGGCACTCTGAAATAGTAACCGTCCCTCATGGCCTTAACTATATTGGAGCCATTGTCCGTGGAAACATAACCAACCTTGCGTTTTAGTGGGGACAGACAGTTAAGGACCTTTGTGTTAAAGACATCCAAAATGTTTTCTGCTGTGTGACGTTTCTCCAAACCAAACATGGCTAGTGTTGCATGTTTCCGAGCACCTTTAAAAACAATGTTAGTGTCAACACCTGAGTTTAGCTTTGCTTTAGCCCCTGAAAAAGAGACCCAGTGTGCAGTGATGCACATGTAATCAGCGCCTGCGCCACTGGTCCACATGTCTGTTGTCAGATGTATAGTGTGAACAGCACTCTTCTGCAAAGCTGCCCCAATCACCTTCAGAACATCTTCATGTAGTGCTGGAACCGCAACTCGGGCAAAATAGAACCGGCTAGGAACCTTCCATTTAGGGCAGAGCGCTGTCACTAATTCTAGAAAACCAACCCCTTCTACAAAAGAAAAAGGGAGAAGGTCCAGAGCTAGCATTTTAGCCAGCTTAGTGTTATACAGACGGGTCATTGGGTGGTTGCGTTCATATTGCGCTTCTGTAAACAACATCTTTTTAATGTTGCCCTGGACCAATGATTTACGGGATGATGATGATCTCTTCGACCCAGTTACGCTCGCTGATGAACTTTTCCGCATTGATGTCTCACTCTCTCCCACACTCTTAGTGTGGCTCCCATGGGGTGTGCTGCTGACATGGGAACTGGGTGTAAGTGAAGTGTTTGAATCGTCTTCTTCTACCTCCTCGTCATCAGCAGATGACAAATCAACGTTTTCATTACGTGCAATTCCGGCTTTCTTGACCGCCTCTAGGTGCGGAAACCATTCGACAGCGTGCCTTCTCTCAAGATGACCTCTCTGGCCTCCGGTACCATAGTTAGAACCAAGCTTACCACGACTAAATCGAAGCTTACAAAGGCTACAAATGGCTACGTTTTCCTTTTTTGGGCAAACACTAAAGAAGTCCCAAACTGGAGACTTGAAATGTCTTCGGGGGCCGGAGGAGGCGGCGATACTGGTGGTGGTGGTCCTGCTGCTAATGACAGATGAAGTGGAGGATGTGGATTGCCGAACTTCAGTACATTTTGCACTTTCACCACCACGAATTGAGGTCGAGGACGAGGTGGGTACCTTCTTGCGAAGAAATATGGAAGCGGTAGGTTTTGGTGTACTACTTAACTCCAAATCTAATGATTCCATTTCCATTGCCTCCTCGCCGACATCATCATCACGCTCAGCAGCTTCTCGGGATAGGGTCAAAATGTCTCTTTGCTGCATGCCCGGTGGGGCTGCAGTGACCTTTGTGATGACTGGCTCGTCGTCATCGTGAGAGGCTTCATCACCAGCAGTATCTGTCACTTCTTGTTGAGCCTCATCACACTCCATAGGTTTGAGTTTTTGGACGACCTTCCTTTTACGCTTAGGAGGTACCGGTGTCAGATCATGGTGTGCCTCTGCCTCACTGTCAGACCGCAGTTGTGGTTCCCAAGACAGATCACTTGCACCAGAACGAGGTGGGCTTGAAGAAGATGTAGACACCCCCCTTGATCTTTTCCTTGCTAGGGATGTGGAAGACAATGAATGATCATCAGGAGGAGTGGCTTCCAATGATACCTCAGCTTCATTGTCGATTTCCAAATGTGCCCCTACTTCGGGAGGAACAACTATTGTGGGCACTTGTGAACGTCCATGCACCTTTGCTTGCGCATCTCCTTTTGCTGCCTCTCCTTCCACATGTACTTGGGCGTGTACTTGCACATGGTGTTGTTGTTGCGGCTGTGGTTGTTCAACACTTGTCAGATGAGTTACAACAACCTGTGTTGATTCAGGGACATTGCTGCTACTTTCTTGCGATGAGCCAACATCACTGGTCGATGGTGATTGGAGAAGTACACTGACTGCCTCTGAAGCACTCAAGGGCTTTGACTTAAGTTGGCGTGGTGGTGGAGGCACTGAACCCAATGGAGCAGGGGTGCTGCTCTCAGGTTGGTCCCCAGCAGATCCTGCTGCTGCAGGCGTACTTTTTTTTTTGCTCCCAAAAAAAGTGGCGGGTGGCACACCAGCCTCCTTGGTAACTTGCTTCTTCTGCTCCTTACTAGCAACTTTCTTGCTAGAGGAGCTACGGAGAACTTTCTTTGGGGCCATCTTCTTCAGAGCAGGTCAGACAGCAGGCCGCAGTTGCACGAATTGTAGAGTTGTCTGAGGCCAGACGTGACGTCGCGTGACGTTATGCTGCACACACACACCGCTGCAGGACTTCTTCCTGGCACTGGTGGTTCTCTTGAGTCTTGTGCACCTAAAAAAATGGAAGACAGAGGAACATCAGTTCAGTTATAGAGCACAAAAAAATCGAAAAACACTGCAAAATCAGCACAATCCCAATCCATCCATGCCCTCCATAATGTTTAAATTCAAGACAACCCACAGAAAGACTAGGCCCATGCAAGACTCACTACCCCTGGGCATAAATAAAGGTTGAAAAGTAGGCAAAATGGTTGGAGGCCTAACAACAAAGCTTGCATTCAAAATGGCCACTTGCCTGCCAGCACATGGCCAGTGCCTGTAGCTGCACTCAAAATGGCCACCAGCCACATGGCATGTCCCTCCCCATGAACACCCCTAAAAATCGAAAAACACTGCAAAATCAGCACAATCCCATTCCATCCATGGCCTCCATGATGTTTAAATTCAAGACAGCCCACAGAAAGACTAGGCCCATGCTAGACTCAAATACCCCTGGTGAAAAGGCCACAAGTACAGGCCCAAAAATCGAAAAACACTGCAAAATCAGCACAATCCTATTCCATCCATGGCCTCCATGATGTTTAAATTCAAGACAGCCCACAGAAAGACTAGGCCCATGCTAGACTCAAATACCCCTGGTGAAAAGGCCACAAGTACAGGCCCAAAAATCGAAAAACACTGCAAAATCAGCACAATCCTATTCCATCCATGGCCTCCATGATGTTTAAATTCAAGACAGCCCACAGAAAGACTAGGCCCATGCTAGACTGAAATACCCCTGGTGAAAAGGCCACAAGTACAGGCCCAAAAATCGAAAAACACTGCAAAATCAGCACAATCCCATTCAATCCATGGCCTCCATGATGTTTAAATTCAAGACAACCCACAGAAATACTAGGCCCATGCAAGACTCACTACCCCTGGGCATAAATAAAGGTTGAAAAGTAGGCAAAATGGTTGGAGGCCTAACAACAAAGCCTGCATTCAAAATGGCCACTTGCCTGCCAGCACATGGCCAGTGCCTGTAGCTGCACTCAAAATGGCCACCAGCCACATGGCATGTCCCTCCCCATGAACACCCCCAAAAATCGAAAAACACTGCAAAATCAGCACAATCCCATTCCATCCATGGCCTCCATGATGTTTAAATTCAAGACAGCCCACAGAAAGACTAGGCCCATGCTAGACTCAAATACCCCTGGTGAAAAGGCCACAAGTACAGGCCCAAAAATCGAAAAACACTGCAAAATCAGCACAATCCTATTCCATCCATGGCCTCCATGATGTTTAAATTCAAGACAGCCCACAGAAAGACTAGGCCCATGCTAGACTCAAATACCCCTGGTGAAAAGGCCACAAGTACAGGCCCAAAAATCGAAAAACACTGCAAAATCAGCACAATCCTATTCCATCCATGGCCTCCATGATGTTTAAATTCAAGACAGCCCACAGAAAGACTAGGCCCATGCTAGACTGAAATACCCCTGGTGAAAAGGCCACAAGTACAGGCCCAAAAATCGAAAAACACTGCAAAATCAGCACAATCCCATTCAATCCATGGCCTCCATGATGTTTAAATTCAAGACAACCCACAGAAATACTAGGCCCATGCAAGACTCACTACCCCTGGGCATAAATAAAGGTTGAAAAGTAGGCAAAATGGTTGGAGGCCTAACAACAAAGCCTGCATTCAAAATGGCCACTTGCCTGCCAGCACATGGCCAGTGCCTGTAGCTGCACTCAAAATGGCCACCAGCCACATGGCATGTCCCTCCCCATGAACACCCCCAAAAATCGAAAAACACTGCAAAATCAGCACAATCCCATTCAATCCATGGCCTCCATGATGTTTAAATTCAAGACAACCCACAGAAAGACTAGGCCCATGCTAGACTCAAATACCCCTGGTGAAAAGGCCACAAGTACAGGCCCAAAAATCGAAAAACACTGCAAAATCAGCACAATCCTATTCCATCCATGGCCTCCATGATGTTTAAATTCAAGACAGCCCACAGAAAGACTAGGCCCATGCTAGACTCAAATACCCCTGGTGAAAAGGCCACAAGTACAGGCCCAAAAATCGAAAAACACTGCAAAATCAGCACAATCCTATTCCATCCATGGCCTCCATGATGTTTAAATTCAAGACAGCCCACAGAAAGACTAGGCCCATGCTAGACTCAAATACCCCTGGTGAAAAGGCCACAAGTACAGGCCCAAAAATCGAAAAACACTGCAAAATCAGCACAATCCTATTCCATCCATGGCCTCCATGATGTTTAAATTCAAGACAGCCCACAGAAAGACTAGGCCCATGCTAGACTCAAATACCCCTGGTGAAAAGGCCACAAGTACAGGCCCAAAAATCGAAAAACACTGCAAAATCAGCACAATCCCATTCAATCCATGGCCTCCATGATGTTTAAATTCAAGACAACCCACAGAAATACTAGGCCCATGCAAGACTCACTACCCCTGGGCATAAATAAAGGTTGAAAAGTAGGCAAAATGGTTGGAGGCCTAACAACAAAGCCTGCATTCAAAATGGCCACTTGCCTGCCAGCACATGGCCAGTGCCTGTAGCTGCACTCAAAATGGCCACCAGCCACATGGCATGTCCCTCCCCATGAACACCCCCAAAAATCGAAAAACACTGCAAAATCAGCACAATCCCATTCAATCCATGGCCTCCATGATGTTTAAATTCAAGACAACCCACAGAAAGACTAGGCCCATGCTAGACTCAAATACCCCTGGTGAAAAGGCCACAAGTACAGGCCCAAAAATCGAAAAACACTGCAAAATCAGCACAATCCTATTCCATCCATGGCCTCCATGATGTTTAAATTCAAGACAGCCCACAGAAAGACTAGGCCCATGCTAGACTCAAATACCCCTGGTGAAAAGGCCACAAGTACAGGCCCAAAAATCGAAAAACACTGCAAAATCAGCACAATCCTATTCCATCCATGGCCTCCATGATGTTTAAATTCAAGACAGCCCACAGAAAGACTAGGCCCATGCTAGACTGAAATACCCCTGGTGAAAAGGCCACAAGTACAGGCCCAAAAATCGAAAAACACTGCAAAATCAGCACAATCCCATTCAATCCATGGCCTCCATGATGTTTAAATTCAAGACAACCCACAGAAATACTAGGCCCATGCAAGACTCACTACCCCTGGGCATAAATAAAGGTTGAAAAGTAGGCAAAATGGTTGGAGGCCTAACAACAAAGCCTGCATTCAAAATGGCCACTTGCCTGCCAGCACATGGCCAGTGCCTGTAGCTGCACTCAAAATGGCCACCAGCCACATGGCATGTCCCTCCCCATGAACACCCCCAAAAATCGAAAAACACTGCAAAATCAGCACAATCCCATTCCATCCATGGCCTCCATGATGTTTAAATTCAAGACAGCCCACAGAAAGACTAGGCCCATGCTAGACTCAAATACCCCTGGTGAAAAGGCCACAAGTACAGGCCCAAAAATCGAAAAACACTGCAAAATCAGCACAATCCTATTCCATCCATGGCCTCCATGATGTTTAAATTCAAGACAGCCCACAGAAAGACTAGGCCCATGCTAGACTCAAATACCCCTGGTGAAAAGGCCACAAGTACAGGCCCAAAAATCGAAAAACACTGCAAAATCAGCACAATCCTATTCCATCCATGGCCTCCATGATGTTTAAATTCAAGACAGCCCACAGAAAGACTAGGCCCATGCTAGACTGAAATACCCCTGGTGAAAAGGCCACAAGTACAGGCCCAAAAATCGAAAAACACTGCAAAATCAGCACAAGCCCATTCAATCCATGGCCTCCATGATGTTTATATTCAAGACAACCCACAGAAATACTAGGCCCATGCAAGACTCACTACCCCTGGGCATAAATAAAGGTTGAAAAGTAGGCAAAATGGTTGGAGGCCTAACAACAAAGCCTGCATTCAAAATGGCCACTTGCCTGCCAGCACATGGCCAGTGCCTGTAGCTGCACTCAAAATGGCCACCAGCCACATGGCATGTCCCTCCCCATGAACACCCCCAAAAATCGAAAAACACTGCAAAATCAGCACAATCCCATTCAATCCATGGCCTCCATGATGTTTAAATTCAAGACAACCCACAGAAAGACTAGGCCCATGCTAGACTCAAATACCCCTGGTGAAAAGGCCACAAGTACAGGCCCAAAAATCGAAAAACACTGCAAAATCCGCACAATCCTATTCCATCCATGGCCTCCATGATGTTTAAATTCAAGACAGCCCACAGAAAGACTAGGCCCATGCTAGACTCAAATACCCCTGGTGAAAAGGCCACAAGTACAGGCCCAAAAATCGAAAAACACTGCAAAATCAGCACAATCCCATTCCATCCATGGCCTCCATGATGTTTAAATTCAAGACAGCCCACAGAAAGACTAGGCCCATGCACCACTCACTACCCCTGGTCAAGGCCCCAACAACAGGTCAAAAATCGAAAAACACAAAATTTTACAAAAAAAAAAAATCGAAAAACACAGAAAAATCAGCACAATCCCAATTCATCTATGGCCTCCATGATGTTTAAGTTCAAGACAACCACAGTCCACCCACCACTGAGTACCCCTGGGGAAAAGGCCCCAAAACAGCCCAAAAATCGAAAATCCCAAAATTTTAGTTGCAGCAACTGTAATGCCCCAAACAAACTTACTTGTAAAATTTCTAATCCAACAGTGATCCAAAGAAAGTCAAAAAGGCCTCAAATCCAAAGATCCAGCAGCATCCACAAAAAGTAATCCTTCCAGGTCCACATCCGAATGAAAAGTGACCAGGAGATGGACAAAGCACTGGGAGGAGCCTGCTGAACAGGAACAGGAAGTTGAAGACTATGGGGCACTTCCTTCCTCCCACCCCCCTGCCCCCCTCCCCAAAATGGACTCCTCGCTAAAAAAGTGCAGGCAAATGTCAAACTAAGGAGTTATTCACATAAAAATCATCATTTCTAGAAGGTTTATGCTGCTTGCTGGTGGATTTCTTGTGCAGAATTGCAAATTTATATTTTCGCTCGCCGCATCTCAAATCTCGCAATTGCGAAGTACCGCGAGACGTGATCTCGCCGTACTCGCGTTGACAAACTATCGCTGGCAAGCCGCGATGACGTAATCGCGCTCGCCAATTCCCGCGGGATCACACAGCAAGATCCAAAATGGCGCAGCACTCGCAAACTATCGAAAAAAACAACTCGGCAAACGATGATAAACGCCGCGCGCCGCAAAAATTGTATCACCAACGCCGCGCGCCGCCAAAAAAATCCGCTGCGTGCGAATTTGCGGATTTTGCGGGAAATCCGCAAATCTCGCGGATTGCGGATTTCCCGAAAATCCACAAAATCCGCGAGCGGAACGGATTTTCCGCCCACGCTTACCTCTCAGCCGTTAAAGACACCGGCAACCGGATCATCTGCACCAGACACAACAGTAACATTGGATGCTGAAGAGGATTGGCTAAATCGGCTTGGGTTTGGTTCTCAAAAGGTCACAGCAAAAGCTAAGCAAAGTGGAAGAACCTTGGAGCACCTTGAGTCGATGGTGCAGGACTATCTGAATGACTCAACAGAGGTCTATGTTAATGCTGAACCATTAGCGTATTGGCATGGGAAAAAAGAATTGTGGCCAGAGCTCTCCAACCTGGCTTTAAACTACTTGTCTTGCCCACTCGCAAGCGTGTCTTCTGAATGTGTTTTCAGTGCTGCTGGTGGCATTGTAACTCCTGAACGGAGCCGCCTCTCGGCCAAAAATGTGGAGAGGTTAACAATGATCAAGATGAATCAGCACCTCATACCACCAGATTACAGAGTACGAGGAAGCACGCCGGATGAAGACGAGGTGGACAGCAACGTAGATGAGGGAATTTCTTCTCTGTCAGGTGACACTGAGCTCACCCTGCCTGAATTCGCAGAGTATGATGACGAAGCGGACAGTCTAATCTTGATTGCATTTGCTTTTCAGGAAATCCGTGCTGGAAAACGGGAGTTATGGACTAGCTGCACAGCGCGTTTGGACCGAAGGCCGAGAAATATTGTAAGTATGAGATTTTCCTTTTGGTCCGTTTGGGGGTGTTGTGCTTTTTGGCGGGTGGGTTGGCAGGTCTTGGGGCATTCCTGGGAAGGTCTAATACCGGATAGAAGTGGTTGGGACAAAATCCACGCTGATTTTTTTTTGCTATTTCTGACATTTTGCTCAATGTAGCGTTTTCGGGGGCCTGTTTGGGGGGCTTCCTGGTGTTTGTGGGTGGGTTTCGGGGTCTGTGAGCACTGCTGGCTACGGATACTTTAGTTTGCAAGAGGTTTGAAGCAAATCCATGGTGGCAGAGGGGAGTTAGGGCCTAGCTGCAGAGCGAGCGCGGAGTGATTTGGGAAATTGGCAAAAAAATGACTAAGTCCCCATTTTTGTACTTTTGCTTTTTGGCTGTTTGGGGGTCTTCTACTCGTTTTCTCCTGGGTTGACGGCTCTGGGGCCATTGCTGGGAAGCTCTAATACCGGATAAAAGTGGTTTGGACCAAATCAGAGCCGGAATTTTTTTTGTGTTTTTGCTGACTTGCTTGCCTTTGAGGTGCTCTTTGGGGGGGTTCCGGGTGTTTGTGGGTGAGTTTTGGGGTCTGGGAGCACTGCTGGGACACTCTAATCTTGATTGCATTTGCTTTTCAGGAAATCCGTGCTGGAAAACGGGAGTTATGGCCTAGCTGCACAGCGCGTTTGGACCGAAGGCCGAGAAATATTGTAAGTATGAGATTTTCCTTTTGGGCTGTTTGGGGGTGTTTTGCTTTTTGGCGGGTGGGTTGGCGGGTCTTGGGGCATTCCTGGGAAGGTCTAATACCGGATAGAAGTGGTTGGGACAAAATCCATAAGGAAAAGCCTTTTGGCACTTTTTGTAACTTAGGGTTCGTTAGGGTTAGCCCTAGCAGCAGGATTGCATGTGTTTCGGGGTGTTCTAGATTTTTGCAACTGAGTTCTGGGGTCTTAGAGCACTCGTGAGAATGTGTAATTTTGGTTGCAAGTCATTTGAAGAAAATCCATTGTGGGAATGGGGGGATTTGGCATAGTTAAAGAAAGCCTCTGCCACTATTCTTAACTTAGGGCTCGTTAGGGTTAGCAGTATTTCTATTGCATGTGTTTGGGTGGGGGGGTTTTCGAGTCTTGGAGCGATGCTGGCTATGGATACTTTTGCTTGCTCGCAAGTTGTTTGAATACAATCCACGGTGGGTAAGGGGGGATTTGGGCCTACTTTTACTTTCGAAGTACGTTTTGTCACCAGTTTTCTGCTAGGCCTCGTTTTTTGAGATCTGATTGGGGGTCTTCTACATTTTTGCGACTGGCTTTAGTAAGGGTCTGGGTGGGAGCACTGCTGGGAAGGTCTAATTTTGTTCTAAAACACAGTTTACAGTACACCTAGCTTGAGGGGAAAGATCCGCTAAATTAATTTGCCCATACTTATTTATCCTTCAAAAGGTGACTCAGACAGAGTACGCACTTTCAAAAATGTTGTACTGTCTATTAGGAAAATCAAAGTGTGACTTTTTGCACTACACAGCGTACTTACCTTATATTTATTTATCAGTGCTGTTTTCTGTTCAATAATTACAGGCCGGGTTTCAGTCTTTGCAATGGGGAAAAAAGGATGGAGTCAGGCTTCACATTAGCGAGCCGCAATTCAGCATCCGCCAGGCAGGCAGTGGACAGGGTGTCTTCTGGTCACCAACATTGATGGACGAAGCGTCAGCTGGAATGGAGGAGTGCCGCTAATAAGAGGAATTGTTTGCTGCATCCAACTTACTTACCAAATTCAACAGGAGGACAACTACAACAACATACAGACAGATACAGTATCCATTCTTTTCTTCTATGAGTGTGACTGCATTTCTTGGATGTCTCTCTGCTTCTAAATTGATCCCTACAGCCATTCTATAGGTTTTACTTTGGCTATTTTTTAAACCTAATTTAATGTAGCCCTGTACTGTCGCATTCTGTCATTCACGGTTGTCGAAAGTGCTACTTACTTTTCAGTAACAATGCATTCAGTAGTGCATGCACTTCCTTTATATCACGTAAAAGATTTATGGTTAGCTTTGTACCCAAAAATTTCAATTATTGTTTGTCCATGCTGTGCTTTTTTTTTTTTCTCTCAACAAAACCTACCCAAAAAGAAACCCCCATTCCCATCCATTTTACAAGCCCTAACCCTCTTCCCCCGGGCTTTGTGGTTTTGCTTGATGTGTGACTAAATGACATCAATAATTCCACACACTTGCTGGGGAGGATAAGATAAGATAATAGCAACAGGCTGGTGAAGGAATCCGAGGATATATTCTAGACTTACTCAGCTTCAGTACTATTTCTTGTAGTAGTAGCCAATGTCAAAGAAATCCTACACAAGTACAAGTTATACTATCAATACTTTACCATTTGTTAGGCTACATTGTGGCACTGTTCTAGTCTAGTGTACTGTCACCTGCTATATTCTCTATCGTACCGTTGTAATGCTACAGTAAGGACAAACCAGGTTTAATTTTCTTTTTTTCCATAGCCATGCAACTGCCACTGTGTCACACCACTAGTACCACCACAATGAGGAGGAAATTTCATCCGCCCTGGATTGCCAACCTTAATCGCCATTTCCCGTGGAGCCAGCCCTGGGCCTAGCCCTACTTTCAAACACAAATTACAGGTAAGATAAGCGTTTGGTTGGAGGTAGTATAATGGAGTATTAGGAGAGACGAGAGATTGACGGTAGTACTACTAAAGTCCTAGGACTATTCAGGAAAACAAGCTTACTGTTAAACCCCCACCCACCAGACTCAAAAGCAGTAAAAAATAGGTATGGTCAGATAAAGTTTCAAAAAGTATATTTTTATAGCCCTAACACAATATTCTCCCGCAAGACCCTCCCTAACTCCAACGGTTGTCCCTCAAAAGTCCCCAAAAAACCCAACTCCCAATTCCCACCCCCCAAAAGTCTCTAAAAAAGGGGCAAGGGGCACTACCGCAGGGTGCTGTTGACGTTAGCAGCCAGGGCATCATGCTCCTTGCGGAGGGTGGCATGTTCGAAGCGGAGGCCCTCCACCAAGTTCTTATAGCTTAGGACCTCCTGCTCCAGGTAGGACAGTCTGAGGCATAAGCGGCGCCGGCGTGCCTTGCAAATCCTGTGGGGGGCAGCTGCTGTCTTTGCTGCTCGGCGGTGGCGTTTGGCTTTGGTAGCCCGGCTCCGTACCGCTGGAGCACTGCGCTCGGAGGAGGATGCAGCTGTCCCAGTGGATGTTGTTGTAGTACCAGACTTCGTCTCCTCCTCCTCCAGGGCCACCAGCCGCCCATATTCAGCGACAGTGGCATCCTGCCTCCGTTGCCGGGCCATTCGAGCCAGCTCCCTCCTCCTTGATGGTCTCTTGGATTTGGAAGGAGCAACTATATGAAGAAAGAAAGACATAGTCTGTAACCAATGCTCCTTAAGATTAACACAAAATGATTGAGCAGAAAGTTGTGTCACAGTACAAGTAGCAAATTGAAAGCACAGTACATAACTATTGAGGACAGTATCTATGTAACCTCCGACTTCGTTATCCTTGCTCTAACATTAGTGGGAGTTTAAGGAACAAATTCTACGAGCACTATGGACTTCCATTACAGTCGACTATGACAGTACACCAGTCTTCTTCTTCTTCTTCTCTCTTGTTTAGGAAAATTGGTACATTATCTTATGCAAGCCGGCATAATGCCAGCGCAGTGAACTTGCACCCGAGAAAAACAGACGCACACCATGGTGAGTGAGACAGACTTGCGTTACTGTACCGGTCCAGTACATGCAGGTGGTGAAGCTCTTACTTTTCTATTACGGGTGGCACTGAGAATACTCTGTTAAAAGGACTACTGCTTAATTAATTTAGCTTTCACCCTATAGTGCAAATGAGTATTAGAAAAGGAAAATGAAGAAGCTAAATAATCGGATTATCTATCAATTCACATGGGATGTATTTGATGACATATGGGATGACTTTAGATGCTTTGCTTATTATTGAGTGAACAGTGATACACCCACACATGAATGACGTATACTCCTAAACTAAAGTTATTAAGAGAGGTAGGGAGTGTCCACCGTAATAACCGGATATATGCTGTGCTTGCGGTTGCAATACAAACTACTGCTACTATTCATGGTAGTATTTGGACAAAATTACAACTTCTTTTCCTTGCCTTTCCTACACTGGAACGGATGTGCGGGTGCGGTGTTACATGCTCTTCAAAGTAACACTTAGTTCATCCAGTGACTGTCTACTCTCTCTAGATACACATAGCTATCTAAGAGTCAGATAGTACCATGAATGATACAGGCATCCATCCATTCAAAGTATATGCACACATACAGTTTCTGTTTCACCCACCCAGGCTGTTCTCCTTCCACCCATCCTTGCTTCATCATTCACCCAGCCATGCACCATACCATATTCTTTCCTTCCCAGCCACCTCAGGGACCAAGCAAACACATATCATTCTTCTTTGCCAGTCATCATTACATTTCTCGTCCTTCCACACTGACTTACACCCTTCTTTCGCTTTTCGTTCATCCCATCCATCAAGTTCATCTCAGATCTGATTGGGATTCTTCTCGCCAAAAACTTCACAGCTAAGTCGAAGTACATTTAGAGGAGGCTACTACCTGGTTTATTTATAATACACCCGTGCAGAAAGCCCACTCTGCAGTCTTCAATCTCAATAAGTAAGGAATATATAGCTTACCTCTGCCCGCCACCACCGTGTTATCCCTCACAGAATTGTCCGGCACTTCCACCGCCTCCTCCCCAGAGTTGTCCTCGTCCAATGCTGCCACCACCTCCGCGCTGGCCCCGCCTCCAGATGTTCCACCTACAAAGTACATTTAATAATGTTAGAATACACCACTCACTACTATATAATATTTGGTCAAGGAGGAAGAAAGAAATGTGAAAAAAAACAGTATACAATTTAATAATTTGTGACTGTCTACTCTAAAGTAAAAATGTTCCTTTTTCCAGGGAAGGCTGTTGTCTTGCTGCACTTTTTGGCACAACAGATGAATGCTTGCTTTTTATTTTTAACATGCACCACTTTTTCTCCTAACAGACAGAAGCTTGACTTCTAAGAACACGAGCAGGATCAAGTTTAAACCAGGTGAGAGCTCGGCTCGACCACAAGAAATGTGTCCAATTAATCGTCAGCACTAAGCACTTTTCCATTTTCAGTTAAACGTTTACTTTTATGACAAACTTGGTTTTAATAAATGTGTTTACTTTTAATAAAGCTTTTAAACTTAAATAGACTCTGTGGTTTTTGGTCCTCCAGACTAGAGTGGATGAGCTACAGGTTTTGCAATTTTTACAAGCATGAGTCTGTGCCTCTGACATCATTGGGGATCAATCATCGGTGACTTTGGGAACTAAATGACTCTGCCACACTATCTAGTCAGTAAGGAGATTGGGGGTTCAACTACAAAGTCTGTTATCACTGAGGTATGTGGAAAGTCTAACAGCACCTATTATAATTGATAAGCTAAGCAATGCATTATTTAGTGTCCATAGTTCTGTTTGTGCAGATTTGTCCCTGCAACAGTAGTAGAATGGATTGTCCTCCTATCCAAACCAAAAGTAAAGTAGTATCTTATTCTTTCTTGGTGGTCATTCACCTTTTTATTGTTGGCAATTGTCAAAGCATAAACATTTAGAAGACTTGAAAAGACATTATGGACAATCCCAGAGGACTGCACTCAGTGCATAGAGCTATTGCTGACTAGAATGGGAGTCCAATGGAATTGCCAAATGTGCAATCTTAGTTAGCTACACAGACAGACTAATAGGAATAATCTAGTAATACCACACGGAGTCATAGTCGAGGCAGGATAAGAATTTAGATCCAGTCTACAAGAAGATCAAAGACGATTTAGAAAAAATCGAATGAGGAACGCTAGGAAAAAATAAGTACTCTATATTAAAATTAAAACTTAATGGGGCCAGCAACGGAGCCCTCGCCTGCCCGATCCTGGCCTGCATCCTGAACAGCACCCTCCTCCTCCTCCTCCTCCTGTGTCCTCTTCTTGCCCCTGGGGGAAGCTGATGTACAACATGAAAGAAAGAAAAACAGAAAACATGGATGATATTTGTCAACCAAATCAAACATTTCAAAAGAACTAACAAAATATTTTGGCGAAATAGCAAATAGACAACTATTCCACGGGATATATTATTGACCAATCTCATGTGGTCTACTACGTTATTAGTATTGCTTGATTTGCGGACCGTCGAATTGGAAACTTCTTATGTAACTCACTAAACAAAGTACTAAAAAGGTTTGCCTAGGATTGGCAGGCAGCAGTCCGCAGCACGCGAAGTGACAGCCAAAGTCCATCGTGATTGCAGATCAGCGACAACGCTAAAGTTTCCTACTACATTAACCAGTCATTAAAATACTCAAACTATCAATCCACCACCACTATTTCTTCTTATCGCCATGTGTACAAAGGAAGGACTGGACTTGAGTCTGTAGGGGCTGATTTAGAAGCCCCTTGCGGCTCTTTTGCTCCATTGTTGCGTGACTTTTGTGACGCAGCGGCAGCACAAAAGAGGCGCAATGGTGCAGCGTATATTAACAACGTGACGCAAATGGGAGATGCATCACGTTGTAAAGCCCTGCGCCATCAGGGGGCGTTCCGGCGCAAGGGAGGGCGTTCCTGCGCAGGAACGCATCCTAAAAGTGGCTGAGGGAAATCTGCAAGATTTCAATCACTCACTTTACGACAATGATGCGTGACTCAAACCCTGCACCTGCTTGAAGCAGACATACGGCTTGACGCAGCATTGGGGAGATAGGGCACCCCAGAGCATTGATGGAGCTGCGCCATTGTTGCGACGCAACTCCAGCAATGCGCCGCCTTTACGGCACAGATGCGTAACGCTTTGGTGACGTTTTGGGCCCATGGTGCGCCGCATTGTAAATAAGGCGCACCATGGGTGATGGTGGCGTGGCGCACAATTACTGGCGCATCCCTGCTACTTTGCAGGGATGCGCCGGTAATTAAAAATCTGAACCTTAGTGTGTAGCATTACGCAGTTCTTTAAACTACACTCATACATAATTTCACAGGCCAATGAAATGAACACAAAATCGAAAACAAATAAGCATAGTAGCAACACTACTGAGAAGGAGAGCAGTGCACCTGAAATGCACAGAAGATTTTGAAATATAATTTACCTACAATGTAATGAGCAGCATTATTGCTCTTGGTAAAAAACAAAAATTTGCAATATAATAACACAGCAGTAGAAAACAGAGTAGTAAAGAAATAGCTACTACTACTCACCAAGCCCGGGGATCTCAAGGCCAAGCAGGTCGAGCAGATCTCGTTCACGGGTCAGGACATCCGTCCAGCGGTGGGTGGCCTGGGTGTAGGTGCGCCGGACCCGAGAGTGGTGGTACATGGCCCGGCACTCCTTCTCCCACCGCTTCCGGCGCTCCCGGATCCCGTACGCGACACCGATCCTGCCGCCTGCCATGATGGTCCTGGGGAGGCGGCGCTGAACATAAAAAATTAATGCGGCCACCTCCTCCGGGCTAAAGATCTCCCTGGGTACGACCTGCTCCCCCCTCAAATGCCCGCACCGGAGCCGGGCACGGGGTGCGGGACCCTTTCCCTTCTCGGGATGCTTCCCGGCTCCCTTCACCATGGTCTGGGCGGAAAGGAATAAAGAAAATAGAATAGGGAAGAGAAGAAAAGAAAAGAGTTTAAAAAAGTAGTTTAAAATTAACCAAAAGTAGCAGTAAACACAAAAATATAGGGCTAGAAAAATAGAGGGATAGATAATAAGTAAAATAGATCAAAAAAAACTTCAAACAAGCAAAGGATGGCAGAGATTTAGAGAGGATCCAAAAAGCATTCCCAGAACCATAGCAATGAATGAGAAACAAGATGGCCAGGCCCGTTCACGACCGCGCGGGTAAGTTCGCGCGAGATTTTCCTCGCAAACACTCGCGAAATTGTACTGGCGAGCCGCACACTTTGCGAGATTACACTTCGCGCCCGGTATCAGAAATACGTCATGCAAACAAGATGGCCGCGCCCTTGAACGACCGCGAGGGTAACTTCGCGCCTTGCGCTACAAGCGGCTCGCGAAAACGCACAAAACCTTGCGAACTAACACGCCGCAAAAAAACAAATCGCATATTCGCACGAACTCGCGGCTTCCGAATCCGATCTCGCGCGTGTTCGCGCCCCGCGAATCCCGTGAAATTGCAGAAAAACGAGTTTTGCAAAACTGAAAGCACTCAGCAGGTGCAAGAGTTCAAACTCATCATTAGTAACCATTCCCTGTAGTGCTTCCTGACTGGGGCCCCTCCAGAGTTCAGTTGCTAGTTGCAACAATTGTATGACCTTGCTCTGACCCTCACAGCAGGCTCATAGAATAGCTACAAGTAGGCCACAAAGGTCCTGGAAAAAAAAATTGCACTGCAACAGAAAGCAAATTACTGATAAGGAAGCAGGTGCCAGACCTGGAATTTTAAAACAGTGACACATTAATAAACTAACCCCAAATGAATTCATGTCAGTTGAAGCAGGGCAGGTGTGCTTGCTTTCCCCCCCCATAATCTACAGTGATGATGAACCAGAGGGTGGCATTGATGTAACAGAGGGTGGCATGGGTGACACAGAGGGTGGCAGTGGTGAAACAGAGGGTGCTGGGAACCTGTGATGATGAACCAGACGTAGAAACAACATAGTCGCGACCGTTGCGAGCCGACAAGTAAGTTCGCGATTGCGAACTGGTACCAAACCCTCGCGAACTGGCAGAAACCCTTGCGAACACAAAAAAAAATAAAAATCCGCAAATTCGCGAGAATTCGCGGATTGTGTGGATTGCGAGTTCGCAAATTCGCAAAATTCGCGAACGCCAGATTTGCAAAATTCGCCCATGCTTAGTCAATACATTCAAATATGGTACTCCATATTTTATAATGAGTGTTGAAAGGTTATAGATTATACTAGTGTATGATGAGATGTATCAGATTGTCACGTGGATGATGTCATCAGTGATGTCATTTGAGATGTCATCAGTGATGTCATCAGTGATGTCACTTACCATGTCATGAATGATTTAATATGTGACATCATCAGCAGTGGATTGCGGGCGCGCGAGTTATAGTTAGTGCAACTAACTATAACAGAGAAATTTCAATGGTTTTGTACGAGTGAATTTCTAAGGTTTTTTAAATGCTAATTCCTAACTATAACATGTCTGAAACCTATGTTTTTTTCAGTGGATTTCAAAGGTTTTTTAAATGCTAATTCCTAACTATAACATGTTTGAAACCTATGGTTTTTTCAGTGAATTTCAAAGCTTTTGTAAATGACAATTTTTAAATGTATTATGTGGTATATTTATTTTTTTGATACTGATTTACTACATTTTTTTAAACTATTTATTTTTAGATATTTTATTTTTTAAATCACATTACATATTTTTAACATAAATTGAAAAAAAGTTTTTAAATATATTGAAATTCTAATATTGTTTTATTTTATTTTATAGTTTTTTTAAATATATTTATATATATTTTATATAGCAGGCAATGATATCCTACGGAAGGAAGATGCAGCACTGAGGTCTCTCCTGATAACAGGTGAGTAAATCGGAATTTGTAGTTTGGCTGATTTTACTTCGGTCCAGTATATATAGAACCCCTTTCCTACACCACCCCCCCCTTCACCACTGTGCAAACACTCCCTGTGGCATGTTTTACATTGGGGAAATAATTCCCCTTCAATCCTGAGGGTCCCTAGAGTCAAACTAGCCCACTAGGTACCTCCAGTAAGTGCCACAGAGCTGTATTCCAGACAGGTGTAGAAAGGGACGTGGCCTTTGAACAGCTGTCTGCAACGCAGCTCCCTGGCACATGTTGGAGATACCTGTTGGGCTAGTTGTCCCTCAGGGACCCTCAGTATTGAAAGAGAATTAATTCCCCAACTTAAAACGTGCCGCAGGGTGCGTTTGTACAGTGGTGAAGGAAGGGGGCGTGGCCTGAGGTGACATGTCTGAAAACACCCCCTGTGGCGCATTTTAAGTTAGAGAATAAATTCTTCATCAATCCTGTGGGTCCCTGGGGGCCAACTATCCCACCAGGTACCTCCAGTATGTGCCAGGGGGCTGCGTTGCAGAGAGGTGTTCAGAGGCCTTGCCCCTTTTTACAACACTCTGCAACGCAGCTCCATGGCACTTACTGGAGGTACCTGGTGGGCTAGTTGGCCCCCAGAGACCCTCAGGATTGATGAGGAATTTATTCCCCAACTTAAACCGCGCCACAGGATGTGCTTGCACACATGTGAACTCAGGCCCCGCCCCCTACATTCACCACTGTGCAAACGCGCCCGTGGTACATTTTAAGTTGGGGGATTAACTCCCCTTGAATCCTGAGGGTCCCTGGGGTGCAAATAGCCCACCAGCTACCTCCACTAAGCGCCACAGAGCTGCGTTGCAGAGAGGTGTAAAAAGGGGCGTGGTCTCAGAACACCTTTCTGCAATGCAGCCCCCTGGTGCATACTGGAGGTGCCTGGTGGGATAATTGCCCCCAGGGACCCACAGTATTCAAGGGGAATGTGTTCTCCATCTGCAAAAGCGCCAGGGGGAGCGTTTGCAGAGTGATGAAAGGAGGGGCGTGGCCTCCTTTTTTTCTTTCCTTTTTTAAGAAGGGGGATGAGTAACCACCCTTCTTCTATTTTTTGGGCCCTGGGGACCCCAGGGACTGCCCCCTAATTTTTTTTTATAGGAAAATGTGGAAGTGGCCACGTGGCCCTCCTCCCGATGCCTTAACCGGCCCCGGGGACCCCATCCCCCGGGGCATGGCCTTTTCCATTTTTTTAACTGTTGGGGAGGGGGGCCGCGTGGCCCCCTCCCCGGGCAAACTTATGGCCCCAGGGACCCCATCCCGCGGGCCGGCCTTTCTATTTTTAAAAAAAAATGTTTTTTTACTTTTGGGGAGGAGGCAGCATGGCCCCCCTCCCGGGCAAATTGTAGCACTGGGGACCCCATTCCCCGGGGCTTGCCCTCTCCGTTGGGGACCCTGGGGGGTTCCCAATCCCCCACGGTCCCAGTCGGCTCCCCGCCTCCCGCGGGAGCCGGCATTGCTTTTCCACATGTGGAGCAGCTAACATGCTGCTCCCCATGTGGAAAAGCAATCTACTTTGCTTCATTGAAGTGAAAGCAGGTTTCCTTGCTCTCGCTTCAATGAATCAAAGCAGTTTGCAATGACAGGGTGGGAGCTGAGAGGCTTCTGCGCTGTCATTGCAAGCTACAGTGTGCCGGGGTGGGCATCCCGGTACACTGCAGGAGCTGTGTGGTGGTCCCCAGGGCCACGACAAGGCTCCAGGAGGGGGGCCCTCCCATAATTTACAAAGCCCCGTGGGGTGGCGGTCCCCGGGGCATGTGGGGGGGCTTGAGCCCCCCACACAGGGTATTTTTTTTTTATTGCCCCGGGTTGGCGGTCCCCGGGGCTGCGGGGGGCAGTGTGCCCCCGCAATCTCAATTAACTTGAGCCCCAAGGGGAGGTGGTCCCCGGGGATTTGGGGGGCCTTAGAGGCCCCCTCCAATATTATAATATTAAGCCCCAATGGGTGGTGGTCCCCGGGCCTTGGGGGGCCTTAGAGCCTGGGGGTGGCAGTCCCCGGGCAGTATGTGGAGGATTGGGTCCCCCACACTTTATTTTTAACATGCCCCTGATATTTGGCCCTTGGGGTCCTTCTGGGACTCCCTGAGCAGGCCTAGGGGGTCAAGGTGTTTCTACCCTGCCCCCTTTTCATGTTTGTTTCTTAATTTTCTTGTGCCTCGGCTCTACCGAGGCACAAGATGGCTGCCAACACTTCCTGATTTGAAGAGTTGCCAGCCAATTAGAATACAGCTCGTGCTGGGCATGGTGCACTTAGGGTGCGCAGATCCTCGCCAGCCATAGATATATATGTGATTTTACTTTTGCTTTTCTCAGGAACTACTGAACGGACTTACACCAATTAGTCAAAATGCATGACTCTGAACCGAGGGCTACCTTTTGGCCAAATTTGGTGTAATTCCGTTCAGCAGTTCGGGCTGTAGCTGTGATTAAAGGTTTCTATGGGTAATTGCATGGGGAAAACATGTTTTGGGACCCCCTTTTTTCTCGGCCCCCACTTGAAGAATCACCCGAGACATTCAGGATAGGAGTGGACCAGAGCGGGTCCTAATTCTTGAAATTTTTGCGACGATTCGTCAACCGGCGCGAAAGATATTCCAACTAGAATGTTGCGAATTTCCTATGGAAAATAGGTCCTAACTATAACTACCTACTAACGAGAGCCAGTAAGTAATATATATATATATATATATTCACTGAAAAAACATAGGTTTCAGCCACGTTATAGTTAGGATTTAGCATTTAAGAAACCTTAGAAATTCACTGAAAAAACCATAGGTTACAGCCACATTATAGTTAGGAATTAGCATTTAAAAAACCTTACAAATTCACTGAAAAAACATAGGTTTCACACATGTTATAGTGGACATTTCACTCTTACAAAACCATTGAAATTCCCCTGTTATAGTTAGTTCACCTAACTATAACTCGTGCGCCCGCAATGTACTGCTGATGACGTCACATATTACATCACTCATGACGTGGTCAGTGACATCACTCATGACATCACTGATGACATCTCAAATGACATCACTGATGACATCATCCAGTGAATGTGTGTTTTTCTGAAAAATAAATATTTTTTATAAATGTATATCTAAATGTCGATGGAAGAATAAATGGGTAAATAAGTGTCTAAGTGGATGTTTTATTTTGTAAAATTGATTGTATAACTGACTTATTAAGTGTATCTTAGTGAATACATGCATTAGGGAGTAATGTTTAAATATGTAAATATCTGTATGAGTGTCTCACTTTGTGTATAAGTGGCAGGATGGGTTGGTGAGTAGCTACATGAGTGTCTATTTGGGTTATTAGTTGTTTTTTTGAGTATCAGTATGAGTGTCTGCATGGTTTGGTGGAGGGTATTACTTAGCGCACAGATGCATGAATAACTGACTCACTGTTTGTATGTGTTTTGAAGACAGCATGTGTGCAGGACTGTATTGGTGGATGAGTGTGTGTATGGGTGTGTTAGTGGGTGAATGACTGTCTCAATAGTATTTTTATGAGTAACTACATATGTTTTAAACTACTATATGTAAGTATTGATGTATACAAGTGAGTATATGTGAGAGTTAGAGATTGGAAGAGTTCCTGTATAAATAAGTATGTGTTTCTATAAGTGATTGTTTAAGAGAGTAAGTATGTGTACGTTTCTGTAGAAGTAAGTGTAGTGGTGTGTGTATAGCTGTATATGCAAGTAAATCGATGAATGCATGAGTGTCAGTGTGTAACAGGATGTATAGGTGTATGAGTACATATGATCAGTGAGTACATGTATGAGTGACTATATAGAACTGTTGGTGAATGAGTGGATGTGTATGTAGATATTGGAATTACTGAATAGGTTGTTGTAACTGGTATTGGTATCTCCATTTTTAAAAAAAATTTAGTTTCTATTTTTGATTGTGTGTATCAAAGGTTATATTACGGTGAGAGGAGGTCTGCCACTCTTTCACAAGGATGATGTCATCAGTGATGTCATTTGAGATGTCATCAGTGAAGTCATGAGTGATGTCACTGACTATGTCATGAGTGATGTAATATGTGACGTCATCAGCAGTGCATTGCGGGTACGCGAGTTATAGTTAGCTGAACTAACTATAACGGGGGAATTTCAATGGTTTTGTATGAGTGAAACTTCCAGCTACCTATAACATGTGTGAAACCTATGGTTTTTTCAGTGAATTTCTAAGTTTTTTTAAATGCTAATTCCTAACTATAACGTGGCTGAAACCTATCATTTTTTCAGTGAATTTGTAAGGTTTTTTAAAAGCTCATTCCTTACTGTAACGTGGCTGAAACCTATGTTTTTTTCAGTGAATTTCAAAGGTTTTGTGAATGATAATTTTTAAATGTATTAATTGTTATACATTTTTTATACTGATTTACTACATTGTTTTTAACTATTTATTATTAGATATTTTATTTTTTAAATTACATTATATATTTTTTATATAAATTGAAAAAAAATGTTTTAAAAAATATTGAAATTGTAATATTTTTTTTTATTTTATATATTTATTTATTTATATATATATTATATAGCAGGCAATGATATCCTATGGAAGGAAATTCAAGTTACTGGTAAGAATGGTTAGAATTACTTTTCTGGATCGGTAGTGGGCTGAAAGATGCAGCACTGAGCTCTCTCCTGATAACAGGTGAGTAAATCGGAATTCGTAGTTCGGGTGATTTTTGAGGAATTTTTTTAAGTTCCAATACTCCACACTTAGAAGAATTTCCAAGTGAAACCAGTCAATATTGGCCTATGGAAGGAAATTCAAGTTACTGTAAGTACGGTTAGAATTACTTTTCAGGATCAGTACTGAGGTTTCTCCTGATAACAGGTGAGTAAATCGGAATTCATAGTTCGGCTGATTTTAGAGGAATATTTGTACGTTTCAAAAATAGACTCTTCGAAACTTTTCTAGTGAAAACCACACAATAGATTCCTATGGAAGGAAATACAAGTTAGTGGTAAGTACGCTTAGATTTACTTTTCAGGGTCCGTACTGGGCTCAAAGATGCAGCACTGAGGTCTCTCGTTATAACAGGTGAGTAAATCGGAATTCGTAGTTCGGCTTATTTTAAAGGAATATTTTGCTCAATAGTGAAGGAAGGGGGTGGGGCCTGAGGTAACATGTGTGCAAACACGCCCTGTGGCGTGTTTTAAGTTGGGGAATTAATTCCTCTTCAATCCTGAGGTCCCCTAGCCCACCAGGTACCTCCAGTATGCGCCAGAGAGCTGCATTGCAGAAAGGTGTTCAGAGGCCATGCCCCCCTTTTTGCAACACTCCTGGTGGGCTAGTTGGCCCCTAGGGGACCTCTGGATCGAAGAGGAATTAATTCCTTAACTTAAAACGCGCCACAGGGCATGTTTGCACACATATCCCCTCAAGCCCGCCCCCTACCTTCACTACTGTGCAAACGTGCCCCATACCGTGTTCTAAGTTGGGGGATTAAATCCCCTTGCATACTGGGGGCCCTGGGGCCAACTAGCCCACCAGTATGCGCCAGGGGGCTGCATTGCAGAGAAGTGTAAAAAGGGGCGTGGCCTCATCACACCTCTCTGCAACGCAACCCCTTGGCGCATACTGGAGGTTCCTGGTGGGCTAGTTGGCCCCCAGGGACCCCCAGGATTCAAGGGGAATTAGTCCCCCCTCTGCAAACGTACCAGGGTGGCGTTTGCAGAGAGGTGCAATGAGGGGCGTGGCCTACTGCCCGATCATGTTTTTTTAAATTTACTTTTAAGAAGGGTGGCTGTGTAGCCCCCCTTCTTTTTCTTTTTTTTTGGCCCTAGGGACCACATCCCCCAGGGCCTGCCCCAAATTTTAAATTTAAAAAAACACATTGGGAAGGGGGCTGTGTGGCCCCCCTCTCAAGGCCTTTTTCGACCCAGGACATGGCCTTTTTAAAAAAAATTACCTTTTGGAGGGGGGCTGCCTTGCCCCCCTCCTGTGGCCTCATATGGCCCCAGGGACCCCATCCCCCGGGGCCCTTTTCAATTTTTTTGTGGAGGGGGCTGCATGGCCCCCCTACTGGGCCACTACTAGCCAATCCCCCCACGGTCCCTGCCGGCTCCCTGCATCCTGCGGGAGCCGGCATTGCTTTTCTACATGGGGAGCAGTTAACATGCTGCTCCCCATGTAGAAAAGCAATCAGCTTTGGTTTTTGGACGAGAGAGCAGGTTTCCTGCTCTCTCTTCCAAAAACCAAAGCAGTGTGCTATGGCAGGGTGGGAGCTGTGAGGCTCCCGCCCTACCATAGCAAACTACAGGGTCCCGGGGGTGGGCACCCCGGGATACTGCAGGAGGCCCCTGGGGGGTGGCGGTCCCCAGGGCCACCACAAGGCTCCAGGAGGGGGGCCATTTGGCCCCCCTCCCAACATTTCAAAGCCCCGGGGATGGTGGTCCCCGGGGCTGGGGGGTCCAAAATGTAGTGCCCCAGGGAGCTAGCGGAACCCGGGACATGTGGGGGGGCTTGACCCCACACAGGTTTTTTTAATTTATTTTAGAAGCCCCAGGGGGTGGCGGTCCTTGGGGTTGGGGGTGCCGTGAGCTCCCCATACATAATGTTAAAGCTCCGGGGGTGCAGTCCCCCGGGCTTCCTCTGGGCCCCCCATTATTATAAAATAAAAGAAGCCCCAGGGGGTGGCGGTCCCCGGGGCTGTGGGGGGGCCGTGAGCCCCCGCATACGTAAGGTTAAAGCCCCGGGGGTTGGCAGTCACCGGTGCTTGGGGGCCCCTCTGGGCCCCCCATTAGAAAAAAAGCACATTGCCCCCAGAACTTGGCCCCCCGGGGGCTACTTAGAAAAAAAGCAGACTTCTTTTTTTTTTGCGGGATATGCTTATCCTACGCGCATCCCATGATTTAAAAAATAAATAACTAATTTTTGGGCCTCGGGGGCCCTTGTGGGACCCCCTGAGCAGGCCTAGTGGATCAGGGTGTTTCTACCCTGCCCCCTTTGCGCCTTTTGCGCACTTGTTTTTCAGCCAGAAGAGGGCTTCCAACACTTTCTGGTTTGGAGTGTTGACAGACAGTTGACAGCCAATTAGCATGCAGCTCATGCTCGTAAGGGTACGTGTATGATCCTCGGAGGATACGCGTGCCCTACTTCACCCATAGATATATCTATGATTTTACTTTTGATTTTCTCAGGCACTACTGCACGGATTTACACCATTTAACAAAAAGAGGTTGAAGCAAAGTCCCAAGATGGCTGCCAACACTTCCTGGTTGAAGTGTTGGTAGCCAATTAGAGCACTGCATGTCTCTGCATGAGCTCTAAATTTAGGGATGGACGGAGTTCGCGTAGTCCTATTACGCGGAATCCCATAGACTCACGAAAAATCTGTGCTATGCAATGAGGATTTCTGCTTTCGGGTGTAGTTTCTCAGCGTGCCTATTTGCTTTGCGAAACAGAGTGCATCCGCATGCTCCAAAATCATGCATGAACGGCACTACGCGTTCCTCAAGTGTCTGCATGGGCACAGCCATCTAGTTTTTCTGTGCTGGGCCTAAACTTTAATCTGTTCTTAATCTTTGTAATCCTCTTCCTTTATTTCTTTTCTACCCCTAATTAATTTTTTTATAATAGTGTGTTTCTTTGTGATTGTGTATTTACGTTTTTATGTACATTTCTCTGACTTAGTTTATTAACCCTTCTTTCCTTCTTTCTTTCTTCTTTACTGATTCTTCCATTTCCTTCTTATTATTTCTCCACCTAGGGCCATGGCAGATGGATGACTTCCGTGCAGGCTGGGCCACAGCCCAGGTATGCAGCCCCGGGCAATCTCTGGAGAGGAAGAGGTGACAGCACTAGTTTTTTGGTGCAGCACCTCCTCCCCTCTATGCTGGCAGCAGGCCCGTAGCGGGTACACCCTTTGAGAGCATCGACAGTGCTGTGGGATGATGTGCAGTGCCCAGCAGCTGAAGGACCATTGGGGGAACATTCTGGACTGCGAACAGGGCGTGCTTGACCTGCTAGTCGTCGAGATTCTGGGGCTCAGTGAGTATTAATTATTTGTTGTGTTTGTGTTCTACAATGCTAAAAAGAAATTCTGAATAGCAGGCTGCTCAAACTGAGACAAAATGTATGTTTAGTTCACACTGGTATATTATTGTGTGATCCGGTTTATAGTTTCTGCTAGGCAGGTGCCGCTACCTAATCACACTCATCAGACTTTTGCTTTGGCTGAAAAATTAGGAAGCCATTGTAGACTGTTCTCCTGTCACCATAATGAATCATTGAGTAGCAGGTTCTTTCTGTGACTTTGTTTATGTAGCTCACATAGTTCCAGGTTATTTGATTGAATTTACAGTGATGATGTGAAGTATGCATCTATGCATTGCAAAAAAGGGAGACTGAGTTCGCTCATCAAGGGTGTTGAGAAATGGGAATAGATAGAATCAAAGATCATTCACTGCAAAACATAAGTTCGAAATGTAGTTTTTGTTAATGAGATTTGGAATATGGATTTAACGACAGTCGATAGACTTGAGTTGAAAATAGTGGTACTATAGGTGAGCTGTTTTAGCAGCTGCATTTGATTTTCATTAAACATTTTGTGGAGATTATTAACAGAATTGCGAATCCATTTTTATTGATATTCTTAATTTCTTTCATCAGCACCCATGGCCAAGAATAGGGACAATTATGAGGGTCCGGTATAAGCTGGTCAACCGGCATTGACCATCAGTGGCGCTTCTGCTCAGTTGATCCCAGTAAGTCCTTTTATGATCTTTGTGGGCTTCTTAAGTTAGAATCTTGTTATTGGAATGTTGGTGCTGTCTATTGTGAAGATTCATATAGCAGACACAAGTAAGATTGTATTTTAAATAAAAATCAGCATGTATGTTTCGTTGAGAAGGCTTTACTTTTCCTGCTTATACGTAGCTCTTACACAGTTCAGTTCATGAGAGAGTGGCCATGGTCATCTTCCAGTGCCGAAAGTCTGGAAAAAAAAGTATGCGGTCTCACCCGTTTTGCATTTGCTAAACAACACCATATGTCTTTCACTGGCCATTATCCCATGCCTGGCTTATCTAATTTTGTGAACTATCCAATCAAGTGCCCAGAGAGATATTTGGAAGATACAGATGTGCTAACTGAGCTGTAGTGCTGCAATGCAGTTTTATTTGGTGTTGCGTATCAGGGATCTAACTTATGTGTAATGCTTTATTCTAGCCACACAGAACATCGGTGATGCCTGCTCTAATGCCACTGCAGGAGGAGACAGCGATGGGTCAGTTGGAGGGGGAGAGGGGGCACCAGGGATGGACATTGGTAAGTGACAAAATTTCTTGCAATTACTTTGCTCACTAGCTATTGGCATGGCGTCACTCGTCATCATAAAAAATTACCGTGTAGTGAAACCCCCCCCCAGCCTTACCAGCCATAGCGGTGATTGTGTCATTATTATGGCCTCTTATAGCTACAATGCAATAACATCTCACATAATGAGGTTTGAGGGCTTGAGGGAGATATGAACGAATGGAAGGTAACTTAGCAGAATGGAAATGATAAATGAGTGAAAGGGTGGGTAGGTGAAAGGGTGCAGGGCAGAATGTTGAAAGGATGGTTTGAAGGAAGGGTTGCTATTGAATGGGTGGATAATGTATTGGAAATGTTGGTTGAAGACTTGATTGGAGAAAGTAAAGCTTAATCATGGTAGCTATGGGTGAATATAATTGAAAGGATGAATGAATATTTAGATTGTTAGGAGGACTGAGCAAAGCATCTCTTCTTCTCAAGAGGAGCATGCTGCTGCTCACTTACCCAACTTACTTGATTTATGTAGAGTTATCACTATCATTCAAAGTTTTGGTTCTACGTGGGGGGTATTTATTTATTTGTATTCTTTGGTCTACTTCCTTGACTCGCTGTATATGTTAAGTGAGTCATACATCATACCCCCCGCCCATGGCATTTTTGCCAACTATGACGGGTAGTGCAGTATGGGGCAATCAATTTGTGACTGCAGTGTTGGCTGTGTAATGTGTGTCTGCTTATGTTAATGCAGCATTTGCAATGTGTTCAATTCATTGCAAACTGAAAACACAAGCTGTGTTGTCCCTTCGCCCACGCAGTTACCTCTTAGAACTTCAGTCCTTTCTTTTTTCCTGGGTTTTTCTGTCCCAGGCTACCAAATTGGAAAATCCATGCTTGGCATGTGCCACATTTAATCATGCAATACCCATTGGAAGTGGTGGCAGAACATATTTCACGGTTTCCCATAACAGATTTAATTTACACTTGTTCAGATTTTCCCTTTCTAATTGTACTGTGACTCAATAAGCCAAAAACGATGACTCAATGATCAGTATAGGGGCACATTTATTACATATGAAAAAAGCTCTACACTACCTGTCTAATCCCTCTACCCTACCCCCTCCAGTAGAGAAATCAAGTTTCCTTTATTTGGTTACTGCCCAGCAGGAATTTCTTGGAAATATGTGGTGGCGAGCTAGGCCACAGAGTAAAATGAGAGTAAGTCCATGATTTGATATCAGATTTGGCACATGGGATACACAGTGATGAATGTGCCAAATAAAATCTATATAGTCCATTCCTTTACCTGTAGTACATGAGGTGTGTGACTGATGTAGTACCTTATTTATTATTCATCTGCCTCTCTGGAGCCAGGGTAGAAAGAGAAATGCATTTGGCGAAGAGCTGGGCCATTGGAATTAAAAACAAATAATTGTCAGGTAAAGCCACAGAAAGTAGCAAACTAGCAGAGGTGCTGGTTAGTAATGAGCATAGCTAGTATACATTATTTTAGTACCACAGACAACTTTTTCTCCATATAGTGCATAATGCCATACTCATCAATGAGAATTCATTTATTTTTCAACTCAAATTAACTGATTCTGTTTATAGATACTTGAAAAGTCTTTAGAAAAAAATAATTAATCAAATCACTCTTTTTCTTAAATCCTGTGATGTTATCCTCTGCCTGTTAATACTTTTCTGCCACACAGTCAGTGTTTTTTATGTTTGGCAACATGTGTGGATAAAAGACAATTGGCCTTGTGCTTTTCCCAATCATAATCACATCAAAAACATTTCAATGACGGTAGGGAACCAGAAATGTACTGCTACTGTGCCACCCAGTTAATTAAAACAATTGTTTGCAGAGATCATTATTTAAAATATGTCTTTTTTGTTTTTCTCAATACAGCTGCTCCTGCTAGTCTAGGCAGACCATCCAACAGCCAGGAGAGAGCCTCCCATTTGCGGCAGCAGAGCCTGGAGCGTATCCAGAAGGAATAATGGTAGCTGGTGGTTCTGGAAGAGGAGGAGGAGGAAATAAATCCACAACATCTGGGCCCCAGTGCAGCCGGTCCCCCATGCCTCCAACCTCCCTGACATCCCATTTCCGTTGCTGCCACCAGCCAACTGCTGCTACCCCCACCACAATGGCAACAGGGCATTGCTGTACTGCATCCTGTAGCTGCTGGACACCATCAAGGGTTGGCTCTCCCAGAATTGAGCACAGCCTGGACCAGTTCCAGACCGGCATCAATAATGCCCTTTTCTAGCGCTCTAAAAAAATGTTTTGGTGGAAGGGATTTATTGTTTTTTGGGGCTGGGTGGAGAGGGTGGGAAGGCAGTTGGGACTAGAGAGACTTTCTTGAACACTATGAGTTTTGGGGCGTGGGACAGTTTTGTTTGGGAGAGGGGTCGGCATGTTGTTTGAGTGGACAGGGTGGGTTGAATTGTAAATAAACATAGGGGAAAGCAATTTATTCTAATCTAAATTAATTCCTGAAGACGTTTCTTTTATTTTTACTTTGGACTGCTACCTTTAAGTAGTTTTACACAGCCTGTTTACTTGCTTGTAACTTGAGAGAGAGTGTTGCACTTAAATATAGATTCCAGGCTTTTCCTTATACTATCTTGACCATTATGGGGAATGCTGCCATGATGACCTATGTTGTGTAAAACTTTCTAGATAAAAAACAGTGGAAGTTAATTTATTTCTTACTAAGTTAAAGTACATCCATACTAGTTGTCTTATCTTAATATACATGCAGAAATAACAGGGGAGGCATCACAACTTCACAAACGAGGTCCCACATGCCATTCCACCCAAGTGAGATCCTACTGTAGGATTGATCTGAATGATTGTTTGATTATGCATCGTAGTCAACTAAATGGAGGTAGAAAGACTGAGTAAGTTGGTTATATATTTATCAAAGATTTACAAAGAATTGACACCACCTGAGTACTATGTGATGACAAAATGAGCATGCCTGATTGTAAGTTTTAGCTGATGTGTAGCTAGCAGTATTATTTGTGAAATCCTCAAGTTATAAAAAATGGACTCAAAGTTTGGAGGCGACAAGCTTAGGATAGGCGTTTACGGTTAGGTAACACAAGGCCTGATGCTGATGACTGATGTTCTTGATTCTATATCTAAAACAAATTTGGATAATTTGAATGCACAGGTTGGTAATAGGCTGGTGTGGGCTACTGCTTAAAAGATTCTACAGTAAATTGGTGTTGCTTTCACCACATGCACCCCACCAAGTGTGTGATCCATTGATGGTGTCATTTAAGCCACTCCGTAATAGGTAAGAGGGGTAAGAGGGTTAGAGGTTTGATAAATGAATGGGTAAATCATTTGGAGAAAGGTTTGACAAAGACAAACACTACAACACAAATCCCGCATTCATCTGGACAATAAGCAGCAGAACATCATTTGCCATCAATCTGTTGTTAGAAGGAAATAAAGGAATGACTTCAGATACATGCATTTCAAACAGTTCTTTTGCCTCTGAGACTCAATTTACCATATATCTAAATGTTCTGTCTTCTAGGTTGGGGAGTGAACACACCCACCCACTTGTCTTCGTTAATTTGATTGTTAATAGCAAAATCGGGTGTTGCGTCTGCATGCTCCTCTGGAATGTCCAGTCTTTGGGTCATGTCTGAACTGGTCCAGTAAGTAAGCAGGAGTGTTGCTGAGCTCCGCTAGCATTCGCTTTTCGTTCATGAAAGAGTCTAGATGAAGGCCTGTGGATTATAAAAGTAAAACTGTATATTAAAGTCAAGGACAATGATAGAAGGAAGGTACGCTTCATGAGAAGTGTATCAAGACGACTTAGAGGCAGCACAAAAAAACAAAAGAAGACTCAGAGTATTATTTTTGCCATAAGTCCAAAACAAAATACACACACACACATACATTAGCAGCAATTCACAAATGCACCTGTCTCTATTCTACACAGCTGAGTACTAGGCCTCAGACTCTTGGTTTACCTTTGAACTGAAGTCGATACTTGATAACTTCTTGCTTCTAGCTATTGATGAGGTAGTCCCGCCCTGAGTTCTTCCATGATACTCCTCCAGTCCTGGCTCCAAGTAACATTGTCCCAGCCCAGTCATCATCATCATGAATCGTGATTACCTGAGCAAAACAGACATGGAGAGCAGTGCAATGCTTTTGAAGAACAAGTAGAGAATGAAACAGAATTGCTGTATTTTTAATGAGTTGTAATGCATTAAATATGGCTAATTGTGAAAGGGCTGATCATCACCTACAGGGAAAAAAATGAGCGCCCATCAATCAAGCCCTAAACAATGCAAATCAATAATCATCTCAAGAAATTCCCCATATTACAGTTCAACACAGGCCCTCCCTCAGTGTCTGCCACCACCAGAATCATCAATCAACTTAAATCATCATTCACACAATCAATCACTAACGGTTGCAATAGTTGAAGTTACCTCATCCAATCCAAGAACGGGTAGTTCAGGTAGGTATTCAATCATCTTAGATGCAAGCAACACATTGCAATTTGGTATTGGCAGGCAGTCTTTTAGGTAATAATTCATAGGTCATAAATAATTTTATGGGACAGCCCTTCTAGTGCTGTGTGTCATGAAGGAATTATAGAGGTTTCTTCAATGCACATGTGTCTAACTGCAATCTAGCAAAATATGTGTGACTAAAAAAATGGTGCGGCAGCATGGATCTGACACAAAAATAATAATGTTCCTCTAGTTAATTTACATTTTTTTAATTTTTGTTAAAAGAAAGAACTAAGTTCAACAAGAAACTGTTTTAAAGTTCTATGGGGTCACTGGCATACTTAGTCTGGGAAGTAGAGTACGGCCTCAAATTCAGGAGGTTCACCTAACAGTTGGTCAGCTGACATTTGATTCAATTTCAGGCCGATCACCCTCTTCCTCCTCTTGTGCTGCTGATTCAGGGATGGTGTAATTGTGTGGTATAAAATGTTGGTTCACTTTGATCATAGTCAATCTCTCCACATTCTGAGGGAAGAGACTGGACCTTCTCACTGTTACAGCTGCACCAGCTGCAGTGAACACACGTTCAGCGTACACACTGGTGACAGGATAAGCTAAATACATTATTACCAGACTGATGAGCTCTGGCCATTAGTGCATCTTCCCATATCAATACATCAATGGATTTTGATCCACATAGACCTGTTTTTGTTCATCAGATACTCCTGTAACATCCTGTGTATTGTCATAGGTGCTGCCACTTGCTCAACCTGTTTTACCATCGCCTCTGCACTGGACTTATGCCCTGCCAATTGAAACCAATACAATCCAGAGGTTGGATCTGGTCCATCTGTTGCCACTGGTGTTCTGGTTGATGGTGTTGTTGGCTGCTGTGAGATAAGACTGTCCTCTCTTGAAGTTGAAGGATCACCCCAAAACTGTGGGGTGGAATTCAAAGTTCTAGTCACTCTTCTTCCAAGTCTCCAGATTGCTCCACAATCCACCTCTTGTATTTTTAAACATCCCCTTCAGAAAAAGGAATGAAAATGGGCAGAATTTACTTGTACGTTTGATCAAGCAGTGCTGCACATATGTACTCTTTGGACTCCATGATGTCATGTTGCAGCCTTATATTAGAAACCAAGCACAGGACTAAGGCATCAACCAAGGCATGTGTTTCTGTGTTTTCATTCACATCTGCCGGGGCCAACCACTCAGAGACCTTCTTTACTTGGTCTTGAAGGGGATGCAACAACAGGATAGCTTGGCCCATCGTACTGTTCTACTTGCTAACTTCCAGTTGAAAGCCTCAAAATAGAGTAGCATCTGTGTCAGGCATATGACTAGTCCCATTTGTCTGTATACATGCTCATATCTTTTCTAACTGGACCCCCCCCCACTTTGAATGATGTAATCATTCATCTGTTTGTACTACTGAAACAGATGTTGCAGCATGTAAAAGTGGAGTTCAAATGTGTTGGCACCTCTTGTATCAGGGATGTAACTGGTGCTTTATTATTAAGCTAAATAATCTGCAGCTGCTTCAGGGCTTTAAAAGAATGGCTGAAATGAGTACAGATTCTTCTGCAGGTGGTCAGAATGTTGCTAATCATGTCTTCCTGTTTGAGGAAGTCTTACACCACCAAGGTGATGCAATGGGCCAAACACAGGACCCTGAAATAGCCTCTGGATGACATGGCCTTTATTATGTTACTGCCATTGTCTGTGGCAACAAATTCAATTCTAAGACCTCTTATCCGCAGCCATTCACATGCCTTGCTGTTAAATTCCTTCAAGATGTTTACAGCTGTATGTGATTTCTCCAGTATGAACATGGCCACTGTTGCATGCCACAGAACACTCTTAAAACTTTCTTCAGGGCCAAAACCTGAAGATATCTTTTGCTTTACCCGTGCAAAAGAGATCCAATGTGCAGTGATGCACATGTAGTCAGTTGCCTGACAACTGGTCCACATGTCTGTCTTCTGGTGGATGGTGTGAACAACACTTTGCCGCAAAGCTTGTCCAACCAACTGCAGCATATCGTGATGCCATGCTGAAACAGCAAATCTGGCAAAAAAGGTCCTACTTGGCACCTTCCATTTTGGTCAGATGGCTTTCACAAATTCTAAGAGTCCCACTCCTTCCACAAAAGAAATAGGGAGGAGGTTGAGCGCAAACATTTTGACCACCTTCCCATTGAACAAACATGCGGTTGGGTGGTTTCGCTTGGAGAGCCCCTCCTGCCTAAACATTCCCATAATAGTACCCTGGATTTTCCTATTTTCTTTAGGCTCTGACACAGGTGTCTTTTGAAAAGTAGATGCTAGTGGTAAACTCAATGTACGTCCTGCTGGTGGGGCAGTCACTGCATGCAGTGCTGTCTCCATCATCTCACTCTGAGTCTTATTGTGTAGTGTGGCTCACTGGTTAGAGGCGGCAGACCTGCGAGCAGGGGACGGCCCGGGACCAGGGTTCGATTCCCGGCGCGGCAGGTTTCTGAACCAGGGTCAGCGGACTCGATAATTCTCTCGCCTCGGTGCCCACTCTGATCAGCGATCACACTCGGCAACTCTGGGCATTAGCTTGCCTCATCTTCACTAACGGCCCCACCAGACCGCCGGGGATGCCTGGTCTCACCCTGGAGATACCCATTAAGGGACCATCTCTCAGGGAAGCCAGGAAGGGTTTCGCAGCGGTCGAAGCGCCTTGGGACCCTACGGGTAAGTAGTGCGCTATATAAATGCCTATACATTTACATTTACATACATGGTGAAGTCACTGAGGTGGGTAAGTCTGCTGGCACGTGCTGGGGACAAGGCTGTTTTGCGTGAAGATTGTTACCCTCTTCTTCCTCATCAACTTATCCTATGATTGGACTTGTAGCTGATGTTCCCCAGCTCTTCCCACCACCACCACCACCATGTTCAGCAATGTTCTTAAGGTGCTCCTTCCACTTAATTGTGCAGTGTTTTTTCATATTGGTTGTCTGGCCTCCAGTACCCTACTGTGTACCAGGCTTACCTCGACGAAGATTTGTGTGGCAAATGGTGCATACTGCTATGTGCTCCCCCTCTTTGCTAACTGTAAAAACTCCCAAAGTGGGGATGAGCGTTATTTTACTGGCCCACTGCCAATGCCTGGAGATATGTGAGCATGTTGTTGATTGCCTCTCTGCTTCTCCTGAGGTAGTGTTTGGTGCAGGTCTCAGCTGGAGCTTTACAAACATGAGAGCTTGTGGCAGTGTTACCTGTGCCACATTCCTCGGAGCTGGTTCAATAGCAATGTCAGGTTTCTATGTGTCACCTTCCACCATGAAGATGATTCTAAAAGAGGAGGTTCAGCATCTTGCTCTGGAGGAAGTTCAACCTCCTGCTCTGCTCCACCATCAGATAAATGTACTACTGCTGGCTGCTGTCCACTTTGCTGTGTTTCCTGAAATGATTGTGTACTACTTTGCAAAAGGGACACATCTAATTCAACGTCACTACTCGTCGGCATTGACATGATTGCACTGGCTGCCTCACTGACAGACATGGTCCTGACCTTAGGTTCGGAGAGTGGTACTATAGAGGCAGGAGTGCTGCTCTCAACATGCTCGCTGGAGGCTGGTGCACTAGCCACAACTTTCCTGAAAAATGGTCTACACGCCAGTGGTAGAAATCTGCGTATTCTGCTCCCCACTAGCCACTTTCGTGGCAGCACCTTTTTTGGGGCCATTTTGAAGCTGCACTTAGCTTCACAACAAGCTGAAAAGATGACCGTGTGGCATAGTTAGCCACGGTTCATTTCGTGCTCAGGCCCTCTGTCTGGCACTACTGTGGGCAATGTCTCTTCTCTTGTGCACCTTAAAGCAACGGGGCAAAAAAAATCAGTGAAATGTGGCATGATTGCAGTTCAAGACCTTCAAACAAACAATATCATTTAGTGTGGCGACTTAGCAAAAATACAGTCTAACTATCCATTTGTAAAACCACAACAACAAACTTTCATTGTGTGCAGTACACTCTGGAAGGATCAGAAAGAAAAACAACAACATACATATGCAACTTTTTTGCTTTATGTGCATCACTTTGGGATGTGGCACTCAGGGAGGTGCAGGTGACAATGGACTAGTCCTTAGACAATGAATGTTGTTGTGCAGCGCACCTGTTTTAGTCATTGGGTTGATGCCTGATATTAGGAAAATGGAAAAAAATTAGAGCAAAATAAATAAAATGTAAATTCAAAACGTTTAAAAACAAATTAAATCAAAAAATGTTATTTCAAAAAAGTGTCATTCAAAAAACAAAATATTTTTTAAAGTACATACATAATTAAAAAAATAATGTAAAAATTGTAAATAAAACAAAGAAATTTTAAATTGAAACAACTAAATTAAAAATAAAATCAATATTATTGTCAACCATCCATGCAATCCTATGGAAAAGGGCCATACTGCCTAGAGGCAAAAATGTCTGCCAGCCGTTGCAACATGGTTGTCAACAACAACTAACACTGAGCAAGGAGGCATGGTCACAATTTCAGAAAAGACATGCATGCCTATGGCAACAGCACACTGGCTGGCTACACGAAATGACTGTCACCCACATGGTCACAACAACAACAACCAGCAAGAAGGCATTCCACTATGAAGAAGGTATGCAGGCCTATGGGGAAAGAACACTGGCTGGCTACACAAAATGGATGCCAACACTTGGGTAGAGAACAGCAACAACCAGCAAGGAGGCATGGTCACAAACAGAGAAGACATGCAGGCCTTTGGCAAAAGCACACTGGCTAGCTGCACAAAATGGCTGCCAGTCACATGGTCAGAATAACAACAACCAGCAAGGAGGCATGGTCACAAACACAGAAGACATGGAGGCTAATGGCAAAAGCACACTGGCTGGCTACACAAAAGGCCACCAGCCACATGGTCACAGCAACAACAACCAGCAAGGAGACATGGCCACAAACAAGGAAGACATGCAAACCTATGGGCAAAGCGTACCGACTGGCTACCCAAAATGGCTGCCAGACACATTGTCAGACAATTAACAACAACCAGCAAGGAGGCATGGTCACAATCATAGAAGACGTGCAGGCCTAAGGCAAAAGCACACTGGCTGGCTACACAAAATGTCAGCCATCCACATGGTCAGAACAATGAAAACCAGGAAGGAGGCACGGTCACAAACAGAGAAGACATGCAGACCTATGGCTAAAGGACACTGGCTGGCTACACAAAATGACATCATCCACATAGTCACAACAACAACAACCAGTAAGGAGGCATGGCCACAAACAAAGAAGACATGCAGGCCTATGGGGAAAGCACACTGGCTGGCTACACAAAATGTCTGCCAGCCACATGGTCACTCACAAAAACAAGCAGGAGGCCTGCAAACCAAAGAACACACGCAGGCCTAGGGTGGACACTGACTATCCAATATGGCCTTTGGACCCATGGCATAATGAACAACAAAGGCAAATGTGGTCTATGGCAAACACACATACACACACTGAACCTGGCCAGACAAAAGAGGCATGGTAACACATAGAACACAGCATTGATTCAGCAATGGCAAAAGCGAAATTTAACAGGGCTGAAAATGTTCACAACAACACACAAGCTCCAAAGGCATTACCCCACATAAAGACTGTTTGCAGGGAAAAACAAAATGTGAAATACCACAAGAAACACATTTTGTAATGTAATCCAATACCATACATGGCCTAATGATTTTTCAATTCAACAGACACCACAGAAACAGTTGTTTCATGCACCCATGAATAGTACAAGGCCTACTGGCTGGAAGATACATTAGCAAACTAGGCAACAAAGAAAAAAAATAATCACTATTGCAAATTTATGAAAAAATAAGGAGAAAATGTAGTAAACTATGCAACAAGTTTCCTTCACAAAAAAAATCCAAGTGCATGCACCTTGTCAAACAAACAACACCCTAATACACCAGTTATGCAACTTACTTGTGATATCTCAAAAACAAAGTCCTTAAATCCGATAGTATATATACAGCAGATAAGGATACTTTCAGCTCCAAATCCCAATGAAAAGAGACCACCAGTCGAAGGACAAAGCACTGGGAGGTGCCTGCTGGACAGGAACAGGTAGTTGGAGTCTCTGGGGCACTTCCTTCTGGTTTGAAAAAAAAAGTTTAAAAACATGGCTTTTCGCACACAAAAAAACAACCCCAGCGGCCAGTTTAAGAAGAAAATCCACTCCAAATGCCTCTCAGACGCCTTCTCAAGCAGAAAAGCTGCTTGACCACTCAATTTGCAATGGCGATCGGTACTAAGGATGCTAGATTGGTGCGGTTCATCTGGAAGCCGTGCAAATGGTCTCAAAGTCTTGCGGGAGCTTGCTAGCTGTGTGAAAAGTCTTGCATGTGCTCGCAAGCGGCCCGAGAGTCTTGACGCTCACTGTTAAGTGCGCAAAAAACTCAAGCACGCAAACGAGAAAAAAACACTGCTTCACGCCCGAGTGGTAGAGTTTAGGAATTTTGCACTCCTCCGCAGAGTACCCGAATTCCACAAACTTCGCGAGCAGACCAGAGTTTACAGCTTGGGCATAGCCATTATTCGCTAAAGCTTTGCAGTCATATCTACACAAATTTTGATTTCCTTTCATTTTTAAAACTACTGAACGTAATTTTGAATTGCTCCCACCTTGTGAGAGCAAACAGAGATTTTCCTGCCACATTACTGTGGGCAGGGAAACCGCTATGTTCTGGCGTTGGGCACTCCAGACATAGGAGTAACATAGGAGGCCCTGGAGGATGGAGTCCCCAGGACAAATAATTGTTCCAGGAGAGGGGCACTTGGCCCTTTACCTTTTCATGGCATGGCCAGGCCTTCCCCTATTCCTACATGGGCTTACCAGAGGGGGTGGTGGTCCTTGGGGCTAAAATTGGTCTGGGAGGAGTGTCGCAGGGCCAGTTTCCTTATTTTGGAACTTGCTTGGGTCCCTGGATTCGTGGTCCCTCTCCCTTTTGAGTAACAGCCTGTCCCTGAGGAGCTGGTGGTCCCCAGGGCCGTAATCAGCCTGGTGAGGGGGCAGTGCTCGCTCATCCTCCCTAATTATATATAGAAATACACTCCCTAGACCTAACTCTCCTGGGAGGCATATACCAAACAATCACGGGAGCCTTCGTTGTTTTCTTTATATTTTTCCATGGATTCACTGATCCTCCTTGAATTTACTGTAGAATTAAAACAAATGTTTTTGGCCCACCGCTGGGTCCCTTTAGGACACTACCACCAGGCCTCAGTGTCAGGGTATTCCTACTTAACAGATCACCCCAAAACTTACCATGCACAATTAAAATTACTGGCCCACATTTTTGGGAATATTTCATGAAGATTTTTCAAATGGCACCGAAGATGTCTGCAAGTTACAAAAACGCTTTTCCTATGGAAACATTGTCCTCACTATAACTACCTACTGGCAGCCGCCAGTAGATAGTATATAAAAATTCACTGCAAGTAAACTTAAGTTTAAGTAGTTAGGTTTACGTTTAAAAAACCCTAGAAATTCACTGAAAAAAACAGGTTAAAGTGACATTAGAATTAGGTATTGTAATTATATAAAAAGTAACATTTAAAAGCCACAAAAAACACTGACATTTACCAGTTAAACCTTCCATAATTTTTCTCTACCAGCACTGCCTATCAGCTCACATAATACATCATTTCCTAGAGGTGGCAGCAGCCAGCCCCTGAGGTTAAACCCCGCCCTGCATGGACCCAGTCCCTGCTGCACCAGCACCTTGCTGGCACTGCGTTAATGCTCAGCAGCACAGCTTTGTCAGAATCCTCTCCCACGATTCATCAGTGAAGTGAGCCTCTTGAAACACCTGGATAGAAAAATCTGCGAAAATGGCTGGCTAGAAGAGATTGGTTTGACAATCTCAGTTTCTGATTGACATGGTCTGTTAAAGGAAGAAGTAAGGAAATAATTGCGAGTGAGCATTGATGGCCTTGGGGGGAAGTTAGATGTGAATAAACTGGACTGCCTTAGATGTCTGACCTGAGAGGATAGGGACTTGGAAGATTAGCTTTTAGGTGAAAGGGTTTGAGAGTTCAAAGCTGTCAGTGAATACTAACTGACTTACTTTTGGTGTCTCATTGTCCAGAAGGAAGCAGGCCCTTAGCCTGAAAGGGGTTGGCACTGGATGTAGCAGTGGGTGTTCCGCCACAGCACTCATTGATTTTGACACTGCTCGCTATTTGAAAGGGTGGTTTAAATAGGAGATAGTGTCAACCATGATGAAACAAAGAGAAATTTTTAATTTCTCCTTGTTTTTGCAGTTTCTATTTGTAATGCATTGTGCAGCACACATAGAAGCAGAAAATTATGATAAATGATTGCTTATATGCAGTAAGATGCCCCTTCCTGCACAAAAACAATCATAACAAAAATTACGATTTGCAACTTCTATGTGTGCTGCACAAAGCAGCACACAGGAGTTTCAAATCAACATTTGTGGTTGTTTATGTGCAGGAAACGACACCTTCCTCCAGCTAAACAATCATTCCCTCAACACGGGCACCCTTACACCATAGTGTAAGGATGCCTAACTTGGCGCAAGCCAGCTGGGGTTAGCACCCGCGCTAGGAAAAATGTTGGGATTTTCATAATGGCGTAGTACGACATTTGCTTAAAGCCACGCTTCGCCATTCACTTGTAAATATGCCCCTTCATGTGACTTGCGAATGGTCAAGATTTCATCTATGCAAAGCTTCAGAGAGGTCATTCAGACTGTTCTACTGATAGCAAAGTCAGAGTGCACCTTGCAAGAACTGCATATTGTCGTTTTCTTTGAAAGTTATCTTGAACTATCTATCAAAGAATGTAAGAGAATGAAATTAGATGAATGTCTAAAAATAGAACAACTGACCTTGCCTTCATTAACCGTTCGACACCTATACCTGTGCAGTTGATAAATTCTGGTCATCAACTTCGAACAAGATGAACTTGCAGATGTTAACTCACCAAAACATTGCTGATGCTTCAGTGAACACTGAATTTCCAAATATTGCAAGTGGAATGATTGTCACTGAGGAGATGGTGCCTCCAGAGGTATATTACAAAGTTACAGGCTTAATGGAGGAAGCTGGCCTTTGTGATTGGGCTGTTCAAAATGGATCCAATCAAGTCATTATACTGTCAAATGACACAGATGTTATCAATTTGCTATTTAGATTTGATGCAGTGTTTGTAAGTCAAGAATTGTCTGAGTTATGGATACTTTATGGAACAGGTGAGAACAGACACTTTATACTGCTTCATATTATGTGCAAGAAACTTGACCCAGAGATGCCCAGTGTGCTTATCAAGGCACATTATCTTATGGGCGATGATGATACTATGAGTGGAATTAAAACACAGCTTGAAGCTTTAACTGCTGAACCTGTGAAGTTCCTAAAAGGATTTGCTGAGACAGAAGAAGAACGGGACTTTAGAGACATAGAAAAATAACTTGTGCATATGTGGAAAACGAGTTCTGACTGTCACACATTTGATGATCTTCAGTACAGACAGTTCAAGAGAACTGTCCCATAAGTTACCTTGCACTGAACTCATATTCTGTGCATGGACACATTAAAAGAGTATTCTACTTTATCAGAAGGTGTGGAAAGTATAGAGTTGCTTTAAATGGAATGTATGCATGTTGCTAGGCACATTGGAACGTAATGATTAGAAGGACTGAGAAACTGTGCTGTGAAGCTGGAGGAGGAAGGAGCTGGAGGTCCCTATGTTAATTCTTCAATAAAGTACTTATTTCTACAAATTGCCTGGATTGATCTTTACATTGGCGACGAGGGAAACCCATGGACTTTTCTGCGCAAGTCCATGGGTAGAATGGAAGAAACTATTTTTAACATATATTCTTGCCACAGGTGCGGACAAGTATGGGCCAGTGCATAAGCAGGCTTTATTATTACATAACCTAGGTGTAGAAGGTCGATGGATAAATGTTCTAATTCAATGACATTGAAAGATTCGGGGTCTAAAACTGCTCTATCCAAAGATTGAGTTGTTCATGCATCCAGAGTTCAGACGATGGCAGACGTGTCTTCTGTTGTGGTGGGATATGCGAGCAATCCCTATGATACAACATGTTGTTGGGACTTGTGTTGTGGGTTACAATTGGATGTGACTGCAGGAACGTAGTTACTCGTCCATGAATGCCCGCGCAGCTTTATATGCAATGTGTTCCAATAGTACGTAGTTGCCGTGTTCAAGGAACACCAGGGTGAGCCAATCCATTCACTGGTCCGGGCAAGTGTAGCGCCTAGAATGAGGTCACTGCACACGAGGAACTGTGCAATCTCCCATGCACAACTGCCAATACATACGCCGTATGTCAAGGCATCCCATGCACGGCTGTCTCAGTTACACTCCTGTTCATGATCCAACAGGGGGAGCAGACACAAGTCATAGTCCAATTCATCTATGGTTGTGTTGCATAGGCAGACATCCATAGGACACTCAAATGTGCATGTTCAGCCGTGGAACCAGGGCTGGATGCAGGTGACATAGGCAATGCGGAAGCTGAGACAGTAACTGATCCGCAGCACAGCCAGTGGCACTGCACCCAGTAAATGCAGCATGCATGCAATGTACTGTTCCACATGACAGGGGTTGTGCATGTGCCTGGTATGGCCTGCCATTACATTGGTGCGTCTCGTGGAACCGGCACTCTTCTGACCTGCGGCAGTTGTGTGGAGGATATGCCACAGCTCTGAGCAATGATTCGAATGTGTGTGCAACGTTGGGCTGAATGGGTTGCTGTTTCTGTGACAGTCAAGGCCATCCCATGTGGGGGTACCTCAGTCAGGGGCTTCTGTGTGTGGGGTGTGGATCAGTCAGATAGTTCTTTTGCGCCATGTGTGGTTAGGGAGTCGTCCACATCTGCCATGGCATCTCTCTCAGGGTGTTCCTGGCACGTTCAGGACCAAGGTCATAGGTGCAGGTGTCCTTCCGCCTTGCGGTTTCAGAATGTGATGTGGCTTTGTGGCTGAGATTGGGACACAGCATTGGGCTCATGGTGTATGGATGGCGATACACACACACACATGTTGGCATGTGGTGCCAGGTGCTGCTTGTGCAATCTCACTCTGTCTCTCTCCTTCGCTCTCTCCCTCTCTTTCCTTTGTTGGGCACATAGCACACCTTCTTCTGTTGGATTTTGTCTTCCAGGCTGTGTCCTACGCATTGTCCAGTGTCGACCCAGTAGGACTCATCCGAATGGTTGTTTTGTCTTTTGTTTGTATGGTGTTTTGTGTTGGTGATTGCATTGCTGTATGACTGGTTCTCCATTTTCTGGTGATGCATGTATGTTGATTTTCCTGCTTGTGCAACCTCAGGCAACATATTTGTTTTATGATTTGTGGTGTTGGTGTGCAGTTTCTTGGTCCGGGTTTGGGGGTGGGGCCGGAGGGGCGGGGGGGAGTGTTGCAGGCCAGGGTGTGGTGTTGGTGGGTGTTGTGGCCCTCTTGGGTGTCTGTGTTGCATGTTTAGTTGCTCCATGGCATTTGTTTGTCTTCAGGTGTGGCTGTGGGCTGTGCTCCCTTTTGTTGTGCAGACTGTGGTCCGGCTTTACAAAAGGTCAGAGCAGGAGTAAATTTCCTGCTGGTAACGCGTTTTATTGCGTGTTTTGTGATTTTTTAGCAGTTCTGTCTGATCATTGTGATTGTTGTGGTGTGGTGTTGTTGCAGTTTTTTGCACGGGAATGCCTACTCTGCATCTCATTAGCGATATTTGCGAGGGTCCTCTGTTGCGATGTTTTTTTGCGGCTGCTATTGCGGGTAAACTGGTGCTGGGGGCTGTTAGCACCATCTTGTGAATGGTGGGCTAAATTTTTCACTACTTTGGCTGCGATAAAGTGCTGTTCATTCGGTGATAGCTCCTTGTGAATATGCCCCTGTGTGTATTAGGGATTCTATCACTTAACTCAGGTCGAGAAGAACTCTGATACTGGCTGATGTATAATATCTTGGCACTGGCTTTACATTTGCTAGTCCCCGTATGAGATCATTAATCTTCCACTGGTTATAGGAAGGTGCATACTCATTCAAATAGGCGCTTACATTGCTTTTCTTTTCAGCTTTCATTTGAACCAAACTATTTACCAAGCTAAAGACCAAGCTTCAACATTTCCTCTCCAGCAAAACTGTTGATGAGCACTTTTATTAGGTAGCTTTAATTATTTGCTCTTGAAAAACAATTTCCTGATCATTTGACCCTTCTTTCACTACCCACAGAAGAAAATTGTTCATTCTTGTGTCCATTATAGTTGAAGTGCGAGCTGTAGAAGCCTTGAACTCAGATAACATCGTGGCATGGTTAGATTGTTGTGCTGACTTGGTATATTGGCCTTCAACCAGTGGTTAACCACCATATCAGTTTGTGATTATCTATTTTACACAGATGTAAATGTGACACTGTACCTTAATGATGTTCTGTGCAGATCACACATGTGGGTCGAGTCTGTGCGCCTGATTTTCCACAAGTTGCCTTTTTTTATATCACCCACATTAACTCAAAAATTCTTCAGTTTAGTACATGAGGTACAAACAGCACATTTAAAAAACACAGAGAAATAATTGCCTCTTTATATTTATGAGACGTGCTGTCCACAGCTTATGCATTAACCCAAATATAGTCTGAGTTAATGTTCATACTGGAGACAGGAACATTTTGGGAAATAAGAAAGCGCAGACCTCATCTGCATCTGCGTTTTGCAATCAGCACTGAGTGGCTTCATGCTAAGGCCTCAGAGTTACCAAACCAAGAAATACCAAAATCAAGGGTCAGATTTGCAAACCTTTTGCACTGAGTTTGCTTCAAAGTGCTGCTTTGCATTTCTCTGCATCAGGCGGCATTACAACGGTGGTACATAGGTATTCCCATGCAACCACCCATAGGGCCTCATTTATGAGAAGTGACGCATCGCTGTGTGAAAGCAGCGATGCGCCAATTCTCATTGTGCCCTTCTTGCGACATGATTGATGCGTCATATTTACTGTATGACACATCATGTCGCAAGGAGTTACAGATACATCAGTATTCTCAAATTTTGACAGCGACGCAGAGTCCTGCCAGTCAGTCCTGGACTGTAGGGGAGACAAGTTGCAGCTTGCGCTGCCTTCTTGCCTTGGGGCCTGCGGTGCAGTTTTGGTAAGCAGGGAGGACTGCAGCCGACTGTGAGCGGAGCTCCAGCCACTGAGGTGGTGCCTCACAGTGAGGACCATGGCCGAGGGATGTACGTTGTTACAACGCATGCTTTTACCACGCATGCTTTTACAACGCAGGTTTTTCAACGCAAGTCGTTACAAAGACTTGCGTTGGGGGGTGCTGGATAGTGAATAGTTTAATTTACTTTTCCAACTCCAGTCCCCATGGATAGTAGGTGTAAATTAACCTATTACCTATCTTAGAGCGCCCCCCAGTGCAATTTGATGTAATGACTTGCATTGAAAATCATGCGTTGTAAAGGCACTGCATGGTAAAAGTTGTGTCGTAAAGGATGTTTCCCGGGCCGGGGGGCAACCGCATCCAGTGGAGCAATGGACGGACTCTGCTCTGTGTAACGCTCACTTGCCATGGATGATGGCGGTCATGAGGAGGAGGGGGCTGGGCCTGGTTGCAAGACCACATAGGAGAAAGCAGCAAGGCTGGCAGAAGGGGTTCGGTTCGCAATGACTGGCTGGCGAGATGGTGCTCCTGTGGCCGGGGGACCAGGTGCTGCACCTGTCACTGCCCTTCTTCACAAACATGTGAGGGGACAAGCCCCTGTGGTGCTGTGTGAGAGCACACCTAGGGTGCAGTGACTGTATGTCCTAAACCAAGTGCCTAGCGGAGTGGGGAGCTGCAGTCCTAAGGGGGCTTCCCCCACCTTTGATGTACCCCAATCTCCCACAGAGCTGGATAGGATTTAATGAGGGAGCTTCTGCCCGATGGTCCGTGGTTCTCCAGCCTTGTTTGATTTGTTGGAGGCGGCGGCTGCCCCGGTGTACAGAGGATGATATAAGAAGTGACTGTGACTGCTAGAAAAGATGTGGTGTCCTAGGGGTCTTCCCTGCAGGGTGACAGCATGCTATACTTGAGGGTACAAACCAATAGTGTCCTGCGTTGAAGGTATTTTAGTCTTGAGGTGGCTACTGGAGGGCCCCTCCTTTGCACAGTGAGGTATGGCGAGAGGGTGGTTGTACTGGCCTGGCCCTTCGGTGAATCCTGAGGAGCCATGACTTCTGGGATGAGCTTGGGGGCCCTGAGAACTGTAGGAGGTGCTGGAAGCCACACTGGAGAAGCAAACTGGAATGGTTGACAAACTCCTACAAGCCATTCAGGACATGTAGACTGTCATGGAGACCCAGCTGGGGTCAATACAAGTAGAGACAGGGATTCTGATGTCAACCTGGTAGACAGAATGAACGACACAGACTGCTTCCTGACATCAATGCTCCCCACCATGACGACCATGCAGGGACAACTAAAAACCCTGCAGGCTAAGGTGCAAGAACTTAAAGCATAGGCAGAGGAATCATAAGGGTGCTCGGGGAAGAAAGTTTCTTGGCGTCCCCAAGAAGTTGGAAGTTCCAAATATGGAGTTGTTCTTGGAAGACTGGTTGATATCTATGTACAGTCCTGGCCAATCAAATCCTGAAGTTCTTCTCCATTGAGAGGGCACACAGGACTCCAGGCCAGCAGCCTCCCACGAGGCGACCTCCATGTCCAGTGATAATCCTTCTGCTGAATTTCAGAGATCTGGACTTGCAGATGCAGATATTCTGAGTGAAAGGCCCCTCGGAGTACAACGGTAATCTCATTATGGCCTACTCTGACTATACTGCCAAAGTTCAGAAGAAACACTACACTTTGTGGCTGTTAAGTAAGCGTGGGCGTAAAATCCGTTTTGCGGGAGAATTTGCGGATTTTTGACGATTTTGCGATCCGCGAATCTCGCAAATTTTCCCCAAAATCCTCAAATTCGCAAGCTACGAATTATTTTGCTTGGTCGCGCTTGAAAAATACAATATCGCGCGCGCGGCGTTGACTCTGAGCCTGGCGAGTTGTTTTTCTCCCGGTTTTGCGTATGCTGCGCCATTTTTGATCTAGCTGCGTGATCTCGCGAGAGTTTTTGGAACGCAATTACGTCATCGCAGTTTGCCATCTTGCACGACGAGAGTTTGACAACGCAAGTACGTAATAAATGCCCGCGACGGCGCGCAGCAGACTTCCGGCGGGAGGTTTGAACAGCTCGAGTTCCCGAAATTGCAAAAATTGCAATTCTGCACAAGAAATACATCGCAGGAAGCATAAACCTTGTGAAAATGATGATTTTGATCAGAATAACTCCTCAGATTGACATTTGGCTGCACTTTTTGGGGCAAGGAGTCCATTTTTCGGGGGGGGGTGGGAGGATGGAAGTGCCCCAGAGTCTCCAACTTTCTGTTCCTGTCCAGCAGGCTCCTCCCAGTGCTTTGTCCATGTCCTGGTCACTTTTCATTTGGATCTGGAGCTGGAAGGATTACTTTTTCTTGCTGCTGGTGGATATTTCTATTTGAGGACTTTTTGGACTTTGGAGTTTGGATCACTTTTGGACTTGAGATTTTACAAGTAAGTTGGTGTTGTTTGTTTGGGGCATTGCAGTTGAGGCAACTCCAGTTCTAAAACTTTTTTCACAACTGTAACAAAATATATATTGTGGTGGGTAGCTAGCCACAGTATCCAGTAGACCCAGGGGTAGTGAGTGGTGCATGGGCCTAGTCTTTCTGTGGGGTGTCTTGAATTTAAACATCATTGAGGGCATGGATGGCATGGGATTGTGCTGATTTTTGTGTGTTTTTCGATTTTCTTCGGCTGCTGTTGGGGCCTTTTGCCAAGGGATAGTGAGTGGTGCATGCACTGAGTCTTTCTGTGGGGACTCTTTAATGTAAACATCATGGAGGGCATGGATGGCATTGGATTGTGGTGATTTTTGTGTGTTTTTCGATTTTTTGGGGTGTTGATAGGGACTGGCCATATGGGTGGGGGCCATTTTGAGTGCTGGTACAGGCAGGCCCTGGCCATGTGCTGGGGGCAAGGGGCCATTTTGAAGGCAGGGAGTGTTCTCAGGCCTGCACCCATTTTGCCTAGTTTTTATCCATTATTCCCAGGGGTAGTGAGTGGTGCATGGGCCTAGTCTTTCCGTGGGGTGTCTTGAATTTAAACATCATTGAGGGCATGGATGGCATGGGATTGTGCTGATTTTTATGTCTTTTTCGATTTTTTGGGCTGCTGTTCGGGCCTTTTGCCCAGGGGTAGTGAGTGGTGCATGGACTGAGTCTTTCTGTGGGGTCTCTTTAATGTAAACATCATGGAGGGCATGGATAGCATTGGATTGTGGTGATTTTGTTCGATTTTTTGGGGTGTTAATGGGGACTGGCCATATGGATGGGGGCCATTTTGAGTGCTGGTACAGGCAGGCCCAGGCCATGTGCTGGGGGGCAAGGGGCCATTTTGAAGGCAGGCAGTGGTCTCAGGCCTGCACCTATTTTGCCTAGCTTTCATCCATTATGCCCAGGGGTAGTGAGTGGTGCATGGGCCTAGTCTTTCTGTGGGGTGTCTTGAATTTAAACATCATTGAGGGCATGGATGGCATGGGATTGTGCTGATTTTTGTGTGTTTTTCGAATTTTTTTGCTGCTGTTGGGGCCTTTTGCCCAGGGGTAGTGAGTGGTGCATGGACCGAGTCTTTCTGTGGGGTCTCTTTAATGTAACTATCATGGAGGGCATGGATGGCATTGGATTGTGGTGATTTTTGTGTGTTTTTCGATTTTTTGGGGTGTTGATGGCGACTGGCCATGTGAGTGGGGGCCATTTTAAGAGCTGCTACAGACAGGCCCTGGCCATGTGCTGGGGGGCAAGAGGCCATTTTGAAGGCAGGCAGTGTTCTCAGGCCTGCACCCATTTTGCCTAGCTTTCATCCATTATGCCCAGGGGTAGTGAGTGGTGCATGGGCCTAGTCTTTCTGTGGGGTGTCTTGAATTTAAACATCATTGAGGGCATGGAAGGCATGGGATTGTTCAGATTTTTGTGTGTTTTTCAATTTTTTTTGCTGCTGTTGGGGCCTTTTGCCCAGGGGTAGTGAGTGGTGCATGGACTGAGTCTTTCTGTGGGGTCCATTTAATGTAAACATCACGGAGGGCATGGATGGCATTGGATTGTGGTGTTTTTTGTGTGTTTTCGATTTTTTGGGGTGTTGATGGGGACTGGCCATGTGGGTGGGGGCCATTTTGAGTGCTGGTACAGGCATGCCCTGGCCATGTGCTGGGGGGCAAGGGGCCATTTTGAAGGCAGGCAGTGTTCTCAGGCCTGCACCCATTTTGACTAGATTTCATCCATTATGCCCAGGGGTAGTAAGTGGTGCATGGGCCTAGTCTTTCTGTGGGGTGTCTTGAATTTAAACATCATTGAGGGCATGAATGGCATGGGATTGTGGTGATTTTTGTGTGTTTTTCGATTTTTGGCCTGTTGTTGGGCCTTTTGCCCAGGGGTACTCTGTGGTGCATGGGCCTAGTCTTTCTGTGGGGTGTCTTGAATTTGAACATGATTGAGGGCATGGATGGCATGGGATTGTGGTGATTTTTATGTGTTTTTCGACTGTTGGGGGGTGATGTTGGGAATGGCCATGTAGGTGGGGGCCATTTTGATTGCTGGTACAGGCAGGGCCTGGCCATGTGCTGGGGGGCAAGGGGCCATTTTGAAGGCAGGCAGTGTTCTCTTTTGCCTAGCTTTCATCCATTATGCCCAGGGGTACTCAGTGGTGCATGGACCAAGTCTTTCTGTGGGGTGTCAGAATTTAAACAGCATTGAGGGCATGGATAGCATGGGATTGTGCTGATTTTTATGTGTTTTTTTACTTTTTGGGGTGTATAACTGATGTTCCTCTGTCTTCCATTGCTTTTAGGTGCACAAGAGAACCACCAGTGCCAGGAGGAAGTCCTGCAGCGGTGTGTGCAGCATAACGTCACGCGACGTCACGTGTGGCCACAGACAAGACAACTCTGCAACTCGTGCAACTGCGGCCTGCTGTTCTGACATCTGAAGAAGATGGGCCCAAAGAAAGGTGGCCGTAGTGCCTCAGCGAAGAAAGTTGCCAGTGCCACTGCCAGTAAGAAGGAGCAGAAGAAGCAAGTGGCACCACCTACCAAGGAGACGGGTGTGCCCACCGACACCTTTTTTGGGGAAAAAAAACTACGCCTGCAGCATCAGCGGTGTCCGCCGGGGACCAAGCCGGAAGCAGCACCTCCACCTCATTGGGGTCAGTGCCACCACGCCAAGGTAGGCCCAAGCCCATGAGTGCCGCAAAGGCAGCCACTTTGGTTGTTCAATCACCATCGACCAGTGATGTTGGCTCATCACAAGAAAGTACCATCCAATCAACGCCGGGTGTAACTCAGCTGGCGAGTGTTCAACAATCACAGCCGCAACGACAACCACAAGGGCAACTAGTACAAGCGCAAGTACATGGGCAAGGAGAGGCGCAAGTACATGGGCAAGGAGAGGCGCAAGTACATGGGCAAGGAGAGGCGCAAGTACATGCACAAGGAGAGGCGCAAGTAGAGGTGCATGGAGAAGTGCCACTAGAGGTTCATGGAGCAGCACAACTGCCTACAACGCTTGTTCCTCCAGAAGTAGGGGCACATGAGGAAATTGATATTCAAGTGGAAGAATCATCCCAGAAATCCACTCCTCTTCAGGATGATCCATTGCTTTCCAGATCCCCAGCAAGAAAAAGGTTAAGGAGGGCTGCTACTACTACAAGTTCTTCTTCAAGCCCCCTTAATCCTGATGACCTTGATCCTGATTGGAACCCAGCAATGCAGTCTGACAGTGAGACACGCCATGAGCCGACAAAGGTAGCTAAGCCTAAAAGGAAGGCTCCCGCAAGGCTTCGACTTATGGGTGATGACGATGAACAAGAAGTGGTGTCTTGTGCTGCTGATGAACAGTCTGATGACAACCCAGTCATCACAGACGTCACTGAAGCCCCAGCGGGGATGGAGCAGACAGACATTTTAACCCTATCCCGAATAGCTGCTGAGCGGGATGATCATGTGGGCGGCGTGGCACTGGTACCACCACCAACGCAGTTAACTACAACACCAAAACGAACTACAGCTTCCATATTTCCTCATCAGAAGGGCCGGCATGGACCTCCATCCATCTCGACCTCCATTACCTCAAGTAGTGGTGCAGTAAGTCAACTATAGAAACAAATTCAGCCACACCCATCCTCCACTTCATCTGGCATTGAAAGTCAAAGTAGCTCCTCCACCACCAGCAGACATCTCCAGTCCCCAGTTTGGAAGTTCTTTACTGTTAGCAAAAAGGCGGAAAACATGGTTGTTTGTTCGATTGTAAAGCATTAGTTAGTCGGGGTAAGCTTGGTACCAACTATGGTACCGGAGGCCAGAGAGGTCATCTCAAACAACGCCACTCTATCCAGTGGTATAAGCAGCTAAGTGACATTGAGGAAGCCAAAACAAATCCAAATGTATCCCTTCTTATTGCATCTGATGATGATGAGAGTCTGATCGTGCAGGGGGAAGTGAAGAAGCGACAGCCATTTTTTCTGGTACACCCAGTACCCCTGGCAGCAGCACTGCAGTGGTAGCGCCCACACCCTCTACCCCTGCAACATGTATGAGGCCCACTAAGAGTCTGGGACAGACATCAATGCAAAAAACTAAATCACTGAGCCTAACTGGTTTGAAGTCTGCATCATCATCATCATCATCATCAACATCATGTAAAATGGTCCAGCCCACCATTACCAGCATGTTTTGGTCGGAACCGCCATTTGAACGCAACCACCTAACCGTGCGTCTGTATAACGCCAAGCTGGCTAAAATGCTAGCGCTGGACCTTCTCCCTTTCTCTTTCGTGTGGAAGGGGTGGGTTTTTGTGAATTGGTGGCAACAGTCTGCCCTAAATGGAAGGTTCCTAGCAGGATCTATTTTGCAAGGGTTGCTGTTCCAGCACTACATCAAGATGTGCTGGATGTGATTGGCGCAGCTATTCTGAAGAGTGCTGTTCACACTATCCACATGACATCAGACATGTAGACCAGTTGGCAAGCCCTTGATTACATGTGCATCACTGCACACTGGGTCTCTTTTGCAGGGGTCAAAGAACAGTTAAAACACAAAAATGTTGACACAGAGGAAGTTTTTAAAACTACTCGCAAACATGCAACAGTAGGCATGTTTGCCATGGAGAAATCTCACACTGCACCTAACCTTTTGGATGAGTTTAACAGAAGGACAAAGAATGGCTGCATCCAAGAAACCCCACAGTTGGTTATGTTTCCACGGATAATGGCAGTAATATAGTTAAGGCCATGGACGACGGTGGCTACTTCAGAGTGCCGTGTTTGGCGCACAGTATTAACATCATGGTGCAAGCCTTCAATATGAACGTAAACTGCCAGTCAAAGGACTAATCCAGGAGGTGGCAACACGTTGGAACTCAACCTTTTACATGCTTGAGCATCTGTCTGAGCAGTGGGAGGTAATACATGAGTTTGTCTTTAAACTGGGTGCTGCTCACAAAGACTTGATGCTAGAGTTGGAGGAATGGAAGCTAATTGCAAGCCTGACAGACATGCTTCGTCCTTTTGAGCTCTTCACGCGTGAAGTCAGCAGGGAGGACTGTTCTTTGAGCAAAGCTATCCCATTGTTGCGCATGCTAGAGCACCAACTGAAGGAGGTGTCTTCAACGTTCCGAGATGATGGTGAACAGCGAGAAGCATATGGTTTGGCGCAGAAGTTATTATGCCGCCTCCTTGACAATGAAAGGCTTAAAAAGTTACATACAGAACAACATTACATTTGTGATACTATTCCTGATCCCGGTACAAAAAGGCAGTGGCCAGCAAATCATTCATTCCTTTTGATGAAGCAGATGTTTCAAAGTACAAACGTTGGCTAGCCAGGCGGTTCGAAAAAGATCGGCAGAAAATTCAAGGAGGCAGCACAAGTACAACTGAATCGGCAGGCCATCCGGCGTCAAGTTCCACTTCTCAATCCGTGGCCGAAGGGAGTCACTTTCCCTCACAGCTGTTAACGACACCAGCAACCATATCATCATCCTCACCTGCACCAGGCCGCAAACCAATATTGTCGGAAGGGGATTGGCTAACTCAGCAAGGGTTAGCTCGGTCCACTGATGAAAAGGTTGCAGATGGTGCGCAAAGTGGATCAACCCTGGAGAACCTTGAGTCGGTGGTGCAGGCCTATCTGGATGACCCAACAGAGGTCTGTCATAATGAGAACCCATTGGGATATTGGTATACGAAAAGCTCAAAATGGCAACTGATCACCAACCTGGCTCTAAATAATTTGTCTTGCCCACTTGCAAGTGTGTCTTCTGAAAGTGTTTTCAGTGCTGCTGGTGCCATTGTTACTTCAAAAAGGACCCGCCTTTTGCCAAAAAATGTGGAGAGGTTAACAATAATCAAGATGAATCAGCACTTCATACCACCCGATTACAAAATACGTGAATGCGCGCAGGAAGAAGAGGACACCGACTTAGGTGACGACGACGACGGAAGTTCTTCTCGGTCACCAGACCTACTCCCATCTCAAGACTTGGAGGACGAGCTCTGCTTCCCTGACAATGAGGGCTGAAAATTACTTCCTTTTTTTCCGTACTTATTCACTTTTATTCCTGTGTGTCTTTCTTTGTTTTGCTACTTTTACCACAACAAAACTCTAATCAACTAATCACAATAAGTCCATCATCAGCACTGTCTTTATCTTATATTCCGTATTGATTTGAAGTCTGCATTCAGATGTTCACAAGTTCACAACTCAATCATGCTCCTCTATCCTCCTCCTCCAGACTCCCCCTATCCATTTCCCTCAAGGCAGATGGATGGATTATGGAGAAAAAACAAACTTTGTCTTCGTAGACGAGTCCCCTCAAGTGGGACTGAAATAACTGACTGACTACATGCTTGCTGATTGTTGACAGACCTACTTCTGAAATTTACAGGAGAGGCTGCCCTGTGGGCCCTCACGTTCCGAAGAAGATGCGGACATAAAGTAAAACAGGTAATAAATAATGAGAAGATGGCATGCAGTGGACAGCAATGGCTGTCTGTCTCTGTTGAAACCAATTGCTGTTTGTTTTTTGTTAACAGCGCAATTTGCCATGTTTTCAATATACCAGTATTGCAGGTTTTTGGGTTTATTTGGGTGTGTTCTAGATTTGTGATGCTGGTTCGGGGTGTCTGGGAGCACTGCTGGCACAGTCTAATGTTGATTGCATTTGTTTTTCAGGAAATCCATGGTGGAATACGGGAGTTAGTGCTTAGCTGCACAGCGCATTTGGACTGAATTCCAGGTCGGCCCGAAATTTGCTAAGTCTCACTTTTTAAAGTTTTTGCTTTTTGGCTGTTTGGGGCTCTTCTACTTGTTTCCGCCTGAGTTGACGGGTCCGGAGGCATTTCTGGGAAGGTCTATACCGGATAAAAGTGTTTTGCAGAAAATCAGAGTTGAAAAGGTTTTTGCCTTTTTGCTCACTATCATGTTTTCGGGGGCCTGTTTGGGGGGTTCCTGGTGTTTGTGGGTGGGTTTTGGGGTCTGGGAGCACTGTTGGGTATGGATACTTTTGATTGCAAGAGGTTTGAAGCAAATCCATGGTGGCAAAGGGGAGTTAGGGCCTAGCTGCAGAGCGCGCGCGGAGTGATTTTGGAAATTTGCCTGAAAATTTCTAAGTGCCCATTTTTGAAGTTTTGCTTTTTGGCTGTTTGGGGGTCTTCTACTTGCTTCTGCCTGGGTTGACGGCTCTGGGGCCATTGCTGGGAAGGTCTAATAGCGGATAAAAGTGGTTTAGACAAAATCGGAGGCAAATTATTTTTTGCGTTTATGCTGACTTGCTTGTCTTTGAGGTGCTGTTTGGGGGGGTTCCGGGTGTTTGTGGGTGGGTTTTGGGGTCTGGGAGCACTGCAGGCACAGTCTAATTTTGATTGCATTTGTTTTTCAGGAAATCCATGGTAGAAAACGGGAGTTATGGCCTAGCTACACAGCGCATTTGGACAGAATTGAAAGAAGGCCGAAAAATATTGTAAGTATGAGATTTTCCATTTTTGCTTTTTGCCTGTTTGGGGGTGTTGTGCTATTTTGCGGATGGGTTGGAGGGTCTTGGGGCATTGCTGGGAAGGTCTAATACCGGATAAAAGTGGTTTGGACAAAATCCATGAGGAAAAAGTTTTTGCATTTTCTGACATTTCGCTCAATGTAGCATTTTTGGGGGCCTGTTTGGGGGGGCTTCATGGTGTTTGTTGGTGGGTTTTGGGGTCTTGGAGCAACGCTGGGTATGGATACTTTTGATTGCAAGTGGTTTGTAGAAAATCCATGGTGGCAAAGGGGAGTTAGGGCCTAGCTGCAGAGCGCGCGCGGAGTGATTTTGGAAATTTGCCTGAAAATATCTAAGTGCCCATTTTTGAAGTTTTGCTTTTTGGCTGTTTGGGGTCCTTCTACTTGTTTTCGCCTGGGTTGACGGCTCTGGGGCCATTGCTGGGAAGGTATATTAGCGGATAAAAGTGGTTTAGACAAAATCGGAGGCAAAATTTTATTTGCGTTTATGCTGACTTGCTTGTCTTTGAGGTGCTGTTTGGGGAGGTTCCGGGTGTTTGTAGGTGGGTTTGGGGGTCTGGGAGCACTGCTGGCACAGTCTAATTTTGATTGCATTTGTTTTTCAGGAAATCCATGGTGGAAAACGGGAGTTATGGCCTAGCTGCACAGCGCGTTTGGACAGAATTGAAAGAAGGCCAAAAAATATTGTAAGTATGAGATTTTCCATTTTTGCTTTTTGCCTGGTTGGGGGTGTTGTGCTATTTTGCGGGTGGGTTGGCGGGTCTTGGGGCATTGCTGGGAAGTTCTAATACCGGATAAAAGTGGTTTGGACAAAATCCATGAGGAAAAAGTTTTAGCATTTTCTGACATTTCGCTCAATTTAGCATTTTGGGGGGCCTGTTTGGGGGGCTTCATGGTGTTTGTGGGTGGGTTCTGGGGTCTTGGAGCAATGCTGGGTATAAATACTTTTGATTGCAAGTGGTTTGTAGAAAATCCATGTTGGCAAAGGGGAGTTAGGGCCTAGCTGCAAAGCGCATGTGGAGTGATTTTGGAAATTTGCCTGAAAATTTCTAAGTGCCCATTTTTGATGTTTTGCTTTTTGGCTGTTTGTGGGTCTTCTACTTGTTTTCGCCTGGGTTGACGGCTCTGGGGCCATTGCTGGGAAGGTCTAATACCAGATAAAAGTGGTTTGGACAAAATCGGAGGCGAAATCTTTTTTTGCGTTTATGCTAACTTGCTAGTCTTTGAGGTCCTGTTTGGGGGGGTCCGGGTGTTTGTGGGAGGGTTTTGGGGTCTGGGAGCACTGCTGGCACAGTCTAATTTTGATTGCATTTGTTTTTCAGGAAATCCATGGTGGAAAACGGGAGTTATGGCCTAGCTGCACAGCGCATTTGGACAGAATTGAAAGAAGGCCGAAAAATATTGTAAGTATGAGATTTTCCATTTTTGCTTTTTGCCTGTTTGGGGGTGTTGTGCTATTTTGTGGGTGGGTTGGCGGGTCTTGGGGCATTGCTGGGAAGGTCTAATACCGGATAAAAGTGGTTTGGACAAAATCCATGAGGAAAAAGTTTTTGCATTTTCTGACATTTCGTTCAATTTAGCATTTTTGGGGCCCTGTTTGGGGGGCTTCATGGTGTTTGTGGGTAGGTTTTGGGGTCTTGGAGCAACGCTGGGTATGGATACTTTTGATTGCAAGTGGTTTGTAGAAAATCCATGGTGGCAAAGGGGAGTTAGGGCCTAGCTGCAGAGCGCGCGCGGAGTGATTTTGGAAATTTGCCTGAAAATTTCTATGTGCCCATTTTTGAAGTTTTGCTTTTTGGCTGTTTGGGGGTCTTCTACTTGTTTTCGCCTGGGTTGACGGCTCTGGGGCCATTGCTGGGAAGGTATAATAGCAGATAAAAGTGGTTTAGACAAAATCGTAGGCAAAATGTTTTTTGCGTTTATGCTGACTTGCTTGTCTTTGAGGTGCTGTTTGGGGGGGTTCCGGGTGTTTGTGGGTGGGTTTTGGGGTCTGGGAGCACTGCTGGCACAGTCTCATTTTGATGGCATTTGTTTTTCAGGAAATCCATGGTGGAAAACGGGAGTTATGGCCTAGCTGCACAGCGTGTTTGGACAGAATTGAAAGAAGGCCGAAAAATATTGTAAGTATGAGATTTTCTATTTTTGCTTTTTGCCTGTTTGGGGGTGTTGTGCTATTTTGCGGGTGGGTTGGCGGGTCTTGGGGCATTGCTGGGAAGGTCTAATACTGGATAAAAGTAGTTTGGAGAAAATCCATGCTGAAAAGCGTTTTGGCACTTTTTTTAACTTAGGGCTCGTTAGGGTTAGCACTGGCAGCAGTATTGCATGTGTTTGAGAGTGTTCTAGCTTTTTGCAACTGGGTTCTGGGGTCTTAGAGCACTCGTGGTAATGTGTAATTTTGGTTGCAAGTGGTTAGAAGAAAATCCATGGTGGGAAAGGGGGGATTTGGCCTAGTTAAAGAAAGCGTTTGCCACTATTCTTAACTTAGGGCTCGTTAGGGTTAGCAGTATTGTATTGCATGTATTTTGGCGGGGGTTCTAGATTTTTACGACTGGGTGGGGTCTTGGAACACTTGTTGGAATGTCTAATTTTGATTGTACGTGGTTTGAAGATAATCCATGGTGGGAAAGGGGGGTTTTGGGCATACTTTCTGAATGTGTTTTGGCACGATTTGAAATTAGGCCTCTGCGAGGTAGCAGCAGTATTCTGCACGTTTTAGGTAGGGTAATGTGGGGTGTTCTAGATTTTGGGGATTGTCATCTCTGAAAGTGACAGTATAATTTTTGCACTACACAGCGTGCCTTATATATTTTTTTCTCCGAGGTGTCTTTAACACTTACTGTTGTGTTTTTCCATCATCAATTACAGGCAGGCTTTTACCCAGTGCCATTGATGTACTACTCAGGCTTACAATTAGCGATCCGCAAATCCGCATCAGGCAGGCAGTGGACAGTCAGTGTGTCTGGTCACAAAGATTGATCGAAGGAGCATCCGATGGAATGAAGGAGTACCGCGAATAAGAGGAATGGCTGGATACATCAACTTCACAAATTCAACGGGACAACTACAAAAAACAGTAACAGTATCCAAAATTCTCTTTATCTTTTAAATGATATTCCTGTGAACTTGAACTTACTTCTACGAGTGTTTGATCTCGGCTTCAAATTCATCCCTCCAGCTATTTGATACGTCTTTGCTATGTTTTACACTAATTTAATGTTCTAAGTGTTTATTGTCTGAGGGCAGAGAGGCAAGTGGAATTACGTAATGACTGCAGCCCTGTACTACCAACTTGTTCCTTCGTAGTTACTAGTAAGTTGCAGTAAGTAGTAGTACTTCTTTTCAGTAAGCTAAGCATCCATTTACTAAACAACTTCTGGCATGCAGTAGTGCACTTTCTTTATGTCCCTTTGAAGGTTTATCGATATCTTCAAATCCAAAGATTTGTTTCTCTTCATTTGTTGTTTGACTGTCCATGCTGTGTTTTTTTTTCCTCTCTACCAAACTTTCCCAAAAACCCCCATTCCCATCCAATTTTCAAACCCTAACCCTCTTCCCCCGGGCTGTGTGGTATTTCATTGATGTGTGACTGACAACAACAATAAATTCCACACACTTGCTGGGAGGATAAGGTCAAAGCAACCAGATGTTCATGTGCGCCATCGTGGATTGATAATAAGAACATCCTCCTCCTACACGACGTGAACCATCTAATGCTTAATGCTTACCTTACGTTGGCACTGCTTAGGCTACAATTTAGGGCACTGTTCTGCACCGTACTATCTATTGTACTGTTTCTAATGCTACGCTCAGGCCACTCAATGTTTAATTTCCTCTTTTTTTCATATGGTGATACTGTAAGTGTGTACCACTACTGCTACCAGCACAACAATGATATTGCGTCCGTCGAGGATTCAAGTCAACAACCAGCCTTAATCACCATTTGCAAGGTAGCCAGCCCTCGGGCTACCCCGATTCTCAAACACGAATCACAGGTAAGATAAGCATTTTGGAGAGGTAGAATAATGGGCTAGGACTGGGAGGAGAGCAGAGATTGCCAGTACTACTAGTAAAGTACTAGTAGGGCTACTGAATTCACTAACTTGGTTACTGGCACTTTGGTACATTTCAGGACTAGATGTTTCATTCATGCTGGTAAGTTGGAAGAAACCAAACGTCCAGTAACTACCGCCCACCCCCACACAAAATAATATGAACGCGTAAACTATGTTTTGGTATGAAAAATAACTATTTAGAAATATATTGAGGTAGTCAAAAAATGAAATAAATTAACCCAACTCACCCCCCTACCTAACCCCAACCAATGTCCAAAAGTCCAAAAGTCCCCTTTCCCAAACACCCAATTTCCACCCCCCCAACAGTCTTTAAAAAAGGGGCAAGGGACAGTCACTTCCTCCAGTGGCGTAGTTTTGCAAGCTTTGGCTTCATGTTCCGCTGTTCTTTGCGGAGCTGGTGCTGATGTTTCTCGGCCAACCGCTCCAGGTAGTCCACTCTTTTGCGTAGTCGGCACACGCGAACGATCCAGGATCTGGGGGGGGGGGCGCTGATGTTGTTGCTGCTGTGCGGCGGCAGCGGGAGGCTTTCGGGCCACGGCTCCGTTTGGCTGGAGGCTTCTTGCTGGTGGACCCAGGGGCAGTGGAGGAGGATGCAGATGTTGATGTTGTCTCCTCATGCTCCCGAGCCCACAACCGCTGATACTCGACACAAATAGCCTCCAGCTTACGGGCCCTGGCCTGGACAGCCATCTTCTTATGGGTGAGCTTTTTGGGAGTAGCATCTATGAAGAAAGAAAGAAAAATACTGTAGCCAATAGTCCTTAACATAAAGTCAAAATAACGGAAGGTTGACACTCAGTAACACCAGCAAGTAGCAAGCACAGTATAACATTTTGGCCTGTATCTTTCCGCCGTCTTTGTAAGCCTGTGACAGTGTGAGTTTCAGGAATTCCACTAGCAGCACTATAGGTGGACTCACTACTACATACATAGTTAGATATGACTAAAACATGGCTTTTTTACTTTTTTTTTCTTGTTTTGCAAAATAAATTACTGGTACGTGAACTTGTGGTAGCCGCCATAATGGCATCTCACTCAGCTTTAACCCAAGAAATACAGACACAGGCCATGATGATGCAGACTCACAGTACTTTAAGCAGTACATGCAGGTGGGGATAGGAATGTCTTACTTTTCTATAGAGGTGGCACTGCCACTGGCCATACTTCATCCACTCAGCATCTGCTCTACTACATCAAACACCTCTGCTATCGACGAGGAGGATAAAGAAGATAACATCCAGGCTTCCAAAGTACGTCTATGATTCTTCTTAAAGTCTCAAATGTACCAAAATGTCTTTTTGTCAACAACCAACTAACACCCTTTTCATTATATTTTGGAAACCGCCGTCTTCTTTCTTATGTTAAATTGCATTCAACAAAACCATTCTTTACTGTCATAAATAAATATTAAGACTCGCTCGTCCTTCGTTTCACCCTTCTTTAACTTTTCGTTCTTCACATCCCTAAACTACATCTGATCTGATATGACTTGGCTTCACAATAAAAATTTGCCAGCTGAGTTCAAGTGAAATAGAGGGGGCCATTGGTTATCAGAGAAGTACCGCCGCTAATCGTATTACAAGTCAAGGTTGATTGTCTTCTCCGTGATAGCCCAAAAAGTAGTTCTAAATTAGTAAATGTTCTTGACAGTACAGTGTACTTATACTAGTGTACTGTGTACTACTGTACAGTACATCATACACTCCTTTACGAGCCTACTCAAAAAAATTTCAATAAGTAAGGTATATAATAACTTACCACCATCCGCCGCCGCTGAGTCTTCCCCGCTGCTCCTCCTTTTGGCGCCGCTGCATCCAGAGTGGACCCCTCTGCACTGCTGGCCCCGGCACTGGTGGTCATCTGTGCTGCATCAGATGTTGTGACGTCTAGGAAAAACATGTCATATTTTCAGATGCCATACACAACCCCCTATTTTGTCTCGTAATGGAAGAAAATGTTACATAACACATTTTTTATTACTGGGATTGAAAAAAGTAATGGATTTTGGGGAGGGTGTTAACCTTTTAGATGCTTATTCCATTAAAAGCTACACTTCTTCTTATGACAACTGATGAATGCTTGCTTAACGTGTACCATTTTTCTCATTACAGAAAGAAGATTCCATTGCCCTTCTGCCAGACGATTCACCAACTACTACTGAGTCACCACCAGCAGTACTTTAAGTACTTTAAAGAAGGTGAGGGCTCACGCACAGTTATTCTAATAATTTCCTTTGTCTGTTAGTGTTAACTATTATTAAGTTTGAGTCATACTAATTTCATTCCTGGGAATGTTGTTTAAACTTTAACGTCATCTTCATCCATAAGAATACTACGCTATTAAAATTAAAGAAATAATGTTTTCATTTCTCAATTGAAAATAAAACTTTAAAACTAACAAACACTGTGTGTTTTTTGTTCACGAGTGAATGAGAGGAAAGGTTTGAACTACTGCACTTGGCAGTCATGTTTCAGTGACTCGGATAGGCCGGGACTCGGAGGTAGTCTTCTTCTGTTCTTCTGGGTCGTAAAATCATTGGTCAGACATTCTAGATAGTCGGTCAGGGGAATGGGGGTTCAACTTCTGTTCAGACTGAGGTATGTCGAAAGTCGAATTGCACCTATCATCAACAAAGTCCTATTTATCTTGTCCATACTTCTTTGTGTGCAAAATAGTCCCTGAAACACTAGCGGTATGGGATGTGCTCCTCTCAAATCAAAAAGGCAACTGCTACCTTTTACTTGGTATAAACAATGACATTTTGTTGTTGGAAATTGTCAAAGCACTTACATTAAGAAGACTGGAATAGACAGCAAGGGCAACCCAGAGGACTGCACTCAGTGCCTAGAGCTATTGCTGTATCAGAGCTTTGTTTCACACCGTTTGCCGAATAAGCAAGCTTAGCTACCTACACAGACCGACTCATAATTGTAAATAGTAGTAGCACAGAGAGTGATGGTAGAGGCAGGATAAGAATGTAGAAAGTAGTCTACATTAGAAGATCAAAGACTATTTTGTAAAACATAGAATTATTAGGAACCAGTTTGTAATGAATAGGCGCTGTAAAAGTTAGGGAAGTATAAGTATTAATATAACAAAAGAACAACTTACTGGGGCCAGCAGAAGAGCCTGCAAGGGACTGAGCCTGTCCACCTTCTGCCACCGGAGTCTCTGTCGCCTCCGCCGCCTTGCCCCTGGGAGGTCCTGGTGATCATGAAATAATGAAACACAACATGGATGATTGTTTTTTGGGAAATATTCAATTTCTTTGTACTCAATCTAAAATTATGTCGGGGAAACAAATTAACATCAATTGCATCTGATATGATCAACTAGGTGGATAGTAGTACAGTATTGCAGGATTCGCAGACCATCTAATAGGAAAGTTACGTAATTCACTAACTACATCAACATCAAAAAGGTTCTACTACGACTGCCATCACTCAGCAGCACGAGACGTTGCGTGACAGACACAGTCCATCATCATGATTGCAGACCACTAACAAATGTCCTATAACAAGTAAAACAAAATAAACTCAACGTATCAATCCACCACTATCTCATCAAAGTGGCAGCAGCAGGAGTACAAAGAAGGACTAGACTTGAGTCTACTGTCTCTAGCATTACACAGTAATGCTCTCAAATGACTAAAAAGTTGCAAACAAGTAAGCATAGTAGCAACTCCAATAACCAGGCGAGCACCTGCAATGACAGAAGCTATTTAAACATTAATTTACCTGCAATGTAATCGAATCAGCAGCATTCGTACTCTTCAGGAAAAAAATAGATTAGCAATATAACAGAGCAGAAGGAAAAAAAGTAGTTATTAAATAGCTACTTACCAAGGCCAGGGATCTCCACACCGAGCAGGTCGACCATGTCATGCTCCCGGTCCAAGATGTCACTCCACCGGTGCGTCACTTGTTGGTAGGTGCGCCGGACCCCAGACTCCTTATACATGCGCCGGCACACCTTCTCCCACAGCTGGCGACACTCCCGGAGGCCGTAACCGGAAGCAATCCGCCCACCTGCTGCCACGGTTTTAGGGAGGTGGACTTGCACAAACACCATCAAGGCGGCCACTTCCACCGCGGAGAAGATCTCCCTGGCCTGGACTTCCTCGCCCCTCAAACACCTGCAAGGAAGCCGGGTACGGGGTGCTGGGCCCTTCCCCTTGCCCTTGTCACCTCCCTTAGGCATGGTCCTGGGCACAAGAAGAAGGAAAGAAGAATAGGTGTGAAAAAAATAAGAGAGAGAGCGAAAGAAATAAAGTAGGTAATAAAGTAACAAAAAGTAAAAAAACAAACAAAATATAGATGTAGGAAATTGAAAAGAGAGATAATAAGCAAAAAAAGACAAAAAAAGTTCAGAAAAACATAGGATTAAGAAGATGTGAGATGGCCGCGCCCATACACGACCGCATGGGCAACCTCGGGGTCGGTGCACTGCAAGCGGTCCGCGAATAAGCAGAAAACCGCACGAACACAAAAAAAAGAAATCAGCAAATTCGCACAAATTTGCGGATTGCAAGTTCGATTTCGCATGAATACGGCCCGCGAATCTCGCAAAATGGCAGAAAAAAGACTTTTGGAAAACTGAAAGCAATTAGCAGGTGCAAAAGTTCAAGCTAATTTGTAACCATTCCCTGTAGTGCTTCCTGAGGGGCCCCTCCAGAGTTCAGTTGCCTACTTGCAACTATTCACTGACCCTGCTCTGACCCTCAAAGCAGGGTCAGAGAATAGTTACAAGTATGGCACAATGCTCCTGTAAAAAAAATAACTGCAACAGGAAGCACTTACAGCGAAGGAAGCAGGTGGCAGGGATGAACCAGAGGGTGAAAGGGATGAAGCAGAGGGTGACAGTGCTGTACCAGAGGGTGACAGGGGTGAACCATAGGTGCTGTGATGAACCAGAGGGTGGCAGGGATGAAGCAGAAGGTTACAGTGCTGTACCAGAGGGTGGCAGGGGTGAACCAGAGGTGCTGCGATGAACCAGAGGGTGCTGTGATGAACGAGAAGGTGGCAGTGCTGAACCAGAGGGTGGTAGTGATGAACCAGAGGGTGGCAGGGATGAACCAGAGGGTGGCAGGGATGAAGCAGAGGGTGACAGTGCTGTTCCAGAGGGTGGCAGGAGTGAACCAGAGGTGCTGTGATGAACCAGAAGATGCTGTGATGAACCAGAGGGTGGCAGTGCTGAACCAGAGGGTGGTAGTGATGAACCAGAGGGTGGCAGAGATTAACCAGAGGGTGGCAGGGATGAACCAGAGGTTGGCACTGGTGAACCTGAGGGTGCTGTGATGAACCAGAGGGTGGCAGTGCTGAACCAGAGGGTGGCAGTGATGAACCAGAGGGTGGCAGGGATGAACCCGAGGGTGGCAGGGATGAAGTAGAGGGTGACAGCGCTGTACCAGAGGGTGGCAGGGGTGAACCAGAGGTGCTTTGATGAACCAGAGGGTGCTGTGATGAACCAGAGGGTGGCAGTGCTGAACCAGAGGGTGGCAGGTATGAACCAGAGGGTGGCACTGGTGAACCAGAGGGTGCTGTGATGAACCAGAGGATGGCAGTGCTGAACCAGGGGGTGCCAGGGATGAAGCAGAGGGTGACAGTGCTGTACCAGAGGGTGGCAGGGGTGAACCAGAGGGTGCTTTGATGAACCAGAGGGTGGCAGTGCTGAACCAGAGGGTGGCAGTGATGAACCAGAGGGTGGCAGGTGAACCAGAGGTGCTGTGATGGACCAGAGGGTGCTGTGATGAACCAGAGGGTGGCAGTGCTGAACCAGAGGGTGGTAGGGATGAACCAGAGGGTGGCAGGGATGAACCAGAGGGTGGGAGGGGTTGAACCAGAGGGTGGCACTGGTGAACCAGAGGGTGCTTTGATGAACCAGAGGGTGGCAGTGCTGAACCAGAGGGTGGCAGTGATGAACCAGAGGGTGGCAGGGATGAACCAGGGGGTGCCAGGGATGAACCAGAGGGTGACAGTGCTGTACCAGAGGGTGGCAGGGGTGAACCAGAGGTGCTGTGATGAACCAGAGGGTGCTGTGATGAACCAGAGGGTGGCAGTGCTGAACCAGAGGGTGGCAGTGCTGAACCAGAGGGTGGCAGGGATGAGCCAGAGGGTGGCAGGGATGAAGTAGAGGGGGAGAGTGCTGTACCAGAGGGTGGCAGTGCTGAACCAGAGGGTGGCAGTGATGAACCAGAGGGTGGCAGGGATGAACCAGAGGGTGGCAGGGATGAACCAGAGGGTGACAGTGCTGTACCAGAGGGTGGCAGGGGTGAACCAGAGGTGCTGTGATGAACCAGAGGGTGCTGTGATGAACTAACTAGAGGGTGGCAGTGCTGAACTAGAGGGTGGCAGTGCTGAACCAGAGGGTGGCAGGGATAAACCAGAGGGTGGCAGGGATGAAGTAGAGGGTGACAGTGCTGTACCAGAGGGTGGCAGGGGTGAACCAGAGGTGCTGTGATGAACCAGAGGGTGCTGTAATGAACCAGAGGGTGGCAGTGCTGAACCAGAGGGTGGCAGTGCTGAACCAGATGGTGGTAGTGATGAACCAGAGGGTGCCAGGGATGAACCAGAGGGTGGCAGGGATGAACCAGAGGGTGGCACTGGTGAACCAGATGGTCCTGTGGTGAACCAGAGGGTGGCAGTGCTGAACCAGAGGGTGGCAGTGATGAACCAGAGGGTGGCAGGGATGAACTAGAGGGTGGCAGGGATGAAGCAGAGGGTGACAGTGCTGTACCCGAGGGTGGCAGGGGTGAACCGGAGGTGCTGTGATGAACCAGAGTGTGCTGTGATGAACCAGAGGGTGGCAGTGCTGAACCAGAGGGTGGCAGTACTGAACCAGAGGGTGGCAGTGATGAACCAGAGGGTGGCAGGGATGAACCAGAAGGTGGCAGGGATGAAGCAGAGGGTGACAGTGCTGTACAAGAGGGTGGCAGGGGTGAACCAGAGGGTGCTGTAATGAACCAGAGGGTGGCAGTGGTGAACCAGAGGCTGTCAGGGGTGAACCAGAGGGTGCTGTGATGAACCAGAGGGTGGCAGTGGTGAACTAGAGGGTGGCAGTGGTGAACCAGAGGGTGGCAGTGGTGAACCAGAGGTGCTGTGATGAACCAGAGGGTGCTGTGATGAACCAGAGGGTGGCAGTGCTGAACCAGAGGGTGGCAGTGCTGAACCAGAGGGTGGCAGGGATGAACCAGAGGGTGGCAGGGATGAAGTAGAGGGGGAGAGTGCTGTACCAGAGGGTGGCAGTGCTGAACCAGAGGGTGGCAGTGATGAACCAGAGGGTGGCAGGGATGAACCAGAGGGTGGCAGGGATGAACCAGAGGGTGACAGTGCTGTACCAGAGGGTGGCAGGGGTGAACCAGAGGTGCTGTGATGAACCAGAGGGTGCTGTGATGAACTAACTAGAGGGTGGCAGTGCTGAACCAGAGGGTGGCAGTGCTGAACCAGAGGGTGGCAGGGATGAACCAGAGGGTGGCAGGGATGAAGTAGAGGGTGACAGTGCTGTACCAGAGGGTGGCAGGGGTGAACCAGAGGTGCTGTGATGAACCAGAGGGTGCTGTGATGAACCAGAGGGTGGCAGTGCTGAACCAGAGGGTGGCAGTGCTGAACCAGAGGGTGGTAGTGATGAACCAGAGGGTGCCAGGGATGAACCAGAGGGTGGCAGGGATGAACCAGAGGGTGGCACTGGTGAACCAGATGGTGCTGTGGTGAACCAGAGGGTGGCAGTGCTGAACCAGAGGGTGGAAGTGATGAACCAGAGGGTGGCAGGGATGAACTAGAGGGTGGCAGGGATGAAGCAGAGGGTGACAGTGCTGTACCAGAGGGTGGCAGGGGTGAACCGGAGGTGCTGTGATGAACCAGAGTGTGCTGTGATGAACCAGAGGGTGGCAGTGCTGAACCAGAGGGTGGCAGTGCTGAACCAGAGGGTGGCAGGGATGAGACAGAGGGTGGCAGGGATGAAGTAGAGGGGGAGAGTGCTGTACCAGAGGGTGGCAGTGCTGAACCAGAGGGTGGCAGTGATGAACCAGGGGGTGCCAGGGATGAACCAGAGGGTGACAGTGCTGTACCAGAGGGTGGCAGGGGTGAACCAGAGGTGCTGTGATAAACCAGAGGGTGCTGTGATGAACCAGAGGGTGGCAGTGCTGAACCAGAGGGTGGCAGTGCTGAACCAGAGGGTGGCAGGGATGAGCCAGAGGGTGGCAGGGATGAAGTAGAGGGGGAGAGTGCTGTACCAGAGGGTGGCAGTGCTGAACCAGAGGGTGGCAGTGATGAACCAGAGGGTGGCAGGGATGAACCAGAGGGTGGCAGGGATGAACCAGAGGGTGACAGTGATGTACCAGAGGGTGGCAGGGGTGAACCAGAGGTGCTGTGATGAACCAGAGGGTGCTGTGATGAACTAACTAGAGGGTGGCAGTGCTGAACCAGAGGGTGGCAGTGCTGAACCAGAGGGTGGCAGGGATGAACCAGAGGGTGGCAGGGATGAAGTAGAGGGTGACAGTGCTGTACCAGAGGGTGGCAGGGGTGAACCAGAGGTGCTGTGATGAACCAGAGGGTGCTGTGATGAACCAGAGGGTGGCAGTGCTGAACCAGAGGGTGGCAGTGCTGAACCAGATGGTGGTAGTGATGAACCAGAGGGTGCCAGGGATGAACCAGAGGGTGGCAGGGATGAACCAGAGGGTGGCACTGGTGAACCAGATGGTCCTGTGGTGAACCAGAGGGTGGCAGTGCTGAACCAGAGGGTGGCAGTGATGAACCAGAGGGTGGCAGGGATGAACTAGAGGGTGGCAGGGATGAAGCAGAGGGTGACAGTGCTGTACCAGAGGGTGGCAGGGTGAACCGGAGGTGCTGTGATGAACCAGAGTGTGATGTGATGAACCAGAGGGTGGCAGTGCTGAACCAGAGGGTGGCAGTACTGAACCAGAGGGTGGCAGTGATGAACCAGAGGGTGGCAGGGATGAACCAGAAGGTGGCAGGGATGAAGCAGAGGGTGACAGTGCTGTACAAGAGGGTGGCAGGGGTGAACCAGAGGGTGCTGTAATGAACCAGAGGGTGGCAGTGGTGAACCAGAGGCTGTCAGGGGTGAACCAGAGGGTGCTGTGATAAACCAGAGGGTGGCAGTGGTGAACTAGAGGGTGGCAGTGGTGAACCAGAGGGTGGCAGTGGTGAACCAGAGGTGCTGTGATGAACCAGAGGGTGCTGTGATGAACCAGAGGGTGGCAGTGCTGAACCAGAGGGTGGCAGTGCTGAACCAGAGGGTGGCAGGGATGAACCAGAGGGTGGCAGGGATGAAGTAGAGGGGGAGAGTGCTGTACCAGAGGGTGGCAGTGCTGAACCAGAGGGTGGCAGTGATGAACCAGAGGGTGGCAGGGATGAACCAGAGGGTGGCAGGGATGAACCAGAGGGTGACAGTGCTGTACCAGAGGGTGGCAGGGGTGAACCAGAGGTGCTGTGATGAACCAGAGGGTGCTGTGATGAACTAACTAGAGGGTGGCAGTGCTGAACCAGAGGGTGGCAGTGCTGAACCAGAGGGTGGCAGGGATGAACCAGAGGGTGGCAGGGATGAAGTAGAGGGTGACAGTGCTGTACCAGAGGGTGGCAGGGGTGAACCAGAGGTGCTGTGATGACCCAGAGGGTGCTGTGATGAACCAGAGGGTGGCAGTGCTGAACCAGAGGGTGGCAGTGCTGAACCAGAGGGTGGTAGTGATGAACCAGAGGGTGCCAGGGATGAACCAGAGGGTGGCAGGGATGAACCAGAGGGTGGCACTGGTGAACCAGATGGTCCTGTGGTGAACCAGAGGGTGGCAGTGCTGAACCAGCGGGTGGAAGTGATGAACCAGAGGGTGGCAGGGATGAACTAGAGGGTGGCAGGGATGAAGCAGAGGGTGACAGTGCTGTACCAGAGGGTGGCAGGGGTGAACCGGAGGTGCTGTGATGAACCAGAGTGTGCTGTGATGAACCAGAGGGTGGCAGTGCTGAACCAGAGGGTGGCAGTACTGAACCAGAGGGTGGCAGTGATGAACCAGAGGGTGGCAGGGATGAACCAGAAGGTGGCAGGGATGAAGCAGAGGGTGACAGTGCTGTACAAGAGGATGGCAGGGGTGAACCAGAGGTGCTGTGATGAACCAGAGGGTGCTGTGATGAACCAGAGGGTGGCAGTGCTTAACCAGAGGGTGGTAGTGATGAACCAGAGGGTGGCAGGGATGAACCAGAGGGTGGTAGTGATGAAGCAGAGGGTGACAGTGCTGTACCAGAGGGTGGCAGGGGTGAACCAGAGGTGCTGTGATGAACCAGAGGGTGCTGTGATGAACCAGAGGGTGGCATTGCTGAACCAGGGGGTGGCTGGGATGAACCAGAGGGTGGCAGGGATGAAGCAGAGGGTGAACGTGCTGTACCAGAGGGTGGCAGGGGTGAACCAGAGGTGCTGTGATGAACCAGAGGGTGCTGTGATGAACCAGAGGGTGGCAGTGCTGAACCAGAGGGTGGTAGTGATGAACCAGAGGGTGGCAGGGATGAACCAGAGGGTGGCAGGGATGAAGCAGAGGGTGACAGTGCTGTACCAGAGCGTAGCAGGGGTGAACCAGAGGTGCTTTGATGAACCAGAGGGTGCTGTATTGAACCAGAGGGTGGCAGTGCTGAACCAGAGGGTGGCAGTGCTGAACCAGAGGGTGGTAGTGATGAACCAGAGGGTGCTGTGATGAACCAGAGGGTGGCAGTGCTGAACCAGAGGGTGGCAGTGCTGAACCAGAGGGTGGCAGGGATGAACCAGAGGGTGGCAGGGATGAAGTAGAGGGGGAGAGTGCTGTACCAGAGGGTGGCAGTGCTGAACCAGAGGGTGGCAGTGATGAACCAGAGGGTGGCAGGGATGAACCAGAGGGTGGCAGGGATGAACCAGAGGGTGACAGTGCTGTACCAGAGGGTGGCAGGGGTGAACCAGAGGTGCTGTGATGAACCAGAGGGTGCTGTGATGAACTAACTAGAGGGTGGCAGTGCTGAACCAGAGGGTGGCAGTGCTGAACCAGAGGGTGGCAGGGATGAACCAGAGGGTGGCAGGGATGAAGTAGAGGGTGACAGTGCTGTACCAGAGGGTGGCAGGGGTGAACCAGAGGTGCTGTGATGACCCAGAGGGTGCTGTGATGAACCAGAGGGTGGCAGTGCTGAACCAGAGGGTGGCAGTGCTGAACCAGAGGGTGGTAGTGATGAACCAGAGGGTGCCAGGGATGAACCAGAGGGTGGCAGGGATGAACCAGAGGGTGGCACTGGTGAACCAGATGGTCCTGTGGTGAACCAGAGGGTGGCAGTGCTGAACCAGAGGGTGGAAGTGATGAACCAGAGGGTGGCAGGGATGAACTAGAGGGTGGCAGGGATGAAGCAGAGGGTGACAGTGCTGTACCAGAGGGTGGCAGGGGTGAACCGGAGGTGCTGTGATGAACCAGAGTGTGCTGTGATGAACCAGAGGGTGGCAGTGCTGAACCAGAGGGTGGCAGTACTGAACCAGAGGGTGGCAGTGATGAACCAGAGGGTGGCAGGGATGAACCAGAAGGTGGCAGGGATGAAGCAGAGGGTGACAGTGCTGTACAAGAGGATGGCAGGGGTGAACCAGAGGTGCTGTGATGAACCAGAGGGTGCTGTGATGAACCAGAGGGTGGCAGTGCTTAACCAGAGGGTGGTAGTGATGAACCAGAGGGTGGCAGGGATGAACCAGAGGGTGGTAGTGATGAAGCAGAGGGTGACAGTGCTGTACCAGAGGGTGGCAGGGGTGAACCAGAGGTGCTGTGATGAACCAGAGGGTGCTGTGATGAACCAGAGGGTGGCATTGCTGAACCAGGGGGTGGCTGGGATGAACCAGAGGGTGGCAGGGATGAAGCAGAGGGTGAACGTGCTGTACCAGAGGGTGGCAGGGGTGAACCAGAGGTGCTGTGATGAACCAGAGGGTGCTGTGATGAACCAGAGGGTGGCAGTGCTGAACCAGAGGGTGGTAGTGATGAACCAGAGGGTGGCAGGGATGAACCAGAGGGTGGCAGGGATGAAGCAGAGGGTGACAGTGCTGTACCAGAGCGTAGCAGGGGTGAACCAGAGGTGCTTTGATGAACCAGAGGGTGCTGTATTGAACCAGAGGGTGGCAGTGCTGAACCAGAGGGTGGCAGTGCTGAACCAGAGGGTGGTAGTGATGAACCTGAGGGTGGCAGGGATGAACCAGAGGGTGGCACTGGTGAACCAGAGGGTGTTGTGGTGAACCAGAGGGTGGCAGTGCTGAACCAGGGGGTGGCAGTGATGAACCAGAGGGTGGCAGGGATGAACCAGAGGGTGGCAGGGATGAAGCAGAGGGTGACAGTGCTGTACCAGAGGGTGGCAGGGGTGAACTAGAGGTGCTGTGATGAACCAGAGGGTGCTGTGATGAACCAAAGGGTGGCAGTGCTGAACCAGAGGGTGGTAGTGATGAAGCAGAGGGTGACAGTGCTGTACCAAAGGGTGGCAGGGGTGAACCAGAGGTGCTGTGATGAACCAGAGCATGCTGTGATGAACCAGAGGGTGGCAGTGCTGAACCAGAGGGTGGCAGTGATGAACCAGAGGGTGGCAGGGATGAACCAGAGTGTGGCAGGGATGAAGCAGAGGGTGGCAGGGATGAAGCAGAGGGTGACAGTGCTGTACCAGAGGGTGGCAGGGGTGAACCAGAGGGTGCTGTGATGAACCAGAGGGTGGCAGTGATGAACCAGAGGGTGGCAGGGATGAACCAGAGGTTGGCAGGGATGAACCAGAGGGTGGAAGTGGTGAACCAGAGGGTGCTGTGATGAACCAGAGGGTGGCAGTGGTGAGTGCTGAACCAGAGGGTGGCAGCAGGGGTGAACCAGAGGGTGCTGTGATGAACAAGAGGGTGGCAGTAGTGAGTGCTGAACCAGAGGGTGGCAGGGGTGAACCAGAGGGTGGCAGTGATGAACCAGAGTGTGGCAGTGGTAAACCAGAGGGTGTCAGTGGTGAACCAGAGGGTGGCAGTGTAAACCAGAGGGTGCTGTGCCCAGATACACAACCGCATGGGTAACTTCGCCATGCAAGCAGCCCGCGAACACGCAAAAAACCCAGCGAACACGCAAAAATGCCCGCAAACAACCAAAAATGTGCAATTTCGCACGAATCCGTGAATTATGCGGATCGCGAATTCGCTTTGGCACGATTTTGCAGACCGCGATTTCGCCCATGCTTACTGTTACGGCACAACTTTGGGCCCTGGGTCTATCGTATGCCTTGCTCTTTCTGATGAGACTCTGAGTAGTGAATTCAGATGCAACCTATTTCTTTCTGGATGAGACCTGGATGTGGTTGCAGTCCAAGGGGGTTGCAAATTTGTCTAGAGTTGAAGTAGTGTGGCTCACTGGTTAGAGGCGGCAGACCCGAGAGCAGAGGACGGCCCGGGACCAGGGTTCGATTCCCGGCGCGGCAGGTTTCTGGACCAGGGTCAGCGGACTCGATAATTCTCTCGCCTCGGTGCCCACTCTGATCAGCGATCACACTCGGCAACTCTGGGCATTAGCTTGCCTCATCTTCACTAACGGCCCCACCAGACCGCCGGGGATGCCTGGTCTCACCCTGGAGATACCCATTAAGGGACCATCTCTCAGGGAAGCCAGGAAGGGTTTCGCAGTGGTCGAAGCGCCTTGGGACCCTACGGGTAAGTAGTGCGCTATATAAATGCCTATACATTTACATTTACATTTACAAGTGAGATACATCCAGGGCTGGTGCAGAAGTAAGACTCGCTATTGACGTCCCCAACAGCCATGCATTCACCCATCAGAGAATCAGGCATCCAAGAAGCGGGATCAGGCTGTGGCGGTGTCTCCTTGGACAGCACAAAGAGATATAAGATCCTGGCCCGAGACGGACTTTCAGTCTTTTGAGAAGGATCCCACTTTGGAGGTCTTGGAGGGTGAGAAAACTGTCACCCCCAGCAGATAGCCAGAACTGTGACTCTTTTGGTGTGGTAAGTCTTTCAATTGTTTACCATTCCAACCTGGAAAGGGTTGATCGGTAGGCCCAGGCCTACTCAATGGGGCATATTTTCAAGAACGTGTGATAACTATCGCAAAAGTAACTTAACGCAACTGTGTATATCGCACTCTATCACGAGAAAATAACACCGTCTTAACGTCCAATTTCCAACCCGGCGGTGCCATGCGATAGTGGCATGATAAAACGCCAAATGACAGTGCAGAATCCAACGCGACTAAGAAAAAATGCAAAACAGAACACTGAAAAGGTTGTGATGCCCCAAAGAGCGATACCAAAATCAACGATAACTAGCGACAGCCCTGCAATACCCACGCGTCATGCGGGAAAACGCACTATAAAAGCCAAAACAAAAAAACACACCAAAACCAATTCAAACAGCGTAGCACCATGGATGCACCTGGACGAGTTCATAGGAGAAGCCTAACCTCACAAGCCCCACGGAGGACCAGCCAGGAACCCTGTGTTTGGGGAAGGGCAAGGAAAAGAGGAAGACAGGGTTCAGGCCGCAGGAATACTGGATCATTGTCACAGAGGTGATAGAACACTACCAACAACTGTTCTTCACCTCCACTGCGGCACTGGCAACACAAACGGAAATATGGCAGACCATTGTCACCAACTTCAATGCAGTCAGAGTGGCGAGCAGGTCCATGGAGGAGGTCAAGAGGCACTGGCATGATGTGCACAGGCAGACCAAGCAGAATCGTGCTGCCAACAGAAAGGCAGTAATGGTGACTGGAGGTGGGAGGCCTGCGCCACAGGACGAGCTGGGTGAGCAGGAGGATATGGTGGCCACAGTCACCAGTGTGGAGATGGTGGCAGGAGTCGGGGGTCTGGACACAGCACGAAATGACCTGACCCAACAGCAACAGGGTGAGTGATGACCAGGGACGGGGGAGATGGAGGGAGATGGGCACAATGGCACACATGCACGATCATGTGAAGCACACCACAAACGCACAATGACAGTGGAACATGTCCCTGATACCATTGCCACAGTGCAGCACACATAGAAACACCAAGTAGGCCCCCGTCCACCATGTGCACAGATGAGCCCCCTCCAAATAACCAACGACTCTACCAATCCATGCACATGTGATGAAACCAGAAATACAGCGGCTGCATGAGCCACACTGACTAAGCATGTGGCACTGCATGATCAATAGCATGGCAGCAGCCCAAATAAATCAACTTGTGCACGAATCGACATGGAGGTGGCCCAGTGTGGATCCCATCCGTGAAGGAGCAGGTCACACTCTGACACATCCACGTGCACCTACAACCCATGCGTCCAATATACGCAGCAGACATACAATGTACAAGGGCACAAAATCTGTGCAAGAGCACAAATGACCCAAGTCGCAAACATCCCAGCCCTCGAAAAGCACACAATTCAAAGGCAAACCATCTCAAAGGGACAAGAGTCCATGAAATCAGAGCTGCAGAGCAGGCTCCCCCACAATGCAGCACACACACATAACAACCACAGTACATCACCAATGACGGCAATGTGGGACAAAGTGCAACACCAGTCCAGCCCTGTAGGCCCCCATAACCTTTTTTCCACATATGGTAGTCCATTTATTTTCAACATCCTGGGTATTTCAAAGGTACCCAGGGTTTATTGTGTTATACAGTCATTACTGTCCTCCCTTCTTTTCTATCTTTCGCTCACTCATGCGGTTTGTTTGGAGGTAACACATGAATGTGTGCCTGGGTGGCGAATGATTTGGAGATGTGGGAGATGGGCCGTAAGCCAAGGGAGCATTATCTCCAGTTCACATCCCTGTTGTCCAGTGAGTAGAGACTCCCCTTTTCCTTGGTTTGTCTTCTGTGAAAACAGAGGCCCAAAGATAAGAACAAAGTTATCTCACCTGTAGCAACCACTGCCATTACTGTTTTTGCAAATAGCAGAATCATCTTGTCATTGGATTCAATAGCACTCAGGTAGTTTCACCAGTCTGGTGGCAACCCCCATGAGTGATATGTGAAGTGCTTCTAAAATATAGTAGGGAGGCACTTAGTGTGAACACCAGGATTTCCTTGTCTCCTGGTACCAGAACATGGAGGTCACGTCCTAGTAACTACAGATGTAGTGCTCAGATGTGTCTTCCACATCCTTAGCATTAAATGAGCCAATGTAAAAATCTCCTTCACTGGTTGACATGATGACATATTGCACATATGGCCAAGAACGTAAAAGTATAATTGACATTAAATAACTCCTGACAAAAACCTGTAAGAATGACATTTACTACGCATGCCAACATACAATTGCATACCTTGCTATTTAGAAATAAAAGAGAAAACTAATTTTTCCAGTCTTTCTCAACATTTCTCAGTTACATTTGCATGCTTAATGTGCCTATATGGCCTTGTAAAATTTAAAGCATGATTTGATTTATTGATTGTTGAAAGAAGTTCATTTCTCTATTTAGTTTGAAAGATAACATGCAGCTCTTTGTATTACATGATTTAGTTAGAGGCAAACAAAATGTAAAAGAAATTTTGCATTTTTATTCATTCAAAAGTGAAAGGATTTGAGGAGGAAGATTGTCGAATTTGGAGGACATTTAGAGGATATTTGGATAGCCATGCGCTTCAATAAAAACTCGAGTTGAATTGAATTGAATTTCCCCACAGTTATGAAGAAGTTTGCTAAAAGGTAATTTTTGTTTATATTTTGTTAAAACTTGTTTAGAGACATACTAAGTGGAGGTCTCATCAGATTTATTTTCAATTAGAGTACGATAGCGCCCTCTACAGCACATTATACTGTTTTGGGTGGTAAAAGCACAATGGTTAAATTTGTTTCAACATAACAGTGTCTATGGGAACTTTGTAGGGAACTTAATCACAATGTTCTGAACTATGGGTTAAATGTTTGCACAGACAATCGTAGCTTCTACTTGGCTCAAGGAACCTCATCCAATATACTGATTTCTCTGGAGCACCTAAAAATCGTATGAATTAGACATTGGAAATATATGTTTGGGCTAAGCAGGACATTTTACATGGTCAGTGTCAGTATTGAAGATGTTATATTTTTCTTCCTTGACTCTTCCCAAACACTGGGAAAGAAACCGATGTGCCTTTTAAGGAAAAGAGTCTATATAAAATATTTTTTTACAGATAAAATTATCAAGTTCTCGGGGTGGCTCTGTGCTTAGTAAGATGGTGAGGGGTCATTGAGCTCCGTCGGGTCATGGAGCTAATCTATTGTTTTTAGCCACCTTTTAGCTGTACTTGTTGCCTACCGACGAGAACTGGTTGTTCCCTGTATTTCTTGCACCTCAGCAAACTTGTGAGAACATTCAGATGAAGATCTCTTCTACTGTGGTGTCCCGGTGGGGAAATACCAGTTATAAGCAAGCGCCCGCCATTTCCTCAGCATACAGCTTGCGTACTCAGCCTGCTGCATACTTCATCTATGCCTGGTAAATGCCTTCTTCCTTTTAAAGTGCCTTCTGTAATAACTTTATTGCAGCATCGGACTACATTATTTATCAAGGCTATATTCCCAAGCATCTTTTTTCTCTGCAGATATGAGCTATCCTTCTCAGTAGGTGACTTCCTTTTTGTGTGTACAATGCTGATTTCTCTCAGTCTATAACTATTTCTTGCTGAAACATTCTGCATATTTCCTTTCTACTACAACTGCCAGTTTTTCAAACTGGAGGCATAATGTTCATTAATATATTTATCCTATATTGTCTTTAAATATATCAATAAATATATTTGCTGTTGCCTCCTACTAAGTGATTGCTTGAATATTACCAAACACTTTATATTTTGTTTTCACATTTTTAGTGTTCTGTGCATTCTTTATTATTCATGTTATTATCTTTCTTAGATTATTATACTGTGCTTGTATTCTTGCATTGTATGGGCAGGATTCGGTCATTTCAAAAGATTACGCAGCATTCAGTGCACTTCGTCAAGATATCCAGTGACTCACTCACTTCTAATAAGCCCTCTTCCTCTGGCACAAAGCCTAAAAGAGCAAAAAAATACCCCCATCACCAATTATGTCATCTTATAATCTTGTCTTAGTATTTTGGATGAGATGTATGGCCTTCAGCCTTTCAATAGATTGAGGTTTGTTGGATCATTATGGAGAGCAAGTTGCTTGAAATGGAATAATATTTAGGTTATGGCCACCAAAATTCCTAAACTAAAGCAAGAAATTAAAAAACTCAAATTACACACTGAGGACCTCGAAAACCAAAACAGACAGAATAATATTTGTCTTTATGGTCTACCAGAGAACCTCGAGAGCCAAGATCTTCTAGCCTTCTTGAAGAGATTTTTTACTGAACTTCTTGGCCTTCAACACACACCATCTCTTAATATTTAGTGGGCTCATCATCTCGGCCATCCCAAAACCCACTCTATGAGACCTCGAGGTATCATTATGCTCTTTCTAGAGTTCACTGACTTGATGCGTGTCCTGAAAGTCGATAATGAAAAAACATCACATTGTATGGTCTGGGCACAAAATATTATTCTCTCAGGATATTTCCAATGCACCAAAGGCTATACAAAAAATCAGAGACCTTCAACCTCAAATGAGACAGGTGAATTTTCGTTATGGTGATCTACATGAAGGTGTCTTGTGATCTTTTGATGATCTGGCTAAATTAAGATCTTTTCTTGCATTCTAATGCTCAATGTTCTTAAACATTTTGTTTTGTGCATGGCTTCTTTCATTGGTAATTCTGTATTTTTCTAAATATATGGCTATGTTTCCAGTATTTTCTTGTTTTTCTCTCCATTGTCGTTCCTACTTTCGGTGCTGACATGCATAAGTGCTCATTCTCTATTCTTTTCACTTCAGACCTGGATTTAGGTCCTTGATCTGTCTCTTCATCCTTTTCGTCTCATTCTCTTACATTTTCCTCTTTTTCCTCCCTATTTTCATTTTCCTTTTCTATTTTTCTTCTCTCTTTCCCTATAACTGTATGAGTGTTTATTTGTTTTAACTTATTATTTTATTCATAGTTTCTCTATGTTACCCTATTGGTAATACACAGTGTCTTTTTGTTTCCCCCTTTGTTTTTTCAGCTTGTCATTCTTGTTCCTGTATCCTTATTTGTATCCCACAAAATGTATAATGTTGTTGCGTGGAATGTCCGTGGTCTGGGTCATCCTGTCAAACATCAAAAGGTATGTTTACATTTGTCAAAACTTAACTCACATATTACTTTTTTGCAGGGAACTCATTGTAATGATGTTGAATCCCTTAAGTTGAACTTGTTGTTAATCATTAGGGTGGTGTTGCCATTTTGTTGCCATAAATCGTTAAATGTTCTAATTTTTATCAACTGAATGTGACACAAACGGCTGATGGGTTTTGCTTCATGCCACTATTTTCAATAAACAATTAGCTTTTTCAATCTCTTTGTCACTGCTAAATGTAATGCTGAATTCTGTCATAGCATTGAATTAAAACTGAATTCAAATGACTATCCCAAAATTATTGATGCTATTTATTTCAATGAAAGGTTAGACCCATTTACTGATAGGAAATATAAATGTAGATTTAAAGCTGATAAATCTCATAAAGCATTACAATCTGCCATTACCTCTCATAATTTTTTAATGTATGGAAAACTTGTAAACATGATGTGTATTTACATTTTTTACTATACTATGTCTAATTGTTTATATTTTAGTCTCTAAATCCTTACTCCCATCAATTCAATGATCAGAAATTGGCTGTATTTCATTTCAGACCATGCCCCTGTTGTATTCTCTTTTGATTTATCTTTCAATAAATACAAGCATGGTCGTTGGAAATTTACTAATTCCTTACTGTCAAATCAAACTGTAATTTTGGAAGCTACTTCCTTCATGGAATGATTTTTCAGTTTTAATCATTCTGCTGACACTTCCTTTATGGCGTTTACTATTGCCTATTCTGCTAAAAAAAAGTAACATTCCAAATACATCTCAACTCCTCAACAGATTAAAACTTATGGGATCCTTGTGTGTAAAAAACATAAACATTTATTTTTGGCTTATTCAAGCCCTCATGATGATGCAAAACAATATTAAATTATATGTTAAACTTTCCGAAACAGGGGCCTACAATTGCAGCCAAATGCTTAAATTAACTCATGTCTGCCAGCCATAGAGTACCAAAAGAAAGCTTGAACAAGCCTTTTTTTGTAGTCCTGATTTGAGACAAAAAGTAGGAGCTCAGGTGGGGAATTGTTACAATAATTTGAGATTTCCCCATTTCTTGTCCAAGATGTCACCTATCATTCTGTAGGAGTTTTGCAGTGACCTTAGTGGTCCTCACATTGTTGGTTTTTTAGATCACAATCATTGGATACTAGAGTCACATCACTAAAGATACTGATATTTTCCTAGACAGTCCCTTATACCAGTACTCCAAAAGGCTCCCACATTCCTGCTCTTATACCAGAGTAGCAACTGCAAACTAGCCTGCTAATTAGCTGAACTGAACCATACTTGAGGCAAACCTTAATCTCTCAACCTCCTAAGCTTGATAGTTTGTTCAGTGTCCAACACACCTTGTGTCCTGTGAACGAATTATTTTCCTGTGAGGTGCAGATTTCACTGAGACCCAGAGAGTAGATACCAATCAATCAATCAGGGGAATTGTAAGTGCACTACTCACCTGTGAGGGTCTCAAGGTGCTGGGGGGGTAAGCAGTTCTGTTCAGTCAAAAAACAGGACTTGAGAGATATTCTGAAGGTGTTCAGGGAGGGGGCAGGTCTGATGTTGATAGGGAGCTTGTTCCAGGTGTTGCCCGGGATGTAGGAGAAGGGTCTTCCCCCTGTTCTGGGTATATGGATGTGCAGGGTTTTGGCAAAGGTGAGGTTGGCACACCGGAGGATTCTTCTGAGTATGTGGAAGGTGATTCTTTGATTGAGGTATTATGCTCCTGTATTGTGTACCCATTTGTGGGACTGGGTAAGTATCTTGAATGTGACTCTCTTCTTGACGGGGAGCCAATGGAGGTTCCATAGATGTTGGCTTGTGTCCTTGAGTCGGGGGATGCCAAGGATGAGTCTGGCTGTTGTGTTCTGTATAGTCTGGAATTTGCGGAGCAGGGACTTGTTGATGCCGACATAAAGGGAGTTTACCTAGTCCAGTTTGCTGGTTATGAGTGTGTGAGTGACTGTCTTCCTTGACTATGGGGGATCCATTTGAAGGTCTTCTGGAGGTTGTGAAGGGTGTTGAAACAGCTGGAGCTGATGGCACTGACCTGCTTGTTCATGGAGATGGAGGCATTGAGTATGATGCTGAGGTTTCTGTCGTGGTCCATGGGGGGCAGTGGTCCACCAGGTTTGATTCCATGTTGACAGTGTGGTTCCAAGTACGAGGACTTCTGTCTTCTCCGAGTCGAGCTTCAGGCAGCTGTTGCTCATCCAGGATGGAACGTCCTGCATTCCTTAATGGAAGTGCAGTCTGGTGTGGGTAGGGTCCTTGGTGAGGGAGAGGGTAAGCTGAGTGTTTTCGGCATAGGATACTATGCTGAGGCCGTGTCGTCTAAAGATGGCGGCGAGGAGGTTTATTGATACTTGCCAAAAGTGTATTAACTCCAGCATTGGAAGGTCCCTCTGCCAAGCCTCATCTGGCAAGGTAAAGACTCTCTCAGCACCTTGCAACACCATAAAGTACCATTTAAAAACCTCTCTTTTTAGGTCTCGCCTATCCCATTCCACAAGGAATGGATAAGGGAGAATTATAGGGTTGGATCAGGAAAGCTAAACCAGGCGGCGGATTTCGACGAGTGCATGTGTCTGTGCACGCGCTTCCATCCACCTGCCTCGCATCATTGCCACCAGCAGCTTCACTTCAATCCGCTCCGCCCCCTGCTGCACGCGCTTTCCATCCGCCTGCCTCGCGCATCCACATCTAAGCCATCTGTTGCTTCCCCAGCGTGCTTGGCCTCACTTCTCCACTTCTCCTCCCCCTCCTAATTATATCCCTGCTGTTCACACTTCTTCACGGCCGCGAGGCCGTGCTTCAAAGGGATCCACTGCCCCGCCCCTATATATGCGTGACTCGGCAAGGCTGTCAGCGAATTAATGCACGTAAATGCCAGACTCAGATTGAAGAAAGACGTGCTCGAAAGAGCCTAAGAAATTGTGTCTGTTTATTGAGTTGCTGAGATCTGGACAGCCAACCGGTTCCCTCAGAATGCATTCAATAACTGTTAGTATGAGACCGCTCTGTCCTCTCTCTCGGAACACTTTAATCATTCAGATTGCTGGAGAAGGTGCCACTGAAAAGGAACAGACAGTGAGGGGTGCGGCGGCTCTGGAAATTTTATTTGTTCATAATATCCCTTTCCAGTAAGGCCAGTAACTACTATTATAGATTCGGTTTGCATTAAATAACGCGACATGATAACCTGTTCAATGTTTGAAGTCATCACTTGAAACTCATAGATTTCTTCAATTCACTGCTTCTAGAGAATAGTTGATAGACCTCTGATGTCACAGGTATGACACGTCACTTCGGGTACGAGCAGCCTTCTTCTTGTGTTGCTTCCCCAGAGTGAACTCTAACCTACAATCTTGTGTCGTGGAGTTTGGGCCTAACTGGTGGACAGAACAGTGGCAACATCTGCCGGATGATGGGAGGGCAGTACTGTTATCTGCCTCCTGAAAATGACCCGGGGGCGGGGGAGGGGTTCATTCCTCCCTCTCCTTCTCTGAGAGTTAGGTAGGCCTGCGGCCTTCCACCAATCACTCTTTTCCTCCCACGAACCGTGCCCTCAAGCAGCTGTTCACTGCAGGAGACACCTTTCATCTACCCAGAAGTGGGGGCGGGGGAGTCATTGTTCCTTTAATGCGAGCAGATCAGCTGCTGTCCCCTTGAGCCACTTGCCACATCGCCTTGGCTGGCAGCCAGTGTAACTATATACAGCGCCCAGGCAAATCGTTTCTGTGAGGCCTCTCAGTGTATTTGACCCTCCAGGCAGCATTGACTTTATCCATGAGAGAGTTAAAGGAGGAGGCAGTGTCACTTACGAAACTTTTGTTGTCTAAGGATGTTTTGATCTTTGTATTCAGACGTCAGAGAGGTGTGTGTGTGTCTTTAATGGAATGCTAAGACCAGTGGTCGAAGTGGACGGGATCGTAGGGGCACGACTTGCCCACACCTTTTTAATTTAAGGAAAACAAATCCCCTACTTTCTGTGAAAAAAGATAACCGTCCCAGGAGGTTAATTCCACGAGCTGAATTGCTTCTCCTGCGCTGTGAAACCAAAGGCGAGCAGACATCTAAACAAGCCTTCTTGCCAGGGTGGCTGCTTACCTGAAAGAAAGAAATGTGCCCAATGGGTCAATCTGCAAATGTAAATAGGCTTAGAAGCTGGCATTGGCTTTGATTAGTGGAGTCACTTGACACATCCTGATGAAGCATATGTATTGTTTGTGAGTGTTGTTGGAAAGCTGAGCTGAGCTGAGCTGGGAAGTGTGTGTTTTTTAAAGGGATTTACGGCCTGTGTTATGCCCCTAACTATTCTCCATGCTCCAACTAGGATTCAATTCCTGGCTCTCAGGTCACAGACACAGACTTCTGCAGCGCATGAACTAATAGAAGTTTCATAAAGTCCGATAATGCAGTTCCCACAGATTTACTTAACATGCATTTATTTATTTTAGATTTCAGCTATGTTATTTTATATGTACATACCTGAAGGTGAAAGACTGAAAAAATTTACAGATTATTTTGTTTCTTAGCTATGTCTTTGACCCTGCCCCAAGGTTACTCGCCCGGGGCCCCCCTTGTGCACAGCATCACAGTTCCCTTACTTTTTTTAATGCACTTGGACTGCCGTGTAAGACACACTTTAGTGCTCTGACTAAACACAAATACGCTTGCATTCACAAATGCATTACATTTTGACAGGCAATTGGACCTACTGAATATCAGGTAAATACACTTGAATATTTCGTTGCCGCAGTACTCAGAACCACAACAGCATCACTCAGCACCACCACAGCACCACTCAGCACCACCACAGCATCACTCAGCACCACCACAGGATCACTCAGCACACCCTTATGCCCTCTGTTAGACTCGTTTTTTGTGCCTTTGTGCCCTCTGTTAGACTCGGTTTTTGTGCCTTTCTGCCCTCTGTTAGATTCGTTTTCTTGTGCCTTTCTGCCCCTGTTAGACTCGTTTTTTGTGCCCTTCTGCCCTCTGTTAGACTCGTTTTTGCCTTGTTTTTCTGCTCTTCTGCCTTCTGTTAGACTCGTTTTTTGTGCCTTTCTGCCCTCTGCATCACCACATCATCACTCAGCGCTACCCTAGCATCACTCAGCACCACCACATTATCAATCAGCACCACCACAGCATCACTCAGCACCACCACAGCACCATTCAGCACCACCACAGCACCACTCAGCGCAACCACAGAACGACTCAGCGCTACCACAGCACCACTCAGCACCACCACAGCACCACTCAGCACCACCACAGCAGCACTCAGCACCACCACAGCAGCACTCAGCATCACCACTGAGCACCACCACAGCATCACTCAGCACCACCACAGCACCACTCAGCACCACCACAGCACCACTCAGCACCACCACAGCACCACACAACACCACCACAGCATCACTCAGCACCACCACAGCACCACTCAGCACCACCACAGCATCACTCATCACCACCACAGCATCACTCAGCGCCACCACAGCATCAGTCAGCACCACCACAGCACCACTCAGCACCACCACAGCATCACTCAGCACCACCACACCACCACTCAGCACCACCGCAGCACCACTCAGCACCACTACAGCACCACTCAGCACCACCACAGCATCACTCAGCACCACCACAGCATCCCTCAGCACTCCTACAGCACCACTCAGCACCACCACAGCATCACTCAACACCACCACACCACCACTCAGCACCACCACAGCATCACTCAGCACCACTCAGCACCACCACAGCATCACTCAGCACCACCACAGCATCACTCAGTACCATCAAATTATCACTCAGCACCACCACAGCACCACTCAGCACCACCCCAGCATCACTCAGCACCACCCCAGTATCACTCAGCACCACTCAGCACCACCACAGCACCACTCAGCACCCCCACAGCACCACCACATTATCACTCAGCACCACCACATTATAGCTCAGGAACACCACAGCACCACTCAGCACCACCACAGCATCACTCAGCACCACCACAGCATCACTCAGCACCACCACAGCACCACTCAGCACCACCACAGCACCACTCAGCACTACCACAGCACCGCTCAGCACCACCACAGCACCACTCAGCACCATCACAGCACCACTCAGCACCACCACAGCACCACTCAGCACCACCACAGCATCACTCAGCACCACCACAGAATCACTCAGCACTACCACAGAATCACTCAGCACCACCACAGCACCAATCAGCACCACCACAGCATCACTCAGCACCACCACAGCACCACCACAGCATCTCTCAGCACCACTACAGCATCACTCAGCGCAACCCCAGCATCACTCAGCACCACCACAGCATCACTCAGCACCACCACAACATCACTCCGCGCCATCACAGCATCAGTCTGTGCAACCATTCAACAACAACTGGTTCAATTATGTTATTTCAATGTTTCAAGCTTTATTACAAATGTCACAAAAAGATGTTAATGTTTCACTTCTGTTCTTGGATTTTCATCACAATAAAATACATAATCTTCACAAAAGTTATTTACAAAAGTTTAAGCTATTGCCATTTTAAATTACAATCACTTTTATTTAAGTATTAATTATTTTTAAAAATTAAAAGCTGTTGTTATTTGTAACATCAATACATCTAAGTCACGTAAATACAAAACATGTTGTATTACAAATGCTATAGGTGTCACATTTGCGAAAGTTATAACTATTAGCATTGTAAATGACAAAGCTATTAATTTAGCTATTTTCAAAACCAACACATAAATAAAAAATTGTCATTTACAAGACCAATAGTTTAAACTTTCATAATGGGAGACCTATTGCATTGCAAATGCTTGTTTGAGGGCGGCAGCCTTGGAATTTTTCTTCCCTTTTTTTGTTTCCTTCCCCATCATTACCCAGTCTGCATGCCCATCTGTCCAATTGATAAAACTTAAATTTGGATAGCCTATTATTTGTGATCCAAGTTAGGGTTTCCCAGGGCACGAGGCATTTTCTCCCGCTAATCTAACTATGTTTATTCACACCAGCTTCTATCGGAGGTCTTGCTAGAGTATCCTGTAGACATTCTGGAATTTCAAGTGAATTCCATATCAGTGCAAAACTTAATGTAATAATGTATCCCCAGCACCCGCCTAATCTGGGCCCAATATTTACAAGCTGCATTCAGAGTCTTCAGTCTAATCTTTTTGAAGAACTTTGGGTGGCCACATTTTTTTAAAAACTGATCAACCCCACACCACCCCTTCTCCTATGGGGCAGATTGTTTGTCAGAACTTGAAACAAGATGATCTGTTGGAAACCTTCAGTTAGCAATATTCTTTAGCTGAAAGGACCAGCAATGAAACTCAAAGTCTGGACCTGCTATGCTTCCTTCCACTTTATTCCTTCAGGCAATTCTCACCCCACTAAGATGTTAGATGACCAGATAAAACTGCTTATCTCGCCCTGTGGTATTCTAAATCACTCTGGTTTCAAAGTCTTTACATGTGTGCACTTCTTTGGTTAAACAAGTGACCCTGCTGAGTAATAGACATGGAAGGGGCCAGATACAGCAGATGGACAGAGACAAAAAGAGAAGACCATAGCTAGAGCTGTGAAGTAGAGGGAGGGAGAAGGGGTAGATTTAAAGTTGATGTAGAACAATTTATGAGGTGGGAGATAAGTAAGTAGAGACAGGTGAAGTAGCCAGAACGGCAAATAAAGAGAGGTAGAAAGAGAAAGCTTTTAAAGTGTGGTAGAAATTATTAGGTAGGAGGTAATGCAGAGAGAAGCTAAGAAGAACTGTATCACAACGTTTAAGGAAGAGAGAGTGTATTAAGAGCTGCAATAGAGATAGCTACAGGCAGTCAGAGGTAGAGGTATACAGAGAAACATCAGTAAAAAACAAAGAGCTGCAATGTAAAGAGAGTAAAATGAGAAGAGGTTTAGAACATTGGTCAGTTAAGTAGTAGTGGCAGAAAAAAAAGGTTTAGACGTGAAGGGGATAAAAAGTATTGTGGTGTAGAGTGAACTGAGGAAGTTAGGAAACATTTGTGAAATAGCGAAAAGAGGTAAGGTTATTACAGAGGTACAGTTGTGAGAGGAAGAAATGGTCAGATGGAGTGATCTATAAAGTAAGGGGTTGAAAGAGATAGTTGAGATGGATGGGGTGAGCTGAAATGGAGAAGGAGGTCTAAAGACGGAGAGAGATTTGTGTGAGGGATAGAGAGGAGCTGATGATAGAGTAAAAGAGTTAGAGGTAGAGAAATAAAGGTAGCAAGAAGGAGTAAGCTATTTAGAGTATTGATAGAACCAGAGAAAGGGAGTTGGAATAGAGGGAGATACAAGGTAAAGAGTGAAATGAGCTAGGGAGGTGCATGGGGGTGTTGAGGTAGAGAAAGGGCTGAGGGAGAGCCGTAAGGAAGTTGAGTTATGGAAAGTGAGAAGTAATGTAAAAATAGATATGATGTATGAGAAAAAAAGTAGAGAACCTACATGGGAGGTCACATAGAAAAAGAGCAGAGAAGGGTGAGGTGGAGAGTGCATAGATACAGAAGATCAAGAGTAACAATGTACAGATGTGAGCACAGAGTGATAGGACGAGGAGCAAATCATGAGAGTGAGGTACAGGGAGATGAAGTGGAGTACATTGAGAGAGGGTGAGGTAGACAAAGGTGGACTAGAGAAAGCTGAGCTAGAGAAATAGGATGAAGGTACATGAGGAAGCAAAAATAGAGAGAGGTTAAGTGAGAAGAAATATGGAGAGATAAATCACACAAAGATTATTTCCAATTTAATTGCCATCAGCTGCCTGAAAGGGTAGTGTAAATGCTTTTTAAGCTAAGCATGTATTCTAAGGGGCAAATTTAGTAAGGGGAGAGAGCAGTGCAGAGCACTGTTTAATAAAAATGTCATACTGCTGCTCACTATGAATGCAATGGAGCACAAACAGACTGCCTAGAGCTCAGTGTTAGTAGATCAGACTTTTTGTAAACATCTATGAGTGCATGCGCTAATTAGGGTTGTGCAAAATTTGCACAATTTGTCTTCATCTATCACATGAAATTTCAACAAAATTATGCAAATTGCAACTCCTACTTTTTGTGTTATTTTTTAGTGCGAAATGCAGCCTAGCCTAATTTCTTTCCACAGGGATGCATTTTAACAAAGCACTGTGAACGATAGTTGCTCGTGTTCTGTTTCTTGACGGCATTCAATTAATATTTGTTGCAAATGGCACATTTTGCCGAGTGCCATGGTGGTGTGATTTTGGGAAATTTGCGTAACATGAATTTACATGAAGTATGGTAATGTAATTTAAATTGGTATAGCACTATTCTGCCTACATTACTACAAAGTAACATCATTAGTGCAAAGTTGTGGAGATTTAGAAAAGCTTATTTTTAATGGTAACAGGTAAGAGTGCTTAACAGATTTGCAAAATATATTTTGTGCTGGAAAATGAATGCCCTTGTGCGGTTTTGTGTCACTTTGCATGACTTTGCCTTGGTGCAAATCTGTTAAGCACTCTTACCTGTTACCATTAAAAAATAAGCTTTTTTTAAATAAGCAACATTGTTTTGATAGGTATTTCGGTTGTGTCATTTGCTTTTCCAACTCCCCTTAGAAAGTAGGGGCCCTGGGCAAATGCCATTTTGCCCATGCCTTAAAACGTTTCAGACAACGAGGGCTAGAACCTCAGATTTTTGCAATGCAATAAAAATTCTCAATAAATCATTATTCTTTAAGTGCTTTTTTAAAGAGCAAAAGTAAGTCAGTGCACATTCAACTAAATAGTATACAAAAATGTGCAATTATGCTCAAAATGACAGGTGGAAAAAAGAATTGGAACCCCTCCTAAGGATGGCTCACAATGTTGAAACCAGCCAACGTTAAGAATGATTTGTAGAGCGCACTTACACCGATTGGTTTCATGGCGCTGTAGGAAAAGGCAGGATTTGTTACTCGACAAGACATTAGTTGTAGGCTTGCTTATAGAGCCATGTTTTAAGTGCTCTTCTGAATTTCATGAGGTCCGGACAGGCTCGGATTTCCAAGGGGAGGGAATTCCAAAGTCTAGGAGCGAGTGTGGCAAATCTGCAGCCTCCTGTGCGCTTCCGTCTGAAGGGGGGGTGTGGAGAAGTGAGAGGTGGGCTGAGCGTAGGTTACGGGTAGGGGTATGCCTGACTATCAGGTTGTTTATGAATTTAGGACTTTTGCCGTGCAAAGATTTAAGAATCAAACATCCTCTTTTGAAAGTGCAACGTTGAGATATGGGGAGCCAGTGAAGCTTCCTAAGTAACGGATTGGCTGGTTGCCATGTAGGTTGACTTAAAATCAGTCTGGCTGCGTGGTTCTGAACCATCTGCAGTCGCTTTAACAAGAAGAGTGGCATGCCAAGGTATTGGGAATTGGCGTAGTCCAGGTGGGACAGGACAGTGGCTATCACCACCTGGGTGAGGGCCTCTGGCGTGAGGAGACAACGGACCATTCTTATTTTCCTAAGTTGGAAAAAATATTTGGAGACTACAAGACCCACTTTCGTTTTCAGTGAGAGATCGATGTTTAGTGTGACTCCGAGAGTTTTTGCCGACGGTGAGGGAGAAGGTGGGGAGCCCATCTCTAGAGGCCAGTAATGTGAGCCCCAGTGCTTGTGGCTGTCCCCTGTGAGTACCAGCTCAGTCTTACCAGGGTTTAATTTAAGGTGGTTTTGGTCCATCCAAAGTTGGGTGAACCTCATGGTAGACTGGAAGTTGATGATTCATTTCTCATTGTTGTTTATCGTGAAGAGCAGTTTTAGGTCATCTACGTAGTTGAAGACCGTCACCTTCCTATCTCTAAGAGACTGAATTAGGGGGAAGATGTAGTGGTTGAACAAGTGAAGGGACAGGGAGGAGTCCTGTGGGACGCCGCAGGTGATACTCTGTTTGGGGGCAACCAGATTGTTGAGACGGACGACCTGGGATCTGTTCTCCAGGAAGGAGCTTAGCCAGCTGGCCGCTGTGCCCCGGATACCGGCCTGACCGACAAGGTCAATCAAGATGGTGTGGTCGACCATGTCGAACGCGGCTGAGAGATCCAAGAGCACTAAGGCCTGAGGGGAACTGTTGTCTGCGCAGTCACGGAGTGTGTCCAGTACGGCAAGTACGACGGCTTCCGTCGAGTGCGCAGGCCGGAAACCTGCCTGATGGGACTCGAGGTAGCTGGACTCCTCCAGGAAATCAGATAGGCATCTGGCTATGTGTGCCTCCATCACCTTTGCTAGGAAGGGGAGTAGGGAGATGGGGCAATAGTTCGACATACATGTGGGGTCGGCCCCTGGTTTTTTCAGGAGTGGCACTACTGTCGCCTCCTTAAACAGTGAAGAAACTTGGCCAGATGATGAGGAGTTGTTCAGGAGGGTGAGGGCAGGATCTGGGAGAGCAGAGAGGCAGTATTTTAGTATGTGAGGGGGGCAGTTGTCCGAGGGGGCGCTGGATTTGACCTTAACAAGGAGCTCTTGAAATGTCTCCGGACTCATGGGGGGGAAGCTGTTGGTTATGCAATTATTTTTGGGGGGAGCAGGGGAGTTCGAGTTGGGAAGTTTGGGAATACTGGCTTTGATGGACGAAATTTTTTCAAACTTTTTAAACTATTTATTACAAGTCTAATTCATTAGTAAATTCTGATTTATAGTAACTATTTTGCCAAATGAGCTTTTGAAAATTGACACTCAACCAGCCTAAATCCTCTAAAAGTTAATTTGAATAATCTTCCAAACGACTTCCAGTAGTCGAATGTGAACTTGTTCCCACCACTGAGACAAAGGCCATAAGTGTGGGGAAGTATTTTGTTCATGTAACAGGGTAAATATTTCGGCTGCACCCAGACCTTCATTAACTACAAAGAAGCCCACCCTGTCAAAGACCAATGTAGCTAACATCTGGACCTGCTGCTTCATTTGCCTACTTAGCCGGTCAGGTACCAATCCCAGTGGAAGATGAGCTTCCCTCAGACCCCGTTTTCAGTAGCCATTGATTAGGAATTGCTAATTTCTTTGGCCACAACTGTTGGTTGGGCACAAGTGCTCTGCACAAGGGAAGAAAGGCTCTGCCATGTTGGATTTAGCTAGGATTGGCACTATGAGATTGTTTGCAGTTGGGCACATGGGAACTGCTGCATAATGGGGAGGGTTATCCTGGAAATGTTTTGCCACCCCCACCAACTGGCTAGTGTCAGGCATAAATGTGACACCCCTGGGCATTCTCATGAGAACACTACTGGTCCTGTGAAAGACAGAAGAAGGACTCCACCGATTGTTGAGACCTGTAATGAGCACCCTAAGGGCTGGGTCTGCTCTCACTTGCACTTCACTGAAAGAGCCCAGCAGACCGACCTGCCCTAGACCCTGCTGGTGGCTTCTGTTGAAGTGAGCAAACACAAGGAGGTGATGGACGGAGTGCTGAAACTTTTCAGACATTCACCCCTAGTCTGTTGAAGTGAGTCATGTGTTCCAAGCACTGCTACGGAAGTCGTGAAATGCGTGGTTGGTTTCAGAGTGTACTCCTCCTGCCTAACACTAAAACCCGGTACTTAAAGACATTTTCAAATCTCTTTTGCCTGGAGAACCAACAGAAGACCATGACCAACCTGCCAAGTTGATCTGCTGCAAATGCATCGCTGGTGGGCCTGACATTGCTTTAAAGCCTGCTAAGTGCTTCTCTGCACCAGCAAATCTGATTCATCTGACTTGATGATCAGCATCACTTGATGATGTCGAACCCTATTCGGCTATAGCCTGCAACCGTGCCCGCTGAAGAAATCTGACTTCCACGGCCACTGCATGCCACTTTACACATTTATACACAGATATTTTCAGAAGTTTGTGAATACTAATAATAAGAACAGACGTACGCCATGATAATGACAGGGCTAGTGATCATTTGTTGGGTGTAAACTCCTCTTTGCTCCACAAATGGATTTACAATGTAAGTGTAAATCACGAGTGAAACCTCCCACACTATGAGGGAGCAAATACTCCACATGAGCTGTTTCTACAAATCAGAATGGAAAACAGCACACAATAGTAGTGAAATAATGTCCATTTAAAGGTGACCGACTTGTAATCAGGCACTAATTGTAAACCTTGGCCCTTTCTATCTTACTCAATGTGTGCAGTGTGATGTCATGGAGATCAGCTGGTTGCCAACATGGCAACTTAAGCTTAACAAATCCCTCAAATGATTACAAGTAAGATATAATTACTAACAGTCATATGAATTTATGCGATTTCATTTGCTTTTTCATTTAATTTTCAATTAATTTTAACAAAAAAAAATAGTTGTTCGTTGAGCAAACAATTACCCAGACATGATTATTTGGACAAACGTAGAGAACAGCACCTGCCATTAACAAATTGCACAATCCATGGAGTTCATCTGCACTAACAATGTGCACAAATTAAATGCCTTGAATACAGACAATGCAGAACAGCAGTTCTTTTTCTTCTTTCAATTAATGAAATGGCATTTTACAAGATTTATCCTCTGGCAGTTTGCAGAGTCCTAATTAAGAGATCTCAGATAGACTCTGCACAGGCAAAAAAACACTCTCTTTGTTTGCATTTACTGATTCCATTTTACACTGAAAATGTAAATACACAAAGTTCATTTATTCGTACATCATCATTAACTGCAAACTTGAGATGGAAACAGCAAAACCCCTGAGACTGTCTGCATTGTCTTCAGATGAAGTTTTGTTAATTTCAGTAATTCTGTGCGGTACAGTAAATTCTGAAGACCGTCTGTTTTTAACCTTGGAGGGGAACAAAGGAATACTTCGAGTGCTTCGTTATTAGCTTAGTATTCACATCGAATACGTAAAAAATGCTAAACAATCTTTGAAAACAGTGTGTATCCGGTGTTAAACAGCCTCCTAATATTAATATAAAGATTAAATATTGTGATGTAGAAAGTTCAAATTTCTGTCATAATGTCTAAACTTCATTTCCTGATTATTCAATAAAAATAATTATGTGCAGCAGCTGATCTACTTGAGCAAAATTGTGGACAATGTTTACTTGACTAGTCTTTGCTTTGTTTTAAAAAATTTAAATGGGGGATGGAATTTGACAGCCAGAGGATGAGACGTCAAAGTCGGTATGAAAGTTATGCACGAGCAATAGTGTAAATCTGGCTCACATTAGTTTGCTTAGTCTGATAAATCTGGTAATCTTAAAAATATATATATTAAGACTATACACGAAGCAAGCATTAATACAGTTTAAAATAAAGAAATCAAAACGTATGAACAAGTTTAAAATAAATAGATATAAATGTGGTGCACAAGTGAAAACAGCATGTTTCTAATATGGGAAATTTTATGCGAAAAAAGTAGCACAATTAAAACGTTTTGGACCTGGCCATTTCGGCAGGGTCACCCCAGATTGTTGCCTTTCTCTCCCTCCCTTTCCTCAACACATTTTTGTTGCCATTGTGGGCTCTGTGTACTTTCTCCTCTTCTACCAATGGTAAAGTAGTTTTGCTCTTCCTTAAAAACATGGAAAAATTGCCATGCACCCATTTGGCACATTTAATTTACTTATAAGTCTCTTGTAAATACGGCCACATGATAGCAGGGGCTGTAAATTAAATGGTACTAGTGCGGTGCAACTATGTCACCTACTAAAGTAGCCATTTAAAATATGTCTCAATCCTGCCTCTGCAGCCTGTAGTGTAGTTTAAAACTGCCATTCGACTTGCCAGAATAAACCTATTGCGAGGCCTAATCCTTCCTAATCCCTTTTAATATTTATATGTCACCTCTAGGGTAGGCTTTAACCCTATGGCAATGCTATTTAAAAAGTAAGACATGTTTTAGACCTGTCAGCCTTAGGGTGGTCTTGCCCCACATTTTTTTCCTTCCTCTCTCATTTTTACTGATCTCATTTTTTGCTTGCCTTAGGACTATGTCCAAATACCACTGCTAACCAGGCTAAAGGGCATGTGCTCACTCCTCAAAACATGGAAACATTGGCATATCTCCAATTGGCATAATTAATTTCCTTATCAGCCCCTAGTGAAGAAGTACTACATGTACCAGGAACTGCAAATTAAATGCTACAAGTGGACATGAAGCAGTTATTGTGCTACCCACTCAAGTAGGCTTTTAAATATGTCTCAGGCCTGCCATTGCAGCTTGAGTGTGAAGTTTTTAAACTGCCATTTCGACCTGGTAAAATAAACTTTAGTCAGCCCAAACCTTCCTTTTTAGGTCTTGCCTATGCAGCGCGCATGCGCTGCATAGGCAAAATGACCTATTCCTATCGCTTCGGCTTTTCAGCCAAACACATGCACGCGTTCTATTGCATTCAACGACAACACATGCACGTCTGGTGATTTCCTTGCGGGAGCGCGCAGCGCCATATGGTCACAAGCTTCCGCAAGGGAATCGCGCAGGTCCCCTCCCCCTCCAGCTGCGCGAGGCGCGCATTGGTTTAGCTTGCATTCGCGCATGCTTACATGGTGAATGTTACCAGGCGCAAGCCTGTGTTCCAATTAGTGATGCACACATAAAGTGCAGGAGACTGTTAGTGTCTGTCATATCACCCGCCTTTAAAATGCCTGCAGAGGAGGGTGAACCATTGGTGTTTGTGTGTGGGCTTGGGAGACCTCACTTGTCTGCATTGCCCAATTTCATTGTGTATTTTGAAAACAGATGTTCTAGTTTATACCTTTGAGTCACTTGTGATATTTTTAGGAGCAGCAAGGATTGAAGACTACTTTGTGAATTTGCGTTGGTACCATTTGCACTTTATATCCGTGAAACCGCAGCCTTCACTGTCGTTTTTTATAGTCTCTGTTTTTTTAAATACTATTAACTGGATTAGGGTGAGCTGGTGTCTGCCCTTTCAAACGGATTCAATGTCATTCTTACAAGACATTGTATCTGCGTCTTTCTGGGGGAGGCCATCCAGCCTTCGAAGTGTTAATTTGACCGATTATCAAGTAATGGCGGGCGGTTCCCGAAGTTCGTGGGACGTCTGAGGTCTGGCTTCAGATGGCTTTAGCGGGTGCCGCTCGGAGCTTGCATTAACGCAACAACGACAATATGGCAACCATTTGTACGAAGTGGCTTCTGGACAGAGCTCTGCAGCCACAAGTTTGTATTGTTGATGTTTTACTTTAGAATAATTAAACAAAATATAATTGACGCGCCTGTCCAATTCTTATGTACAATTAAAGCATTTTTCACCTCAAGTGATTCTTGCTTCGTTTACATTGATAAGAAAAGGTTGGCAGAATATTAAATGACAATATTTCTGTATTTATAATTGTTTCCAAAAATGCTATTTTTGAGGAAGTTGTGATGCAAGTATAATTCAATAGTAAAACAAGTCATTTTAAAATGTTCCTTTTTACTTTGTTTTTATTAAGGGTTCCGTGCGTGGCACTGTGTTTTCCCTTTGACTTAGTGTAAAGTGTGATTTAGTACAATGCGTCTGGTAGCATGGCGCCAGCCTTTTAAAATTACACATATCAATGAGCTAAACAAAACGTTGTGCACTTTTTATCGCCTCTCTTTCAGTGCACGTGCCGTTTTAGTAATCTAAATGCAGTTAGTACCGAGAACACAAGCATACTTTACAAGCAGGCAGCAGTTCAGAAGGGCTTTGTCAACTAAACCTTACCTGTGAGTGGCAGCAGGCGTTTCTGCTATTTGTAGCGCCTCATGAATGTGAACGCTATTTGAGGAGCTGGAGTATGTAAACATTTCGGCTTGTTAGAGCTTGTGGCGACCATTGAGTTTACCGTATGGCCTCACACTTCTGTGTCAAGCGGTGCGGGCCGCCCTGGCTCTCTGCACGTCCCCCGCTCTCTTTGGCAGGTTTGCTTTGCCCCCACCTGCTGTGAAACCCTGAACCCAGGGTTCAGGGTTTCACAGCAGAGGTGGGAAGGGGGCGTGGCGTCTGCTCTATGGCTTCTGCTTTTTCAACCAAAGCTGCAGCTCTGCTTCTGGCAGCTGGCATGCATCTGACCGATTTCACTCTAAACCGTGGAAAGCATTTCAGGCCCAGCAATTAAACGGAAAAGGGGTTAAACAAGCAAACTCTGGAGTCACTCGAACCCACATGCATGGCGGAGCGAACCAGAAGTTTGGAGATTCATTACTTTGCTTCATAAAACTGCGAGTCTTCCGTCCCCGCGAGGCTAGGTCAGGCATCGGCGGGAGGGACACCTGCACAGCTTGCACCAGGAGAGGTGTTGTGACAAGGCCAGGCAGTTCAAGCACGCGCTCTATATACACCTGGACTGAACTCAGCGGCGCGGCCAGCGGTCTGTGGAAAGAAAATATTCTCGACTCACCAGAGAATTATTGCGAGACCCCATCTAAAGCATAAACATAAGGAGAATGAACGAGAGGCGCTAAGCGAAGGTGCCTGCAAAACATTTACTGTACAGGGATCTACCGGTGATTGAATGGTACATTTCGACACACACGCAGTACTCCTGAACTATCATCATTGTCAGTCATATGTGCTCTTTTTATCTGCTTCTGCGTACTCACGCTGGAGTCTGCAATGCACTCTTGGGGTTCGAAGTGCTGGAAAAACTTTGGGCAGCAACAAAACCTTGCAAACATGTTCTGCACGAACGTCTGCTAAGAGGCCCCATGTCATGCGCCACACCCTAGGCTACTTCCTACTGCTTAGCCAACAGCACTTCTAGTGCTCTGATTTTTAAACCCAAGTTAGGAATGAAAAATGCAAATACCCCTTCTCAGAATGAGAGGTAGCTTTGGCTAAAGACATGGGGCAGTATGGCAGTAATCACCATATGACTGCATGGAGCCATTTGTTGGGACTATTTCATGAGTTCAAAATATGCATTTTTGCAAAATAAATATTTCCAATAAATATACGGTTAATTTTTTCCTTAAAACATTTCTAACATGCATTGGCAAAGGTATAAAGTCTTGCTTTAGGAAACTTTTGGATTTGCAATTTTTTATTAAAACTCAGCAGTGAAGCATCGGCAACAAATAAAAATCAAAGTTAACAAAAAAAAAGGAACAAGCATTGGCATAGCCAAAGGTGTCGCCTTTGGGACATTATAAGTATTTAGCCATGCAACAGTTGACGTAGCTGTCATCCATTTGGCGATGGCTTCCGTGCCTTTTTGAAAGTTGTGTTTGCTGCATTGGGTTCATTGGATAGGGAGAGGATGATCTGGGTGTTGTCCATGTATGAAACAATGTTGAGTCTGTGTGTTCTGATGATGGGGCAAGCGGAGCCATGTAGGTGTTGAAGAGCGTGGGGCTGAGTGAGGACCCCTGAGGGACTCCGCATGTGGTTGGTGTAGGGTCGGAGGGGAAAGGAGAGACTCTGACCCACTGCGTTCTGCCGGAGAGGAAAGAGTGTATCCAGTCAAGGGCCTTGTCCCAGATCCCTGCGTCGTGGAGTCGGCGTGTTAGAGTGCGGTGGGAGACTGTGTCGAAGGCTGCTGAGAGGTCGAAGAGGATGGGGGGATACTGTTTGTCCTCTGTCCAGGAGGGAGCAGATGCCGTCTGTTGCTGGGAGGAAGGTGGTTTCTGCGCTGTGGGTTTTTTCTGAATCCAGATTGGGAGAAGTCAATGATTTTATGCTCTTCGATGAAGGTCGCAAGTTGGCTATTGATGGCTTTCTCGAGGACCCTGGGAACGGGAGCAGGGAGAGGGGTGTGTCATTTTTGAGGTCTTTGGGGTCCGCCGAGTGCTTCTTCAGGAGGGAGTTGATCTCTGCGTGTTTCCAGCTGTCGGGGAAGGAGGTGTTTACCAAGGAGCGGTTGATGGTGTGGCGAAGCGTGGGTGCGATGGTGTCTGCAGCTCAGTTGAAGATGTAGTAGGAGCAGGGGTCCGTGGGGGCCCCAGAGCGGGTTGTCTTTATCATTTTCAGTATGTCTTTGGTGGTGAGGGCTGCCCAGCTGTCAATCATTGGCTTCAGGGTGTCGGGGTACCTTGTGAGGGTTTAGTGGGTTGGTTGTCTTCATCAAAGTTGTCGTAAATGTTCTTGATTTTGTGGTGGAAGAAGGTGCTGAGTTTGTTGCAGAGGTCTTGTGAGGGAGAAATGTCAGTAGACTCACTGGTGGGTTGGGCGAACTCCTTGATGATGCTGAAGAGTTCTTTGCTGTTGTGCGCGTGTTTGGAGATTCTGTCTTTGATCGCTGTTTTTCTTGTATTTCTTATGAGTTGGTGGAGGGCGTTGGTGGCGGCTCTGAAGTTGTTGTGTGCTTCTATGGATTTGGAGTTCCTCCAGGCCTTTTCAAGGCAGTGGCATGTGCATGTGGACTCTCGTAGTTCGATGGAAACCATCTGGCTTTCTTAGCATGTGTGTTGTTGTTCTTCGTGAGGGGAGCTATGGTGTTGGCACTGTCAGAGATCCATATGTGCAGAGTTTTGGCTACGGTGTTGGGGTCGTCGTCTTCCGCGGTGTTTGGGATGGAGTTGTCGAGTGAGGAGGTGAGCTGGTTGTCCGTGATTTTGGTCTAGATTCTTTGTGGGAGCAGGTGCTGCTGTCTGTGGATGGTGGGTGTTCTGAAGGTGAAGTAGATGCATTAATGGTCTGTCCACGGGTGTTCGGTGGTGTTGCTGAAAGTGACGGAGTTTCCTGTTGTGAAGAGGGTTTTGAGGGTGTGTCCTGCTGAGTGGGTCGGTTCGGTCATGATCTGGCGGAGTCCAATGTTATGGAGGTTGTCCAGGAGTGATGTGATTTTGGGGTCAAGTTGGTTGTCGAGGTGGAAGTTGAGGTCTCACAGCAGGGTGTAATTGATGGATGCGATGGCTTGTGGGGAGATGATGTCCGTGATGGAGTTGGTGAAAGGTCCGCAGGATCCGGGGAAGGGGGGCCGTAGATGAGGGTTCCTTGGAGGATGGTGGTAGGGCTGGCCTGAATCTTGAAGTGTAGATGTTCCATCAGGTCTGTCGGCTCGTCGAAGAGTGTGCTCAGCCAGAGGATGGATTTGCGGATGATGGCATTTCCTCCTCACGGCTGGTGGGTTAGTCCTTCCGGGAGATGTGTCCTTGGGGAATGGCGATGGAAATGTTTGGTCCCGAGGTTGTGTTGGTCCAATTTTTGGTGAGGAACGCTGCGTCCTGGGTGGTGCTGTTGAGGAAGTCCCAAATTTCGATGGCATGTTTGTGGAGTGATCGGACATTGAGGAGAATGCATTGCAGGGTCTTGGGTTTGGTTGTGTTCTTGCGGGCATGTTGTGCTGGGTCCATGTTCCTGGCAGTGCTGCAGGTGTGCCGGCAGCAGTTACAAATTAAGGGTCTGAGGGTGTCGGCTGGTAAGGCTAACTTGCAGTTGTTGTTGCGGCCTGGGTTGAGTGCGTGGAGTGCCCCTGGGCTGAAGCGTTGGCGGTGCGGAGGCCCAGGGTTCCTGGCGCTCGTCGCGGTCGGGTAACGGATGGGTGCAGACAGGCTTGCCTTTAGCGGCCTGCCCGCTGCACGCGGCTGCCATTAAGTAGGGGTCAGGGAGGGCTGGACAGCTGGAAGGCAGGGAGGAGAACTGGCTTGGGCTGGTCACGCTGGGGTTGATTGGCCACAGGGGGGCAGCAGTGGCGGGATAAATGGGGGAAGCAAGCATAAGAAGAGGAAAAATATAAAGAGTGAAAGGGAGAAAAAAAGGAAAAGAAAGATATAAAGACTAAAAGGGTGAAAAGAATAAAATGTGAAACAGATCAGAGAGCAGAAGTAAAATTCTATAATGACTGAAAGGGTCAAAAAGCTAGGAAAAAGCTAAAGGGTGAAAACAGAGCAGAAAGGAGAGGATGAACGGTGCAGAAAGCGGAGTGAGAGAAAGGAGTCAGAGGTCCACTGGATCACCAGGGATGAGGCGCAGGTATAACCTGCAGGTAAAGTAGGGCCTCGAAACCCAACACTAAGAGAGAGCAGGGGTTCAGGAGAGGCCTTAATTAATGGTGGTACTGTGAAGGTGGGAGAGCAATTTCACTGACAATGAGTCAGTGAAATTGCTCCTTATAGAAGGAACGAATGCCTTTAAGGATTATTTTTGTGCAGGAAGAAATCTTACCCTACATCCACACAATCCTGCCTTGCACCATGCCACATGGCCCCCTCCCCAGGCCAATTGTGGCTCCAGGGAACCCATTGCCTGGGGCCAGGCCACTTAATTGTGGGTGTCCTAGCCCCACCCAGGTCATCCAGTGTGCCTTTTTAAAGGGAGAGAGGGCTGCTTGGCCCCCTTACCCCAGCCATATCATCCCCAAGGACCACGTTCCCCTAGGGCCGGCCACTATATCCTGGGTATCTAGCTATGTAGCCCCCCTCCTTTGTTTACGTAGGGCTATCCTCAGGGAGGGAGTGGTCCCCAGGGCCAAAAACAGCTCAGGAGAAGGACTGCATGGCATTTCCTCCCAGTTAAAATTAGGCAAGTTAAAAAAGGCTGAATGTGGCCTAGGAGGGGGGCATGCAGCCCCCTTGAAAACTTCCTTCACCCTGGAAAGGTGGTGGTCCTGGGTGCAAATTAGAAGTAAGAAGGTGGGGTCAATGCACCCTACTCTTATTTTAAGACCAAGCCCCGGAAAGGTGGCAGTCCCTAGGGCCTTAAATGGCGTATGGAGCGGGGCCATTGACCCTCTCCTCATTATTGTACATTGTCTTGGCCCCGGGGAGGTCATGGTCCCCGGAGCCAATATCGGCAAGGGGGAGGGGTGCATGCACCCTCCTCCCCATAATATATATGATAATATGCCCCCAGAATCTGGCTGACCTGAAGGCTCAAATACAAACAAGTGCAGGAGATGTTTTGTTTCATTTTCACGTAAATTCCTGGCTCTCCCCATTTGAGGGCACAAAACGTTAACAAAAAAATGCTTGTTGGCCCTGGCAGGGTCCCTGGGGGATTTTATCACCAGTCCTGGTTTGCCAGGGTATTCCCACCCTGCCCCCTTCTCTTTTTTTTAACCTTTTTTTGGGGGTCTCGGCTTAGTCCCAAAATGGCTGCCAATACTTCCTGGTTGAAGTGTTGGCAGCCAATCAGATCTCAGCATGAGCTATGTTGGATTGCAGAGGATCCACACCTCTAGGTATAAAAAATGTGTTTTTCCTCCAATGACTCAAACACTACTGTATAGATTTACACCAAATCACAAAAATCACTCTTTACAGACTAAGATCTAGCTTCCTGCCGAATTTGGGGTACTTTCTTTCAGCAGTTAGTGCTGTTGTACCCCCCCCCCCCTTTCACGACCCCTGCTGCATGAATCATCCCAAAACTTTCCATGTACAAATAGAAACAGGAGGACACTTTTTTGGGGAACATTTTCTGACGATTTGTCAAAGGGAGCCACAGTTAAGGTCCTAACTCTCTCTCACTCTCTCTCTCTCTCTCTCTCTCTCTCTCTCTCTCTCTCTCTCTATCTCTCTCTCTCTCTCTCTCCCAACTATAACATCCCTCAAATCTTTTTTTCCAGTGATATATGTATATATTCTGAGAGGTAACCTAAAGCTAGAGTGTCCGAAGATGCCAGCGTCCTGAGGTGTGCATTTGATGCCGATGCATTCAATGCCAAATGGGAGAGGGGTGGCAGCATGCATAGCTGCTGTAGTGGAATCTGAGACAGTTGAGAGAGCTTCAATTCAACAGTTTGTTAGTTGATTGCACTGAAGGAAGGTGGTGGTGTCAAAAGAAGACATGGAAATGTGTCTCTGTAATGGTGTCAGCGCTGTAAACGTTGAAAGGAAAATACTTTTGTGGGACTCTGAACTCATGGAGTCAATTAATTGACTGAGTAAGAATGTGAAGAGACCAAGAAACAACACAATAGTTTGGCTCAACCGTTGCTTGTGAGGAATGGCATCCCAAAGGTCCCCGGTTTGATGCTGGCTAGAGCAAATAAAAAGTAACAGACCTTTGAGGGAAAAACAATTGTTTTCTTATTTTCGTGTGCACACTGTACCTTTCCTTCCAAATATTGTTTTGATTTAGTGCGCCTTGGTAAATATAAATGGTCATTTTTTAGGTTTAGTTTTACATGTTGTTGGGAGATGTGTCTACCACTTGCCTTTTATGAAAAATGAGTTTAAAAAATATTACACTTCGGTTGTTTTGTTTATTTATAAATCTAGCTCGGATGGCATTTGGGTAGCTGCAACAGTGCAGACTCAGCTATTGGGATCTAAACACTTGTCTTTGGGAATTTTACCGGAGGTCCCCTTTGCTGAAAATGTCTTCATGTAAGTTATGGCATTTTACCATACCTGCAAGAGAGGTCATCAGTGATGTCATTTGAGATGTCATCAGTGATGTCATGAGTGATGTCACTGACCATGTCATGAGTGATGTAATATGTGACATCATCAGTAGTGCATTGCGAGCGCGCGAGTTATAGTTAGCTGAATTAACTATAACGGAGGAATTTCAATGGTTTTGTATGGGAGAAATGTCCAGCTAACTATAACATGGGTGAAACTTATATTTTTTTCAGTGAATTTCTAAGGTTTTTTAAATGCTAAGTCCTAACTATAACGTGCCTGAAACCTATGGTTTTTTCAGTGAATTTCTAAGGTTTTGTAAATGATAATTTTAAAATGTACTAATTATTATATTTCTTTCTTTTTATAGTAATTTCCTACATTTTTATTATAAATACTTATATTTATTTTATTTTTAAAGTTACATTTCATATTTTTAATGTAAAATAATAACAAAAGTAAATTCAAAAAGAATACACTACTAGTGAAACTGCCTGGGTGAATTTGTAAGTGTTTGTTAGAGGCAGATTTACAACACACTTTTTACTCTTTTACACCGCTGTTGCATCACTTTTCTGATGAAGCGATGGTGCAAAAGATGCGCCATGGTATGCGGTATTTAGAATGTGACGTATCTGGAAGGTGCGTCACATTGTAAATCCCGATACCAGAAAGAGAGATTCTTACATGGGGGGCTGTTCCGGCACAGGAACACCTCCTAAAAGTGGCTGACTGAAATGTACAAGATTTCACTTTGACACTTTTGGGCTCATGCTCTGTCAAAACCCTAGACTACCTTGAATCAGTTGTAAGGATTGACACAGCAGTCTGAGAATAGGGCCCCCAGAGCATTGCGGGAGATGCCTTGCACTTGCAACATAACTCAAACAATGCACCCCTTTTACCGCACAGATACATCACATATATGTGCCATTTTTGTCCCATGGTACACCACATTGTATATACGGCGCATCCATGGTGGTGCTGTCACGTAGCACAATAACTGACATATTCCTGGGGATATGCCAGTTATTCTATATCTGCCCAATAGTGTTGCAATGTAGTGATAGGATTACGGATAAATGAGTCACTACAAAACTAAAACAACAGTGACAGAGTGTTTTCTGGAAGTGTAACGATACAAACTAGTAAATTGAACGTATAAAACACAAATTTGCAAGTACATAGAAGACTGCATACATCGTCATAAGGGTTTTGAAGCAGTCTATGCCCTAAGGCCTATTCTAATGCATGAGTACTTAGATAGTGAGTGGATGATTACAAGACTGAAAGGAAAGAACATGATTGAATTTATAACAGCATCAGTTGTACCACAGTATACAGATAAACACATACTGCTGAATGGCTCACTACAATATTGAAACAGTAGTGTGAGAATGTTTGCTAGAAGTATTAGGATACACATTGAGGAATTGAACGTATAAAACATAAGTTTGCTGGTGCATAAAACAGTGCATGCACAGTCTATAAAGATTTGAAACAGCCTACTCACTAAGACCTCTTTTAATCCATGAGTATCTAAATACTGCCTAGATCATTACACTTCGGCAAAAAAAGTTCCTCACTAAATTTATTACAGCTTCAGTGTTACTACGGTACAATGAAAAATAACATACTCCTGACTGGCTCACTACAATACTAAAACAGCAGTGTCACCGTGTTTGCAGGAAGTCTAAGGATACAGACTGGGCAATTGAAAGCATAGAACACAAGTTCTATGCATTAAAGCAGCTGCATACAAGACTGCATGTATACTCCATACATCCATTTAAGCAATCGATACCCTCAAACCCACTTTGCATATTTTAAATCAATACAAACATTTAAAGAATATATAACTGAATCTATAACTGCCTCACTTTTAGTACAATAAATACATTAGTAGATAGTGCTCAAACCTTTATTATTTTTCAACAATAAATGTATTCTTGTAACTTCTCATAATTTAACAGACATTCCAATGCAACTTCATCAGATATGTCATTCAGATAAATTTCCTTGTCAGCAGGTTCTGATTTAATTTGAACTAAAATGTCAACATAATTTAAAACTTCCAGAAAATCTCCATTAAAGCTTTCGTCTTCAAAATCACAATTCATGTCTGCAGCAATAATTTCTCCTTGCCTGTGACAGATACAATTAGTTCTTCAATTATACTCAAAATCTCCTGAGTATGAGGCTGTTCACTTTCCATTTTCCTTTATGTTCTTGCTCCTTGTATAAAAATATAAACAGTTAATTTTATCACTTTTCGTAATATATAATACAAAACTACTGTTTTCACCTATTTTGGCCTACAAAAAATACTAATAAATACTACTATCTAATAGCATTCTATAAGTAGACTTTTAGCCTTTGCAAAATTATACAACTATAATTACGTAATATTCATTAACCAAGGCCTCTCAGTTTATTGTCTAATTTTTATGTTATTAATTTGCTCGTGTTCTTCTACTAACTTTTCTTTACGCAGTTGCTCGTTATCTATTTTCTCAATCCTTCAATATCTTATGTTTTTCATTAATGTTCCTTCTTAAATCAAAAGTCTTCCTACTATTCCTAACTCAATGTGTTCTTTTCCCTTAAGACCTTCCTTAACACGAATTTTATTTTTTCTTGTTTTAAATTAGAGAAAATACATCGAATGAGTACATTAAATATTGTCTATAATGTCATGTAAGTTTACTTACTCACTAACTTGTCAAACAACGTTCTTTAACTCTCACAGAAATATTTCCAATTTCTCTTCAGGAATGTCTAAGGACCACCAGGGATGAGGCGCAGGTATAACCTGAAGGTGAAGTAGGGCCTCGAACCCCAACACTAAGAGAGGGCAGGGGTTCAGGAGAGGCCGAGGATTCTCCGCAACTCTGTGGTAAATGACTATATCGCAACTGAGTCTTTCAGTCGCGGCCCGTGGAGGGACATGCGATGGGGCAGGCAGGGGGGCGGGGGAGGGGCAGGGTGAGGGGTGATAAACAACGGAATCTGGATAATTGAAGGTAAGTAAACAATTACATTAATAAAACAAATTTTGGGCCATATTATCAACAAAACGCGATATTAGCAAAAGGCGGCACATTATCCCTGCTTTTATCAGCAGGAAAGTGGCGATAAAGTGGCGATAATCTATCTCGTTTTGTTCATAATATGGCCCGAAATGCAGGAAAGTGGTGATAATCTATCTCGTTTGGTTCATAATATGGCCCGAAATGCATGCTAATGGCTTCGTGGTGACAATCACGCGTGGTTATGACCGCGTTGTAATGGCTGTTTCCCCCCAGGACACTGCAGCAACCTGGTCTGGGCGTCGTGGACTCCAGGACAGTAGGCCGAGGGCCACGCACCTCCTCATACAATATAGAAATCTTTGTGGGGTGATTCTTTCTGTGGTTTGAGGGGTGTGATTGAGGCCCAAACATTTAATTTTGTAGGGGAGTAAATTTGCATGAGAAAATGTTGCAAGAGGTTTGTAAATGTGGTACACATTGTTTTGTATTATTTTGATTTCTTTTCTAAGTTGTAGTCTATTCAGAGGAAATAGAAGTCATTCGTTTTTAATTCTAGTCTTCAATATCTTACTATACTATTTCAACATTATTTCTATTGTGGACTGTCATACACCCATGCCCCCCACAAAAATAAAAGAAGTATGTATTTTTTTTATAAACTTTTATTAAAACAATAACTAAACTAAACTTAATTATAACTATAATGCAAACAAGTAGAAAAATAAGTTTAATAACAAACAATATTATAAACTAATTGTTAAATGGACTTCATAAGATATCCGATTGGTAATCTGGAAAACAAAAAAGAAAATTAAAAATTAGAGTTTAGAATTATGTAGATGTGAGTAAATGAGCTGAACCATTACAAGTCAAGGTAACTCTATGGTTTTATGTGTGCACTGTGCCTCGTACATTTCACTTGTTATAATGCCACGTTCAAGTAGTGTCTATATGGAAGTGCCTACTGTGTTACTGACACAAAAGTGGCTTAACAGGATTGTAAATATGTCGACTTATTTCTAATGCAATGCTATGAAGGCTTTGAAGATGTAGGCCTATGTGCTTACCGTTGTATAAACACTGCGGCCAAAGACTTCAGCCAGTGGAATTCACAACTTCAGTTGGACTGTTCTTCTACAAGTGCAAGTGGACAGCAATGTATATCAGTTCAAGAGAAAAAGAGAAATGATGTCACAAGAAAACAGTAAAAGAAAGTTGAGAAATAAGGGAAGCGTGAAGGTTAGAAACATTCTGATCCTTTACGGTTGCTCAGGGGGTCGTATATGGATGTTTACTCTGTTGTTTTTTTAAAGAAAAATTGTGCAGTACGCGTACAGAAATCCGTACAATTAAGAGCAGGAGCTGAATGCTGATTGGCTGTCAATACTCCAAACCAGGAAGTGTTGGCAGCCATCTTATTTGACACGACAGCTGAGTCACAAGGAAACAGTAAAACAAAGTTGAGAAATATGGATAGGGGGTAGGGTAGAAACATTCTAAACATATACTGTTGCTCAGGGGGTGGTAGATTTATTGTACGTGTACCAAGCACGTATGGACGACGTACAGCTGGAATGTTGAAAGTCGTCACATAGGCGAATGTAAGCAAGAAAAATAAAAATAATTTTAGATATTTATGCAGTGTATTTGTTTATGTGTTGTGTGGCTCTAAAAAGAGCCATTGTGTTTATTGGGAGATTTTACTACCTACAAGTAAGTACCGATGCAGAGTCTTAAGTTTATGAGGAAGACTCTGTTTCCCTCATCTGTAAAATGCACACCATCTCTCCTATAGATGCCATGCATATTGAAATGCAGATTGTTGTTGTAAATGGACCCCATTCTGGAATCTCTGAGAAAGGCAGAAACAGATTTATTCACATGTTTCCTAGCTTTTTCAAACTGTGGACAATAGTGGTTGGACCGCTTCCATTTCTGCCTTTGGCATATATTAGAATATACAAAGGCAGTTGTGCAATTGTGTCCTTCATAAGCATTTCCAGAGCTACCCCAGTCAAAGTGCCTAGGTCAATTCCCACCACAGTGCACAATTATGAGGTCAGGGTGTTGGAGATGCATAAAGGATTTAACCAATGGCATCAATTGGTCACACTTTAATCCTCTCTGTCCAATCCATTTAATGTCCACATTTGGTAAACCTTGGTCCTTGTGAATTCTTTTCTGTTGTGCGTACCTTTGGCTCCAGAAAATATAGTGGTGTCCCACAATCCACACTGTAAGCATTTTGAAGAGAGGTCTGGATACACTCTGATGGCGTCTGTAAATGAAATGCTAGTTTGAAAAGTAAGATTTTTCTAAAATGGTCGACAACATGCAGTTTTTGAAAAAGAAAAGAGATGATTGGTTGTTTGACAACTTTTTACAGAAAACTAGGTTGCATATTTCTGTTTTTTAAAAGCCTTATTTTTATTGGTTAAGAAAAAGTGATAGAAAAGAACATTATATAAAATAAGCTGGTATATTCTCCAGTCAAGCATACTTGCTGTTTCAATTTGCAACAATGTATGATGAACTTTTCACCTGTGTGCTGAGTTAAGTGTTCCCTGAAGTGTTTCTATGGTAACTGGCAGATTGTGGAATGTGGGAAGGGTTGAAAGTTCTGTTACTTGGAAAGGTTTGGAATGTTAAACCAATAGAAATGTGTGTTTTATTTTGAATTAATGTGTATAGGATTTTAATTGGTTATTTATATGTATGTATGTGTACAATGAGAGGGAAAATGTTCCATTTGACTGTCCTGCTGCAAACACGGAACTAGAGAGATTCTGTACAAGAATATCCACTGTGTGAGTGGTATTCTTCTTAATCTACAAATCAATTTGAAAGGTGAGTTGATAAGTTGTATGGGAGTGTGTGCGGTGTATTTTTGTACATTAAGGAATTATGGGGTATATCAAGACAGGCGATAATATTATTGCCGCTTTATGGTTAGAAAACTGCTGTTACAGCGGCGATAACGTTATCGCCTATCTTGATAATATGCCCCTATATTCGTCCATTGTTAAACGTTTTATAGTAGTAAATGTGTTTTGCTCCAATGTATGCTGTTATGTTTTTTTGTTTAATATCATTTTGTGCATCCAACCATGGCCCCTGGAGGGAGTTGCGATAGGGCAGGGAGGCGGGGCGGGAGAGAGGCAGGGTGGGGGGTGATAAAAACAGGCATAATATGGATATTTGGAGGTAAGTAAACAATTTAATTAACAAAATGAATTTCGTAGCATGCCCTGCATCGCAAAATGCAATGCAGGGCATGCTACGAAATTAGTTTTGTTAATTAAATTGTTTACTTACCTCCAAATCCAAATATCCAAATGCCGATTTTTATCACCCCCCACCCTGACCCTCTCCTGCCCCACCTCCCTGCCCCACTGCAACTCCCTCCACGGGCCGTAGCTGTGTGCGTCTCTGTACATTAAAGGCTAATGGGCCACATTATCAAGAAAGGGCGATACATTATCGCCGCTTTTATCAGCAGGAAAATGCTGGTAAAGCGACGATAATGGTCTCGATAATATATCCTTGTGAATTCTCATAGAAGCCCAGGTTATGGTCTTAACCTGGGCTTCAATGGGAATTTACAAGGATATATTATCGAAACCATTATCGCTGCTTTAGTAGCTGTTTCCTGCCGGTAAAAGCGGCAATAATGTATCGCCCTTTACTGATAATATGGCACTGACGGGCACATTATTAAGGACCGGTGTTAAAATTATCGACGTTTTATGGGCAGGAAACTGCCGATAAAACCCCGAAAATGGGCTTGGTAATAAGAGGCATATTACCAACAAGTAGCAATATATTTTTTTTTTATGGCTGCCTATAGCTGGATATCTTAGAGGAGAAAACATGCTATTAGCAACGTTTTTCTCCATTGTGCTAAAATATCCAGCGATAGCGGCGAAATGTGTGAATATCGCGGGGAATACAGCGATATTCACTCATTAGCGACTAAATGCTCTTAGCCATGTTATCCACCTCCCATTGATAACATGGCTAAGAACTGGTCTGGGCAAGTGTTAGTATTCGGAGATATTCGCACTTAGCGCAAATATTTCCACTGCTACGCCTCCCTTGATAATAGGCGATAGCGACGTTAGCGACTGCTTTCAGTCGCTAACTAGTTGGGTACCCCCACTTTGCATGTCATTAGCGATAAACATCGCTCACATGCAAAGCAGGCCCCAAACCGGTCACTATCGCCTAAAAGCTGTCGCTAACATCAGTTAGCGACAGCTTGCTAATAGGGCCGAAAACTGCAGCTAAATCAGCGATAATTTCCTACCGGCCCCCTTGGTAATATGCCCCTAGGTTCTTGTAAATTGCTATAGGAGCCCAGGTTCTGGTGTTAGCTTGGGCTGGTATGGGAATTCTCAAGAGCATATTATCAAGCTCATTTTCGTCGCTTTATCAGCATTTTCCTGCCGATAAAAGCGGCGATAATCTATCTCCTTTTCTTGATAATATGTCCCGAAATTCATTTTATTAATTTAATTTTTTACTTACCTGCAATCATCCACATTCCGTCGTTTATCACTCCTCACCCTGCCATGCCTGACTGCCCCATCGCTCCCTCCACGGGCCGCGGCGGTTTCTTTATTCCATTATATTGCAGTGTCTATTTATACTCTCATTTTTTATTATATTTACCTTGTTTCATACTCCTTGTTCTTTTGTTGTAAGTCCTTTTATTTTTATAGTCCAAGGTTTGTCCTCATAATCCTCCCTCTGTTCTTGTAAGCAATATAAAAGAATATTTGATTTTTTTGTAATGTTATATATATGTTGTTATTATAGGTTGTGTTTATCGATACTAAAAATACTGTTTGATGCCAACGAAGTTCCAAAAACGCAAGCAACAAAAGAAAAGTGAGTATTTGAAGAGAAGTCATAAAAAAAAAATTACATGAAGAGGCATGTCTTAACAAAGAGAAAGATAGTCCTGGTAAGAGCAGTAGCACTTTTTTGAGGAAAATATTAAAGACTAAGAGTAGTGTTCAGAAACAGAAAATTTTTTTAGTGTATCAGCCACGAAAATAAAATACTAATAAAGAAAAGAATAATGGAAAATCAAGTGCAGACAAAACTGTGTATAGTAAAAGGAGAAAAAACAATTTATAGAAATTAGGAAACAAATGTTTTAAAATAGATTTGTAACAAATTTAATTAAAGAAATTAAGGTAGGTAAGAAAAAAACAGTATTTTATAAGAAGAAGAAAGCTATAGAAAATGTAGTTGAGAAAGCTTTGGAATTGAAAAGAAAATTGTTTATTTTAGTAATCAATAGAATTAGATCACTAGATAAGCGAATCAATGTAATGAAGTCCAAAAGTAAGTGGAGAAGATTAATTAACAGAAGTAATTTTTGTGAGGTTTTTTTGGGTGAATGGAAACATAGTTCAAGTTCTGAGCCTTTTTTTTAATGAAGAAAGTTATCTTCAAAGTAATGATTTGTTGCATGCAGTTGACACCAGTGGTCGTGCTTATGAGGTTAGAAATGGTTGTCCTATTGAGAAAGAGAAAATTATTTCTAGAAATGCAGAAGAGGTGTTAGCTGGTGAAGTTTTAGGGAGACATCCTAAAGCTCCAGTGTACGCTTGGAATTGTTGTAGTATTTGCAGTGTGCGGCAAAAATCTATTGATACTTTACGCAATTTCTTACGTAATTATATTAGGAAAAGTGTTAAACAAAAGATTAAGATGTTGCAAGGACTAGACCCTTGCAGACCCTTGCAGCGTGAGAGAAAATACTGGTTTGCAAGGTCATTCTCTGGCTTGTCTTTCTAAAAAAGTATGTCAAAGAGTTTTCCACCATTTCAGGATGTTAGCAGGTCATCATACTCGGATGAGGAAATTAGTCAGAACATTGTATTACACCAAAAGTCCAGCACTAATGTTAAAAAAGTTGAACAGTGCTCAAGAAAATGTGGAGGAGAATGTAGGACAGTGCAAGGTAGAACATTTTGAGCAAGAAATTATAAAGTTTAAGGTGATTTCAGGTAAAAGGCCAAATTTTTCTTTTATCTGTTGTCGACAAATTCATTATAAACATCAGACCAGGACTGTTGATCTATATTTAAAAATTGAAAAAGAAAATAATAATGAGTGGAAGGATTTTGCAACTTATTTGTTGGTAGAGAATTGTTTTGATTTGGGTTCTGATCAGCCTATTTGTAAATATTGTATTAACAAATTAGATGAGAACAAATGCCTGATAGAGCTGTGTATAATAATCTTGAGTTGGTAAATATTCCTTCGGAACTGATGGATTTAAATACCTATGAGTCTATTCTTATTCAATGTGTGCATCCATTTCAGGCTATTGTTCATATGGAGCCTATGACAGGAAAATTGCCTCCTTCAGATTTACAGAGAGGTTTAAAGGGAAGAATTGTATATTTGCCTCTAGATTTAAAGAACAATATTGAAGCTATTGGTGTAGAAAATGTAGACGATGAACCTTTAGTTATTCTTGTTAATGGCGTTCCTACTAAGAGTAGGAAAATCTGGCAAGAATTAGTGGATGTGAAAAAGGCAACATTGTATCTGGTAAAAATCAATATTACAAAAATGTGAATGTGGGAGATGAAGAATTAACTGTGGAAGAAGATAGTCACTTGCCATCTGGACAAATTTAAAAAGTGGATGTGTCCAGAACTGAAGAAATCTATGAACATTACAGTGTTCATCCATTGCATTCCAAAGAAATGATGGGGAATGCTATAGAGTTATTTCAAATGAAAGAAGCATAAGGAAGTCCCATTAGTGTATGGGAAAAAAGCTTGGAAGCTCGTTCTTTCCCACAGTTGTTTCCTACAGGAAAAGGAGGATAATATGATGAACGACCTGTGCAGATTCCAGCATATGAAAACCAGACAGCAATATTATATGCAGAAGATCCAAGATTTCCATATTTGTTTCATCTTTTGTATGAGAGTGATTTGTCTGGAATTTCTTATGCAGTAAACCATATATTGAAAACAGGTATATATCTGCAAAATGTTTCGGCAAAGGAATTTATGGATAATGTACAGCAGAAAGATAATGTTTTGGAATCTCAACTGATTAATCTGATGGCATGTCAGCGAGGTACTAATGAGTACTGGTACCGTCCTCACGGAGAACTCAAATGTATGCTAAGGAACTTAGGAATTCCTACATGGTTCCTTACTCTAAGCTGTGCAGAATATGCTAGGGATGATTTACTTCAATTTCTTCGAGAGGCAAATCCAAATATACTAAATATCGAATACAAGACACCTGGAGAACTGTGCTCTTTGGATCCTGTTAATGTATGCAGGTATTTCAATCATAGATTCGAAGCTATGATGTCTTTTATCACCAATAAAAAAATCCTCCTCTTGGAGAGGTTTTGAATTTCTTTTGGGGAAAGGAGTATCAAGCAAGAGGTGCTCCTCACATACATATGCTATTATGGATCAAAGATGCTCCCAAATTTGGAACAGACTCAGATGATACTGTGATGTCTTTTATTGAAGAATATGCTACATGTGAAGTACCCAAAAGTACACAAAATATGAACTTAAGATAACAAGTCTTACGATTCCAAAGCCATTGTTGTGGGAAATACTGTCGTAGAAAGTACAAATCTAAGGACAAATTCTACAGCAAATGCCGTTTTGCATTTCCTCGACCTGTAATATCAAAAGAACGAGTGAACAGTTGTATATCATCTTTGCGACATACTATCACAAGAAAGTCTCCTAAACATACCTACAACTTAAGAAGAAATGAAGAGTCAAAATACATACATGACTACAACCCAGTTATTTTGTCCATGTGGAATGCTAATATGGATATTTAATATGTTGCAGACAATTCCATTGCTCGATATGTGACATCGTACATAACAAAGTCATAAAAGACGGAATTGAAGGAAATGTGGGAAGAGATTTCCCATGAGAAGAGTCTAAGTAATAAATGATACAGTTACAGTTTGAAGATGTCATCAGATTGAGAAATTGGAGCGTATGAATGCTCGGATCGCTTATCATCTGCAAGACTGTACTCTAAATCTAGAAGAATCATTTGGGTGAGTCTAGATCTTGCTGCAACATGAAACCGAGTTCTTAAATCTGTACAAGAAATTGAATATTTAGCTGAAAAAGAGCCAGAAAGTACATATATTGTGAATAAAATATGTTGGATACATATTATCCAAATAGAAGTCATCATCTTGAGAACATTTGTCTCTATGAAGTGCTGCAAAACTATATTTTTTAACGGAATATTACCGAAAACATCAATATGGTATATATGCCGTGATTGGTTCCGAAGGATGTCTGGTGAAACAAAGAAAAGGACATTTGATTAATCACCGTAAACTGAGTTGCGAAACACCTGACAAAAGGGAATTTTACTATTTAGCTCTTTTGCAACTTTTCAAGTGACGTAAATAATTAATTTACTCTCTTAATTTCTATGCAGGTAAGTACTTAATCAATAATAACTCAATCAGAAGGAAAGAAAACAGAGTCCGTGGTGTTAGAGTTTCTAAGGGTTTTATTCCTCATAAAGGAATCAGGATATCATGTTCTGACCACCACAGGGGTGTCAGAAGGGATAGATGAGCGCGCTCCCGTTTATTGACATTACATAGCTTATATACTTGATTTACATCATAAGTTTCAGTGTGAGAGGCGTGACAGCTGAGAGAAGACAAGATAACAGTGTACACGTGGTACCAATACATCATCAAGAGGCGTAAACTAGGCGTGAACTAGAGGTGTGTGCTAGAAACGTCACTGATAGGTGACGAAAGTGGGTGGCACCAAGGGGTGGCGCTAACAGAATGTTGCAATGTCAGCAGAAATCGGAAGCTTGGATGCGCGCGCAGCTGCATGACGTGTGATTGACGGGGTGCAGGGGTCTTGACATTTACACTGACGGAAAGAGACAGAAGTCTGGCATGTCAGATCAACTTGTACTTCTATCATATCTGATATCTGATGTTTAGGAACTATACTATCTGGGCGGAAAGGTCTCTAGGGTAGAGGCTATTCTATGCTAACTGTGGATGCGTGTATAAGCGCCTGAATGTCTACATGTGAAGCGTGGGGGCACGGGGCCTTCCATGGCAGCATGGCAACGGAGGCTATGAATTACTTGCATTAAGACAGGTCGGCCTTTTGGCTCTGCAGCTGGAGAGGATGTTTACAGGATCTAGTAGGCAGGAATGTATTCTCGGGGAGCGGAACAGATAACTCGAAGGTTATAGTCAGTCTTGGCAGAAAGCAGGCTTGAGCTGAGCGCGAGGGGCCGCGCTGAAAGTAGGACAGAGTTCACGAGTAGAGAGGTAGCCTGGGCAGAGTCAGGAGCCACAAAAGAGGTTCAGATGGCAGGAATTCAGGGCCTACTCTGGATAGAGCAGGAATACATGAAAAGTGTACTACAAAAAGACGGTGGCATAGCATACTTAGGAATGGACTATATAATCCATTCATGGTGCATCTGAAAGAGGACAAGTTAACGGTGGACGCAAATGTATTTGCGTCTTCATAGCTGGCACAGGAGGGAAGTTACATGCACTTTAAGCTGATACATGGAGTCGGTGGGGTACGCGCTAGGGAACACAACATGGCCAAAATTTAATTTTCCTCATTCCCTCCTTGTTCCCTACGGACCCTTCATGAAATATCGATCCTCATGAATCGATCAGTCTGTTCTTGTAACATCATTTGTTCTTCTTTCTTTCGGTTACGTTTTGAGTGAAAACTGGAATGTTCAATACAAGAAGTGGCACACAGTCCACAGATCGCTGGCCCACACTGCAGGCACAGGCAGCAACTGAATACTAGGACTAGGCCAATGCCTAGGAAGGATAGGATCTTCCATCCCCAAGCTGTTAACGTTGTCCAGAACCAACCGGACCAAGTCCAGGTGCCTGGAGTCTGATGTATCTGATTTGCAATCTTATGGAGACGGGTGATAGCTTGATATACAGATGGTGCATTCTGTGGAATGAAAACACAGCAGCTTGACCCGATGACCTTACAGGCTCCACCTCTATCTGCCAAGATGACGTCAATTACGAGACGATTCTGAAGGACAACAACCCGCATAGCGGACTGCTCTTCTGTTAAGTTACCTAAGGCGGAGGTAGTTTCATTTACTACGGCTTCAAGTGTTCTAGTTAATCTGCGTATTAATTTACTATTCTGAACAGGACCTAAAAAGAAAAAGAATCCTTTATTAAAGTCAGTGTACTGTTCCCATGCCGTTTCTGTGTAGTCGACAAGGGGGGCATCTCTTCTGGGTCTATTCTTTACTAGATTGCTATTTCTATGGTAATCAGAAGGAGCTAGAAAAACAGGTGGCAGAAGGAATGCAATGTAACAGGTACCATCCCAATCTGGAGGTAGACAGATGTATGCGGTATGACCACACACAAAGTAAGAATGACTGATAGCTTTGAAAGATGATTTTCCATCATCACTGAATTCGACCACAGTAGTGCATTTACTATGACCTAAGCGTACGGAACCTTTCTTCTTGATACATAATTCACCAATGACTGGCAGTACTGACATAATAGGTAGAACTGGTGCGGCTTTGGATTCGACAGTAAGAATCATAAGGCTAATTGTATAATTACCTAATCCATATACTTCATTTTCTAGATCAGTTCCTATTCTAATGGGGAGTCCCTCCTTATCCGGGTAACAGACGTCTAGTAGGACCAAGTTCAGGTTTCCCCAAACCCAACCCCCATCGAAAACAGCAATGTCGGGATCTAAAGAATTAATTATCTTAAACCATGCTCCGCAGGAGCCATTGTGAGAGAACGGGTAAGGAAAGAGAGGCAGGGCTCCCTTATAATTCTGGTAGGGAGGGAGTCGGCCACATATCCAGCAATTTGTAGCATTGTTAGTTTGATGAGAATGATGTAACATACTAATGAATGTATTGTTGCGCAGCGCAAGTCTGTAGGAAAGCTCATGAGGAGGTAATTCACTAAAAGTGTGTTCAGCAGAGACATTGTAAGCAGATTGTTCACGCTTGAAGATAGGGTAGTATATGGGTAATAAGATGCTAGCAACAATTATTAATATACTTAGAATAAACATAATTATTAGTGTCACTATGCAGTGACTACGAAGTGATTTGCAATATGTTCTTTTCTTTTCCTCTCTCTCTCTAACTCGATCTAGGGGATACATGTCAGAAACTATTTAACCGATTCACCTAGGGGAGGACTTAAACAATTAAACTGTCTGACTTGCTAGATCGCAACTTCATACGATATTGTTCTTGAGGAGTTTTTTCTCGTTTGGGTTCGGAAAAGTCTTTGATATCAGAGTCTTTGGTGGGGGTGGGTGTGTCTTGTTCTGGTTTCAGTCCTGGGAATGTTTTGATATGGCTTAGGTGGACCCACCCCTTTCTTCCTTCCAACTTGACGGCGGTCCTTGTTGTTAGTAGAACGGTTTTCGGAGACTTCCAGCGGGGCTCCAACGGACTTTTCCTGTCGAAGTTCCGGACTAAAACAACGTCACCGGGGCGGACATCATGCTCCTTCACATCGGTGTTGTCAGGGAAGGCTGCAGCAACCTGTGAACGACATGATTGGAGTGCAGACATCAAGGAGGCAAGGTAATCTGTCAACATATTAGAATCAACATCGGTTATCTTTTTAGGAATGGGCGTCCCCCACATATTCGGTGGTCTGCCAAAGACCACTTCGTATGGAGATAGCCCTGATCTCGAATGGGCGACCATTCTTATATAGAATAGTGCCACCGGCAGGGCGACTATCCAGTCGACCCCCTTTTCCTGACATATTTTGGCAAGGCGAATCTTTAATGTCTGATTATGCCTTTCTACAAGGCCTGCTGCTTCTGGATGTCGGACACAATGGAACTTCCACTGGTATCCCAATAACAAGGAAACTTCTTTCATTAGGGCAGATGAGAATGGCTGACCGTTATCTGAGTACACGACACGAGGCAAGCCGTACCGTGGGAAAAATTCACGAACCAACTGTTTGGCAGTGGTCGGAGCAGTGTAATCGGGGACTGGGTATGCTTCGGTCCAGCGGGACAGAGCACAGACAACTACGAGAACATATTTGAATCCTCGACAACGGTCCATCTGGATATAATCCATCTGGAGGACTTCAAAAGGGTGATCGGGAGGATGAAATCCACCTTGCTCTACAGGGACGCTTTTACCTGGATTGAACTGACAACAGATCATGCAAGTACGCACTTTCTGTTTTGCGGCTGCTCGTAAGTGTTTATTGTACCAGAGATTTTGTAAACTGTCTAACATGGCTTTCTCTCCCAGGTGGGCAGGACTATGTGCTGTATTTATCATAACTTGAACCATAGAGTCAGGGAGAAACCATGTAGATTTTCCCGTCATCCAACCTTGATCTGTCTGGATCCCTCCTAGTTCGGTCCATTTCTTTATTTCGTCTGCAGTAGCATGTGTCTGAATGTCAATAACATCTAGTGTGGGATCCCTGACTGTCATGCAGTTTGTCGGATCTGTTATCTTTGTCGTGTCAGTTGTCTGAGTGTGAGTCAGTGCTGTATGTTTTGCAGTCTGATCTGCCAGGTCGTTACCCTGGGAAACAGAATCTGTGGCTTTAGTATGTGCTTTACACTTCATGACTGAAATGGCTGAAGGCAGATGTATTGCTTCTAACAGTGCTTGAATGAGAGGACCATGCTGAATTTTGGTACCATGAGAGGTCAGGAAACCTCGTTCCTGCCAGAGCATGCCGAAGTCGTGTACGACTCCAAACGCATAACGGGAATCTGTGTATATGTTAACATTTCTGTTCTTTGCTAGAATACAGGCTTGGGTCAGAGCGATGAGCTCTGCCGCTTGAGCAGACAGTGTATCAATACGATGTGTTTCTTTAACTTCAGTTTCAGTGGTCACAGCATATGCGGCCACTAACTCTCCTGTACTTGTTCTCATGCATGAACCATCCACATAAAGTGTCAGGTCTGGATTTGTCAGTGGAACATCTGTTAAATCTCGTCTGGGCTTTGTTACTGCATTAATAATCTCTATACAATCATGTGGGGCTGGATCTGTCATAACTGTAGGTAACAATGTTGCTGGATTCAAGATACTGCAGCGTCTGATTTCTATGTGTGGCTGGAATAATGTCAATTCGTAACCTGTCAGTCGTGCTATAGTTAAGTGTTGAGTCTGGGTTCTGTTTAACAGAACCTCTACAGAATGTGGAACTTGTACTGTTAACTGATGACCTAAAACAATTGAATCGCTTTGTCTGATTGCTAACGCTGTTGCTGCTACTGATTTTAAGCATGCAGGGAGTGCCTGTGCTACTGAATCCAATGTGCTTGAAAAATAAGCGCAAGGCTTATGTGAACCTGCTTGATCTTGAGTGAGGACAGACAACGCTGTACCGTCACGTTCTGTAACAAAAAGTGTAAACGGTTTGCTGTAACATGGTGTCGCTAAAACTGGTGCTTGGCATAAAGCTTTCTTTAATTCCTCAAAGGCTTGTGTGTGTTCCTGAGTCCAAGGGAGGACAGTCGAAGTTGCTGCCTCCTGTGTCGTTAACTGGATGAGTGGTTTAGCTAGAAATGCATATTGAGGAATCCATTGTCTGCAGTACGAGGTGAGGCCTATGAAGGCCCGCACTTCTTTTTGTGTCTGGGGTCGGGGCATGTTTACTATTAACTGAATGCGATCGGGAGTGAGCTGTCTCCCCACTTTGGACAGCAAGTGACCCAAGTACACAACTTGCTGAACACAGAATTGTAGCTTCGAAGGAGACACCTTGTGTCCCTTGTCGGCCAGAAAATGCAAAACTATCAGAGATGCTTGTTCACATTCGGGCTCACTTCGTGCGGTGATCAGTAGATCATCGACGTACTGTAGTAAAGCGGTATTAACTGGCATTTGAATACAATCTAGTTGTCTTTTCAGTGCTTGACTATAGATGCTGGGGCTTTCTGTAAATCCTTGAGGTGCGCGGGAAAATTTGAAACTTCGTCCATTTAAACTGAATCCGAAGAGATATTGGCTCTCCGGGTCAATGGGTACACTGAAGAAAGCGTTCTTGAGATCGATTACAGTAAAGAACGTTGCTTCTGAATCAATGGCAGTCAACAGGGAGGAGATATCGGGGACCACAGGATACTGTGGTACAATGCATTTGTTCAGTTCTCGAAGATCAATCACCAGCCGGTATACTGGCGGTGCATTGCGGTCTGTACGTTTAAGAATTGGAATGATAGGCGAATTACAGATATTGGAGTCGGTCTCTACGACCACTCCTTGGGCAATAAGCTCTTCAATTATTTTCAGTAAAGCCACTACAGCATCGGGTGGTAACTTGTATTGTCTGATTCTGGGTAGAACAACTCCTGTCTTGAGTGTAACACGGTATGGTGTGATATGCATACAACCTACATCAGCTGGGCCTTTTGCCCATAAGTGATCTGGTACATTTCTCAATCTGACATCAAAGTCACGTAGAACATAATGACCCTTGAAATCCCGTAGAAAGAGTCTGACTCCCTCCGGGGAACAGCAAATTATAGCTCCTAGAGCCTTCAGTGTTTTAATTCCTAACAGATTTTCGGGACATGATTTTGTAAGTAACAAGTCTGTAACTCGAGATAATGGACCCACAGCTAGTGGTACTGGTTCTGATACTTCATTTACAATAGGCTGTCCTGAAAAACCAAGGGAAACATTCTGTGAGCCTGAGAGGGGTGCCCCTGGAACTTCATTATGACTTATAGTAGTGCGACTTGCCCCTGTGTCAATTAAAAACTTTCTGTCTTTTCCTAATACGTGACTATGTACATAAGGACCTTCTTGATCTACAGGAATTTCAATAAGAGGCAAATCACTTTCCCTCCCTAGGCTGTTTCATGTATAACGCTGATAATCTGGATATGCCGACTGGGCATACTGGTACATCTGTTGTGATACTTGTCGTGTTGCGGCAGCGGGCTGTGTCTGAGCATGCTGTGGCTGCGGTACTGCTACTGTCTGTACTGTATGGGACTGATCATGCATGGGCTGTGTATTCTGCATTGGCTGTTCGTTCTGTGAGGTCTGTTGTTGACCCTGTTCATGTCTAGGCGGACGCGGTCTTTCTTTAGTTTTACCTGTCTCGATGTTATGTTTCAGGACTGGACATTCATGTACGTAGTGACCTGGCTGCTTGCAATAATTACATGTCCCTTTAACGGGAGCGACAGAATGATTTGTCTGGGCCCCACCTTTTCTATGACCCTCGGCTGGAATTGTCTGAGCCACTAACATTTTCATTTTCGTGTCTTTCATACGTTTCTGTTCCTGGTCCTGTTCTTCCCTAATTCTATTCTGGTGATATTGTAACATTTGTAACATCTGTGATGGCGTATTTGCCTGCCAAGTACTTTCAACCTTGTACACTCTATTTTTAACTAGTGGTAGGGCGTTCTCTACTAATTTTGTTACAAAAAGGTGTGGATATGACTCGCTACTTGTTTTTAGACCACTATTGATAATGAAACATTTCTCGAATCTTGAATAAAAGTCACTAGTATCTTCATCTTGTTTCTGTTTACAGGACGAGATTGCGTCCCAATCTTCCTTTCTAGTTGTCAATAATCTTGGCAGAACCTGTACTATTAAACCTGGTAATGCTTTAGTCAGATCCCCAAGGCCTAACCCTGGGACTCGTTTCTTTTCTTCGTCTTCTATCTCCGCCCATGCTATCTTTGACTCTCCCACTTCCCAATCCTTCTCCTTTAATTTCTCGTAAATGCCCGTGGGCAACAGTACTTTTAGCATTTTCATAATATCATCATACGTGTAATCTCCCATCAGTAACATGTCTTTAAGCTCTCTGTGAAAACCCGCAGGGTCTTTATCATGGCACGGAACTAATTTCTTCATTTCTAACAGTTCTAACTTAGTCAGTGGTGTGTGAACATACACACGTTTCAGACGTTGGTCCGCACCCATAACTGGATGTACTTCTCGTAAGGGATTCTGACTTTCAATGCCACTACCGCATTGCATGTGGTACATTTTTCTTTCTGGAGGCGGGACGGGAACATATTCAGAGCTCAGGAAAGTGTTATACTTGCGTCGTTGTTCTAGAATTATTTGTATTAATTTGGTACTAAAACCTCTCCATCTATCCATAATTAGTGCTTCTAATGTTTCGTGTAAGGGACCTGGATCAGAATGATGGTTTCTGAACTTGATGAGGAGGTGCTGAATCATGTATACACCTGCTATTTTCTGCTCTTCCGGGGAAAGGTTCAAGAATGTCTGCACTAACGTGTCATCATTATATATGTCTGCGTTTTCGGCCCACAACACGGCGGACCGGGCTAGTTCCTGTTCATCCATAGAATTGAGTATATGATACCCTACTCGATCTCGAAGCCTTTTATCAGTTTCCTGGAACTGATGTTCTGAAGAATTCGGATTTGTTAAAGCGGAGAAAAGAACTCTCTTGCTCTCCGGACGGACGCCTTTCCTAAGGTAATTTCCCTTACCTACATACGCTATTATATCTGTAGACTTTTCTGATGTTTCATCTTCATCTTCCTCCTCAGAGGAAGTTTTATCATTTTCTTCCTGATGTGCAGTTAATACTGCCTTTCTAATTTTCTGGGACATAGTGGCTATGCAAGTCCCCTTGTCATGTTTCGCGTCTGCTATGTTTTGGCCCCACTTATTTAATGCGTCTAACTCACTCTGATCTGTCCCGGGCCTGTCTCGTTCTCTTATCACACAATTTATGAAGAATCTTAAAATCTGTTTTTGAACGTCAACTTTCTGTTTATACATGGCAGCTTTAACACTGTCGGGGTCTTTCCCCGTCTGTATGAATTTGTATAGTCTGTCGAGAGCTTCCTGCATTCCTACATAGCATAACAAGCTATCGGTGGCAGATCTTAAGCGTAGTGATGCTAAGACCATTAAATCGTCTGTTCCGGGTACTGGATCATATCTGCAGAATGACATCCTATCTTTGAATGCGTCTAGCCGGGCTGAATAGGGAGACTGGGAAGGATTCTGTGTGTCCTTTAAATGTAATCTGTGTGTCGGTGGCGGGGTCTGTAGACCCGCTGTCGCACCTCCTGGGGCGGATGCTTGGGCATTATCTCTCCGCGGAGTCTGTATCTGGACTTGAGTCTGTCTTTTAGTAAGATCAGGTAGTACTGGTTTCGGTAGATCCGTCTTGAGTGGAGGAAGTGGCGGAGGTGGCGGAACAGGGGAGGTCTGTCGTGGTACCGGCGGAACATTATCTGGGGGCGCAGTGCCACCCCCATCCCTGTCAGTAGGCAGGGCACGAACAGGCAGATTGGTGTAAGCTGGCGCTACATCCTCTAGATACGAATTCAGGAATATGTCTTTAGTAGTCTTGTGCATTACTTTAGTTGGAACTAATGGTATCGGTAAGTTTTTCGGTATTTCTGATTCAATTTCGGATGGGCCATCTGCTGCGAGGTACATACCGTTTACAACATTATTTCGGGCACGGTCTATTTGTTCTGTTTTTACTCGGATCCCTTCAGTAACTAATTCGTTTTCTCGCTCTTTATCTGATTCTTTAAGTCTGTCTTCTCTACGGAGTGCTTTGTCAGCACGCTTACGTGATTCCTTACGCCAAAATTCTATGGCGTCCTTCTGAGATTGCCTAGCTTTCTTTTTCCATAATGCTTCTTCTACCCTCATGATGCACTCGGCATCCCACGTTCCGGTAACAGGCCATCTGTGTCTCTCATCTAGGTGCTTGGTGTAATCGGCCCATAAATCTAGATATAATATGGCATCTATGCCGTGCTTCTGATACATAAAATTGCCTGGAGTGTCCCTAGGGGGGATGGGAATTTCTTCCTCTAGTAACCCTTTCCTAGTTCCTATCTGTTTTAACTTGCTGAGGAACGGCATCTTGTTTGCTTATTACTTGAACGCTAGTCTTTATTCCTTGATACGAGTTGCTAGTTGATACAAGAAATACAATGATACACAATAAAACAGTCACATTCATACCACGACATTAATCACATAAAAACATTAAAGACATAGCTAACTACCCCCTACACTGAATGTACCGCTCAACGGTACGGATACACTGGTGTAACAGTGCAAAAATTCGGAATACTTTATATACTGCTAAACAGTACAGATACACTGCCTAAAAACAGTGCAGACCGGACTTGCGTACCCAAACCCGTCTAGATACGACCCAGCAATGGTACTCACCGGGAAGCACGGAAACAGAAGGCCTCGGAAAACTCGACTGGACTCGACTCGGAACTTCGGAAAACTTCGGACAACTTCGGAAAACTTCGGAAAACTTCGGAAAACTGGTGGGCCTCTTCACACCTCGGACCTTGCTTCTTTCGGCTGGGCTCTGGTCGGGATCCTCCGCACTCCTCACCGCCTCGTCTGGGCACTGATCGCAGTCTTCGTCACCTCCGTGTGTCAGAGGGGGATGCAGGAAATCCTGCCAGTACACGTGTAGTCCGTCTAACTGATGGCAGGGGACACGGATTGCAACGCACCTTCCGGCGCGTGAGGTGGGGGAGGGGTCCCTGTTCGGGCGCCAAAATGACGTAAATAATTAATTTACTCTCTTAATTTCTATGCAGGTAAGTACTTAATCAATAATAACTCAATCAGAAGGAAAGAAAACAGAGTCCGTGGTGTTAGAGTTTCTAAGGGTTTTATTCCTCATAAAGGAATCAGGATATCATGTTCTGACCACCACAGGGGTGTCAGAAGGGATAGATGAGCGCGCTCCCGTTTATTGACATTACATAGCTTATATACTTGATTTACATCATAAGTTTCAGTGTGAGAGGCGTGACAGCTGAGAGAAGACAAGATAACAGTGTACACGTGGTACCAATACATCATCAAGAGGCGTAAACTAGGCGTGAACTAGAGGTGTGTGCTAGAAACGTCACTGATAGGTGACGAAAGTGGGTGGCACCAAGGGGTGGCGCTAACAGAATGTTGCAATGTCAGCAGAAATCGGAAGCTTGGATGCGCGCGCAGCTGCATGACGTGTGATTGACGGGGTGCAGGGGTCTTGACATTTACACTGACGGAAAGAGACAGAAGTCTGGCATGTCAGATCAACTTGTACTTCTATCATATCTGATATCTGATGTTTAGGAACTATACTATCTGGGCGGAAAGGTCTCTAGGGTAGAGGCTATTCTATGCTAACTGTGGATGCGTGTATAAGCGCCTGAATGTCTACATGTGAAGCGTGGGGGCACGGGGCCTTCCATGGCAGCATGGCAACGGAGGCTATGAATTACTTGCATTAAGACAGGTCGGCCTTTTGGCTCTGCAGCTGGAGAGGATGTTTACAGGATCTAGTAGGCAGGAATGTATTCTCGGGGAGCGGAACAGATAACTCGAAGGTTATAGTCAGTCTTGGCAGAAAGCAGGCTTGAGCTGAGCGCGAGGGGCCGCGCTGAAAGTAGGACAGAGTTCACGAGTAGAGAGGTAGCCTGGGCAGAGTCAGGAGCCACAAAAGAGGTTCAGATGGCAGGAATTCAGGGCCTACTCTGGATAGAGCAGGAATACATGAAAAGTGTACTACAAAAAGACGGTGGCATAGCATACTTAGGAATGGACTATATAATCCATTCATGGTGCATCTGAAAGAGGACAAGTTAACGGTGGACGCAAATGTATTTGCGTCTTCATAGCTGGCACAGGAGGGAAGTTACATGCACTTTAAGCTGATACATGGAGTCGGTGGGGTACGCGCTAGGGAACACAACATGGCCAAAATTTAATTTTCCTCACAAGCCATGGTGTTAAGAATTGGAATTACTTGGAGATTTTGAGAGCTATGAAGATTCCTTCAATGCTACTAAAGACACTATAGAATGTCCGGTTTTTGCTAATTATGTGAAAATATTGAATGACGAAATTGAGCAAGAAGCTACAAATGCAGCTGAGATTGCTAGAGACAGTTCTCAAGACAGTCGAACTTCTCCTCCGTTGAGTCAGGATCCACTAGGACAAAGGTCTTCAAACTTTTGGATGCTGAGACCCCCCTGTCAACATTTTGAGGCGTAAGGACCCCCTCTCGATAAAAATTTCTAAACCTGTAGGCAGGGCTACTAGAATTATGAGGCAAGTGAGGACCAAATTACGCGACAGGCTTGACTAAATTGAGTGGGAAGAAAATGTAAGTGATGTTATGTGATGCCGCGTATTTTGGGATAGCATTGATTCGTTATTTTGACATTTTTTACACCCAGTAACTCTGAGGAAAGATTTCACCCCATCAGTACCTGTTTATAACCAAAATGCAGCAATTAACATCAGAAAGATTTCTAGTCAACCTTTGAGAAGGGCCTTCCACTCCACAGGAATACGTGCTGCCACATTAGAAGCTCAACTGGCCCTGGCCAGGAAAGGCAGGGGTCCCTTAAAAACTTGGCGGTTTTGTGCAGAGTTGAGCAGTTTACCCATGCAGCTTTCCTCTCACCCCCTCCCTTCCATCCCTCTCTTCTCTCCTAACCCCGGATCCTTCTCTCACTTTGCAGGCTAGTTTCTTTCACCCCTTTTTACAACATCTGAAATCTCCCCATTCTACCTCTCACTTTAACAATGCACCTCATCTCTCTATAGCACCTTCTGACAAACATTTCATTTTTTTATAGCGCTACTCATAGTTTACTCACACTCAGTTTTGTGATCTGCATGGTACACGTTCTTTGTAGCAGGCAAAGTAACCCTCTGCACACTGTGTGGGTGACAAGAGTGCCCATGTGAGTGCACAGTGAGCGATGCAACCGTGCCAGAGTAGGGTAAGAAAAAGTGACTGCAGGGTGAGTGAGGTGGCGTATGAAATTGGGTGCGGATGCAAGTTCAGAATTGGACGAACTAATGTATGATTACTGATGGGCTTGTTTGAGTGAGTTGCTTATTGAGCAGTGAGGGGTCAGGTAAGTGAAGTGTCACATGAGTGCAGGATGAGTAGTGAACTCATGTGACTGCAGGATGAGGTGTAGGGTGAACAGCGCAAGTGCATTGTGAGTGCAGAGTGATGACTGTGAGTGCAGGGTGAGCAGGTGAATGGTGTGAGTGCATGGTGATCAGTGTGAGTGCATTGTGATTACTGTGAGTGCAGGGTGAAAGGTGTGAGTGCATGGTGATCAGTGGGAGTGCACAGTGAGTGTGAAAGTGAAGGGCAACAAATAACAAACTTTGAGCAACAAATATAAATGGAAAGCCCTTTTAATTGTGTTCTAGGGCTGCCTCAATGATCCCTGACTGACAAAGAGAAAAAAGACAGAAAAGTCACATAACTAATGCATAGATACTTTTGTATTTAAAAGTCTATTTAGTGTCAAGACGAGGTCTTTGCAGGCTCTTTAAACAAAGCAGGCAGGCATTTTTCTTTTGGAAAACCCTATTTTATATTCCTTTTCATTAAATACATTTTCACACTACAGCAGTAATTATAAAATACAAATGTAAGGAACAGGCAGAGTGGGGGCCCAGGGGGTAATGAAACCAGGAAAAAAAACTAAGCCTCTGTAATCAGTTTACAAAGGCATGTAAATATGCAAATGGTCTTTAAAGACCTGTGAAAAACTTGGGCGTGTTGGAGATGACTCCAGACACTGCCCAGCCCAGTTCACAGCTCGAGTTACACTGCAGAAGCATCCAGGCTGAGAGAAATGACGAGGGAGGAGGGGGGCTGAAGCCCTTGGGCCTGGGAAGAAATATGACTATGAAGGCAGGCGCGACCCCCTTTGCATCACTCCACGGCCCCCCTGGGGGTCGCGCCCCACAGTTTGAAGACCCCTGCACTAGGAGAACCAATTGTTCAAAATGAAGTAGCAACTGCTATGGAAGAGGTGGAAACAGCAATGTATCAACGTCAAGAAGATGTAACAAACTTAGGAAACTTGGAAGAACAACTAAATCTTGAGCAGAAAGAAATATATGAGCAAGTGAGAGAATAGATTGACCATGGATTACTTCATGAGACGAAAGAATGCTCTTGCTCATCATTTGAACCTATCCGTATGTATGTGAGTAGACAAGCTGGAACAGGAAAAAGTTTTTTAATTAAAGTAATCACAAGTTTTCTACAGAAAAGAACTAAGTCGCATTTGTCTTGTCACTGCTCCAACTAGATTAGCAGCTTACATTATTAAAGGAATTACTTTACATCGTTTATTAATGCTACCAGTAGAGCATGACAACAAATTAGAATACCACAAGCTATCTGGAGAAGCTTCTTGTGAAGTTTCAAGAGTGTTGAGGAAAATGAAGCTTCTCATTATTGATGAGGTAAGCATGGTCTCAAACTTAATGGTTGCTTTTGTGCATTTAAGAATGCAACAAATTCTTAAAACAGATTATGAAGTATTATTCGGAGGAAAACACGTCATAGTTTTTGGAGATCTTCTACAACTTACTCCTGTAAAAGGACAGCCAGTGTTTAAAACACTGATGCATGATGATACTAGAAAGTCTTTGGGGAGTATTGGCAATGTGAACATTTGGTCATATTTTCAGTATAAGGGACTTACTACAAATATGGGACAGGCAAATGATGTTGATTATGGAACTATTCTTCAAGATATAAGAATTGGAAAATTGACCAAACATGGCAAACAAACTTTACAGAGACGATTACTTTCCAATTTGTTATCAAATGCAAATATTGTCCCAGAGGAAATATGCATGAGAATTGCAGAAAACAAATCTGTAATCTGCTTAATGCCAACACTGCGTGAATGTTCTATATTCAATGAAGAAATGTTAAAGTTGGAAAATGAAGAAATTATAAAATTGTAAGTAATTGATAAAATAGAACATGAAGGAATCAGTATTATTTTGACTGAAAAGTTGAAGAGGAAATTGGATTGTTTAGAGAAATGGATAAGTAAAACTGCTGGTTTAGAAAAGAATGTATATGCATGTGTAAATTGTAGGGTAATTTTGCGACATAATTTGAATGTGGAAAAAGGTTTAGTAAATGGGGCAATGGGTAAAATGTTTGACTTTGTTAATTATGTAAATAGAGGTGGGATTGAATTTTTGAAAATCAAATTCGATATAATTGCTGAAGTACAACAAGTTAGTCATGGTGCAGCACGTTTTTGCTTGTAAAAGATTTGTATGTCTGCAGAAAACAGTTTCCTGTTTGTTTGGCATATGTGGTGACCATTCATAAATCTCAAGGTTTAAGTGTAGATTGTGCTTTAGTGAACATTGGAAGTACCATGTTTAAAGAAGGTATGGCATATGTTGCTTTGTCTCGAGTCAGAACTTTATCTGGATTGTACTTTATCGGGATTTTGATGAGACAAAGGTTTATGCAGATGCGAATTGTGTGAAAGAGTATAATAGGTTAAGAAGAGAATATGCACCCAATTTAGGTCAATATCTAGTAGTTGAAAAGTGTGTGGTAGATAGAAAAAGAAGATTTGAGAATACCTGTTGTGAAACTCTAGAGAAAGAAAATAAACAAGATGAAGTTGCGCCTGCAAGCAAAAAAAAAGACAGTCTTGAAGAGAATGTGGGTTATCGGTTTGAAAAGAGTTGTGGTGTCACCTGCTATGCTAATGTAGTTGTTAATATTCTTTTTTTTCTTGAAAGTTTGCAACAGCAAATTGTAGAAAATGAGGACAGAAGATTCTGTTCATTGTTGAATTCTGTTTATCAGAAATGTACTAGTGATAAAAGTAAAATACAAAGTGTTTCTGATATTCGAAATGTTTTGGACATATGTTCTGTTTCTATTCAATTTATGCAGAATATTCAGCAAGATTGTCAGGAATTTTTAATGTTAATGCTTGGTGTACTGGAAGATGAAGGTATAGATATTGAAAACCTTGTTGGCCTATCTTATAAATGGCAACATGACTGTAAAAATTGTTTATTTACATGTAGTACTGACATAGACACTGAGAGATTCATATATTTGTCTTTAACTGACTGTGAATCAGTGTATTTTAACAATCTAATTAGAGGAGCAAGTCAAAACATGGAGTGTAGCCAATGTAAATCAGAAATGTCATCAACATTACTTATACAAAGATATGGACAGTATGTTATTTTAATGCTGCAACGTTGTAGAGCTGATGGAAGAAAATTGAAAACTTTAATTAAAAATGTTGTAGCTGGTCAATGTTCAATATAAGGAAGAACTTTTGTAGCTGTTGCTATTATTTTTCATGATGGACCTTCTACCACATCTGGACATTACATTGTTTATTTAAAATGTTTGAAAGGTTGGATACATTGTAATGATACTCAATTAGTTTTTAAGCAACGTTTGCCCAAAGAGTTACCAAATTCTTACCTAATATTTTTAAAGGCAAAATTTTAAGATCAAAATTTACCCTTTAGGATTACTGCTGTTAAGGTAGATTAGTCTGGTGTTATAGAGTATTTTGTAAGTGAGGGTAAGAAGCTTTAAGGTGATCCTTTTGTTGATATTGAGGCAGTGTAGATCTATCAGGTGGTGGATGATATGGGTGCAGCCGGGGACATTCATGATCACTCACGTGGAGGTCTTTTGGATTTTTTGTAGTTGTTGTAGGTGTTTTCCTGCAATTCATGTGTAGAGTGTTTTGCCACAGTGTAGTCTGCTGCCGATGAGGGCCTGTGTCACTGTTCTTCTTCTTTTGGTCAGGATCCACTTGTAAATGTTGCGGAGCATGTGCAGGGTGTTATAGCAGTACGAGGAGATGGGTAGCAGGAGTTGTCTGAGGCTGAGTGGGTGGATCTGAGAATGAGTACCTTCATCTTGTGCCAGTTTGTGTTTACAGTGCTGCTCTTTATTTAGTTGGTGATGTCCTTCATTGTGTTGTGGAGGTTGCTTTTGGTTAGTATGTGGCTTCGTGGTGAGGAAGAGGATGAGGTGGGTGTTCTTTGTGTAGGAGATGTTGTTGAAGTTGTGATGCTGGGCTACTTGTGTTAGGGTGGCCATGTAGATGTTGAACAGCGTCGCACTGATGGATTAGTCCTGGGGGACCCGTAGATGATGTTGGTGGTTTTGGATCAGAAGGCTGGGAGGCGGACGTTCAGGATTACTATTGAACAACTTCCAAACAAAGGACTTGATGCATACTATTTGGCCGTAAGGAAAAGTGTGTAAAACCATCAAGGAGTTTTTGCTCTGTAATTTGTCAGCATATATTTGTAAGTAACATTATTTACAGTGTAAGAAAAGGAGTCATAATTTTTTTGTTATTTTATGATTGTTTCAGATGTGTCATATTTACGTAAGAAATTTCTCCTAGAAAAAAACATTTAAGATATGTTGTATTTCTATTTGTTATATTGTTCTTGAGAATGTTGACTGGGTTTTTTTAAGATATCCTTAATGATTGTCTTTTTTTTACCCGCTGTTATGTGATGAGTACCATTGAAGTCACTATTTATAGTAAAGTTCAATATATTCTGAGAATGTTTTTTGTATCTTCCACAGGTGATAATTTTATAATATATAATATTTTTATTATTTATTATGCTTAAGGGAAGTACAAGTAACTGACTCCGCGGCAACCTGTGGAGGGAGTTGTGGTGGAGTAGGCAGGTGGTGCGGGGGAGCGGCAGGGTGGGGGCTTATAAACAGCGGAATCTGGATGATTTCAGGTAAGTAAACAATTAAATTAATAAAATGAATTTCGTATCCTGCGCCCTGCATCGCAAAATGCGATGCAGGGCTCCGAACGAAGGGGCATATTATCAACAAAAGGCGATACATTATCGCCGCTTTTATCGGCAGGAAACTGCCGATAAAACAGCGATAATGGGCTTGATAATAGGGCCTTGGAAATTCCCATAGCAGCCCAGGTTCTGGTGTTATCTTGGGCTGTTATGGGAATTCACATGCGCCTATCATCAAGCCCTTTATCGCCGCTTTATCTGCAGTTTTCCTGTCGATAAAAGCGGTGATAATCTAATATGCCCCATAGTTTTACTACGTATGCTTTTACAAGTACTATCCATTTACCATGCATACTCTTAATGTCTTTCTGTTGATGAACACGAGTTGTAATGCCTGTTACTTACGTCCTTCAAATTAGTTTTTAGGTATACGTGTGACCAAGTCTGATAACATCAGAGTTTAAGGACAAACACTGTGGTGTCCGTGCCCTGAAATCTCGTCGATCACAAAGAAAGTATGAGGACCATAAAATGAAAGTAACAGATATAATAAAAACAATGGTGAAAAACAACTAAAATGGCGCTGGACGGGGTACGTGATCAACTTTTGGCGCCTCGGCACTACGTTCCAAATAAATCTAGATAAAATACAATTACAAATATATTACAAAAGTACACTAGCGGATCACAAACGACCCGGAAAACGAAGCGGCAAATGTAATACCTGAAATAAAGAAAGGTTTGTTTGTTGAACTTGAAGAAAAAGAAAAAAATGTGGCTTCAAATGACGCTGCGCATGCGTTCAGAGTACAACTGCTACACAAAAAAAGGAAAGTTTTACATACTATCATAGAAATGAAGGGGCATATTATCAACAAAAGGCGATACATTACCGCCGCTTTTATCGCAAGTAACTGCCGATAAAGCGGCGATAATGGGCTTGATAATAGTCCCTTGTAAATTCCCATAGCAGCCCAGGTTCTGGTATTAACATGGGCTGCTATGGCAGTTCACAAGGGCACATTATAAAGACCATTATCACCGCTTTATCGGCAATCTCCTGCCGATAAAAGCGGCGATAATGTATCGCCTTTTGTTGATAATACAGCCCATTGCTCTTTTTTTGACCAGTAAATTTAGGTGCATATTATCAAACACCGGTGTAAAAATTATCGCCGTTTTATTGGTAGGAAACTGATGATAAAACAGCGATAATGAGATTGATAATATGGCCTTGTTATTTCCCATAGAAGCCCATGTTAACACCAGAACATGCGCTTCTATGGGAATTAACAAGGATGTATTATCAAGCCCACCCTCCCAACATTAATAAAAAACCAGCCACGGTCCATGGAGGGAGTTGCGGTGGGGCAGGGAGGCGGGGCGGGGAAGGGGCAGGGTGGGGGGGTGATAAAAATCAGGATATGGATATTTGGATTTGGAGGTAAGTAAACAATTTAATTAACAAAACGAATTTCGTAGCGTACCCTGCATCGCATTTTGCGATGCAGGGCACGCTCCAAAATTAGTTTTGTTAATTAAATTCTTTACTTACCTCCAAATATCCATTTTATGCTGGGTTTTTTCACCCCCCACCCTGCCCCTCCCCTGTTCTGCCTCCCTACCCCACCCCAACTACCTCCATGGGCCGTGGCTGTAAAAAACCCCAGACAGTGCAGATACCCGTAGCTGGAAGATCATTTTACATATTACTGCCCTTAAAATGTGGCGTTCCCCGTGATGCGTACAGGGATAGAGGGAGGAAGAACTCAAAACATATTTTTTTTTAAAAAGACCCAACGGGTGCCTTTCCCTGAGACAGCTGGGGGTAGGACCGTAACCCCCAGCATACTTCAAATAAAATCAGAGGAGTGCCGTTCCCCAGTGCTCGGAGCACCTTACAAACCCCCATTATGCTAAATATTTGACCCCGTAATTTGCCCCCGGCCCCGGGACCTAATGAATAAAAGGGACTTCTAGTTTTTTCTCCACCTTTTCCACCACGTACGAGTACTACTGGATGAGTACCCCGCGATTTTTTATTTAAAAAAATAAATAAAAATTGAGCCTAAAGATCCATCTACCACCCCCTGACCAACACTATAGGTTCAGAATGTTTCTACCCTGCCCCCTTTTATTATTTCTCAACTTTGTTTTAATGTTTTCTTGTGATTCTGCTCTTGTGACAAATAAGATGGCTGCCAACATTTCCTGGTTTCGAGAGTTGACAGACAGTTAACAACCAATCAGCATGCAGCTCGCTCTCGTAATTGAACGGATTTCCGTACGCGTGCTGAACTCCGACTCTAGATATCGCTATGATTTTACTTGCAATTTTCTCAGAAACTACTGAACGGATTTACACCATTTAACAAAAAGCACAATCTGCGAACAGAACTCTACCTCTCTGCCAATTTTGTGTAATTCCGTTCAGCCATTCGGGCTGTAGCCCTGGCTAAAGGTCCCTATGAAAAATTGCATGGGGAAAACACGTTTTGGGACCCCCTTTTTTCTCGGCCCCCACTTGACGAACCACCCCCAAACTTTTAGGGAAGGAGCGGAACCGAGTGGGCCATTTTCTTGGAGAAATTCGTGAAGATTCACCCACTTGCGCCAAAGTTATTCCAAATAGAATGTTGTGGATTTTCTATGGAAACTAGGTCCTAACTATAACTACCTACTGGTGACCGCCAGTAGGTAATATATATATATATTCACTGAAAGAAACAATGGTTTCAGGGATGTTATAGTTGGGTTCAGATTTCACTCGTACAAAACCATAGAAATTCAGCAGTTTATTTACCTGAGCTACCTATAAGTTATGCTCCCGCAATGCTCTGCTTATGATGTCACATATTACATCACTCTTGTCATGGTTAGTGACATTACTGATGACATCACTGATGACATCTCAAAAGAAATCAATGATGACATCATCCAGTGAGTGTAAGCATTTTCTAAGAGTGTGATTGGTAAACATATATACTAAGCTACTACAAAAGATATATTAGTATACTAGGTGTACTACTAATGAGTGATACTAATTCTAGCATATCTTATGTAAGTGGCTATGTGACTGTGTGTATCTGTGTGTAAGTGATGTCTGAGTGGCTGTGTCAGTGTGTGAGAGGGTGTATGAGTGTCTGTATTGGTGTATAATTGGCTGAGTGAGTAGCTGTGTGGGTGAGTAAGTGGATGTGTGAGTAACTGTATTGGTGAGTGAGTTGCTGTCTGGATGAGTGAGTGGGTGTGTGAGTGATTGTATGAGTGATTGAGTGGATGTCAGAATTGATGTATGAGTGAGTGACTGAGTTGCAAGTGGCTGTATGGGTGAGGGAGTGACTATGTGAAAGCCTATGGGTGACTGAGCATATGTCGGAGTAGATGTATGTATGTGTGAATGGATATATAATTGGTTGTGTGGGTGTGTGAGTGAGTGCTCATTTGGGTGAGCTTGTGTCTATATTGAGAGGTTGTATGGTGTGTAAGTGTGTGTGTGAGAGGCAGTATAGGTAAAAAAGCGGGTATTTGAGTAGCTGTATGGATGAATGTGCGGCTATGTGAGTAGGTGTATGAGTGAGTGACTGGTTGTATGAGTAGCTGCATGGGTTAGTGAGTGAGTGGCTGAGTGGCTGCATGAGTGAGTGAGAAGGTGTATGAGGTTCTTGATGGATGACAGAGTGGTTGTGTGAGTACTTGTATGGGTCTATGAATGTGTATGTGAGTGGGTGTATGAGAGGTTGAATAGGAGTATAAATAGGTGTATAAATGGTTCCATTGATGCTGTCATCAGTGATGTAATTTGAGATGTGTGATCTCACTGACCATGTCATGAGGGATGAAATATGTGAGGTCATAAGCAGTGCATTGCAAAGGGTATAAGTTGTAGTTAGCTCAGTTAACTCTAACTGGTAATTTTCTATGGCTTTGTATGAGTGAAATCTGAGCCTAGCTATAACCTCCCTATAACCTTTGTTTTTTTTTCAGTGAATATCTTTTTTTTCAATTCTATTTCCTAACTATAATGTCCCTTTAACCTTTTTTGGTGGATTTCTATGTTTTTTAAATTTTATTACTTAACTGTAACCTGTGAACTTTTTGGTTGAGTATATTAGTGGCTGTATAGGTCAGTGAGTGGCTGTATGGGTCTGTTAGTTGCTTTATGGGTATTTGGATCTTTGAGTTAATGTGTGAGTGCTGATGTGGGTCTGTGAATAGATGTGTGAGTGCCTGTGTGTGTGTGGTTGTGAGAGTGCATGTTTGGGTCTGTGACTGGGTTTGTAAGTGGCATTATAGGTATGTGAGTGGGTTTGTGAGTGGCTTTGTGTCTGTGACAGGGTGTGCGAGTAGCTGTATGGGTCAGTCAATTTGTGTGTGAGTAGCTATATGCATCTGTGAGTGAGTGTGAGAGTGGCTGTATGGGTCTGTGAGCAAGTATGTAAGTGACTGTATGGGTCTGTGAGTGGCTTTGTGGGTTTGTGACCGTGTGTGTGAGTTGCTGTATTGTTCAGTGAGTAGGTGTGAGTGGGTACATGAGTGGCTGTATGGGTCTGGCAGTTAGTATATGAGTGGCTGTATGGGTCTGTGAGTAGACGTGTGAATGGCTGTATGGGTCTTTTAGTGTATATTTGAATGTCAGTAAGTATCTGTAAGTTGGCATGTGAAGGCCTGTATTGGTTTGTGACTGGGTCTGTGAGTGACACTGTAGATCTGTGAGCAGGTATTTGAGTGGCTACTAAAAGTGTATTGTTCCAATTTGATTAGTTACTTCTTTTTACCAAGACGTCTTTTCCCAGAAAGCACTGATATGTTAAAGCACAATGTAAAGAAGACTTTCATTTCAGTTTCATTAAAAAATGTATACTTTCTCAAACACCTCCAGCATAGAGAGAACCATCTTATTCCCCCCTCACTTCCAGTATTCCCCCATTGAATATTCTCTCCCTCATGGGATTCCAGCAGTCACTAAGGAAACCTTCCTGATTACATCTTCACACATCCCCCATTATCATAATCAAAATAACCTACAAAGTTTAACATAACAATATCAGCAACTTCACAGAATATCGAATACAGTTCGAAGAATACATTAAATATATCAATACAATCCCTCAATATTTACATGCTGACACACATTACAATCAAGTGTGTACCAAATGGATGGTAAACTTTGCATATTTTCCCCATGCCCCAAATAGTTCCTTTTTCTAACACTACAACAGTTGTTTTAACTTCTCTGATCAAAAATGGTCCCATATATTTGCTCTCAAACTTACTCATCCACATATGTTTCCATATTAACACCCAATCACCACTCTGAACCCATAGGTTTTGTACTCCTTTCCTCATGTTGTATGATTGTTCTGATTTCTTTTGCATGCCTTCTACTCTCTTTTTCATTTCCTCCATATCCACTCAAACCTTCTTGTCCTTCTTGCTCAATCAAACAGGACACTCCTTCTTGCCTGGTTCTCTTCCTTTTAAAGATACAAATGGAGCTAACCCAGTCGCAGAGTGAGAAGTAGGTTTGTGTTCCCCTATTATCTTACTCAGCTCCTTTTTCCATGCCAACCCATACCTAAGAGACAACTGGATATTTTCCATCAGAAGGAGATTGATTCTTTCAACTAGAGAATTTGCTGGTAGTGTGAAAAGAACTTACCTTATCATGTGAAATTCCCGTCCTTCCAAAATAATTTGTCATGTCTTTAGAGACAAATTGCACCCCATTGTCCGACACAATAGTTTTCAGAAGACCCTCTTCCAGGAAAACTCTTTCCAAAAATCGTATCACATTAGAAGTATTAATTTCACTCATTGTCTTCACCACATACCACTTGAAGTGAAAATCAAATAGTACCAAAATATATTTATCTATTGAGCCCAATTTGTCAACAGGTCCAATAAAATCAACCCTACGCCTCTCCCAAAGTCTATCAGGAAATTTAGTACAGACTAATGGAGATTGTCTCACTACTTTAGACTTGTCACTGTTAGCTCACACTTAACAATCCTTATGTCAGGCCACCAGAACAACTGTCTAACCCTCCTTTTGGTCATGCGGCATCCTGGATGTCCCTCATAAGCAAAGGCCATGATCTATTTGCAAACTCCACCTGGAGGTACAATCTGTTGTCTACTTTTAATTTTCACTTCACAATCACCTAGTTCATCTTTCACATAAAAAAACTCCTTGATTTCTTTGTCCATGCTATCTTCATGATTCCAGCCCTGAACATTTTTCGCTTCCACCTTTTTCAGAACATAATCACTTTCTCTCCCACAATCCCACTTATCGCTACACAAGGCCATTTCTCCCCATCTCCATTATCGACAATATCATTGCATGCTTCTTCAGTGCCACTCCCTAATGATATTCTCAACAAACAATCAGCAACAATATTCTTGTCTCCCTATACATACTCCACTTAGAAATTATGCTCTAATACAGACAACAACCATCTCGATATATGAGGAGTTACACTTCCTTCCAACCTTCTTCCTCCTTTGAACAAAGAAAGAAATGGTTTGTATCTGTGCATACTTTAAATGGCAAGCCCCACATATAGAACTTAGAGTGAAGTACTCTCAAACTATGCAAATCAGTCTTGACCCTGTGTCTCATGGGAACGGTCGAGCCCGAACTGCCAAGCCAGATCTTCCCTGAACCGGAAACAAGCATCCTGGGACCGGTTTCTGGGAACCACCCTTCATCAGCCAGGCTAGCTCGAATCCAGTGGCAAAGAGAGCAAGAGACCCATGTCTGGGCGTACCCTGCCAACTTAGGGCGAACAAAGCAAATACTAGGAGATGATGGACGGAGTGCTGAAACTTTTCAGCGACTCACCCCCAGAATGTAACACCACAGTGGCATTACAATTTTTCTGAACATATTGTGTCCTAATTTTGACCAGTTTGTGATTGTTTACATAGATTACATCTTAATCTATTCTCAATCAGAAAGAGAGCATGTTGAAACAGTATTTTCTACCCTTAGTTACCATAGTCTTTATTGCAAATTATCGAAATGTGAGTTTCACGTTTAAGATGTGTAATTCTTAGGCTTTATTTTGACCTCTCAGGAGCTGAACATGTCAGGGAGAAAGTTGCAAGCTTTCAAGGAGTGGCCTGTCCTACAGACGGTTTAACGCTATTCAAAAATCATGTGATTTGCACATTTTTATAGACAGTTTGTTCCACACTTCTCTGGTTTAATCATCCCTATTATAAAAATTGTTGCAAAAGAATATGCCTCTTTTTGTGATTCTGAGAGTGTAAATGTAAAATGTAAATGTAAATTGATACTTGTATAGCGCACTACTCACCCGCAAGAGTCTCAAGGCGCTTGTACGAATACCGCTGTGGAACCCATCCTGGCTTTCCCTGTGAGGCGTCCACTCCTGGGCACCCCCAAGGTGGAGGCCAGGCATCCTTAGCGTTGTGGGGGCCGTTGTGGAGATTAAGCAAGCTATTGCCCAGAGTTGCAGAGTGGGACTCCATGGTTGGAATAGGCACCGAGGCGAGAATTATCAGGTCCGTAAAATTTTTTTAGCCCAAGACCCGCAGAGGCGGGGAATTGAACCCCGGTCCCAGGCTAGACCTCTGCGTCAGGGTCTGCCACTCTAACCATTGAGTCACACTTCTCGTCAAAAGGCCTCCCAACAGTTGAAGAATGCTTTTATTTTTGCAACAATCTTGGCTCACCCCAATTTTTCCAAGCCTTTTATTGTGGAAGTAGATGCCTCCAATGAAGCTTTGGGAGCAATACTTTCACAATGAAATGTTGACACAGGGCTGATGCATACTGTAGCATATCTATCCAAGAGATTTAGTTCTGCAGAAATAGATTTCACAATTTCTGAGAAAGAGCTCTTAGCATTTAAAATGGCTTTTAAGTAATGGAAACATTATTTGTTGGGAGCTGAACTTCCAGTTGCTGTTTATACAGACCACCGGAACCATCAGTTTCTAAAATTAGCTAAGGTATTAAAACCTCCTCAGTTGAGATAGTCATTGTTTTTCTTTAAATGTGATTTTGTGGTGACTTTCAGACCAGGGGATCAACTTTCTAAAACGGCCCATTTTCTAGCATGCAAGGGAATTCCAACATTTTCTAAGATGGCCCAGTTGTCATTAGAAAATGCACTGCGTTTACATGGCCTTCCTAAAACAATTACTTCTGACTGTGGAACACAGTTTACTTGCCAATTTTGGAAGGCTTGGTGTAAGGTCTTGGGTATCCAGCCTTGTATATGTACCGGTTTTCACCCTCATAGCGATGGACAAACGGAAAGAGCCAATCAGTATATCAAACAATGTTTTCATCTGTATATAGTGACAATCCTAAGAATTGAAAAGAGATACTTTGGTTGGTAGAATTTGCCTTCAATATAGTTTCACACTTATCCACAGGATATTCCCCTTTCTTTGTCAATGGGGGTATCATACTCATTATTTATTGGTACCATATTTGCATGACGAGGTTACTACACACATCAAACAGTTGTCTGAAATAGCTAAGCACATACACAAGCATGTTTTTACAGCTAAAGAAAAGTACCTCAAGAAAAGACAATCTCACTAGGGGAACGAAAACGCAACCTACCTGATTGCCGCCACCGCCACGAGAGTCAGTAAGCAGCCAGCAGCAGCCAGCAGGCGCGAGGGAACGCCGCCATCTCCGCCGCCACTGCCAAGAGTCCCAGGACACCGGACTCCGCGCCGCCGCTCCGGGAGACCACAAATCCCGGCAGGCCTCGCGGCGGCGCGTTTGCAGTGACGCGGGTCGCGCTGCTGAGGGCACCAGAGCCCTTCAAAGGGAGGAGAGCCCCCGCGTCGCGGGACGCCCGGGGCGAAGCCCGGGCAAAGGGCGGGCCCTCTGAGGCCCTCAGAGGTCAACAGTGGTCGGGCGGGCCACCCCTCCAACATTTCTCTACAAGGTCAGTCCCCTAACAGGTTTTCTACAATGGCTGATTGTACCATCACAAGTAATAATGCTGACATCCTTACCCAGGACGCAGAGTCCCCTGTATCATTGCTAACGTCGTTTGAGGCATTGATAGATACCGCATTCAATGAGATTGTTGAGACTGAAAGGAGATTCTCTATGGGTCCCATGAGCATTAACCAACCACATGCCATGAGCAGTCTCAATGGCAATACCCATATAAACCTTGAAGTAACTGTGGTAAAACCCTCACATCCTGCTGTTGATGTACCAATTGTCTTAGACGATGATGACACTGTTACGTACATAGCACCAGATGTGGCTCTTGGCCATGCCCCGGTAACAACATCCACAGAGGCTACCAATAAGGTATCTGATAAAGTTGTAGCAAAGAGAAAGAGGGGCCCTGCTAAATTAACCCATAACAAACGGAAGCAGCCACCAAGGACTGTAAACCAACCAACCCCACAAAGCATGTGGAATAAGGGGAAGAGACAGAAGCTGGTCCAACATATAGTACCTACACAGGAACAACCGCATCTGGGTGATGTCGTTGTTATAAATAACGACGGGTCAAATTACATATCTATCTCCACCCAGACTGAATCCCCCTACGGAACTGACAAATCCAGTCATTATTCCAAGTCTGAGGGGAACCTTATTGAGACTATTGCAGATACTATTTTTAATAACTTGGAAGGTCAAATGATCAAACAATTTAATAATATTTTTAAAAGACTTGACAAATTGGAGAACTTAATTAAAAACGAGGACGCAAAGAGAAAAGGTATAGCGAATTTGGACAAAATGAGAGTAGAACGTCTGCTAAAAGACCTTGAATCCACTACCCGTGTCTCCACTAGTGGTGACCATGGCATTATCAGGGCTGTGGAACAACAAGCTACTACTAATCCAACGCAGCCCGTTACACCCAAGGTGACTAAAAGTAAGGGCACAACAGGCAGTAATCCGCCTGACCCTCTAACCGACACCCCCTTACTCCCATGCAATTCTACACGTGGACCTGTTACTTCGTCCAAACCCTCTGTTTCTGCTAACGCTGCAAGCGGACCATTAATTAATTCTAATAAAAAGAGTAACACAGCGATGCAGACCACCTTAGCACAGAAGGGCACTGCTAATCCCAGCCAGCGCGATAAAAAGATCACGCATGAGGACAATAGGCCTATAAAACATCAAGGCCCTGCCTTACACCTTCCACCTGAGGCCTGTCCGTATGTTCTAGTTCTGGCTGGTATCCCACCGCTTAGGGAAGGTCAAGGAGAATCATGGGTTCAATTGCACAATAAGTGTATAGATTGGTTAACAAAACACAAGGGGGTGGGTTATGATAGTTCAAAAGAGATCATAACCACACGGCGAGTGACTTGGGTCGGTCCTCTTTACAAAAATATCAACGGGGACTGTATTGTAATTAACTTCAGAAACCCGGGCACTGCAAAATTCTTGTTGAACAACAACTCTGGTCGACACGGTCCATCTACTGTGGTGACCCCTCTACCGTTAAAATATTTCTACCGTCCTCCCCACAAGATGATGCAACCCCCACCAGTTTTTCCATTACAGAATAGGTTTGGAATATTTCAGGACCTGGATACATTGGACTGACTGCCCTCTGAAAGCACCGAACTGCTTTCCGTGTGCTTTGAGGCAGTTCAGCTAGTGGAAACACCTCCAGAGGCGGCCCCGTTAATATTGGAGATCTCCCCATCTAGTACATTATGCGATCAACAGGGGCATGTTACAACTAAATCCGCCTCAAGAATTAACCAGGGTCCCTGTCTGAGGAATAATAATAATAATCTAAAAATTCTCAGTTGGAACATTGCGGGTCTGAAGACCAAGATGGGAATTCCTTCATGGAGGGACTGTGTCAATTGTTACGACATGTTAATGTTTCAAGAAACCTGGTGTGTTGAGGACTTGTTGTTCGAGGGGTACAGTTGCCACAACAAGACTGTTTCGGCCCCTCTGTCTGGCCGTCCTAGTGGAGGATTGTCCATTTGGATAAAAATTTCTGCAGAAGTAAAAATTGACAAACTACAAACTAACTGTCCTAGCTTCATGGCACTCTCATATACCCAGAGGATAAAACTGTGTTTAATCAACTTCTATAACAATGATTTTTTGTCCCAACCTAACCCAAATTTTATTCTTTTATTTGATTTTATTAATGAAATTATGGATGGACAGGTACATGGGAAATTTGATGGCATTTGTTTAGGGGGGGATTTTAACGCACATGTACATTCAAGAAATCCCCCATGTAAAAGAGGTATAGAACTGTTAAATTTTCTTGCTACTAGTGAACTTGTTAATTGCATGGAACATGTAGGTATGGAAAACCGCGCATCCCCATTTCCCACCTTTATTGGACACGGGGGAGGCACAACAATTGACTATGTTTTCGTCTCACCCGCTGTTGCCAAGGCATTAATAAGGGCAGAAGTAGTGTGTAAAATTTACAGCGATCATTATCCAATTGCCATCCACTTATCGTTGCCAAGGGGTAAGTGTCCAAGACATGAAATAGGCGCAAGGGGTTTGGAAGTCTCGACAGACAAATTGAGGGTAATCTGGAAGGGAGCAGACAATAAGGGAATCCTGGCAGGAATTTGTAAAAAATACCCAATTTTGATCAAAGATTGTCTTACTACCGAGGACCATGGGGCTAACGTGATTAAATCATTTTCTGAACTCTGTACCGTAATTAAAGGTGAGATTTCCAGACCAGCCTCTAGTAAGGCTGAGGAAACGCCTAGATGGTTTGATGCCCCATGTTCCAAAGCAAATAGGATGCTTAGAGCTGCCTTAAAAGCTGAACCGAGGGATATACCACGAGTAAGGTTGCTCAGAGCAGAGTACAAGCGTGCCTTACGCACCAGATCAAATGAATTACTTAAAACCCACTGGGATTCCCTGGTACGATCTGCTGACCTGAAAGATACCACTGGGTTCTGGAAGGAGGTAAAGGTGATAAGATCTATTGGTTCCAACTTGACCGAAATTAATTGTAACATTACTGGTCCTACCTGGGTTGCACATTTTGGAAAAATCTATGCAACACCAGATAATCCTCCTTTGTTGTTACCCCCCCTACACCCTTTGTCTATTTCTGTATCGGAGGTATTTGATGCTATTTTAGAAAGCGCCGGGAATAAAGCACCCGGTTCCGATGGGCTCTCTATAGACCAGTTAAAATGTGAGCCCGATTTTTGGGCCCCGTTGCTATGCAATGTTTTTAACAACTTAACAGACGGGCAAATTCCGGAAACATGGTCACGTAGCATTATTGTTCCCATTTTCAAAAAGGGCGATAGGCTGGATCCTGGGTGTTACCGTCCAATTTCCCTAATAGAGAACACCTTGAAAGTCTTGGGACGGATCATATTTAAAAGGATTAGAACTTGGACCGATGAGAACAACATCCTACACCCTAGCCAGCTTGGGTTCCGCAGCTGTGTCGGAACGGTGGAACAATGCTTGAACTTGAACCTGATCATGGCAAAATATAACATTGCTAAGAAATCCCCTTTATACTTTGGTTTTATGGACTTGAGCTCGGCTTTTGATTTTGTTAACCGCTCCCGCCTCTGGTCTACCCTTCTTGAATATGGCTTAGATGACCATCTGGTACACTTTTTAGCTTTTTTACACCGTGACCTCAAAGCATGTGTACGTGTGAATCAAATGGGTGAAGTCTCTGATGATATTAGCATTGGTAGGGGGGTCAGACAAGGGTGTGTGCTGGCCCCCCTCCTGTTTATTTTGTATATCAACAAGCTAAGTGGCTCTCTGAGCACCCTAACTAGTGATGTGCCTCACATCAATGGAGTCCCTATACCCACCCTTCTTTATGCAGACGATGCGGTCCTGATGGGCCGCACTCCCAAGGCACTCCGTATTTTAATCTCAGGTTTTGTCCTTTTTATGGCCGACTTAGGCCTAACAACTAATTTTAAAAAATCACTGATCATGAGCTGTGGTCCTAAAAATCACAAAATCCCCCAGATCAATTCAGGGTCAAATGTCTTAAAAAGCACCAGCACTTTCCCCTACCTAGGGCTGCTATTTTCAAACAGCGGTACGTGGCATGCACATGTATCTTACGCCAGGAATAAGTTGGGTAAGGCCATTAACTGTGTAACCTCCTTGAGACAACCCAACCAAGCTGATGTAATAACTCCCCTGGTTAAGATATATCAAACCCAATGTATGCCAACCGGCACTTACGGCGCCGAAGTTTGGGGTTATACCAACTGCTCCCATATTCAAAGAGAAGAAAATAGATTTTGTCGTAAGGTATTGGGGGGGGTTATTTGTTCTCCTAACTATGTATGTCACAACGAATTAAATATTCCTTACATAGAGGATTTCGTGAGATCCAGACCAGCATTATTCTGGATAAAGATATGGAACAACACGGCTGCTACCCTGACCCGTGAAATTATTTTGGATTGCCTAAAGTGTGACAGGGGACACCATATACCATGGTTGAAAGCAGTAAAAGAGTGCCTTGTAAGTGTGGGGTTGGGCTCTCTGTTTACATCACCAAACCTAATAAATCGCTCCCATAAGACCATCACTTTAAGGGCATTGTATGACTTATACAGCGAAGAGCGTGATAGAAAGAACTTGACCAAATGCACTGTTGTAAAATATTTGGCCTATTCTGAACCACACACTAAAAAACCTGGCCCACCGTACAGATATTTACGCTTGCATCTCGGTAGATGGGTTAGGGGTTTACTGTTTCGTTTCCGAGATGGGAGTATAGTTAATTTACTGAACTTCCCGCTGGGATATAACAAACACCTCGAAACTTTAAATTGCCCTTGTAACCCCGACTTGAAGCAAAATCTTATGCATTTCTTGTTCTTTTGTGGTTTCTACAAAAAGCTCACTGGACATTATCTTATGCCCTATTGCAGAAAAAATGGATTGACCAATTTTAAATCAGCATTTCGGTCCTTCCAAATATTGGGATCAGATGAAGTCATTTTTAGGATGAGTTGTTTTCTCAAAGCTGCTGTTAGATTGAGAATCACTCTTAACACTGAGGCATAACCATTGCACACTGCACTTTCTATTATGCATTTTAGAGAATTTTTTCTGCTTGTTTTATCTCTTTGTAATAAAAAATTTTTTCATGTGTATGTAGATAAAATTATGACAATGTGCTAGCCATCCTTTTTTAACAATGGTTTTTAAAATTGCGTTCTTAACAGTGTTTTTAAACAGCGTCTTTTAAATAGTGCTGTAAAATATTCTCTCCTTTTAAAAATCTATCTCTATGAAGGGACAAATTTTGTATAGTTGCGAAATTGCAAATGAAATTTGATTATGCTCGTTTGTCCTCGGATTTATTCTCCAACTGTCATTACTGAATTGAATGTTTTAAAATGTATTTTTGTCTGTACTTTTATGGATGTTTTTATTCCGAATAAAGATCTTTTGACTTTGACTTGACAATCTCACCACAATATAAAGAAGGTGATAAAGTGTGGCTGTCCACCAAAAACTTCAAGTTTAAACAAGCACATACATTTCAACTCACATTTGTGGGTCTTTTTGCAATTGTAAGATATGTTACTCCTGTTAACTTTGAGTTAAAGCTGCCCATAACTGAGAAGATACACCCTGTATTTCATACTTCCTTGCTTAAACCTGCCCATGAAAAGCCCAGATCTCGTCCTCCACCTATTTTTATTAAGGGATCACCTAAAATCAAGTAAAAGCTATGAAAGTCATGTTTGGTGTATGGTATCTTGTGCAGGATATGGATGTGAAAATGATTCATGGGCGCCAGCACATAAGGTCAGAGCAATACAATTAAATCAGGTTTTCATCAAGAACAGCCAGCTCTTCATGGTATGGCCTTAGCAGAGGGGGCACTGACACAATAAAAAAAATTTAAGAGTTTTATATAGCACAAACTAGACCTGAGACATCGGGTATCAGAGCTCTTTACATGAGCACCAGTTTTGTTACAGAGGGACACATTCATTTTTGTTAGGCACGGGAAGAACACATGATTTATACAGAATCACAGGATGTTGAGTGTCGTTGCCGAGAATCAAACCTGGTTCCCAAACTTCGAGGTCGACAGCTCTAACTGCAAGGCTACATCCTCTTCCCTATTAGTAGTCAACAATTAGTAGTGACACACCCATACTGCACCGAATTTCCTTTTGAAGGAGTGGGAGATTAATTTCTGGGTGTAGCCTCTATCATGCAATTTTGATTTAATACATCAGCGTGTTTGTAAAAATCATATAATGTTGCACAATTCCTGCGCAAGAGCAGGATTTGTCCGAAAGGGATATTGCCCTTTTGGGACTTTGGGTGAAAGTTTGAGTAGTTGAGAAGAATGTTCTTATCAGTTGGCTTTGAGTATAATTCTCCAATCTGCACATCTTTTTCTTTATGGAGATATCCAAGAAATACACCTTATCTGTACTGTGATGGGCAGTGAATCTCAAATTCGGATCTCCCAAGTTAAGCCAGATCAGGAATTCATATAGTTGTTAGCCTGATCTTTCCCATATAAAGAAAATGTAATCAGTAAAATGATATCACTCTATGATATTTTCATAAAAAGGGGCCATCATGTTATGAATTTGTATATTCTCAAATTCCACAATGTAGGGGCAGGCCAGAGTGGGAGCAGTTATTTGAATGAAAGTGAGGTTGTTTCATTATCTTCTGTACCCCAATGTCCCCTGCCCTTTTGAATAATTCTATATATTTTCCTACTTGAGATATCAAGGGTGTAAAAGTAGATTTGGGTTGCGGTCCAGATCTATTACTAGGGGGTTTAGGGGAACATTCCTCCAAAAATCTCCTCAGGTTAATTTTTCTGAAGAAAGATTTAGTATCCCTTTCTAAAAAAATGTATTAATAAAATGATATCACCCTATGACAGTTTCATAAAACGGGACCATCTAGTTATGAACATGAATATTCTCAAATTCCTCAACGTAGGGGCAGACCAGACTGGGAGCACATATGGCTCCTATACTGGTCCCCTTACATTGAAGGAAAATATTATTCTTTAGTAACAATGATACATATTTCAGAATAAACTCTTTATTGGCTCCTTCAAGATCTACATTCTCTCGAACACTCATTTTGTTGCGTCCTGGGGAATATTTGTATGCAATCCCTCAATGTCTTATGCCACAAAGCGTTGAATACCTTTATTAATGTTCCTATTCTCTAACATCTAAATAACGTGTGTAGAATATTACATAAGACGTTAGCTTGCTGACTAAAGGTCTGAAAAAACAGTCAGTATACTTATTCAGTGCTTCCAGTAGTGACTTCAGGCAATTCACTATAGGTCTAAGTAGTGGGTCTATTTCATTCTTGCGAACGTTGAGAAGTCCATAGAATGCAGGAGCTTAGAGTTATTATTGTTAAGGAACATAAATACCTCCTCGCATATCCATTCATTATCCCTTGCCTCTTTAAGTTAATTCAGAACTTCCTTCTTGAGGGCCCCTAATCTGCTACTTGGGACTTTTGAATAGTGCTCTTCCACGGATAGGTATTTCATGGCGTAGGTTTGATAGTCCACAGTGTCAAACACCACTATTCCTAACCCCTTATTGAGGTACTTTATAGTTATATTCAAGTATCCTTTCAGGTGGCCAATAGCTTCCCTATGGGTTTTGGATAAGTTAATTGAATGGAATTGTGGTTCCACTGCCCTTTTAAATGCATCAATATTTTTACCTACTTGAGATATCGTGGGTGTAGGAGTAGATTTGGGTAGCAGTCCAGATCTATTAATGGAGGATTTAGGGGAACGTCCCTCAAAAAAATCTATTCAGTCTAATTTTTCTGAAAAAAGATTTAAGATCCCTTTTTAAATCAAATTTATTAACAGCTGTTGTTGAGTCAAAACTAAAACCTTTTTTGAAAACCCTCTGTTCTAATTTACTCAATAGAGAGCTTTATTATGGGTGCTTTGTCTATCAACAATTTCTCTGATTTCTTGTTTTTATGTATTCTTATGGGGGACGGTTCAGTGTAAATTTACCCCTTCCTCGATTGGAATTACATCTCTGGCCTCGTCTTGATTTTTGGTCTAAGCAAATGCCATAATTATTGTCGGTCCCTACACTTGCACTGTCCTCTCTACTAGAACTCTCTTCCTCACTACTGGTAAATGTGGTATCCGAGAAGGTACTTCTCCCCTAATTATCATGACATTGGTGTATACCTGTATGTATATGTGTTGCACTGGTAACTCCCTTGTAATGTGACATACCATATACACAAGGCCTATACTTCAAATGCTACTAGTGGACCTGCAGCACTAATTATGCCACCCACATAAATAGCCTTTCAGGCCTGTGACTGCATTGCTCGTGTGTGCTACTTTGACTTGACATTTAAAACTACTTACAAGTCTTAAATTCATGTTTATTATATTGTACCTAAGTAACTCTAAGAGCAGGGTGCTATGTAAGTAGAAATCTAGGACTGTACCTTTATGCTTTACATGTCCTGGTAGTGACACCTTATTTCCTTTTTCACTTCTGTAAGGCCTACTCCTCTCGTTGGCTAGCATTGGGAATTCCTTAATACACCTTTTAGCTGTAATTCTGGATCAGAGAGGAGTAGCTTTCATGCTTCATATGGTTGGAATGGTAATGATCAATCCACCTTACTGGTCAAGTTGAATTTAAGATTAATGTTTTAGAAATGCCATTTCAAGAAAGGGGCTATTTCTCTGCAATTACTTGCTCCGTGTGCCTGATAGCCTGTCTCCAATACACATGTGGGGTGGGTGACAGCTACACTTTGTGCATTTCCTCTAAACAGCAACAACACATGAAGAATAGGTTTTCTGAGTACCCATCTACATACATCTGTATTCAGATTGCCTTTTGCTGGGTAGGATGGAAGCAAGGGGCTAACACTAGATTTGAACAGGCAGTGTTGGGGTAATGATTTCTTTATGTAGAGACAGGTCTCTACTTAAAGAAATCATTACCCCATCACCAACAGCCTGGCAGGCAAGACTGGGTTGAAAGGGATAATTGTGCGTTTCAGACAGCTGCTTTGAAGTCACCTCCCACATCAAAGGCTCTTTTTGATATACGTGCTGGGTCTATGAACCCCTAACATCAGACATTACTGGACTGGTACCTTAAGCTCGGCCAGAAGAACAACTGTGATGCTTAAAGGACACAAATGGTCTGCTGATCTTGTCATGTGTCCCATATAGAGCCCACTGTAGCTTTCCCTTATTTTAGCCCAACTGCACATACTGCACACATTGTAACATGTGTTTTTGCTTTGCACATGTTACAAAATAACTTCCCTGTTTTTGTGCCACATCATTATTTTAGAAATACGCTGTAGTTGTGTTATTATTATGTTGAGCTTCAGTATGAACATTTAGTAAAAGGTAAATCAGCACTGTGCCCTGTTATTTTCTGTGGTCAGACACTAGCACCTAGACAAAATAGAAGAGCTCCAGCCGCAGTTTACGACAAGGGCATTTATTATCATATAAGCCAAGGCTTACAGTTTTGAAAATAAAGAGGAGGATTACTAGTGGAGAAGAGGTCCCAGAACAAGAGTGCAAGCCTTCTCAAAACTGAGAGGCAGATCAGCTAACGACAAATGCCAGGTCTGGGGCCTGTCACCATACCCAGAGATCTTTAATATAATATTGTGAGGCGAGGCTTAGGCAGATACATCAAAAGCCATGATATGACTTTTCATGGTATATATGATTTATTGGTGATGCTAATTACATTACTAAGTTTCATATTTTTTCAAATTGCAGCACAGTTACTTTTTAATAGAGCACAATATTTTCAATAATTATTGTAAACTGTTTTCAAGTCTTGTTTCAGTTTATTATGGACATACATGAGTGAGTGAACGAACAGTGATGACCTGTTACCCCGGTTCCCTGAGGGGACTAGAAGCTTGTGTTCTGGGGTGCCAAATTATCTGCTTCTCTGGGAAGGTTAGAAGTGCAGTTGAGGTACTATGAGCTAGTCTGGATTGGGGTTTAGAGGTACTAGTGTGGTATGGTGACTCAGTTCCTACATACTGATGTTTTGTGATCCCAGGCAGAGTTCTGTTCCAAAAGAGAATCCTTCCAACAATCTGGAAAGCCTGTTTTTCTGTTTGTTGCCCTGCTGCCTACTTCTCTATGACTCTGCTGAAGGAGGGCTTGACTCTGCCTTCATTCCAAATGATATCCAAGGGCTTGCTGTCTTGCCTCCTGTTGCTTGACACTCAGTGGTATTAAAGTCTCTACCCCTGCTCCTTTGCCTGGCTCAGTGGAAGTAGCACAGATATTTGCAACATGGATTTCAGAACTGATGCAAAAAGCCAGTTGCAGGAGTAAAACTGGTGCATCGCTTCAGAATCGGTGCTTTGCCTCCAGAGAGCATCGGACAGTGTATTGCCGCTGCTGCAGCTTGGTGAGATCGAAGCATCCCCTTGACTGGATGGCAGAATCTGCTGCATAGTTCAATGCCTCGCGTGTCCGGCAACTGTCTTCAGGTCTGCAGCCTCACCTTTACTACCTGGAGAAGATTGATGCATCTCATTGTTTGTGACCAGAAAAGTTACTTTGCTCACTGGGATCTTCGTGGATCCTGATGTTGGCTGGCGTTCCATTGCGGTTAGCTTGAACTGCGACTTTGCACAGTCCAGCATGACCTAAAGTAACATTTTCAGTGCTATTTGCTTCTAAGAGCTTTAGTGTATGTATTTCTTTAAAATTCAGTATCTCAACTTCTATGCATTGGCAGTTTGTTATTTTGTTGGTCTTGTTTTATTCAGGATGTAATAATCTATTATTTTAAACCTGTGTGGAGTCTTTTTTTTTTGCTGTAGTCATTGTGTTACTGTGTGTGTGTGTGTTGCACAAATACTTTATGCATTGCCCCTTTGGATAAGCCTGACTGTTCTATGCCAAGCTATCAGAACACAGGTTAACTTTTAGTGTATATATACACCATACCCTGACTAGAGTGGTGGTTTCTGCCTGGCCCGGGTGCATACCTCAGCCAACCAGGAAACTAATTTCTAACACTCACCTTGTGCACTTCATCGCATACTGGATCACTGTGTAGTCCCCTAGGGTGTCTGGATATACTGTATTCATAAGCAAGAGGATGTCCATTGGTAATTACTACCCCATTGCCTGCTGTCCCTGCTGACATGTCATTGTCACCTTCCCTGGACCACACCACCCTGCTTCTCTTGCCCTACAACCTTTCCCACGGTCCCCGCACTCTCCCTCCAGCACTCCCGGTGAGCGGTAGGGCTCTCTCCAAAACCCACACAGTGATCAATCAATCAATCAGGTGGCTTGTATAGCATGACTACTCACCCATCAGGGTCTCAAGGCACTAGGGGGAGCTGCTCTTCTGTCAAAGGCGCTGTGGTTTAATCTAAGAGTCAGTCCTTGAGGTCCTTCCTGAATTGAGACAGTGATGGAGATTGCCTAAGGTGGAGAGGCAGGGTGTTCCATGTCTTTCCAGTGAGGTAGAAGAATCGTCCTCCATATGTGGTCTTGCGGATATGTGGTACTGTAGCCAGGGCCAGATGGGTGGAGATGAGGTCTCTGGTGGGTGAGTGGTATGTGAGGCAGTGGTTGAGGTATGCAGGATCCATGCCATGTAGGACTTTGTAGGCGTGGGTAAGTAGCTTGAAGGTGACTCTTTTGTTGACTGGTAGCCAGTGAAGGTCTCTCAGGTGGCCAGTGATGCGGCTGTGGTGGGGGATGTTGAAGATGGGTCTAACGGAGGCATTCTGAATGTTCTGCAGTTTCTTGAGGAGTTTCTGGGTGATGTCGGCATAGAGTGCGATGCTGTAGTTAATTCTGCTGCTGTTGAGTGCGTGGGTGACCGTCCCTCTGGGATCTACTTGAAGATCTTTTGCAGCAGGCATAATGTGTGGAAGCAAGATGATGAGACAGCGTTGATCTGGCAGTTCATGGTGAGTGAGGAGTCCAGGATGATGCTGAGGTGTTGTGCATGACAGTGGGTGTGAAAGAGGTACCACGTGCTGCAGACCGCCATGAGTCGTCCCAGGCAGAGGGTGTGGAGCCCATGATGAGGATGTAGGTGTTGTCTGAGATGAGGTTGAGGCAGCTGGTCTTCAAGGAGGTGGCGATAACTTACATCTAATCGTGGAAGTTGTTCTTGGCCACTGTAGGTTCATTGGTGATGGAGTGAATCATCTGGATGTCGTCTGCTTAAGAAACAATGTTGTGTCCGTGGTTCCTAATGATAGCTATGAGCAGGCCATGTAGATGTTGAAGAAAGTGGGGTTCAGGGAGGAGCCAGGGCAACTTATCTTTGGGGACTCCGAGTGGAATGGTGGTAGACTGACTCTCTGTGTGCGACTGGTGAGGAAGGAGCTGATTTATTTCAGGGCTTTGATGTGGATGCCGGCATTGTGGAGTCTTGTGCATAGGGTGCGGTGAGAGACGTATCGAAGGTGGCTGAGAGGTCCAGGAGTATGATGGCTGCCATTTTCACTCAGTCACATAGGGTGCGGATGTCATCTGTGGCGGTGCGGAGTGCTGTCTCACTACTTTGGTTGCTTCAGGGGCCGGATTGGGAGATGTCCAAGATGTAGTTCACTTCGATTATTTTGAAGGTTGGGCGTTGATGGCCTTCTCAATGACCTTGGCTGATATGGGAAGAAGAGAGATGGTTCTGAGGTTCTTGAGGTCTGTGGAGTCAGCAGAGGGTTTCTTCAGCAAGGGGTTGATCTCTGCATGCTTCCGGTCTTCCAGGAAGGTGGTGGAGTTGATGAAGCAGTTGATGGTGTGGCAGAGTTTGGGGGTGATGTTGGTGCCAGCTCTGTTGAAGATGTCGTGCAGGCAGGGCCCCAAAGGTGCACTAGATTGGATGATCTCCATCATCTTGAGGGTGTCATCAGTGCTGAGTGAGGTCTGTTGGGATGGCTGTAGCTGTTGTGGGAGGGTCTTGGGTGTTGGGGCTGTCAAATCTGTCATATATCTCACTAATCTTGTGGTGGAAGTAGGTGCTGAAGTTGTTGCAGATGTCTTTGGAGGGTGGGATGTCTGCTGTCTCTGTGCTGGATCTGGCAAATTCTTTGTCCATGGTGAAATGCTCTTGTAGGGCTGCTTTCTTTGTTGTCCTGATAAGGTAGTGGTGTACGATGACAGCGGCCTTGAAGGCTGATTGGTCTTCTGGGGACTTACTGCTCCTCCACCCCCTTTTGAGCCATCCATGGGTGCATATGGACTCATGAATGGTGGGAGAGGACCAGCTAGCTTTCTTGAAGTGTTGCTTGTGTGAGGCTTTCTTCAGGCGCAGTTGGAGATCCATCCGTGGAGGTTGCGAGCTAGGTAGTAGCATCTGTGGAAGTCAGGGATGGGATTTTGCTGAGGGAGGTAGTAAGCTGTTCTTCTCTAGCCTTTTTTCCAACTTCTGTGAGGCTCAACATGGGCATGGTGGCGTACGGTGGGTTTGGTGAAGGAGAAGTGGACCCACTGCTCAGTCCACAGGAGCTCGGTGGTGAGCTGAAGGTGATGTTGCGTCTGTCGGAGAAGATGGGGTTAAGTGTGTGTCCTGCTGAGCGGATTGGGGAGGCTACCCGTTGTTTGAGTCCAAAGGTGGCGAGGCTCACCAGCAGGAATGAGGTGTTTTTGTTGTTGGAGTTGTCCAGGTAGAAATTGAAGTTGCCTAGGAGGATATAGTCTGTGGAGTAAGAGTGTGTGATACAATGAAGTCGATGATGGAGTCGTTATAGTGGATGTGCTCCATGTTGGACGAGTGGTCGTCCGCATGGGTGGTGAGGCAGAGGGTGCTTTTGTGTACAATGGCAATGCATTCCCCCCCGGTTTGTTGATGCAGTCCTTGTGAATGATCTTGTAGCCTTCAGGGATGGCGGTGGCGATGTCCGGGGCAGAGGTGGGGTTCATCCAGGTTTGCATGAGGAAGGCAATGTCCGGGTAGATGGAGTCGAGCAGGTCCCAGATCTTCAGGCTGTGTTTGTGGAGGGAGCATGTGTTGAGCAGGATGCAGTTGAGGTGGGCATGTTTGGTGCTTGTTGGTTGTGTGGCGGGTGGGACTGGTGTGCAGTGGCAGGCAGTAAATAGTACATACAATCCACAGCGTACATGGATACAGACATGCAGTGTTAAGCATATGTGCTAAATATGACATGGTGTTTTAACCTCATGATCAGACAATTGTTAAAGTTATGAGCTGTTTGCCATAGTATGAAGTATTTACCTCTAATCCTAACTAATAAATCTGGACCTAAGTCGGTGAGACTTTTACCATTCTCATGTAGCATCGACTGGTTGATCTGGCAACGCAAAATTTTCCCACAAGTTCCAACGTGATTTGAAACTTTGGAATGGGGTTTGACTTTCTGCAAGATACTCAAAGCCTTCTAGACTTTGCGTCACAGAGAGGATCCTGGCTATGGAATGCTTTGCATGATGCCACACATGTTTTAACCCTGCAGCCGCAGTTCTGGCAGGAAAAAGGGCCCTGGGTGTCCTTCGGCAATGCTGTGGCAGGCAGTATGGCGACCCATGTTAAGGGTATGGAGAATGCTGGCATCCTAGCGGTGGATGGTCAGAGAACCAGGGTTTTTGGTGCTGGCCACGGTCGAGGCATTTACCATGCAGACGGCTTGCCTTTGCTGCTCCAGTGGGGTGCCCGCTGAGTGGCTGCGCAGCGGTCGCCATTAGGTAGCATGAGGAGGATGCCTGGATTGCTGGGATGTGGGAAAGCGGCACTGGAGGGGGTGGGGCCATGGGGGGCAAGCTGCGGCAGGTGAACGGTGAGAAAAGGCATGAAAGTGTAGAACAAGAAAGAAAGTGTCAAAAAGGCAGAAAAAGATGAAAAATTAAGATGAGCAAAAAGGAAAACATTGAAAGAAAAACAGAAAGAAAATTAAAGGCAGAAGCAGAGAGGGCAGAGTAATAACAAAGCAGAGAGGGGCCACGGTAGTTTCACCAGGAAGGGCCTCAAATTAGTGGCCCAGCAAGAGTCAGGGGCAGAAGCTACTAGGTGGAGCTGTGTGTGTAAGGGTGCAGTTCACTGACAAGGTCAATAGTATTGCTCCCTCTCATCACGCAGTGGCTCAGAGATGTTTTGATGCATGGGCAAAGTGGGCTCTGGCCCAGGGCCCCAGCCTTTCAGGGGGCCCCCTGACAGAGTCAGCTCCATTCTCCAGAGTTTTGCCCTAATGCCCTTGAATATTTCTTAAACAGATTGTTTAAAATACTGTTTTCCTTTGATTTATTTCTTATGTACCTGATGTGTGAGAGTCTAGTACAGCCATTTTGCAGAAAAATGTTGTTTATGTTTCATGCAAAATACATAAAAATAGTTTCTTTTAGATCAAAACAAGGCCTTACGTATAAGAAATGGGAGGGCGTCATAGACATTATTTGCAGTAATATTGGTGAGCTGCAGCTGTTACAATATTGAAAAAACACATAACTATCCCTGAATATTAGATGTAAACACATTTAGGGCCTTATTTATGAGAAGTGATGCATCGCTGTGTGAAAACAGGGAGGCGTCACTTCTTAGTGCGCCCTCCTTGCGCCATGATGGATGCGTCATATTTACTGTATGACGTATCATGTCGCAAGGAGTTACAGATATGTCAGTATTTCGAACTTATCTATAGGCGCAAAAGTGATGCATTGCTGGGGTGTATCTGAAAATAGATGCAACTCCAGCAATGTGTCCTTTCACATGGGGGAAGCCCTATGTTAAAGGGCCTGCATCAGTCTGACCCCTGCTTTGAGGCAGGTGTAAGATATTGATGCAATGGCTTCCTAGAAGTGGTGCACTGAGATCTCATGAACTTCAATGCGTCACTTCTACGAGGCTTTTTGCATACATTATATCTGGTGCCGGTAGAATGTTGTGCAGGGGTTTACAAATGTAACATCAGCCTGACGTGTCTCTTTGTAAATAGGGAGCAATATGGCATATTTTTTACGCTGCCAGTGTGTCACAAAAAGTGACGCACCAGAGGCATAAAAGAGAAGGAAGACTTTATAAATAAGGCCTTTAGAATTTGAATAAGTGTTGCGGTGATCAGTTCGTGGATCGACCCGACCATTCCAACATGGCCCCCACAATGATCTCGACTGGAAGTGCAGGCAGTGGTCCAGTCGTGTAGGAGGAAGACAACAGAAAAGGGGCGGAAAGGAGGATAGCTGGAGATTCGGAGACGACAAATGCAGAGACTGAAGAAGAGAGACCGGAGGACATGACGGAGGCGAGGGATACCCAAGACGAGCTCGCCAGCATCGGAAATCTTTACAGAGAGGTGGAAGTCGGCGAACACGTCGGAATCCAGGAACCAGCCGTCACCAGAGAAAGCAGCTCAAGGAGCAATGCGAGTGGGTCCAGCCCTCTCCCAGGGGAAGAGAAGGGTGCAGCTCCAAATCCCCACGGCCCAAGAGGGTCGTGGGTTCAGGCAAATGGCACAGAAACCTTTTCACTATGTAAAATGGGGTTGTGCAGGGTTAAAAGGCACCCACGTGTAAACCTGCCACAATTTATCCTCACGCTAAGGCACGAGGCACGGCCAGGACGGTGAAGGGTGCAATTGATCTCTCCCCCTTGTTCAACCTTATAGACACTTCCCACATCCTTACCCCTGCCTTTCTTTACTTTGTTTTTCCGGTACCTTTGAGATGAAGAGGAGCGGGACTGCGTGGCCATCAGGAGTACACTATGGGAGGCAAGATTATCACAGACTCACCTGCTGGCCCGGACTATAATTTAGGACCACGCTAAGAGTTGCCCCTGTATTGTTTGTGACTCAGTACTTTCCCACCCCTTTTCGATCGCATCCTAAAGATTGTGATTATATTGCGATTAACAAAACAATCACTAACCTGAGCCCTTGGTTCTGTGTTTGTAAGAAAGACATATTTTCCTGACCCTCTGGAACCGGGGAAGTTTACAGTTCCTTTACACTGTCAGGGACCTAATGAAATGAAATAGTGTATTTAATAAAGCACGCAGCTACTCGGACTAGAGTGTTCTGGCACGTGGCAGCAGGAGGAAAACGTGCTTAAAAAACCCATTGCTTACTAAAAAGCCAGGTTTTTAATTTCTTCTTGAAAGAGAGTTGGTCTGTGGTTAGTCTCTGGGACTCAGGGAGTCTATTTCAAAATATTTCACCTAGAAAGCTGAGGGATCTGCCTCTAGTGAGGACACAGCATATTTTAGGCACAATGGCCAGGTTGGCATTGAAAGATCTTAGGATTCTAGATGTTGCGTAGCGATTAACTCGCTTATTTAGGTAGACGGCTCCTAAGCCGTGGAAAGCTTTGAAGAAGATGGTCATCAATTTGAAGTCGATGCGTTTTTATGCAGAGCCAGTGTAGAGACTTAAGGATAGGGGTCATACTAGATCTGGGTTTAGGTCTCAGGATGGCTCTGGCTGCCGCATTTGTACCACTTGTAGGTGCTGGATAAGGAATTTTGGGAAGACTGAGGTACAAGCTGTTGACATAGTCAAGCTTTGATGTCACCAGAGCCTGCACCACGGTCTTTCTACTCTCAAGCGTTAACCATGGCAGGAATTTGTTTGGCATCTGGAGTATGCCCAAGTAAGCACCAGTTAGATTTTGGATTTGAAAGTGCATGGAGAGTGTCTTGTCTATGACAATTCCTATTTTTTTTACTTTCTCCTTTTCCGCGGGCGGGGGCTGCCAATCTTTTGGCCTCCTAGAACTACAGTCAGGTGTTTCTGAATTACCAAGGAAAACTTCAGTTTTGTCAGGACTGCTCTTCCGCTGGTTGATCTTAAACCAGTTAAAAACCTTTGTGAGGCAAGATCTAATCATTGCCCGTCAAAATGGGTTCCTTTTTCACATGTAAAAATCAGCTGAGTGTCATCAGCATAGGAAACTATTTTGGTGCCCTCTTCCTCTACCAGGAATGCTAGGGGGGATAGCTATATATTAAAAAGGGTAGGACTGAGAATGGAGCCCTGAGGGACACCTACATTTATGGATGGAGCCGGGGATGAGAAAGGGGGGAGCCAGATGTACTGAGATCTATTTGCCCGGGTGAAAATCCATGTTAAGGCGGTTCCCCCCAGGCCGATGGTAGCAACTCTCTCCAGGAGCCTCTCATGTGGGACTGCATCGAGGGCCGCCGACAGATCGAGCAGTATCAGAACAGCCTTGCCTCCCTGGTCCAGCTTACCCTTGAGAAATTCAGTCACTTCCAGCAGAGCGAACTCCGTACTGTAGCTAGCCCTAAAACCGGATTGGGACTCATGAAATGTGTTTTTAGAGAGCCTTAATTATATGCTTCTCTAATACTTTGGAGAGGTCCGGAAGGGAGATTGGCTTTTAGTTGGCAGGGTACGTCGGTTTGGCATTAGCCTTTTTATCAGTGGAAGAATCTTAGCATTCATCCATAATTTCGGCATGTTGCCTGAGGAGAGGGAAGCATTACAAAGCTGGTTTACCAGGGTGTTTATGGTGGGAGCTAATAGGTTCAGGATATTCGCTGGACATGCGTCGGTAGGAGAGCCGGACTTATTACTTTGGAGAAGGGTCAGTGACTCTTGAAGCTGAAACTCAGGGAAAGCTAGTAAAGATGGAGGTTCCAAGAGGTGATATTTGCTATTAGAACTAAGGTAGAAGGTCAGTTCTTCCTCTGAGATGTTAGTGAAGGCTTGTTGGATCACAGAGATCTTTTTACGGAAGAATTGAGCTATTTGCTTAGACCATTCTTCCGTGCATGGCCTTCCTATGTGCTGGATTTCGGGGCGGTAAAGGATTTAACTATGCTAAAGATTTCCCTACTCTTATTTTGGGCCTTTTCTATCTTGGTTTGAAAGAAGTTTTTCTTGGCTGCCTTCACAAGAATGTAATGTGCTTTTAAGGTGTCTTTATACAACTTCCTGTCCTTAGGTAGATAGGATTTATGCCATTTCTGTTCCATTTTTCTACAACTTCTTTTGCTAGATCTAAGGGAATTGTTAAACCATGAAGCTGATGGAGCGGACCTCTTTGAGGAGCGGGAAACAACCTGTGCCGCTGCACCAATGTTGGTTCAGAGCCATGAATCCTTTGAGAGGGCGTCTGAGTCAGGACAGCTAGACAGCTCTGGTGAGAAATGACCAAGGCATCTGCTAACATCAGGATGGATATTTTATGGAACGTCCTGTAATTAGTGACCCTCTGTCCTGCGTTAGCCTGAGGGGCTGTGGCAGAGTTGGGAATGATGAATTTTAATAGGAGGTGGTCAGACCAGGTAATGGGAAGAGGTAGGCTTACTAATATGTCAAAGTTGTGAAACATTTGGTCTAGGGTATGGCCCTTCTCATGGGTGGCCGAAGAAATAGATGAAAACATGTTGCATGCCTGTAGTGTCTCCAACAAGGCAATTGTTTGAGGGTCTTTTCCATTGGCCATATGTATATTGAAATCTCCCAGAATAAGGCAGTTGTTGTATTTTAAGAGCAGGGAGGTGGTGGCTGTATTAAGCGTAGTATTACAATTTCCAATTGCACCGGGAGAACACCACCGGGACGCCTACGAGTGCAGACGGGCTTGCCTTTGGCGTACCAGCGTTGTGCCCGCTGCGTGCATCCATTTGCATCAGGAATATATCGGCTAATGCCTATGATGCACACTGGATTGCTAACGCAACTGAGGAAGCTGAAACTGCATGGGCCGAAGTGAGGAGCACAATAGTAGCCCCAGCCTTCCACACATTTGGCTTATCAGCCATGGAGGAGCCGGACTGGAGGAAAAGCTAGATACGAATCGGGGCAGCTAAGAGGGTATAGGCAAGCAGAATCAAGTAAAGTGCAAGTGCGCGCAAGTAGGAGAATTTGTTAAAAAGCACAGAGTAATTCAGCCACAAACATACCATTTAAAAAGTACTAAAAACCTAGTAACACGGCAGGAAACACTAAATCCTACCGCTGTCAGCTGCATCGCGTCTGTTTACATCGGGAATATATAGGCTAATGCCTATGTTGCAAACTGGATCGCTAACGCAGCTGAGGAAGCGAAAACTGCGTTGGAAACAGGGTCTCAAATTGGATCATGAATTCATAGCTTTTCTGAACAGGGGCCCCCAAAATATGTTTGGCCCAGGGCCCCCAAAATCCTTAAGATGTCCCTGCAGTGGCTGCCATTAAGTAGTGTGAGGGCTGGACAGCTGGGAGGCGGGAAAGCGGGAAATCATCGCTGAAGGGTGCAGGGCAACCGGGGATTAGAGAAGTTTGTGGGAAAGTCCTAAGTGTCAAACGTGAAAGAAAGCAACAGAAAGGCAGTACAAGATGAAAAATGCAGATGAGCAAAAAGAAAAAAAAAAGGGGAAAAATGAAAAAAAAATGGAAAGAAAATGAAAGGCAGAAGTAGAGGGACAGAAGGCAGAATAGCAGCAGATCTGAGAAGCTCCCCACTAGATCACCAGGGAGGGCCTCGAACTAGTGGACCGGTGAGGGTCAGGGGCAGCGGCTACCAGGTGGAGTTGTGCATGGAAGGGATCAGTTCACTGACTGGCAGGTGATGGCTCTATAAAGAACACTGTCCACAGATCCAGCCCTCTTCTGGATGTAATGTATTTATGTAGGCATGTTGGCCATAGTGCTGTTGTGATATATTTTGGATCCTGGCTGTGGACGTGGATTTTGTGTATTCTGATCCCACCTGGCATTGTGTACTGTTCCTTATAAAAATAATAGGAAATAATAAAAAAAAATGCATGCTGTGCAAAAACAATTAATGACTACCATTTTTGCAAGGATTTTTCTGCATTTTCACCTATGTTCATATTATGTCAGATGGTAGCCATTTCCTGGATTGCAAATTATACAAACATTTGGAGTTGCAAATAACCTGTTTAAGTTTCAAGATCATTAAATGAGAAGCAGTGTTTTTTTCTACAGATGGTCATAAATAAGACAAGTCTTTGAGACTGTATCCTTTCATCTTTGCCCATGGTTACCCCTGCACCATTTGATCATTGTATCAAACATAGCACACAATCAATATCTGACTATTTGAAGTTAATGTCGGAGCCAACCATAAAATATGCAGGTTGAATGAGCAAAAATAAAGGCGAGAATACTTCAAAGTAGTTACAAAATAGTGAATAATTAAAAAAATACGTCTGTGTGTGTGCCCCAGCTTGTGTGTGTGCGTGCGTGCGTGTATGTGTGTGTGTGTGCGCTGTATATGATATGGTCTCATTGGTCTGTTAGGCTTGATTTGTAATAAAAGAACTCCGTTGTTAATGATGAAAAATATTCTTCTAGAAATTATATTTCCAGGAAAGTAAACCAATCTGTTCAATCATTTAACTGTTTCTGTTCTAAATGCACTACAAAATTGTCCACTCGCTCATCCTTTGGATTTGAGCAAAAGTGTACGACTTTGTGTCTCAAAGTGCTGAAAGAGTTTCATTTTGGGCGTTTATGGGTGAGGTCTGGTCAGGGTTATATGAAACTAAGCTTAGTTACGAGAAAAGTGGTGGGGCATGGGGTTAGCCTCCTCAGCTTAAAGCCATGCTCCACCTCTTCTGAAACTCAGGGCTGCACCGTATTCACAAGAATATGGTGCAACCTTGCATTTCTCCCTTTGCAGTCGCTAATTTAGCTGCCTAGCGCTAATGCAGGCACCCTTGCACCATAGTGTCTGCATTGCAGGGAAATGATTGTTTATGTGCAGGAAGGTGTCCTTTCCTGCACATAAACAATCAATAATGGCACTTTGTAACTTCGTGTGTGCTGCTTAATGCAGCACACATAGAAGCTGTAAACGTTTTTACAATGATTGTTTATGTGTAGGAAAGGACACCTTCCTACACATAAACAATCAATAGGATTGTGCTGTTTTTATGTGTGCTGCACAACGCATGCGTGCTGCACAACACAGCACACATGAAAACAGCAAAAACGAGGGGAAATAAAATATTTTTCTGTGTTTCCCCTGTTTAAGACCAGGTTTTCCATGGTATTAATTTCCGCCACCATTGTAAATAGGGAGCAGCGTCAAAATCAATAAGTGTTGCGATGTAACGCCCTCCACAACACCCATTGTCTGCCCCTTTCATGCTAACTGTAGCTTGAAAGGGTGCGTTATTTACAAGGCAGCGTTAAGCCACATTAACTGGCTTAATGCTGCCATGTAAATAAGCCGAAGCCCCTATTGCAACCACCAGATCTGAAAAAGTGACGTTGTATTGGTGATAGGTGCTTGTACGTATGTCCCTAAGTTGAAGGGAAGCAAGTGAGCTTGTAGTGTTTCTTCTCAGAAGAGAGTGGTTTGAGGCAGTCACAGAGAAATGGTTAGGAGCCAAAACCAGTAACTGGGAGTGGGGAGAACCACATGCAGGATACCGAGGCTGCAAGGTAAACATGGTGAAGGTGGGGCATATGCAACTAGAGGGAACAGGAAAACACTAGCAGCAACAGCATGCTGCCACACCATGTGACAAGGTTGTGTCAAACTCCTGACAATAAAAGGTTGGTTTGTTCATAACATCACTGTTCAGTCAATCGACTGCAACCGCACCATCTTTCCATCTAGACATGTTAAAACAAAGGTTTTTCCATCATTGATATTTGACCAGGATCATAATACATATTGACAAAGCCAAAAGGTCCAAGTTTTTATTAGGTCTGGCAGAGGCAGAGGACATTTCCACTGGTGAGGTGCACACCCTGGTTAATGAGCACAATGCCTGTTCCGGACCCAATAGCTGCAATCAGTGATGGACAAGTACAACCAGGGTGCTGAACTGGGTAAGGCTAGGAGCAAACAAAAAGCTAATGATTACAAACATGTTTTGAATAGGTGTAATGTACCTTTGTGGTTTTGCAATATTAGTTAATGAAAAAGTGCTTGTTTGGCTTTCAGGTCACATACAAAGGTCCAAACTTAGCAATTCTTCACACAACATAACGCAACAAGTCACCTTGCTGTGATGCATGAAAGAGAGAGGGCAGGAATGCTCAATATTTAACATTAACATGGTACACAATGTCCTGCTTTCTGCCAATGCCGGTACCCTTGCACCATAGTGCACGGGTACTTGCATTGCAGGCAGGAAGCAATCCGCTGAGGCTTTTTATCTCTTCCCATGTGTGTTGCCGGATGCTTCACACGTGGAAAGAGGAAAAATTAAGCACAATTAACCTATTTGTCCTCGTTACACCTCCCCGGAGAAGGTGTAGCATTTTTATGCATTCTCAGGTCTTCCACTCATGGTAAACCTGGGAATACACAAACATCCACAGGTAAATACTTAGGAACACCCATGCTCCACCTATGAAACGCCTCCCTGGGGCAAAGAAATGCAAGGCAGCAACTTGCACTATCATATTTTAATCCAGATGTACCAAGAACCTCAAGGCCACAAAAGGTGGGCTTTTGTAGCTTGATAAAGCTGACTTCAGTGTTGCATTGTCCTTGCGCTATCTTGCATGATGCAAGGGCAATGCAACACTATGATAAATTGGTCCAGAGTTTCTACTGCTGATTTCCAATACCAGAGTTCCTCTTTTACCTAGTCAATTGCTCCCAATATACCCATCCATGTGATCACTCTTTCATTTACCCATTCACTCAGTGATCCTCTCATGCAGTCCTACACTTATTCGTGCTTCAATACAACCAAGTGCTTCTAGAGTTATACATTGATCTATTCATGCACTTGCTCAACCAATCATTCATAAATTATCTTACTGTTAAATTGTACTTCTGATAAGAAACATATCCAAACTGATCAGCTTTGCAGTGGGACCCAGTCCACTTTGCAAATGGGTTACCACCAGTTTTAAACTGGTGGTAAAATATTACTGATATGTGACTTAAAATCAGGTACAAAACTGTAAAACAAAGAGTTACCAATTCAGTATTTCGAAGGGACGCCCTAAACATACCCCTACCAAATACTGAATCTTAAATGCAAAACACGAATCACATTTTTTACATTAAAAAAACATTTTTCCGGTCGCAATACTCCAATTTTGAAGAATACCTGTAAATTATTAACTTCTGACTGTTCATATCATCCCATAGACTTAGGCTCTTTTATGGACCCTACCATTTAGCACAACCATTTTATAAAAGTAAAAAATCGACCCATTGGCAAGCTTGGTGTTCCAGAGGGTTCATTTGAGTACACCAACTGTTTGATCATGACTCTCCAATATCCTTCCACAAGCTCAAACTTTTTTCGGTCTTCCATCCACATTTCAAGCCAGATTTATGACTTTACAGAACACCGTCCCTCCAGCCTTCACACACCTATGGCACCCCCGCCTACAAGCCTCCTGGACTTTGCCGTGCCTACTGCAATGTAATCCCTGACCTCTATCGCCATTGACTTAATACTTCACACATTCCTGAGAGACCTCAACTTTCACATTGAGAACACCTACAATGCCGACAGGGCAGACCTAGAAAGAATGGATAATCTCGGACCCAAGCAGCTAGTCACCGACCCTACCCACACTGCAGGACACACACTCAACTCTTCATTCTCAGCCAGCAACACAGTAAAATACACCCACACTGGGGAGCTTAACTGGACTGACCACCACCACCTTGTGGAACACCCTCACCGAGAAGGAAACAGCATCCATCATGAGGTTCAACCACTCCTCGATCACCACGATCCACTTCTCTCAGAAATGGAAACATGTCGGCGCGAAGTTGTTGCTGGAGAAGCCTTCTGCAGATCCAGGAGAACCTATGAATTATAGACCCATATCCTTTCTCCTTTTCCCAACCAAGTTCATCAGGAAAGCTTTAAACATCCAGCTACTTAGATACCTGGAGAACCACAACTTCCTGGAACTCTGCCAATCCAGCTTCAGAGCAAAGCACAATACCCAGACAGCTCTAGTAAAAGCCACGGGCGACATCAGAATGCTGCTTGAACAAGGACAAACCGCAGCCCTCATCCTCTTTGAAATCTCAGCATCCCTTTGACACCGTATCCACCACACACTGATCAACAGACTTCACCAGATTGGAACTCAAGGAGCAGCCCTCAAGTGAGTTGTATCCTACCTCACAAGAAGACCGCAGAAGATTATATACCTCTCTAATCCTCGCTCCCTAAGAAAAGAACCTGCGGAGTACCTAAAGGCTCATCCCTCAGCCCTACCCTCGTCAACATATATATGACACCCCTGGCCAATATCGTCAGGAGCCAGAGACTCAACATCATCTCCAACGCGGATGACCCCCCAACTCAGCCTCTCCCTGACCAATGACCATCAAGAAAAAGTGGAAAAGATGCATGAAAGATGAGGACATCTGGATGAAAAACTGTCTCTAACTCAACACAAACAAGAAAGAAGTAATCTTCTTCAGAAAAGGCAAAGACCCCCCTGGATCAATGTATGGGAGCCACCCGAGCTGGGCCCAAACCCACCATACACATGCACAACCTCTGCATCATCCTCAACAGCCAGCTATCCATGAAGAAGCAGGTCAGTGCGGTCTCTTCCACTTGCTTTCTCACCGTCCGAATGCTCAGGAAGGCCCTCAGATGGCTCCCACCCAGCACCAGGTGAACTGTCACTCAAGCTCTCTTCACTAGCAGACTCAACTACATCAACTCCCTCTACATAGGAATCACTGTTCAATTCCTGAGGAAACTCCAGACCATTCAGAACACAGCAGCCAGACTCATCCTCTTCCTCCACAGAATGACACACATCACCCCTCACCTCAGGAAACTCTAGTCTACAAATCGCAAAGAGATGCCAGTTCAAGCTGCTCACTCAAGCTTACAACGCACTACACAATGAAGGAGTGAATTACCACCAACCGACCAGGGAACTCAGTTCCGTATCCCTCTACCTAGCAGCTACCCAGTACATCCAAGGGGACATCACTCAAGCAGTTCAGGGTGGACCTCAAGACCTGGATGTTCATCCAAAAGGAACAGGCAGCGTGATCCCACAGTGCCACGAGACCCTCACGGATGATGCAGCAGTGCAATACAGATCCTGATTTGATTGATTGATTTTAAATTAATTTCTTCACCTATTCCAAAACCCCTAAGTAATCTTGTCAATCTTTTACACACAAATCAAAAATCTTCTGCAATTTACTAACACTTACAATGCATTTCTAATAACAGACCCAAATCCAAAATTGAATTAGCATGAAAATCCAACCTTTCTACTTCTTTTACCCATAGAAATTTGAAAAAGTATTTGGGTCAAAATTAGGAAATCCTCTCGAGCAGGAAACATGACGCAAACATTTTTTTTCATTTATAACAGACACTTTTTGACTCCTTTCCTACATAGGATTCACCCAAGCACAACAGACTCCTACTGACTGTGCTCTTCTAAACATGCTGACTTGAAGCACATGCTATTCACATGCCCCTCTCTTTTCATTTTTTGGACACAATTTTGAGACAATATTAATTCCATATTTAACTCCCCCACACCTTATTCTATTATTAACATGTTTTAGTCAGTGTGTCTAATGCAGGGGCAAATGTTCCATATAACATGAAAGTATTAGACTCATTGTTAGCAATTGCCTTTTAACAAATAGCTCAACATTGGGAAGACTCTACACAATCACAAATAAAGCATGGTGGTATGCGGTATGCAACAATCATCAATTGGACACTGTTTATGTATCCTATATCCCTTGTTTTTAAGTGAAAAGTACTTTGGACACCTATTACACAGTTTTTGGATAATTCTGCAAAGTGTTGTTTGCTTCTTCACCCAGCGCTCGAGAAGTTCTACAACCTTACTGACTTTGAATTATATAAATACCTATTATGTACTGCTTACAATATATCTCTTCATTTACTCCCTGTTTATAATCATACATTTGTCTATATGACTCATGGACTTATTCTCTTTCTTCTTTCATCCTTCCCTTTTCCTGTTACATTACTAAATTACCTATTGATAATCCAATGCCACTCTAAAAAGTATTTTTACTGGTATTCCATTATTTACAATAAATTTAACCTCTTCGATTCGTCGGACGACCCCGCAGTGGTGTGCGTAGGACAGCCGAGGTGTGCGGTGTGTCTCGGCCGCGAAAATGCCCCACTGCTTATCTATGGCAGGCCTGCATACACCTAACATTTAAAGGTGCATGTGGGACGACGAGCCCGATTCCAGGACGGAGTATTTACAGGAAGCCAGCCTTGCTTCTCCTTTCAGCAAAACCCACTGGGGTAAGACATTGCAACCATTATGGGAAAAATGACAGTGCCCACATGGGATGATTTATCACAGGGACTACGTTAACAACAATGCACATAGCGCACACGCCCACAAGGGCGGAACATTTATTTTTGCGCAGCTGGTTCGTGTGAGCTGTCTGCTTTCCTGCAAGTGCCAGTGAACAAGGGCGTTTGTTTTCCCGAAACGTGTCTGGCCAGCTATATTTTTTGCTGTGGATGGGGGGCTGGTATCTCCTGCAGCTCCTGGATTAAAACGGACTGAAACTCGCTGGGTGTGGTGTTTTCATTTGGAGGCGACTTGTGAAGAGAATTTGTGCGGTGTGTCTCGGCCGCGAAAATGCCCCACTGCTTATCTATGGCAGGCCTGCATACACCTAACATTTAAAGGCGCATGTGGGACGGCGAGCCCGATTCCAGGACGGAGTATTTACAGGAAGCCAGCCTTGCTTCTCCTTTCAGCAAAACCCACTGGGGTAAGACATTGCAACCATTATGGGGAAAATGACAGCGCCCACATCGGATGATTTATCACAGGGACTACGTTAACAACAATGCACATAGCGCACACGCCCACAAGGGCGGAAAATTTATTTTGGGCAGCTGGTTCGTGTGAGCTGTCTGCTTTCCTGCAAGTGCCAGTGAACAAGGGCGTTTGTTTGCCCGAAACGCGTCTGGCCAGCTATATTTTTTGCTGTGGATGGGGGGCTGGTATCTCCTGCAGCTCCTGGATTAAAACGGACTGAAACTCGCTGGGTGTGGTGTTTTCATTTGGAGGCGACTTGTGAAGAGAATATATATATATATATATATATATATATATATATATATATATATATATATATATATATATATATATATATAAATAAAATCCAAAATGCCACTTCTATTCCCCACTCGGATCAGCGAAGTATGACGCAGGAGACGGACCACTGGATCGAGTTACAGGTTCTTTTTTATTTCAGTTCAACTGGTGGAAAGTGCACAACGCGTTTCGGGCTAAGCAAGCCCTGTTCACATGCAATGACTGGTTGCAACTTTTTTGATTTTATAATGCTTGGTGGCCTGCCTACATCCAAACTTTGACCAGGTCATGTGACCATAAACATGGCCAACATACTATACAATTCGATTCTATGTGCAAATACGCAAAAATAACTTTAGAGTTGGCCGTTTAAAAGCGACCACACACACATATATATATATATATATGTATGCGTGTTTACACGTAGGCTGGTGGGAGGAGCAGGTCCTCAGGCGACAACATGCGATTATTTTTGACAATCATGTTCTATTGTGGATTCGTTATATAGACGATGTTTTTGTTTTATGGCGGGGAGATTTGGCAAGTGCTGACAATTTTGTAACCAGTCTAAATACCAACTTAGAAAATCTGAGATTTACCAAATCTATCAGTGACTGTGAGGCTGAGTTTTTAGATGTTAAAATCTTTGTATCCAATGGGCATCTGGCTACAAAACTGCACAGAAAAAGCACTGCTGGCAATAGCATTTTGCATGCCAGCAGTGCCCACCCTAGACATGTAGTGGATAACATCCCACTAGGTGAATTACTGAGGATCAAACGCATATGTAGTTCAGAGAGTGACTTTAATTTCTGCATGAATGAAGCCTTGGAAAGATTCAGACAGAGGGGCTACCGTGAATCTATTCTCAAGGTAGCAATGCAAAAGGCTAACATCAGAACTCGTGAATCCCTGTTAGATCAGACATCTAATATCAGGTCTGAGAGGGGCTTTGAGGATAATAATGAAGTCCCTAGACTCATAACGGCCTACAGTAAACAAGCGAGGCAAATAAGATCCATCATGTCTCAAAGGTGGCCAGTTTTACTAACTGATCAGGTTCTTAAACCTAGACTGCCTGATGGTCCAACTGTGACCTTTCGGAAGGGCCCTTCCTTGAGATCACATATTTGTCATGACTTCCCCGAACTCAGAAAAAAGGAGGATTGGATGAAATTACGTCATGGTTTTAAACGCTGTACTTCATGCAGGGCGTGCAAATTTGGCAAATCTACTACTCAGTATTTTACACCATTCAGTGCTGACCCAATTAACATCAGGGGTCAGTTTACCTGCAAAACTGAGTTCGCCATATATGTCCTAACATGCACATGTGGACTCAGGTATGTCGGTAGTACACGACAACCTGTGCATGTTAGGATTCTTCAACATCTGCGGGCCATCGTGAACAATGATTCATCTTATCCGGTGGCAAGGCACTTTAAGAGTAACCATCAAAATGATTTACAGTGCCTATCCTATTTTGTCATCGCCTCTGTAGAAAAACCTGTGAGGGGTGGGGATCGTGACAGGATGCTTAGGAGACTTGAGTCCCAGTTTATTTTGGAACTAGACAGCAGATTTCCTAATGGGCTCAATAATACTGAAGATTTGTATGTTTTCTTGTAGTTCTTTAGTGATTTTGGTTGCTCTAATTCTCCATAAATACATATATTAGTATCAATTTATCTTTGGCATTATCTTTGGACACAGAATTTCTTTCATACACTCCATCAATTTTTTATTTTTCACAAATTGATTCATGGTTGTTGCCATACAAGCTCTCTCCTTAGCCCATTTCTTTATTTTTTTTGGGTGGATTACACTTCTTTCCTATTTCCTTTTAGGCATAGCCATGGGTTATTAGTTGAGTATTTCAGTTTCCTCTATCACAATCACATTATTATTATTAGTGATTCTTTACCTTTGTACTACCTGTTGTGGCTTTAAATTTATTGTTGGCCTTTTGCATCTCTGGCATTTAACTTTTTCAGTGCCGTGTTATTTGACAGACATTTATAATTCATCCTTATTGGATTTTATCCAATTGATTACTTTATTGCATCATTTTGCACAACATTGCACAATGTCACTTTACAAGTGTATACAAATAAAGGACAATTGCACTTTGCACTTTGCATTTGCACTTTAGCCTGTCAAACAGAATTTGCACATTATTGCGTACTTTGCACAATGTTTGGATTTCATCCAAAGTAAAGAAAACAAAAATGTCTTTTTTATTTGAATGATAACACGATATGTTATTTGCTGGATTGCATTTTTGCACTGCCGCAATTTTAGCCACGTGTGATATATATATTCAAATGCACTTTACATTACTAATGCATTTTCACAAAGAATTATTTTAATACTTGTGGATTTGAACCCTTTATTAGTTAGTAGTACATCTAAAATAATGTGATTTTTGTTTGGAAAACAGACTCTTTGATGTCCATAATGGAGTATGTCTTTGCTTTTCATCATCACATGGTGTAGTGTTTGAAAAAAGAAAAAAATGAGAGAAAAAAATGTTAATTGAAACATGAAAAAAACTGTGAAGCACTGGGTATTTAAATGTGTATGCCGCATTAACTGACTGTCTGTGAGCAAGGGCGGATGCCCGAAACGCGTCAGATTCTGTTGGACTGAAGCTTTAAATAAATCTTGTGCCTTTACCTACTTGTCGGATTCGTGTGGTTTTCCTGGGTCGACTTCAAGCGGAGCCTTTGTAAAACTGCTGTTGCTGCATATATATATGTATATATATATATATATGCACAAAGTGAGGCTCTCTCCAATAATTATCGCAGCCGCCCCGCAGCAATGTCGAAAAGAAGCCACGCCACTTCAACGTTCGTCATGGGCCAAAAACAATTTATTTGCGCTCAAGCCACCAGATCCTACGCGTTTCGGGCATCCGCCCTTGTTCACAGATCGTTAGTCAGTACAATCTCAATAGCTTAAATGCAAAGAGTTTTCCCGGGCATTTTTTTCACAACCACGTGATAGTAAACATTAAAGACACACTACATATCTTAGGCTTAAGCAGTCTTTTTTCTCCAAATCAGTGCCATGAAGAGCCTTTACATGAGTGTTATAACAGCATAAATGCATGATCATGTTAAAATCACGATGATATTACAATTTATTTTATAGATAAAAAAATAAATACGTTTTTGGTTTATAAAAATATGTTATTCATTTTTATAAAAAACACGCAACAGAGACAATGTACAAATATTGCAACCAGCAAGTTTGTGCAAAAGATGCAGAAATAGTGCAAAGAGTAATGCATTAAAGTGCCATCGTCAGAAAGTGCAATGTTGTTTAAATAGTCAATGACTAGAATGTGTAAACAAAACACTCTGCGCACAAAGAATTATTTATGCATGTTCTTTAGCTAAGACCTAGTGTATATGCATGGTTGAGCATTGTCTCTAATATGTTAGATAAGAAACTTATCTGATATCAGCATGAATGCTTTATATATCCATCATGATTTTATATTCTGTTCATATATGGTCACTGAAGTAAATCGTACAATACGAAAGAGCATTGCTACTGCTTATCATCATGCCCCCTTTGTTTGTGTCAATGTTAAAGTGCTATAGAGAACCCAAAATTATGTGTGCCCCCGGAGGGAAAAATATGGAAGAAATACAAAGTGGTGTTCTTCCAATATGAATGGTGAGTGAGAGAAAAACTCTTACTCGATTCCAAACATATGTGCCAAAAATAAAGAGATGAAATTAAACATATATTTCATAAAGAGACTTCAAGAGAGGAAAGGGGGGTGGATAATGGCAGGAAAGCTTTAAACTAAATACATCATGGTCAACAAATGGTTTTTACAGGAATACATGGAGGTCTTCAGTTGTGTTGAGACCGTTAGGGAAATGACTGTCCAGTTCAAGGATAAACTGGGATTCCAATCTCCTAAGCATAAGATCCCTGTCCCCTCCTCTGATAGGTTTGGGTATGGAGGCTATAACAAAATATGTCAGGCATTCAAGGTTGTTGTGGTGAAAAGCTTTAAAATGTCGAGCCACGGGGTATGAGCTGTCGTTGTTAACGATAGCTCGCAGGTGTTGCAAGATTCTGACATGCACCTGTTAACATCAAGAAAGTCTGCCTCTACTTGATAGATGTGTGATGTAAAATGTAGATTTTCATCATTGACGTTGAGTGATTTTATAAAGTTTTCTGCACTTGTCTGATCCCCCCTCCACACCAAAAAGACATCATCAATGAATCGCATCCAGTGCAATACATTGTTCGCCATAATATCACTGTAAGTGATGTTGAGTACCTGCTCCTCCCACCAGCCCACGTGTAAACACGCGTAGCTGGGGGAGAAGCAGGCACCCATCGCCACCCCTCTCTGTTGCAGATATAATTCCTTACCAAACATAAAATAATTATGATGCAAACACCAATTTGTCAATTCTATTAGCATCTTATTATGTTTGTAGCAACTGATAGATCTAGTTCCTAAGAAGTGTTCAATCGCTCTAAGCCCAGTTTGATGATTAATGCTGGTATAGAGTGATTCTATATCTAGGGTGATTAATAGTAGATCATCACTCCAGGGAACATTTTTGATCTTATTAAGAAAGTGGCCAGTGTCTTTAATGTAGGTTGGCAATGCTTGAACCAAACTTTGAAGGAAGTAATCAATATATTCCCCAATATGCTCAGCCACACTGGAGATAGCAGAGATGATGGGCCTGCCAGGGGTGGGACTCACCATCTTGTGCACCTTGGGTAAAAGATATAGTTTGGGGAGTACTGGATTTTCAACATTTAAAAAGTCAAATTCTTGTTTGGACAACATGTTTTCTCTTTTCCATTTAAACAAAAGTTTTTTAAGGACCTCTTTTGATTCGTTATACGATCTCATAGTAGTTCTCATGTAGCAGGTCCCATTGTTTAATTGCAACATTGCTTCATTAAAATAGTCTTTCTGCGGCCAAATCACGACGTTGCCGCCTTTGTCTGCCATGGTGACTATAATACTTTGGTCCTTGCTTAACTTATTAACCAAAGTTGTGTAAGCCTGTTCTCTACTACTTCTGTATCTCTTTCTGTGTTTCACTTTATGGTAAAGTTGTTTCAAATCTTCAATGACCATATCGTGAAATGTGTCTATTGAGTCACGGGGCATGATTGGGATGAAACTTGATTTTGGTTTGAATGGACTTAAATTCATTCCTACCTGTGGTATTTGTGCTGTACGAAGTTCATCCTGTGTTGACACATCCTCAGCAACCGGCGCATCATTCATTGCCAATTGATGTATTGTCAAAAAAGCTCTAGTGTCTCCATCTGGGGCATTGAGCGAGCTCGAGGTTGATGCAATCTCAGGTTGCTCTGGAAGATTGTTTTTATTGCCCTCCTTAATGTTAAAAAACTTCATGAGCTTTAACTTACGAATATAAAGAAAGATGTCTACACGTGTTTTGGTGTAGCTGAAGTCGGACACAGGACAATAAGTAAGCCCCAAACTTAGAAGCTGTTTTTCTGCTTCTGTAAGTACAATGGTGGATAAATTGATAATTACGTTGTCCATTACTTCCTTTTTCGCCAGTATTGCCTCTTTGGCTTTTTTGGTGATTTTTTGCTTTTTACGGCGTTCTCTTCGGCGTTTGTTTGCCCTTGCTCGTTTTCCTTGCTTTGCGGCTGCTGTCTCTGATTTCTGGGTCTCAATGTTTGCAGCCGATCCGAGCGTAAAAAATCAACCTCTTCCCCAAGATTCAAAATCGCTGTTTGTGTATCCATTGATTTTTCCCCTCTGCTTTCCCATGACGAATTGCTTGTGAGGGATTCATTATCGCTGTTCTCGGATACCACGCCAATGCCTGCTGAGGTGGAGGCAGCCACTGGGGTCTCAGTGGAGGAAGCAGGTTTCTTTGATGCCTGTTGTGCCAATCTTGTCTTCTTTGCATTTTCGTACTTCTTGGCAAATGTAAAAATTCGCCCTTGGGCATAGTCCTCCTTGTCACGGGCGAATTTGTATATTTTGCGATTTTTGATTTTCTCCTCTTGTTGTTTCAGCCGGTCATCAATCTCGTTCCGTAGCTTCCCAATTAAGTCGTTGGGTTCAAACGTGCAAAGCAGTTCATTTATGCCCTCTATTTCCTTCATTATGACTTCTCTGTCAATCACAGCGTATTTCACAAGTACTTGTATCAATTTGCTGGAGGACTCAAGATTGGTTTGCCCCCATTCCCTCAGCATATCCGGATTGGGATTTTCGTAGCTCGGAGCTAAGAGGATGCGAAGACCACGGGGCACCCGCCCCTCCTCCAGGTACTTGGTGAGGGATTTATGTTCCCACCATTTGGTGAGTTCTTGCCGCATGCATTTTTCAAGGCGTTTCATGGCAGCTCTGATTTTATCTTCGTCCGTATTTCCAGCGGTGTCGGACGCGGCTTTGTTGACTCCCTGTTTGTTGATTACATTAGGGAGGTTAGAGTAAAGCACATCCGCCGCCGCCTCCCTGTCTCTCAAAGTCTCTGCTGACATGTTTGCGGTGACTTGATATTGCGAAATAAGATCGATGCAGTTAAGTTGCGAACACAGTCAGTTACCGATCTCTTACTGCCGAGGCCAAAGAACTCCTCCCCACCGCTTGCTCGCTCACTGTCACTCACCGCCGAGGTCAATTATGCCTTGAACGACAACCATGCAGGTCCGTTACCGCAGAAGCTTGGCAGAGTGAAATCCAGAGCCAGGTCAGGGGCTGCTGCTTGATTATTTCCTTAGAAGAAAGTAGCACGTTTGGTTGAACAGCTGCAGCCAATCTTCCGGGGAGTGGAGTGGCTTCAGAAGCAACCACCTTCCGAAGTAAAATGCACAAAGTGAGGCTCTCTCCAATAATTATCGCAGCCGCCGCCGCAGCAATGTCGAAAAGAAGCCACGCCACTCCAACGTTCGTCATGGGCCAAAAACAATTTATTTGCGCTCAAGCCACCAGATCCTACGCGTTTCGGGCATCCGCCCTTGTTCACAGATCGTTAGTCAGTACAATCTCAATAGCTTAAATGCAAAGAGTTTTCCCGGGCATTTTTTTCACAACCACGTGATAGTAAACATTAAAGACACACTACATATCTTAGGCTTAAGCAGTCTTTTTTCTCCAAACATGAGTGTTATAACAGCATAAATGCATGATCATGTTAAAATCACGATGATATTACAATTTATTTTATAGATAAAAAAATAAATACGTTTTTGGTTTATAAAAATATGTTATTCATTTTTATAAAAAACACGCAACAGAGACAATGTACAAATATTGCAACCAGCAAGTTTGTGCAAAAGATGCAGAAATAGTGCAAAGAGTAATGCATTGAAGTGCCATCGTCAGAAAGTGCAATGTTGTTTAAATAGTCAATGACTAGAATGTGTAAACAAAACACTCTGCGCACAAAGAATTATTTATGCATGTTCTTTAGCTAAGACCTAGTGTATATGCATGGTTGAGCACTGTCTCTAATATGTTAGATAAGAAACTTATCTGATATCAGCATGAATGCTTTATATATCCATCATGATTTTATATTCTGTTCATATATGGTCACTGAAGTAAATCGTACAATACGAAAGAGCATTGCCACTGCTTATCATCATGCCCCCTTTGTCTGTGTCAATGTTAAAGTGCTATAGAGAACCCAAAATTATGTGTGCCCCCGGAGGGAAAAATATGGAAGAAATCCAAAGTGGTGTTCTTCCAATATGAATGGTGAGTGAGAGAAAAACTCCTACTCGATTCCAAACATATGCGCCAAAAATAAAGAGATGACATTAAACACATATTTCATAAAGAGACTTCAAGAGAGGAAAGGGGGGCGGATAATGGCAGGAAAGCTTTAAACTAAATACATCATGGTCAACAAATGGTTTTTACAGGAATACATGGAGGTCTTCAGTTGTGTTGAGACCGTTAGGGAAACGACTGTCCAGTTCAAGGATAAACTGGGATTCCAATCTCCTAAGCATAAGATCCCTGTCCCCTCCTCTGATAGGTTTGGGTATGGAGGCTATAACAAAATATGTCAGGCATTCAAGGTTGTTGTGGTGAAAAGCTTTAAAATGTCGAGCCACGGGGTATGAGCTGTCGTTGTTAACGATAGCTCGCAGGTGTTGCAAGATTCTGACATGCACCTGTTGGCGTGTGCTGCCAACATATCTTAAGCCACAGGTGCATGTCAGAACATAGACTGCAAACTCAGTTTTTCAGTTGTGTTTGCCCTTAATTTACACTGGATCAGGTCTGAAGGGTGTGGAGTACTTAGTAGTGTTCACCCCGAACTTGCAGGCTCTGCAGCTAGAACAACGGATGAAGCCAGGCTTAACCATCCAATTGTCTTTTTTGATAACTTCAGGAAAATCTCTGCTCAGCTGGGTTCTCAAACTTAAGCCTTTCCTGTATGTAATGTTGGGTCCTGCCGCTATTCTAGGTGCCAGCACCAAATCAGTTTTTAAAGCCGGCCACCTTTGGTTAATAATAGACCGAATTTTGCGTTCCTGTCTATTAAATGTCAATATCAGTCTAGGTGCACTGATGTCTGAATCTGATGTTTGCTCCATGATGGATTCTGAATTAAATAAAAGAGAGTCCCTGGATCTGTTTTTAGCTTTCTCAATAGATTGCTTAAAGACGGATTCCTTATATCCCCTCCCTCGAAATCTATTGAGGGCTTCAGCAGCACAAAGTTCATAATCTTCATCAGTGCTGCAGATTCGTTTGAGCCTCAATAGCTCACCAAAGGGGATGTTGTCAATGGTGTGACGGGGGTGGGAGCTGCTGGCATGGAGTGTACTATTGCCGGCAGTACTCTTACGATGTAATTTAGTGCATAATTTGCCATTTTTTACAAATATCTTAACATCAAGAAAGTCTGCCTCTACTTGATTGATGTGTGATGTAAAATGTAGATTTTCATCATTGACGTTGAGTGATTTTATAAAGTTTTCTGCACTTGTCTGATCCCCCCTCCACACCAAAAAGACATCATCAATGAATCGCATCCAGTGCAATACATTGTTCGCCATAATATCACTGTAAGTGATATTGAGTACCCGCTCCTCCCACCAGCCCACGTGTAAACACGCGTAGCTGGGGGAGAAGCAGGCACCCATCGCCACCCCTCTCTGTTGCAGATATAATTCCTTACCAAACATAAAATAATTATGATGCAAACACCAATTTGTCAATTCTATTAGCATCTTATTATGTTTGTAGCAACTGATAGATCTAGTTCCTAAGAAGTGTTCAAGCGCTCTAAGCCCAGTTTGATGATTAATGCTGGTATAGAGTGATTCTATATCTAGGGTGATTAATAGTAGATCATCACTCCAGGGAACATTTTTGATCTTATTAAGAAAGAGGGCCGGTGTCTTTAATATAGGTTGGCAATGCTTGCACCAAACTTTGAAGGAAGTAATCAATATATTCCCCAATATGCTCAGCCACACTGGAGATAGCAGAGATGATGGGCCTGCCAGGGGTGGGACTCACCATCTTGTGCACCTTGGGTAAAAGATATAGTTTGGGCAGTACTGGATTTTCAACATTTAAAAAGTCAAATTCTTGTTTGGACAACATGTTTTCTCTTTTCCATTTAAACAAAAGTTTTTTAAGGACCTCTTTTGATTCATTATACGATCTCATAGTAGTTCTCATGTAGCAGGTCCCATTGTTTAATTGCAACATTGCTTCATCAAAATAGTCTTTCTGCGGCCAAATCAAGACGTTGCCGCCTTTGTCTGCCATGGTGACTATAATACTTTGGTCCTTGCTTAACTTATTAACCAAAGGTGTGTAAGCCTGTTCTCTACTACTTCTGTATCTCTTTCTGTGTTTCACTTTATGGTAAAGTTGTTTCAAATCTTCAATGACCATATCGTGAAATGTGTCTATTGAGTCACGGGGCATGATTGGGATGAAACTTGATTTTGGTTTGAATGGACTTAAATTCATTCCTACCTGTGGTATTTGTGCTGTACGAAGTTCATCCTGTGTTGACACATCCTCAGCAACCGGCGCATCATTCATTGCCAATTGATGTATTGTCAAAAAAGCTCTAGTGTCTCCAGCCGGGACATTGAGCGAGCTCGAGGTTGATGCAATCTCAGGTTTTGGAAGATTGTTTTTATTGCCCTCCTTAATGTTAAAAAACTTCATGAGCTTTAACTTACGAATATAAAGAAAGATGTCTACACGTGTTTTGGTGTAGCTGAAGTCGGACACAGGACAATAAGTAAGCCCCAAACTTAGAAGCTGTTTTTCTGCTTCTGTAAGTACAATGGTGGATAAATTGATAATTATGTTGTCCATTACTTCCTTTTTCGCCAGTATTGCCTCTTTGGCTTTTTTGGTGATTTTTTGCTTTTTACGGCGTTCTCTTCAGCGTTTGTTTGCCCTTGCTCGTTTTCCTTGCTTTGCGGCTGCTGTCTCCGATTTCTGGGTCTCAATGTTTGCAGCCGATCCGAGCGTAAAAAATCAACCTCTTCCCCAAGATTCAAAATCGCTGTTTGTGTATCCATTGTTTTTTCGCCTCTGCTTTCCCATGACGAATTGCTTGTGAGGGATTCATTATATATAAAACGCCATAACAACTATTAACATCAATTAAGAGCAGGAATGAATATAGGCAGGTCCTCTTTACCCAAAACAATAATCAATAATTTTTTAATAATTTTATTAATTCATTAAATGATGCCTCCAAGAGAGGAATTGATCAAATTAATTATGAGTATCCATTCAGGAGCCCCCACTGACGTTGCTCCTCCAAAAATTTTCAAGAATCATGTTCACCTCCTGTGGAACTACATTAGGCAATTTGGCTACCCTTTCCTTCCAAGAAAGTCAGGTGCCTGAGGAATGGAAACTTGCACAAGTAGTTCCTGTTAAAAAGAAGGTGAACCTGAGTATATCTCAACTGGATAACCTCCGGCCCATTTCTCTTCTACCTTTCTGTGCCAAAGTGGTGGAAAAATTGATTAATAACCAGTTGGTTAAATTTGTGGAGGATAATCATCTTCTACACTCCTCCCAATCTGCTTTTAGGGCAAAACATTCCACAGAAACAGCCCTTCTCTTCTCCACAGAACTACTTCTCTAGAAAGTGGATGAGGGACAGACCGCCGCTTTGATATTGCTGGACCTGAGTGCGGCGTTCGATACTGTATGCAACTCCAGACTTCTTGCCCGTTTGAGCGAGATGGGGCTTGGTGGGCTAGCCTATGAATGGATGGTCTCTTTTCTGGTGGATAGAACATTCCAAATACATTGTTCCCCCTTTAGGTCCACGTTTCGAGCTCTAAAACAAGGGGTCCCGCAGGGTTCTATTCTGAGCCCAATGCTGTTTAATTTGTATATGGAACCCCTGGCTAGGATGGTGGAATCGTACGGGGTGGATATCGTATCATATGCGGACGATACGCAACTGGTGGTTACTCTATCTCACAATCCAGCCTGTCTTGTGGCACTTGCAGCTTGGATGAAGAGCAATTGCCTCCGCCTTAACGGTAATAAGACCAAACTTCTTGTGATTGGTTCCTCTCCATCAATTTGGACATCAGCCTGGTGGCCCGCTGATTTGGGTCCTACACCCACCCCCACTGATGCGGTGAAGAACTTGGGTGTTCTCTTGGATACCAATCTTTCATATTCCCAACACATTGGCAAGATGGCGCGAAAGTGCTATGGCATACTGAAGGTACTGCGTAAAATCTTGGATCTCCTACCTATTATAGCTAGGAAAACATTAGTATATGCATTGGTCACGTCCCATCTTGACTATGCGAATTCCCTGCTCTGTGGCATCAGTAAAAAGGGCCTGAACCAACTGCAATGTGTTCAAAATGCGGCAGCCAGGCTTGTTTTAAAGTTGCCGAGGAAGTCATCGGGCAAACGTGCGTTACAGATCTTGCACTGCCTTCCCATGCGGGAACGCATTCGGTTTAAGACCATGTGCATTATCCATCGTATTGCACACGGCAAGGGCCCGGCCTACCTCCAAAGGATGTTAACCATATACCGCCCAAAACGCCTTCTGAGATCTATGGGCAGCATGCAGTTTTCGGTACTGCGCATCTATTACTTGCGGATGGGTGGGCGTTCCTTTAGGTTTCTAGCCAGCAAACAATGGAACGAACTCCCTATTGAGTTTCGGATGGGACTGTCGGAAACGAGGTTCCGGCAGAGACTTAAGACTTATTTGTTCCCAGAAGATTAGTATGAAGTCAGTGTCTCACCTCTCCTGTCCTTTCCCCTCACCATGGACCGGTCTGTGTTAGGAGTCTTGTTGGAATGCATCCTAGCGTGGAGACGCACTGTCCAGAGTGTAATCAGGCGCATATTAAATGTTTTTATTATTATTATTATTATTATTAATTAATGCACTATACACTTTATAGCAACACTTTGCATTGCACTTTGATTAAATTCGATATGTACTTTATAAAACCCACTTGGGTTATATCAGCACTTTAAAAATGAAATGGATATTAATATGTATATAGATGTTTTAGGAGCATACTATTATGTATATTTTCATCTATATTGCGTAATTTGCACATATTTATTATTGTAAATATTGTAAATTGTCTATTGGTTGGATATGATTTTAAATGCATTTTTGTCTTTCATTGTCAAAATGTTTAAATCCACCAAGAAGTATTTTGTCAGTATCCATTGTTTTAGTGCAAGTATGGTGGTCAAAATATCCCGCCTTCTATGTGTACTATAAGTACCCTCATCAGTGGTTGTTACCATACCACGTGATCAAGCCTGTGGACACAGGCGAAACGCGTCATGGCGGACATGCTGGGCGATAAGATGCACGAATAAAGCACCTTTGTTTGGCACCAGATTGGGTTTCAGCTCATCGTCATTCCAAACCAGCAGCAAGTTGGTAGCGCTTGTGGCGTGTGGCGAGAACTTGTTCATATATATATATATATCTCACTTTCATGGGGCAACAACTGGCACTAAGCAGCAGTATTTAATGCGCCAACTTGGAACAATATTGCTAAATAATCGTATATTGAGCTATCAAGCAGTAATGTGATGTCATTTGAGATGTCATCAGTGATGTCATCAGTGATGTCACTGACCATGTCATGAATGATGTAATATGTGACATCATCAGCAGTGGATTGCGGGTGCGCGATATATAGTTAGTGCAACTAACTATATATGCGAATTTCAATGGTTTTGTGAGAGTAAAATAAGGTTTTGTAAATGCTAATTCCTAACTATATATGGTCTATAACCTATGGTTTTTTCAGTGAATATATATATATATATATATATATATATATATATATATATATATATATATATATATATATATATATATATATATATAAATACACACACACACACACACACCTTTAGGCTTTAGGCTTTAGTCCTAGCAATGAATTATGAGGATAGCACACTGCACTTTAACTTCTTTTGGCATTAGGCCATTACATTGCACTTGAATAACTAAGTCATCTTAACATCAATATGCAAAAATAAAGTATCTCAACACTTGTCACCATATTTAGCACACACTAGTTATGAGAAGATGAACACTCTAGACCATATACATCATGGCAAGGGGTGGACCCTGAAACACCTATGCGAAAGGTTTTGTCTTAATAGTTATCATCCTATGAGGTTCAATGGATTCTTAGATAGGTGGACCTGGATATGAATATGGCACACATGGAATATGTCTCTCCACTAGAATTAAAAGACAATGCACTGGTAGATATCATGTATAATTGCATCTTAGCACATGTTACTTCGTCGATATACCTCAGTGAAATATTTAGTAAAAAATGTGCCACTTTTGTATTGTCTTATAGTGCAATTTGGTACCTAATTACATGCCACTGTATTTAGTCAAAAGCAGGGTAAGATTTCCATAGGATTCAGACAATACATGTGTATTGGACTTGCCCCTTTTTGCAGGGTCATCCCAGAACTTTTTGCTTAGCAATCAATTGGAAACCAGAGCCGGAAGTCAGGCAGCAGATGCCTGGTTTTGGACCAGGCCTGTGGGGAAATCCGTTGGAGCCTCGCAAACTTCATGCACCTCATAGAAGTAGCTAGAGTCGACAGAGACTTCGCTTCGTATGCAGATGACTCTTGTGCCCGCCGCAGTCATTTTGGAGACCACAGCGGCAGTTCTGCACAATTGCAGGTAATTGTCCTTAGTGAGAGGACACTAATAAGTATCATTGGGCCTTTCCTGGCATTGTCGGGACTGCAACGCCTGATTTCGGGCGGCTGCCGGGTTACTCTCAGCATCAGGGGCATTTTGTTGGGAATAGAGACAGGGTGAGGTGCACCCCGGCCCCCGTTGCTTGCTGTGGTATAGGGTTCCACATTTTTCTTTCAACCTTGTTGCAGCTACGCAGCATGGACATGGGTAGCTGCACCCTTCCCGGATATTAGGGGCTAATTTGGAGGCCATGCATAGGAAGAGGTGCCTACGGTGAGTACATTCCCATCCAGGAGGGCTCAGGCATTTTGGGACTACAGAACTGTTGCGTTTTCCCTCCTCATATGAGGGATCAGTTCCAGTTTTATGATTATGCCTAATGCCTGATATTCACATGTTCTGTAATGGTGATAAGTATATTTGACGGCTTGAGATTTCTCTACATCGGTGCGCATTACTAGTATTTATTGGGTGCACTGTTTCTGATGGTCGATGCCTAATGTGTTTGTGCTAAGTGCACTCCTACCAGTAGATACTGGTTGTCTTCACTAACTATGAGTTGTGATGTTATGACAATGGCCCGATTGGCCCTGTGGTGTATATAATCCATGTAAAGTCATGCCGATAGCCCGGTGGCACAGTGTATATATGTGATTATGTTCTAATGTGTTTTATGGACAATACAGAGTCTACTTTTTCATAACCTTGTGTGGAGTATATTTGTGGTGTGCCTAGTGTGTCACTGCTGTGTGTTGCGCAAACGCTTTACACGTTGCCTCTGGGATAAGCCTGACTGCTCTGCTAAGCTATCAAGGGGGTGAGCAGGGGTTGTATTCAGCGTGTAACTCTCTTGCCCAGACTAGAGTGGTGGTTTCTGCCTGGCTTAGATACAGTAATACAGTGAAGCATATGCACTTTAGCGCATGTCATGAATGATGTAATATGTGACATCATCAGCAGTGTATTGCGGGGGAGGCGAGTTATAGTTAGCTCAACTAACTATAACGGCCAAATTTCTCTGGTTTTGTACGAGTGAAATGTACAACTATAACGTCCCTTAGACCTATGGTTTTTTCAGTGAATATATATATATATATATATAATTACAGCAGAATCGGATACTGGAAATTAATGAATGGTGGAAGAAAACAACTTTGGAAAAATATATTGAGTTTAAGAGAGTTCCAAGAGGACGGCGCATACTCATTATGCCCACACTAAATGATGTTGACCCGGACCTGATAAAATTATGGCAACAAGACACCAATGAATGCTCATTTAAATTAATGAGAAAACTAATTGTACATGTGGAGAGGAAGCTAGACAAAATCACAAGTATCATTCAAGCACTGGAACAGGAACTGGCAAAAATCCCTGTATCAGAAGAAAATAAAGAACTAATTGACACTATGGAAAAGCAAATTAACAAACATGAGGCGGAGGTAGAGAAACGAAAAGCAAGTAAATTTACAAGGGATAGGATGGATTATGCCAATGGATGAATTTACACTTTCGCCCGCAATTATGATATGTTAAGAAGTGGGGTTGTAATGGACAAGTGTGCAGGACTAACAACAAACATAGATATAGTAGATAGCTCAGAAGTGAACTCTGGAGATGAGGATGCCACAACAACCCCACTGGATTTTGGCGGGGAGATCCAATTGGCACAAATGATAATGCGACAACGAGGGAGAGGCAGAAACAATATGTGGGGGAGAGGTCAAACAAAATCACAACCAAAACCACAAGTAGGAGAAGCAGAAGGAGGAGCAAAATCAAAGAAAGGAAAAGGAAAATAGAGAAAATTCTTAAAAACAGTGAAAGTAACTCGAATGGAAACCTGGTCATGAACATATCTGACAGACAATTAACTGCAACACAGGTAAAACTCTTAAATTGAGGACTTTCCTACTGTCCAAACAAAGACATTGACATCCCCAATGCACGTATTGACATCTATAAGTTTTGCAGGAAAATCAAACTTAACAAATACTTTTTAGAGAAGAAACCTCAATTGAGTATTCGCAAACCTGAAGATGTGGCTCCTTCAATAATTACCCAAAAAGATTTACAAGCTCATAAAACATTAATGTCACTTGAAGGTCATGAACAATCGATACTAGAGAATTACCCAGACTCCCTCATGGCAGACATTGAATTCTGTAGGACCACAGGACTGATGACAAATAAAGGAGGCGAAAGTGGCTTGAAGAAACAGTTGAGATTTTGTCCCCAGCTACCACCAGGGAACAAAAACGACTTATTCCATGAGATGATGGTGGAAGAAATCATGAAAATATCAGGAAGATCGGCCTCAAAAAAAAACAAAGGTCCTAACAAAAAGACAATGAACCTCTCACCCGATGAATATCGGGCAATCACAGAATTAAAGAATGACCCGACTATATTTATAAAATCCTCGGATAAAGGAGGGAATATTGTAGTTCAGAATGTCACAGATTACATCAGCGAGGCAAAACGACAACTGAGGAATGAAGATAATTATGACCCGTTGAAAAACAACCCAACTGAGGAGTGAACAAAGGAATACCACTCCCTCCTCTTGAGCTGGAAAGAAAAGGGCCTAATTGACTTCGATGAATACTCTTATCTCAAAACAGATAACCCAATTACAGCCTCCATATATTTTCTGCCGAAAATTCATAAATCTACTAAAAATCCACAAGGCAGACCCATAGTGAGCTCCTTTGGGTCACTTTTAGAAAATACTTCAAGATTCATCGACATCTTCTTGATGGACTATACAAGAAAATAGGTAACAGTTTAACAAGAGCGCACAGCAAATATAGGTAGGTAATAATGTCCAAAGTCTGAAAGTAGTGCTCCAGGAAGATGGGATTGGTTACCACAACCCCCAAGTCCAACCACCCTCCGGTGATCTTCAATTAACAACAAAATGCCTCCGAGCACTTGTAGTGAAATAACAGTCCTTCACTTGTATTCCTCAGTTGTCTGTATCCAATGACGACATTGTGATATTAGATCTTACACTGATAGGACTCCAAAAAATCTTAAATGCACTAAATTGCTACGCAAAAGAAAACTTTCTAGTTCCAAACATCTCAAAAACCAAAATTATAAAAAACGACTCCAACCTTTCAATTGGACATTGGGAGGAAAACAATTGTAGTCTGTCAAAGAGTACAAGAAAATAGTTATTTTCTCCAACAGATTTATCTGTTGGAGAAAATAAAGAATTGGATACAGACAACTGAGGAATACAAGTGAAGGACTGTGATTTCACTACAGGGTCAGTCAACAGAACCGGGCTCACCTAGGACGAGGGGGTGACAAACCTTGCCAGTTTCCTGTCAGTTTCCCCCTCGCCGCCGCAAGCACAACAGCGGCCGGAGAGCGAGGGGGGAAACTACAATCCCCAGACGCCCCAGCGGCGCTACTCGCCACACACGGGACCAGCGCGCCAGGAGGCGCTACAAAAGGACAGCAGCCCCGGGGGAGCGGGGGTCAGTCAGCAGAACCAGGCTCACCTAGGACGAGGGGGTGACAAACCTTGCCAGTTTCCTGCCAGTTTCCCCCTTGCCGCCGCAAGCACAACAGCGGCCGGAGAGCGAGGGGGGAAACTACAATCCCCAGACGCCCCAGCGGCGCTACTCGCCACACACGGGACCAGCGCGCCAGGAGGCGCTACAAAAGGACAGCAGCCCCGGGGGAGCGGGGGGTCAGTCAGCAGAACCGGGCTCACCTAGGACGAGGGGGTGACAAACCTTGCCAGTTTCCTGCCAGTTTCCCCCTCGCCGCTGCAAGCACAACAGCGGCCGGAGAGCGAGGGGGGAAACTACAATCCCCAGACGCCCCAGCAGCGCTACTCGCCACACACAGGACCAATCGCGCCAGGAGGCGCTACAAAAGGACAGCAGCCCCGGGGGAGCGGGGGGTCAGTCAGCAGAACCGGGCTCACCTAGGACGAGGGGGTGACAAACCTTGCCAGTTTCCTGCCAGTTTCCCCCTCACCGCCGCAAGCACAACAGCGGCCGGAGAGCGAGGGGGGAAACTACAATCCCCAGACGCCCCAGCGGCGCTACTCGCCACACACGGGACCAGCGCGCCAGGAGGCGCTACAAAAGGACAGCAGCCCCGGGGGAGCGGGGGGTCAGTCAGCAGAACCGGGCTCACCTAGGACGAGGGGGTGACAAACCTTGCCAGTTTCCTGCCAGTTTCCCCCTCGCCGCCGCAAGCACAACAGCGGCCGGAGAGCGAGGGGGGAAACTACAATCCCCAGATGCCCCAGCGGCGCTACTCGCCACACACGGGACCAGCGCGCCAGGAGGCGCTACAAAAGGACAGCAGCCCCGGGGGAGCGGGGGGTCAGTCAGCAGAACCGGGCTCACCTAGGACGAGGGGGTGACAAACCTTGCCAGTTTCCTGCCAGTTTCCCCCTCGCCGCCGCAAGCACAACAGCGGACGGAGAGCGAGGGGGGAAACTACAATCCCCAGGCGCCCCAGCGGCGCTACTCGCCACACACGGGACCAGCGCGCCAGGAGGCGCTACAAAAGGACAGCAGCCCCGGGGGAGCGGGGGGTCAGTCAGCAGAACCGGGCTCACCTAGGACGAGGGGGTGACAAACCTTGCCAGTTTCCTGCCAGTTTCCGCCTCGCCGCCGCAAGCACAACAGCGGCCGGAGAGCGAGGGGGGAAACTACAATCCCCAGACGCCCCAGCGGCGCTACTCGCCACACACGGGACCAGCGCGCCAGGAGGCGCTACAAAAGGACAGCAGCCCCCGCGTCGCGGGACCGCGCGCGGGAGGGTGCCTGGGGCTAAGCCCGGGCAAAGGGCGGGCCCTCTGTGGCCCTCAGAGGCCAGAGGAGGACGGGACGGGCCACTACACTTGGATCAATCACAGGAGGAGGTACAGTCAGATGCTAACCATTTCCTCTTTATTGTTTTACTCTGCACACTGTTGCCTTCGGTATCCAGTCCCTTACCCACGATGTCCATTTGGGAAGAATTGAATGCCATGTGTGGTACTAACTATGTCCAGGATATATTAACGCCCCCAATAATGGATAGAGACATTGAACAACCAAATGGCTCACCCCCCGCATCCCCCGAACCAACTTTCTGCAGCCCCCATTTACCCGCCCTAAACCCAGTCTCACTAACATTGGATACAACAGAGAATCGATCAGATGACCCCGTATCCCCCCTTCACTTGACCCTACTGGCCCAAATTGATCAAATGTTAAACAGAGCTCAGTCACCATTGGTCGCAAAAATGAATGATCTGGGGGAGAGGCTGACCAGGATTGAAATTACTGTAACAAGGTCCCTTCCACTAAATGCTAACACCGTGACACCCACATGCTCTACCCTTACCAACACCCATGAAAGGCCTATGAACAATGCTTCCAGTATTCTTCCAACTTGTGACCCCCCTCCTACACCACCCACTTTAAGTGGTCGAAACGCTCCTCTTACTCGAAAACATACCCCTCACAGACTTCCAGAAAGAAGGCATCGAATCGACCTACCCCTCGAAGCTGCGCCATACGTTACCGTTCTTTCCGGGGTCCCTGAAGTCACCCCGGGCAAACGTGAACTACAGCAGGACCTAATGAATAAAGCCATTTTTTGGCTTAAATATCATAGACATTTACCATCTGTTTTAGACGGCGGGATATTGAGCGTCAGGAGGGTGGGGTGGCTTGGTCCAAAAATGTTCCGGGAGATCTGATTTTAATTAAGTTTAAACACAGGAACATTGCCCCCTTTTTACGTTCTACCCACCACAAAGTTGGAGACGGCTCCATCCGTATCTGGGATTTGCATGACTTTTATCCTAGCCCCGGTGTACCAAATCACTACAACACCTGATGATAATGGCTGTGCATTTTGGATTATGATCTTGAGTAGTTGATTCACCAAACTGTTTTAGCTTGCCCTAAACAGTCTGTTTTTCTTTTAACTATGCATTGACTTGCTGAATTAATTTTTTGTATGTTTGTATCTTTTTTCTGTTGCTTTTATGGTTTTAATTTTAAAAGCCGAATGAAGCTTAATTGATTTGATTTGATTTGAGTAGTGTCTTACTTTTTCTTTCTGTTTTTTTGCACAAACCCTTACAAAATTATATCTCCATTTCATCTTATTGGATTTTTTTGTCAAATTGGTGCCTTTTTGTTGATTATGTTTAACTCGATTTATATAAATTTGACTTGGTTATGTTTTTGACTTTTTAACTGTTTTGCTTCTTCTAAATGCTTTAAACATGTTTGTTAAGTCTGTTAAGTTCAGCCTGTCTGTTCTATACGATAGCTATTAGCAGTTGAGCTCAGGTTAAAGTATTACATTCTTTGGGCTTAACAGGTTAGTGACTTCAAGAGATGTGGTGAACTAGCATCCACCCCAATTAGTTAACTTCTTTCTTACAGATGCCCTGATATAGAGATCGGTTTGGTTGATGCCCGATAGACATTCATCACAAATTTGTTGTATTAAGATAAGAATGTTGGCAGATAAACATGTTACTAAAGATTTCAGAATTCGAGGACAGAATGCCCTCTCAAAGGGGTGTCACTTCAGCATATTGTCCCACATTTGTGTCAGATGGGGTTGTCTGCCTAAAGGTATCTCCTGTAAATAAATACACAGAGGTGACAACTCTTTCTGACCTACAGACATGTGTGCATTCCTTCTCAAGTTAAATCCATAGGAGTCAATCTGGATCAGGGCCTGTTCTCCAAGAACTTGTTTCGTTAATTAAAATCCCTATGGAATGTACTCCTGTATTTTCCAGAAAGCCTTCAAGGGGGCAAGCTGTTACAACTTTACTACAATAAACCCTTGTGCCTATGTCTTGTGAATTACTCCCTGAAGAATCTTGCAGTTCAGAGGATTCACCTGAGGAAAAGTGATTGTTTCTTCAGCCCATGACATCTCTACTGGTTGCCTGTGGCTCATAGAATCATGATAAGAGTGCCTTTTTATGGCACCTAATGCTGCTGCCTTTGTGATCACTTTTCCAGTCCATGTGCAACTTCTGCTACAACTTCAGTCTGTGTTTATTTATTCCCTTGTTCATAGGGCATGGATTGGGGTTTTTCCTTTTTTTAATCTGGGCTTCATATTTTGAAACAACCTTTCTTTGCTCTTAAGGGCTATCCGCCGCTACTTGAATTTAAGGGAATCCCCTAAACCTTTTTTGTTGTTAATATGTTATCTGTATAGACATTGTCCCATTTCATCTTCTCTGCCCAGCATTAAGATACCTCCGGGTAAATGCTGCACTTTATAAATAAATAAATAAATACACCATAATGATGTACAAGAGTTGAAGATAATTCTGTGTGTGAACTGCTAAAGTAGCTACTGAATGCATGCATGCCTGTCACAGGTGTCCAGCTGTGTAAATCCTTTTTTTCTTTTACCGTGAGGAGCAAGCAAAATCAACATCTCTCACTTTTTCCTCGTTCGTGATCAGCAACATCAAGTTGCCGATCGCGAGCGTGGAAAATATAAGTGGGGAGGTGAGGTTTCTCATTGCGAGTGGTCGCATATGCTCGCGACCACTCGCGATGAGAAACTACCAGTCTGTGTTGAGAAAGCTGCCGCTCGAGTACAAATCTACTTGAGTGGTAGAAAACGACCGATTACACTGCGCAATATGCTGCTTGCAATGACTGCACAGTGCGGACAAGCATCCGGCACTGTGCAATCAGTGCGAACAGCATTTCCCTACCGCACTACGCAGTTTGTGTAGCTACGTGTAGCGTGAGTAGTGCGAAGTGTACTTTGTGTAGCTACGCGTAGGGCTGCTACGCAAACTACACCCAGGGTTACAAATAAAGCCAATAGCAGACAATTTTGGTAAAGTGGAATTACTGTTATGATGACTTTGTCCTCCTTCCTAGTTGAGCCAAAACAGTTTTTAAGTTTCAACCATTCCAATTAAATAAAAAAGGCAATTGGATGACTTATTTAAATTGATCAATGTACCTTCATGGGCAAATTTTTCCTCACCAGCTTTACTGTATTCTGTGTGCAGTCAGCTGTACACTGAGGCTTTTCAAGCATTTTCTCTAGCTTGGTGATAGTACTTGCTTTTTGCTGTACATTTGGTGCACATGTCAAAGTTAATAATTGTGAGTCTTATGTTTACCGCAGAGTCACTTTGAGAGGATATGGATTTCGACTTCCCTAGGCTTTCACGTCCGTCCAATAGACTTTTCCTGGTTTAAAGTCCTGCCCAGATTTCCCTGACCGTTATAAACTCCATTTCATAAAGACCTTGAAACTGCTTATCGTTTTAGTCCTAGGTATATGAGTCATTCTTCATTTTGCTCCCTTTTATTGTTACTATTAAAAGTACTTGTCTTTATCAAAGGGCCTAGTTCAGAGAATGGCAGTGGATAAAGATATTATCAGCATCCCGTTGCGTTTTATAAGCAACATTTCTGGTTGAAATGTCAAGGCTCAGAATGTAGATTTATGAGACAAGAAACACTGCTGAGGGTGCCTAGCATGTAAGTGACTTGGAGGATAGCAACAGTGTGGTGACAGTGTTTATTCATTATGAGTTTATAGACATTGCAGATCCCTTTCTATGGCACACAATAACCATAGAAAATGTTAATGTATGACTTGACGCTATATATGCTTGCTAAAAATAATGAAGTAAATGTAAATAGTCGATAGGCATGGAATAGGTATATGACAGGCCAGGAAGGCATGTTTCAACACTAAGATTTTTTGCACGAAGTAAACAGTTCACCTCACGGCTAAAAAACGTAATATGATTAGGGAATTAAATAAGGCACATTTAAATAGGAATTAATAATTGCAGGTATTTTTAATCTGTATCTCTAAGCCATAAAGAACATATTGGGGTTTCTAATACGTTTGCCTCCCTGCCTAATGTGGAATCCTCCTTCTCTAACTCTTCTCTGGCACATACACGCACCACCTGCATTTTATTTGCTGTCTCATTTTTCTGTTCCACAATTTATGGCTCTCTGACTAGTTGAGGATTACCTAGAACAGTTTTAATGTTTAGATTACCACTGCTGTTTGGGGATTGTAAACAATCCTTGTTTCTACAGCTCACCACAACACATACACTTTGTATCATCTGAATTGTGTGAACCACCCGTAGTTCTGTTTCATGGTATTTCTTGATTCTGGCAAAGGTAGCCGGCCCACATTGGCGATGACATTATTTCTTATGTCTGCCTTATAACCTTCTAATCTTTTCTGAAACGTGAGAATATCTTGTCCTCATCCATCTTGGTAGTCCCCTCTCAGACAGTTTTGCATACATACATTTATGTTGCTCAATACCGCCATTCGACAAGCAAGTGCAGAGACCGCACACAGATGAAGGTGAATATATGGTATTTTTTATTTACCGCATACAAATGAACAGGACGCGTTTCCTCCAAGTGCCTTTTTCCTACCGTTGAGAAAGACGGTAAACATAGCCATACTTAAACACAATCATGACGGAAGTACTTCCGTGGGTCAATTTCATAAACAAAAGTAAAGATAGAGGATGGACACATACTCTAATTCATGGCGGTCATCTTTATATTCACTGCAAAACCAAAGGTTGCAGGAACATTGTAGTTAGGAAATAGAGTTTAAAAAACTTTGCTGAAAGAAACAAAGGTTACGGGGACTTTATAGTTAGACTCAGATTTCACTTGTACAAAACTAGTGAAATTCAGCAGTTACTGTTACCCGAGCAAAATATAACGTATGCCCTGCAATGAACTGCTTATGACCTCACATATTACATCACTCATGACATGGTCAGTTACATCACTGATGACATTGCATATTGCATCACTGAGGAAATCGCTGCTGGCATCATCCACACAATCACTCACACACCCAGTCACACCCCCATACAACCACTTATATGCCCACAGAAACAGTCACCTGCCCATTCACAGATCCAGAGCTACTAACACACCCACTCATATAGCCACTCATGTAACCACTCCTATATCCATACTGCAACTCATACATGCATTCACTCATTCATCCTTTCTGCATCAGCACACCCAGGCGGTTCACCTATCCACTTTTGCGGCATCTCACTCTAATCTGTCCTGCGGAGTCCCTCAGGGCTCGGCCCTATCCCCTCTTCTGCTCAACCTCTATATGCAACCCCTGATAGCTTCCCTCTGCAATAGCCCGGTCACCATCTTCAACTATGCTGCTGACCTTCAGCTGGTTTTCACCCTCGACTCCACCCCTGTTTCCCGTACTAACTTTCAATCCATCATGCTCTCTATTAGTGAATGGATGTACCACAGCCAGTTGAAGCTCAACCCCGATAAAACGGAGCCAGTCCTTACGGGTGGGTTTGCCAACCCCTGGAATTCTAGCTTCTGGCCTTCTTCTCTGGGTTCCCTTTCTCATCCTGACGATTCGGTGAAGTGTCTTGGCGTTATCATTTGTAAAGATCTATCAATGAAGCCTCAAATCAACGCAGTTACCTCTTCCTTCTTTTTTCATCTCCGCACAATTCGCAAGATCTGCATGTTTCTGACCAAGGAGGCTCTTATACTTGTCATCATGGCCTTGATTACTTCCCGTATCGATTATGCCAACACTCTCTATGTTGGGATCCCAGATTACCAGCTCCACCGGTTGCAGCTGGTGCAAAACCAGGCAGCGAGGCTCGTCTTTCGCCAGCCCAAACACTAACATGCAGAAGAGCCTCCACTGGCTCCCGGTGGCCAAACGCTGCATTTTTAAACTTGGGGGCACCATCTTTAAGGCTTTATCTGATCAGGGCCCGGCATTCACTGCTTCCAGAATCCTTCGCTATGCCCCCTCACATGACCTTTGCTCTGCTTCCCACAACTTGCTTACTATTCCTGAGTTCAAGCGGAAAAAACACGGTGGCCTCCGATTTTCATTTTTGGCCCCCAAGTTGTGGAACTCTTTCCCGAGCAACCTCAGACTCACTTACAGCTACGCTTCCTTCAGGAAACTCCTTAAAACGCCCTTGTTCCAACAAGCCTATGAGTAGCCACGCATCCTTCTTTTCCCCTTTCGTCCCTAGCACCATGAAACCGCCTGGTGACCGTGCACTGTACATATACTTTTAACATAACATAACATAACATACATCCATTGAATCATCCATCACTCTCCGATACAACCACTGACTTACCTTCTTACTCACCCACAGACACTCAAACACCCAGCTAAAAACCCATTCAACCACTCATAGAACCAGTCACACACACACTCACACAACCACCCACGCACCAACTCACATACCCATACATCACTCACAAACCTATACAACTCACACACCCACTCATATAACCACTCACATACCTACTTATATACCCACACACCCACTTACAACCATGCAAGCAATCACATGCCCATACAAGTACCTACACACTCACTCCCACACCCATACAAGTACTTGCACACCCATACAACCACTCACACACACAAAGCTACTCAGACACCAAGGCTCTCATACATACAGCCACTCATGTAACCACTCACACACCCATATAGCCACTCAGACACCCACTCATACACCGATAAACAGTCACACAGCCACTCAGATGACATGTGATAGAAATAGTATCACTCATTACTAGTACATCTAGTATTTTGATTTTACTTTTGGAGAGTATTAATATATATGTTTTACACTCACAAACTCTTAGAAAACACCTAAACTCACTGGATGATGTCATCAGTGATATCACTGACCACATCATGAGTGATGTAATATGTGAGATAATAAGCAATGCATTGGGGGATTAAACTACAGTTATTTCAGGTAACTACACCTGCTGATTTCATTGGTGTTGTATGAGTTAAATATTAGCCTAACTCTAACGTCCCTGAAACCTTTTTTTTCAGTGAATTTCTGAATTTTTCTACATTCTCTTTCCTAACTATAACATCCCTGTAACCTTTGATGTTTGTCAGTAAATTTCTATGTGTTTTTAAAGTTGTTTTCTAACTATAACATCCCTATAAAATTAGTTGTTTTATAAATTCTAAGGTTTTTTTTAAATTGTATTTCCTAACTGTAGCCAATAACCTCTGAAAGTGGGTGTGTGAGTGAGTGCATGAGTGTCTCAGTGGGTGTGAGAGTGTGAGTGTCTGGGAGTGGCTGCATATGTGTGCCACTGGGTGTGTGAGTGGGTGCATGAGTATCTGAGTGGGTCTGTGAGTGGGTAGATGAGTTTCAAAGTGGGCTTGAGAGTGTCTGAGTGGGTATGAGATTGTCTGAGCAGGTTTGTGAGTGCCTCCATGAGTACATGAGCCAGTCTGTATGTGAGTGTATGAGTGTCAGAGTTGGCCTGTGAGAGGGTATGTGAGTCTCTGAGTAGGCCTGTGAGTGGATGTGTGAGTCTCTGAGTGGGTTTGTAAGTCAATACCTGAATCTCTGAATAGATCTGTGAGTGTGTGTGAGAGAGTATAAGTGGGTCTATAAGTGGGTGCATTAGTGTCTGAGTAAATATGTGAGTGCGTGCATGTGTCTGAGTTGGTGCCTGAATTTCTGAATGGGTCTGTGAATGGCTGTGAGAGTGTCTGATTGGTTCTGTGAGTGTGTGCATGAGTGCCTGAGAGGGTTTGTGAGTGGGTATGAGTGTGTCTGAGTACATCTGTAGGTGGGTGCCTGAGTGTCTGAGTGGGTCTATGAGTGCATGTGAGAGTATCTGACTATGTTTGTGAGTGGGTTATGTGTGGGGCTGTGAGGGAGTGTGTGATTGTCTGAGTAAGTGTGTGGGTGGGTGTTAAAGTGTCTATGTGAGACTGAGGATGGGTGTCTCAATCTATATCTTTTCTTAATTGTTATTCACGAACCTGTTGCAACTTGTGTTCGAGTATTCATTGTGACGTTGCACAGAGCCACACTGACAGTCGTGACGAATTTCCAAATATAGCATGTGGAAAAAACTGTTTTTCAACATATTAAGGGTCCCTCAAAGACCCCTGTATCCCAGCCATGCGGTCAGGGAACATCCAACTTGACCCCTTATCCCAGTTTCCACCATTTCATTTAAGCCCCTGGTACTGTTCCAATAGTCTAAAATGGTGATCACAATTGCTCAAGTTGTAGCCAGCCAATCACTAGATTTCCATTGGCACAATGTGCCAATTGTAGCAAAAGAGTTGCAAATTAATCACGAACATAGATATGCAAATTTCAATTTTTTTCAATTTTTCACAAGCTACTGAGCGTATTTATACCAAATAACTGAAAGTGTAATTTGACAACCAAAAGCTACCTTTCTGCTGAATTCGGTGTAATTGTGTCCAGCAGTTGGGCTGTAGTTATGTTCAAAGCCCCTGGGTAATTAACATTAGAAAGACACTTTTTATGACTCTCCCTTTTTCTTAGCCCCAACTTAATGGATGACCGCCAAACTCGCCATGCACAACAGGAATTACAGGCAAACTTTTTTGGGAATGTTTTGTGAGGATTCATCAAACGATGCCAGAGTTATAGGCAAGCCAAAAAACACTTTTCCTATGGAAACATGGTCCTAACAATAACTACCTACTGGCAATCGTTAGTAGGTAATATATATATATGTACATATGTATATATATGTATGTGTGTGTGTGTGTGTATATATATATATGTTTCAAGTTTTTATCCAATTCACCTATTTCAAGTCCTCAAGCAAATGGCAAGCTGAAATAGCTGGAACCGGCTTCATACCTTACGTGTTCCAGATGATTGCATACTTGTTCACATGCAGCCAGTCAACAAATACAGGATCACGCTTCAAACCACCACATTTATTTAAATTAGATTATCACCTTAATTACGTCATGTGAATTGTATGGAATTCTGGAGAATGTAGTTTGAGCATAAAGAAACATTGAAACTCTAGTTGGTGTCACCAGTAGGTGGTTATAGTTAGGACCAAAGCTTCCATTGGAAAAGCGTATTTTGTTTTACCAATAACTTTGGCCCCGCTTGACGAATCTCCACAAATTTTTCACAAAACTTCCTCTAAGTGGGTCAGCTGAAGTGTTGAAAGTGTGATCCATCAAGCGGGGCCAAGAAAAAAAGGGGGCCTAAAACACATTTTTCATATTTTAAATCTAGGGGGATATTTCATTTTTTGAACACGACTACAGCCCAAACTGCTGAACGGAATTCCTACAAATTTTGCATAAAGCTAGATTTTGGTCCAGAAAGCATGCTTTTTGTGATTTGGTGAGAATCTGTTTGGTAGTTTCAGGGAAATGACAGTTAAAAACAAATAGATATCTGGAGATGTGAATCCTTGCAGTGGGCTTGCGGATCCTACTAAAATTTGATTGGCTCCCAAAACTTAATCCAGGAAGTGTTGGCAGCCATCTTGAGAGTCACCTTGAAGCTGAGCCCCAGAAAAAAGTTAAATATAAAGAAAAGGGGGCTGGTTGAAATACCCAGACCCCCCTACCCCCAGATATGGTGGGGTGTTCAACAGGTATCCTGCCACATTTTATAAGCATTTTAAAAAAAAATTGCAGCAGACTTGCAGGTGGAATAATGAATCCATAGCAATTTTTTTAAAGACGTGCAAGCTCCTGCACAGCTTTTTTTAAAGCACATGGGTGAGCCAAATCCTGGGGGCATGATGGAGGAGGATCATGAGGCCTCTCTGTTGGGCTTGGGCAATACATACTCAAAATACTGGGGGCTGCTCGGCTTAGGGCAAAAATATGCAAAGTGGAGGAATGTTTGTAGAGTAGTGGAGAAAGGGGGTGTGGCCTCTGACCACCTCTCTGCAATCCAGCTTTGTGGGTTTATTTGGAGGTAACAAGAGGGCTACTAGTGCGCCAGAAGACGCATTTGCAGAGTGTTGGAGAAAGGGGTGTGGCCTCTGACAACTTCTGAAGAATCCCACTGTTTGGGGCTTACTGGAGGTAACAGAAGGGGTAGTTGGCCCCCAAGGACCCTCAATAGCCAAGGGGACTTCATCCGGCTACTAATAGTGCACCAGCAAGAGTGTTTGCAGAATTGGAGAGGAAGGGGTTGTGGCCACCTTCCAGGTCTCACCAATCTTGCTATGTGGGACTTATGGAGGCAACAGGAGGGGTAATTGGCCCCCCAGGAGGTCCTTGGGAGACAACTACCCCTGTTACCTCCAGCAAGTCCCACACCGCTGGATTGCTAAGAGGTCTTCAGATGCCATTCCCCCTTTCTCAACTTCTCTGCAAATGCACCTCCTGGCGCACAACTGATTGGGGGATTAAGTGCACTTGACTCCTGAGGGACCTTGGGGGTCAAGAAGCTTTCCTCGTACCTCCTGTAATTCCTACATAACGGGATTCCTGAGAGCTGGTGAGAGGCCCAGCCCCTTTCTCTACCACTCTGTAAACATGACTACATGACTACATGACTACATGAAACATTGAAATTCACTGGAAAAACCAAATGTTACTGGGACGTTATAGTTAGAAATTAGTATTTAAAAAAACTTTAAAAATTGAATGAAAAAACTAAAGTTACAGGGATGTTATAGTTAGGAAATGGAATTTAAAAAACCTTTGAAACTCACTGCAAAAACCTAAGGTGATGTCTTTTGAGATGTCATCAGTGATGTCACTGACCATGTCATGAGTGATGTAATATGTGACATCATCACTTGTGCATTGCTCTGGTTTTATATGAGTCAAATGTTCATTTAACTATAACGTTCCTGAGACCTATTGTTTTTTTAGTGAATTTCAAAGGTTTTTTATGTTAATTTCATATTTTAATGTTTGTAAAACATATATTTTTTTATTATATTTTTTAATATTTTGGAACTCTATTATACTTCTTTTTTTTTACTTTAAAAATTATGTAATGTTTTATATCTTCCCCAAAAAATATGTTTCTCTTTTTTTGGGGCGGGAGAAATCTGCACTCCCTTACCAGTAGCCTACCAAGCTCCATCACCACGCAAATCCAATCCACCATATTGCTAAACTCGTAAATGATGCGCATTTCGTATCCAACGGGTTTGTGACACTGCGTCCCATGTAACATCATATACACATGAAGTTGCCCCAGCTGCTACTTTGGTATCCGATGGGTACCCAGGACCAAGCCACGCGTTATGTCATGTACGTATGGGGTCGCGCCCGCTGCGTATGCGACAAGTGCCTGCCGCCAGGCACTGTGTTACATCACAGACGTTTGGTGTCGCGCCGGGTACGCCATTTCCTCTTTTTGTGTCTCAAAAGTATATCTAAATAACTTTAAACAGTATATGATAGCAAGCGATAATCTCAAATATTTTAAACATTTATATATTTCTAACTGTAATAAACTTATATTATGATAAATATATTTTCTCAAAATCGCGTCGGGTGCGGCCTCCTTGCACGCTCGGTTCGCGATTGCCATGAGATCTTAACAAAAGCATTTGATTGCTTCATACCATTTCCCATTGTAACAGTTGGACGACCCCTCCCATTTCAGTCATTCTCTCTACAGCGTTTGATGAAAGACACCTCTTCAACTTAAACAGCTTTTTTGAAAAGTTTTTGATGTATACACATATCTTATACTACACACAACATGCAACGATCATCTTGATCAATATTCGTGACCTGTACATTAGCCTTCCACATGTGATGCCATGCATCTTTAACGTTACATCAAAAAACAAATGTGTGTTACATAATGCCCCTGGTGTGTGTGTGTGAACATTATTGTGCTGCCTTTCGGCCTGGGTATTGGTGGCTCTAAGAAGTATCATCAGCCACGGGCAGAGTGCACTTCCTAGATCACATGTGACAAACAGTAAACAGTAATGTGTAGATTTGTAATGCTGTACGCTCAATATAGTAGTGTGTTATATGTGACACTTTCAGATTCACGTTTGACATACATTGCTTGACTGTAATGAGCGTTATCACTGTGTATGATGTAGCCTCACTGCTGATCCTACCTCCATACGAGCACATTCACATGTGTACGCTTCGAGATAGTAACATTTTCAATAATACCGCACACCATTGACATGCATGTCTGCGCATATCCACAACCTTGACTACGAAATGTGATGTTCGCCATTCAATCTTTTCGAACAGCATCTCATTAGCGATAGTTGCCGCCCTCCCGATACATGCTATATTAATGTAAATTGCGCATTCTGCAACGTCAAAACTGCAAAAGAAACACACATAAGTACACTTCCTGGCCAGGCAGGAACTGAACTACACCCAGATCCCCAGAACAATTATTCACATCCCTGAGCTGGCCTGGCGAACGCAAGCCCAGCCCACTTTGCGTACGAATAAATAGGATAACAACAACACCACATGTCGCAGTTCTTCCACCCTGCCTCAGGTGATATAGCCGCATCCACCTCGCATATCACTATGCGCAATAAAAAAAAGGGATCCATGAGGTGTACACCATCCTGCCAATCGTGGTGAATTGTGAACACTGCTGCCCGTAGTGTTTGCTCACACAACAATAACAGCAGGTGAGCAGTGGGGCCTGGGTGCACAGCAACTCCAATTGAGCGCGGTGCTGCGGGAGGGGTGGGCTGCATCAGGTGCGAACAAGCAAAGTTGCCCTGCGTAATGATGTGATCTCTGACCTCATTCAGTTACATCTCTGTCTCATTTTAAAGACCTGCTGGACCATACTGTACTGTGAGCCAGCGGGCAGCGCTGCCCTACAGACACATGTTGAGCACAGTGCTGTGGGATAGGTGGGCTGCATCAGCGTGGGTGCACAGGTGCAAAAAAGCGATGCTGCCGTGCATAATGATGTGATCTCTGACCTGATTCAGTCTCATCTCTGTCTCATTTTAAGGACCTGCTGGACTGTACTGTAGGCCTGAGCCAGCGGGCCGCGCTGCACTACAGACACTTGGCAATGGCTTTTAGGGCACTGTAGTGAGCTCATTACTAAGTGTACATGCACACAGGCTTCCGCCACTGCATTACACGTGCACATTATGCTTCTAGCATGCGCTCTGTTCCTTTGTATGTAAGCGTTAGCATAACGTATTTCATATTTAACCTTGTGGATTCTCATGGACACCAACTGCTTTTTGAACCATGATTACCCCTAACAGTTGGTAGTTCGTACTTCAAAAACAAAGGATGCACTCAACTGGTGTTTTCTATTAACCTTGAAATAAACCTTCATTTACCTCCCAACATTACCACTGTTTAATTATTTTTCCCTTTTCAGACACTGAAATGATTTAGCCAAAATGGGCGGAGCGGGTGCTCACCCCATCATGATGCCCTCTGCATTCTGATGCCTTCCATCATGGTATCAAGACACAGTCCCCGACCGGAGACCTGCTCTCCCACCCTACAAAGGTATCCCAGAGTCGGAGCTTGCACGGCATGTCATTGGACACACCAGTAATGTCAGGTGAGCAGTAAAGCGTCGGTGCGCAGGACTTACAATTGAGCACAGTGCGGGGGAAGGTGCTGGGGTGCAGCACCCTGGGTGCACAGGTGCAGACAAGCGATGTTCCCGTAGCTAATAATGTAATCTCTGGCCTCATTCATATGTTTCATTTTAAGGATTTGCTGGACCACACTCTTTCTCGCGGACCCCAGCGTCCTAGACAAACGGTTGACAGGACGTAAACATTGAGGGCTGGGTGCAGTAGGCCGACGCTCTGTCTCCTCTTCCCTCTCTTCTTTTGACTCACCCTCCCCTTCTCCATTCCACCCACTCCCTCTCCCTCATATTCTCACTATCTTCCTTTCATTCGGACTACTTTTCTTTTCCTCTTCCACATGGCACACATACTTATGTTTCATTTTTGTCTTTCAGGTTTTGTACGCTGCTTCTGGACGAGTCCCACCCAAGTATTTCATGTTATACTTTTGCTTGTTCTAATAAACTTGTGTTTCCATTTATTTGTGTTGTTTTAATAAATGTTATTTTTTTCCAATAAATAAGTGAGCGTATACGTCTTCTTTTTCTGACAACACTTGTCTGTAGTTTATTGTGAAAATCGTCTGCTTATAGGAGGTTATGAAGGAAAACATTTGTAATTTTGCGGTGCACCTACCAAATATAAACCAACAGACTATTACATAAATGAAGCCTGCGTAATTCTACAACTGCAAGGGTTCTATGCTTGTATTATATTATAACACCATGAGTACTGCCCGTGTGATTACAGAATCAATAAGGCATCGCCTAGGACCACAGAGGCTTCAGGGACTGGTGAGGCCCACCCTGCATTTTTAAGTAAAGCCCCGGAGGGTGGCGATCCCTGGACTTCAGTTGGCCTCGAAGGCCCCAGAACAATTAGTAAACAATACCCGGGAAGCTGGAGATCCCCTAGGCAGCGAAAGGTCTCTGTGCCCTTCCGGGCCTAATTTACATGTGACATTAAAATCCCCAGTCCTACAGAGACCCCGCAATATAATAACAGGATTAGTCACAGAACATTACCCACCAGGAGCCTCATTTAAATCAACGAGTGAGATCCCGGTTTTTTTCTCCATTTTTACCATCCAGATCTGCTCTATTAAAGTGATACAAAGTTTTCCTCCCCTCGCTTCAACTAGTCAAACAAGAATTTGCTATCACAGAGTGGAAGAGATGCACCCGCCCTCTAATAGCAAACATAAATGTCCTGTGGATGCACACCCCGGGACATTGTATGAGCTGCGCCTGGGAGGTCATGCTCCCTAGGACCACGATGCATTGGTTAGTATAAACGCATACTAACACTACTAGCGACCAGAGTGTAGTGAAGAGGCAGAGGAAGCGCAAAATCTAAAAATATAAATCCTACCAGAGGTCGGATGACATAGTTCAATGAGCCGACGACCCTGGAATGAGTAGAAACAGCTACACAAAGAAAACAGGTCTTCACAACACAAACAACTTGAGTGTTGCCTTCTTTTTACCTCCTCCCGCTCGTCACCAAATATATGTAGTGAAGAGGCAGACAGCAGTGGATCCGATAAAAAGATTTATTGCAGGAAAACAAGACACCTTAAACACCCACCAACAGGAGCAGACAGCAAGGCAACCGTCTTCTCAAGCACCGTGTACAAACTACCCAAGGTTCACCTCATGACAGCCTTACATACGAACATGACATACTTACATTCTACTAGCATTACATACTTACATTCTACTATGTCTTACATTGGAATACTACACAGAGCACATGAGCTCATGGTTTCATCCAGGAGTCTTCAGACCTGTAGGGGTGAGTTCTTTGCTTCCCACTCCCTGTATTATATAAACACAAACGAACACTACTTCCACAGGTATACTACAGCGCCCAGAGCACATCACTTTACAGTAATGAGCTCCAGATTTAGGTTCATGGTTTAATCCCAGAGTCTTCAGATCAGTAGGAGAAAGTAGTTTGCTACCCACTCCCTATATACTATAAACACATACTAACACTACTTACACAGTTATACTACAGCCGCTAGTATCCTACAGCGCCCAGAGCCCTTCACTTTACAGCAATCCACTCAGTTTCATCCCCTAGTCTTCACACTGGTAGGCATGAGTACTTGGCTTCCGGTATAGTATAAACACACAGTAGCGGTCAGTAGTTCACTTCCCAATCCCTGTGCGGTATAAACGCCTACTAACACTGCTTTCACATGTATACTACAGCGCCCAGAGCCCACCTCTTTACAGTAATAACCTTTGTTTGATCCCCAAGTCTTCACCGGATAGGCGTGAGTACTTTGCTTCCCGCTTCCGGTATAGTATAAATGCACAATAGTGGTCAGTAGTTCGCTTACCACTCCCTGTATGGTATAAACGCCTACTAACACTACTTGTACACATATGCTATAAAAACCAGAGCACATCACTTTACAGCAATGAGCTCACGGTTTAGGCTCTCCGTTTCATACCTGAGTGTAGCAGCATATCATCTCATCACCATGTCACACTGAGCAACACTGCACTTTCAGACCGGTAGGAGTGACTACTTCACTTCACACCCCCCCACAGAGGTTGCAGTGCTCCTATCCTCCTGTTTTATACTCTTTTCGCCCTTTTTTACCCTTACTCGCTTCAACAGAATCACATAATGGCGGCCAACACTTCCTAGTTGCAACCGCTCGCAACCAATAAGCAGCAAGCTCGTGCTTGTAACGCCTCAGTCAATCAGATGGCAGACCTACCAAATATCGATATCTGTAAATTTCGATATTTCTCAAAAACTACTGAACGGATTTACACCAAATAAACAAAAGCGTGCTTTCTAGACCAAGACTCTCCTCCCTGCCACATTTGGGGTAATTCCGTTCACCCGTTCAACCTGAAACCTTGTCTAAAGTTTCCTATGGAAATTAACATGGAGAAAACACGTTTTGGGACCCCCCTTTTATCTCGGACCCCCCTTGACCAATCACCCCCAAAATTTCAACATAGGAGCTGTTAGACCTGCCATCATTGGCTTGAGTCTCTCCTCCATTTTTTCTGTTTGCCTCCACTGTTTTTCGATGTTTTGCTGGTATATGCTTTGGGCGCTGTGCCACGGCTGATCCGTGCCACAGCGCAAGTGCTCCCTATGTTAAATTGATGTATCTAGTGTATCCATGTTTGGCTTATTTGATTTACTGTCAGTCCCTAGTCTAGTGCACCCGGAGTGCCGGGGCTTGTAAATACAAATGCCGCTCGTGGGCTTGCAGCACGCGTTGTGCCACCCACAGGAGCGGCCTCGTAAAAGAATGTCTACGGGTCGGTCATTGCGAGACCCCCGTGCAGTCTGGTACTGTCACGCCGGCTGCGCAAGTATACCTACTTGCCAGCCCCCCGAACCTTCCCTTGGCTTCATGTTAGTCACCCCTATGGTAGGCCCGCGGGCAGGGTGCATTGGAAGTCTAAGGTAGGACACGCCTGACCAAGTTGGCATGTCCTGATAGTGAATTACCGCCATCTTCGTTCTTCACTATTGCAAGGTAGCCTGCTCTCCATTAGTTAGAATGGGCCGCCGGGATTATTAATGCTATGATCCTAGCTGGCTCGGGGAGCATGGTGCAATTTCGAGTTTGGTATCCCTGAACTCGGGGTTTAATTACGCATCCGTTGGTGTGGATGGTGTTTGGACTCTGGGTTCGAAAATAGCACTTTTAGAAAGTGTCTATTTTCTTGTATAACCATATCTGGTTTCTGCTGGTCCTGCGTGTGTGTGACAGGAGCTGGGTGGCTCCACAGGTCTGGATGAGTCAGTGTGGGATGAGTGGGACATTTACGTTGAGAGTAGGGGGAGAGTAGTTGTCGATAGCCTGCCTTGCCTGATACAATGCTGGCTCCACCTCCTGCCAAGCGGCTGATGGCTCTGTGCCTGTCATGGACGATCCTAGCCCCACCTCCTTCCAGGAGGCCGATAGCTCTGCTCCTGCCAGTGTCAATGCTGGCTCCACCTCCTGCTGGGCGTCTGAGGACCCAGCCCTGCTCAGTGAATAGGCCAGGTGCTTCTGCCTGGCTCCGCCCCCAACAGACCCAGGATGTATCCCCGGCATGGACAAAGGGATCAAAGCCGGAAAGGGGTATAAGAGAAGGACCCCTGAACCAAGAAATTAAATCACTTCTGACAAGGAACCCTGTAACCAAGGACAAGAGGCCTGCTGATCTAAGGACTGCCTACCCCTTCTGCCAGTGTGCTGTTGTTGGGGGAATCCTGCAGTGCTTCTTTATTTTCGCCAAGGAACCAGTAGAGAGGAACTGTGTGTGTACTCTCACGCTTGCTAAGAAAATCTCCAAGGACTGGAAGAGTGCCAGTCTCCTGCCGAAGTCACAGGGCTAAAGGACTTCATCTGCTAAAGTGCTCTTTGCTGGAAGCGTGCATCCAGCACCTCTGAAAGGACCAGCAATCACGACGGCTGGACGCCGGGACCGACCGACGCCAGCAGCAACGCCAGTGAGTGGGAGTACGGCTCTAGATCCAGAGGACCTCGTGTCTGCACCGCTGCTGATCGCATCACCTGTGTGCCCCCTCGACGCCGTGAGCGCTGCTCACTCTGTGCAACCGCATCATCGACGACGCCTGCTGAGGCCTGATCGACACCGAAGATGCGACGCCGGATTGCTCGACGCCGCTGATCATCGTGTGCTTCATTTTCCTAAAGGTACTGTGTTGTTGGGGGTCCGTGTGACTCCGGGCTCGACGTAGCGCTCCTCGCGGTCGACGCCGAACCTTTGGATTAACTTTGCCTCGACGTCGTGTAGCCCCCGTGTGGGTTACCCTGTTGCTAAGAACTGTATTGCCAAGAAGAAGATTTGCTTTGATACTAAAGACTTTTGTGCTAAAGAAGAAACTACCTTTGAACTATCCCTTTTTCCTTCCCAACATATGTATTCCGATTGTGTACAGTTTTGTCGTTATCTGGTCTTGTGCTAAGCCTTATATAAAAATACTTATTTTTATAATACTACTGTGTCGTGTCCATTTGTAGTGTATTCACTTTATTACTGTATGTGGTCATAAATGCTTAACACACAGCCTCTGAGATAAGCCTGTTCTGCTCTGCCAAGCTACCAAGGGGGTGAGCAGGGGTTATCGAAGGGTGTGATCCCCTTGCCCTGACTAGAAAAGAAGTGTCCCTATTTGTCAAAAGTGTATACCTCTGCCAACTAGAGACAGCCGGTTCTAACATTGGATGCAGCGGTGAGGATTTGGACCTTGCATTTATGACCCATGTACAGTGACTAGTGTGCGCTACATAGTGAAAGCAGACCATAACGCAGACACAATCTAATTGGGTAGGATCCTATTTTTTTGTTCTCCGCTTTTCTGAAACTTGATTTTTTGAACACTGCCAGTTTTGACCATGAGTGACAACGGAGTCACTACCCCTGTCGTTGTTGTGGAGGAGTTTGAGAGGAATAAGCTTAAGAAATACAAGAAGGATGAGCTGAAACACTTTTGCGACCAGTTTAAAGTTCCTACCACAGGCCTCTTGAGAAAAGATGATTTTCGTAAAGCCTTACAGGCCTGGTGGGAGTCCAGAGATCCCTCTGATGTGGTGGTGGTACCCACAGAGGAAGGGGATGAGGAGGCACCAGTGAATGGGCCTGTGTCCTCTCCCGGTAGCAGTGTTTCCTCCAAAGTTCTTTCCCCTGAAGAAAGAGAAGAAAGGGCGAAAGAGCGAGCTTACAACATGGAAATGGCAAGGCTAAAGATAAATGGGCAGTTGGAGTTAGAAAATGCAAGAGGTAGAAGAGAAGCTGATTTGGAGATCAAAAAGTTAGAGTTTGAACGAGAGAAGTTAGCTTTGGATCGTGAAGCCAGGTTGAGGGAGCTGGATGTCCAAGCTAAAAAGTTAGAGTTGAATCCCTCTGGTGGCAGCATTCCATCTGAGCCTGCAGAAAGTAAGTTCTACTTTCCGAAAGATGTGATCAAAGATTACAATAGGAATGAAGATATTGGTCAATGGTTTAAAGCATATGAGTTAGCATTGTTGGCCCACCAGGTCCCTGAGAAGAATTGGGGAGCGGGGTTGTGGGGTCGCTTGTGAATGAGGGAAGAGATACCCTGTTAGACATGCCTGTTGCGGATAGGATGTCGTATGCTCATATGAAAGATGCTTTAATGTTGCGGTATGGCCTTACCCCCGAGAAGTAGAGACAAGCTTTTAGAGAATGTAAGAAGTTGCCTGGTATGACGTGGGTTGAATATGTGTCTTATTTTTGCAGAGCCATGAATGGTTGGGTAAAGGGCAGCAAAGTGGAAAGTTATGAAGCTCTTTATGATTTGTTTGCTTGGGAGCACTTGTCTAATAACTGTTTTCCAGAGCTGCACCAGCACCTGATTGATAGCAAGATATCTAACCCTAGAAAACTTGCTGAGGAGGCGGACCGCTGGGTCAGTACCAGGGTCCACAAGGGTCCAGTGGGAGACTCAGCCAAAGGTGGGCAGGGTCCCCAGCAGAAGAGTGGGGGGGAAAAGGGTAAACAGAAGGAGTCTCAGAAAGGGCCCCAAAGTAATCCCCAAGGGAACCAAGGGAAAGGTTCCCAGCCTCCCCCTGAGAAGAAGCCTGGGGCCCCGACGGGTAAACCTGTTCATAGGGGCCCCCTAACCTGCTACGGTTGTGGGCAGGTGGGACACCGGTTTTACGACCCCCAGTGTCCCAAGAAGGATTCGAATGCACCACCGCGTGCACCCCCCCGTCAGTTGGCGAGCGTAGCCTTGGGAGGGGAGGAGATGGTTGTCCATGGTGGGAGGGATCCCGCAGAGATGTCCCTGGTCTCGCTAGGAGACATGCAAATGGTCCCTCCACCCCCTCTGCCTAGTAACACTAGTAAATATAGGCAGTGGGTGACCATTAATGGCCATAGAGTGGAAGCTCTCAGAGACACCGGAGCGAGTGTGACAGCTGTCAAGTGTCACTTAGTGTCCAGAGAGCAGGTGGTTCCCCACGCATTCTACCCTGTGATAGCTGCCGACAACTCCCAGAAAGAGTGCGAGGTAGCTCAGGTTTCCTTTGAATGGGGGGGAGTTTCAGGTACTCTTCAGGTTGCTGTGAGGCCCGCCATGCCTGTCGATTGCCTCCTGGGCAATGATTTAGAAGACTCCCCTTGGGCTAAGGTGGAGAGAGCGGCGCACTTGAAAATGTTGGGTGTGCCAGAGTGGGTGTGCGCAACCACTCGATCCATGACAGCGAGTAAGGGTGTTGATGGGGTCCCGGAGCCTGAAAGTACGGCCCAGGACCCAGCTGTGAAGAGAAGAGGCAGGAGGCGCGGGAAACCGGCCCCCGTAGTTCCCGTGGTCCAGAAGGAGGTAGACTCTGAGGGGGATGCCCTGGAGCCCACAGGGGAACAAATTGCCGAACTGGGAGACCTGCCCGAGCTGACCCACTGGCAGCAGGATGGTGGTTCCTCCAGGGAGGAATTCTGTGCGGAGCAGAAAGTGTGCCCTTCTCTCGTGGGCATGAGGCAGCAGGCCTCAGCCCAATCCTCAGGTGATCAGTCAGGGTCACATTTTGTGTACTGGGAGAACGACCTCCTGTATAGCGAGCCTAAGGCTGCTGAGCCTGGGTCAGCCCGTGTGCTGGTGGTACCCCAGCGCTTCAGAGCCTTCCTTCTGGGGTTGGCTTATGACGTTCCGTTAGCTGGACATCTGGGGCAGGACAAGACCTATGACAGGCTTGTCACCCATTTTTATTGGCCTCAGATGCGTAGAGATGTAGACATCCATTGCAAGACTTGTCGCACTTGCCAGGCAAGTGGGAAAAGCGGGAGGAAGCAGAAGGCTCCCCTCCAACCTTTTCCGGTGGTCAGCACCCCCTTTGACCGGGTGGGTATTGACATTGTTGGGCCCCTGGACCCCAAGACAGCCCTGGGCAACAGGTTCATCCTGGTCTTGGTGGACCATGCCACAAGGTACCGGCAGCCATCCCTCTCGGAACAGTGACGGCCCCCGTGGTGGGACGGGCACTGATGGGTGTTTTCTCCCGGATGGGGTTCCCCAGAGAGGTGGTGTCAGACCGAGGCACCAACTTCATTTCGAACTATATGAAGTCTCTGTGGAAGGAGTGTGGGGTAACCTACAAGTTCACCACTCCTTACCACCCTCAAGGAAACGGGCTGGTTGAGAGATTCAACCGGACCCTGAAAGGCATGATTATGGGTCTTGAAGAACCAATGAGGCGGAAATGGGACGTCCTCTTGCCATGCCTGTTGTTTGCTTACCGTGAGGTGCCGCAGAAGGCTCTAGGGTTCAGCCCCTTTGAGCTCTTATACGGTCACCCGGTAAGAGGACCTTTGAGTCTGGTCAAGGAAGGCTGGGAGCAATCTCCCAGGAAACCTCCCCAGGATGTATACAGCTACATGCTGGCCTTTCGGAACCAGACTCGGCGCTTCAGAGAACTTGCTCAGGCAAATCTGGAGGCCAGCCAGGAGGAGATGAAGCGTTGGTACGACCGGAATGCCACTCTGGTAGAGCTTCAGCCTGGTCAGGAAGTGTGGGTCATGTCCCCTGTGGAACCTTGTGCGCTCAAGGACAGGTGGACTGGACCGTTCAAGGTTGTGGAGAAGAAGAGCGATGTCACCTACCTGGTGGACTTGAAATCTCCCAGGAACCCCTTGCGGGTCCTGCATGTCAACCGTTTGAAGCCCCACTTAGAAAGGTCCGAAGTGGGCATGCTCCTAGCTACAGATGATGGAACGGAGGAGGAGAGTGAGCCTCTTCCTGACCTCCTGTGTGCTAAAGAGCAAGATGGGTCGGTGGATGGTGTGGTCCTCTCTGACACACTGACCCTTGAGCAGAAACAGGATTGTCGCCAACTGTTGGGGCAATTCCCGGATCTGTTTTCCTTGGTTCCGGGTGTAACTCATTGGTGTGTCCATGACGTTGACACCGGAGACAGCCCTCCTGTGAAGCACAAGGCTTACAGGGTGACTGACAAGGTCAGAGCGTACATTAAGGAGGAGGTCTCCAAAATGTTCGCGTTAGGGTTGATTGAGTCCTCTAGCAGTCCTTTAGCCAGCCCAGTGGTCTTGGTCCCGAAGGCTGCAGCGCCTGGTGCTTCACCAGAACTCCGGTTCTGCGTGGACTACCGAGGGCTCAATTCGGTCACGAAGACTGACGCGCACCCCATCCCCAGAGCTGATGAGCTCATCGATCGGTTGGGGGCTGCCCGGTACCTTAGTACGTTTGATTTAACGTCTGGGTACTGGCAGATCGCCTTGACTGATGGGGCAAAGGAGAGGTCAGCATTCTCCACACCAGATGGGCTATACCAGTTCCGGGTGATGCCCTTTGGGATGAAGAATGCTCCTGCCACCTTCCAGAGGTTGGTCAACCAGGTCTTGGCTGGACTGGAGGATTTCAGTGCCGCCTACCTGGACGACATCGCAGTGTTCAGCGCCAGCTGGGAGGAACCCTTGCGCCACCTCCAGGAAGTGTTGTTGGCCCTGCGCGGAGCAGGCCTCACAATCAAAGCCAGTAAGTGCCAGATTGGGCAGCTTTCGGTGGTGTACTTGGGGCACCAAGTAGGGAGCGGCAAGGTTGCCCCCCTGCAACCCAAGATTGATACCATCCTGGCTTGGGCGCCGCCCTAAACCCAAACTCAGATGAGAGCCTTCTTAGGACTCACGGGTTATTACAGGAGGTTTGTCAAGGATTATGGTAACATTGTGCACCCCTTGACTTCGCTGACTTCCAGGAAGCAGCCACGAAATGTGATCTGGACTGATGCCTGTCAAACGGCCTTTGACACCCTGAAAACTGCAATGTGCACAGCACCTATACTCCAGGCACCCGACTTTTCGAAAGAATTCATTGTTCAGACGGACGCTTCAGAGCATGGCGTGGGGGCTGTTCTAGCTCAGGTGAATGAAGAGGGCCGAGACTTGCCTGTAGCCTTCATCAGTAGGAGGTTACTTCCTAGGGAAACGAGGTGGAGTGCGATAGAGAGAGAAGCATTTGCTGTGGTCTGGGCGCTGAAGAAGCTAAGACCCTACCTGTTTGGGACTCACTTCCGGGTTCAGACAGACCACAGGCCCCTCAGATGGTTGATGCAGATGAGGGGTGAGAATCCGAAACTGTTGAGGTGGTCCATTTCTCTACAGGGGATGGACTTTACGGTGGAACACCGCCCTGGTACAGATCACGCCAATGCTGATGGTCTGTCCAGATTTTTCCGCCTTAGTGAAGAGGACTCCCTAGGTCAAGGGTAGTTCTCCCCACATTTCAGCTGGAGGGGACATGTGTTAGACCTGACATCATTGGCTTGAGTCTCTCCTCCATTTTTTCTGTTTGCCTCCACTGTTTTTCGATGTTTTGCTGGTATATGCTTTGGGCGCTGTGCCACGGCTGATCCGTGCCACAGCGCAAGTGCTCCCTATGTTAAATTGATGTATCTAGTGTATCCATGTTTGGCTTATTTGATTTACTGTCAGTCCCTAGTCTAGTGCACCCGGAGTGCCGGGGCTTGTAAATACAAATGCCGCTCGTGGGCTTGCAGCACGTGTTGTGCCACCCACAGGAGCGGCCTCGTAAAAGAATGTCTACGGGTCGGTCATTGCGAGACCCCCGTGCAGTCTGGTACTGTCACGCCGGCTGCGCAAGTATACCTACTTGCCAGCCCCCCGAACCTTCCCTTGGCTTCATGTTAGTCACCCCTATGGTAGGCCCGCGGGCAGGGTGCATTGGAAGTCTAAGGTAGGACACGCCTGACCAAGTTGGCATGTCCTGATAGTGAATTACCGCCATCTTCGTTCTTCACTATTGCAAGGTAGCCTGCTCTCCATTAGTTAGAATGGGCCGCCGGGATTATTAATGCTATGATCCTAGCTGGCTTGGGGAGCATGGTGCAATGTCGAGTTTGGTATCCCTGAACTCGGGGTTTAATTACGCATCCGTTGGTGTGGATGGTTTTTGGACTCTGGGTTCGAAAATAGCACTTTTAGAAAGTGTCTATTTTCTTGTCTAACCATATCTGGTTTCTGCTGGTCTTGCGTGTGTGTGACAGGAGCTGGGTGGCTCCACAGGTCTGGATGAGTCAGTGTGGGATGAGTGGGACATTTACGTTGAGAGTAGGGGGAGAGTAGTTGTCGATAGCCTGCCTTGCCTGATACAATGCTGGCTCCACCTCCTGCCAAGCGGCTGATGGCTCTGTGCCTGCCATGGACGATCCTAGCCCCACCTCCTGCCAGGAGGCCGATAGCTCTGCTCTGCCAGTGTCAATGCTGGCTCCACCTCCTGCTGGGCGTCTGAGGACCCAGCCCTGCTCAGTGAATAGGCCAGGTGCTTCTGCCTGGCTCCGCCCCCAACAGACCCAGGATGTTGGGAAATCCCTGGCATGGACAAAGGGATCAAAGCCGGAAAGGGGTATAAGAGAAGGACCCCTGAACCAAGAATTTAGATCACTTCTGACAAGGAACCCTGTAACCAAGGACAAGAGGCCTGCTGATCTAAGGACTGCCTACCCCTTCTGCCAGTGTGCTGTTGTTGGGGGAATCCTGCAGTGCTTCTTTATTTTCGCCAAGGAACCAGGAGAGAGGAACTGTGTGTGTACTCTCACGCTTGCTAAGAAAATCTCCAAGGACTGGAAGAGTGCCAGTCTCCTGCCGAAGTCACAGGGCTAAAGGACTTCATCTGCTAAAGTGCTCTTTGCTGGAAGCGTGCATCCAGCACCTCTGAAAGGACCAGCAATCACGACGGCCGGACGCCGGGCCCGACCGACGCCAGCAGCAATGCCAGTGAGTGGGAGTACGGCTCTAGCTCCAGAGGACCTCGTGTCTGCACCGCTGCTGATCGCATTACCTGTGTGCCCCCTCGACGCCGTGAGCGCTGCTCACTCTGTGCAACCGCATCATCGACGACGCCTGCTGAGGCCTGATCGACACCGAAGACGCGACGCCGGATTGCTCGACGCCGCTGATCATCGTGTGCTTCATTTTCCTAAAGGTACTGTGTTGTTGGGGGTCCGTGTGACTCCGGGCTCGATGTAGCGCTCCTCGCGGTCGACGCCGAACCTTTGGATTAACTTTGCCTCGACGTCGTGCAGCCCCCGTGTGGGTTACCCTGTTGCTAAGAACTGCATTGCCAAGAAGAAGATTTGCTTTGATACTAAAGACTTTTGTGCTAAAGAAGAAACTACCTTTGAACTATCCCTTTTTCCTTCCCAACATATTTATTCCGATTGTGTACAGTTTTGTCGTTATCTGGTCTTGTGCTAAGCCTTATATAAAAATACTTATTTTTATAATACTACTGTGTCGTGTCCATTTGTAGTGTATTCACTTTATTACTGTATGTGGTCATAAATGCTTAACACACAGCCTCTGAGATAAGCCTGTTCTGCTCTGCCAAGCTACCAAGGGGTGAGCAGGGGTTATCGAAGGGTGTGATCCCCTTGCCCTGACTAGAAAAGGAGTGTCCCTATTTGTCAGAAGTGTATACCTCTGCCAACTAGAGACAGCCGGTTCTAACAGGAGCTAATATGAACAAAGAATTTGTTTAGAAAATTTCATGAAGATTCATCAAACGACGCAAAAAGTTATAGGGAAAACCAAAAATGCTCTTCCTATGGAAATTTGGTCCTAACTATAAGTAACTACTGGCGACTGCCAGTAGGATATATATATATATATATATATATATATATATATATATATATATATATATATATATATATATATATATATATATATATATATATATATATATATATATATATATATATATATATATATATATATATATATATATATACCTATATATATGTATACACACACACACATATAAACACACACACACACATATAAACACACACACACACACCAATGGTGCCCTTACACCTTCTCAAATGCAAGAAAAATGGTTGTGGTAATCATTTGCAGTTTCAGCAGAATTCTCTTTGGTGCCAAACATTGAGCCTGGAAGGGCAAATGAAAAAATACTAACATCCAATAAGGTTGACAAATCTCAAACAGATATAGAGATTTGTCTTCTTCACGTTTCACGGGAATGTGACTATTCTTACTTTCCTCCTGAACTCATTCCTTTTTGTGTCCCCTACTTCAAAATATTTCTGCTTATTTTTTTTTCTTCTTGACGTTTAGGGAATGTGCTAGATGTGCGCGCATTTCTAGAGGTCAAGGTGGCTTCAGCTAAAAAGAAAGACGTTGGGAAGCATTCGGGCAAGAGGCTGTAGCTTAGAAGGATTGGCCTTATGCTGTCAATGGTCTCCTAGTCATTTGCTAACCTCTGTGCTAGAAAAATAAGTCCTTTATTATCACTTTTTGTAATATAGTCAGAAATCTGGTTGGGGGGGGGGGGGGGCTCTTTATATGTGTTTCTCTTCCACTTTGGGTACACTGTGTAAACTCACTCCATTGTGATTTTCCCGCATATTTTTTTCTGCATTTTACAGACTCGGCAAGGTAGTGTTGTGTTTAACTTTTTTCTTTAGTCGTCTGAGTCTCAGTCTCAGACGTATGAGGTTTTCTCTTTTGCCTTCTGTAACAGTTCATGTAGATTGTGTACCATGTCTACGATATTTTCTAGCTGCATACTCATAGTCACATTAGTATCTTCCTTGAGTCTACACAGAATTATCACTGGTTTTTTGGAAACATGAGGTTTTTTGAAAATTGTTTAGAGTGATCTTCAGATCTGCTACTCTCTCACTCATTTTCTAATTTCCACTCCCTGGAGACTTTGACCTTCCTACGATTTTTTTAACCTGTTTTTGACAATTATAAGCAATTCTGTAGATTTTTTGTTCACTTGCTCTTCTGGTATAAATATAATCTTACTTCTTGCTTACTTTTAGTGCATGATTTCATACCGAATATAAAACACCCAATGTAAAAGAGGCCTTTCATGATCTACATGATAAGCTAATGATACAATGAAAGCACATATATAAAACATTCAGGAGTCTGAAAGATGCACACTTTTAGGGCCCTTCACTTTTCCGCGTGTTATAATAACATTTAATATAGCCTTATAGCCCACTACCTAGCTCTATAGTTGCTGTTAAAGGCCTTGTTCCAGAGAGGGGGGGGGTGAAGAAGGGAGAGGGCCTTTAACAACTGGTATAGCCTGAGGCTGAAGGGTGGAATATTCTAAATTTAAAAAAGAGAAATATGAAGACAAACATTGGAGTGTTGGACTCCAGTTTCCTATCAGCCATTAGAAGACCTGAGCTGCTCCATTGTTTTCAATGGAGCTCCCAACATTCCACTGTTCTAATATGGAATATTGTGGTAGACAAAGCCTTCTCCCTACTGTTAAATAAGTTCTATATCTCCTAACAGGAATGTTCTTCTTCTTATATGTTCTTCATTTGGTAAGTACATTTCTGTGATGTAACAAATACACAAGCCATTTGTCATACCTTACCTGGAAAGAGGCTTTATTGAATGTAGCTGTAAAATTATCTTTTCAGTTTGAATTACTGAATTTGCACAAACATTTCTACAGAATAAAAAACTCAAGCCTTGTCATTTGTTTTACTACATCATCTTGTGCTTTTTATATCAATATTTTCAAATATTATATATTTTAATAGGTATATCCCAATTTCTTGCATATCAGTATTTCTTTATTCTAGGGTTTTGAAAGAACACATAATATTTGTATGTAGACAAAAGTCTTTTTTTTCAGGTTAAAAACTGAGATAATTTATGGAAAAAAAAGGTTTTTCAAATTGTCATAACCAACAATATAAGGGGAGCTTTACAATGCATTGGAAAAGTGGCTGGTTAAAGGTATGGTACAGTCTGTATTCAGGTAGCTCAAAAGTCAATTTACAGGGTTTTCTTGTAAAAGTGTAGTTTTTACTCTTGCTAAAATAATAAAATAATATTTCACAATCTGCACAGAGTCAGTCTAGTGGGCAGAGGCATGACACCTTCAGTGTTTTAATAGCAAAGCCGGATTTGCAGGCCCCTAGTTGCTGTAGAGTTTGAATGCACCGCAGCCACGCACACGCATGTTTTTCCCTCGTCAGCGAGCACTTCTTTCAATTCAAAATGGAGAGTAGCGCCAATCTGTACTTGACGTTGTCTTTTTTTAGCGCATTATGCACCAGGCATATATCATGAAATCGTTTGCTCGTGGTCCTCCATTTGATAAGTAGAAACTAAGTGTTGCTCCTAAAATCAGTTAGCAGAGGAAGCAATTTTCTTGTGGATAATAAGTGGAAAGGCCATGGCTGTCTAAGAAACATAAACAACATATATCTTATCCGAAAGGGCATATGCAGCAACTTAGTAGGCCGTCCTTCTTCAGAAGCAGTCTCTTGTTCGCACGTGTAGGCTGTGGTTTGCTTATAAAACAGTTTTACACGAACCACTGATCGCAGTGCAAGCTTCTGTGTCAAAACATCTCAGGCTTGTTTCATTGAAGGCACTTGGTTTCCATGGCAATTTATAAAAGCGAGTGGTTTGGTTTATTCGTTTAGAACAGATGAGCTGGGGAGGGAGGAGGGTACTTAACTGGCCACAAGCAGGTTTGGTTGACCCTGCGTGACGTGTAACCCTAGGCGGCAAATCCCGGGTAGTATTGCATGCAAAAATAGACAGTATATAGGTTTCTAGCATAGGCATGAAATAAAGGAAACATGAATGCAGTTGACAGCTTGGAGCAAGGGCATTTGTTACTAAGGATTGTTACAGCCAATGTTAAAAGGGTCTACTTATATTTATACTGTATTAAAAAAAAACTTTTGGAAGGGAAAATGAATGCCAGGTCTTCATGTACCCTGTTTACTGTGAGGTTTCATTGGCAGGCCATTAGGTTTCCATGGTAACAAGCAAACTGCATTTGTGTGAAACAAAATCAGCCATGACTTTGTGCTTTGACAAGGATTTCAATAGCTCTTTTTTTCTGAGTCCCACCGCATGAAGCTGTATTCTTCTTCACCACAGAAGCTCCCGGGGGTCTCGTCTTTTTAGGAGGCCAATCAGTTTCAAGCGCGGCTTGTAATAACGAATACTTTAATGATGCCTTTTTTCCCCAGTGCTTTTTGAGTCAATAATCGATAGAGGAATCTTTGGTAGTTTATTTTTGTTGCTGTCCATTCTCAAAGACTCTTTCTTCATGCCAGTGCCTGGTGAATCTTTCGCAGCCTCTGCCGGAATAAGGTCACCTTCGGTGACTGAGCGTCGAAATCAGAAGGATAACGGGGTACAGCCATATATGAACTCTTGTCCCAATAATGCCACCGACTGTGCCTTAAAAAAGAGAAAAAGAACGGATGTTAAAATCAGAGCAGTCTTCTAGTTAACCTGGAGACATGGGAATGAATCCGAACACCATAGAACATCTAACATTTTCATTACTGTGGTGCATTTTAGACCAACAAAGTTTAAAAAGTCAATTACAGTGGTATGTAGTTTACCAGGAGTTATGATAATTATGTTTTAAATATGATACCCACTAAATTTCAATGTTGCCTAACAAAATATACAGAACGAGTTTTAAGCTTGTAACTAAAATACACAAGCTTTCTCACTGTCTGAAGCTTCGTCTCAAGCGTCACATTACTTCTTATGGGGAGATGGGGAGGGGGGGACAAACTTGCCCCGCACACTTGCCGTCTCTTTCATCAGATGCCGCAGCCTGAGGTGTGATAGACGTCACTGTTGTTCATAACAGTTGCGGGCAGGCACGCGTGTACACACACACGCGCGCACACACATGCTTGCAATACCCACACTGGTGATCACAGTGCAGAATGTTAATCTGTAAAACGAACGATTTATTTAACACATAGGTGCCGCAGATTGAAACTCTACCCAGATATCGTGTCACTTTTTATAGCACGCTTCTGTTGTTTCCAAGCACTGGAAATAACATGTTACTATTGCCAAAATTATTGGGACCCGCCTAGGTGGGGGGGGGGGTGGGGGGACGGGGGGGGGGGGGGGGAGGGGGTCTTGGGGAATTATAAAACCAAACTTACCTCGGTCACCGCTGGTCCGGGTCCGCGCCACCTAGTCTGCTCCCCTTGGCGCCTTCATATCAGGAATGGTGGCACTGGACTGGCAGCCCCTGTCTCAGCCAATCCTGGCGCAGCATTACATCGCCACTGCGCCAGGATTGACTAAAGAGCAGGGCTAATACTGCCCATAATGAGAACCGGCTCCCCCGGGTCTCTGCCTGTGTGAGTGCTAGGGGGGAAGGAGGAGGGAAGGGGCTACTGCGAGTGTGCGCATGCGTGGGCAAGTCATAAAAATGACTTGTCCTAAATGCGCACACGGCTGCTGCCCTCCCTGTCACGCTGACACTGCCAGCCTGCCACAGGCCCGCCCCCGACACCCTAACATGATCGCGATGACGTCGTCACTATTGTTGTGACAGGACTCATGAAAGTAGTGAAGGAGATTAAACACAGAAGCAGCTAGGTTTGAAATTATAGACCTGCCAACTCGCACGCTTGAGCCTTGTGTCACGAGATATCGGCTTAATTCACAGGGTCCCTTGGTAAGGAGCCGATACCACACGACAGCAGGAAAATGAGCGGTGAACTACTGTGCATAGAGTGTTTCCAGGTCGCCAATGGAAATTCTGAACAGCAATGCCCATTAAGGAACGTGAAAACACCCCAGGACATAGGCACCAGAGTTGGTGGTTGGTGGGTGAAGGGGCCGAAGTGTCTCCTAGTAGTCCTTGGCAGGAGTCCCTGCCCCCTCCAAAGCACCGCCCCTTCCTTACATGGGGAAATATATATTTTTTCAAGTTGGCAGGTCTGAAATTATAAGTATGATGTTCTTTTATATTTTAGCTAACATCACTGTTTTTTGCCATTCCTGGGTATTGTAAATTATAAGTAACATGATTCCAAAATGTAATGGCGTCCAATGTGTCGACATCAGAAGGATGAGATGGCTCTGTCAGCATTGGAACTTTTTTCCTGTCATTCTGGATGTCAGAAGAAAACATTTAAGTCACTGAACCATCTTACTAATTACGAATGACCAGCGGTCTGGATTTCAACAGAGGCCGAACTGGATAATAAGGGCACATTTTATGGATGGGTAAATGTGCGATAGGGGAACAAGAAAAGATAGTGACTTCTAGGCAGTGTAGTAGATATGAAGATATGGCATAACAACAGGGCCATGGGAATTATGTGATTCTTCGTCTGCAGCATTTTCTGCATAATTATGGATTTGACGCGTTTGCCAAATAATTCATATTTTCCTGCATAATCCGCTGATTTAACATAAAAAAATAGTTTCCTGCTCAAACAGGTCAAACATTAATAATAATGCAGCAACACATGTTGCTCAGGAGTAGACTGCCCTTCACAAAGGTTGACTGCTCTTCTTCCTGTGGCTTATTCGGGTTTCAGGCTGGGTGTTAAATTGGTTTTAATGAGGTAAAACATTTGCCCAGATAGCGTTAACGTGTAAAAATGCCAAAATAATGAGGTAATATTATCACAAAATGTGCCACATTATGCTGCATATTTGCAGTGGTTAAATTGTAAATGAAATCGTGCTGGTGCTCAAAGATCTGCTTTGAATCCTGTGGCTGGTGAAATTAAATGTGAGCGCATGGAATTCCAAGGCTGTGTATTCCCTTCATTTATCTTTACTTCACTAACAGACATCAATGTCGCTTTGATCTCACTTCTTCAGGTTCCTGTATTCTCTCTTTTTGACCGTGTTTATGTCTTTCTCTGTCTTAGCGCTTTTTCAATTTTTTTTCTCTCTTGTTCTCGATAAACATCTAACACAAATAAATCAGTGCCAGCCCCCCAAAATAAGTGTTGGTGCCCACTATCAGAAACCACCAGCTACAATTAAACACTTCACATTTGTCTTTTCTTGCTGCCTACTTTAGTAAACCCAGTCGCAAAATGTGGCCCTCCTGTGCAAGATGATTCCAGTGGCCCTAAATAACGGCCAAAGCTACCGACTTTGGAACTAGCTTCGAGTCCCACCCTCACTCAGCTCAACATCATGTGACTCTAGGCAAATGACTTTATCTCTCCTTGCCTAAAAACCGTCGGGCAAAGTTTGTGCTATGTAAAACTGCAAAACCCTATAAGGCAAAGGTGCTGCAAGCAACACTTCTCTGAAAAGTATTGGCCCGTAAGAGTTTAGCAAGAGTTGCAGCCAGCCCTTGGAGGGAGTTTCGGTGGGGCGGAGAGGCGGAGCGGGGGAGGGGTGCTAAAAACTGCAGTATGGATAATTGAAGGTAAGTAAACAATTTAATTAATAAAATGAATTTCGTAGCGCGCACTGCATCGCAAAATGCGATGCAGGGTGCGCTACGAAATTCGTTGTATTTATTAAATTGTTTACTTACCATCAATTATCCATACTCCAGTTTTTAGCACCCTCCACCCCGCTTCTCCGCCCCACCGAAACTCCCTCCACGGGCCGTGGCTGAAGAGTTGTACTACAATAGACTGTAGACGATGGGGAATGGAAAATCCTGGGAGGAACAACCCTGTAGAGGTAGGGGAAAGTGAAGCAAAATATATCAGAGTTGCGCATAATTTGTAAAAGAATGAGTGCCAATACACAAGCTCTGGTCAGAAGCCCACTGCCAATGCAATTAAATGTTGGTGTGCCCAATACTAAGTCAGTAGAGTCTTGAATCCAACTCATGGCTCTTCAATACACTACAGCGCACTACCTGCCCCTTTAGCTCCTTCTTGCAGTCTACTGCCTTCTTCCTTAACACCATGCGCGCTAGCGGAATTCCGCTCGCACGCTGGGTTTTGCGAAAACGCACTTTACGTGACGAGCTGGGCTCGTCATCAGTGTGCGAGGAGGCTACGCCATGACGAGCCCAGCTCGTCATCAGCGTGGAAGGGGTTAATGACTGTTTTTCAGTTATTCTAGTCCTCTGTCTTTTTGCTTTGTTTTTCCCTCTCGTGCTCTCAATAAATGTATGATGCATAAAATGAGTGCAGGTCCCCAAAAATGAGTGTCAATGGCCCCACCAGCAAGCACCGGCTCAAGTTAAGCCCTGGATCACAGCCAAGAACATGTAAATAACCAAACGTATAATAATGCGCAACTGAGTGTAAAATACAACTGCATACCCGTACCAAAATGAAGAAGACTGGAATCTTCAGAACTGTCCACATGTGGAAAATGAGGCGAACACTGAAGTCCTGATAATCCATCACTACTTTCAACACAGTTATTTATCTGGTACCAGAAAATGCAATAATTATTCTCAATTTACCCTTCTCTGGTATGCCGAAAATGGAAATTTGCAGTAATTAACCTCTATAGTTTTAATGGGAAAATTCCTCAGCATACTTGATTCATTTGAGACGAGTGGGTTGATCTTTAGAATGTGTGCTACGCTGCACAGTTTTTGTGCCTACCATGTTAAAAGAACGTTTACTCAACACACCTAAAAATAAGATGCAGTGTTGTCTATGGATGCATGTATTCATGCCCAAGAATGCATGCATCAATGTGAACCTGAACCTGCATTGTGTTGCTGTGCCTCATGCCAGATCCTGTTCAAGTGAAGGATGTGTGGCTCGGAGAGAGCTTCAGAGAGTGGATCTATAATGGTCAAAGGCTATTGTTGTTTTTTTGTCCCACCAGTTATACAGAGGAAGCTTACATTGAATCTATCCTGCACTTACCTTCTTCATATGAGATATCTCCAATTCAAACCTGAAAGCATTAAGGCAAGCCTAGATTCCCTTCTCTGTCCAGAGGAACCAACATATTAATGCTTAAACTTGCCTTTTTAGCGTTTAAATGTCTTCAAAGGTAAGTTGCCCGCCTTCCAATGTGTGAAGCTCAATCGTTACCACAAAGTAAAGTCTCATACCCAGATGCATCTGAAAATCCAGAGAACTAAGTTGCATTTATAGGGATGGTCCAATGGTTCTGTTCTAGGACAGCTACTCCACAACTTACTGCAGCAGGACATTCTTCACAGGACCACCATCCCTAGTTTTAGAAAGGGAGCAACATGTTTTCTGCATAATCTCTGACTTATAATTATGCAAGACGTCATTCAGCGGTATGAATGGCTACTAGCCAGCAAGATTCTTTTTTAGTTAACAGGCACCTACTGACAATTTAGTTTGGATAGTGTGCTTAATAACTTCAAAAATAAAACTAATAAGACTACTACTAGTATTACTACAACTGAAATGAAATGAAATGAAATGAAATGAAAAGGGGATTTATATAGCGCGGCTGCTGCCCGAAGGCGTCCAAGCGCTTAGTATTCTGAGGGGCTGGGATGAGTTCGTTTCTGAAGAGGAAGGTTTTTAGATCTTTGCGGAAGGACGAAAGGCTCTGGTTGGATCTTAGGGAGAGGGGAAGTGAGTTCCAAAGCTTGGCGGCATTGAGCTCAAAGGACCTGCCTCCAGCCCTGGACCTTTTGATTCGAGGAATTGCGGCAAAACAGGCATTCGCTGATCGAAGTTGTTTACCGGGGCAGTAGGGGGTAAGAAGAGAGTGGCTGATTTCGGGGCTGGCTCTATAAAAGGCCTGATGGCTGTGACTATTACTACCACCACCACTAGTACAACTATTACTACAACTACCACTTTACCCAATATCTCATGTTCCAAAGGTGAGTTGGGATCTAACTAGGCCCAGGAATATAAATCAGAGGGGCATGACACCTGTTGTCACCCTAACCATTAACAAAGAGGTGAAGCTCCGTGTCACCGGTTGTGGCTACACCAACTTTCAGTCTCTGTGGGTGGGTGTGGTTATTAAGGATTTTTCTAACAACCCCCCCCCCCACCTCCCCAAAAAATAGACCCCCATGGACGGTACCAGAAAAAAATCTCTTCTGTATATGGTACAAGAAAAAATGTGTGGAGTTACTCCCAAACACATAGAGCAAGTGTGGTTGCTTATAAATCAAATACTGTTGTTAAAGGGGTTTTCACAAAGAAACCGCAGTCCACATGATCTTTCTAAAAAAAATGACCAATTATTTAGATACAGGTTACAAGTTTTGCTTCAAATATGTGTTCTTTAACACTAAAAAGCAACAATAACATATTTTCTCTATAAAATGTGTAAATATTGTTCATGTAAACACAACAATTGCCAATCATGGGACATGACGATGTCTTAAAGTCTTTTCGAGTGCTCTTTAAAAATGCACACACAAATTAAAATAAGATGGGTCACATGCCTCTTCCCCCTTCATTGCCTTCCATGGAGATACTGCACCTCATTTTAAAAGCAAATATGTATATCCTCTGGATGGATAGCATTCTAGTGAGTAATATTGAATTTGATGTTAACCTCCATCATTCACGTTTCTGCTCTCTAAGTGAAACAGATATGACTTCTGAACTTAATGTCCCTTAAAGAAGTAATCCATATAAACACCTTCAACGGCCCTGAGCACCAATATGTGCCTGGCTTTGGTGTGGTTCCCATTTGGAGGGGACAATGAGTAGTAGTTCAGGCTCTAGATTTCCTTTTGGGGTATAGTCAAGCATGATATACTTTGGTTCACCTCCTTCTGTAACAGCAGGAATTAAATACTGTACCTTACTGTGCTACCTAGTAGCTTTCACATTGGCTAGTATTTCTCTCACTTTTTTGGGTAAAAGGCCCCCAAAGTGGAGTCTTATACCCAAAGAAGGGTGTCCATTGCACTGTGATATAGGGTCTTATATTGTATAGGGTCTGATATTGTCCTTTATCAAAAATCTCCAAAAATACAAACATTTGGTACTGCCACCCATCTGGTGTTACCTTTGTTACTATTTAAAGGGGAAATGGCCTAGCAGATTGGTGTGGCCCACTCTTTGTATAACTGAGGGCAAAGACTGATTTGTACATGATTCATCCCTTCTATAAAGGTATACATACACAGATTAGGTTAATGCCATTGGAATGGAATTCTGTTAGCAGAAATTCCCAGCGATTGATCCCTTCCTTGACATTTTAGCTTTATGGAATTCTGGTAGGAGAAATTCCCATCGATTGATCCTTTCCTTGACATTTTAGCTTTATATTAAAGAATGTTCTCACGGTTGTAGTTACCAATAAATTAGTGGAGAGTGAGGAAAATGTCACATCATGAATGGATTTTGAAAGAAAACTTACTGTTTGTTGGTGCTACTGGGCATTCCCCTTCGATTATTGCTATATCGTCAATAGCAATATCTCCTTCTATGCCAGGACCTCGGACTCCTTCAAATATAAGCTAGAAAAGAAAATTTAAATACAAAATTAACATCCTGGAGAAGAAGCAGTGTTTCAGAACCTTTCCAAAATGGAATCCTAAAACTCACCAAGAACTAGGATATGGCGCAGAAAAGATTTCCATTTAGTGTTTCTTAACAAAACATATAAGATAACCACAGACCTACCCAAACACAAAAGATTTCAACACATTCCCACATATTCTGTATTTGATTACCTGGGAAATCCAGACTATTCAACATCATAATAGAGTCACGATTTACAATTATGAACATATTTTCATAGTGATATTAGGCTGCATTGTAGCTGGATAAAATTCTCAAAGAAGACATTGTACAAAAGGATCATTGCTCAATGATTAGTCCACATCCAGCACTCCAAAGTCATAGCTCCATGATTCTTTCGATTCAACATTCTATTCTTTCCATATCATTGTCCTGTAAAACGTACATAAACCACAAACTTTGCAAACTGAGTTATTCACACGCATCATATTGCATGGATTTGGATTGTTAATGTCCCGAAAATATGTTTTGATCTATTTTTGATTCTCATTTGGCCCAGCATTTTCGGGATCTGACAAGCTGGTAACTTACAGGAATCCAGCTGGGAATCAGCTATCCTGGGAATAGGTCAATTTGGCCTGAACGATACCCATGAGGAGCAGGGTCAAGACTGATTTGCATATGGCTGGGTCCAAACTGGGGTGGCATAGTGAGCAAATGATTGATGGATTAAACCCAGATCTTTTGAATGGGGGTGAGTGGTTGAAAAGTTTCAGCGCTCTGTCCATCATCTTGCTGTGTTTGCTAAAAACGGACCAAAGAACATTTGAGCAATTTGGGCCTTAGATGAAATTTGCACATAACTTAATGTTTTGTGTTCTTATTTCTGTCTTTATTGAGTAATGTAAAAAAATATATTATATATTTATCACAGCAGACCTTTCCATAATGCCTGACTATCTCAGGCAGGCCGATTCACAAAACTGTCTGATCTTTGTTTTAGTTGGATTTGAAGCAGATTTTTAATTGTCAAGGAACTGGCTACGAATTTTAGAGGTATTCCTTTGGAAAGGTGCAGATGTTGTGCTGAAATTTGAACAGATTCCAAAAATGCACCACAAAAGGGTGGCTTCCTACACAGAGAAACACTGGGTAGCTTTTGAACAGCTGCACTGTATTTTACTTGAATGCCCTTCCCCAGGGGCAGCACAAGTTCACGGCTGCCCTGGGGGCATAGCGTTCATTCCAATATAGTGTACTTTCCTTGTTAGCGCAGGGTGCAAACAAGGTAAGTGTGCCGTATTCGTAATACGGCCCCAGGTCATTCCTAGCATAAGGCACAAACTTAGAACTACAATATATAGGGAAACATTTTTGAATTAAAAACCAGTTTCAAACGTGTGAGTTTGAGTGGCTTCTCCAGGCCCTGCAGCTATCTCTACTTTGGAACACCCAGATCCAGCTTCTCTGAGATGTATTCACAAAAAGAAACACAATACCTTGTAACAATTAACAGGTAAATACATTTGCAAGTGTAAATTGTCATTGTGTGAGTAGCAATTTCAAATCTGCTATCAGAAACGCTGCTATTTGTGCACCCCGGAGGCCATTAAGCTTGTAAACAGTTTTGTGAATCCAGCCTCAAACAATAACAAGCATTGGTATATGCTTTTGCCAATGTGATTAACAATAAGCTGTTTTTTGTTGTAAGTTGTAGCTTGTTGAGTAGTTGTACAATATAAGTCATATAGAGTCTGTTAATGTGTTATGACTTGTTTATGTACAAAAAGGCAATATGTTGTGCTGTTACTAGTGGTGTATTGTGGGTAAGTAATAGCAACATTTTGACAAAATGAAAGAGGAAATTATAGAATTAATTAATGTTATACCAATCTTATATGTTTAGAGGAGTTCTGACAGTTTTTTTACCCTGCTACCACTGCACCATTCAAATTATGCCCCTAGGACCTGCAAGATAACTCTGTTTGTGACTGCCTATTTAGTAGTAATATATAACCACATTGGAGTTTAGATGAGTGATGACAACTTTGGCCCAGTGCCATTGCACCTGCTACACCATCATTCAAAGCATGACTCTATTGCTTGTAAGGAATCTGCACTTGTGTCTGCATGTTTAGTAGTAAAATATTGCAATAGTTGATGTTTATAGTGGTTCCTAAAGCTTTGGGCTCTGGTGTCACTGCATCTGCTGCACCATTGAAATCATGACCCTAATGCCTGCAACGTAACTGCACTTGTGACCGCTTATTTAGAGGTTAAATATTATCTGCAATTGTGACTGCCTGTTTAGTAGTAAAATTTTGCAACATGAGATGTTTAGAGGAGTTCTGAGTTTTGGACCAGGCTTCCACTGCACCTGCTGCACCATTCAAATCATGAACCTAGTGCCTGAAAGATAACTGCACTTGTGACTGCCTTTTAAGGCCACATTCTAGATCAGGTGTGGACGGCTAATTTGGATATCTCATCCCCTATTGTGACCCCATGTTCTTGATCAGACCACTATTTCATCTCTTTTGTTCTTAATCTGGTCATTCCTAATCGTCCTTCCCCTTCGGCCAACTTCACTGCCCGTAACTGGAAGAAAACCAATCTGGTGGAACTTCATTCCCTACTGGCCTCTACAATCTCTCCGACCTCGACCCTGGTGTCTCACCAGGCCTTCCTCCTTGAACAATGGCTATTATCTGCCTGTAATACTGTCGCTCCTTTGAAAAACATAAAAACTAGGCGCCCTCACGACGCCCAGCGATGGTTTACGGACCAACTGAAGGCAGATAAATTGGCCTTAGCCCAGGCGGAGCGCTGTTGGAGGCGCAATTATGATCACCAGCTGAAAATTGATTTTGTGGATCGTCTGAGAGCCTATAAAAAATCTATCCTATTGGCCAAAACTATCTATTTCTCCCAAAAAATCATGGAGTCCGCCTCTAAGGCAAAGGATATTTTTTCCATTGTGAATGAGCTCTCTTTACCAGACCGAGTTACCCTTCAACCCCAACCCTCACAATCCTTGTGAGATTCACTAAATGTTTTTTGTACGGACAAAATTATCACTATTAAGAATAACATTCCTTTGATCTCATCCCCCCATCCCCCTTCCTTACCTCCCAGAAATCCTTGCTGCTTGGATGTCTTTCCCCCGATCTCCCTTTCGGAGTTCTGTTCACTCTTGCATAAAGTGAGCTCCGGTTCCCCTATTGACTGCTGTCCTCCCCAGGTCCTTAGGGAAATCTTTTTGGCCTGCCCTGACCCTCCCCTGGCCCTTCTCAACAACTCGTTGGCGACAGGGGTGGTTCCGGATTCCTTCAAACAGGCAGTGGTGACACCGATTCTAAAAAATACCAATGCAGACCCTACGGTCTTGAGCAATTATAGACCCATCTCCCTTCTCCCCTATTTGGGGAAAATTTTGGAGACCTATGTCACTCGCTGCCTGAGTGCTTTCATTGAGACTTCGTCTTTTTTGGAGGCCCAGCAAGCCGGATTCCGCCCTCTCCATTCCACCATCGTGGCTGTCATGGACACCCTTAAAAAGGGTGCCGATAATAACATCTCCAAAGCCCTTGTCTTGCTGGACCTATCGGCGGCTTTTGACACGGTCGATCATGCAATATTGACCGACCGTGTCAGGAACGCCGGTATTCAGGGCATGGCTGTGGAGTGGGTCAGGTCCTTTTTGGATAGTCGCTTCCAGGCAGTGCACCTGTCTACTTTCTCTGCTTCCTACTCTCCCTTGTCCTGCGGTGTCCCTCAGGGCTCCGCTTTATCCCCTTTAATATTTAATTTATACATGCAACCCCTGATCTTTTCCCTTCGTAAATCCGCTGCTACTATTTTTAATTATGCGGATGATTTACAATTAATTTTTCCCATTGACACCTCCCTTTCCTCCTGCACCATTTTTCAGTCCACCATGCTTGAGATCTCGGAATGGATGTACCATAGCCAACTTAAATTGAATCCTACCAAGACTGAGCTTGTTCTGGTGGGTGGAGTAGCCAATCCATGGACTGACATCTTTTCGCCTCCCTCACTAGGGCTCCCTCCCCGCCCTGTCAACTCTGTGAAGAATCTTGGCGTAGTCATCTCTAGTGACTTATCCATGGGGCCCCAGATCAGTGCGGTTACGTCATCCTGCTTTTTCTACCTACGCAGGATACGTAAAATCTGTAAATTTCTTACCAGAGACGCACTGATCCCTGTCATCATGGCCCTGGTCACATCGAGAATCGACTACGCCAACACTTTTTATGCCGGTATTCCTGCATACCTCCTTCACAGGTTGCAACTCGTGCAAAATCAGGCAGCACGCCTGGTTTACCATCAATCTCGACATCAGCACGTCTCGCCGCTACTGCGGAGCCTTCATTGGCTCCCAGTGACTAAGCGTTGTAATTTTAAACTGGGCTGTACAATCTTTAAAGCCCTGTCTGATCTTGCCCCTATCTTTATTTCCTCTAAACTGAAATGCTATGTTCCGCCCAGAGACCTCCGTTCTTCCGGCCACAGTCTGCTAGTTATCCCTAAAATTAAATGGAAAAAACATGGCGGCTCCTGTTTTTCCTTTTGTGCCCCTAAGACCTGGAATTCCTTCCCGTCTGCCCTTCGACACTGCCCCACCTACGGCTGCTTTCACAAAATGTTAAAAACTTATCTTTTCCAGTCTGCCTTTGAGTAACACACGCCTCTGCCCCCCGCTTCTGTTATGAGCGCCATGAGACCGTTTGGTGACCGAGCGCGGTATAAAACTCTTTAACATAACATAACATAACAAGTAGTAAAATATAGCAAAACTCTGTGCTTAGCGGGGTCCCTGGGGATTTTGGTTTGGGTGCCACTGCATCTGCTGCACTATTGAAATCATGACCCTAGCTCTTGCTATATAATTGCACTTGAGACTGCCTGTTTAGTTGTAACATAAAGCAATATTAGGTGTTTAGAGGAGTTATGACAACTTTTGGCCTAGTGCCACTGAACCTGTGGCACCATTCAAATCATGACCCTGTTGTCTGCAAGGTAACTCCACTTGTGACTGCCTGTTTAGTAGTCCAATATGAGATTATTTTTTCTTTAGGGGAGTTCTGACAACTTTTGGGCCCAGTGCTACTGCACCTGGTGCACCATTCAAATCAAGACCCTGTTGTCTGCAAGGTAACTGCACTTGTGGCTTCCTGTTTTGCAGTCAAATATAGCACAGCTCTTGTATGTTACCTGTGTTTTTAATGTGCAATGCTTATTACAACATTTCGAATTTGATCATAATGATCAAATAGATTAAGTTGAAAAAATAAATCCGATAATTCATACAAAGTGCAAAGAAAGGTATTGAGGCATGAATCGAAAATGCCACAAACGCATATGCTTTACACACATAGGTAATAAAAAGCAAGCTTTCCAGTATACTGTTAGAAGCTATCTGCCTTTTCTGTGGGAAGAGATTTTATCTAGACAATGAATGGGGCTTAAACAGTCTGGCTAGCTTTAGTAGAAGTATCATAAATGCGTGCAGCCAGGGGAAATTAACAAAAAAAAAGTTCCACACAAAAGTGAATGAAGACAGTATTTCGGGTTTAGGAACTGATAAGAACCCCTTTTAACATACATTAAATACAAGAGATTTCACAAGCACAGAGCAAGCGCTGTGCAGGCGAATCCTAAAAAAATGACTATCTAGAGGCCCATCTGCTTTGTGTTGTTTTTAAGTAAAATTGGATTATATTATATACAACTGTCTTTCTCTGAGTACCTCAAATGCACGTTTTGCTTCAATTGCATTTGCTGTTAACTGAAACATACATACAGTATTAATCTTTCTGAAAGATCTCCAATTTTTCTACAGCATGCAAGCGTCCGTCCTTACTGCAGACATTTGTCATATGTGAAGACAGTTAAGGATTCACATCCATCACTTCTACAATATTGCTTTTGAACATATTGGACAAAACCACTTCCAAATCTAATCTCTATTCATCACTCACCTCCTAGAGAGAGCTCTTCTACTCCATCACATTTATCTGTTAACAAGAAATGAATTTTAAAACTAACTTTCAAACTGTTGTAAGTTTGAAAATGTTTCAAAAGTCTTAATTACTTCGAAGTTAACCTTTCTCTTGTAATGCATGTATTTTTCTTGCACTTTCTAGGTCTGACTAAAAACAAAGTGTAGGAGTATGTGTAGGCGTACTACTACAATATATTTTGTGACATTTTTAGGTCAAGCCAAGCCAGATTGCATGCGCTTATGCAAGACCTGTTGTTATCTCCTCTATCGGGTTTTGGCATGCCCATGAACTGACATTTGTTCATTGTTGTGGCATTTAGAAATATGGGGCATTTATTGGTGCATTCAATCTGATTCTCCCACCTTTACGTGCTTGAGTCAGGCTCATGGAATTTCACTCATTGTTTGCCTGCGCTGTCCATCCCAATATGTCTGCGATTCTTCCTGTTCATCCTGATCTGCCTTTTTATTTTGTAGGCTGTCAGCATCGTTTTAGGCTTTCAGGCCATTTCACGGAACAATGCTCTGTTTGGCACCTGCAAAGTGGCAATTCCTGTCCGGTAGCGGTTGAGCTATGCCAATAGCTCTAACTCAAAAAAATGTGACACCTATTTCATTTCTAATGCTTGTTATAACTTGCTCTTTCCCCAATGCATAATTGCACACAGTGTATAGCTGCACATAGATGAAACGCATCCCCGATGTGTGAATGCACATTTTATTTCTTATTCATTTAGTTTCTCTAGAGGGTAAAGAATTTTCATGCAAAGAAAACCCTTACCCTACATCCTCACTGTGTATGGGGTGATCCATCCCTCTTCCCCACTGGCAGGGGAGTTAGTCCAATCCTTTGTGGGACTAGAGCCCGACTAAAGCTCGGGCTCTAACCAGAGTTGGAAAGGGTTAGTTAGTAGGTTCTCACAAAATTACAAGGCAAACCAGTCATTGAGCCACCCAATTCTCTCTCCCTGAATGAAATTACTCCGCGTACTCAGTGGCATAATGCAAAAAGGTGCCCACACCGCAGAATGTGACGAGGGACGCCAGGGTTTCCCAGATCGCACAGACATTCATTGGACTTGGGCTCAATGGTGGATTTCAAGAACGTTTAACTATTTCTTATTCCATGTCATTGCAAGGAATGCAATGGCATGGCTTAGAGGGAGAGGGACCCCTCCAAAGCAAGAAACTCTGGCGGCCCCCCCAATGCCTTCCGGTATACTCCTGGGTGTACTAGATAAATATGCAGTAGTAATGCTTTTATGACATACAGTATTCCTTTTGTGAAATATTGGCAGGTTTAAATGAAGGTTTGTTCATCCATAAATGTACATTTATAGCTCAAAACATCTTTGTGAATTTCCCGCAATTGCCATTTGAAAAGGGTTATTTTGATTTTGTTCATTAATGTAAATTGATATAGGCTGCACAATTGAATGTACTCATTTCAGTTTGAAGCCATTACAATATATATATATATATATATATACAGTTAATTTCCTACCTGAAATGATGTGGTTGGATGTATGTTAACATGTGCCTGTTTCCAGTTCTCGCCTTTGTTTCCCTTTGCAGACCATATTGGATTTTCTAAAGCAGTTTGTCCCTTTAGGCGCAGGAAAATATTCAAAAAACCTATCAATGAATAATTGAAAGATTAAAAAACAAAGCTTGACTTAATCACAAGAATACTACTGCTGAATGTAAAACCCAGTAAATACATCTATTCTCATGGTCACATTAATGTGATTTTCTTTAAGCATGGCACAGAATTACTTTAGAAGAGGCTAATATTAAAGCTAGGAACGTATTTCATAATACATGATTATTATGCATTTTTTACACTATAGTAAAGCAAGGTAAACTGCACTTATTGGTCATGATCAACAAATCAGTCATAAACAACTGAAAAAAACTCAGAACAATGAAAGCAGAAAACGTAAGAAAAGGAAAGAAAACAGAAATCTAAGAAACGATAGGTATGTGTCAAACAAAGTACCCAAAGTGAGATTGTGCACTGTATGTAGGTCAAGTGTGCCTATGACCAGTGCACACAGAACTCAATAATGCTGGTCCTCCTCACAGGAGTAGTACATCTCCACGTAAGAGGACCATTCAAACCAAGGGCCTCATTAGGATTATGGTTTTTCCGCATCCTCCGGGCCGGCGGAAGTGTCCGCCGGCCCGGAGGATGCGGAAAAACCGCTGCGGAGCCTTCAAAGACCCCCAGACAAATTAGGATGGCTGGGGGGTCAGGAAGACCGTCCCCCGCTTTTCCGCTGCGGTCGCCTTACGACCGCGGCGGAAAAGCTCTAATATGGAGGCGGTGTCTAACAGACACCGCCAGCCATATTAGGATTGGGGTAAACATATGCTTTTCCGCGGCGGCTTCTCCGCCGTGGAAAGGCATACAGAGATTTCTTTGGGGGCCGTTGCGGGCCCCCAGGGTGACGGGGGTGGGGGTGCACAAGGGGGGGTACCTTTGCATGCACAAAGCGGCAGGCACCGCACGGTGCCTGCCGCTTTGTGCATACAAATGCGAAGCATGCATTTTTAACATTGCGGCGGGTGCTGCTTCAAGCAGCACCCGCCGCAATGTTAAACATACAGGATGTGACCCCCAGGGTGGCTGTCACATCCTAATCTGCACGGAGGGACCGCCGCTGCCCCTGCGGATGGTCCCTCCTACTCTGGGGTGGCGGACGGACGAAGGTCCGTCCGCCATCCTAATGAGGCCCCTAGTTTTGTTAACAGAAGCCTGCATTCGCCAGCACAGCCTTAGATATTGAAATCAGGCTACATCAGTGATTCATTTGTAAAAAGCTAAGGTAAAATATGGTGAAAGTCTAACTTTACAACTTTCGGTATTCACAAAGGGCATTTACTACTTGTAAATGCACTTTGTGAATACTAAAAGTCATAAAGTTCAACTTTTGGTATTCACAAAGGGCATTTGGGAGAAGTAAATGCCCTTTGTGAATACCAAAAGTCATAAAGTTAGACTTCCGTCTCAGTTTACTTTTCTGAATCAGGTTCTAAGTGTCAGGGCCCTTCTCAAGAGGCCACTGCATCCTGCACCACTAACTGCCTCTGAGAATGCTGCCAATGACAGTACCATCATAACTACTAACCATCACACTCCTACAAGTGTGCCAATTCAGACTCCTCCAGCCCACCCGAAACTAAAATAATGGTGTGAGCGGCAGGTATTATTTATTTTTAATCTAAAATGTCTTATTGAAAACTGGTGTTGTAGGCCTCTCAAAATGTGATGGACAGGGCCACCATGTGATGGGCTGTCACTAGAGCCAGTGCTAACAATTAAATCCTGGTACCAAGCACTGGAAATCACTGGCTCAAATTAAGCACTGGACCATACACTTTTCCCTGGGGTGCTTGAAAACCGTTAGAGTAGCCTCTCTACCAAGTAAGGACATGTGGAAGACAGCATTGCCTTGAAAAACTTAAAGTACACATTTTGTTTAAATTTGTCTTTTTAACTTTTTTATTCAAAGTATAAAATATGTGTTTCATGCTCTAGAGCCTAGATGTTTTCTTTCGGATCTGCTGTTTCCCCTCTGTTGTAGCCTGCCCTCTATCTCCACCATTGTTCCTTCCAAATTAGGGCTTGATGCACAAAGGTAGGGTTGCAACGTGCTTGATGCTTTTACAGACCAGGGGCCAGATGTACGACCGTGGAAATAGCACCTTGTAAATTGTGAGTTATTTGCGACTCGCAATTTGCGAGGCGCTATTTTTAATGTACAACAGTGTATTTCACGCTGTTAGTTATTACTAATGGGGTCGCAAATTGATAGGTTCCTGAATATTAATGAGCCTTGAGCAATTTGCGACCCCGTTGGTATCGGCAGGCCCTCCCAGGTATGGTGGCCTGCTGGGCTCAGCAGACCATCATGTCTGGGACTGCTTTTAAATAAAGCAGTGTTTTTAATGCAGCCCGTTTTCCTTACAAATAAAGTGGATGCATTTAAAAAAAAAAAGAAAATTACACATTTTCGTTTCATTTTTTAAGGGCAAGCAGTGGTCCCTGGGACCACTGACTGCCCTTTAAAAATATTTTACCCTGCATTTGCAAAGGGGAAGGGGTCCTTCCCTTTTGCGAGTGCATTACCACCCTCTTGAAGAGGGTTGTAATTTGCGAGTGTTTTGCTCCCGCAATTGCGGATGCAAAACATTCTTACATAGGGTTGCGCTTGCTATTAGGAAGGGAACGCCCGAATGCCTCAACACACGACTTTCCTTCTACACCCCCTCCCGCCAGCTACGCTCCTCCAACCAAGCCCTTGCTGCTGTACCTCGCATCAACAAAACCACCATGGGAGGAAGATCCTTCTCCTACCTGGCAGCTAAAACCTGGAACACACTTCCCACTCACCTTCGCCTCACTCAGAACCACCTAGCATTCAGAAAGCAACTTAAAACTTGGATATTCGACAAGTATTTCCCCACCCTTCTTCAAGCGCCTTGAGACCCTCTGGGTATGTAGCGCGCTATATAAATTATTTGACTTGACTTGACTTGACTCCTAATAGCTAGTCGCAAAACCCTATTTTACGAGTCGCAAAAAATTGCGACTCACAAAATAGGGTTTGTACATTCCCCATGCTGTTTTTGCATGCGCAAACTGATTCGCAAACCTGTTTGCGCATGCAAAAATGGTTGTACATCTGGCCCCAAATACTTTTCTATCCCACCTTGATTTTGTGCCGTAATTAATGTGCTATATAGCAGTGCAAATTGTCCTTCGCAGGAAGTCATACAAACTCCAGTCATGTTATATTAATTTGTTACGACCCGCAAATGGTGGTTAAAGCGGGAGTGGCTGTCTGGAAGGACAGCCGATTGACACCCCTGCATCTGCTTTCTTTGAACGACAACATTTTCCTGAAATCATTCATTAAATGCCAACATTTTTCCTGAAAGGGACAGGGGTAGCATTCAAAAATAAAAGTTGGCATTCTGTGAATGACATTGGGAGCAACATGTAGCTTCACTATAAACAACTGATTGCTCAACCAGTGCCAGCAGCCATCATTCAAGCAGTGAAGACTGTCAGTCATGGATGTTTCCACTTTGCGAAGGCCTACCACTCGTTCGGACAGGTCAGTATTCTGTCATTAGTTTGTGACCACAATTACAGTCCCTAAACATTGATACATTCCTCTGTGACTTGGACGTATAAATGGGGGACTCATTTAATACCCCTTCTTGTTCTAATTCCCATTCAGTTGCAAAATGTATTTTTCAGATAATTAATAATTCATTAATACGTAATTTCTGGAGAAGTGTGGCTCAATGGTTAGAGCGGCAGACCTTGATGCAGAGCGCTGGCCAGGGACCAGGGTTCGATTCCTGCCTCGGCGGGATCGGGCTTAAATTCCTCTGACCAGATATTCTCGCCTCAGTGCCGAATCTAAGCATGGGCCCCACGCTGCAACTCTAGGCAATAGCTTGCTTAGTCTCCACAACGGCCCCCGATACACAAGGGATGCCTGGTTTCACCATGGGATGCCCAGGAGTGGACACCTCACAAGGAAAAGCCAGGAGGGGTTCCCTTGTGGTTTTCTTCAGCCGCGACCCCTTGATGAGTCGATTCTTGATGCCATTGACGCCTCTACCTGCACAGAGGCCAGGGGCACAGCTAGTGAAGTGCACAATGCACTGCCCCGCCTGCACAGCAGCTCCAACACCCTTCGACAACTGCAGTTATCAGCCTTCCCAATGCCAGCGCCTGCACCAATGCTGTTACTGCCAGTGCCCGCAACCCGTTATCGCGGAGCCAATAACTGACGAGGGTGACTTCACGAACTCTTTGACTTTGCACCCCCTCACCAAAACCGACACCTCACCTTCAACGCCACTGTCTTTTCCTGTCCTGGTCTCAACATGTCGCCTCCTCGCAGAAACAATACCTCGCCTCCCCCGTGGCAACCAGGGAACCAGCCTCGACTTCAACACCAATGCCACAACGCTATAACGCACAATGCCATACATCATCCATAGACTTCACTTTCCAAGGTACAGTTGTTTGGGGCCCAGATGTCTCCATGCCCAATACCACGCACCTCGCAGTCGGCGCCGTACTTTGGATTTATGCCTGTCACAACATCATAAGAGCCCCAGGTGCAGCTATTTTCTTCTACAAATGCTATTTCTGTAAGTGACTGTTCTTAAGTGCTGTTTTGATAAATGTATGTTGGATTTGAGTTGTTTTGGTCTTATTTGGTTTAGATAAAGGTACTTTATTTTTCTAAACTGCTGCGGTGTCCATGTGTGGTATTTTTAATGTATTACTTTGTGTTTTGAATACAAATACTTTACACATTGCCTTTGGGATAAGCCTGTCTGTTCGTACCAAGCTACCAAGGGGGTGAGCAGGGGTTATCCAAAGTGTGTATCCCCCTTACCCTGACTAGAAGAAAGGGTACCTATTGGGACAAAGGTACCTACCTCTGCCAAATAGAGACCCCCCATTTCTAACACCAGGAATTTTAGTGAGGGAATTAAATAGTGCTATCCCACTAAGAATACAACTGATGATTTTCTTTCCAAACCTTATTCAAAAGTGGTGTTTCACCACAATATCGATGTCAAAATGATTTCCTATTTCCTGTAAACATATTAACTCCATGATATTGACTACCGCTATATTAAGTATGAAAAAAACTATTCTTAACAGTACGACAATGTACTGTATAAAAACGTAAATTCACTGAAAAAATCAAGGTTAAAAAAATGTTATAGTTAGGTGTGAAAATAGGATAAGAACTAATTTTTACATTCGGAAAACACATTTTCCTGTTATAGTACATATAGATAGATAGATAGATAGATAGATAGATAGATAGATAGATAGATAGATAGATAGATAGATAGATAGATAGATAGATAGATAGATAGATAGATAGATAGATAGACCACCCATGATCAAGGTGCTCTACCCCAAAACGCTTTGGGTGTAGCCAATGCCATTTGCGATGGTTGGAAATCACCAAATAAAAAGATGGGACAGGCATATGTTTTTTTATGGGCGCAGTCTCTGCCATGAGTGGGTAAACTCGGTAATCATAAACATACTACTCGGAGTCTTAACATTTGTTTGTCAATGGCAAATATTGCAAACGTTCCCTAAAGTGTGAATTTACTCTTGAAAATTAGGCCCTCAGTTTCTACTAACGTATATTTTGCTTCAGTGTGACGCCGTGCATGCATAAATATGCTGTAGAGTTGTTATTGTTGACCTCCCATTGAAGACTTCATTTGGAAATGACTAGATATAATTAGTGCATGATGTAACCCATCAAGAATAGTTCCTTAGTTAGGAGATGATATTTAGTGGTCGTTTTGTGATGAGTTATATTTTCTCAAATCTTACCCTTCCACTAGTCAAAGAGTTCTGAAGAATAACATCACTGGCAGAGTTAAAACAACAGATCACGAAAAAGGTCAACGCTTCTCTGTATCGCAATGATACAGCAGGCTTTGACTGACTGATGGACGGCATGAGACATGGGACATTTTAAATGGCTTCTGAAACATAGAACAAACACTTCAGAAATGCAACTTCTAAGAGCTTTATTTTATGCATTGAGGATTTGATGAACCTTTGTGCTGCGAGTGCTTTATTCCTGAAACCCCAGGGTTTGAGCTTTAAAAAACAGCTGGTGAAAACTTCCAAAAAGGGCGCACAGATCCTCACCGTGGGCGACCTTCACTTCCGCAAGACGGGGTGCCTAAATCTTTCAAAGCTCTCTCAGATGCGCACCAATTTCACTGCAAATCCATATCTGATACCTGCAAATAAACCTCTCAGATCTTCACATCCTCCTGTATACCTTTAAGATACACTTTAGAAAAAGCTGCCCTTTCATCTCTGCATTAGTCTGTGTTTCATGCGGTGTTATTAATGTCTCTTTGAAGGTTCGGCGGCCCTTACATGTATAGATCGGCAAAGCGTGCTATTCGTACTGTACCCAGTCACAGACTGATCAGTCTCAAAGTTCACCTTTGACAAATGTGAAGTATTTGACTTCCTGAAATTCTGCCAGCTTACATTGGAGACCTCAACCAGATAAGTAGGAAAGGCACAGATTTGCCTAAAGAATGCTGGACGATGGCCGAACTTCAGAGTCCTGAATTGTAACCTAGATAAAGTAAATTGAAATTAATTGTTCTTCTTAACTACTTCATGGACAGGACCTTACGCCATAAAAATATGTTTTGTGCCTCTCAAAAGGACATTGCGACAGCGATTCCCCAAGTATTTTTCTGACTTTTGTGTTGCAACATAGCTTCTCATGTTACATTTCACATAGTCTAACCCTGGAATACTTTTTGAGCAGCTGTCAAGATAAACATAAATCCTAGTATTCAGCAAAATAGGAGGTCCATTTCTTTCTCTAAATCGAGGAAACGAAGCTCTCAAAATACCAACCCACACATGAAATAAGGAACTCACCCTGCCACAAACAACTGGTAAGGTTATCCACACAAAACATGAGGTCCAATCGCCAGGTAGCCCGGCCCATACTCCAAAACACTAATCCCCAGATTCATCTTGCTCCTCTTTTGCGAGTCCTTTATAGCGATTATTAGGGAATCGCCATTAAAGACTCGCAAAACGAGATGCATGTAGAAATCACAAAATTTATAGCGATTTCGACATCTTCCTTATTTGCGATTCGCTCATTGCGAATCGCAAATAAGGAATGACTCCCCATTCATTCCTATGGGCCAAAGGCCCATAGGAATGAATGGGGAGTCAATCCTTTTTTGCGATTAGCAATTAGCGAATCGCAAATAAGGAAGCGATTTCAAGGGTGCCAGGGTGTCCAAAGGACACCCTGTCGCACCCCTGAAATGGTGATTTACACTGGTGTTGCGCACACACATGTCCAAAGGACATGTGTGTGTGTAACATCCAACTTAGAACAATGCACTAAAGAGCATTTTTCGAAGTTTTCGCTATTTACCACAAAGTCAGACTTCGCGGTAAATAGCGGCCAAAAATTACGAATTCGCAATTCTAAAATGGTTCATGAATTGCATTTAAGGAATCTCAAATAGAGATTCCTTAAATGCAATTCTTCGCAATTTAGCGATTTCAGATTTTGCGAATATTGCATTTGGGATGATGAATCCTAAATGCTCTAAAAGCGCTCGCAAAGGGCCAGATTCGCAGAGCCGATTTTTCCTTCATGAATCTGGCTGTTAATCAGCTAAACGTATAAATATTTTCAACATAAACCTTATACACCCATGATACGCATTAACTTTAGAAACCAATAAAAATCAAATCAAATGGTTAACATACTTGCAGTCAAAACTAATACAAGACAAGTAATGAAATATTCCAGTAGCGGCCCGCATGGCTCGTAGGACGAGGGTGGAGGGAGTCATGCGCGCAATAAAAAATAAACTTACCTTGCCGCCGGGTCCCAAATCCGGAACAGGTACCACAGCCAGGCCCCACTGACCAATCACAACGCTGCAATGCAGCGTTGTGATTGGTAAGCACCCAGGCTTCCCTGACAGGTTGTATGACGGAAAAACGTGTGCAGCTACCACGCATGCCTTTACTTGCTGTCAATACCACACATGCATCATTGCTTCACATGCATTGACAATGAACATTTTTACCACATATATGGCTTTACCACACATGCCTTTACTACTAAAATTTCATTGTAAAGGCATGGCTGCTGAAAACATATGCGTAGTAAAAACATACTGAAGTTCGCACAATCATGGTTGATAGGCTCTGGCTGTGCTTACCTAACTACACCAGTTGAATGCTGCACTTTGTACGTTGTGTTGCTCCGTAGGGGTGGGTATAAGAGGGCAGGGGCTGCTGCTGTGGGCCTGTGTGCACCTTCTGCCTGCTTATCATCCAATGAGGTGGCATGTCGCAAGGCCGGCTGAGCCAGCATTCCAGCCTGATGAGCTGTAAACAGTACGTGTTTTTCTTTTGTTTATAGTCCCATCATAAGTAGACTTCATGCACCGGTAACCAGCCATTGTTCACCTGCCTGGTGGCATGTCGCAGGCTCCTGCGTACAGGTCGAGGCCGTGATTGGTGGAGTCAAAGGTGAAACTCTCCGCAAGCCGGCCGTAATCTGGTGCTGTGTTTCCAGTTGGGCCTCAGGGTGGGCTCTGACCTCGACCACTAGCCCCATTGGCCACTCGCTAGTCCTCCACTGCCACCTGAGCCGTTCAGACTCCCCCGCCCAGCACTCTACCATTTTTCCTGTCCCAATGCCCTAAATCTGCCCCCTGCCGCAGCCCCCTTTTTCTGCCCCTGACTCTAAAACTGCCCCCTGCTGCAGTCCTCTTTTCACCGATGTCATAACACGCAGGCAGTAATGCAGCCTGCATGGAGAACAGGGAAAGTGTGCATGACTGGTTGGGGTGGCCCGAGAGGGCAGACCAAACAGTCATTGCGCACTTAAGATTGGGCAAACCACTCCTCCCCTACCCAGCGCTGAGAGCCGAGCAGCCCTGCCCACCCTCCCGCCCACAAAGCAGCACAAACCATAAAATTGTAATAATTCACAGTTATTATCATTTTATGTTTCGTACTTTGCACTTCTTAAAAGCAGTGGGGCGATGCTGCTCCAGAAGCAGCCACTGAAAAAATCTGAAAACTATTTCAAAAAGTGAAAGCTTTCATTAAAACATAAAGATAGAAATAATGCTGAAAACGTCCAAAGGCATCAATACTGAAATATGGCTAATCCAGAAGACATCAAAAATAGAAAATCCACAAAATATAGGGTGGCAAGACTGCTGAAGAATTTGATGGGGAATCTAATATTAAATCATTAGATTCACCATCAAAGCCTTCAGCAGCATACCACCCTGTTCTTTGCTCTGACTGCACCACTAAGGTGCAGCATTAATGCAGCCAACAATGGTGAAGAATCAGTCATCTAATATGGAGCAGCTGATTCACCACATGGAGAGGTATTCTCCATGAACTTCACACATGCAAAGGGTGGTGGACTTATAGTGTTCCTAATATGCTAGGAAACACTCTCATTCTTTTACGGAGACCTCAGGGGCAGACGCACTGAAATATAACACAACCCAAGTTGCTGCACTGTGTTACATTAAGGGGAGTGAGCTGTGTGAGTCACATCTACCATATATGACCTGCTGCTGCTCTATTCCTCTATGTTGGCTTATAAACATACTTCCTAGTGCCACTCACACACCTTTGCACACACATTTGCATGAGCTTGGAGTCAAGCATACATTTTGTACTGGAAATATACCTTCCAGTTAGGCCTATGCATTGGCAATTTTTGTAGCATTTCACACATTAGATTTGTGCTGTACAGTGCAGCACATATGCCATGTCTGAACTGTGGGGGGGGGGGTATATTTCTCAACTTTGTGATTGCCTCACCGAGGCATTATTGTTTTATGCATAGCTCAGTCTGTCAATTCTGGTAAATATGGCTTGGGGCCAAAACACGTGAGTGCTTGTTCTGGAATGGAAAGTAAATACCTTTTTCGGTGGCACAAAGTCTCGATAAATCTGCCCTTAGATATCTAGCCACAAACAATGCACCCCCACTTTCAGTGTACATTTTCAGTTCACGCATTTAGGGGCATATTACCAACAACTAGCGATAATTATCGCTATGTTGGTTTAGCAGCAATATTTTTATCGCCGAGCTGCGGCGATTTTTATCGCTTAGGAACCTTGCTATTATCAAGGTTTATCTCCTAAGCGATAAAAATCGGCCGAAATACATGAATATAGCTGAAAAGTCAGCGATATTCATGCATTACCGAGCTAATGCTCTTAGCCATGTTATCCACCTACCATTGGATAACATGGCTAAGAACTGCTCAGGGGCATGTGTTAGCTTTTGGAGATATTTGCGCTTAGCGCGAATATCTCCAAAAGTTGGTAATTGGAGATAGCGATGTTAGCGACTGTTTCCAGTCGCTAACATCTTGGCACGCCCACTTTGCATGTCATTAGTGATAAATATCACTGACATGCAAAGCGGGGCCCAAGATGGTCGCTATCTCCTACTAGCTGTCGCTAACTGGTGATAGCAACAGCTAGGTAATAGGGAGATCATTCTATCTCTGCTTTCTTGGCTTTTAAAGCCAAAAAAGCGGAGATAAACCCCTTGATATTTTGCCCCTAAGTGATGGAAATTCGTAAATCCAAGAAGGGGATGTGCAACATTTGTGCTGCCTTTTCTCTCCTAAAGTGTTTTCTTCGATGGCTGTCACAGCCACCATGGTTGAAACATGTGTGCAATCTTGCAGTGATGGAATTTCTACCACTACTCTAAAAAACATAGAAAATGGCACAGTGGCTCATGGAATCCAACCAGTGAACGTGCTGTCTCTTCGACATTTCGAAACACCATTTGTATCAGCTCCTGGAGAGGCAAAACGTGATCTTCCAAAGATACATTAATACACACAAATTCAATTTATACTGGCCAACAGGTCAGCAAATCCACCATAAATCACTTTGCTTCGGCATAGCAGCTGGATGAAGGAGAGCTTCCTGCACATGAAGGATCCAAACATTGAAATTCTAGTAACTGTGGCTATTGAATCCGATTCTCATACCTTGTAACCAACCCTCCACCAACTCAAAGTAATGAGCCTAGTGGCTCTTTCCAATGTTTACCTTTCTTTTGCTCATTAGATCAACACTGTGGCAGGGGTGTTAACATGCATCTTTCTATCATTCATAAAATCCTTTCTCTCCTCCATACAGACCATAGAGCTGAGATTACCCCTCATGCATTGTGGTGTGTCTCAATTACTGTAACATCACCTACTCCGACCCCCAAAAGTCATTATCAGACTTCAAAAACTTCAGAGCCAGGTTGCCAAATTTTGACTTAGCTTTTGTGAGAAGGACCACATCAAATCTACCATATAGAACTTGTTGGAATGGCCCTTTTTGCAGGGTTATCCCCAAACTTTTTGCTTCTTCCTCCTTTGTTTTTCCTGACCCGTGGTTGTTGGCAATAGAACTCTGGGCACTTTACCACTGCTGATCAGTGCTAAAGTGCACATGCTCTCTGTGTAAATTGTAATTGTGATTGTTTATCCATGATCAGCATATTTGTGTTACCAGGAAGTCCCTAGTAAAGTGCACTGAGTGTGCCAGGGCAGGGGATTCAAATGCTACTAGTGGGCCTGCAGCACTGATTGTGCCACCCACATGAGTAGCCCTAAAATGGTGCCTCAGGCATGCCGCCATAGTGCCTTGGTGCAGTTGCTAAGTTCCATACTGACCTGACCAGTGTCCACACTGGCCAGGCCTAACCCTTCCCTTTCTGTACACATTGGACACCCATGTGGAAGGCCCAAGTTACCCCCCTGGGCAGGGTGTAGTGTATGTGAAAGGTAGAGCATGTACTAGTGTGGGTGACATGCTCTGGTAGTGAATTACAGCCATTTACACACACAGCAGCAACACACCAATTACACCACAAAAAGGAACTCCACACAAGGTTATATATAAAAATAGCCTTTGTATTACCATAAACACATTAGATCATATTCACATAATTACACTGTGCCAACTGGCACTGGGCAGTATATACAGGGGATTATATAGACGGGACAGGGCCACATGGACCACTGTCAGAATCAAAAATCATAAACCTACAAACACTAGCCACTGGTAATCACTGTACTCCACCTCAACCTGTAACATAACTTTACATTATGCACAGTCACATCAGGTGCAAATTACATCCTGCGCCAACCTCACCTGCATAAACACATTATGCAATCTCCTCACTAGTCTAAACACATTAGACCTTACCTCCTAAGTATAACTCACATTAGGGTGTAAATCACAGTGAAGTATAATCTCACTAACACAAACCTAAATAGGTAAAACAACCTCATAAGCCATCCAAGAAGGGGCCCAAATGCCCTGTGTGCAGAATGTCAGGGTGTGCTGCCAATGCAGCGCCAGTCAGGGGTGCGCCATCTGCTCAAACCTAAACGTTGCAGCTGCCCACTACTTGCTGGGCAGCTGAGAACAATCACTGGGAGGCCTAAACACTGCAGCTGGCACTAAGTACTGCGCAGCTGTGGAAGGCCAAGGTAGGGCAAAGGAGTGTGCCTCACTCCTGAGTCCAAAAGAACACCTGTCCCCTGAAAGAAAAAGTCCTAAACGGTGCAGCTGCCCACTACTTGCTGGGCAGCTCGGAAATAAGAAACTGGGGCACGGGCTCTCAGTAGGCCTTAAAGCAAATTGCGCCACATGTTGGAGCCACTTAGGCTCTACAACTAACCAGGTCTCCTGGAGCACACTGGCTCCTGAAATAACTAGGCACCAACTAGGGGGAGAACTTGCCCCTAAGCACTGGGGAGCTCGCTGGCGCTTTAAACAAATGTGCCCAAGGTGGAGCCACCTGGCTCTGCAAACAAACAGGTCCCATGGAGCACCCTGGCTCCTCCAATGATGAGCGTGGGCCCCTCTGGGCACAGGTAAAAGGGTATGGTCCGACATTGGAGCCCACAGACTCAAACAAAGAATGCCCCACGCTGGAGCCTCCGGGGGCTCTGGAAATAGGTATGCCTCCAAGCACTGGAGCCCTCTGGCTCTTAGAATGAATAGGCCCACATCGGGGGCAACAACGGGCCCCTCTGGCCCAGGAAACAAGTCTTGCCACATTGGAGCAGACCACTGAGCACCTGGTACCGCTCTGACGCCTTCTCCCCCCCACAGCCATCTAAACTTACCGGCTCTTTTGGGGGTCATGTGGCGGCTCTTCTCTCGCCGGGTGCCATCGCGAGGTTCTCCATTCCGCCTGGGAGCCTCGCAGTACAGCTCACGCCGGCCTCTTCACCCGGTCCCCCCATCTCTGGACCGGGGCTCGTCACCGGCACTCGAGGAGGCGGGTGGGCTCCCGACCTCCTCTCTCCCGCATAACTTCCTTCGACACCGGGCTGGGCTTCTTCGCAAAGGCGGAAGTCCTGCCCAGCGCCAGGCGCCACATTGCCTGACTTCCTGTTTTGGGGATGGGCTGCGGCAGTGATTTCCCGGGTGAGAAGTGAGGGCTAGGCTCCCTCGAGAACAAAAATAAGTGTATAAGCGGGGTGGGCACCCTCGCTAGATGCTAATAAGTGGGGTAGGCACCTGCAGCAATTAAACAATAGAAACGAAGATGCAGGGTGGGCACCTGCTTAAATAAATGAACAAATAAGCGGCCATAATCGGGGTTGGCACCCGTAACTTACAAGAAGGCCATCTCGAAGGAATCCCTCGCCGGGGATTCCTTTTTCCTCGTCAGGCAGTGCCGCCGCTCTGCCTAGCCCACGCAGTCCTCCTTCCCTGAGGCCTTAAAATACAGCGCTCCCAAGGCGCTTAGGCTCTACCAAGCCTTGGTAAAAGCAATCCTGAAGAGCCAATGGCCCCAACAGTCCTGGAGGCATCAGGGGAAGCCACAGGGGACCCCAAACAAGAAATCCAAGGCATACAGGGCTTGGGCAGGGCCCAGGGAGGCAAGCCTTCCCCTGGGCCCCAGCAGCAGCACGCCCCTGGTAACATTTTCATGGGGTCACAGCCCTCTTTTATACACCATTTCCTTTGTCTACAAAGGTGCAGGCAAGGGGCGAACCAGATGCAACTGGTTCTTGAGCACTTTGTTTTGCTCAGCCCCTCTGCCTATTCACAGGATGGGTCAGGGACATTAGACACACCACAGGGGGTGGAGCCAGCATTGTGGAGGGAAGACCCAGCCCTATTCAGGTCCCAGGTGCACTCCTCCCTCCCATCAACATGCAGATCTCCCCGTTCACCACCGGGCAGACCCATCCTGACTCCTGGAGGCAGGCACACCAGCCAGCTCCAGCCAATCACAAGCCAGACAGTCAATTCACATTCACTGCACAGACATGCCAACTTCTAGAAGTGGCACTTCCACACTAGACACATTAAATACCCGCACATCATCGCGCAGCATTTAGTCTCACGAGTTCGCACATACCAAATTCGACCCTGCACTCCCCACACATCAGGAACTACCATGGACACACATATCCCCATGCATTCCTAAGGGAGGGCAGGCCACTCTCACCACACATACACAGAGAGCGCACGCACTTTACACTAGACCACAGTGAAAAAGTGCGCAGAGGCCTAAAATCCCCAACACCAGGTACAGAAACAGACTATGAAAAAATGCATAAAGTTTCTGGGTGAACCTGCCAAAAGGGCCAAGTCCAACACTCTGGTAGTGAATTACAGCCATTTTCATATCACTATTGAAAGGCTATCTTGCCCATAGGCTATAATGGGGAATGCTCTGTATAATGTTTACCTGCATATCTTCCCATATGAGCAAGATAGAAAATTGAAGTCTGGTATCCCTAAACTCAGATTTTAATAACACATATTTTAGGAAGGATGATTTTTAAATCCTGAGTTTGAAAGCGGCACTTTTAGAAAGTGGCTGCTTTCTTGTCTGACCTTCTGTGTGCCTTTTGATGTTTGTGAGTTGACTGACTGGTTTGTGAGTGACAGGGTTGGGGGATTCCAGGAAACAGAATGAGTCCGCCCAGTGGTGAATAGAGAAATCTGCATCTAGATGGGAGGGAGGAGTTGCACCTGGGACCTGAATAGGACAGGGCTTTCCCTCCACAATGCTGGCTCCATCTCCTGTGGGGTGTCTGATGTTTCTGCTCTGCACTGTGAAAGGAAAGAAGGAGTCATGTAAACAGAGTGCTCCAGAACTGGTTCGGACCGGGCTCAGAGCACTCCTGCATAAAGGGAACAAAGACTTTTTGGGGACCCCAGACCACTGAACTTTAGATCATCCGGAATCAAGAAGGAACCTCTACTGAGGGAGTTCTGTCCTTCCTGGAGTGCTTGGTCCAGTTGTGGTGGCTCTGGAAGTTGTGCCAGTTGTTTGGGAAGCTGTACAAGGAGAAACAAAGACAATCTGCAAATTTTTACACATCGCTCGCTTGCGGAGCACATCCCTGACAGTGCGAGGAAATTCCAGCCGCCGCGATGATCAAGTTTGTCGCAGCGCCTGTTGCCTGCTGCAAGAACCAATGCATCCTTCGCTTGCGGAACCCATCGCTCCGGTGCGGGAAGATTACCAGCACTGCGAGTATCGTCGCAGAGCCTGTCGTCGCTGGTTGAGATTGCCGCACCGCTTGCTTGCGGACCGCATTACGTCGCTGCGAGTGGAGAAGATCGACGCTGCGCATCGCTGCCGCAACTGAGATCGTCGCCGTCCCGAAGATCGTCGCATCGTATCTTTGCCAGACGTTTCCTACGAAACCTGCGCACCGGAATCCATACAAGGTATCGCCTCCCTCCCCATACAGACCGGATTCGTCGCAACACGCCCGCTGCGTCCAGCGGGGCTGTTGCATCGCCTCCCAGGGTCTCAGGAGTGACGCATCGCTTGTTTTTCAATGCTGCAGCTTTCACTTTGGAACTTTTGTCGCATCTAAAGGTACTTTTGGCTAAACGTGACACAACTGTGGATTATTTTGATGCATACCCTAGAACTCTTTTAACCCCTTCGATATTCTTGAACTGTGTATGTTGGATTTTTGTCATTTTGGTCTTGTGTAGTTTAGATAAAGATACTTTATTTTTCTAAACTGGTGTGGAGTCCATTTGTGGTGTTTTCACTGTGTTACTGCGAGTGTTGGTACAAATACTTTACACATTGCCTTTGATAAGCCTGTCTGGTCGTGCCAAGCTACCAAGGGGGTGAGCAGGGGTTATCTAAAGAGTGTATCCACCTTACCCTGACTAGAAGCAAGGGTCCCTATTTGGACATTGGTACCTACCTCTGCCAACTAGAGACCCCCAGATCTAACAGCACTGTATTTGTACCATCAATGCCGGGAACATCTTCAAAGTCCTATGCACTGTTCAAAGAGCATACTCTGGCACACACCCATTATACCTGCAGAAACTGGCACCTCATTTTACCCCAATCAGGACTCGTCACTCAATGCCTGTCCTTTGGATAGCTAAAAATTATTTATAAAATGTCTTGATAAATAAATAAATAAACAAGAAACATTAAGCAAGCTATCAAGAATCTCTCTGAAGTCTTATGACTAAAAGTTTCGTTTTTTGACTAATTTACTATATCTTGAAAGAAGCATGGGCATCTGTGCAGTCATTATGGTTGCAGTGGAAATAAACCAGTAAAAAATTGATCAAATCTGTGCCGTATGCCCATGCGATGATCAAATGAAGCTGTCTCTTTCCAGGGATTTCTCAGACTATTTCTAAAACAGCTTCTGGAGCAAAGGTGTACATAGAACCAGAACTCAAACAGGTCACTTTCCTAGCTGTATCACTAATGGAGCCTTGTCAGTCACAAGCACTGGACGATTCTCCTGAGAAGTTCACCAATATAGTAAACACATCTAGAACTACTCCAGGAGGAAGAACCACAAACCATTCACTGATTGTGGATCACAAAAAGGTTCACATTTAGAGATGCAGATATTCACCTCTGCCCCCTTACTATCCAGAGAATAAGGACACAATAACATAAGGGATGTACAGGTCTATTTTAAAATGTAGCGTGCATTCCATACTGAACGACAGCCATGGAAATAGTGACAAACTTTCATTGAATTTCTAACTTCTTGGAAAAACACCCTTAGCATGTTAGGGATACACATATGTGGGCATTGATAATATGACCCCTCTTTTGGAGTAAATTTCCAGTGTCTGCAATAGGTGGCCGAAATTCTACCACCATTGCAGATATCGTTGGTGCAAAAACACCGCAAAAGTGTTTGACGTAAGCTTGATTATTTTTCAGCCTGTTATAACATAGCATAATACATAATATATAATAGCACACCTTGTTAAAAAATCATCCTACTCGAAACTTCTGCAATCATAAAATATTCCAAAAGAAGAAAATGTTCCTAAAGAAATACAAAACCACTTCACCCCTCAAAAATTGTGAAAAACTCAATATAGGTCCAAGGATTGCTTGATGGTAATTGATCACACCAAAAATAGCAATACTGCCCCGGTGGAGGTATTTACAATATGCACATTCACCACATTATTCAGAAATCGATAGTGTCACTTGCTTTCTACATTCCGAAGTGCGCAAACTTAGAATGTGTGTATTATGTCAGTACCATGATTTCCCTGGTGAAAAGTGTGCAGGAAAAACGTTTCAGCCTGATTACTGGCACAGTTAAAATTCCAATTTAGGTGCAAAAGGGATTTGTGTTGTGGTAATAATAAAGCCCAAAGTAATTTTCCATTTATAAAGGTAAATGCTAAACATCCATCTGACAAGACAAGCAAATGTGGCCTTGTGTTTAAGTGGTGATTAGGAGAGACATCTTGAAACAGTGTATCAAAATGTCACCAAATGGAAAGGCCACTGACATGGAAGTTATTGACACGTCAGCCACATGCCAGGGTCTATTTCAGCTAGAAAACAGCGAGCGAGATCAGAAAACATCAAAATGCAGACCGACATTTAACTGAAAGCCAGAGGCAAAGAGCATGGCTTTGGGGAAAACTCAATATTGAAATGCAGCCATTGCTAACAAGCAGTGCTCAGAAAAAAAGGAATATGGGTTCTGCATATCTAAGTGAAAGGGCCCTTCCAGAAAAGAAAATTATTACATTAAACAATAAATAACAGACCCAGAGCAGATGGTCCTCTGGCTAACTGCACGAAAAATTTAATTTTATCTTGGTGTAAAACTTCACACATCTGACTGCCAATTAAAAATCAGAGCCATCAGAATGATAATCTCTGCACAGAAAACGAAAAATCTCAGTTTTTCTTCCTATCGGTTTCATTAGCAATGAGGTGTGCATTTGCACGTGAGCCTAAAAGAGTGCTTGCTTGTCTCAAACCTGCTTAGTATACATGATGAAAAACGATATTTGTATTTCCTCTTATGTTTATTTTTTACAGTAGTTGTATTACTGTTGCATTTAGTGTTGCATGTGTGTGCCTTTAAGGCTGTTGCTATAAGTGAGTTTCAAATATGTAACGTTGTGTGTGTGCTTCTGCGTGAAGGCATATAGCAAAGTCTCCTTTTTTGTACGACAAATTAGTTTTTATTTTTCTGCACCCTAATTTTACTAGCATTTCAGTTAGGTTGAAAAGAAGATTTTTGTCTCCATCCACATAAAAAATGTGACAAGTCCCGAATTGTCTCCTTATTTTCAATGGAAGACTTTGAAAGAATTTTAGAACAAGTGTCATGGAATTATAATGCCTGGCATATATGGGCGTTTATATTCCAATAGCTGATAGGTGTAATATGGCTCTTGGGTTAAGAGGTTGTTAATTGCCTTGTATCACACTTAAACAAGGGATTGAACAAACAGATGGGCCATCATGAGCAGTATGAAGTGGTGATAAACATTGTATTCACTTATGAAGGTCAAGTTGCAAAATGCATACTGGCCTTAAATAGACTTTAAGTATAGGCTCAGGTACGACTCTAGCCAAAATGTACGGGATTTATTCTGCAACCCTAGAGTATTAGCATTGGTAGCAGACTCTAGTAGTCATGATTAAAAATTCTGATTTTGTGGTGCCACTCATCATATGTCTGGATAGTGTGCGAATGTGCATATATGAGGTATGGAGGAGACATGTTGGAAAAGGTATGTTCTGGTCAAAATGCACACATTGGCTCTCTACTGCGATTTTTAGTTGCTCTGTAAATAGTTTCAACAGCAGAGGAACTTGACACGAACCCACAATAATTATCCAGGTGATGAGGGCAGTTATTATATAATTGTTATCAACCAAGGTACATTTGTCCTTCAGAGGAGAGTCAGTTCATGCAGTTGCCTTTGGATCTAATACAAACATGACCTCCAAAAGCCACGGGAAATTATTTTAAACCTCTGTAAAAGACTGCAGCTATAGAGTTAAATAACCATAGGGAAATACGATTACTGTGATAGATATTGAACCATGCTCTTGCACTGCATGATTGAATGGTTCTTAGGGAAACCTACATCTGGGTGGCAGTCTTATATTTACAATATAGAACACTTCTCAGGACATACACATTTAAATGGTTTAATAGTTCCGAAATGAGGTTGGGTAGACCGAAATTACATTCATGGAGAATCGCCTTCAGTCAGTTCTTCAACATTTACATTAATGCAAAGGAGACAGAAGCATCATATATAAGTGCACATATAAGTGTGAACTTGCTTGAGGAGGAACATAAAAGTAGTCAGGAAGGAGACAGGAAGAGGTGGGAAGGTGGGGGTGCAACCATGGCTGGTTAGAGGTAAGTAGGGCAGAGTGTTGTGGGCAGGAGGTTGGGTGGTGGCTGTTGTAAATATGATTCTTGGTTTACCACAATTCTAATTAACCCTTCCTCTATGTTTACCTTTAGTTCCTTCCAGTAGAACTCTGTAATGTTGTTTGCTATGTCATCAGCTGTTTAGGATTCCAGACTTGCCAGTTAGAGTCTGGTCATCTGGACAGATGTAGCGTTTACTTTAATGGCATTAGCTGTAGGAGGGTAGAAGGTGGTGGTGATGCTGCTCATCACCAGAGTAGTATGGTTCCACATACTGCTTCACTTTCAAATGATTCGTCTTCTGTTCTTAAAAAATACCAGGAGTTTAAGGTCTCGCCATCCTCCTGTTTATTTGAATGACTACTTGTGCTAGTTTCATTTATTGTTCTTAAAAGTCTTTAAGTTATTTTTATTTATGATAAGGGAAGGAGATGTGTTGTAAATATGATTCTTGGTTTACCACAATTCTAATGAACCCTTCTTCTATGTTTTACCTTTAGTGCCTTCTACTAGAACTCTTTAATGTTCTTTGCTATGTCATCAGCTGTTTAGGATTCCAGACTTGCCAGTTGGAGTCTAGTCAGCTGGACAGATGTAGCGTTTACTTCTACTCTTGAATACACCAATACTTATACTTGGATACAGACTCCTGAGAGCTTCGTTAAGTATACAACAACGGCCCTTGAGCAAAATGCTACCAGGGGGCAGACAGTACTTGCAGCACGGAAACTGTATGGGGAAATGCCAGTTTCATGGAGGAAACGGATGACACCGGAGGGGTTCTTGCCTCGAGGGCGGAGTTCATGCTGCAACAAGATCATGTTTGAAGAGGCGGGTTGATGCCGTGTGATCCCGACTGTACCTCTGAAGTGTGGCTTTGATCTTGATTTTTCATCCTGGAATTTTGGTTAATGCCCTTGCAGTATTCATTTCCTAAATTGCAGGATGCAAACAATGATCTCTGCCCTCTGTGCCAGAAGTTAACGCTGTTAATTGCTCACCCAGCAAATAGGAGCTGGCTTCTGTGTCAAACGTCCACGATGAGGGGATTGGCCATTAACATATCTGCGGCCTCGCAGGAAAGGGGACTACAATGCTATTAGCAAATGCAACCAACCTCGTCGCCATTCGCAGACCCATCCGCTGCACTTCCCTCCTCTGTGATTCAACTCATCCCAGGCAGGTTTGCAGGGCAGCTCAGCTCCCTTAGTTATAAAGCAGCCCTGCCATTCCTCTGTTTGCCTGAGCCAAATCTGAGCATTCATTGCAGGCTGCTAATAAGGACTCTCAAACTGTTCAAAGTCTGCACGTGCTGAAAGAATTGAGCTTCATGGCGGAGGGCGGCGTCACTTTGCAATAGGTCTTCCAGGGCTCGCTTCGGACCCCCATTTGTTATCATGCATGTGCCCACTGGTATTAGGCGAACATTCCCCGATTGATTTATGATGCTGTCGCTGTAATACTATGCGTGCCCTTAGCCGCCGTGAAACAGCTGACCTTTTGCGTGAACTTCTTGAGAGACTAATGAGGTTACCTCTCCCCGGAGGAGGGGCTGCAGTGCTCAAGCAGAGCATCCGGTCAATACCGATCACATTCAAGCAGCTCATTAACCCCCGGGTAAATATCAGATCTGTTTTCAATGCACAGTTTTATCGCCGGAATGATCTGTAATCCTGATCCCAAGTTTCTGCTTGACATTCAACATAACGTTTTACTTTACAATCCATTCCTATTCAAGGCATCGGTCATCAAATGTCACAAAAGATTACATTGTGATATTTTGTGTGTAATAATAATCTTTCTGTCTACAGGGTTGCAGGTGAAAGGAATATTGTAATGTTAAAAGGCTGTGCACCTGAACTCATTGGAAGAGGAGTGTCCCAGTGATTGTGTACAGCTCACCTCTCTATGCAATGCAACTGCTGTGACATCGGAGCAGAATGCCATATGCAAAGCATGTGCAGACCGGTTGTGTTTGTTTTGTCACTTCCAGAGAACTTTTAAGGCATGGGCAAAGTAGGCAATTGCCCAGGACCCCCACTTTCCAAGGCCCCCCCCCTGGAATGTAAAAGTTCTGTCTAGATCATTTCAGTGTATTTCTGTCTCTCATCCTACAAGATACAAATCAATATTACCATGCAACAAAGGGCTTGAATAGGCAGATAACTGCTACTAAAATATAAAGCTGTTTCAAATAGGGGACCGGAAATGTTCTCTTACATGGGCCACCAAAATCCTTAGGATGATACTGCTTCTGTCGCAGGCGTTGGTGAAATTACACTGCCCAGCATTTTCTTCACAGAAATGCCAATCGTGATACCACTAATAAGGTCAAATATACCAATCATTCGTGCCACTCATAGTGATTGAAGAGAATTTTTCAAATAATATTTAAATTGATTTCTTTTTATTTAGTCTTTAAATCTACTATTTGGAAACTTTTTTCTTTTGAATACAAATAATCAATTTCGAACAGGACCTTCCTTCCGCATTCTCCACATTCTCAGCGTGCTCAGCGTCCTCCAGAGTCCTCGCTGTCGGCTCCGGCTCCTGCGGTCTCAGCGCGAAAGCTTTATCCAAGATAGGCTGGCAGAGGGTAGAATCTTTATGACTCGGGGGTTCTTTTGGATTTCTCAGGATGAGAGCCTTCTGTGCACCATCAATAGCGCCCCTTTTTGCCAACGGTTTAGCGCTCAACTTCTCCCCGCTGCTGCCCGCATGGGAGTCCGTCATTTTCTTGCCAAGTTCTGCGGGGGTCGCCTCGCTCCTCCAGCGTAGCGGAGCCCTGTATCACTCATCTGCTGGGTAGAGATTCCCTGGGAATCCCTTGTGCCGTCGTGGCTGGAGGCCGCAAGCCTTTACATCTCGTTAGGGTTTTTCGCCGGTTTTGGCCCCCGCGGTGCCATTCTGCTGCTTCTTACTCTTAGAAGCTCCACAACTTTTGACACGTCCTGACAAAGTGCCGAAAATGCCTGAGCTGCCGAGTGAGCCAGCCACTGCTTCCGAACTCCTTCTTGCCGCTTTACAAGGGCGCCAAGATCCCGAGCCGTGTGGAGCAGGAACATTCCATCTGGGTCATCATGCAGATAAAGGAGGGGAAGAGGGAGACCTGCGACTGAGCGCTACGGAGTATCAGCGGCCATCTTGCCATACGCATCTTCAACTCATTTAAATTGTAATTTAAAGTTTTTATTCTGAAAATGCCACATTTAAAATTGGAATTTTTCTGTCTGAACCAAATGCGCTTTGCTGCCAGTGCCCAGGATTACATTACTTTAATGGCTCTCCTATGTGTATTCCTTCTAGGCAAGGAACAAAACAGCCTTGGATATGGGAATGGATTTTCTCTCCTGAACAGGATGGCCTGGGGGTTGTGCTCATCTCTTCTTGACCTTCAAAGGGCAGACTGCGAGCTGTGCCCACCAATTTTCTAGACTCCCTTCCTGACTGCTCTGTCACTGGCAAATGCAGTTGACACATGGCACCTATGTCTTCCATACTGGACACCATAGTTTCTAACATTGTGATGTAACACAATCTTTTGTGGCCGGTCTAGAGGTGCAGCTATTGAATGTACCACCATACTTCTCTTGTTTAGTGAATCCATATAATTTCTAAATTGCATGCATGCTTTCAAGTAAATGCTTTATATGTATTTCCCATGGAGTTTAAAGGGACACTTTCCAGTAAATCTAAAGTTCAGTCTCCACAACCTCATTATATCAGTGCACCCTGCTGATTCACATGCCTTTCCTCCACTCCGAAAACGATGGATTTGGGCCCAGATCTTTTGACTGGGGGAGTGTGTGACATTGATCCACATTCAGTCCATCACTTGTTGTTTTTGCAATTGCCGCCCTAAGTGCGCTGGGGATGCCCAGACGTGGGTCCCAGGCACTCCACACCACTTGGAGTCAAGCTAGCCGGGCTGATGAGAGGTGTTACCTCGAAACCGGTCCGGTCCTCGGATGCTTGATTCCGTTCTGGGAAGGACATGGCTTTTGTAGTTCGGACTGGACTGTTCCCATGGGGCAACAGGGTCAGAGCTGATTTGCATATCGCCATTGTCTAACCCAGGGTGGTGTGGAGTGCAAAAAAACGATGGATTTGGGCCCAGATCTTTTGACTGGGGGAGTGTGTGACATTGATCCACATTCAGTCCATCACTTGTTGTTTTTGCAATTTCCTCCACTGGGCAGATACATTAATTGTGACAGTGTGGGTGCTTGACTTAAACATAAACCCACACAGTGTTATTATCTCCAAAGTGTCCTCTGAGTATTTTCCATTTTATTAGCTATTCTAGGTTAAAATTCCTTTACAGCAACCATGGGCATATGATGTATTCTTCTGAGTAGAATAATCCATTAGTTGGATCACCCCTGAATTGTTAGATCTCCTCCACTTTCATGAATCAACTATGCTGTCCTGAGCTGTCATCTAATCCGAAATACACTTTGCCATCACCGGACACGTACAGCTCTAATTATTTATCTGCTTTCTCCTCCCTATACTGGCTGCTTACTTATCTTCTACACAAATCTACTCGTATTACCTTCTCTTCCAGAAATCATCAAGCACAATAATATCTGCTGCTTCTCCAGTTAACATGAAAAAACAAGATTGCCAAAATCTGTCCCTAAAACAAATCTTACCCCTTACCAAAACGGACCACAACAAAACACAATCTTTCCAATGTATTAAATAAATTATTCATGCACAAGGTGATTAAGCACTGTACAGAAGAAGGAGAAGATTCATGAGGGATATTGCAGAGTCTGAGCGAAGGAGGAGGAAAAAGGACCAGTGCAAGAGAGAAGACAATGAAGTGGGACCTAGTGATCGCAGATTAGTAAGGGCCGTAATGGGGGGAATCTCTCTTTATGTAGGAATGGCAACCAAGTATCAAGACAGGGACACCGTTGCTTGAAGAGAGGGGTCCTAAGCTCTTATTAAAAATTAAATAGGAATGGAGCCTTCTGAGTTTGAAGGGGTATAGATTTAAATTGCACAGAGATTTTACATGTTAATCCTCTCCTTTCTGGAAATTTCATTTTCAGTTCATGATTTGTACTGCCTAGAAGTTGCACACACAACTGCGATTTTGATCTTACTTGTCATGTAATGTGTAATGCTGATGATACAGCATGTTTTAAAAGAGATGAAACTGACCATATGGGGACTCTGGTGTTCTTTTACGGTTAGAATGATCATATTGTATTTCAGGGTTAAAGCACAGAGAATGCTCTTCGAGTGGAAGAACAGATACATCTCTGCGATGTCAGCCAACAGGTCATTGCCTGTCTTGAGATGAAACCATAACAAGTGCTTAAGCCTTATTTTTAAATTATTGTGCCACTTACTTCGGTAGCCCTTTAAAACATGTTTCAGGCCTGCCATTGCAGCTTGATGAACTTTTAAATTGCTAATTCAACCTCGCAAACTGAACCTTTGCAAGGTCTAAGGCTCCCTTTTCAATACATAAGTCACCCCTATGGTTTTATGAAAGGTATTTATTAAGTGTGAGCTAATGCCCATAGGTGTCTTGATGCTGTAGTAACCAGTCAGAAAGGTGAAACCTAAAAAGTTTTCTAGCTTGAAACAAAGAGCCAGGTTTTAAGAGATTTCCTAAAATCCTGTAAACAGGAGGAAGTTGTAGGTTCCCAAAGCAAAGAATTCCCAAGCACGGCAGTCGATCTGAAGAAACTTTTACTGCCCCATGTGGCTTTTCTGAAGGGAGCGACTACAATATTTTTTGCCGTACTTGAGCGAAGAGAGGGGAGTGACCTGCTTGGAATGTACCACCTAAGATGTTTTTTAAAATACGCTCGTCCATTCCCATGGTTGACCCTAAACAACTCATAGGACAGTGTGTATTGTATTTAAAAGGTAGGACATAAGTTGTTATCTTTTACATGTCCTAGTAGTGAAAAACTCCCAAATTAGTTTTTCGCTAATGTGAGGCCTACCTCTCTCATAGAATAACATTGATTTAACATACTAACTTCAGTAGGTGGTAACATTTGATTGAGAACAGCTAGAAAAGTCATGTTTCGTCTCAAAATAATTTAACATCCTCTTTAATGGTAAAGTCGAATTCTAATTCTGAAAATGCCACTTTTAGAACGTTAGCATTTTTTTGACCTAGCCATTTGGTGGCTGCAGATGGTGTCCTGGGTCATATGACTATGAATAGTTGACAGTTGGCCTTTGTGTATTCCTCCCAGACAGTGAGACATAGGGGGACTATGTGTTGGCAGGATTGGCAGAGCTGGCAGGATGTTGGCAGGGTGGGCAAAGCTGTTCCCTACCCCACTTACATTTCAAAGGGCTGCCTCCTGGACACTCACAAATGAACTTGACACCAGCCTTTTTCACCCATAGACCACTGGAATTTTGGACAGGGGAAGGAAGGAAACTTCCAAAACCAGACAGGGTGTAGCCTTGACGTCTCCCCTATTTCAAAGAAGTGCACCAGACTTAAATATTGGACCCTCAGACCACCGTTTTTTGTACCCTCCAGGACCTGAATAGGGCTCCCAGAAGTTTTTTTTCATTTTATTCATTAAAATATTCTAAATTTTCTTAAATTGGTGTGGGGGTGTTTCCTGTGTTGTGTTTCCACTGTATTATTGTTTGTGTACTGCATAAATACTTAACAGAATGCCTCTAAGTTAATCCTGACTGGACTGCTATTCTGATAAATTTCCAGAGGTTTAGGCCCATGCTAATATAGGGACTTTTTTGATTTATCTGGGAAGGGATTGTGGTTGTTGTTAAAACTCTGTTTTATACAGCAGCCATTTTAATCTTGTTTTCAATGCAGGTTCTGAAGCCGAGGTAGGTGTCTATGAAAATGACTAGGATTTAGGAGCTGGCAACAGGTTGTGGGGTGAAGCTTTTGTGATTTAGGGCCCGATGTAGGTAAACTCCAATTTACCACTTCTTAAATACCGAATCATACCGATTCGGTATTTGAGAAGTGGTTAATTGGAGCGGGGAGATGTGGGTATTTCAGAATCGGTAAATACCGAATCTGTAAGATTCGGTATTTACCAATTCTGTAAATACCGAATCGGTATCCCCCATTGATTCCTATGGGCCTTGAAGCCCATAGGATTCAAAGGGCATTACCGAATCGGTATTTACCGATTCGGTAATTACTGATTTCTGCAAGGGTGCAGGGGGTGTCACTTTGACACCCCCTAGCACCCCCAATACAGGCTTGGGTGCCATGTGGCAGGCATACATGCCCTAGGGGCAGGTCTGCCTGCCACATGGCATAGGTGTGCATGCACACATGTGCATGCACACCGGAATCGGTATTTTACCATGAAGTTGTATTTCATGGTAAAATACTGATTCGGTAACACCTGTGGGACTCAGAAGAGTCCCACCTACATTAGGAATTTACCGAATCGGTAGAATTACCGAATCGGTATTTTACCGATTAGGTAATTTTACCGATTCGGTAAATGTGCAGTTAACTACATATGCCCTTGGAAACGGGCACCTACATACCAAATGGCCATTTACCGGTCGGAAACGGGCGAAATCGGCCATTTCCGACCGGTATTAAGGCTCCTACATTGGGCCCTTAGTTCCAAGCCAACCTTGCACATATTTGCTTACATTCATGGTTGACCAGCACAAAATCTATCCTCAGTTGGTTCAGTCAGAAGTGAGTTTTCAATATCCAGTGTTGAGCTGTTGTCAGGCCGTTCATCAGAGAATAAACATTATTAAGAAGAGCTCTGGGGCATAACGGAGTACCCTCCATAAGCCGCGGTGGGGGTCCCTCAGGGTTTCTTGTTTTGGAGGGGGCCCCCTCACCCTCTAAGCCATGCCAATGCATGCCATGCAAAAGGCTTGTAATGGCATGGAATATGAGATAGTTAGATGCTTGAGAAAGCCACTTTGCTTTACCAAACAGTTTTAAAACATTGGCATTTTCTTGCCTTGGCCATTTGGTGCCTGCAGCCTGTTTCTGGTCACATGACTGGGTTTAGTTGGCGTCAGGCTCTGTGTATTCCTCCTAACAGCCACATACAATGGGAATTTAGATGTGACTGGATGGGTCATCACTGGCAGGATGAGAGGGAGGAGGTGGGCCCAACCTCACACCTGAATAGGCTGTGCCTTATCTCCACACAAAGGGCCTACCAACTGTGCATTGTCACTTTAGCCAGCTTGGAGCCAGGACAGGTGTGGTAGGAAATTCCATGCACTTCAAAGACACTGTCTAGAAGCTTCTCCCGCCGTCTAGAACCAGGGCACCAGTGTATAAAATAAGGCCATCAGACACCGCCACTTTAGTGCACTGACAGGAAGAAGGGCTGCTGTGCCACTGAAAGGGCTGTTACTCTGCTAGCACTCCTTCACTGAAGGAGTTGTTACATTACTGTGCTGACCTGCTGCCCTCTTGCCTACTAGATCTGAAACCATCTTAAACCCACGAACCCCGAGTGACTCAAAGGGCTAGTCTGCTGGCATTCTGATCTGTGCCTCAAGGACATAACAGGCTCCCCACAGCTCCTGGACCTGTCTTGACCAAGTTCCTGACACCTAAGACAAGCCTATCTTGTCCTGGACCCTGGGTGTAGCTCTTGAGCTCTTAAATTCAAGCTTTTGGGATCTTAGCAACCACAAACAGCCCATTCACACCGGAAACGCGAGGCTCACACTGAATATCAATCAGCATGCATCGTTCGCCCGCAGAGGACCGACAATGTGAAGTACCAGTCCGCCCATTCACGATGCCCAGGCTGCTCTTCACGCCATTCCAAACACCCCCAGTGACTCTCTCCTTGCTTCCAGCAACTTTCCTTCAACATGAATGGGACTCTTGGCAGAAAACTTGAGAAGGCAAACCTTCAGGAGGACTAATCTGGGGCTATATCTGACATATGCTACATCGTGGTGTGTGTATGTATGTATGTATGTATAGGCATTTATATAGCGCACTACTTACCCGGAGGGTCCCAAGGCGCTTCGACCGCTGCGAAACCCTTCCTGGCTTCCCTGAGAGATGGTCCCTTAATGGGTATCTCCAGGGTGAGACCAGGCATCCCCGGCGGTCTGGTGGGGCCGTTAGTGAAGATGAGGCAAGCTAATGCCCAGAGTTGCCGAGTGTGATCGCTGATCAGAGTGGGCACCGAGGCGAGAGAATTATCGAGTCCGCTGACCCTGGTCCAGAAACCTGCCGCGCCGGGAATCGAACCCTGGTCCCGGGCCGTCCTCTGCTCTCGGGTCTGCCGCCTCTAACCAGTGAGCCACACTACTTCAGTGAAAGTTTGACTTTGACCCTTTGCAGCCGACCAGATAGCTGTAGTTGGCGCTTTACTTAATTACTTCAGAAATTTTTGGTTTTATTTTAAATTAAGCTCTATTTTTCTAACCTGGTGTGGGACCTTCTGTGGTGTTCTCACTGTTTTTCTTTTAGAAGTATTGCACAAATACTTTACACATTGCCTCTAAATTAAGCCTGACTGCTCTGTGCCAAGCTACCAAGAGGTGGAGCACGTTAATTTAGGTTTTACTTGTGCCATACCCTGACTAGGACTGTGTTGCTGCTTGACCGGAGATTACACCCCAGTCAACCAGTGACCCAATTTCTAACAATGAGGCTAAAGAAAGACAAGTTCGGACTGCAGGAAAGGCTGCCATAAATGCTCATATACACTGGTCAATGACTCTGAAAGTCTACGCTAGAAAGTCATGCTTACAGTTATCAGCATTTCTTTAATGGGATCAGTTCGTGTCTGCGTCTTTGGGAAAAGTGAAACACTTTAAACATTGTCGGGCATGACGTGGATTTTAATGCCGTCAAACCAAAATAAAGGACCTAACTGGACAATTATTACTTTTTTACCGAAACATAAAAAGGATCATATATTAAATATCGTCTACGTTGATATAGGTCGATATACAGAATTACTGAATTATTTAAATCGCACTAAAGGTTTGAACATTTAACAGCTGCTCCGCGAGAAGTCAGTATTCAATAAAGCAGATTTACGACAGTGTTTTAAGTGCATGCTTGCCCTCGCGAGCTTCAAACCATTATCCTCAGTACGGCACTAAACAACAGGGATCTTGAAGACGTCACTACAAAAGGGATTTCGTTTCGTGAGGTAGCCGGAGGTTAAAACTTGTATTTCTTTCAGCCTCGAGAGGCCTATTTCGGAATGAGATTGTGAATGCACCTCTGGAAGGATTAGAATGACGGCTCATGTTCAGCTGGGAGTACGGGAAAAATCAGCTTGTGGCTGATGTCAAACGTTCAATCCGATCATTCAAGAGAAACCACAGTCGGGGACTGCTAGTACCAGCCAAGGAGTTTAAGATGCTGAAATGGTATACAATAGAAAGCCGAGAAGAGCTACAGGTGGACATGTATCACTATTATTTCCCTCTACCAAGGGCATTAACATCTCTAAATTGCCATTTGACAATTATGGGCCAAAGCAGAAGTCCAGACATCAAAATGAGTGTGGGAGGGGAAAAAGCTCTTTAAGCCCTACATGCAAGGCAATCAATCATTCCGCAACTGACTCACATTCGCCACAAAGTCTCTTTGCTTATAACATACTTTGTTGTCATTTTTCAATCAAAGAAAATCAACTCCATAGTGAAGCTTATAACCCTTTGCACTCCTCAGCAGACTCAGCTGCCCAGGAACACTGCTACTACATGTATCTTGTAGGAGAGTGCGTTCACGTTATTGTTAGTATAGCTATTTCCTACTTCAGCAAAATTAACAGAGGTATACAAGAAAAAGAGGACATCAGGGCACTACAGTCAATAAATGTGAGACCTATGCAGTGTGAAGTGCAGCTTACTGGTTGGTCTGTTACCCACCTTTATAGGCGCGAGCGTCCACTAGTTCCTTGACAGGGCCAAACATTTAACTATTTTGTGTCGTTTTCTTATCTGATTTCTTCACATATGTCTTCTGTACAATTTTCCATGCCTATAATTAGGCTCGTTTGGAAGTTCTCATAGCTATAAAGTGCAGGGTAGCAATTTTAGATATTATCAAATGGACCACTTCCGCCAATCATGCTTCAAGCGAGTGGGTGTCCCAGTGCAGCTGCAGTTCTGTTGTACAGTTTTGACTCAACCTTGCACCCTGCCTTCCAATGTTAGTACTGTCTGTGTCAGCTTCATGTTGGCGTATCCCAAGCTGTTTTAACATTCCAACATTCCAACATTCTCCTGCCCATCACTGATGGGGGAGTGACTTCCAAAACAGTACTGAACTCCTAATTGTACACATTGCATCATGATATTGACCTCTATCTTTATCCATGTGGCAGACTTGGCTTCCCAAGTATTTTTCAGTCTTAAAGGGGGTGGATCTATTAATTGCTGTTGGATCTGACCTGTAGTATATATTGTAAACAGATACGATATTCCCCATTTTAGTCTGAGCCCTGATAGGTCTACAAAGCGTTTTAGTGGTTATTTTGTTTGTAATAACTGTGATTGGGGCTTTTAAGGTATCAAAGTGTGTAATCCGCATTGAGCTATATCATGTGCTGTAATTCGGCAACATCTGTTGCATTCATTTTCCCATACTGCCTACAGGTTTCTGCCAGAGGTTCTATACCCAAGTAAATAGCATGGACGACTGGACTGGGCAACCCCTGCCATACACCTCTGAACAATCTCAGCTTGCAGAAAGTACCTGACTGCCTAAAGTTCAAGTCAATATTTGGCTATTTTAAACACACTTGCTCAGATCACTAGGATTTAGAATGAAGAAACATAACATTTGTTATTGTCGACGTTCTAAGCTGTTAAAGTGACTGAGCCAGTCTTAGCATTCCATAGAGAGTGCCACATGTGTGCTTTGCCTCTATTGTAAACTCAGCAAGAAGGGTGAAGGGACTAAGCTAAAGTGGGAGAGTATTTCAAAGAGAAGACCCAAACTCTTTGAATGGGCAAAACCTACTGCGAGGTCAGGGTGGTTTGAACACCACTTTTTCTCCTTTCTACCTTCCGCTCACCTTCACTCTTATAGTAGGACAGTACTAAGGGGGCTCCCAATCATGTATAAGGTAACTTGTACCACAAGCAGGAACGCCCGGCTGGGAATGCTACCCCTTAAAGGACAACGTTTAAAATGTATGTATAAAATTCTTAATAAAAAAAAAAAAGAAAACATCATAATGAAGAGTGACATGTGAGCAGTTGTATGGTTGATATGAGCCATGTATAGCTTTGATAATAAGGATGAACACTTTACACTGGACCTCTGCACCTTTGTTCGGTAGACAGACAACCAGTTTAGTACTGAGACAAAGAAATGGGTTAACGTTGTCAAGTAATCGAGTGTCTATATGGCTAAATGTGGGTGGATGTTCTGACTGTTTCGCAACTGGACCCTGAGCACCAGAGAGGTAAATGCGATAAATGATTGATTATTGACTACAATTCAAGGTTAAGTTGAATCCCAGAGTCCCTGGCTGAATTTGTACGTGTCAAGGTTAGAGCATGGTAGGAGTGAAAAGAGAAGTGACACTGATGCGGTGTGGAAGCAGATCATTTCAATGTTAGCAGAGTAAAGTATTTTGGACTGCAGTGCTACCCAGAGTCCATGTGCTAGGCATAGTAAAAGAACAAACATTCTTGGAGATTACATGGAGAAAAAAAATGAAGAAAAAGATGATGTCACCAATTAGGGCTGTGTAGAGTGAGAAAGAGAGGACCAAGAACTGAGCATGAAGACGGTTAGAATCCCCATTGTGGTTAGTGTCGATGGCAAGAAGAACTAGGAACAATAAACAGACTACTTGGAGAAGTAGGCAGGGAACAAGCGTCTTTGTCCATGATGCTAAAAGAGACTAGGGGCAGCGATATGCTAGAATAGTTGACAGTGTTGAATACATCCAAGAGATTGAGGAGATGAAATGAGGTCATTCAGGTGCACAGAAGTTTGAGAGATGCATGATAGCCATTTCCATAGACTGGAATTTAATGAAGATAAATTGCAGAGGATTAACCATACTGAAGAATGGGTTTAGGAGAGAACATACGTTTAGGCGTAGAAAAGAACTGGAGTAGTGAGAATATTGGCTGTTGTCTGAACATAAAGGGACAGTCACTGTTAGTATTTTAGTAGGAGAAAACAACAGATTTAAAGCACTGAGGATGTATTACACAAAAGTAGTCAGGAAGCACAGTGAAGCAGATTGCCAAACAAGAAAGATCGGTGTAGTGGCTTTCACACTTGGAGACAGAAAGGGTTAAAGGGTTGAATGAAGGGTCAGTGGAGCTAAGTATGGAAATTGATTCTGAAAGAGATGTCATTGTGAGAGTATTGAAATATCCAGTGTTTTGGGAGGTGTGTTGACTGGAGAGGAGAAAGCCAAAAGTATGTCTGACTAAAAATGTTAGCAAATCACACTTCCCTGCATAGTCATGATCACCCAAGATTTATTTCCTTTTTCTAGGCCCTATTATTACTTCTATTATGACTGTGTGCCATGTGACTTTGTTATTCAGTGACATACGTGTGCTTTTCTGCTAAAATGGTACTGTCAAACTCAATTTAACCTAATTGGTCTATTTATTTTCTTCAAATTTTCTAACTTTGCATGTGCGCCGTAATGTATAGCACATATACAAACGTGGAAAAAGTTTAACCATTCCTATGCCTATGCATAGTATTTTGCACTGAAAGCATGCACTTCCAGTAAAACATTCTATAATAGATATCCCACACATACCATGATGCAAGCATTAGTGCATTTTACAAGGCAGCTTAAAAGCACCACTGGAGGGGATGACAGCAGCAGAACCATAACGTTGTAGACTTGGCACTGTCCCGCTGTCTCCCTTTCGTGCACGGCATTTCTTCAACTTTGGATGCTTCACTGTATTGCATCACCTCTAAGAAACTCTAGACCTAAGTTTGAAGGTTAAAAACATTTTGAGGGGTGGCCCGCTTGTTGTCTCTGGCCCTCCGTTGTGGACCCAATATTTTTCAATTAATCTTTATGCGTTCAAGGTGTTTTTGGCGTTTAAAGTTTAATAGTTAATATATCTAGTTCTCCTTGTCCAATTTATTCAAGCTGGTATATTTTGTATATTATTTATTTCTCTTTTTTAAACTGTATTGAAAATTACATTGTGTTTAATAACTTTGAGACTGTTTTTACTGCTGGAACTAAACATGGAAATTTCCTACTGCTTTTGCCATCACTCCCAGGGGTGAAGCAGAGATTCTGAGACCAAAATGGTTGGCTTCATCAAATTCACTTATTTTAAGATCTCATCTCATGCCTAAACCATCACCCCATAAATCATGCAGCACAATACTTACTCTGCATCTAACTTAACAGTAATATAGTTTCTACCCATCTCATATTACGTTTCATCTAAAGTCTTTCAACACTTCCTTCAGAATTATGTTTTGGCCTAACCTGATGGTGCAGATTAATTCTGTAAGGGGTCTGCTTCCTAAATGAATACCTCTAATTATTGACAGAACTGTTTTGAGAAGAGTTTAAGGAGAAGTTGAAGTGAGTTTCATGAGGTCAATCGCCATGGTCATTGTAGTGAGTGTTGCTTTGTATAAATGTTTTTTTCAGAGTATTGGATTTTTCCTACCTATGTAGATGGGTGCGCAATTGTGCTTTGAGTGCCCAGGTAGCATGTGAGATCCATGGCTATTAACCATTAGCCAGGTTAACGGAGAAAGGAAAATGAATTCAAACATCTCTGCGCTCATACAAAGTGTAAAATCCCACAAAGTCGATTGCTTTGCTATATGAAAGAACTACTGAGATATAATTACGAATAGGAAAATGTTTGCTAGGTCTTATCCCCATCTCAACCAAATCTGAACTTTAAATATAGGATCTCTCACTCAAATCTCACTCATTTCAAACATTAGTCTTTTTTAAACCACCAAAATATATACATGGATTTCAAATTCTGAGAGCCATGTGCAGTTTGATTTTTCTTTAACTCAAATGCTCTATTATACTTTTCTCTATTATACTTTATTGTAATATCAAATGCTGATGTGTATTCATACTTGGGCTAAACAGTCTCTCCTTGTAGCAGTCTCCACATCTATAATGTCATGGTTTGGTATTGTACTCAATGATACAATGTGTATATGTACAAACTAGGCATATTGTGATTTCAGCTGCCATGCATAGCAGAAAGGTTATGAGCATTTGAGCAAATTGTGAACTATAGTATTAGGTGTTGGGTGGACATGGCATTTCAAACATGCCAGGAATATAGGAACCAAAAGATCAAATACAATCAACATAAATTAGGCAATCTCCATGACATACTAAGGACATACGAAGAAAGATCAGCATAATCAGTTCATCTGACAAGTAATTCACATGGAAATCAGTCCTATTAGCTATTCTATTTGTAAGTATTTAATAATCTGAACTGGTTGTATTTAATACATGAGGCAACAGCAAAAATGAAAGGGAGACCCACGCCAATGGTGCAGGTCTAACACCTAACACATAGTATTGAACCAAAAAGGCTTAAAAAGTAGCAGAGGTCTTAAAAGCAGGCAGCTGCACTGGGGGACTTCAATTCAGAAGTTATTTCTGGTGAAACACTTAGATTAGATGACATTTACAATCTTTATGATTGTCTTTTGAGTTGTCAGTAGTACAAAACAATTATTGTTTGTGTGGTAGATCTTCAATTAAAATGCAATATTAAAATGCTGTAAACCTCTGAAACTTAAAGTATATTCAGTTGCGATGATGACTGTTAACATCAATTACTTAGTAAGACCTAGATAAAATGTGACACTCTGAATACTAAGTTCACTTATATGCAGACAACATTACTTTTCTATTGGGGTGTCCTTACCTATATGTCGGCCATACATGTGGTACCAGAAACTGAAGCAATATACAGTGTTGGTGGCTCCATATGGGGTTTTGGGAGCTAGATTGAACAAAGGACTAACCAAACGGGCCATCTCTCCTTCTTGTCTCGGGCGAGATGTCTCAATGTAAAGGTAGAAACCTGGTAGAGTAAAACAGGAATATAAAGGATTACAACTTGCTACTTTGCATAAATAGTGTTTAAATTATAATCAACAAATTAGAGTCGCAATTTAAGAAAAGGTTAGCAAGTCCGGTGACAAAATTAACAGCCTACTTATAGAATTTCTTCAAAAGGTCTCCTAAGGTGGTATGGTTATATCTTGTAAACCAATACTTTAAATATGTGTTTCCTGGAGTTCACTCAATTCCTAGAAAGATGACCCTATCAAAATAGGAATCATAGTCATATGACATGCAAGCTGTATGGATTCTTTCATACGTCATCAATTGTATTCATGGACATCACACAATATGTCATAATACATTGTTAAATTGTTTGGTACAAAAGATGGAACATATGGTAACTGGAATAAATATATTAATGTCCTCAGAATAAAATAATTCTAAATATGTAGTTCACTATGAAGGGACATGAAGAGCAAATTATTGATTAATGTATAATAAAATAACATTCAGCCATTACATTTAAAGTAATATGATGCATACCATTCTATTATTCTTTTCAACTGTTAATGTGTTTGCAAACAAATAAAACATAACTGTGTTTATCAGAACATACTTAGGACTTGAATGTTCCATACTGCAGTAGTGAAATAGTGAGAGTACTGTATGAAATCCTCGAGTAATATAATACAAAGATTTATAACTGAGGTACGTTTAATTATTTGGGGTCATTTCCATGCTAAACCTGTACTTTGTGATTACCCAGCTAATACACATTTAGTCTAGTATACAGCCAGAACAGCAAGACAGCCATATCTAATCCTGAAAATGAAATTATGAATGACATCATAATAAACTCTTAATATATAACAGGGCAGTCAGTGAATGCACCTGTAACCTTATTGAATGCTTGTTTTGTAAATCTGTGCATATGCTCCTTAGTTTGTAGATTCACTAGTTCAATGTCAATGTTTGCAGAACTGGGGCTGCATGATAGAAAGTGCCCTGTGGGTGCAACAGGTCGGTGCACCAGTTGTTTGTGCCCGAGGGACTTTGGAATTACAAATGGGGAGGCACTTTGGGATTACAAAAGGGATTGCAGATGCCTGCAATATGGATCACGTTAGTATAAGATATGCAGAAGTGCAATCATGAGCGGCATACCCTCATGTACATGGGGCCATGGCCATGGCCATAGACTCATGCACATGTGGGAACCCTTTGCCTGTACGACCAAACTTTTATTACAGATACTGGAGAAATGGCTAAGAAGCTGTCAGGGGATGCACTGATTGTATGCCACATAGAGGTGGTGCACAGTCAGTGCACCTCCCAAAAGCCACCATTCGAAGGAGAGAAATGGATACCAGAGACACTCCAGCCTTGTTGGAAATGGCCCTTTTTGCAAGGTTATCCCCAAACTTTTTCCTTCTTCCTATCTTGTTTTTCCCGACCTGTGGTTGTTGGCAATATGACTCTGGGCACTTTACCACTGCTGATCGGTGCTAAAGTGCATATGCTCTCTCTGTAAATTGTTGTTGCGATTGATTATCAACGATTGGCATATTTGTTTTACCAGTAGGTCCCTAGTAAAGTGCACTGAGTGTGCCAGGGCTGGTAATTCAAATGCTACTAGTGGGCCTGCAGCAGTGATTGTGCCACCCACATGAGTAGCCCTAACATTGTGCCTCAGGCCTGCCACCGCAGTGCCTGTGGGCAGTTGCTAACTGCCATAATGTCCTGACCAGTGTACACACTTGCCAGGCCTGACCCTTCCCTTTTCCTACACATTGGACACCCCTAACATGTCCTGATAGTGAAATGCTGCCAATTTCGTTTTTTCATGATTAAAGGCCATCTTGCCCGTAGGATAGAATGGGTAATGCTGTGTCCCATGTGTACCTGCATATCTCCCCATAGGAGCAAGATGGAAAGCTGAAGTCTGGTATCCCTGAACTCAGAATTTGATAACGCATCTTTTATGAAAGATGTTTTTTAAATTCCGTGTTTGAAAATAGCACTTTTAGAAAGTGGCTATTTTTCTGTTCAACCTTTCTGTGTGCCTCTGCCTGTTTGTGTATTGACTGTCTGGTTTGTGAGTGACTGGGGCTGGGGTGGCTCCAGGAGGCTGGGTGAGTCAGCACTAAGCTGAATAGACCTATCTACATTTGGAGTGATGGGAGGGGTTACACCTGGGTCTGAATAGGGCTGTGCCTGCCTCCCACAATGCTGGCTCCACCTCCTGCTGTGCGTCAGATAGCCCTGGCCCACACTCACAAAGGAAGAAGACATGCCATGGCAGAGGGCACCTAGAATTGGTTTGGACTGGATCCTGGACCCCTCACACATGTAAGAACAAAGACTTTTGGGGTATAAAAGTAAGAGCTGAAACCCCAGTAAAATTAGACCACTTTTGCCAACAAGAGGAATCCCTGCCAATAAAGATCAGCTGAAGAGACTGGAAAGGAAGTCTGTCCTTGCTGTGTTTTCTGGGGCTGACCTACAGTTTGCTGTTACTACTAAGGAAGGGGACAGGGGACTTTGCTGTGCGCTGTGTTCCCCCCACCTGCTGAAGAAAGGACTTTGCTGTGTGCTGTGTCCAGGAATAAGTGTCTCCAAGGGCCTGAGAAGAGCTGGCCTCCTGTTGAAACTCAGGGATATAAAAGTGTGCCAGAGACTTCTACAATCAAGAGGAACCTCTGCCAGAAGAAGAACAGCTGAAGAAACTAAGGAGGGAGACTGCCCTTGCTGTGTGCTCTGGGGCTGACCTGCAGTTTTGCTGATTCAACTGAAGGAGAGAAAAAAGGGGACTTTGCTGTGTGCTGTGTTTCCCCCCACCTGCTTGAAACCAAGACTTTGCTGTGTGCTGTGTCTGACTAAAGTCTCCAAGGGCATGAGAAGAGCTGGTCTCCTGTTTAGAGAACACAGGGTCACAAAAGTTCCCAGAAGAGGAGAAGAGGAGCCCTTCGTGCCGTCTGCCTTATGTGCACGATGCAGCTTGGAACACCGTGGGGCCCTTCGTGCCGCCTGCCTGACTTGCACGGTAATCTGTGGCCTGGCGTGAGCCCTTCATGCCACCTGCCTGATGTGCACGGTAATCTGTGGGCCTGAGTGGGGCTTGGGAGGGCCGGCATCTTGCTTCCGCTGGCCCTGTCTCATCGAAAGTATCTCGGGCAGATTGCAATCACCGCTGCCAGCCAGAGAAACCCACTGCCGTTGGAATTCCAGAGTTCACTGGTGCGGCATCAGGGCCCACCTACGTCATCACTTTCACCGCACTGTCATTTTAGTCCTAGTGGGAGAGGCTGCTAGGCAACCAAGGTAACGTTTTCCAAGTTCACCGCCGCAGGCCGGGAACCCCTACAACGTCACCTATCCACCGCGCTGGGATTAGCCCAGCGAGAGGAAGAGGTGCCTAGCAAATAGAGGCTCGACCGTGGGGCCATGCTGGGATTGGCCCAGTGAAGAAGAAGAGTTGACTCATCACAGGGGGCTCGTCCTGTGGAGCCGTGCTGGGATTGGCCCACCGCTTAACCCTGCAACCGTTGCATGAGACGTTAGGAGAGCTGTATGGCCTCGAAGCAACAACGAATTGGCGGCCTCCTTTCCTCGCACGCCCAAGGTAATTGACTTCTGCCTGAGCAATTGAAGTCAATGTGGGGAGAGGGAGCCAAGAGTGGTGCAGGGGAGCAAGTGTTAATTACACGGGTTGGGAGTCCCTGAGAGGAGCACACCGGCAGCGCGCTACGATTGTTTCTTTGTGCAAAGAAGGGGCAACAGGGGTGATATTGAGGGTCAGAGTCCCTTGCTGGTACCGAGTGCAGCATTTCAGATACCAGCTGTGGCACTGAGATGTCTGTGTGAGTTCTTAAACTGCATCATTGAGTCCCCTCTATTGGGACTATATCTTTACCAAAGATCCTTGACAAAAACTGAACTCTGAACCAAAAGAACATTTTTGTTATTTGGTCTTGCCTAATTTTCAGATGAAAAATTTAATTTTTTATAACTATCTGTGTGGTGTCCATTTTTGGTGTTTCACAGTGTTATTGTGGGTGTTGGAAAATACTTTACACATTGCCTTGTGGATAAGCCTGTCTGCTTGTGCCAAGCTACTAATGGGGTGAGCGGGGGTTATATCAACAGTGTGTACCCCCTTACCCTGACTGCCTCCCATGCACAGGGTGCAGTAGCTCACTGCACTGACCTGCTGGGGGGTGGAATCCTACCATCTTTTAAAACTGAGGCCAGGTGTCTGCCTGAAGTGAAAGGTAAAAGGAACTACTGATGGACAGAATGCAGAACAATGTCAGACATTCACCCCAGTACAGAGATCTGGTTCTAAATCCATAGTTTTTTTGCTCACCATGCCATTTCAGTTTGGATCCAGCCATAGGCAAATCAGTCTTGACCCTGCACACAATGGGAACAGTCCAGACCGAACTGCCAGGCCAGGTCCTCCCTGGACTGGAAACAAGCATCCTAGGACCGGTTTCGGGGTTTCACCCCTCTTCAGGCAGATTAGCTTGATTCCAGTGGCACGGAGAGCACAGGGCCTATGTCTGGGCATACCCTTCCCACTCGGGGTGACAAATGCAAAAACAACAGTTGATGGACAGAATGCAGAACAATGTCATACATTCACCCCAGTACAGAGTACAGAGATCTGGGCCTAAATCCATTGTGTTTTGCTCACCATGCCGTTCCAGTTTGAACCTAGCCATATACAAATCAGTCCTGCCCCTGTGCCTTATGGGTGCAGTCCAGCTCGACTGCTAAGCCAGGTCCTCCCTGGACTGAAAACAAGCATCCTAGGACCGGTTTTGGGGTTTCACTCAATCAATCAATCAATCAAAGACATTTATAGAGCGCACTACTTACCCGTAGGGTCTCAAGGCGCTTGGGGGGGGGGGGGTGCCGTTACTGCTCGAACAGCCAGGTATTGAGCTTCTTCCTGAAGGAGAGGTGGTCTTGGGTCAGGCGCAGGTCGGGAGGGAGGGAGTTCCAGGTCTTGGCGGCCAGGTAGGAGAAGGACCTTCCTCCTGTAGTCACTCTTCGGAAGCGGGGGACGGCGGCGAGGGCGTGGATGGCTGATCGGAGGTGGCGTTTGGGAGCGTAGAAGTTGATTCGGTTGTTGAGGTAGCTCGGGCCTTGATCGTGTAGGGCTTTGTGTGCGTGGGTGAGGAGACGGAAGGTGATTCTTTTGTTGACGGGGAGCCAGTGCAGGTCTCTCAGATGTCCGGAGATGTGGCTGGTTCGTGGGATGTCGAGGATGAGTCTGGCTGAGGCGTTCTGGATCCGCTGGAGTCTCTTCTGGAGCTTGGCGGTGGTACCGGCGTAGAGGGTGTTGCCGTAGTCCAGTCGGCTGGTGACGAGGGCCTGGGTGACGGTCTTCCTGGTCTCGGTGGGGATCCACCAGAAGATCTTCCGTAGCATGCGTAGGATGTTGAAGCACGACGAGGAGACGGCGTTGACTTGCCTGGTCATGGAGAGGGAGGAGTCCAGGATGAAACCCAGGTTCCGTGCGTGGTCCGTCGGTTTGGGTGCGGTGCCCAGGGCGGGGGGCCACCAGGAGTCGTCCCAGGCGGAGGGCGAGGAGCCCAGGATGAGGACCTCCGTCTTGTCTGAGTTCAGTTTCAGGCGGCTGGTTGTCATCCACTCGGCTACATCTTTCATCCCTTCGTGCAGGTTGGCTCTGGCGGCGGCGGGGTCGTTGGTCAGGGAGAGGATCAGCTGGGTGTCGTCGGCGTAGGAGATTATGTTGAGGTTGTGTTGGCGTGCGATGGCCGCGAGGGGGCTCGTGTAGACGTTGAAGAGGGTGGGGCTCAGCGAGGATCCTTGAGGGACGCCGCAGATGACTTCGGTGGCCTCTGACTTGAACGGTGGTAGGCGGACTCTCTGTGTTCTTCCGTCGAGGAAGGAGATGATCCATTCCAGTGCCTTCTCCTGGATTCCGACGTTGCTGTTGCGCTGCACTAGGGTGCGGTGGCAGACAGTGTCGAAGGCCGCGTAGAGGTCTAGGAGGATGAGGGCCGCTGTTTCTCTGTTGTCCATCAGGGCTCGGATGTCGTCGGTGGCGGCGATGAGGGCGGTCTCGGTGCTATGGTTGGCTCGGAACCCAGACTGTGAGGGGTCGAGGGATCCGTTCGTCTCGAGGAAGGCGGCAAGCTGTCTGTTGACGGTCTTCTCGATGAATAGCTTGATTCCAGTAGCATGGAGAGCACAGGACCCATGTCTAGGCATTCCCTTCCCACTCGGGGTGACAAATGCAAAAACAACAGTTGATGGACAGAATGCAGAAAAATGTCATAAATTCACCCCAGCCCAGAGATCTGGGGTCTAATACAGTGATCACAGTGCCGCCGCGAGTTTGCGTCTGTTCTCTGAACAACAGACTGACTATAATATGGTACACTGTCCCAGCCTGCGTTTGGCATACCCAGTAATGAATGTACAGTAGTCAACATCAGGACAATGAGCCATATTCTGGTTTAGGCCCAAGAATCATATATTTTATAATAACAGTGAAATGTTGGGCGCTCTACTGAAAACAATGGAGTGCTCCAGTCTTCTAATGCCCGGTAGAAGACCGGAAGTTGTGGAGCCGGAGGGGATTTCTTTCCCCTAGGCTCTGTTAGGCCTTTGTTTTACAAATGAGAATATTCTGCCCTTTAGGGGCAGAATGTTATATTAGACTTGGAGCCCTCCATTGCGGGCTCTATCAGCCATTAAAGGCACACTCCGTTGCTAAAGCTGGATTGGGCCTTTAAAGCCCTGTAGAGCCCAATACAGCGGGCTCCAAGGCTTTAATATTTCAAACATATATATTTTTTTCTGGTGTACAATCAGGTGATAGAAGCATATTTGTTACAAATAAAACATTATTAGTTTACAGATTAAACATATGCAGAATCTATTATGAGTTTTGTGTACGTAAAATAAATCACCCATGTGTGGTCACATTTGTCAATGGCATTTCTCATGCATAGTTGAATCGATTGCTTCATTACATCCATAAAATCTGGCTTGACAATTTAAACTTCTGTTCACAAAAATCACAAATTCTAGCACATTCAGGTAACTGAACACATGGGTCTATACCTTCAACATTTGGAAAAGGACAGAATCTGAAAAAGTAGAAATTATCTTTTTTCAATGTTATTCTTGACCCTCTCAACATAATCTATTGACTCATCATATGTTTAATCACTAGAGTATAATTTATGTGAAGTTCTGCCTAAACGAGTAGTAAAATATGTTTTTCATGAAGTCAGTGTAAGCAATTCTCAAACTTTCTCCTCAAAAGCTCTCCTTAGCCATAAGACTGACATTTACATACAATTTGTAACCAATCGTTAGCCAATTAAGGGAGAATTTTAGGCCCTTGTGGGCAACTCTGCAGCAAATGCTGTGGCTGCACTTAAGTCAGAGTACTTCCCTGAAGATTTTGTTGCCCTCTCGGCAAATGTTTTGTTTTTCAAAAACAAACTCTCAAAGCAGGAGTTTGTTTTTGGAAAAAAAATACATCAATGGTCTTGATGTGCACAGTGGCTCTGCCTGGGAAAACCTGGTGCCTCCCCACCTATAAAGGGGGTGGAGGAACTACGAATTTGGTGAGTTGGGAAATCCACCAAATTATGAGGGTTCTCAGCAGGGCCAGATAGGCCTTTTATTCCACCGGGCATTTACCTGGTCGGCTGGTTCCTTTGGAGGCTTATTTTAAAAGCTCAGGGCTGCCCTTGGTTCCTCTGTGGCCATTTCCCTGAGGTTAACTGCAGCAATCACAGAAAGCAGACGAGACAGAGAAAAAGAGGTAGGGAGTTGAGGTACAGAGAAATATATTGAAGAGGGGGAAGAGAAAAAAGAGAGAATGGATGGAAAGAGAGAACATGAGAAGACGTGGGCCAGGGCTTGTGAGTTTTTTTGCCAAGGCTGCTTTTGATTCCCACTCTGGCCCTGTTTGCCAAACTCTAAATGGCCCTTCCCATTCTTACTCACTGCTCTAGTAGAGGGTAATCAATGTGTGTACTGTTTTTTTAGCACATGGAAATCAAATTATGTTTTTTTCTCTTTGATAATAAAGATATGCAGAACACCAAAATATGTATTTAAAGCTATTTCACGCCTTTCACTCTTTTGGTTTCCATAAATGATATTGCAGCTCAAGTGTTATGATAAAATGAGCTGCTTAGCGTAATATCACAGTTCAGAAGTTTTGTCCCTCAAAATAAATGTTTGCCTTTGTCAAAAGCATTCCCTGATACAAAAAATAGAAAGATGACAAAATCCGGCTCCAAGTCTTTGATAACTGTCAGCATTGCCCTATGTCCATTGCCAATATATTGTAATATCAAATTTCCTATACCACATTTAGATGATCAGGAAGGTGTGAGCACAAAGCTTACCTTGCACAATGGGAGCGGCAGGTCATGGATAATCGGAAACATCTGTCTGAGTTTCACCAACATATGATTAAAATATTACAGATAGTGCCCCATGTAGGAAAAAGCCTTTTTTGGCATGGTCAGTCCCCACTTTTTGCTTGATGCCCGAAGTGAATTCAAAACTATATACGCACTAGGTCCCTGCTATCCAGGATCACAGGGCCAGATCTCTTTTCCAACTTCTGCTATCCCCGTAAGTCCCTAGTAAATGGTACCACTAGTCCCTAGGGCATGGGCACTGAAGAGGGTACACTAGGGCTGCAGCACAAATTGTGCCACCCCAGAGACCCCTCACCAAGACTATGCAAACTGACATTGCATGTTGCATGTCTTGGTGCAGAGTCGACATGGCACACAGCTTTGAGCATGAGTTAAAGGTAAGTCATCCCTACTGAAAGCCTTACAGCTGTTAGTTAAGGTGCACTATATCCCATGTGTGGACATATCTGCATAAGCAGATATGACTCTACAATATTTGAGCCATTCTTGGATATTGCAAGTGCACAGGGAAGACATATAAAGACCCCTGAGACCTACTTTGTGAATGGCCCAGCTGTCCCGAAATCGCCTCCCCAGGTTGCCTGCTCCTGACCTGTGAGAATATCTTGATGCATACTGCCCTATCTTCTCTGGTTGGCTAAGGCTTGTACCAAAGCCAGGCAGAGACCACCACTCTAGTCAGGGCAAGGGAGTTACACGCCAAGATAACCCCTGCTCACACCCTTGGTAGCTTGGCACGAGCAGTCAGGCTTATCCCGGAGGCAATGTGTAAAGCGTTTGCGCAACACACACACACACAGCAGCAACACACTAGACACACCACAAAAAGGAACTCCACACAAGTTTATATATAAAAATAGCCTTTGTATTACCATAAACACATTAGATCACACATATACACTGTGCCAACTGGCACTGGGCAGTATTTACAGGGGATTATATACACATGACAGGGCCATATGGACCACCGTCAGAATCAGCACTTAGTAGAAATAGTGGATGTAGAATATAGAATAACTGAAGCACAAAATAATAATTGTAGAACACAACCAGTAACCACTGGTAAAAGGTAGGAACACACTACGCAATACTAATCACCTGAAACATATTAGGGCTCAAACACAGTATGCAATCACTGTAGGCATAAACACCTGAGACAAGAATCACATTAGGCCTAAGCCACATCACGCAATAGGCATCACAGTATAAATACATTATGTATTTACCATCAAACAAAGTGTGCCCCAAGCGGGGGCACAACACCTGAAAACTGGCCCCAGGCCAACGGACCATCCAAAAAGGGCCTCAAATGCCCTATGTCCCAAAAGTCAGGGCGAGCTGCCTAGGCAGCGAAAGTCAAGGGTGCGCAATCTGCACAGGCATAAACGTGGCAGCTGCCCACTACTTGCTGGGCAGCTGGGAATGGATGAGGTCAAAGGAGTAGGTCTCACTCCTAACTTCAACCATGCCCCCAAAGAACTGGGCGCCTACTTGCTGGGCAGCTGGAAAAAACAGGCATGGGCTTTCAATGCGCCCTAAGATAAAACGACAACGTTGGAGCGGCCCTCTGGCAGGCGGGGCAGCTCAAGGAAGGAGCATTGGCACCACTGTGCCCTGAAAACAATTGGGCCCTAAATGTTGCAGCTGCCCTCTGTCTGGTGGGGCAGTTGGGTATCTGAAAATGAAGCCTGGCACTATGTACCCTCTGGAACCACCGAGACCTTCCTAATGACTTGCCTCAGGTTGGAGCGCACGGACAATTTAAATAACACTCCCTCCGATGGAACCACACACAGGTTCTAAAGATACACAACTGTGCCCCGTGTTGGAGCGGCCCACAACGACGGGGCTGCTCAGGCACCTCTTGCTCCTGTTGGAGCAGCCCTCTCTCAATTGAGGCTGCTCTGGGAAGAGAGGCACCGTCGTGGTGCCTTGACTTCACTTCCTCGACCAGCCGGCTTCACTCACGGGCTCTCTCTCAGCGGGGACTCCTCTTTGCCCGGTCCCTCTTCTGGGACCGGGGCTTCAATGGGAAGCCAGCGGGGCTTCTGGCGGTGTCTTGCGGAGACGGGGTGGGCTCCCGTCCTCCGCCACACCCACAGAGACACTTCTGCTCGCTTTTCTTCCCGGCGGCTTCACGGGCACACGCAGGAGCGCGGGGTAGGCTCCCGCAGCTTCCTGATTAAGCCCCGCCCATGTCTCCTCTGAGGCTGCCTGACTTCCTGGGTTTCCCGGGTTGCGGCATCGTTTCTCTGCTGTCCCGGGCCTCGGCGGTGATACGGGGCAGATGAGGTGTAGGCTCCCTCTTGATTTGTAATATAAAGCGGGGTGGGCACCCGCTAGGACACAATTATCAAAGAATGAGTGGGGTGGGCACCCGCTCAAAAACAAACCAAACAAGCGGCAATTATGCGGGGTGGGCACCCACTTTTTAAGTATGATCAAAAACCAGCAAAGATGCAGGGTGGGCACCTGCCGAAGTCCTCAAAACACTTTGCAGATTTGTGCTGAGGCCACCAGTGCTCCCTGAAACAAAAGTGAAGAGCCCTTAGGGACAGGGAGACACAGCGCTCAAAAAGTAAAACCCAGCTCTATCCACAATAAAAGCAAAGCGCTCCCAAGGCCAAAGGTGAAGTCCCAAATCCAGGGGAATCTCCTCAGGAGGAAGGGGGAGCACAAGGCTGGGCTCAGGCAGGCCAGCACACAGGGCCCTCCAGCAGGGAGGCAGTCCCTTGTGGCGGTTCCTCCTGGAGCCCAGCAGCAGCAGCCCCCAGCGTCAGGATCAGCACAACAAACACTGAGATCACAGCCCCTACATTTAAACACCCCTTTCCCTTTGTCACACAGCACAGGGCTGGGGGAAAACCAGATGCAAATGGTTTGGGGGGAGCTTTGGAGCACTTTGTTGTGCTCAGCTCATCTCTCCATTGTCAGGTGGGGGCTAGGAGCTCAGACACACCACAGGGGGCAGGGCCAGCATTGTGGAGGGAAGGCACAGCCCTATTCAGGTCCCAGGTGCGATCCTCCCTCCCATCTACATGCAGATCTCCCTTTTCACCACAGGGCAGACCCAGCCTGGCTCCTGGAGCCAAGGACACCATCCAGCCCCTGTCAATCACAAGCCAGACATGCATTCCACATCAGGCAGGCAGACACACAGCACACAGAAGTGCCAACTTCTAAAAGTGGCACTTCTCCACCAGTCACAATAAATCTGCGCACACCATTGCGCAGCATTTATTCTCACGAGTTCGCACATACCAAACTCGCCCCTGCACTCCTCTCACACTAGGAATTACTATGGACACATATCTGCGAGTGACCTGCTTTCCTATGGGAAAGCAGGTCACTCTCACCACACGCACTCAGAGTATGCACGCACTTTACACTGCGACACATTGCTAAAGTGCACAGAAGCCAAAAACTACTAGTATCAGGTCACATCAAAAGGCAAAAAGTTTAGGGGTGAACCTGCCAAAAGGGCCAAGTCCAACAATGTCAATGGTACATAATTGCGCACAAATGTGACCGATTTTGCAAAGTCTAAAAATGAATACCTTTAAAAGAACTTACCGTAGAACAACATTATTGGTCTTAAAAATAATTTGAAAATCAATATTATTTTTGCCAATCGGTCTCAGATTTATTCTTGAGTGGGTGTCCATGTGTTGCCTCTTTGAGTACAACAAATGATTAGCACTACTCTCTGATAATCCTAACTGCACGCCCATACTACTAGAAATAGAGTGTTAGTATTATTTACTTTTACCTCTGTAAAAAAATAAGGGACTCACTGGACTCTCTACACAGTTTACTTTGTTTTAGGACACTACATGGAGAGGCAGCTTCCTACACCCCGGGGGGCACATTGGGCATGTGTGCCCGCTTTTTGGACTATGGTATTACAGAAGGGGGCTGAAGATGCTTGTGCAGCCCCTTCTGTAATACTGATAGCACTGGAGCATATGTAGTGCCAGCACCATCTTCAGAGGGCATTCCGTCATTTGTATGGGAGATTGACCCATGCAAGTGAGGGACTTACTTTGTCTCTGCATCCACACCATAGTATTGAGGCGGTGCAAAGGCAATCAGACCCTTAGGAGGAGCGCTCACAATGCACTGCCAAATGATCCCTGGGAGCAGACATGGGAAAGGTGAAAAGGGGATCCTCTGGACCACTAGGGTATCTCTGTCCCCACTTTAAAGTAAGCTAGGTTGCTACCTGCACTCTGAAACACGGAGTGGCTTGTATACAGATTCCACTGAATCACCAGTCACAGAGCAGATTGAGTTTGCAACTGCCCTGGGGGAAGCGCATTCATTGTAATAGGGCACATTGTTTCTGGTTACACCTGGCACGCCTTTTTAAAGGTGCACTGTGGAGCAAACAAAGACAGCGCACCCTATCACTACTACGGGCCCAGTTCTACCAGCTTAGAATGTAATGAATTTGGACCTTCGGTTTTCGAAAAAATACTATTCTTAATCTTTTTACTTCCTTGGTTCATTGAGACTCGCTCACACAGATTCATGCTGTGCAACCCAAGAAATGAAGCCCTCTGTAACCAAGTGGCCTCTGTCCTACATGGTGACACTGCCTTCAGCAAGGGTTTCCATCATCTTCTTGAAAGCCAAATCAATTGATAAGTAGACAAGCCTGCGTATAAAAAAGCCGGTCCATGGTTTTCAATTGTAAATGAGAAAAGTGTTTACATTTGCAAAGATGAACAAATGTTTAGAAATCTGTTCTAGGATGACCTTAAGTTTTTGTCAGAGAAAGTGTAAGTTTGGAACATTTCAAATCTCACTAGTAGAAGGGGAAATTGTATTTTAACTGAATTTCCTTAGCTTTTCGGACAATGTCAGACTCGCTAGTAAATAAGAAATATTTTGTCCAACTCATTTCGGGCACTATTGTCATCTCAAAAAAGACAAATGGGTAGGGGACAATAATTTGAATGGCTTGGCATAGAATTTGTTTACAAAACGGTTAGTGGACTAGAAGTTATGCAAAAGAAATTCTTACTTACACGGTATTATAATTTTGTCAACAAGGGTTTTATTGGTTTGTGGAAGACTAGGGGTTCCGAACACAAATCGACACTTACCATACTTGGAGCCACTGCGATCAGTGCTTGGTCCGGTATTTGGGGTATATTTGGTGTCCCTTGTTATGGCACTTTGTCTGGTCCAATCGAAAACATCTGTATCATCTTGAGTAAACAGACATATGCTCGCATCTTCAAATCCACAGTGAAACTCTCCTGCAAATAAATCAATAAGTCTGATTTCAGAGAATGCACATTTCTAATACAAAAAAACTTTAAAGAAGACATTTTGAAATTCATTCTAGCTTTTCTTCTTTTTAACTTTTCATTTTGCTCAACATAGTGCGTACAAAAATGTGTACAAACACAACAACCTTTGACCAAAGTATCCCCATTACCATAAAAGCCCCAATCTATTTTTCTATTCTAACCCCAGTTGAGCAGGACCATGCATGAAACAGCACTTCATAAAAAAAGAAAGCATTCAGAGTCTATTGAAGACCTGAGAAGGACATTCTAAATATCAACATAAAATCACAATTGTGCAATCATGTGGACTTCTGGGTCCTATCATGTAAAGGGCGGACTTTCCCTGTTTGCACCTGGCGCACCTTAAAACAGGTGGGCCTGGCGCAAACAGGGAAAGTGCATCATATTACAAAGAATGCGCTGCCCCCCAGGGCAGCCGCAAACTCGCACTGCCCTGGGGGCAGCACATTCACCTGAAAAACGGAGCGGCTGCTTTGTAGGAGCTCAGTGTTTTCACAGTGCAGGCGGCAACACACCTGCAATTTGAAAGGGGATTAGAGCTCTCCTTGCAGGCGGGTGCAGTCCCTGCAAGGGGATATCTGGGGGCTCCATGAATACCCTTTCCCCAATCCATAGGGCTGCTCTCAAGGCGCGCACTAACAGTGAGCCACTAGGTGGTGCAATGTCAGTGTGACTCCTTAGAGCTTCTTTGCCTTTGCGACTGCGTCTGTAATACGGCACGGGCGCAGAGGGAAAGGGATTTCCTCATTTGTATGGGGGTGCACCCCCATGCAAATGAAGGCATGCCATGCCGTCTTGAGAAAGTGCTGGCGTTGTATGTGCGCTAGCACTTTCAGAATAACAGAAGGGGCCACAGAAGTGTTTGCTGCCCCTTCTGTAATACCAAAGTGCTCCTGTTGCGCCCCTGGGGCACCTTGTGTAATACGACCCTTGATGAAGTCATCTCTAGAGGGAAGTAGATATAAAGTAGTGTTAGCCCAAATGTTATTACAAAATCCACATCCTCTATTGATCAGTGAACCTCCTATGCACCCCCGATGTTTGTGAGGTCTCCGCCTCAGGCTCACCAGAGGAGTTTTTTTGTACCGTATTAACTTTACACATGGTAGTAAAGTAACTCACAAGCTATTTCTCATTTCAGCCATAATAATTTTTACCAGTTAGTATTTCTTTAGAACTGAGTGTGAGTTAGTGACCTCGAACTAATTGATGCTAAGCCCAAAGGGAACCATTTTGTCACTGGGTCACCTTGTCTGAAATTGTAATTTTATTCTTGCAAACGCATCTATCTTGCCACATAGTGCCATAACTAAACTAAAAATAAATTATATCACTATGTAATAGCGATGTCCTTGTGAAATAATATGTTAGTGATGTAACAAATAGTTATTTTTTTCAAAATATAATAATGTATTTTTCTAAATGAGTGAAAGATACACACCTATACCTCCAAGTCAATCACTAAAAATTAAGCCTGATGTATTGGTTCAACTCAGCATCAGTACACACACATATATTTTAAATGGACCCTACTTTAGGGCTGACTATTGGTTTTCTGTAATGTCATGATGTTAGACAGACCTCTGGTGGGGCAATAAAAACAGAAAGTGTAGTGTATCAAAAAATGCGGGATATGGGTCTATGCTTGTAGCTGTCTTTCAAAATCCTGTTTTTTGTGGTGGTGTGATGATGGCTCACAAATATCTATTAGACACTTTTGCTATCTGTACAATTAATGGACGGGATGACATATACAATTCGAATATCAGTCGTAATTGCTCTTCCTTTCAAATAAGAGGGATTGCTTCCTTTTTGTGGCATAAAGCTGTTGGGTAGGGCTCAACAAATTGTCCATGTTGCCCACCTGATAAGGCCCCATCTGCTGTGCTGCTGCAGTTCATCAACACTGACTCTTCCTTCCAACCGCGAACCGTGCCGGTAAGAGTCGTAAGGCAGTGGGGGCGGGTGAGGGGGATTCAACATACAAATGGGAAGAGGTGTGGTGCAGCAGCCAGAGCGGCTGACTCCGGAACACAGGGGTTCGCGGTTCGATCACCGGCGGCAGGTTTGCCCAACACCTTGTGACTCTGGGAAATAGCTTGCTTAATCTTCCTGACAACCCTCAGTGCCGGGACACCTCTCTGGAGGTAGCTGAGCGCTTTATAAATGCTGGTATTTCATTTCATTTCATTTTACACCCACAAGGGAAAATAAATAAATAATACATTTTCCTATGTCGTCGTCTGTCGAAATCCCCCCCACCTGGCCCCACCACTCTTAACTGCATGGGCTGCAGCTGTTTCCTTCCCTGCCATCCATGGCTGTTTATCTAGGTCATTGTACTACCTGCTGTTGTACATTCAATCCCTGGCTGAGAGATACACCGGCAATTCAAACTTTTCTGTAATAACACGTTTCTGTTCAGCTAAGCAACAGACTCGTGAGCTCTCCAGTTTTAACATTCCGGTGAGCCGATTAATCATCCGAGTAACTTCAGCTTATGTAGCGTTGCTGCCCTTGGTGATCCCTGCGTTTGCCGCCACGTCAGCCGTGTGTTACAAAAGGGGGGTGCCGCCCCCAAAATACATGTGGCCTCATTTATGAAAAGTGACGCATCGCTGCGTAAAAACAGCGATGCGTCACTTTTCATTGCGCCCTCCTTGCGACATCAATGATGCGTCATATTTACAGTATGACGCATCATTGCGCAAGGAGTTACAGATACGTCAGTATTTCTGATGTATCTGTATGGTGAAAAAGTGACGCATTGCTAGAGTGTGTCACAAAAGTGACGCAACTCCAGCAATGTGTCCTTTCACATGGGGCAAGCCCCGTGTGAAAGGGCCTGCGCCAGTCTTATGCTTGCTGTGAGGCAGGCGTAGGATATTGACGCATTTGCATCCTAGAAGTGGCGCAGTGAAATCTCATAGATTTCACTGCGTCACTTCTACGACCCTTTCTTGCGTCACAACGCCCCCCTTGCATGCATCATATCTGGCGCAGGTATAATGTGGTGCAGGGGTTTACAAAGTGACGCATCTACCTAGATGCGTCACTTTGTAAATATGGCACAACAAGGCACATTTTTTACGCCAATGGTGCGTCACAAAAAGTGACGCACTGGCGGCGTAAAAGTGACGCACAGCCTCATAAATGAGACCAATGATGTCTTGGCAGACCACCACCCCACCAGCACCCCCTTGCTATGCCAGTGCCTGATCTTAATGTTCTACATGAATTGTACTTATGCCTCACACTTTCACTCACTGACCCAGAGAGCTGTGCTAAGCCTCACTGTGGAGCACGTGGACTTAATGATGCGAACAATTTACAAAGCAGGACATTGAATCATAAAACAGCACAGCTTCGTAATCATATCCACATTATTTAACGCAGAACTGCTCCTTATTCCAGAGATTTGGAGTGGAAGTTTTAGGATGGAAAGTGCTGAAAGGTTTGTGGATTCTGAAAATTTAACTGACTATTTTCTGACATATTCCACCTTAAAAACGGTCAGAGATTCACTTGTGTGAAGGAAAAGGATACAACAATTAATGTGTCTGAGAAAAAGTGCATTTGCAAGAATGTAATGGCATTTACCCATGCAGAATTTTAAACTTCACAGAATAAAGCAAGGAGAAATCCCATCTACTTAAGAAGAAATTCCCGAAATCTTTTGGTTTATGAATATCTTTGTAAACAGGCCCCCAATTTGTTTGTTATACAGTGCATTAGTTCTCATAGCCTAAGGCCATGTACCACAAAACTTTATATACAAAGAAAACAAACAAATAAATAGGTAATAAAATATATACCACTCTCCAATCCAGACCTATGTGCCATTACCTCAGTATGTTGGGAAATCAATACCCAATGTTAATTGTAACCGACACATTACATGGCACTAAATTCAAAAAGAGTGCTGTAGGACTTCATCTCATTCGCCATTTCATTCCATCGCTCTTTGCCTGAGAAGTTAGACCCAAAAAGTCTAGGGGCCTCTTTCATGAGAAATGACGCATCGATGCGTGAAAGCAGCGATGCGTCACTTCTCAGTGCACACTCCTTGCGACATGATTGACGCATCATGTCGCAAGGAGTTACAGATACGTCAGTATTTCTGACGTATCTGTAGGCGCAAAGGTGACGCATTGCTGGAGTGTGTCACAAAAGTGACTCAACTCCAGCAATGTGTACTTTCACATGGGCAACTCCCATGTTGTTAGTGCCTGCGTCAGATTTTGACGCATTAGCTGCCAAGAAATGGTGCAGTGAAATCTTATAGATTTCACTGCGTCACTTCCATGACCCTTTCCTGCGTCAAAACGCCCCCCTTGCATACATTATACCTGGCGCAGGTATAATGTGGGGCAGAGGTTTACAAAGTGACGCATCTACCTATATGTGTCACTTTGTAAATATGGCGCAACAAGGCGCAATTTTTACACCACTGGTGCGTCACAAAAAGTGACGCACAGCCTCATAAATGAGGACCTAAGTGTCCTTCATACATCGTCCAATCAAATCACACTTTGCTGTTCAAAAGACATACCGAGAATGCAATTTCCAAAAAGGAACTTTAACATAAAAAACATAATGTTTCGAGCTGACAACTGATCGCCAATGTATTATTTATCGCAGGCACCAAACGACAGGCACATTTTAAGGACATCTCTCTCACAAGGAGCACGAAAAGTGCAGCGGGCTTTATTCCAATTATGTGTTCGATAAGCATATAAGACATTGTTACCTTTTAACCCCCATTGTTAAAATGCGATTAACATTCAGAATTGCTTACTTTACTGTCCAGTACTTGCAAGAAAAGAATTCAATCTTTTTTTAATGAGAAAAGATGAAAGTGAAACTCTTTAAACTATTATGGTGACCTATAGAAAACCATTTTCTGCTTTAAAATCTCATTTACAAAATTGTATCTACTGCAAACTTGTCTGATATGCACATTCTGATCCAGTGTACAGATGCACTTCGGTAAAAATAGTCTCACCTCCCTTTTCTCCCAGGTATTCACTCTATTTTAAATAACCCTCCTTCACTCCCAATTAACATTTACGAAATTGATTGCCTCGCTTAGTCCCATTCAGTGGTGAGAGGCTGAGTGATTATCTAGTAGGAAAATGCATGTCAAATCACCAACCGGCATCTAAAAATAAGGCTCATACCTGAAAATCAGCTGTACTTTCAGATCCCTAAATTGCAATCTAACTGAATGCTACAAACCGCATACCTCCTATTGCTTTTAAACAATGTCGTTTAAATGAGACAAATTATGTCTCATCCTGCAAATCTGCAATTGATGAACTTTATGCTGCAAGCGAGAGATAACATGTCGAAAAAAGGCCAATCTTGCACACGTTTGGAAAAGTGAATGGGACTTTGATGGCAATCCCATTTTGCTAATGTTTTATTGCAATATCACTCGTGCCATTTGCACTAATAACAAATGTAAACATTTGATGTAATTTAAATCAGAATGTCTCCAATTTATGCTTCAAGCAACACTGATCCATCACTTGTCTGTATCTCATGTGGTAATCAAACATTTGGGCAGCTGTTGGAAATGGTTGGATTAGATATTAGAATCAGCTTTATTCTTGCGTTCTGTTGCTCGTACCATTCATTATATATGTGAGGCCTTTTGGCCCACAGCAGACTTCAGAAAGCCCCAGTTTCTGAGTTTCACTTACACTCATCAGATAATGTTGAGGGAGTTACTATAAAAGGAGTGAGAGACTTATGTGCATCTCGAACACGTCAGCACTGACCCTCGTTCAGCCCACAGTTCTTGCAGGACTGAGGAGAGCATGAGTGGTACGGAGAAGATTGTAATGCAGTAATGAAACTAATACCTCTCCCTCTGTATTTCTTACAACATTCAATAAATACTAGAGAACAAACCCAAGTCAATATTCTGAAGAAGGATTAGAAGACAATAGATTTGATGCAACTCCCACAAAAGTTTATTTCCAGTAAAGAGTAAAAAGCTCAGGACACACTAATGGCTGACAGAACTGACCTCAACATATTCAAGACAAAATCGGCATGAACCAATTAAAAAAGATGAGCGACAAAAGTAGAGAGAGAACTCTAGGTGGCAGCCCTTAATACAGTAATTAGGGTGAACCAGTGGCCAATGCCCAGGAACCACTATCCCCCTCTTGAGAGACCCGAAAGAAAAGAGTAACATCACCATTAGTCACATCGAAAGCCCAAGCAGTAAGAGCCAAAAACCAGTAGTTAAGAGTAGCCCCAGAAGGTTCAAGCCCACATCTTCAATAATCCAAGTACCTCAAAACATCCCTGTTCTGCCTACAGTAGCACTTAGGAACACAATATTCTCTTCCAGATGAACAGAAGAACTAAAGAATCTGTGAGGCCCAGAAAAAAATATTAGTATGCACCAGTGGCCCAAAATCCAACTGATGACTTAGGGATGAGATTGCCACCAAAAACTCCAGCTTGCAAGACAATAGTTCCAAGAAGATGTCTTTCAATAGCTTGAAAAGAGGGTCTTTGAAAACCCTTAACACTTCTCCAAGCAGCAACCAACAGTACTCTATGAGCACTGAGTAAAACAAATCTTCTGAATTGCATACAAACCAGAGAGTCAATCTTATCAAAGGCACCCCATGAATCTTCAAAGGCCCGACTACTCACCCACTGGATCTACAAAGTGAGGACAGTCAGTCCCATATCGAAACGATCCAAGAAAAAATCTAAAATGCTAAGGAAGGACAGCAAGGTGTATTCAAGCTCTTTGAAAGGCATTAACCCTGGAACAAAAGCCATTGATGAGTGTGAGTATGCCTCAATTGTGCCTGTGAGAACCCAAAACAGTCTTAGCGGACACATAATTGAGACCCATATGCTATAAACATAACCTTTCAGTCTGCAAATTCTATAACACCAACTGAAAATGGCACAGTACCAGGAACCTCAGCAGGGATGGATTGAGAGTGAAAATTGAAATGACACCCACAGCCAGATCAAGCAATAAGGGAAACCACATACAACACATACACCAAGAACCCAGCAGTAGAATCTCATCCACTTTCCAGAAAGTATGTAATTCTTGAGGGAGGGGAGATACATGAGGAAATGCATATAGAAAACCCATCAGCCGCTGGACATGCAGAGCATCAACCCCATTACACAAAACGAAGGAATCTGGAGAAGAATTGGGGAACCAACCTTTTATCCCAGGAAGAAAAAAGTCCTAGAGAGGGAGTCCTGAACCTCCTGCATGGATCCTGGAAAACCTCTCTTGAAATGCTGTACAGGTAAGAACACTAGAGCGCTCAAATGATAGTATCTACTTTCAGATCCACATTTCCCTGTACAAAACCACATCCAGGGATAGCGAAAAAAATTTGCTGACCTGGCCAAGTACCATTCCAAATTTTCCAGCTGAAGGAATTAATATATTCCATTCAAAAACATCCAAATTACCCCAACGTGGCTGTCCATCAGGCTGCACTGGTGTTGGCCATAATGACCATGGGAATGCAGTTTTTAATGAGACCTTCTTCATCAAGTTTGGATTCCGCAGCCTCCAGAATAATATGAGGTGACGATGGACATCCACTGGTAGAAATAATGTGAAGAGACCCTAAGATGGGTCCCACTGACTAAGGAGGTAGGAGAAAGAGCTTTCAGGTGGTGATATGACCCTGGCATTGAAGCCCTGTGACTCTATATCAAGCCTGGGAGGAACTTTTAGAGTTTCACTCTGTGGAATTCCATGGAGTTACAAAAAAACTCGGCAAGAATCCGCTAAATTCGGGGAATGGGCAGAATTTTGCACATCCTGCTGCTCGCACTGTGATTTAGTACAGGATGCTTGTTCCCTGCTGAAAAAAACTGTGAATGACACCGCACAAGTGCCAGAGGGCACTGCTTCTCAAGTTGATTGTGTTGCTGGTCAAGTAGATTTTCTACATCAACGCTAGCTTTCTGACTGTGAATGATCGTGACCCCCTACAACCATCCGCATTGGAGAAATCTCACCAGATGCTCACCTAGCGACTGAAAATCTCCCTGGGGATGCCAAATCTTGCTTGTTCTTGCCAATTTACTGTTAGCGAGCCCCATGCAAGAAAAAACGTTGCCATCCAGTGATGGTAGAGTTTAGCTGAAACTCTGTGTTACAAATGTAATGCGGAGTGGCCAAAAGTCAGCCAACTGTACTGCATCTGCAGCTAAGTCTCCATTATAGGAGAGTGGGACTGGACCAGGGATATTGGAACTGCTTGCAATGGCAAAACACTGATATTCAGATGCAACATCTTTCCCACAGAAGTCAGGAGCAGAGTCCCAGTGAATTTGAGTGATTGAAAAGGAGTGAAATGGAATGTCCTCTAGTTGATGCACAACCTATGAAGATCGAGCACCTTACAGACTCATTGCATAACCACCAAGAACAGATCCCATTTTAACAGTTATCTAGGTAGAGAAAGACATGATTTCCCTCAAAATGAAATGACCTTGCCAATGGGGCCGAGACCTTTATGAACACCCAGGGAACTATCTTTGTACCAAATAACATGACAACAAACTTAACATGGAGATACAATGTGGAGACAACAGATGTAAAATGTAAATTGATACTTGTATAGCGCACTACTCACCCGCAAGAGTCTCAAGGCGCTTGTACGAATACTGCTGTGGAACCCATCCTGGCTTTCCCTGTGAGGTGTCCACTCCTGGGCACCCCCAAGGTGGAGGTCAGGCATCCTTAGCGTTGTGGGGGCCGTTGTGGAGATTAAGCAAGCTATTGCCCAGAGTTGGACTCCATGATTGGAATAGGCACCGAGGCGAGAATTATCAGGTCCGTGGAATTTTTGAGCCCAAGACCCGCCGAGGCAGGGAATTGAGCCCTGGTCCCGGGCTAGACCTCTGCATCAAGGTCTGCCGCTCTAACCATTGAGCCACACTTCTCCACTCATCTCATCAGTTCAGTAGACCATGGAACTCTGAATCCTGCACATCCAATTACAGGAGAAAATCTCCAGAATGAATCATTGGAATGATGTAGAGAAGAGTACAAAAATCCTTTATCTATGATGAATCTGAACCTTCTTGTGACTTAGAAGAATCTGACAACAATTGAATGTAACCAAATCTAATTTCAACGCGCTGGGTGGAACAATGGCTTTTTTGGGAAGATTATATGCCAAGTTTAGCTTCAGACACACACTCTGCTCTGAATTCTGTGGCCAAGCACTAACATGTACACCTAAGTCGGAAAGAGACAACAGAAACTTGAGACACCAAATTCAGAGCCCATAAATCAGAATCTAATGCCCTCCACGATTCCTTGAAGCATCACAAACATCCCTGCACTTAAAACATCCAACAGTGGACAAGTCCTCCACTCAGTACAATGTAAGGTTCCTATGGGCCTGTGTCTAGAATCAACACTTCCTTCATCCTGCTAGTTGCACATAATGCACCATGATTGACCCAGAGAAACTGGAAGACACACATCCAGGTCACTGCTCTGGTTATCTGGGCTACTGTGAGTGAGATTTGACTTGGAAAGGAATAGGTAACCATACTTACTATTTTAAAACTCAGACTTGTTCAATGCATTCAATTTGGAACTGTGAGACCCTAGCTTGTTTACTGGGGGTGAGGGAGTAAGGTATCACTACTCTCAAAGTTAATAAACCAGCACCTCATAGTACAATTTCAATGTGAAAACCTGAACTTATCCCTGCAGAAACAGGCTAATGTGGGTATTCAGTTTCTATAAAATTAGGTCACAAATGGATTATTTAAGTTTGGGAGTTAGAACATGGTAAGTAGGGGCAGAAATTGCCCCAGTTGTGTAGAAGTAAAATTTTGCTTATGGACTGCAGTGTATATTTACACTGTCCACTACATGACTAAAGAGGTATGATTTGAAGTACACCATTGTGTACTTTGTGGCTTGTGTTTAAAACACTGTAGTAGCACATATCAGAGAAAAGTGCTCTACATGTAAAAAAAATATGTTTTTTTACAGTAGCTAGAATACTCATAAGTGTTCCATGTAGGCTCATAGATTTGGATAATAACTGTATAAAAGTATGTTGCTAAATAATAAAGGAAATCTGTCCCTACCATAAAAAGCTACCATATTTTGATTGTCACTGTAAATATAATCTGGTACTTTCACATAGAAGATTGATTATGAATGTATATAATGAAAGATATTTTGTAAATGTAGCATGACACTTGCTTAAAAAATATTTTGATACCATAAAAAATCTAGTTTATTTGTGAAAGTAGATTTTTATATCTGTAAAAGAAAGGCAACATTTAAAATTAATACTTTGTCATACCTGAAATCCTAGAAGTAATAAACCAATTCTGCTGGCTTCCCCTTCCATCCAGTGAATGAACCTGATATTCACATTAGGTGTAAAAACCTGTTCTGCCTTGAAACAAACAATACACCAGATTCTAAAGGCAAAAAAGACTGTGTGGGGCAATCCCCTAACGTAACTGGCTTGGGCCATTTGGGTCCGACAGGAACACATGTCATCACATGGGGCTAGAACAAAAGCAAGTCTTTTGACATTAAGATATCCAAGGGAGGTCAAAATGAAAGAATATTTTTATCCGGGGATTCCTCTTAGACAATCATACCTACTCATAAAACGAAGTAAATCTGTTCATATCTGGAAGAGTTGCTGATTCTTTAATTCCATGGGGGGTTGACCTCAGAGCGGTCGAACTTTAAACATCTGAGATTAGAGCACTTTTGACATTTGCAATAAAGAGTCCTGGGAAGGAATACATTTTGAGCAAGAAACCTATTGCTTTTAAAGAGGGTGAGTTTTTGGTGGGAATTCAAATAAATTGGGTCTGGGGGAGTCATCATTCACTTACTAGTGAGCTGAATAAAAATGTCTATCCAGCACCAGTCCATCACTATTCCTGGACAAAACCATCAGAAGAAAAAAAGGTAACTGCTTGGTATGCCTCAGAAGAATGCATACTCAACAGTGGCTTGAGTATATAGATGATACTTTAAATGGTGTGGCTATCCTCTAAACTCTTCATGGTATATAGTAAGCACCTCCTATGATATAGTCTGTGTTTTGAGAGGTCTGGCTGAAGATAAATCTGAACCTTAGAAGCATTACTCAGAACTGAGAGAGAGAGATCCTCTGGTGGACTGGGAAAAAGGCACATAAACTTTACAAGGCAAGTGTGTCCTCTCTGGCTGACGATTGCCAGTTCTGCCCACTATGAACTTTTGCCATCAAAGCCTGAGGCTACTGATGGAGCAAGGATTTGCACGTAAAGCGACTTGCTCACATTCAAGAACCTCGTTAACCTGTAATAGTATTAACCAATTCCGTTTGTCATTAATATCGCACTTTTTCAGTACACGCGGGTGTCCCAGAGATGCTTGCCTATGTGTCTATTAATCATAATGAGGCTTGCATACTACAGAACCGCTGCTTCGCAGAAATCTAGTCTGCGCATGCGTCGGTCATACCCATGTGATGTGACGCACTCGCAGTTTTGGAGGGATATTTTCACTCATGCGCATTATTGCTAAAATGGCCGCTTGTCTTTAAACACGCTCTCTGCTTGCCCTTGCTGCTTTTGCACAGCTGTCTATTTCTGCTTAAAATCCTAACGCTATAGATATTATAAAGTAAGGGATGTAATGCAGCTATTCATGGTGTACAGTGTATTCATTTTTTCTGTGTTTCTAATTTGTTTTCGCTTACTTTTCATGTACCGCGTATCTGTGGGCCTGGGAGTGGGGAGCCGCTCCATCTTTGAAACCTCTTGCACCCCTGTCATGTGATGAGGGACAATTCAAACCGCACAGAAGCAAAACCCCGCCAGCTGGCTGCCGAAGCTGGGATACTCATGAGAACCTGAACTTTGACCCAGCAAGAGGAGCCGAGCTGCACCTGAACTCGAAACAAATTGATACTTTACTGTGTGTTCCATTGTATTCCTTGCTGTCTATGCCCTGGGAACTGGAATGTAAGGGGTGGGTACTGAAATATAAATATTAATTGTGAGAACCCAGAATTTTAGGTGGTGACAATGACCTATCCACCTCTCCTGACCAATCATAAGTTGGGGACCCTGTCACTTGCAACATTTGTGGGTGGTCTAGGGATCCGCAAAGGGTATAACTAGCCTAGTTTTAGCTAGAGAAATTGTCCGACTTGTCCGAATAGCTGACCTGTCACCGACCCTACGAACTCTATAGGTGATTGATACAGAGAGCTGCGGAGCACTCTGTCTGAAATTTCCACAAACTCCAAGGGGTGGAAATAGTCTTAAGTGCTGGCGAAGCACTTTGCTGGGAGATTCGAGAACCCAATCGGGGTTACTGGCGGATTCCGTGCAGAGAGGGGGTAGCGCAGGCGTTGCATCCGAAGCTGCAGGTGTTGGTTGTGCCCTTTGGTGAGCCCAGTCCTGACCCAAATCCTGAGGGTTATCCTGTCCTGATTGTCCGTGAGCTGTACCTGCTCACCTACTGACATCCCAAGTTCTTGAGGGTCCTTGTCCTCGCCTTTCTCAAACTGACCCATGGCCAGGGTTAGTCCTCATTCCCGTCCTAGGTAAATATAAACTGTGGGTGTTCGTCTTCTATTTTCCTTCCTTCTTTTTCTTTAATAAAGCATCCTTGCCCATGGTATTTCTCACTGTCCTCTCCAAAGACTTTTATGCAATTGTTGATCAGCTATGTTCCATTTTTCCGCCTTCCTTGTAGGGCATATTGAAACAGTTTTTCTTAATTAGTGTGATCTAATTTTACTGGTGTTTAGAATCTAAGTTTGAATTAACAGTTAGACTAAGATCTGTTTGAATCACTTGTAGGATATAGCCAAATTCATTGACTAATGTGTATGAAACTCACCTACTCTAGTATAAGCCTATAACTGAATAGCATGTTCCCTGTTACCCTTTCCCAGTAGTTTTGCCACTCGCACTCAATGCTGCTTGCCCTCATCCATAGCTATATCATAGTTGTAATCCTGATTATTGATGTTTTGATCTGTATTAGCCTTATACTCTTGTCACTCTGAATTTAAACTTACTATATAAAACCTTTAAAACCCTTCAGGTGTCTGTGGTCATTATAAAATTATCAAAGTATTGTTGAATGTATAAAGTATTTTAGGATTATCTTATCTCTTGTCCACTACTAGCTCCTGATCCGTCAGGAGGATATGTGTCTGTGGTAAGTCAGGTACCTTGGTAATAGTGTAAAAGAGAACACATAGAATTACTGATGGTGGTGTGTAAACTCGCCCGATTCGCAAAAATACTGTCATAATCACGTCATGGGCCCAAGTGCGTGAAATCTGGTAAATCTAAGGGTCGGGCGACCTGCGCGCTCTATCACTACCACACCACCACCTAAAAGAACTATCAGACTAAAAGGAGCACTTATTGGCTACAGTCTCCTGACTTGCACACTGATGACACCTGAGAACCATAAAAGAATACGCTGGAACATAGATTTAGGGTCCTGGGTGGGACTACAAATTAATCCTAGCAGTGACTATAAAATCCAATTTTGCTCTACTCTAAGCTTTTCTTCAGAACTTCATTGACAATATCACCTAAATAGGTAAACTGCTTCAGCATTCTGCATAATGTGGTATATGGCATTCATTAAAAAAACTAGACTTCTTATTTAGAGTTTGGAAGACAGGTGATCCATCACAAATGTGGTGGGTGTCACATGCACCATATTACAAGTATTTGTATTTGTATTTGTATCTGGGTTTTATATCGCGCCAACTCACCGACAGGTCTCAAAGCACTTCTGACCAAGTACAGCAACAAGAAACAAGGTGGAAGAGTGTGGAAATATCGACCTATCTTACAGGGATGTAAACGCGTCCTTGAAAAGTAAGGTCTTCAGGGATTTCCTAAAGCGGAGAAGATTGGGTTCTCTACGAAGCACCTCCGGCAACTTGTTCCAAATGGTGGGAGCTTGGACTGAAAAGGATCTACCACCTTTGGTTGCCAGTTTAAAGCGTGGGCAAGATAGCAGGAAGGAATCGGAGGATCGCAGGGCGCGCTTGGGTTCATACACTTCAAGCCTATCTTTTATATAGGCTGGCGCCTGTCCATGAATTGCTTTATGGCAAATACATATGCTCTTAAATTCGACTCTCTGCTTCATAGGGAGCCAATGTAGCCTATAAAGCAGGGGGGAGGCATGGGTCCGCCTGGGTAATCCAAAGATTAAACGGGCTGCGTCGTTCAAGATGACCTGAAGACGATTGATAGAATTTTTTGGGAGACCTAGGTATAACGCTTTTCCGTAGTCGATTCTAGACACTATTGTGGCTGAAACAATGGTTCGAAGCATGTTCGTTGAGAGTAGAGGGACAAGTTTACGTAGCTGCCTGATCAGGTTGGTACAGGAGCCAACCACAGTGGACACTTGGTTGGTCATCAAGAGTTCCTGATCGATTTTCATACCGAGGCTCTTTACACTAGGGCATGGTTTTGGGGTAGGTCCGAGTTCTTGTGGCCAGAACAAGTCGTTCCAGGGAGAAGTAGAGGTTGAAACTACAAGGACCTCCGTTTTGTCTGGATTGATTTTTAGCAGGTTAGACGTCATCCAGTTTACTGTGAACCGTAGTATATTTTGGGCCATGGAGTGAGCCGATGTTGTGTTGTCGATACTCAGCAGCAGCTGAGTATCATCGGCGTAGTTAAAAACTTTACAGCCCATGTTTGCCAAGGAGTCTATCAGTGGCTGCAGGTATAAATTAAATAAAAGTGGTGAGAGTGCGGACCCTTGCGGGACTCCACATACCAAGGCGCCCACGTCGGAGACCTGATCTGCTAGCTGGATCCTCTGCGTCCTCCCTAGTAAAAAAGCCGTTAGCCATTGGAGAGCTTGTTCTTTTATCCCGGACCTGGTTAGTCTGTCCAGGAGCAGTGCATGGCTGACAGTATCAAACGCCACTGAAAGGTCTAATAATATCAGGGCGCTTGGCTTTTTACTGTCAGCCATGCATCTGAGCTCATCCAGTACTGACAGCATTACTAGTTCCGTGCTATGGTGGGCACGAAAGCCAGCTTGCCGCTCCTGGAGTAGATGGTGAGATTCCAGGAGGGGTGACATTGATTTTAACACATGCTGTTCTAAAACATTTGATAAAAATGGCAACTGGGAAATTGGCCTGTAGTTCTTCAGGCTAGTTGGATCCGCCCCAGGTTTTTTTTATCAGGAGTCTGACGCGTGCCTCTTTAAAGGTGGTTGGTAATGATCCAGTAGCTAATGAATTATTTAGGAGGTCTAGGATCTGGTCCTCTAGAATCGGAATTGCTAACCGAAAGATATCGGGAGGGCAGGGGTCGGCAGGGGAGCCTGACTTGGTTGATGCTACTAATTGTCTAAGGGTAGTGGAGTCAATTTCAGGAAATCAAGTAATGATAGGGGTTGAGGGGGTTTGAGGGGGCGATGGCATAGTGTGTGTAGTTGAGTTGTCTTTCTTGATATCTGACAGGATAGTCGCTACTTTTTCAAGAAAGTATCCTTGAAAAGTGTCACAGTCAATCAATGTATTTACCTTTTCCTCCTTTTTGCTTAGTTCTTTCAGTATTTGGAAGGTTTCTTTCTGGATGTTTATGGCATTGTTCATACGTGTTTCATAATAGTCCTTCTTAACTGATACGATAAGTGCATACAAGATTCTGCCACATTTCAACTGAGTATGTTGTCTGCCAAACTCTAAATGCAGCACTAAATGCGAGGTAAAGTTGCTGACTGGTGTTATATGCAAAGTAGTTTTTGAGAAATCATGCCAAACACTACAGGAGAGCTATTCACAGTCATCTGACCCTAGACACTGACAGAAAGACACATTTGGTTTGGACAGAAAGATTCCAACTTTCTAAAAGTGATGCAGCGACAAATGATGGATGGAATGCTGAATCAATTAAGCTTGCACCCCAAGTAAAGAGATCTGGGTTAAACCCATCATTCTTTTGCTCACTACGCCACCCCAGTTTGGACCCAGCCATATGCAAATCAGTCTTGACCCTGTTCCTCATGGGAACAGTCCAGCCCAAATCCCCAAGCCAGGTCCTCCCTGGACTGAAAACAAGCATCCTGGGACCCCACATAATCCAGTGGCACAGTGAGCTTGGGACCCAAGTCTGGGCATGCCCATCCCATTTAGGGCAAAAAGTTAAGAGGTATAGGGTCAAGCCTGATTTGCATATAGTTGGGTCTAAACTGCAGTGGCATGGTGAGCAAAAGTTGGATTTAACCCAGGTCTTTTGACTGGGGGGGAATGTTTTGATTTGTTCTGCATTCAGTCCATCATTTGTGTATCTTTAACTTCATGATTAAAGAGAATTTAAAAATAAAATTAATTTAAGTGTAAACATAATGTCTGAATCTGCTCCCAAACTGAAGTTAGGACTTATCAAAGGTAATAAGTTTACCTAGTGCTAGTGTTAGAAATGGGATTTCTGGTTGGCTAAGGCTTGCGCCAAAGCCAGACAGAAACCATCACTCTAGTCAGGGCTTGAGAGTTACACGCCAAAGATAACCTCTGCTCACCCCCTTGGTAGCTTGGCATGAGCAGTCAGGCTTATCCCGGTGGCCATGTGTAAAGCATTTGGGCATGCACATAGCAACAACATCCCAGGCACACTACAAAAGGAACTCAACACAAGGTTATATCAACAATAGCCTTTGTATTCTCATGACACATTTGAATACTAAATACATAATACACACCGTGCCAACTGGCACGGGCAGTATTCACAAGGGATTATATACACATGACAGGGCAACATAGGCCACTGTCAGAACCATCACAAAGCGAACTTGTAAAAGTAAAACAGATCATAAACGTACAACCAGTGAACACTGGTAATCATTGTACCTAGCATCAGCCTGTAACATAAACTAAAATATGCATAGTTTCACATCATGCGTGAACTACATTCTGCGCCAACCTCACCAGCATAACCACATTATGCAAGAGTCAGGGCGCGCTGCCAAAGCAGTGAAAGTCACGTGTGCGCCACTGCGCAAACCTAAACATAGCAGCTGCCCACTACTTGCTGGGCAGTGGGGAATGGATGGGGCAAAGGGGTGCGTCTCACTCCTAACTTCAACCATGCCCCCAAAGAACTGTTCGCCTAAATGGTGCAGCTGCCCACTACTTGCTGGGCAGCTGTAAATATCCAATGAGGCCTGGCACCACTGAGCCGCTCCTGTCCCCCTCAGGGACTCCTAAATCAAACTGCGCCATCCTTGCAGCTGCCCGTGCTCTCGCAAGGCAGCTGGGATCAAGGGAAAACGGGCCGTGGCACCGCTGTGTCTTGAAGAAAAAGGTGCCCAACCAAGAAAAGCATGGGCCCCTCTGGGCCGGCCTAAAACAATTATGGCCACCTAGGCTCTAAAAGTACTTATGCCAACCGTTGAAGCCATGCAGGCTCTTCCAACAACTATGCCCCATGCTGCAGCTGCCCTCTCATAAGCGGGGCAGCTGTAGAATACTGGCCAAAACTATGAAAGGGGAGAGGGCCCCTGTGGGCCCCCCACGAGGCCCTGCACCTCCTGTGCCCCTCATGGGGGCCACACGGGCTCCTAAAACAATATGGCCAACGTTGGAGCGGCCCCCTGCTAGACGGGCCGCTCTGGTTCTGGGCCTCTCTCCCCCTCCTTTTAGCTGTTTTAACTCACCAGCTCTCCGGGGACTCTGGGCTTCTCCCTCGCTGGGGAGACTCTGGTGATGGTCTGTAGCACCTGTGGGGCTTCTCTCTCCTCACGTAAGCCCCACGCTGGCATCAGCCACTTCCTCTCTTCACCCGGGCCCACTCTTGGGACCCAGGGCTTCAGGGACGAATGCAATGCTCCCACCGGCACCCGGGAGCCCTGCTTAAGCTGACACCACCTCACTTCCTCTTTTTTCTGCCAAAGAGTGGTAGAGGGGCATCCCTCAGGGAAGCAGAAGTCCCGCCCCATGTCAGGCAGCTCCCCCTCACTTCCGGTCTCTGCTCAGCCACGGCGATTTCTTCAACGGCATAAGCGGGGTGGGCACCTGTATCCTAAACATCAAAGTAATTGCAAAACGCGGGGGAATCCCTACGCCGGGGATTCCCTCCTGCACAGACAGCTTTGTGCTGCGGAGCCCTCGGGCTCCTTCTTAGGACAATTACAGCGCCTGGCTGTAATGGAAATAAAGCACTCCCAGGGTGCTAGAACAGAAAGTAAAAAGGTTCTGAAGCAAGAAGAAACAAGTCCCAAAAGTCTATAAAGCATTCAGGGGCAATGCAGGGCCCAGGGAGGCAAGCCCTCACGGCAGCCCCCCTGGGCCCCAGCAGCAGCACGCCCCGCAGGGTCAGGATCCAAAGCAGAACATTTTCATGGGGTCACAGCCCCTTCTTTTATACAGCATTTTCCTTTGTTCTATCAGTGTATGCAATGGGAAAACCATATACAACTGGTTTAGGGGAGCTGTTGAGCACTTTGTTGTGCTCAGCTCCTCTCTCCCTTCACAGGACAGGCCAGAGACAGCAGACACACCACAGGGGGTGGGGCCAGCATTGTGGAGGGAAGGCACAGCCCTATTTAGGTCCCATGTGCAACTCATTCCTCCCATCTACATGCAGATCTCCCTATTCACCACCGGGCAGACCCATCCTGGCTCCTGGAGCCACCCACATCATCCAGCACCTGTCACTCACAAGCCAGACAGGCAATTCACATCACACAGCACACAGAAATGCCAACTTCTAAAAGTGGCACTTCTCCACCAGTCACAATAAATCTGCGCACACCATTGCGCAGCATTTATTCTCACAGGTTCACACATACCAAACTTGCCCCTGCACTCCTCTCATGTCAGGAACTACCAGGGACACACATATCTCCGATGCATTCCTATGGGAGGGCAGGCCTATCTCACCACACATGCAAAGAGAGCGCACACACTTTACACTGGACCACAGTGCTAAAGTGCGCAGGGGCCTGCCTAAAAGCACCAACACCAGGTTACAGGAAAAGGCTAGGAGAACGCAAAAAGTTTCGGGGTAAACCTGACAAAAGGGCCAAGTCCAACAGTTACACGTTCTACTTTTTAAACATTAATCTCCTGCTCTGTAAGCCTTTAGGGCCCATCATAGGGGTGATTTATAAGTGTTAAGAAGTAAGGCTTGGGCCTGACAAAGGGTGCATTTTCCAAAATTGATCTCCTGCGCTGGTGCATTTTGCCAGGTAGAAATGGCAGTCTAAAACTGCTCTACAGTCTGCAGTGGCATGCCTGAGACATGTTTTACTTTAGAGAATGGCACAAAGAGTGCTGCAGCCCACTAGTAGAATTTAATTTACAGGCCCTGGGTGCATGTAGTACCACGTACTAGGAAAGTCGATATAAAATAAATGTACGAATCAGATGTAGGCCAATTTTGACAAGTTTTTAGGGGCGAGTACAAGCACTTTACCACTGGCTAGCAGGGAAAAATTACAGAGAGTCCGAAAGCCAATAAAAAATTGTTTAGCAAAGAAAGGCAGAAAGAGGCAATAATATGGTGTGACACTACAGAACGAGGCAGGTCCAATAGATGTGATAAGTGAGTGCTAAAGAGTAAAGCATTAAGATAAGTGAGGTAGCACACATTAAACATAGTTTGTTGTATCCGCAAAGGGTGGAGACTGGGTGGATACCATAAACAATGGTAATGAAATTAAATGTGATTAGAGAATTTGTAAGAATACAAAGGCCCATAAACAAAATGAGATGATAAAATAGTGTCAAAGTCATTAGATAATGTAGATAAATCAAGGAAATTTAAGTGTTTGTACTGCTGAGACAAGGTGGGGGAATATACAATGGAAATATGGTGAGCTTCCCGGAATGATATGATCTAAGTCTGGATTGAAGTTGGCTGCGAAGAGAGTTAGTATTGAGGTAAGTAGATGTTTGCCTTTATAAAGACATGTCAGAAAAGGTGATAAATGGGGAACTACATGGCACGTGCATTTCCCTCCCAGATACTTTACCATTTAGGAAAGCACTAGATATTTTGAGATTGGAAAAGAAGCATTTAATGCCTAGATGACTGCAGGTGATATACTGTGCTATATACATTCCTTCTATGGTATGGTTTCATATGATAGGAGGTGCGCATGAGGCAAGACTGTAAATTAAAGGGTGGTTAAGACAGCTCAAGCACAGAGAAGGAGATGGAAGGAATGTTCGGGGAAGCATTCCAGCTGATATTTCTTTGGCCCACAGTGCCACCTCAGTTTGGACCCAGCCATATACAAATCAATCTTGACCCTGCTCCAGTGGGAATGGTCAATCCCAAACTGCCAGGCCAGGTATTCCTTGAACCGGAACACAAGCAACCAAACATCCATCGCCTGCATAAATGGCAATGAACATATCCAGAATTCGAGATATGGTAAAACACATAATAAGTTGTGTAAGCAAAATGTGGTAGATAGAAAAAAGTTCACGGCCACAAATATTTGAAATGTTGGTACATTGAGCAGCAAATTGATGTGAGTGAGAAACAAGAGGTTGGAAATAGAGAAGAAAGCTTGCAAATTGCTTTGGGAAATAGCATTGCTATTAGTAAATGGAATAGAGAGAGGATAGCTAATGCAAATCAGAGAAAGAATAGCTTAGCAATTGGTTGGAGAGAGATGAAACAAGTGAATAACTATTATTTTATTAAACATCATAATTTAAGTCGATCTCAGACACAGACGCATATACGCATGCCAACGCACACAGACACAATCACACGCATAAAAGCATGCACCTGACCAACACTACACCATCTGAAAAGTGGGCGCATCTAACTCATTAAACAAAACTGGGTACCATTTATGACTCGCACTTAGGATATCTTTTGTCCTGCAACAGCTGAATTTTTAAAAAGCAGTTGGAAAGAAAATAAATGCTCGTTCTAGGGTGCAACTCTTCAGTCCAAATGCCTGATTATGCCCCGGAGCACAAGTACCAATCAGGCAGGTGTGCAGACGTCAGCTGGATTCATTAGTGAGCTCAGGCAGACAGGTGCACCTGGAAGTTAAAGTAGCTGCTAGATGGATGCTTTCATCAGGGCCCCCTCTCTCTGTTTACTCTGATCATGCTGGCTACAACTCAGTGTGACCCAAACACGAATTATCCGAGATGATTTCAGTACGAGCTGCTTGAAAATAAATGAAAGGCATGTATTATACTAATTACCAGGCTGCTATAGAAGAATGCTTGTTTCCAACAACTCTCACCAGCCTCTGTGTAATGAGCATCATTTACCAGTATTCCTTGGGATTCACGTTATATTTAGGACATGGATATTAATTTATGGAAGGTAATATTTGAAGAGGGTATCCTTATATACGAGACCATAAAATCAGGATTAGCTATATATTTAAAAATGTATTTTATTTAGGTTAGCTTAAAACATTAGTTAGATAAAGATTAGATACACACTTATGTGCCAAAGTGCATGCGCGAAAAACATGTCAGGTTAGTAATTGGTGGTTTACACAGCAGGCTTGTAAGCACACCAATGTTACATAACTTCAGATTTTTTTAAACTTTTCACCATTTCAGAAATTGGTTCATTCGTTAGTTATTTTGATGCTAATAAGACATGATTTTAAGGCATGTTCCTGCATGCACTAAAATAGTTTATGGTTTGTAACACTAAGGAAGAAGTGTTAATGTTGTGGCGCCAGAATATCCTTATTATTGTGCCCTGAATATGGTTTAAAAAAATATCTCCCAATTTCAGTTAAGAATTCAAAACCTGCAAACAATGGGATGATTTTTAAAAAAATAATATTTAAGTCAGGCGAAATTTCAGTTTAGGATATCCTGATGTACAAACATATAAATGGCAGATAAGGGCATTGCAGAGAGCATGCATTGATTATGGGACGTCCCTTAGTGCACCACGTACAGTGCTCTCTCTTTTACTCTCAAGCTTGGGGCATGGTGCCATTACAATAGGAGAAACCGCAAGCTGAACAAAAGTACAATAAACACACCAACACAATAAAGCATGTCAATGCAATCACAAACAACAGCACAACAAAGCACAGCAACAAAAATCCCACACAAGAAAATAAAATAACAATTCACAAAAAAAATCGCATTAACACAACACACCAGGGCAACAACACAGCATGCCAACACAACAACACACTATCACAACACACAAGACAATAAAACAAAACACAATGGCATACCACTAAACAAAAAATAACAATAGATAACTGGAACAACATATACCAACAGAAATCACACAATAATAACTAACACAAATAAGGACACAGCAAAAGAAAACACAATAAAACAAAACAAAAATCCAAAACCACAAAAATTAAACTGTTTGTATTGACGTTTGGTGTTGTTAGAGACTGAAGCTATTTTGCACACAAAGCCAAGCCATTCATCAAGTACTGCTAATCTGGAACAATCTAATCCACTCTTCTTTACAATAACATTGAAACCCTTTTATGCAACTTTTCTTTAAAGACTGCATCCACCCTGACAACAAGTCACATAAAGTTTGTTACGTGGTTTTATTTTTTTTACCCTTGTGAAGCGATCTTTTGCTCATGTGTTTAGATATGTGATATACAAATATTGCTACTAAATACGTATGAAGTAACTATAGATTTGTGGTTGTGTTTTTTGTGTTGTTGTACTGGAATTATTTTATCTCTAATTGTGTAGCAGTTCAGTAATGAGGCGTTTTCTGTGGTATTGGGACAGTTATCTTGAGATTTTATGGTAATTTTACGGTGTGTTGCTTCAATAAGTTCTTTTTTTATGCTGTTATGTTATTATGTTGCATTGTACTTTTTTATAATGGTGGTGCACTTCATTGGTTTTGCATTGTCATGTGGTTGTGTTCTCATTGTATTCTATTGTGTCTTAGTATAATTATGGTGTTTTTGTTTGTTTTGTTAACAAGCTGTATTATTGTGCTGTTATGGCTTTTTGATGTTTGCTGTCGATATTTTAGTGACTTCATCGAATTATGATATTCTTCCTGACAAAAACAACACATTCATTTAAATTTGCACTGATAAGTAACTATGCCAATGATAAAATACCACTACTGTTGTTTTTCAACTTTTCAGGACATCCTACATTCCAAAACACTAGCACAGAAAATAGCTTGAATTAGTAAATCCCCACACAGAGTTGAGAAGTGTGGCTCAATGATTAGAGCGGCAGACCCTGATGCAGAGATCTAGCCCGGGACCAGGGTTCAATTCCCTGCCTCGGTGGGTCTTGGGCTCAAAATTCCACAGACCTGATAATTCTCGCCTCAGTGCCTATTCCAATCATGGAGTCCCACTCTGCAACTCTGGGCAATAGCTTGCTTAATATCCACAACGGCCCCCACAACGCTAAGGATGCCAGGCCTCCACCTTGGGGGTGCCCAGGAGTGGACGCCTCACAGGGAAAGCCAGGATGGGTTCCACAGCGGTATTCGTATAAGCGCCTTGAGACCCTTGCGGGTGAGTAGTGCATTATACAAGTACCAATTTACATTTACACTCATTATATGTGATCAGACCACATTCATTTTGTCTCTTTAAATGCTCTGTTGTAAATACCACAACTTTGGGATGGGAGGACATCCAGGTAGATCTCTTAAGCCCCAAGAGGATTAATACACGGGAAACATCCTTTACTCCGCATCCGATACAATGCATGTCATTACCCTGCATTTTTTACTCCGCAAAAACTTTTACAATCCAGGGCTTTACACAGCAAACCATTACAATGCATTCTCCATTACAACCCCCCGTGGAGTTAGAAGAGTAAATTACATTGTAATGGACAATGCGTTGTAATGGATTGCGTAGTAAAGACCTGCTTTTCAAACTTTTTTTGCAGAGTAAAAACACATGATAATGGCACGTGTTGTAAATGATTGCGGAGTAAAGAGTCTATTCTAAATACAAAGTGAACCCTCTTCAGATAAAAGGAAAACTGGCAGATGTTTTCCACTCCTCTTTACAGGTTATGCTCATTTAGGTAAGGAATGTTAGAAGTCAGACACCAGTAACTCTCATCTTCAGGGGGAGTATAATATTTACATCTGGATCCCAACCCTAGCCATTAGTTGTTGGTATTTTACAACATATAGTTATTTATTATACAATGATTCCTGAGTATCAGAGTGATGGTAATGATTAGGGTAATCTCAGTAACCATAACAATAAAAAAAATGAACATTAGAGAAACACCAAAAATATGTCATCACACACCCCTAGATTCCCTATTTGATTAGTATAGTTTGATACCTTATATCTACATGTGTGTTCTTAGCCTAATGATTGTTCTATTGGCCAAATGATTATTAGAACTCTTTAATTATTACTATGCTAAGATGTGGAAGAAGCTCCCCATGCATTATAAAGCCATCAGGTCTGATATTGGATGGCAGAACTTTGGCATGCCTCGCTTAGCAATCTGTCCTCACATCTGACCCTCCTAAATGCCCACATCCCCTTATTGTTCTCTATGGAGAAGGGATGGGGACTCCTAAACAGTTTCTCATATCATCTTTCTGGAACATTAGCAATGCCTCTGTTACATGAGAACATGAAAGACCGAAGACCGGCAAATGTAGACTTTCTAGTTTCTCCTAAGTTTGATTTGTGTGAGGCAAAATGGCCTTGTAGAACTAATCACTATAGGTAGCCCTCCAGCTTTCAGAGGGGGAAAATATCCAGTTCTCTGTTTTGTAAGCTAAACTATTATCACCCTACATCTCTTGAAAATAATGCCTGAACATATTATGGCAGTCTTGCACACACTGTTTGCATTGCCATTTAGAATTTCCGTTTTTTAGGCCCTGCACCTGATGCACAGATACTCTAAAGAGTTAGTGCTTTCTTGTTGGCATACAATCCACTCTGCCTTGTATGTAACATGGATGTACCAAGGAAAAACCCTGTCGCTCGCAACAGTTTGCATTTCTTTTCAGCCATCAATTCTGAATAATTTTAAGCTTAATACACTTTTGTGTTTTCTATGAAAATAGGCTTTTCACTACCTTAACCCAATGTTATTCTTGTATTCCATAGTCAAAGCTCTCACATGTAACAAGTGTAACAGAATGTGAATTTAACTCAGTTGCTTCTTGATAGGTTTAGCAGTGCTAGCTAGAATATGCCAGATGTTTTACCTTATTCTAATCCAACTATGACAACTCTGAAGCATAAACTCCTTACATATCACATTAGTTTGTTACCCACAGCAGGGTAGCATTTTTACTTCCTTGATGTGCATAAGAATAATGCCTGTGCCCTTGAGGCCTGACCCATTTATTTCTTCTTAAAGGAATCTTCTCACAATCAGAAATCAATGATTAGCAATCTACTTACACAGTATTTTACAGACTGATTCTCCAATAGACTGATTCTTACATATGTGTGTGGGTTATAAATGCACTGCACTTGTCCTCAGTTCATATAGGATTTGGCCCCAAAAAACCTAAGTTACAAATTCTTTATTGATTGATTCGTACTGTATAACAAATGTTTAGGTGCAGAATATCTTCGGATAGGGTTGAAGTACTAGTAGGTCGAATAATAAGTCACTTTTCCCTGAGCAATGGTGTGAAATTAAGAAGTAAGCAGTAGTGGCTGCTACCGGACCCGGGAGGGGCGGTTGTGGGGGGGGGTTTATGGGAGGGTGGAGATGATGAAAAGAGAAAAAAACATTTACCTGTAAAGGGCGGCCGCCGCCTCTCCTCTGTCCTCTGTCATCTTCCTTCTCTTCCTGAAGTCCGGGCCGACAACAGGGAGCACTCAGGCTCTAAAGCTCCCCTGAGACGATCACACTGCTGCAATGCAGCGTAGTGGTTGGTCTGAGTGACGTGGTTCGGTGCTCAGACCGGGAATGGGAGGCTTTGCATGATCCTCGCCAGGCTGTGTAAAGTAGCCTAGTGGGGAAGTTGCAAAGTGCGCAGGACTGTTTGGCCAGCCCAGGAGGGACGGCCAAGTAGTCATGCGCACTATGGGAGTGTAAACCACTAACCCCCCTGCTCTGGCCAGCCCCGACCCGAGTGCCACTGATGAAATAGGAAAACTAAAATGATAATAACAATAGTTATTATAATTTTATTTTTCCTTTTGTTCAGTAGGTGACGCTCCTCCGCCTTAGTGGAGGAGCCGCCAAAGGAAGTAAGTCATACCTACTAAAGAATAAAAGCAACTTCTCATAGATATACCTCTGTGAACAATCCAGTAAATATCTTTAAGTACAATCAGTGTCCAGATGTTGCATACTAATGCCTAAAAGATGGCGAACTGCACAACACTGACCCGGATGCTGAAATTCTAATGACTGCTGAAAGCAAAGGATGCCAGCAACCTAGATTGGGTGGGGGAGCAGTTCCAACTGCACTCCCATGGTCTCTACCCACATTGAGGGAAATCTGCACACTCTCCACCACTGGGCAGGGGGCTCGTCTTGGCACACAGATTGTAAAAACAGGCATTGTGGTGCTGGAGATATACCTCCATTCGCACGAAGAACAGCCTCATGAAAATGGAACCTAACCTTGTGATTTGATTACATTTAAAATAATGTATATATTGTTTGTACAGTTCTGGACCGTGACATATACAACATAAATGACTCAAGGAAAATACAAAGCAATGCTGGGAATATCGCTGAATGCTAACTAATAGAATACAGTGCAACGAAAGCAGAGGGAATCATCTCTGAAAGCGAATTTCCTATTGCATGCATCATATCATAGTGTTTGAAATTGTGTGAGTAATATGTTTCCTTCATAAGTGAGTATTCCTATTAGCTTGCCCACAAGTCCCCTGTGCACTCTTTGATTTGATATCTCTGTGGGCTAAGTGTTCCAACAATAAAACTCTATTTAGAAGTTAAGTAGACAGCATTAAAGTCAGGCTCAGCCAAGATCTAACATAA